>NC_064628.1:190786847-192036847 GCF_023864275.1 Schistocerca cancellata | reverse complement strand
AGTAACATTGTAGAACAAATGAAAACTGGTACTTTTCATTTATTAGTGCGGTTTTTCGTTGTCCTTTAGTGTACCCTTCATGGACAAGGTGTGTACATCTACTAACAAGAAGTGTCGAATCGTTTACAAGGACTACCTGGATTTATTAGTTTTGTTTATTAATAGAAACTGTTATGTAGGCATGCCATTCTGTGCTAAAGGTTTTCCTGTCTACTCCATTGTTATTTACGCACAGTTCAGTTTTTGCTTTTTCATTGCAAAGGTGTTACTTACTGTATGGTGCATGGAATAAACATGTTTGTCGGTGTTCTGATCCTGGCTGGTGTTTACAGGTCAAGAAACGAATAAGCCAGACTAGTAGTGTTGTGAACGGCCAACCACTGTTCAAAGAAATTATGTCACGCAACCGCCTCTGTCCTATTCCAAGAATGTTGAGCTTTGACAACGTAGCAGCCCAACATTAACATAGGTCAGCTGACAAACTGGAATCAATAGAGAAATTTTTGAAATTTAGGATGTCTGCATTCCGGGATAGTGCATGACCGTGGATGAACGTTCCGAGGGCACTGCCAATTCGACTGTACATATCATCAAATCTGGTGGATATGTAATGAAGTTCCGCCCAATTCGTGACAGTGCAACTAGCTACTGCTGGAAGACGAAAGTGTATTTGGGAAAGGAGGATGAAACCAGAGCTGTGCGACGTGGAGAGAAAGCTGTGAAAAACCTTGTGACTGAACGTAAAAACTTTGGGTTTATCACCCGTGAAAATATTTTTTACATCTTCCAATGTAGCTCATTACTTTTTGTAAGGGAAAGCAAATTTGATCTGCCGGCCGATTTTACTACAGCTAAAAGACGCGAAGTACACTCTACATAATTTGATTTTCAACCGAATGGGATGATAGTCTCCTATGTTTCTAACAAAAATGTTATGGTATCACGGTCATTAATACGAAGACTGACGTTATAATGAGATACATAGCCCAAAAAGGTGCATATGACACTGTGGACCAGAAGATTCGATGCTACATTGTGAACGGGAAATCAAGGCCCTGGCCGTTGGTGGTTCCCTTGAACATGATAGATGTAATTATAATGAATGGACAGATAACTTGGATGATTCTGGCTACCAATAAAAAAAAATGAGATGCCTGTTTAGGAAAGCTAATGGAGTTAAAGAGATCAACGATTTCGTAAGTGACACCGGATCGAGGAAGGGCAGCGATACCTCCAACTAAGACAAGGATGTGACGTGCATATTGTGTACAGAAGACGAATAGAAAAAGACGTGCATATTGTGTAAAGAAGACAAATAGAAAAAGTCAAATTACAATCAAACCTGTAAGATCTGTACATTCTGCTATTTTCTGTGGACACTGCACAATCTGCAGTAAAAGTCGTATTATAAAAACGCATCGTGTAGATGAGAACGAAATATGTATGGTTCAAAAGCTGTCAGAAAAAGTGTAAAAATTGTCTTTTGGAAAAATGTTAACTTTAAAAGTATTTATACCTCAAAAGTGGTTCACCATTATAAGTAGTCAAAATAGTGTCCGTTTATGTCACTTTAAACAGCAAGGGGTTCACTTGCTTCTAGATAACGTTATATCGATTTTCTGGTAAGAACTGGATTAAGAGCGTCGGTCCCCATAGTCCAAGCCATTCTGTTCGATAATCTAGCATCACAGCGAACAACATGAAGTTCCATACAGAAAATCAAGCGTCATTGCTGGAAGCGTTATATGCACTTTCGTGAGATGATTATCACAGATTACCGTTCGAACCGAAGATAACGCAGATACACTGTATTTTAATTTACTGATTTTTAAGCTCACGTAAACTCTTAGTACGAGCTACGTGTGGTAGCTCTTTACTGCCTGGTCCCAGCAACTGAAGCTTCGTAAATGTATCTGTTCTGTACATTGGCTCATAAACTGTACGGAGCAGGTCGACATTCGGCGAAAGTGCAACAACGGGCAATTTTTACAACTCGTTATTACTTGTAAGGTCAGAGCGTATTATTTAAAGGAGGAATTTATGGTTTATATAGCATAAAATAGTGTGCTAGGTCTAAAGTAGGAGTAATTCATTGTTGCATAACAAGTAGTAGATCTTCATTACTTTTAAGCTTGTATAACGTTCATAGTTTGTAATATTCCTAGGATTTTACAAATATTGAAGGATATGTTCACTGCCTCTACAGCCATCGCTAGGTGGGTCTTCGTGCAAAGCGTCGAGAAACATGTGTCTACTTGCTGCATATTCTCTTTAATATGCCAGAGGATTTTCCGCAGGCTCCCTGCAATACACAACGTGCCGCGGCTGTGTATATCTCTAGGCGCCATCCACATTGACTGCGGTTCTCGCAGATTGCGAATGCTACCTCTTTCAGTATGCACCGAACTACTGCCTTTTCACGATTTGTATTCGAAAAAGAGTTTCTGTCTTGTTGCACTGCATCCGAATAATTCCAGTTTTTGGAGTCGTACGATAAATTCAGGCCATATTTCCGTAAAATATATCGGTACACGTAATTTCAACAACTTGCGCTCAAGAACGGAGCTACTCTGTAGACGTTTGTATTGACGTGCTTTCCGGGAGCTTTTCATTCAAAAGTCAAATATTTTTACTTTCGGAGGCGGTGAGCTCAGTCTCAGAATATGCTAACCACACCCGGGAACTCTGAGAGATTCCTTAAAAGAAGAACATATCAGAAATTGAAGTAAAGCATTTCAGCGGTTTCAACCCACAGCCCGATGCACCGAAGTGTAAAATTCCGCAATTTTATGAGAAAAATCTTATTCACGGCTAATATACGAAACGAGGTAGCAAACGTACATTCTTTGCTAATTAGCAACCTTAAATGAAGTTCTAGTGGTTTCTGGGAAGTCTGTCTAACTTATTAGAACCGAAGATATAATGTAGGTCGTGTAACAAATTCATCATTAAAGGTATTTAATGCAGAGTTTCGCAGTGTAAGGGAAGAGGCATTCGGCATACACTAGCAAACAGTGCATTTTCCAACGTCAATATAAGCAAATCTTCACTATAAAGTAACGTAGTGTTACCAGAGTCAAAACTTTGGCACACGATTTTCCGAGTTACTAGCATCATGAGGCACGTTGCAAAAAAGTTAATCCATTTGTTGTGTGCAATGTCCTGTTTCAGCTTTTTGCGATATGCGGATATTTGTTCGTCATAACTTACATTAGTTGAGTCGCTATATCTCTACTAATATTAGCGCCTTGTTCTTACTTCGGTTTCAAGATGATGGGCAGAGTCTGCGTCGAAACTAACGTGTCGATTCGTTCCATCAGTGTCAAAGAATTAGTAATTCGGGTTGAGACGATTTTATTAGCGATACGGCCATCGTGTTCCACAACAAATACTTTAATTAATTTTCCTATAATTATCATGGTTTAGTTATATATGGCCATTACAAGGTAATTACGAGTGTTGGAACTTAAGTAGTGGTACCCGTTGCCAGCGATGTGGAAGGCGTAGTAAACCGTTGGCAAAGCCTGTTCTGTTGATGGTGCGAATGGAGCGATCTACAGCCTGTCGAATCTTTGAAACAGTTCTGAAGCGAATGCCACAAAGTGGTTCCTTCATCTTCGGAATCAAATGAAAGTGACAAGGACTTAAGTCCGGGTATTATAATGGATGATACAGTACTTCCCAGTTCCATCGACCGAACAGAGCAGCCACAGCTTGCGCTGTATGCGCCTTCACATTGTCGTGCAAAATGATGGGTGTCCGGCGCAGAAAGTGTCGCCGTTTATTTCGCAACGCTGGTCGTAAGTGAGGATCCAAAAACGAACACTGTGCATTGACGGTCTGCCGTGGAGGAACGTAGTGAGGTAGGATAATACCGTCACAGACGTACACCAAAATCACCATAACTTTCACTATAATGGAGCTCTGACGCACTTTGACTTTCGCGGCGACCCATAATGACGCCATTCGTTGGATTGGCGTTTCAGTGTTGGCTTCGTGGCATTCGCTTCGGAGCTTTTCGAGAGATTCGACAGGCAGTAGACCGCTCCATTCGCACCATCAACAGAATAGGCTTTGATAACGGTTTACTACGCCTTTCACATCGCTGGCAACGAGTTCTACACAACGCCGGGGACTACTTTGAAGGACAGTAACAGGTGAAAACATGTAACTCTTTTGTATCGTTTGTGAATAAATAGTTGCCACTTTTTAAGTTCAGACCCTCGTATTTCTCATTATAAAGGATTTCAAAGGCTCTCAGAGAGTAGCAGTGATAAGAAGCTTCACAATGTGGCATTTTTGTGGTAACCAGTGACCCGAGTTACAACTGGAGTGATTTCCATCACCGTAGGCCAGTAGAAAGTTCCTTGCCTGGAGACAATTTTGATGATAACGAAAAAATATACCTTTAGTATTGTGGTATTTATGCCACATCTCTGTCTACATTTTATTTCATTCTGTTGTTATGTGTAAACGTAAAGAAAAATTTACGTAGTTTTGTGCTAGGAAGCTGCGAATTCGTTCAGCGACATGACGGATGGTTTCGGAGCGTGAAAAAAGGTGGGTGAATAGAAGCCGTACCATACTGGAAGCTACAGCGACAGGGTGGATTCACCTACGAGGTTTTGCGCTACGATGCGTACATTTCAGTATTTAGATTTAGTGTTTGAATGTTAAAATACCTCTCCAATCACACTGCTGACGTTAACTGCACTGATAACTTGTGAGCCAGCTGCTGTGGCCGAGCGGCTCTAGGTGCTTCCGTCTGGAATCGCGCTGCTGCTAGGTCGCAGGTTCGAATCCTGCCTCGGACATGGATGTGTGTGATGTCCTTAGGTCAGTCAGCTTTAAGTAGTTCTAAGTGTAGGGGACTGATGACCTCAGATGGTAAGTCCCATAGTGCTTAGAGCCATTTGAACCATTTCTGATAACATTTTAAAAATAATTACAGTAACTCTGAATTAATACTCGTAAACCAAGTTCAGCTTTCAGTTACTATTGACAATCATTGGTGGACGAGGTTAGCTTATCACAAGGGCGTCCTGAGCGAGCTAGCGCCGACACTGTTAAGCTATCTCAGTAAGAGTTTGCGGTCGGTTACTGGTGAGACAAAGTTTGAATCCATGTATGAAGTACATTATCATGTAAAAGAGAATAATATGTTAGAAAGTGCCTCGAATAACGAAACGTAGATGAACAATCTCATGTTACACTTATGATCGTGAGTAGAAGCCTACAATCGGTTTCAGAAGTGCCACACGTGATTCAGCGTGCGAAGTACGATTTCCCGTAAATTCGAAACAATTTGTTAAACGTCGTCTCTGGAAAGGTACAAGTGACTTCTAACGCTTACCGTAAGATCTTGCGAAGCATAAGTATCCGGGAACTTCTCTGTGAACACTAATTGCTAACTGTATCTCCAAATCGTTTCCTTGATCTTGTGATTCTACTAATAAAAGAAAAATTCTCATTTTTAGCAGCTTTTTGATTTTCCCATTTGCCACCCCATTGTACACAGTTTATTGCATGTATATTATAATCTGTGGCCGGCGAAGAAGAAACCAGTCAGGAAGACGATTACGAGTCATCATAGAAGATGTAAGCAAGCTCCTTCCAGTTGGGCTAGGAAAAGTGGGCGTGGACGTTACACACAGAAATCCACCGTGTATATTGCAAAGACACATATTTTTGATGGGAAGTGTAGTTTGTGAAGGCCATAATATACATCTTTTGGGAAGATTGCGTAGACGCTTGACTTCCTCTGGATGAGGAAATAGTAGCAGCTGCGTGGTTATTCATAACTATTACACTAATACACTCATACATATTTCATTTTACATACCTTGTGTTTGGAAAATGTCGTTAAACGGCAGTTGATATTAATGAGATATATTGCAGTATGATTGATGTAATTAGACGTTAATAAAAGTAATGAAGTCCAATCAGTAATTTGCTACACTAAAGGAATGCTGTTTATAAAACAATTTAACTTACGCCATCCAAAGAGCTATTTTTGATTAAAAGTTGTAAGCTACAGCCTCTTTTAGAGCAAGTATTATAGACTGGATTAAACTGGTGTTTCAACATCAGCTGATGCCTTATCATTCAGTCCTAACACTGTATACCTGTTCTTCTGTCGCAAATCTCAGTGTAGCAACAGCTCTAAATGTAGTGTTGAAGACACTCTTCAGGATCTTCCAAAGAAAAGAAAAGAATTTGCTTAAGTTTTCCAGCACATATTGACACCCGAAGAAAACAATGTGGCGTATACGCCTGTCGCAACATAATTCAATGAACTCTCTGACAACTTTTTTCTGGAAAAAATCATCGGAGATGAAGAAACTAGGTGTAATCAGTACAAGCCTAAACGAGAAAGTACGGAATGGATCTCGGACGCTTCTTCAAGACGGAAGAACGCACGAATGACAAAATAGAACGTTGAAACGATCTTCTTCGATATGTCTGATGCTCACTGCATTATCGACAGGGAATTTGCTCCCACTGGCATCACTGTAAATTCTCAACATAACTGGATATCATGGACGGTTTGTGCAAGAGTATTCAGAAGGTTCGTCCTCAAAAATGTAACGGGAGAGATTGCATGACAATGCATCTGGTTCACACGGCTGTAGTTGTAATGCAGTTTCCAGCGAAAGACAAGTGCCAGTTCTCAACTACCCTCTATATTCACCATATTTGGCGCCAAGGAGCATCTTTATCCCCAAAAAGTAATGTTAACATGAAGGGCAACGATTTTAACGACATAACAACATTCAAACCAATGATATGTGCGACTTGAACAACATCTCGAAGGACAAGTCCTCCAACACACGGTTGTATGAATGTTATGTGCGTTGTATTCAAGTGGAGTGAAGACCAGACTACGTAGAACACCTGCGCAATTAAACCCACCATATTAACATTTTCTTATTTTTTGTTAATCCAATCGTAAAACTTTCTGGGCTAACTGAGTACGTCCTGTCATCCTGTAGCTGCTTCCTGTCGATGTTTTCATCTCCTCGCCAGTTCTGCGAAGGACATTGTGATTTTCTACCTGCCCACATAATTTTCAACATGCTTGTTCAGCACCTCGTCCCATTCCCTTTTATTCTCTCGTGATCCGGTTTACTCACAGTCGATGATTCGCTAAAATAGAATGCTCTACTCCAAAAGTACATTTTCAGAAATATGTTCGTCGAATTAGGGCCCTTGTTTGATACCAGCAGACCTCTTATTGGTCAGAATTTCTCTGTTTGCTCTTACTAGGCCGCTATTTACGTCTTTCCTACTTCCAATATAGCAGAAGTGCTTCACTTTGTTTACTAGTTTTGATGTTAATTTTATCACTGATCTCATCACTATTACGCCCCCTTACATTCCCCTTCCTTTCGTTTACACACAGCCTGTAATGTGTCACAATTTTATTATTCATTCCTCTCACCATATTCTACAGGTCGTACTCGCTTTTAGCGGAGACAGTAGTTTTATCCTTTCTCCCTGTGATGTAATTCTGTGTTTTATGCTTTGAAAAATTGCATTTCTATCATTGCTTCTTCTGTGTGTAGTTTCAACAGTGTTGGCGAAACTTTACATCCCTGTCATATACCTCTTACCAACCAACCTCTTTATTTTGTATCCAAGTTATGAAACGGTATTAAGGAAGTAACACGTCCACAGCTCGTGGTCTAGTGGCTAGCGTTGCTGCCTCTTGATCACGGGGTCCCAGGTTCGATTCTCGGCCGGATTGGGGATTTCCTCTACCCGCGGACTGGGTGTTTGTTTCCATTAATCATCATCATTCGTGACGCTGGCTGAACTGTATAAATATAGGGACTATGTACAGGTGCTGATGACCGCGCAGTTGAGCGCCCCACTAACCAAAAATCATCAAGGAAGTAACACAGTTGTTGTATACTGAACTTTATAAATTGGTGAATGGTTCTCGCTCTGGGCTATAACCTCGGCATGAATATTCGCCATGACAAAACATAGAATTTCATAGGTAATGGATATCTGATTATCACCCTGTAGTCACACACAGAAGGTGATCACAATCATATAAACAAATAAACCCCTTAAAAATTTAAGTCGCCTGCATAACAGCAACGTCCTTGTGCATAAAGATTCAGGGAGAAAGAGAATGTAAGAATAATCCTGACGTAACTAAAATCTATGGATTTGTTTTTAATTTATTATAGGTTTTAACATTAGAGAAATTGTGTAGCTATCTCAGGCCATTGTTTTCTATTGTAAAGCCACGAGCCCAGTGAGATAGGCTAGTGCATTACAATCTTGAATCACTTTCCAATATCCGAAATGAAGATAGTATATCTGGATAATATCCCGTCTAGTCACATTAATGTGACCGTCTATTAATAGCCTGAATGACCACCTCTCGCATCGCGGACCGTTGCGAGACGTGCAGGAAGGCGGTGAGCGAGGTTCTGGACGGCACCGATAGTGATGTTGAGCCATGCCGACTCCGCTGGCCGGTGTGGCCAAGCGGTTAAAGGCGCTACAGTCTGGAACCGCGGGACCGCTACGGTCGCAGGTTCGAATCCTGCCTCGGGCATGGATGTGTGTGATGTCCTTAGGTTAGTTAGGTTTAAGTCGTTCTAAGTTCTAGGGGACTTATGACCACAGCAGTTGAGTCCCATAGTGCTCAGAGCCATTTGCACCATTTTGAGCCATGCCGACTCCACTGTCCTGGCCAGCTGCGCCAGCGTTCTCAGTTGATGATCCATGGCGCTCGTGGGGTGGTCTCACGGAGTCTCGATTGGGTTTAACTCTGGAGAGTTTGGTGGCCAGAGGAGATCGGTAACGTCCAAGTGGTCTTCGAACCACGCATTTACGCTGTGAGCTGTGTGGCAGGTTACATCGTCTTGCCGGTAGATGCCAACGCGTCGAGGGAAAACAAACATGGTCCCTAGGGATGGATATATACTTGTATTCATCTACTGTGCCTTTCAGAATGACAAGGTAACGCAGAGATTGCCTTCCGGCGTGGGCCCTTCGGACGATTGTAGGAGGGTGTTGGCTTTCAGATGTTTCACGCTGTAAACACCCACAGCGACCTGTCCGATAGGGCTGAAAACTTGATAATCGAGCAAGGTCACCTGTCGCTACTCAGTTGGTGTCTGTTGCCGTACTGGCGTGAAAATTTCATCCTTCGTCGGCGATGAACAGCAGTCAGCATGGGTACATGAATTAGGCACCTGCTGCGGAGGCCCATATGCGGCAACGTCGTTGAGAAGGGACTGTTGGTAGACCCTTTGTTGATATGGGTAGTCAGTTGTTCAAAAGTTGTACGTCTAGTCACTCGTACACATCCCCGCAGCCGCCGTTCAGCTCTCGTAACTGTAGCCCCTATTGCATCACAGTTGCTTCAGGATCAGTTTTAGGCAGCGCCATTTTGCCACGCACCATATACCGGGTGATCAAAATGTAGGTATCAATTTGAAAACTTAATAAACCACAGAATAATGTAGATAGAGAGGTAAAAATTGACACACATGCTTGGAAAGACATGAGGTTTTATTAGAACAAAAAAAAAACAAAGTTCACAAAATGTCCGACAGATGGTACTGGACAGCAAAGCTGCTACCGTGACGGGTGAGAGGTACGCCGATATGTTACAGAATAGCATCATCCCCAGCCTGGCTGATAAACACCTGCTGGAACGTACAATGTTTATGGAGGATGGCGCTGCACCCCATATTGCTAGACGCATGAAATATCTCTTGCGCGCGTCCTTTGGTGATGATCGTGTACTCAGCCGCCACTTTCGTCATGCTTGGCCTCCCAGGACCCCAGACCTCAGTCCGTACGATTACTGGCTTTGGGGTTACCTGAAGTCGCAAGTGTATCGTGATCGACCGACGTCTCTGGGGATGCTGAAGGACAACGTCCGATGCCAATGCCTCACCATATCTCCGGACATGCTTTACAGTGCTGTTCAAAACATTATTCCTCGACTACAGCTATTGTTGAGGAATGATGGTGGACATATTGAACATTTCATGTAAAGAACATCATCTTTGCTTTGTCTTACTTTGTTATGCTAATTATTGCTATTCTGATCAGATGAAGCGCCATCTCTCGGACAGGTTTTGAACGTTTGTATTCTTTTGGTTCTAATTAAACCCCATGTCATTCCAAGCATGTGTGTCAATTTGTACCTCTCTATGTACATTATTCCGTGATTTATTCAGTTTTCAAATTTATACTGACTTTTTGATCACCCGGTACTTTAATCAAGGCAGCAGGTGAACTGTGGTCAAACTTAGCCGCTTCGGAAATGCTGCCATCCTTGGCCAATGATCACGCGCTCTTGGGTGCATTTTCGCAATGCAACACTGCCCTTTTCTTCCCTCTACATGCCTTACATACGCTCTATCTCTAGTGCTGCCATCTGCCGTTTGTAAGCGGTCATTGCACAGTGACGTCGAACACAGGTCGTGTCTGGTATCAGTTGTAAAATCCCGTCCTTGGTAATGATGGGACGCAATTAAATTAAATCGGTTCAAAACAAGACTAATCCTCAAAAATACTATTTAACTTTATTACTGCTACCGTGGGTACGCACACTCCAGACGTTCATTGCTACATATTCGCTTTCAGATGATTCTTCGACGATCACCGGAATTTAGGTATATCCTGCCTCTCGTTACTAAAAAAATCCAGCTCGGTTGATCCGGATAAATTTGAAAGTGCTTTCTTGCCCGCCTTCTTCGTGAAACACGTTATTGGGCGTAAGATTTTTACTGGTCTAATGGACTGCTAGAGGTCAAATCTATAACTTTGAGACTGTAGCACATCATCTGTATCGACAGTGTGTCCAGGAAGGTACAACATAGTTTTCTCTCATTCCTCCTGCATATCAACGAACCCTAATTTGCAAGATGAATTCATCATCTAGGTTTGTCGACCGTAGGCTATACGTATGAGGCAGGTTATCAGTATTTTGCTTCTCTCGGTAGCTACTAATGTTCATAAGACGTCGCTGTTGTGTAACTCAGTCCGGCGGGATACTTCCTAGTTCCCACTCCATCTTGCGTGAAGTGACCGTGTACTTACATTCCAAGCATGAGAGGACCATTCAGTCCTTGCTGACAGACCAATCTACGGAATGTATTTTCTTTACTTGCGACACAATACATTCTATTTATCTGCACTTAGAACGCAGCTCTACTTTCCCCTCCATTACTCAGGGGCTGTACGTAGTAGCATCATGTGCTGAAAACAGTATTTATTTCTTTATCGTATGGTTTTAAGCACAAGTTTAAATAAAATACAAACAATGGTACATGTAATCTACAAACAGACATTTAAATGTTTAATATAATCAGTTGCGCCATTCGTTGCCATCGGAAAATCGTCCAAAGTTCCTCGATAAGCCCTAACGGAACAATTTGTTAAAATATGGCGAATGGTTTGGAACTTGGAACTTTGTGATAAGGCCTTATGGGACCAAACTGCTGAGGTCATCGGTCTCTAAGCCTACACACTACTTAATCTAACTAACTTACACTAAGGACAACACACGCACACCCATGCCCTGGGGAGGATTCGAACGTCCGACGAGGGGAGCGGCACAGACCGAGACAAGGCGCCATAGACCGTGACAAGGCGCCAGAGACCGCGCGGATACCAAGCACGGCCGCGAATGGTTTGCATTCCTGCTCCACAGCTGTATTTTGGACATGGAACCTTACCCCATTTATAAATATAGCCCGCTTTTCTGCTATGGTTGGAGCGTATTCCATTAATCGTTGTCCATAAGTTGAGCGACTGGTCGAAGACGGGGGCGTTCCTTTCTCATGCAGTGCAAGTTCTGGTAAAACAGTATCCATCTCTTTCCCAAGAGTCAGTTACTCTAAACTGAGTCGTGCGCAGTTCCATGGCTGTATCCAAGGATGGTTTTCTTAATCGAAGCCGGTTTTCTTTTAAGAGAACCGCGTGTAAATGCATAGTTAGTTGCTGGTTTGCTTCCGTGCTTTTAAATTCACGGAGCACAGAGAACAATTAATTTTCGCCGATGGCCAGGGGACGGAATGTGTCTCAATAGGGCAGCCATTAGACGAGGGTTGATCAAAGAGTGCCACTAATAATTCTCGTAGTTTTGTACAGTTATGCGTCAAGTGTTCGTCTGTGCATGTGTGTGCGTGCGCGCGCTCGCGTGGTTTAGAGCTATACAGGAGCACACCGTATTCCGCAGTAGAATACACCAGTTCAAGTGCTGAAGTGCGAGGAGTTTCGCAGCGGGACCTAGATGCTGATTGTGGTGAAGTAGTCAATCACCAATATGTATCTGGAGATGACTGTTCGCTGCTCTGTTGCACAAATGAAAGAAACTGTCTCTGGCCCGAGTAAGGTTGATATCAGTTTCCATTTCCGAAAATATGTTCCCATTATCACCAGACGAGATATTAATAAGGTTTCTGTTCCTTCAAAATTTTAGTGTTCCATTGCCAGCAGTCAGACATCGGTGCATCCAACCTTACAAGACCCAGTTTCAGGCATATTGAAGATTTGTAAATTAAACAGGAGTGCGACGAGAAGAGAGTATGAGGTAGTCCGTCATATAGCGACTGTGGAGAGCTTGCAATGTTGCTCAGTATGACTCGAAATGACCTTCTGGTAAGCTTGCTATTAATATCAAGTCAGCTAGCATCCATGTGGGTACACTGACTAATGCCAGAGAACGGGCAACGTTTGTTGCTAGACGATCTTCCTATCTGTTGGAACAGTGGAGACAAAGACATTCCTGGTCATAAAATAAATTAACGCGAACTGTGCGTCTACTTTAGAGCAATTGGCGTATGGTCCTAATTTATGCAACCAGTTCCTTGTCTTGTAAAGCCTCCTTCTATTTCTTTCGTCGAAAGTCTTTTCTGTTTTATTGCACCAGCTGTGGTAACAACATACAATCTGATTCTCGCCCATTATGTTCTAGATATGGTCAAGGAGTTAGGGTTTTACGATCGCGCTCATCAAAAGGTTAAATGCAATTTTGTAAGGGATACTGATTAATATAAAAGATATGTATTCTTCATCTTACTTACTTTGTAGGGGCAGTATGACGTAGATATGAGGTGCATCCTACATCCTTCACCCTACACTTTCCTCCTGTTACCCTACTAATATCACAAACAACGCACAGGTTCCATAAGACCAACGTCGCTGTCTGATACTTTAGTTGCTGCTCTAGCGATTCTCGTTGCTCTCCTTAAAACTTGCAAACTACCACCGTTGAGAACAACACAGAACCTACTTTCATCTTAAATTATCACTTTTTCGCACAGTTCGTCCCTCCAGATTCAAGCTCAACACAGGGAATAATAATCACTTCCATCAAAAAGCCCACTGCTCACTTTGCAGTTCTGCAATTTTTGTAGAACATACTAGTTGGTATACCACCGCCGACGTCAGGTCATGGTGGTGAAATTTTATGTATGTGACAGTTACGTCTATGGAACTAATGTAGTAAGAGGTGTCCGAGGGAGACCAACCGTAACGACAGAACTCAGCTATCGCCTTTGGATTTGCTCGTGGGCACACTGTGCTTGTAGATGCCTGATTTGTTGGATTACCTAGATTAGTACGATGAGATGTTAGTAAGATATGCACCCTCCTCTCCATCCCTCTTCCTCGACCTCCACCATTATTACCCATACAACGCACACTGATTTGAACACTTTCATTTATAAAATAACGAAAGATAAACGACATTCAGTCTTTGTAGATACCTTACAAATACAGCAACTAATGAGTCAATGAGACAGTTAGTGCTGCTTGTTTATAATTACATTTTTACGGAATTAGGACGCAATTTTCAGTGCAACACGAGTGTTGTCGGAAACTTATTCTCAAAAGCTATATACACCGAGGGAGTCACCTGTAACAAAACACCACTTCTCCTCATCCCGACATTTGCTTGGGAAGCAAATGTCGGTCCTATGGGACCAAGCTGTTGAGGTCATCGATCACTAGGCTTTAACTTAAACTAACTTACGCTGAGGACGACACACACACCCAAGCCCGAGTGAGGACTCGAACCTCTGACGGGGGAAGCCGCGGGAACGGTGGCATAGCGCCTAAGACCACTAAACGAATAAAGAAGCAATATGCGATTAATTGGGGTACTACGTAAGCACGGAGAAGGATTTTTCATGAGGCATGTGATGTATGTGTCTCAGTTTTACTTTTATATACGTATTTTAGAAAGTTCAAGTCTGTGCAGCACGGATAAGCCTTTTTCATGAGGTATTTCAGCATATATGACGCATTTGGTTCCAATGGCTCTGAGCACTATGGGACTTAACTTCTGAGGTCATCAATCCCCTAGAACTTAGAACTACTTAAACCTAACTAATCTAAGGACATCACACACATCCGTGCCCGAGGCAGGATTCGAACCTGCGATCCTAGCGGTGGCGTGAGGTCCCAGACTGTGGCGCCTAGAACCGCTCGGCCACTCCAGCCGGCTATGACGCATTTGTCTCAATTCTAATGTTATACATGCATCGTAGAAAGTACAAGTATGTACTTTCTACGTACTATGTGAATGAGATATTTCTCATTCATTTGATACACGGACTGTAACATCCACCACATTGCGTCAAACGTTAATGCTAGTATTTGAAAGAAAATGTAGTTATTGGTAACTTTTATAATCAGCTCTGTCGTCTTATGAAATAGTAATAATACGAATGATCCATTCAATTTAATTTAATTTCATGACTGAAATACAGTTGCACCCTTTTGCTTTTCACCTCAGAAGTTAAATTTCACACCCTCCCCCAGGGGTTAACTACCACCATGTTTTGATAGATGGGCTGATGAATGTCAAGGAACGGTGTACAGCTCGCAGCTAGTAACACGGCGTAGGAACTTCGGTTGAAAAAACATAGACCATGGACGAGTATGACAGCTAATCAGTAACAATTGGTTTGAAATGCGGTAGGAAATGCTGCTGTAAGTGAATGTGCATCCAGCTGAACCTAGCCAGCACTGAGAAAGGAACTTTATTAATTCGCCATCTGGAGCCGACTACCTCGTAAAATGGTATTGCTCAGACTGATACACACATCCGCATATCTTCAGCAACGAAAACAATTCAAACTAGAAATTATCTGACTGGAGGCCCGACGAGATGTGATATGGCCTCTTTGCCTCTTTTCTAATTATCCAACGCGTAGGGTTCACTGACTCTCCAAAGATACGATCAAAAAGCTTTGTGTGGATGGTTGTAGTTCATGTCAGATGCGTCTTTGTCATGTTTTGGGTTAGTTTCAGTCTCACAAACTGAACCCATTTACTGAGGTTACCGTAAACGTGAACCAGCATATTTATTTCAATATTTCAGATGAGCATTCTTGGCCTTTCATATTTATCGTTGTGCTGAGACTACTGTGGACACTTCGGTCTTGCAAGCTGGTATACGTTCGTGGTTCGACGAGCGGTTAGTGACCCTACTGAATTTGGACTGGACCTCCACGTCATCCGATCTTAATGCCACAAGAAATATCTGGCGCTATTTGGAACAGCTAATGAAACATTGCAGTCGAAATCTCTGTCATTTTTAGTTGCTTCTTTTGTGGATTGGCAAGACAGCCAACCCACTATGACAGGAAGCCGAAAGGCACGCGTTTAAGCTCACGCAGGCTGGCGCGAGGTCTGTAACAGGACAAGGAAATGAGACTAGCAAAAAAGGAGGTAACTGGTAGACTACTTAACTTTAATCCATAATAGGTGAACGTCGCTCTTGACGGTACATGTTTTACAGCATCAATAGTAACTGGTAATGGCGCCTTGCTAGGTCGCAGCAAATGACGTAGCTGAAGGCTATGCTAACTATCGTCTCGGCAAATGAGAGCGTAATTTGTCTGTGAACCATCGCTAGCAAAGTCGGCTGTACAACTGGGCGAGTGCTAGGAAGACTCTCTAGACCTGCCGTGTGGCGGCGCTCGGTCTGCAATCACTGATAGTGGCGACACGCGGGTCCGACATATACTAACGGACCGCGGCTGATTTAAAGGCTACCACCTAGCAAGTGTGGTGTCTGGCGGTGACACCACAGGTTCAGATGGATACGACAACATGGTGAAACCTGTCGACCCCTTCCTCGCCGAATCCGGTCCTTTATCAAGGTATGAATCTGTGTCATGCGGTATTAGTGTGAAGTCTCCTGGTGGGGTGACTAATTCTTATACGAACACAATCGTGGCTCAAGAGAACGCCATCTTACTACAAATGGACCTGAACGATCTCAGCTGTGTGAACATGGTGTCACATTATGTTATAGTTTGTGCTGCCACAGCTGTCTGAGTACTTGCGGTTTCTCGCCGGAAGCACCAATGCAGGCGCGAATCTGTGTGGAACATAGGAAACGAGTAAGTGCATCATTCCTGAACGACCAGCGCTAACATTATTGTTCAGCCCAAGCATGATGATCGACACGTTATCTCCAACCGCTCGTGGAACTCCAGTGTTCCCTCGCCGGAAATATCCTTAATGATACGTTTCAACTACCGGTATGCATGTCTTAAATGTTTACTAACTGTACACGATACTGGATATGACAAATTAATCTAACACCGAGCCGTACCCAAATGTCCGTTGGATCTCATGTCACGTGTGTTTTATTTTGAATGTTTTACCACAGAGTGTTACGGTACTAGGCTACTACCTTTAGTTATGCTTTCCATCTGTTGATATTTGTGGCTTATATGCACATTGCACTAGACGAGAGCCCTTATGATTGTAAGAGTGAATATGCTTTTCTAAAAAAAAATAATTTTTGTTTATGGAATTTAGTCCATTCTCTGATTGGCATTTGTAACTATTTGGCAATAATTTGTTCAATAGGTCTATTTTATTACCGAATAAGAAAAATTTATATGTTTTGAAAACAAGGTAAAGGTTTAATAAATATTATTCTAAACTTGATTAGCTGTTATTTTCCAATCCTATCAACTTTCTTCCACAGACCATTGAATGGCTGCTTGGATAATTGGCGTAATTTCCCCTCTTCATGTCCCAAATGAATCTTATGTTTCTCAGATAAGAATTTACAACAATCCACTGTATTTGATTGTCAGATATCTCTGGGTTCGATGGTGCCACCAGATAGATCTTACTCGAGCCCCTCCTTCCGTATAAAATATTCCGAAGCGGGTCACTTTGTAAATACGCACCTATGTGGTCACCTCTCCCACCCCCGACTCAGTCTCTTGCAGATAAAGCACCTGAGGATGACGCGAAACTCTGTTCCCATCGCCAGATACGCTCGTATCGTAAAAAGCCTCCCTACCCAGCCACTCTGCAGGGCCCAATCCCAGTGATCCAATACTTATCTGGCGTAACTGCTGCGAAATTGCCTCTCCTCCATACCGCAAGGACCCAGAAAATAGGCCCTCCACTTTTCTGCGGCGATTTTAAATCTGACAGAGTTGTAAATTGTGGGTTCTCGGAGATTTTACGCGGTATTCGTAGAAGATAAATGTAATCCATGTCTCCACTCTCATTTTTATAGCGCATCATTACACGCTGCTCCCAAACTAAATATTGGTGGGACGGAGCGAAGCAGTTTAATTTTGTTACTGAGAGTAGAATGTATATTGTGACATATACCTAAAACTGTGGCCTCCTTTCCACCGTTGCTAAGCTGCTATTCGTGAATAGATTTTTTATCGCTCTCCTTTCAAAATATACAACTTCTTCTGTTAAATTGACTTACATGTGGCCTCTTTAACTACATCTTCTAGTATTCACAGAGCGTGTATACAAAACCCAACAGGATTTGTATAACTATGAATGTGCATAGTTATCATTATGTTACCAAAATATAGATAAAAAATTATAAGTAAATTGTACGTCAAATGCTCTAAACTTGTGACAGAGTTTTAATAACTGAAACCATAACTCATGCATGCGCTAAAGCTATCGTTTGGAACCTGATGATGATATTGTGGTTGGAATCAGGCGGCCGGGTAATAACGATATTTACTTAAAAGTTGCCGTTTTCTCTTTTACACCGTTACTTTCTTAAGTAATGGTAAGTTGTCTGCTAGCTACCTTTCGGAAGCGATTGCAACTTGTCATTTTCAGTAAATGTAATCTTTCAATTTGTAATGCTTTCCCTAAAGTGGATCCTGAAAATAACCGTCGCTGATTGATTCTAAAATTTCCTTTGGCATTAAAGCAGTGCGTCATTTCAAGTTAAAGAAAACTTATTGCACCGGCCGCTGTGGCCGAGTAGTCCTAGGCGTTTCACTCCGGAACCGTGCTGCTGCTACGGTCGCAGGTTCGAATCCTGCCTCGGGCATGGATGTGTGTGATGTCCTCAGGTTAATTAAGCTTAAGTAGTTGTAAGTTCTAGGGGACTGATGACCTCAGATGTTAAGTCCCATAGTGCGCAGAGCCAGTTGAACCATTTTTGAATGGCTGGGTTGAAATATCCTCCTGGATAATGAAATTCATATTTCCCAGATTTTGCTTAAATCACTTACGACGGATACTGGAACTCCTTGCTTTGAAATCACCAATCCGAATTCGTGACCAAAATGTGTTTTCATTCGGCAGTTAAGTGTGCACGGAAATGTTAGACCGTGGTTAGGCGAGACCGTTGAATTGTAGGTTCCAATATACTGGGTAGGTAATTCCAAGGTCCGAGGAAGAGCGTGTATGGAAAGCACTGCCGCGTTCAAACTAAATCTCGCAATGGTGACAGCCTTATTTCTGTGCACCCATATGCGTCATATAATCCAGCTCATGGATCAACACTGATATTTATCTTTCACAAAATTAAAAAAATAAATGTATAATTTTCGGCAATACGTAAACGTCAGACGATACAGAAAAAACTAGCGATATATCACTAACTGATTTTCGCCATTTTAAAGTTACTGGAATTTGTGTTCAGCGTTGAAACGCTGTTAAAAGTTAACTGGCTACAAATTTGTTCAAAGAAATACGTGACGTACTATGTTCATGTATTAATCACGGTGTTTATAATTTCTTTAAAAATTGTATACTTCCTTGAAGAGTACATTCTTTCCACTACTATAATATTTACGTCTGTTCACTTGTCCATATTTTAATTTCACCGCAAGCTTGTTGCTGTCTATGGGCAGACACTGACAGTTATTAGAATTAAAACAGAACTAATATTATTATATGTACAGGACATACCAGAGAAATGTGTACTAATTTATATGATTATTTCCTCACAAAGAAACAAGAGGAAAATAACTTAGGTCCATAAGTGATTTATCGTTTAATTATTACGTATTTTCGATTTACAAATATCAGCTTACAGCAATTATTCAAAATTGTCCCAATCTTCATAAAATTTTCAGAATAGCTTATCTCTCGTGTTTGAGGTCGACAGACAACATAAACGTTTCGTTGCTTGAAATGTTTCATTCTACAAAACACAATTTAACTTTTGTCACAAACCATTTAAAGCTGTATCGCCATATGACGCACAACAGTTAAATGTTTCATGACTTCACTTGGAACTAATAATGTGCTACAATTATTTCAGTTTCCCTTCCTGATTCGTCCTTTATGCGTTATTTTGCTGTCACGTTAAGAGAATTCTTTCAGTTTTTCGTGATCCGCAGTTAAATGTAAAGCTAATCTCATTTCCTCTATTCCCCGTTAATTTAATCTGTCCTCAGTTTACTCTCAATCCAGAGTGTATACTCATTATACTGTTCATTCCATTCAACAGGTGGTGCAAATCTTACTAAGTTTCACCTCCGAGAGCAATGCCATCAACGTATCTTACACAGATCTCTTTTTGCCCTGATTTTAAGCCCACATACTCTTATTTCTATTATTGCTTTCTCGGCATATAAATTAGACTGCTTCTTTCTATTAATCCTTTCTACTCCGAGCACGAATGTTTTTTCTAGGTCGACATATCCTGTGAATGTATTTTGATTTTTCTTGTCTTACTTCCAGTATCAAGTGCAGTGTCAGAATAGCGTTGATGGTGCCTTTATCTTCATTACAGCTAACTGATTAACACCTAACAGATCCTAATACATCTGCTCCACTCTTCTGTTTGTTATTCCTGTCAGCAACGTGGTTGCATGAGTTGTTCAGATGGTTGTGCGATGGTTCTCGTATTTATCTATCTTGCCATCTTCCGCAATAAGTGGATGACACTTTTCTGAAACTCTGATAGTTTATCTCCAGACTTACGGATTCTGCATACCAATGTTTCGTTCAGACTTCACACAACGACTTCGGAAATTTCGAAAGAACGTCGTCTATACCTTCTGCCTCATCATATGAACCGTTATTTAATTTTCACTAGTGACGTGGGTATTTTCGGGAGTAGGTAAACAACATTTATTCTTTTTTCCCCTGTAAACAGCCTAGACATGTAATAGTTCCATTACTGTGAAACAACACAGCAGCATCTGACGCCCGAAAAACAAAGTAGTTTATCTCTTCAGTTGTCGGAATATGTCTTCATCTACTTCTACAGCTACGTGGTTACTATACAATTCACACTGAACTGCCTGGCAGAGGTTTCATCGAACCATTTTCATACTACTTCTGTATCATTCCACTCTCGAATGGCACATGGGAAAAAGGAACACCTAAATCTTTCCGTTCGAGCTCTGATTTCTCTTATTTTATTATGATGATCATTTCTCCCTAAGTAGGTGTGTGTCAAGAAAATATTTTCGCATTCGAAAGAGGAAGTTGGTGATTGAAATATCGTAAATAGACCTCGTCGCAAAGAAAACCGCCTTTGTTTCAGTGACTGTCAGCCAGCTGCAGGCAGTAGCGGCGCTGTCAGGTGTCTGTGTTGGGGCTTCACCGACGGGTCTGACGAGGAGGGCGCGTGTTTGCTTCTCAGCACGAATGAATGCCCTCTCGGCACGGAGCGACTTCTTGTTTACCAGCGCGTTCTGCGTGGTTCGCCGACTAATCGACGTGTGCCTCAATGTACCTCGCTGACTTAACGCTCTGCAGCTACCGCCAGTCGCTCAAAATTACCAGCTGCCATTAAAAATCTACTGTACAAGAGACTTAATCGTTCTGGTGTTAGGATTTGTTGACAATATTAGAGGTAAATAATTTTAAAGCTATGTTCGTTGTGGACACATTCGTCATTTATTTAGTATTTACTTTTAACTTCATATTAAACTTCTAACTTTAAATTAAAACTAACTGACAAACCCTGCGTTGCGCTGGTATTCGTTCTGCCAGTATTCTATTAGAAAGGAAACCAAAAATTAATTTTGTTGTAAGGTTTCTAAGCAAGAAACAGTTGTAAGCTAAACTTTCATTTGATAAGTCATACTTATTGTTTCTGTATTGGATATTCTTCAAACAGTCACAGGTATGCCATGATAATTGTTTCAACTTATCTTCAGCTCGAACTGATGTAGTTAAAAAAAATCCAGGCAACAGGAAGCAAATGGGAAATAAAAGCTTGCGCAGTGCAGTGCAGTGCAAGGACATGAGACTATGCTAAGCGCATTAAGCTTTAACTTAGTTTAAGAACCTAATATTAACCTTGATATACGAAGATAACTATGCTTGACATTTGCTGTTCTGACCGCAATATGACTGGTCCAAACAAGTTATAAGCGAAACTCATTATTGTACCTCTGACAGTGAACCCTTTTAGAGCACTCTTTGGTTTCCATATTTCGGTAAGAGGCAGTGTGGACCAAAACAGAAACACAAAACCAGCAGACCTAGGCTCTAAAATGCGTACCATTTGAACTATGATCAATGGTTCGTCTTCGAAATTGTCAAACGCATCTCTTCTTGTTTAATCTGTTTCATATTTTTTGATGAAGTAGTGAGGATCAAAAACAAAAATGTCAAATAAATAAAGGCTCTAAAATGCGTTTCTGAAAAGCAAAGAGCATTGTTCATCTTCGCCACTGTGAAGCACGTATCTTGTACTGAACAAGTGCTCATAGCGCTTAAGTGATGCATTGCAGAGGCCATATTTACCGGACTTATCTCTTTGTTTAGGACCATACTACTACCTCTGATGGTTACCTACGTTGCAGTCTTGGCAAACAACAATATCAACACGTATTCCACTGTCAGAGGTATCAGAACGATATTCGCTAAAAATTTCCTACTCGCTCCTTTAAGGAAATGGTTCCCTTACCTCACATTGATACATTTACCGTTGTCCATCATCTCTGTAGGTATGTATTATCATCATAGAATTACCTTGTACATTCGTGTATGTTTTGCCATATGTTATGCTCTGGCACGATAGGACGTATATGACTCTTTGATAATGCAGTAGTCATGTTTATGATACAGTCGAAATCTAGATTTCAATACATTACGGAGTTTGCAACTGACTGCTGTCCTTCCTTCAGTTTGAACAGTGTATAATATTCGAAGCACGTGTAGTATTGTGTGATTCTACTGTGATATACATGCATATACGGATACTTGAATGTCTTTTCATGGCGATTCATTATTATACAATGCCACAAATGAACCATAATTATCATTATTATTACCACTTTTATTATTCAAAGAAATAAATTTCATTGTACCAGTGCAAATATTTGGTGAAAGATTAAAAACAAATTAATGACTCCAACGCTGTATTCTGCTGCGCACGCCGATTGCGCTTACGCCTCTGCTTCGCGGCTGGTGCGCTCACGCGGCATTCTGAGCGTTGTGACCAGCCGAAACTACTTTCGTCTCTCCACAACTGCGAGTTCTCTGATTTCTCTGGGAAAAGGCTCATCATACTAGAATATGTTAAATGATTTATTTAATTCTGACGCACTGCTTTGCCATATGAGTACTGGATAATTTAGAACTGTCGCAGCCCTACAAAGCATTATTTGATGCACAGATTAACAAAACTCTTGCAGAGTAAAATGTAACATTTGGGAAGAACATTGCATCTGAAACTCGATGATGTTGACTGATCTGTCTCGAACTGGGGCAGAGCTTTGGCTATCTCGACACTACACTGACTTCAGTATGAGGACGCTACTGTTACTGAGAGAGAGGTGTGGTCTTCTGATGAGGCTCACATATATCGTCACGGACTGCAGCAAGCCCTCGATAAAGCATGTGGTGTTGATTTTTGTTGCAAACTTTGATGTTGCATCGCGATGTTTGAACGATACCACACAAAGTTATGTGATTTATAAAGATTGACTGGGGCAGCCCTTGTTACACATAAGTACGCGTTACAATCGTTTGGATAAAGAGCGTAATTGATAACCCGTTTAGCGCACGCTTCACTTGTAAGATCTGAGCGTGGTGATCAATAAAAAGGTCATACCATTCAAATACAAATGGAAATAACGAGGAGCCTCTCGATGAAAAGTGTTCGAACCACTGAGTACTAAGGAAATAAAGTGGCCGTAGACAAAAAGCCGCTTATTTAAATGAATGAGAAGCATTTGATGGAAATGAAACGGAACAGGAAGCTATGTCGGAGACAGTTAAAAATGGCTACGAATATTCGCCCTATATAAAAACGAAGTGACGCCATAATGGATAACGGTCCTTCCACAACATTTCATTGTCATATCAATTATGCAAAGCGCCGAAGCACTCAGCCGCATGGCGCCTGGCCGCTCCGAGCATAACGACCCCTGGAAGAGGATTTGCAGACACGGTGACAAACACTGCGCTCCAGCAGGCCTGCGGGAGGAGGAGGTGCGGCCGCTACTTGTCGCCGCAGCGGACGCTGCATAATGTATGACGAGGCTCGGGGACACGGTCGCCACCTTTCCGTGGCACAGCTAAGCCCACACACCCAACCACAGCCATTAACGCCACAACAGCTACTGGAAACTGTCCGCCTTTACGGCTCGGTGTGACATGAGTCTCATTTAACACTTGATGTCTATCATCGCGTGTTCATCTTCTTTGCATTATCCGCTGTCTCTCCAGGCAGACATTTTGTATCGGATTTGGAAATGTTAGCTGTAGTTGGCTTCTGGATGCTCCTCCTCCCATAACTACTTCCCATATACTTGCCTCTATAGTAAATCACAAGTTCAACTGTGAGAGAAGGTGTTCTAAATGCTAGTGTAGCGAGTATCTGAGGATGGAGGTGACTACCAGCCCAGGATTTTACTATTTTCATATGAGAAACCACCTAAATGTCACCTACAGGTTGGACGGCATATTCGCCTCCAGCGTTAATCAGCCGGACGGATTCGGTCCTGGGACGCACCCATTCTCGTCGCTTTAACGCTCTCCGCTATCCGGTGAGTCGGCTTATTGCCTTGCCATACTTTGACGAGTGCAACTCATTGAAACAAATGTAGTCCAAACATAAACTTTACGAGTCATTCTCGAGGGAACGAAAGCTGGGTCAACCGGTTCTTTCGTACATGTCGCATATGGTTATGTTCAATTCACGGTAAGAGAAGGAAAAGATACGTTGACTACCGAATAAATATAGTAGAAGAAACTTTAAAAAGTGTCCAATTACCGGCCAACGAAAATAGTTTCAAGGCTTCACTAGGTGGAACACTTCTTCGACTCCAAGTGCAATATTGGGTCACCTCCCCAAAACACATTGGAAAAAAAAAATGGGAAAGAAGGAAAAGGAAAACAAGGATGTGCGAAGTTTGCAAAAAACACAACGTACTTAATGCGAAGTGATGTCTACCACAATGGTTTCGAAACTACCACACCATACAAGACTATAAATTGTTAGAGCTATAGGCAGTTTCGTGTAAGAAATTCGTTGCACAGGAGCATTTATTTGTATAATTATAGTTTTGTTGAAGATACCTACGTTTAAGAAGAAGAAGAGACACCTGAAGATGTCCAGGAAGATCATAATTTCTATTAATACATATACATATAAAACTAAATTAGTGTTGTCGTCCACATGTGCAGGATTACGTGCAACAAATAACCGTTTAGCTTCATAATTGTATTCCGCATGTCAGCATGTATTGCGATTGTCCCGCGCATCATGCTGGCCCTTTTCGCACGCGTCTTATGCAACGCTTGTCCACAGATTTCGTCGAACTAAACGGTAAGGAAAGGGTTAAACGCCGAGGTCAATGTGCCGGTCAGCCTCGATGTAGTATTTTAGGTGGTTAACTAAAGCAAATTAGATTAACATCAGACTGATATCCACAAACCGCCTCAGTTACACCATAACCAAACATTTATTAAACATTGACACACTTTTACATGGACTGCCACTAGACCCAGATTAATGGATTACACAAACCAAGCCCGGGGAAAGGGGTTGGGGCGGATGGGGGAGGAATACGGGAGGAGAGGCGACGACCGAAGGGCATCAGGTCACCATCCACCAATAACATTATCAAATCCGAAAAATTAACATGCCGACAGGGTGGAAATGCGGGATAAACGCCAGAAAAACATTCGAGTAACTAGTATTCATTGACCGAATACTTTCAACGACAGTGGCCGATGCAGTGTGCATAATCTAAAACATAAACTGTTTTTACTGTGTGAACTGTTTGATATACCGAAACGAGGTTTTCAGAAAATAATAGGCATTGGGTCATTTAGTTTCAAGGTAAGGTTGAGAGGATACAAAATGCATACTCTTTATAACAGAAAGAGCAGTTCTGAAACAGAGGAAAATTTGTTAACATCTAATATAAATTCCGGTAATTCTAAGCCTTTTCTAATGGTATTTCTGTAGAGTGAAGCGCTGCATGATAATTAAATGTGGACGAAGTTTTTGAAATGTGGTGCTATAGAAAGTTAAACTGCGCCTAAAGAAGTTTCGGAGGTCTCTACAGTACCAATTGATCCCCAAGACACTGGATGTGGATACGGAGGGGCATGTGGTCAGCACACCGCTCTTCCAGCCACAAGCGCTCGGCCGACCAGGACGGTTACCTATCCCCCTATCGGCGGGGTAGGGGGCCATAATTGTGGAGAGTGATCTAGGCATGCTTCCTGTTCGCAGAGTCAAATATACGTACAATGCAGTAGTTACTGGGAGGTGAAGAGGAGTGCACGGGATAGACTCACATGGGGAGCTGCTTCAAACAATCTTCGGACAGAAGACGATAACAGCAATAAGTTTCCAAATGGTTCAAATGGCTCTAAGCACTATGGGACTTAACCTCTGAGATCGTCAGTCCCCTAGACGTGGAACTACTTAAACCTAACTAACCTAAGGACATCACACACATCCATGCCCGAGGCAGGATTCGAACCTGCGACAGTAGCAGCAACACGGTTCCGGAGTGAAGCGCCTAGGACTACTCGGCCACAGCGGCCGGTGCAATAAGTTTTCTTTAACCTGAAATGACGTACTGCTTTAATGCCAAAGGAAATTTTAGAAAGAAAAATGCGGTATTGTGAAGTTTGTAAAGGCTGGTGCTATCAGTTTTTGCAAGAGTATTTGAGAAAACTGCCAAAACTAAAAGGTGAGACGGCTAGAAAAAGCTATTGCGGCGAGTAGTGTTCTCATGTCAGGCTCCGCAGTTATATACCGCAATAAAGTAAGCCTACGCTACTAATATAAAACTTATTAGTCCGCAGCTCGAGGTCTCGCGGTCGCCCTCTCGCTTCCCGAGCACGGGCTACCAGGTTCGGTTCGCGGCGGGTTCAGGGATTTTCACCTGCTTCGAGATGACTGGGTGTTTGTGTTGTCCTCATCGTTTCACTATCATTCATCAAAATGGCGAGATTGGACTGATTAAGGGTTTGGGAATTTGTACGGGTGCTGATAACCTCGCAGTAAATGGTTCAAATGGCTCTGAGCACTATGGGACTTAACATCGATGGTCATCAGTCCCCTAGAACTTAGAACTACTTAAACCTTACTAACCTAAGGACATCACACAACACCCAGTCATCACGAGGCAGAGAAAATTCCTGACCCCACCGGGAATCGAACACGGGAACCCGGGCGTGGGAAACGAGGACGCTACCGCACGACCACGAGCTGCGGACACCTCGCAGTAGAGTGCCCCACCATCCGAAACATCATCATAAAGCTTATTTTGCGTTGGTCCTTCTTGGTGTAGCGTCAGTTACAAGTGATGTAAATCTAACTGCATACTAACTTCTAACGCATCTGAAGGGGTGTAGGAGAACTATTTAGATATGTGTACATACTTGGTATACAGGGTGTTACAAAAAGGTTCGGCCAAACTTTCAGGAAACATTCCTCAGACACAAAGAAAGAAAATATGTTATGTGGACATGTGTCCGGAAACGATTACTTTCCATGTTAGAGCTCATTTTATTACTTCTCTTCAAATCACATTAATCATGGAATGGAAACACACAGCAACAGAACGTACCAGCGTGACTTCAAACACTATGTTACAGGAAATGTTCAAAATGTCCTCCGTTAGCGAGGATACATGCAACCACCCTCCGTCGCATGGAATCCCTGATGCGCTGACGCAGCCCGGGAGAATGGCGTATTGTATCACAGCCGTCCACAATACGAGCACGAAGAGTCTCTACATTTGGTACAGGAGTTGCGTAGACAAGAGCTTTCAAATGCCCCCAAAAATGAAAGTCAAGAGGGTTGAGGTGAGGAGAGCGTGGAGGCCATGGAATTGGTCCGCCTCTACCAATCCATCGGTCACCGAATCTGTTGTTGAGAAGCGTACGAACAGGAGCTCCAACGTGCATGAACCACATGTTGTGTCGTACTTGTAAAGGCACATGTTCTAGCAGCACACGTATAGTATCCCGTATGAAATCAAGGAATCGAGGAAGTACAGTACATACTGACGAAACTAAAATGAGCTCTAACATGGAAATTAAGCGTTTCCGGACACATGTCCACATAACATCTTTTCTTTATTTGTGTGTGAGGAATGTTTCCTGAAAGTTTAGAAGTACCTTTTTGTAACATCCTGTATAAGTAAACAGCTGCTGCGGAAAAATGTTTTGATACAATAGCTGAGTCTGTCATAACCGCGTCCGACTGCGTCGCCTTTCAATTTTACCTCTCGGATGCCGTGGTAAATATTTTTGTAAATAGTTTTGATACAATAGCTGAGTCTGTCATAACCGCGTCCGACTGCGTCGCCTTTCAATTTTACCTCTCGGATGCCGTGGTAAATATTTTCCCCGTTACTTAACTACTTAAAGGAAAATTGATGCAATTTTTTAAAAATACTCATGTACAGAAATGTGAAAGTGTGTGTGTGTGTGTGCTTCTGTGCTTGTGTGTGGATGTGTGTGTGTGTGTGTGTGTGTGTGTGTGTGTGTGAGTGTGTGTGTTTGTGTGTGTGTGTTGGTGTGTGTGTAAGAGAGAGAGCCGAGCGGTTCTAAGCGCTACATTGTGGAATCGCGTGACCGCTACGGTCGCAGGTTCGAAACCTGCCTCGGGCTTGGAAGTGATAATGACCTTAGGTTACTTAGGTTTAAGTAGTTCTATGTTCTAGGGGACTGATGACCTCAGATGTTAAGTCCCATAGTGCTCAGAGCCATCTGAACCATTTTGTAAGAGAGAGAGCGCAAAACAGGGGAGAGGAAGGGAGAACGACATGAAGAAAGGAATAATGGTACATAAGAAATAAGTAAACACCAAAAGCCGAGATCACACAAATGCGCATCTTCCTATATTCTCTTCACAACTACTTGCATTCGCTGCAAGATCAAGTATTAAACATGCGATAATCGACGATTAGCCGCTTATGATGATTGCGCTTTACTCTAGCGTACTTCGAACGTGGATATATTCACCAAAGCTGATGAATGCATTGTTATTGACTCCTGATGTTGCCCCTCCCACCGCCTCCCAACATATGCTCGTCAATGTGACCATGCCGTTTCCCTAAAACTCGAGTCCCACATGTGAAAGGATGGCACGATGCTCTCTCTGACCTGTGGGTGTTATTCACAGAAACTGTTTTGAATGTCAGTGATGAAACACTTGGAAAATTCAGATGTGAAGTCAAAATCCAGATCTGCCAAGCAGTTACTTTTGGAGCCATATCTTCCGCACAGACAACTTTCATTGAGTTCACGTATCTTGCACTTCAGTTCATTTTTAGGATTTCGTACCACAGTCGGTAAAAACGGATCACTTTGTTGCCCATCTGTGTGTCCGACAGTTCAAAGTCCCTTTTTTCCAGGAAACGATGGACTATCAACTTATCTCACGTATGTCAACGGTCCATTGGCAATGTAAAACAGTGAAGCTTATGAGTCAATATATTCAAAAGACACGATCATTTATGTTACTTACTTTGGTAAACGTAAACTCACTCATCAGAACCTACAGGCCACTTTTCATTCGACTAAAATCATGGAATTTGAGAAGAAGCAAAGTTTCACTGTACAAGTAAAAAATCCGAAAAGTGTGCAAGAAAAAAATCAGAAAACTGTGAATTTGTAATTATATCACAGGAAAAAAATTGTGACTTCTTAGCCGTCTATCTGTGTGTCTCTTAAGCCCTATTTTTCTGATGACTTGGTAGACGTATCGTTGTTGAAATTTACGCCACATACTGTTGTCTATAGTCCTTGGATGAGTAAAAATGTTAAACTATTAAATCAATTCACTCAAAAGATACGGCCATTTATATCACATATTATTATTGTTGCATACAGTGTTTAGCGTACCCTGTACAAAATTCTGTTCCCGCTTGCACTTGCTACCATTCCAGTAGCAGCTCTATCAGCAGGCTATCATTAATCTTTTTTGCCCTTAACTTTAGATAGACTGTGACACTGTGACTTTAAGAGAACGCTACCACAACCAGGTAGCTAACAACCCGTATCGGATGCACGTATCCCGTCGGGCGGTTAAAAAATTTATCTCACGCCGCAACGCGACGCCCCCCTCTCACTCCAGCGGTGAGTGTGCTCGTAAAATACAAATGCGCTGCGGCTATTTGCGCGTGTTACGAGGCGCGGCTGCGCCGGTCGGGTTCCGCTCGCCGCTAGCGGGTCGTATGTCAGACAGCCCAGGGGCCAGCGGCAAGCCCGCCGGTCAGTGTATCGCGGGGCGGCAGCTGCGCGCCTCACATCGCCCTCTGCAGCCGCGGCGTCCGACGCGCTAGACGGCTGCGGGCCTGGGCTGCTCTCCCAGAAGGGAAATAAAGGAGCCGGGGGAGCACGATAACAAACCGGCGAAGTCTCCTCGCCGTCGCTTCCGCCTCCCGGGTACACGAGGACCTACTTGAGTCCGAGTAAAAGAAGACGAGATGTACTACGAGAAGTATTTCAGGTTCAGAAGAGACAACAAGAGACGCAAAGGGCGCTTCGAATGCTTCTTTCCGAAAAACACTGCAGAGGTTTCCCAGACCAATTCTTAGTAGCGTCATGTAATCCGTATTCCGTGGCATTTTCTTTATTTGAAGGAAGGAGGACATACAACGCTGTAGGTTCTAGTTTCCTTCACGGCCCTTGGAAAACTTTTGAGAGACTGCGAGAAGTTAACGTGATGGAATCCGATAATGTCGTGAACGGACAATTGCAGGGACAGGTTAACTGCACTAGAAAAGTAATTCAGTAATGTTTGTGATATATTTACTGCAGCTACAAGCATCGCAATGTTCGTAACTGTTCCTTTATGTCTTGGCCGTGGCATTATTATCTTTGACGTTACAAACGTTATCTAGATATACTAACCAGTTGCAGATTCTTGGATATTCCTAAACATGGATCTTTTGTCTACCGGTAGATCTAGTACTACAGAACTACTATTAACCCCTTAAATACACTTGCTATTCAGACCGACGTCAGTATGTTCGTGAGGTAGTTTTAGACCCTACAACTTGAAGTATCTGATTACTTTTGTTTCTCGATACTATTGCTAAAGGGTCAGTAAAAGAAAGGCTTCAATTTATGACAAAACTTCCCCGTGTTTTATGTTCCGTTTGATGTAAATGTTCTGAGTTTCTTTCTTGACCCCCGTCTCACTATGATACTGAACGGGCGCTGAAGACCTTGCTGTCGTGCGCCCACAAAACCCATCTACTACTACTACTATGACAAAACAATCTACTTCAACAGCATTCAGAAACTTGTTTGGGGATGAAATAATCGTCAACTAAGTGAACTACAAAGAAAAAATTAGCAATGACGTTCAATGAAATAAATAGGAATAGGTATATGTCTGAATCAACAAAGAATTTATTTTCGTTCATCAAAGTCAAGAGGTACATTTTTGTAAACTGAAAGGATTTAGCACCTCTATTTCTTATATTGAGAATATGGTTTGCTATTTTTTGTGTCTTTAAGGCGTGGACATATGTGGCATCGTAACAACATTGGCATCTTTGGCTGATTAAGCCTCGCTTGGGCTTGTACCGCACATTCATAGATCCTGCTACCACTTTTAACATTTTTGCAAAGAACTTCGGCTACTACAGTCTGCAAGTCCGTAGAAAAGTTTCTGGAATTCATTTTCCGCTCTTGCTTTGATCAATGCCACATCGAGTATATAAAATACAGATATATGAGCTTCCTACCTTTTACTTATAACTATTTTCCAAAAAAGTATCCAGATTGTCTTCCATTTCTCGGTTTTCCTTCTTCTTCTACCTCTTCATCGTTATCTGTTTGACTTTCACGTTCATGACCAGGTATTTCTGTTTCATTGTCACTAAACTCTGATGCATCTTGTTAAGAATATGCTGCATCCAACGGCTAACATCTTCAAAATTTCATCACCCTTAACTCGTGGCACCATCCTGTCTAAAACAATGGAAAACAACTTCTGACGACAATTAAGAAAAGTAACTGTTGTAAATTCGTGGAGTACTTTTCTTCAGCAACTGGTATGTACCTGAGGAAACATTGGTCACTGGTCAGTATGCGCCTGCGCATTGTTAAAGCACAGTCGGTACTAAGATCACATAGAAACGGAGTGACAGCATTGCAATAGGAACCGCATTGCACACAAAAGAGTGACACGGGGGGGGGGGGGGGGCAATAAATTACCACACCGATTTAGTTAAGGATTGAAACAAAGAGCCAAACGTAGGAATCGGAGCCGCTATTAACAGTTGTAGCAGTTACTAGGTGTGGCACATTCTGCATGGATGAGCTAATAGGAAGTTCTACACCCACTTGCATTCATCTGTTTATAAAAAAAAAACAATGCGAAAAACAAACAACTTCAGCTCCCCCCTCCCTCCCCCCTCTCTCTCTCTCTCTTTCTCTCTTTCTGTGTTTGGAATCAACTTTCTGACTTGTTTGATACTGCTGTGGCAGTTTATTCCCCTCAAGGTAGACCCTACACCAAGTACTCTCAATTGCTTTTTTCTATAGCCCGTTACCTGGCTCCACTAGAGTTTTTGCCATCGTCATAATATCATAGGAACTGGTGCCTATCAATCTACTCCATCTTCGATTCAGTGTTCCCCACATATGTACTTCCTCAAAATCGTTGCGGAGAACCTCCTCATTTCTATTCATATACGTTCTCTTAATTTTCATCATCCTACAGCACCGCACTTCAACCACATAGACTCTCAATCAATTTTCACATACTCCAAGAGTCACTTCCGTACAGTGCCACGTTGTTTACTTGAATTTCCAGAAAGCTTTTCCTTAAATTGCAGCCCATGTTTCATTCTAGTAGCTTCATTCCAGCATCTTTCTTTCAACCGGAATATCTTGTGCTAGGCTCTTTCTTGTACTCTCTTTCTTTCATCCCTCATTCGCGAATTTGTTTCAATGTAGCAAAACTCATTTACTTCATCTACAGGCTGTATCATAATTAACGGCGTAAACGCATACAGCTGAAAGTACACGATACTAGAAGCAAAAAAGTCCCAGTAAACACAGGGTCGAAAATGCATACCTTAAGAGCTACGAGCAATTTTTCATCTTCGGTACTGTGAAACAAATCTCTTCTATTGCAAGCTCTTTACTTTGCATATTTGGGGAAGTGATAATATGGACAAAACAGGAAACAACATCCAGTAAACATGTGATATAAAATGCATACCTTATAAGTTATGAGCGCTTGTTTATTAGAAGAGTTGTGTTCGAAAGTACCGAAGATGAACAAATGCTCATATCTCTTAAGTTATGCATTTTAGAGCACATCTTTACACGACATTTCTTTCTTGTTTTGGTCCATATTATGACTTCCCAAAATAAGGAGAGCCTGCAGTAGAAGAGATTCGCTTCACAGTATCGAAGATGAAAAATTGCTCATAGCTCCTAAGGTATGCATTTTCGACCTTTCGTTTTCTCAGACTTTTTTTGCTTCCAGTATCGTGTAATTTAAACTGTTTGCGTTTACTCCATTAATTATGATACACCCTAAATTTAATGGTTCCAGATTTTGATCTTTACCTGTCATATCATTTCTGCTGCTCATCATTTCTGTTGTCTTCCTGTGGTTTATTCTTAATTTACATTTTACTATCAGAAGAATGTTTGTTCCTTTCTCTGGAATTTCTTAGTTTCACTGACTATACATAAGTCTAATAACAGGCTTAACGAGAACATTTAATTATTTTATACATTTTGGTGAGATAACATCGCCGCTGTTTTCGTAACCTACACTGCAAGAAATACTGCATATTGTCACCAGTGTTTTTTTAAATGTTTTTATGGTACCGTTCCTAGTTTGGGGTCAGAACCCATCGTCAGGTGTGAGCGATGAATTCTTTCCAGGTTTTACATTTGTGACCTAAAGTATAACAAAATGCATGGTTTACTAAAAGTCTTACATTTGCGACATAAAATATAACAGTTTTTGTGATTACATAGTGTTACACTTATATACACTCTATAAGTTTTAGTTACTTCACGAAAAGTCTCCTTTACATAGTATGAGACAAAGGTTACCTTTTTTTACCATCCACGTTGATAAATGAACTGAAAGTGTATTAAATTTTCACAGATATGGCACACTTCAGCAGTTATTATGAAGATGCTACTTTCTCGTACAGACAATTTTCTAAAGATATATACTTCATTACTGAGGTCCGAAAGCTGCAAATTATAGGAGCTCTATGAAATTTTAGAAGTATATTTGGTTTTTTGATCCCAGTTGATCATTCAGTATGCAATCAGGGTTATCGTGATCGTGGTTGTATACTTCTAATTCCTCTAACGGATTCATAAACACTCCTTTTGCAACAAAATCTAATAACTCTGTTTTCTTCTATTCTTGTATTTGTGTCTGTGTGTTGGGCCAAGTGTGCGCCTAAAGCTGACTTGTTTAGAATCCATGTGTACATGGTACTGTGCATTGAGACTCCTGCCAGTTTGACCAATGTAAAATTTGGGGAAACAGGCTATTTAGTTTATAAATGCCAGGCCCATTGTGTACTTCTGGTTGTAATGTAAGTTGTGAACAATTTTTTCTTTCATTTTAATGATTGTGAGAAACTAATTTTGTTATTTTTGACACGGAATAATTTTGCAGGCCAAAATGATATTTTACCAATGAACTGTATGCAGTCATATTTCACACAGTTCTGAGGAGCTATTTGTGTTTAAGTGTTGTTTGATTTGAACATAGAGCTATCTTTGTATTTGTATTTGTCATCAATGATGTTGTGATATTTAATGATTGTGTTAGAGTAGTAACCATTATTGTCAGTTGTTAGTTTAATTGTTTCTAGGTCTTGTATTTTATCTACAGTGTCCAATTGGATTCTTTCCATTCTGTTGAGTGTTGGCCCATAATGTGGCATTTTGTGTTGCTCTTTGTGACAAGATGAGTTGTCGGCTGAGACATCCATTGTAGTAGGTTTTCTGTACATTTTAAAATTGTATTGGGTATGGTATTCACTAATTTTTTATCTAAGAAATTTTTTTTCTTTCAAAGCTTATTAGGCTCATTTGATAACTGATCAGTTTCTTCTATTATTCCATGTAATAGATACGTTTGTCTCTGACGTAGCATTTGAAATATATGATTTTATACTTTATTGTTACATTGACATTGAAAAATTAAGTTTCTAAATGATTTACGTAAATGTTGGTTAACACGCTTGCTAGGCAACTGTCCATTGCAAGGCCATCTTCCTTTCCAAAGAATCAGTTGTTGAAGCTGAAATTATGTTACAGCACTAAGGTTAGAATTTAACAAATTGGTAGATTTCAGTAGAATGGTCTTTTTATAACCAAGTAAGTTTATTTTCATTAGCGAGAATGTTGATTTATCTGTATATTCGTGTACATGTCAACTATAGGATGGCAATCTAGCGTGTTTGCTGTGGGAATGTCTTGCATGTTTTCTGTTCACAGCTACTGTTCGCACAAAGTTTATCTTCAAATGTGAAGGCCTTGGAGAGGCACATAATAAGCTTTCTGTTGATTTTGTAGAAAGGGGTCTGTTGCAAGTTCACAGTCCAAAATACTGGACAACATTCATTGTGAATCGTTGCTTGCGGTCATTATTGTGCAGTAAACTTTTTTATTTGAGTTTACAGGGAAGCTGTGGACTCTGAGGACTTTTTTAAGCTTACCAAGTAATTTTAGGGTTGTTCTGAATTAATTTATTTTATGTTGTCATTTCTGAAAGAATTATTAACTTATTTATGTAACAGCTTTCAAACATTTTTACTGCAGAGCTTTCTTTGTTTGCTGTCACTAGAAGTACTTTATTCCCCTTCAGTTTTTCGTTTATTTTTCTGAGATCATTTGACTCTTGTGTAAATTTGCATTGTTTCTTGTTTGTGTCTATGTGTTTCTAGGCAACTTTGTTTATTTTATCACCTAATGCATTAATAACATAACTTATTAATTTAGCGATGTCACATACTATCGTGGTGTTAACTATTATTTCTTTGATGCTACCTTTGTTTGTTGTAGATGCATTGTTATGCGTTAGGCCCTTGTTTAGCAAGTTTTTTTTCAAAATCAGTGAAAGTAATGGTCGTGGAATTGATAACTTTATTACAGAATTAATCTTCACAAGAAGATGGGCTTATTTACAAGGATGTCACACTCTTTGGCAATGTAAATAAGTGTATCCGCCATCCTGCATTTAGTTCAGTTCATGAATTAGTATGAAATATAAAGGAAAATGAGACCTCTGTCTTATAATATATGAAGGAGGGCCTTTCATGAAGTAAGTTCAACGTATAGAGTATATATAAATGCAAAATCATGTAATCACATAAACTTAGTTATATTTCAGGACGCAGATGTAAAACCTTTTGTAAGCCATGCAATCTCAAAAACTTTTATTTTACAACATAAATGTAAAACCTGTAAAGAAGTCAACGTTGCCATCTGACGATGAGCTCAGGTCCCGATACTGGTAATGGAGCAAGGGTAAAATAAAAAAAAATTCAATAAACTCGTAACAGTGCAGTATTTCCTACAGGATAATTTTAAAATAAATATGCATCACTTCTGGGACACAATAATCTGACCGTAAAAGAAAATTTTGTGAAATAAAAGGAAGTCACCCTAATAGGAAATAATTACTTTCTCATTTTGTTTCATTTTATACTTTTTATTAGATTCTTTAGCTGCCATATAAAGCGTACATATACACATAAACAATTATCCAGGGCTGCAGGCTCCGCAGGCAAAGCGATTCTTCCCTGCACTGCCTATGTCCCTTCTGTTTCGTGCTCGGTTCTACTTGATGTCTTCAACACCCATGGCTGCCAAATCCTTTGCCAGGTCGTCTATTGAGCATTGCCATGTTTGTCGTAAGGGGAGGATTGTGTTTAGTTTCCTATCAAGTGCCTTATTTATTTGGCCTTCTTTATCTGGCATATGGGAAACATGGAACTCCCACTGTCTTCTTTTGTTCTTAAGCTTCTCTAGGATTGTTGTTCGTTGCATCTAGACGTAGATTTCCTCCTACTTCCTCATCCTTCATTATTCTTCATCTAAGACTTGTCCCAATATCTTCTTCATTACTCTTCTTTGATGTATTATTAGTGTTTCCTTTCTTCGTTTAGTCATGCTGCAGGTTTCTGAAGCGTACATGGCTGCTTGGCATATCACTGTAAAAACGTCAGACACCCAAATCGCTAAGGTGAGCATTTATTTTGATTACCGGTTTCAGCAGTCTAGGCTTCCATCTTCGGATCTCATGTAATATATGTCCGTGAGTTTCGATCATGTGCACATAATACCGTGTCACTTCATAAGAAGAACATGGAAAACGGAGTATATTGGCATATGAAGTACAAAGCAACGATTACATAAAATGCATATTGCTCTGACTATACATGCTCAGATTCGAACAATACCTGAATGAAGACTATGAACTTAGTCTAACAGTGAAAAGGGTATCTCTTTTAGCTCCCTACCAGATTCTTACCTTTCCTTTCGTTGCTAATGTTCAAGGATTTATCTAATCGAGTGTTTGTCGGTACTTGGAAAAATTGCAATGGAATGCTACGGTTCTATTTCCTTTAATGTCATCAATCTATTCGTTTACTGAGCCCTGAATAAATTCCGTCCGGTATGGATGTGTGGGAAGTGGTAAGCGTAACGGTGGACGTCAGAGAAGTTTCCTTCTCTCAGAGCATAGTAATGCCAACCTCACTGGATCCTTTCCATAGCTTCCAGTAACATATTATGATGCAAACTCACAGCTTTGCTGATAGTTTGGTCCGTTCTGATAGCTAGGGCCACATGGCGGAGTCCTCCTCCTTTTGGTGAAAGAAATAGGCCCCACTTCCAATAGCCGTCTGCTTTTTTTTTTTTTTTAAAAAAAGGCACTTTCGCGTGGGCCGTCGTGAATATCTCTGTTCTTCAGAAGATGCCCGCAACTCGTGGTCTAGACGGGTCCCGGTGTCGATTCCCGGTGGGGTTGGGTATTTTCTCTGCCCGCGGACTGGGTGTTTTGTGTTGCATCATATCATCCCGTCATCATTCATGTAAGTGGCCAGAATGGATTGTGTACAGATTGGGAATGTGTACTGGCGCTGATAACCGCGCAATTGAACGCCTCACAAAGCAAACATCATCATCATAATCATCATCATCTTCGAAACATGGTCCGTTAGAATATCAGATTGCTCTGTGTGATCTACAAAATGCACGCAGATAAGGAATCAACGAGTTTAGGTTGGTTAGAAACCAATAATTCAATTAATGATGACCGTGTTTTGTACACAATTAAATTCACATATAAATCATGAGCCTGCGATTGTGCTTTATTCTAGACCGAGTCAAACCATGTACTTTGGGCATACACTTTTGATTTAGTTCAGTACCTCCACTGAATTAGATTTACGACGTGTGTTAAAATAAAACGGTATATAACAAAGAGAGTATGTACGAGGGCGTTTCGAAAAGTTATGTTTCCGGAATTTTTTATGTCAAAATGTGGCAGGCTTCTTAACTAAAATAAATTTTATTAATATTCTACATCTTTATTCTTCATGTCTGCATATTTATTTCTCAGCTTGGTCACCCTTGGCGATGAACACCATATTTTGTCCCAATGATAAACTACTTTCTGGATACCGTCGCTGTAGAATGTTTCACGTTGTTGACGGAGCCGCGTCCTCTACTTGCAACTATTCATCACTGTCAAAGTAATGTCCTTGATGGTGTTCTATAATTTTTCGTCACAGATAAAAAACAGGATGGTGTTTAGTTGGAGCAATATGGAGGATGATGGATGACAGTGAATCCGAGACGTCGGATTGTTGCAAAAGTTTCAGAGCTCGTATATGTTCTGGCATTGGCATGCTGAATAAGAGAGTGCTCCATGTATGGACTAGCTCTTCGATTCGAAACTCGATTACAGCAGGCTGTTTCTCAAGTACCAACGTAGTTACGTTACACACAACCCTGTTACACACTACAAATCTGGGGTCCTCTAGTGGCAGAAGTTTGCAACTTGCGTCAGTGAATCGAGAAAGTGACGTGGTATTTTGCTTAACATTTAATATCATAATCTACATTGAGAAAACGATAAAAACTCGGAGCATTATTTTTCAGCACACTGCGCAGAATCGACACTTGCCCGTGACGTATTTACTGTGTTCTATTTGGTGGTACAGATTCGATGTAATAGACCGCCATCTTTATCAGATAATATCTCCATTCGGACTCAATCCCTCTCATGTTCTGCTGTTCTTTGTAATATACAAGTATGTATTTTCAGTTACCAGTGCAGCCCATTCTCTAAAATAACTTTCTTCTTCAAATTTTCGAAGGGTTGTGCTGAGCTCTGATATGAATTACAAATCCAAAATTCGTTAATAAAGAAGCCCACGCCCATCTTAGCGATCCAGTACATAAATAAAACCACTCTTAATGAATGTAGGGATCGCTTTTACTTGGCTGTGCCCACTAATATCGAGCACCTCTGGCGTACCTGTTTCAAAAGGAGCAATTTAAGAGTGTGTCGGTTGGTGTTATAACGGACTGTCTCCTAGTCATTACTCGTCCAGATGAATCGTAGAGATATCGGTATCACACACTAAGTTGGACATATGCTTAAATATGGTCATATCCCACGTTAGTGCAGTGGAAGTTGACATTTCTTGATGCAAACATCGAAAGTGGTAGCGTAAAATTATTTTGGTGACAACGCCGCTGCTTGCTATTACTACCATTGAATTCACAGACGGTAAGACGGATAAATAAGTGAAAATGCAGACGGTAAACGTCACGGAACGTGCAAGTAAATTTTTAAGTCAAATAAGGACCTTGTGTGAAAATAGTGATATGAAGGACATGATGTTGGAATGAGTGGAAAGAAAGTATATATCCAAAAAGAAGAAGACGACGAAGAAGAAGTTGAAGAAGAATATAATGTTCGAGCACAATGTACGTTGCAAGATCGTACTGCAAATCGACGTCAGAGATATGGGTCTCCAATTCAGCGGGTTCCTCCCCAAGTATTGGTTCGACCAGTTAAACATTCTGGTCTTTAGCTATAGATATTTCGTGGAGCGAGATGCTGCGCATGACTGCTAAGTATGAGACTACTTATAAGCATCCTCAGGAAGGAACCTAATTGTTACCAAATGTAAACTGGAAGATTTGCCGCTATTAAGTGATGTAAACTACACTGCAGCACCTAACATAGCGATTTTAAAATTACTTATATAGACAGAAGTTTTTGAATCGAAATCTGGAATATCTACTGTATTTCTTTTCTGAAGAGATTTCGGAAAAATATGTACAGTAACTCCGCTTCAGTGGTGTCGTAATCAGTATAGTTAATATTGCTTTTGCGTAGTGCTCTAATTTATTGGGTCTTGAGGCTGGTAATTTTTGTTGTCGATTCATTCCAAAGTCTACTTTGATGCAGCTCTCCACACTGCTTTATCTTGTGCAAGCCTTTCCATATCCGAGTGATTACTGTAACGTACATACTTCAGAACCTGCTTAGTGAAATCATCTCTTGGTCTCCATCTACGGTTTTTACCCTCCACAGTTCCCTCCAGTACTAAACTGGTGATCCCTTGATGCCTTAGAAGAAGTCCTACCAACCGATCTCTTCTCTTAGTCAAGTTTTGCCACAAATTCCTCTTGTCTCCATTTCTATTCAGTACCTCATTTGTTACGCCATCTGCCCATCTAATCTTCAGCATTCTTCTCCAACATAACACTTCTAAAGCTCCTATTCTCTTCATGACTAAACTATTTATCGTCCATGTTCACTTCCATACATGGTTTTACTCCATCCAAATACTTTCAGAAAAGTATTCCTGACACTTAAATCTACACTCGATGTTAGCAAATTTCTCTTCTTCAGAATTTCTTTATTTGCCATCTCCAGTCTACATTCCATATCGTCTCTACTTTGACCATCATCAGTTATTTTGTGCCCAAATAGCAAAACTCACCTACTACTTTAAGAATCTCATTTCCTGATCTAATTCCCTCAGCATCACCTCATATCATTTGACTACGATCCATTACCTTTGTTTTGCTTTTGTTGATTTTTCATCTTATATCCTCGTTTCAAGACACTGTCCATTCCCTTAAACTGCTCTTCCTAGTCCATTGTTGTATCTCATGGAATTACAATGTCATTGGCTAACCTCAACGTTTTATTTCTTCTCCCTGGATTTTAATCCGTACTACCGTTTCTTCTTTTCTTTCCTTTACTGTTTGCTCAATATACAAATTGAATAACATCGGGGATATGCTACAACACTCTCTCACTTCCTTCCCAGCCACTGCTTCCCTTTCGTGCCCTTCGACTTTTATAACTGCCATCTGGTTTCTGTACAAATTATAAATTGCATTTCGCTCCCTGTATTTTACCCCTGCCACCTTCAGGATTTGAAAGAGAGTATTCCAGTCAACATTGACAAACGCTTTCTCTAAGTCTACGAATACTATGAATGTATGTGTATTCATCCTTATCATCTCTTCTAAGATAAGTCGTGGGATCAGTACTGCTTCACGCGTTCCTATATTTCTACGGAATCCGGCTGAGTTTTAGCGACGTCGTCTTCTACCAGTTTTCCCATTCCTCTCTATAGATTTCGTGTTCGTACTTTGCAACCGTGAATTATTAAGCTGACAGTTCGGAAATTCTCACATCTGTCAGCACCTGCTTTCGTTGGAGACGGAATTACTACATTCTTCTTGAAGTCTGAGGGTATTTCGCCTGTCTCATACGTCTTGCTCATCAGATGGAAGAGTTTTGTATTGGCTGGCTCTCCCAAGGCTATCAGTAGATCTAACGGAATTTTGTTTAATTCCGGCGCCTTTTTTCGACTTCGGTCTTTCAGTCTTCTGTCAAATTCTTCAAGTAGTATCATATCTCTTATCTCATCTTCATCTATGCCCATTTCTATTTCCATAACTTTGCCCTCTAGTACATCGCCCTTGTATGGACCCTCTATATACTATTCCATCTTCCTGCTTTCCCTCTTTGCTTACAATGGTTTTCCTCCTGAGCCCTTCATATTCATACAGGTGGTTCTCTTTTCTCCAAAGGTCTCTTTAATTTTTATATATTTATATGCTTCTTGTTAATCCTACAGAATCAAGACCTGCTTTTTGTCTCTTGTTAGTGTCCTACGTACTTGATATGAAACTCTCAACTGCTTTCAGTGCTATTCATTTGAACGTAAACCAGCCTGGGCTGCTATTACTTTGTTTGAAGGAATGTAGAATGCCTCTTAGGAAGATCTCAAGAAAATTTTTACCTGCAATATTAAATAACGTGTTGAAAGGTCTCTGTTGGATTCCTTTCATGTTTAATTTCTTAAATCTGTTGCCATTCATGGAATAAATTCCTCTTCTAAATGTACTGTGGCGTTTCTGACTATCTGGGAGGAGACTGAGCAGTGGAACGTGTTACTTTTACACATAAACAAGAACGATCTGTCTCACTACTACACTTTAAAGCACAGTTTATATGTAATTCTTATATGTAATTCATGTCACACAGTCTCATACGGAACCTACATCAGCTTTCTTTTATATACTGTATATGATAAGATACTGTCATCCCCTTTCCCTTTTGTGTGAGAGGATGAATGAGCATATGTATTTCTGGTTGCATGCTTGAGGGTAGCAGACTAGGCTGTCTGCTAGAGAACAGTAGGACCAACGTCGGAACAGGTAGCTACGCTTCCTAAAAGCAAAGAGGTTTCTATCCTTAGTATGGTCCTGTCCGTCCGTTGTCATGTTGGTATAGGAAGCTGCCCCTCTGGCCACTTCCGTTGGTCTTTGGGAGCCACCGTCAGGAAGCACGCTCGGCAGTGGGCAGTTGCTGTGTGGCCGTGGCGAGCGTCTGAAGTGGTAAGATCTCCGGCTAAGCGCGTGTCTGTTAAGTCCGTAGGACAATGGATTTCTTAAGTTCAGCCTAACTGAAAATTTAATCACCTTGATTTCAGGTTTAGCTCTAAAATATCTAATGCTATCTTAAAGTGCAGCGGAGTGTAATTCTCGTGTTAAATTCAGATTATTTTGCGGTAGTTGCTTTGTTACTACTTTGTGAGTAAAGTGGAACCACGTGTTGATCAGTAACTCTAACTAAGTTCATCAATCTTAAATGCGAATGTTTGTGTGATTATAACGTCTCGTCTTGACTATATTTTCAATATAGCAACTTTTCTTTATGTTCAGCTCACGTGGGGTGTACTTTGCGAGACCACTACCACGTGCTTATATAACTGTTTGACCCATCAGGTTAATAGTAAGACGTTAGTAACCAGTTCAAGGTTTTTCTTTTGTCAATTGCTTTTCGATCTAATGTATTTTAATTATCAAAATTATTGTGGAGTTGTACGCTTTGTGTAAACCAACTTGACCACGTGGAGCATGTGGTGTAATCATCAAAGTAGCCCTCAGCTATTCTTTTTGCGAAGACTTCACAAAGAGTTAATATGAATTTAGTATACCAGTGTGTGGTAATTACATGACGGACAGGATTGTGGTATGAACGTAATTTCTTTGGGTAAAAACTGAATCTGTTGGTTGTGCTTAATTTCTTCTTGCTTATGTTTCAATGTTCTTCGTGTGTTATTTTATGAATGGAGTGTTGTATGCAGTTTTCCAAATCTTGGCTCCATATTTTATGTGTTCCGTAAGATTACAATCTCACATTCTTTTCAATCGTAAATAAGGCACCAGCTCAGTTATAACTCACGTATAATATGCTGAAATTTCAATGAACAATCTTAAAATAAATTTCCAAATATAAACTGATTTCTTTCCTTTTATTTAAATTCTCCTTTATATATATATATATATATATATTACCGGTTTTGTATGACTATTAAAAGATTATCATTATATTAGTCTGCTTGGTAAACCTAGACTAAATGTCTAAAAAACAGTTGCCCAGTAATCCACGGTTAACGTCCCCAGACAGATCACGGCTTTTAACCCACTTTCATTGTCAATTAGCACCGATTTCAGCATACCAAATTAAAGTTACAACATTACACTTCAGCTAAGAAAATTAAAGTTACAATATTACAGTGTTCTGCCTTTATTTTTGTTTGATTTTGATGTTAGGGTCTTCAGTCTCGCTACAGTGACATTGTAGTCAGTAATTCATGTATCTGTATCTACCATGATGCTCCATATTCGTTCAGGATCGTTTGTTACTAAGAGGTCGAGTACGTCATCTCAAAACTTATGCTTCGTGTGGGCTCCCGAGTTAGTTGTTCAAAACAACGTTCAGAGAAAGCAATTACTATAGATTTGGATTTTAAGCACGTATTTTCGAGAAGATATTAGTGTAACGATTCGCTTATGACGGCCGTTAGCAGTACATTTAATCGTTGCTTAAATCTTTAAGATAGGGGGCCCTAGTGCCTAATGTTGCTGACGACCAGGCAGGTGCTGTGTTATGGTCTAGGGGGTAGCGTCTTTGATTTGTAAACCAAACGACCTCGGTCCCACGTTCGATTCCTGTCACCGAACCTGGATTAATAATCAGTATTGGCGGCCGAAGGACTCCGGCATAAGAAGTCACTCACAGTCTGCTAATGATCTAGTGAAAGAGGGCGCAGGAGCCGACAGAGGTTCAGGGCACTCTCTTCGGTAGGGAAACTGCCCCTAAAGGCGGAAGAATCAGCAATGATCAACTGTTGACGACGCAGCAGGCAGTGGAAACAATTCATTAAAGAGACACAACGTGTATCCACAACACATGAAGCCAGAAACTTAAAAAATGTTATGATAATGTCTCTACTGGGAAAAGATCCAGGAATAGCCCCCTTCCCAATCTCCGAGAAGGGACTGTGGTGGTGGTGGTGGTGGTTGGAATGTTTAAGGGGGACTAAACAGCTAAGATCATCAGTCCCAAGGGACTGCCAAGGATGAGGTGACCACGAGAAAAAGATTGAATAATCGACGAAAGCATAACTTTCTTCGACTCGGATCACGAAATGTCACCAGCTTGAACGTGGTAGGAAAGGTACAAAATCTGGAAAGAGAAATCTAAAGGCTCTATCTAGACACAGTAGGGATCAACGAACTGAAATGGAAGGAAGACAAGGATTTCTGCTCAGATTCAACAGCAGCGGAATCTGGTATAATTGGAGTGGGATACGTTATGAATAGGGAGGATGGGCAGAGAGAATATTCCTGTGAACAGTTCAATGAGAAAGTTGTTATTATCAGAATTGACAGCAAACCAAAACGGAGAACAATAATTCTGGCATACATCCGACATCACAAGCTGAAGATGATGAGATAGAGAACATATATGAGTATATTGGAAGTATAATGGAGTACGTTAAGGGAGCTGACAATCTAATAGTCATGGAGGACTGGAATGCAATTGTAAGGGGAGCATTAGGAGAAACGGTTACAAGAGAATATGGCCTTGGCGCAATGAATAAGAGAGGAGAAACTGCAATTGAGTTCAGTTACAAATTTCAGCAAGTAATAGTGAATACTCTGTTCAAGAATCAAATGAAGAGGTGGTATACTTAGAAAAGGCCGGGCGATACGGGAAGATTTCCGTTAGATTACATCATAGTTGGACAAAGATTCCGAAATCAGATACTGGACTGTAAGGCGTACCCAGGAGCAGATATATACTCAGATCACAATGCAGTAGTGATGAAGAGATGGCTGAATTTTAAGAGGTTAGTCAGGAAGAATCAATAGGCAAATAAATGGTATACGGAATGTTAAGGAATTACGATATACAGTTGAAGTTCTCTCAGGCTATAGATACAGCAATAAGGAATAGCTCGGTAGGCAGTAGAGTTCAAGAGGAATGGACCTTTCTAAAAAGGGCAATCACAGAAGTTGGGAAGGAATACATAGGTACAAGTGAGGACATGGTAAACAGAAGAAATAACTCAGTTGGTCGATGACAGAAGTAAGTACAAAAATAGTAAGGGAATTCAGGAATACTAATACAAGTCGCTGAGGAACGAAATAAATATAAAGTGCAAGGAAGCTAAGACGAAATGGCTGCATGAAAAATATCATAAAATCGCAAAACAAATGATTGTCGGCAGGACTAAGTCAGCATATAGAAATGTCGAAGCTACCTTCAGCAGAATTAAAAGCAAGGAAGGTGACATTAAAAGTGGATGGACGGACGAAGAAGGACATATAAAGCAGACTAACACTGCCAAAAAGTGCATTTCTGGCCAAGGGAAGTCTACTAGTAGCAAACACAGATACACTCCTGGAAACTGAAATAAGAACACCGTGAATTCATTGTCCCAGGAAGGGGAAACTTTATTGACACATTCCTGGCGTCAGATACATCACATGATCACACTGACAGAACCACAGGCACATAGACACAGGCAACAGAGCATGCACAATGTCGGCACTAGTACAGTGTATATCCACCTTTCGCAGCAATGCAGGCTGCTATTCTCCCATGGAGACGATCGTAGTGATGCTGGATGTAGTCCTGTGGAACGGCTTGCCATGCCATTTCCACCTGGCGCCTCAGTTGGATCAGCGTTCGTGCTGGACGTGCAGACCGCGTGAGACGACGCTTCATCCAGTCCCAAACATGCTCGCCGGCCGAAGTGGCCGTGCGGTTCTGGCGCTGCAGTCTGGAACCGCGAGACCGCTATGGTCGCAGGTTCGAATCCTGCCTCGGGCATGGATGTGTGTGATGTCCTTAGGTTAGTTAGGTTTAACTAGTTCTAAGTTCTAGGGGACTAATGACCTCAGAAGTTGAGTCCCATAGTGCTCAGAACCATTTGAACCATTTGAACCCAAACATGCTCAATGGGGGACAAATCCGGAGATCTTGCTGGCCAGGGTAGTTGACTTACACCTTCTAGAGCACGTTGGGTGGCACGGGATACATGCAGACGTGCATTGTCCTGTTGGGAAAGCAAGTTCCCTTGCCGGTCTAGGAATGGTAGAACGATGGGTTCGAAGACGGTTTGGATGTACCGTGCACTATTCAGTGTCCCCTCGACGATCACCAGTGGTGTACGGCCAGTGTAGGAGATCGCTCCCCACACTATGATGCCGGGTGTTGCCCCTGTGTGCCTCGGTCGTATGCAGTCCTGATTGTGGCGCTCACCTGCACGGCGCCAAACACGCATACGACCATCATTGGCACCAAGGTAGAAGCGACTCTCATCGCTGAAGACGACACGTCTCCATTCGTCCCTCCATTCACGCCTGTCGCGACACCACTGGAGGCGGGCTGCACGATGTTGGGGCGTGAGCGGAAGACGACCTAACGGTGTGCGGGACCGTAGCCCAGCTTCATGGAGACGGTTGCGAATGGTCCTCGCCGATACCCCAGGAGCAACAGTGTCCCTAATTTGCTGGGAAGTGGCTGTGCGGTCCCCTACGGCACTGCGTAGGATCCTACGGTCTTGGCGTGCATCCGTGCGTCGCTGCGGTCCGGTCCCAGGTCGACGGGCACGTGCACCTTCCGCCGACCACTGGCGACAACATCGATGTACTGTGGAGACCTCACGCCCCACGTGTTGAGCAATTCGGCGGTACGTCCACTCGGCCTCCCGCATGCCCACTATACGCCCTCGCTCAAAGTCCGTCAACTGCACATACGGTTCACGTCCACGCTGTCGCGGCATGCTACCAGTTTTAAAGACTGCGATGGAGCTCCGTATGCCACGGCAAACTGGCTGACACTGACGGCGGCGGTGCACAAATGCTGCGCAGCTAGCGCCATTCGACGGCCAACACCGCGGTTCCTGGTGTGTCCGCCGTGCCGTGCGTGTGATCATTGCTTGTACAGCCCTCTCGCAGTGTCCGGAGCAAGTATGGTGGGTCTGACACACCGGTGTCAATGTGTTCTTTTTTCCATTTCCAGGAGTGTATTAACTTGAGGAAGACATATCTGAAAATGTAAGTTTGTAGTACATCATTGTATGGAATGTGGGAGGACCGATACAGAAGACATTCGAAGCATTTGAGATGTGGTGCTACAGACGGATGTTGAAAATTCGATGGACTAATAAGGTAAGGTTCTGCGCAGAGTTGTAGGGGACATTCTATGCTTCAATTTGTCTTCGGATATTCCAGGGCCAATAGTTCAGGTATTGGGACGTCGCAAGTGGAAGTTGGTGGTATAGTGAAATTGTATGTGGATACTGACAAGGTAATTCAGAAAATAAAGGGAAAAGTAAACCTAATAACACTAGTCAACACCCATTTTACATCTGGAATGTGATACATCAACTAGTATGCATTTTGGTGTATAGAATCCGAATATACCTTTCTAAATGTTCTAGCAAGTACGATCTCTGAGATTTCATAGGTTTTTGCTGTTCTTCTGTTTTGATGTTTGTCTGTTTTTGATTTGCAGAGGAGAGCTATAAGTTCTACAAATCATCCGTAAATGGTTGGTGTGGTAATCCAGTGGTGTGAAAGAGATCCTCAGTGATTGTTTCCTGTGAAAGATAGTGCCAATATTTTGTGATGATGCAGATAGGTGTAAAACGTAGTGCACGGTAGGGGCGACTATTTATTGGCTCCAGTAAAACCACCTTTAAAGCATTGCTACTGCATAATGGCAATGCTTTTTCATCGGTAAAACCTTTGGCATACGCAGTAGACATGAAAGAAACTTATGGAACCATGGCTTTGCTACCAGAAGCAATCAAATATAAGGATCATGAATGGCAGATTTGCTGTGATTTTAAAGTTGTTGCACTCCTTACAGGTTTACAGGCTGGATTCACGAAATACTTCTGCTTTTTGTGCCTTTGTGACAGCTGTGACACCAAGAACCACTACACAGTCAAAGAATAGCATATAAGGAAGTCATATGTTCCTGGAAACGTAAATGTGAACAATACCCCGTTGGTTGAGCCCGATAAAATCATTTTTCTCCCCTTCATTTCAAACTGGGCCTGGTCAAGAATTTTGTAAAAGCTCTGGATGAAGAAGGTGAGGTCTCCAATCATTTAAAACAAAAATTTCCCAAATTGAGGCAAATCTGAAAGAGGGTATGTTTGTTGGACCACAATAAAAAAATTTCTGAAGCATCCAACCTTTGATACCGTACTCACAGATATCCAGTTAGCTGTTTGGTCTTCTTTTAAAGCCGGTCGCGGTGGTCCAGCGGTTCTAGGCGCGCAGTCTGGAACCGCGCGACTGCTACGGTTGCAGGTTCGAATCCTGCCTCGGGCATGGATGTGTGTGCTGTCCTTAGGTTAGTTAGGTTTAAGTAGTTGTAAGTTCTAGGGGACTGATGACCACAGATGTTAAGTCCCATAGTGCTCAGAGCCATTTGAACCATTTTCTTCTTTTAAAGCAGTTGTGAAGGGGTTTTTAGATAACATAAAAGACAAAAGCTATGTTACAATTGTGAATGATCTGTTGGACAACTATAAGAAAATGGGGTGTAAAATGTCGCTTAAAATAAAGCTTGGGAGCAGTAAGCGATGAGCATGGTGGACGCTTTCACCACGACAATCTTACCATGGAACACTGTTACCAAGCCCTTTGGAACCCTTCGATGATGGATCAAACGGCTAACAAAGAAGAGCTCCGTCGTCGCATTTTTCAAAAATCAAAGACGATTAAAGGTTAATACATCTTCTGAGCTAATTTGGACCTTTTAGTGGCATCGTGTCCATATATACTACAAAATAGTATTGATTTAAAACGTTCAGAATGTGTATTTTTTTTTAGGTTGATTGTGTCAATTTTCGCTATTACCGTTTTTTATTCTGCTGTGTATCTAGGAAATGTGACGTCATAGAGAAAACCTGGTTTTGCGAGTGTGTTCAGCACCCCAAAATTAGGTAAATCCACCCATTTACAAACCAGATGCAGAAAAAAGTTAAAATTTGATAAATAATGTATCCGTTGGGAGAGGGAACGTGATTGGAGGGGAAGGAATAGAAGAAAGTACTGCCAGAGAATATGAGCTTGGCAGTGCGAATGAGAGAGGAGAAAGACTAATGGAGTTCTACAAAGATTTCCACATGGTAAAATTGACTACAATGTTCGAGAAACTCGAATACTAGCAAGAGATGCGGGAAGTACCAGATGGAGTACATTATGGTGAGGCAAATATACCTAATCTAGACATTCAGATATCAGATTGTAAGGCGTACCCGGGAGCAGATATAGATTCAGACCACAATTTAGCAATGACGAAGAAAGACTATTGTTCAAGATAACCTGCCGAAAGGTTCAGTGTAAAGTTGGATAGTGAAGTACTGAAGAATGGCGATACGCGTCTGAAGTTAGTTAAGAATATTGATAAATATTGATAACGAACGACATACTACTCAGCTGAGATGAAGAGAACTGGACATATCTAAAAGAGCAATCACAGATGTTGGACTGATAAACATACACACAACAAAAGCAAATGGGAAGGATAAAACAATTCCTTCGATCTGTAGAAGATGGTGGCACAACAATGTTCAGGGAAAGACAGAAACAGAGCACTATAAATCCCAAAGGAATGAAACAAATAGCAAATGCAGTGCAGCCTAGGCGAAAATGCTGTAACAAAGATCTGAAGAAATCCGAATAGGAATTATGGTCCGCAGGACTGAGCGTCTAGAAAAGTCAAAACCACCTTCGGTGAAATAAATAGCAGGAGTGGTACGCTAAGAGTGCAGTTGGAATGCCACTGACACAGAAGGGAGGGCAGATAGGTTGAAAGGCTACTTCGAAGCCCTCTATGAAGGGGAGTACATGTCTGAAGACGTGTTAGAAGGAATGGATTGGATAGGATGAGATGTGGATATAGTGCTGTAGTCCGAATTAAAAAGAGCTATGGAAGACTGGAAATCAAATAAGGTCGAAGGGATATATGATATTTCATCTGAATTTCTAAATTCAGTGGAGGAAGTGGAAACCAAACGGCTATTCAAGTTGGTTTGTAGAGACTGGCGACGTACCATCATACCTCCGGAAAAATTACGTCAACACAATTTAGAAGATATGGAAAGCAGCTGAATGCGAAAACTGTCACACAATGAGCTGAACAACTCTTGCTTCTAAGCCACTGGCAAATAAGGAACAGAAAATGAAAGGCCAGTTAGACAACGATCAGTTTCGCTCCACTAAAGGTGAAGGCACCAAAGAGGCAGTTCGCAAATGGCTCTTGACAACGGAAGCAAGGCTGACGAATTATGAAGACACGCTCATAGCGTTAGTTTACCTAGAAAAAGCGTCCCAAAATGTAAACTTTAAAGAGGTTCTGAGTTCTGCGAAAAACAGGAGTAAGCTTTAGGGAAAACGGGTAATACACTGAATATACTGTATTTAAAAGAACCGAAGGAGGAACAATACGACTGAAAAGGCAAATAATGAAGTGCTCGGATTAAAACTGGTACAACATAGGGATAAAGTCTTTGTTTAGCCCCTACTATCTAATCCACACACAGAAAACTTATAAATAAGTAAAAGAAAGGTGCGAACGTGGGATTGACATTAACGGCAAAAGGTTTTCAGTTATATGACACTATGACCCTTAGTAAATGTGAAGAAGTATTACAGGATCGTTTGGATGGAATGAACAGTCTAGCGAGTACAGAATGCGGATTGAGAGTAAACCAGAAAATAGGCAAAGCTACTGAGATGTATCAGATGTGAGTAGAGAGAGAAACTTAAAATCAAAATTGGGAATCAAGGAATCTAAGGTAAGGACGCAATATTACTTATCAAGGACGAAGCGAGAATGACGTAAAAATCCTCAGTGGTTGCCCTGATGCTACAGGAATATTTAACTTCTTAGAGGAGTTACGAACATGGCAACAAAAATAAAACCTTATATAGTACACATAAATAATTAAATCTGTGCTCAGTAAAATTGTCTGACGGTAATTGAAAGTTAATAACTGTTACGTTCTACCATTAAATTATTGGTTAAACATATTGTGCAATTTAATCAATGCCAAAGGAAATGTTGGCTATATTACCACATTTATCACTGGAAAGTATTTAGATAACGTAACACAAATTTTTGTGTAACTGTATTACGTTAGATATTTAACGCATACCAATTACGCATAATGAACATTGACTTTTTATCAAATGTAAATAAATAATTTTAGCAATAAAATTCCATATGCTGCGCACTTGGAAAAACTTATTAAAAGCACCTAACAAATAACTCACCAAATATTAGTGTTACCAGCAAACGCATCAGACTCTTAATACTTACGTCAACATATACTTACTTTTGATTAAATTATACTAGAACACTAAGTTTTGAAAAATAGCTTCTGCTTCATGTATAAGCCGTTGAGACACACAATCAAAGGAAAAGTATTCTGGAAGTACAACAGTTAACGTCTGAGAAATATTATAGGGTAATCACAAACAAAAATAGCGTTTCGGTTACCACACTGGTAAACACGTATGAAGTTATAACATTCGACTCGCCTAAAGGGTTTCCAAATTGTTCTGAATGATTCTACTCGTATTACAACGAACAGACAACTTTGAATAGCGTTCTCACTTGAGAGGGACACCATAATTTCGAGTACAATTAACTTGTTCCTATATCCTCATCGTTGTTAACTATGATACCATTAAGCAGCTATAGTCTCCAACACAATAGACAGCTAGATACAGGCATGTTGAAGAGCGCAAGTCGCAACATAATTATCACTGCAGGGAGATGGCGTTTAAGGAACCGAAATAAATTATGTCATGTATCGCTATAAGATAATTTGATAGGGACGCTATAAGTGTGTATACAGCCTTCAGTTTCGTTATGCATATATTTCCTTAAGGAGATTACACTAAAATACCACGCATTTACAAAATTCTTCACTTACACGGCTTTATCATGATTGTTATCATCATCATCATCATCTTAGTTACCACTATTTACCGGCTCCAAAAAACTGAGTGCAGTTCCACACGAGCTTTCTATATCGAGTTTTGTCCATCCCCACTTATTGTTCACAGGTTTGACGACAGATGGTCGTTCGCAATTTAGAAGTCCTTGTAAAAGCGGCAGACAAATGAAAACAACACCGATGGGAAAAAAAGTTTTTAAGCTGTTTATTATTTGAAAATTAATCACTCATACGTTGCCAACATTATTTCCAGTACGCTGCAGAACATTCGCCGCGAAGCTCTTTCACATCCTCCATAAAGTCCAGATACCTGCCCACGCGATTCCCATATTTTTGGAGCCGTGAAGAAAAAAATGGATCAAATGGCTCTGAGCACTATGGGACTTAACGTCTGAGGTCATCAGTCCCCTAGAACTTACAACTACTTAAACCTAACTAACCTAAGGACATCACACACATCCATTCCCGCGACAGGATTAGAACCTGACACCGCTCCCCTCGGCCACTACGGCCGGCGAGCCGTGAAGAAAGACATTTGTGGCCGTCCATGTGCTTCGGACCAGGAGGCGAACGACTGGGCACAATCATAGTATCTTAGGCATCCGTAAACATTCTTCCATGAGGACACTGACCGTCTTGTCTCACATTGAGATAAATTATCAACTATTATGGCCATTAATATACAGTTTACTTACTTTTTTCGTCTCGTTATCATTTTACTCCCCTTATAGGTAGGCTTTTTCTCATTGACAAGTTGTCTTTCTCTTGGGATCTTCGCTAGAAAATTTAAGTGAAATTGCACTCAAGGCCTGATGTCGGGCGTCACTCTTCATGAGCCTACACTAATTTTTCGTTTAGTGTGAAAGATTTACAACATTTGTCTTTTGAATTATTAAAAAAACACGCATACGATAACCGAATTCATTTAGTGTGAAAGATTTACAACCGATGTCTTTCGAATTATTAGAAAACACACTTGTTGTTATGGTCTTCAGTCCTGAGACTGGTTTGATGCAGCTCACCATGCTACTCTATCCTGTGCAAGCTTCTTCATCTCCCAGTACCTACTGCAACCTACATCCTTCTGAATATGCTTAGTGTATTCATCTCATGGTCTTCCTCTACGATTTTTTTCCCTCCACGCTGCCCACCAATACTAAACTGGTGATCCCTTGATGCCTCAGAACATGTCCTACCAACCGATCCCTTCTTCTAGTCGTGCCATAAAATTCTCTTCTCCCCAATTCTATTCAATACCTCGTCATTAATTATGTGATCTACCCATCTAATCTTCAGCATTCTTCTGTAGCACCACATTTCGATGGCTTCTACTCTCTTCTTGTCCAAACTAGCTATCGTCGATGTTTTACTTCCATACATGGCTACACTCCATACAAATACTTCTTGACACGTAAACCTATACTCGATGTTAACAAATATCTCTTCCTCTGAAATGCTTTCCTTGCCATTGCCAGTCTACATTTTATGTCTTCTCTACTTCGATCATCATCAGTTATTTTGCTCCCCAAATAGCAAAACTGCTTTACTACTTTAAGGGCCTCATTCCCTAATCTAATTTCCTCAGCATCACCCACTTAATTTGACTACATTCCATTATCCTCGTTTCGCTTTTGTTGATGTCCATCTTATATCCTCCTTTCAAGACACTATTCATTCCGTTCAACTGCTCTTCCAAGTCCTTTGCTGTCTCTGACAGAATTACAATGTCATCGGCGAACCTCAAAGTTTTTATTTCTTCTCCATGGATTTTAATACCTACCCCGAATTTTTCTTTCGTTTCCTTCACTGCTTGCTCAATATACAGATTGAATAACATCGGGGAGAGGCTACAAGCCTGACACACTCCCTTCCCAACCACTGCTTCCCTTTCATGTTCCTCGACTCTTACAACTGCCATCTGGTTTCTGTACTAATTGTAAATAGCTTTTCGCTCCCTGTATTTTACCCCTGCCACCTTCGGAATTTGAAAGAGAGTATTCCAGTCAACATTGTCAAAAGCTTTTTCTAAGTCTACAAGTGCTAGGAACGTAGGTTCGCCTTCCCTTAATCTAGCTTCTAAGATAAGTCGTAATGTCAATATTGCCCCACGTGTTCCAATATTTCTACGGAATCCAAACTGATCTTCCCCGAGATCGGCTTCTACTAGTTTTTCCATTCGTCTGTAAAGAATTCGCGTTAGTATTTTGCAGCCGTGACTTATTAATTGGGATTGGAATTGTTATATTTTTCTTGAAGTCTGAGGGTATTTCGTTTGTCTCATACATCTTGCTCACCAGATGGTAGAGTTTTGCCAGGACTGGCTCTCCCAAGGCTGTCAGTAGTTCTAATGGAATGATGTCTACTCCCGGAGCTTTGTTTCAGCTCAGGTCTTTCAGTAAACACACTTACGATAACCTAATTCTACCACTATTGTGGTATGTGAAACATATGTGCCAAATCTGAACTTCAACCCAGATCTTCTAGCTTTTAGTAACAATGGGTGACCCGTTAATACACACCTAAAGGACAATCTGTAATTTAAAATTCGTACTTGTTACCTTCGAATCGCTCTACTCTTCATAGCACTTTTTAGGGAAATGTCTTACACAGAAGTTTCCTTATCTATGGGCGTCAACTGAATGTGCCGTTTTGTATACTAGTGTTCTATATCTCGCCGATTTACCAGATGTTTTCGGAATTTACAAAGTAAGGGAACTAATTAATTTGGATGTTGCTAAATTTCTTCATTGGGAGTCGTGACACCAGTACAAAAAGACTTGATTGCGGTATGCATTCATTTAAGTAATCCGGCAGAGATTCATTTGTACCTGTGACACATTAGGAAATTAACATGTCCATTTCATGAGATCAAAAACTATTGACTCATACGAAAGAGTGTAAGGTAAGCTGACACCATCAGTGTTGTACATACCTAATATCAAATATTAAATAATGAGCATATTAATGTAGCAGCTCCCAACGAAAGCGTTTCGCTCCAGTTTATTTAACGAACAAAATCTGTCTCTGTTTCTGATATTTACGACTAAGCAGAGTACGTCACGCGTGGTTTGGAGAAACATTCGTTACTCGTCACGAGGTGAACAAGATTATGAAGTAGCTAGTGCATTGCTACCAGCACTTTTAAACAAAACCGGAACCATCTTGTGCAAAACTGCTTAATACTGTCAAATCCCCGAAAGTTATTTCTGTAAATCAGGAAGTACTTCTCTCATCTATTTAAAGATCTATTGCCCGTATAAAGGGAAATGATTTCAAAAATCGAAAGTACAGTCAAGATAAGTAGTAACATAAGGACAACGTGCGTGAAAAAGTACACCAGGAACAGTGTTTCCCACTAGAAAATTAAAAATGTTGATAATTCATTTTAACATTTTTACGTGGGCTCATAACAAATTGTTACCGGTATGTAATTGATGTTGCTTATTCCAGATTTTCGGCAAAGAAAAAAAGTTCCCACCCGTGCAGTTCTCACTGCACTCACTGTTCATTACTGAATGACTGAGAGGGTGACAATATATCTGTAGAATCCATCGCACTTCAGACAAACATTTTAAGAGAGGGGAAAAACGACTCGCCACCAAGGAATTATCCGAATGGTATGGAAATCGTTAGTTGTGATGTACATGTAAAGACAAACAAATCGTTACAATCTAAGAAAACTTGAATGATTTATTGAAGAGGAAGAGCTGAGCTAGCCAGTACAGCATTGCTGCTGCTCTGACCCTTGTGCAAGCTGTTATTCGGCTTGGCAGCGACTGACAGAGTTATTGTCAGTATCAATGGAATTCTCCAGCAGCCGTCTAACTAAGAGATTATTTTATTTTATTTTGACGACAATCAGTTTCGGCATTCCACTACGTCATTTTCAGGCCCCATACGCATCTCCCAAAATAAACGATAATGCCATACAGCGCCATGTATCTCTGGATTTTTTGAATTCAAACCGTTTCACAAGTGCTTCATTCGAAGACTTGGTAGTGAGATGGAAGGCAAGCTACCGTTCATGGATGTTTTAGGCCGGCTTTTTCATTCAGTGTACAGCAGACCGATGCTCACTGATAGATACTTGAACGCCAATAGTGTTCACCAATCTGTACAAAAGTGGTTAATACACAGATCAAAAATCTCCGGCAGTCTCAATTGCAGTAAATGAAACACATGTTCGCAGAGAATGGTCCTAGCAAGAAAGACATTGCAGACACCTGTAAGGTGCCGCCGAAGAAGGATGCCTTCTAAGACAAATAAGGAAGGATACCAGAGTTCCGGCCTGCTCCCAAAATACGAGATATGCTGCTCCCAGTTACAGACGGCATAGATCTTTGTATGCCCAGTGTGTATGGTATCCCTTGCGCATGCGGCAGCATCTACATGGCTCCGACAATTTGCACATTTGTAGAGCTTTGTACTGAGGACAAGTGACATATTAAACGGAGGACGTTTGAGAAGTCGGCCATAGCTGAGTATCGCCTAGGACACGGACACAAATGCAGTTTGAAAACAAGAGAATCTTGACTCATGGTTATAAAAAAGGCAGTTGAGATTAGAATGAACAGCAACAATTTTAGCATAGGTGAGGGGTACACACTTATGAGGGCTTTGATGTCGGAAGGTAGCAACGGCAAATGATTGACGCTTGTAGATTGGCGGGGGCGACAGTTTCAAATATGGCGGCAGCCTCTCGCGCCACCTGTCGTCTCTTGGTCCCGCGCAAAGCCCACGAGTTTGACAGACCCTGACGCGTACGTCACAGCACATGATACTACAGGTCTTACGAGCGCCAGCAGCCGTCTCTGACGGAGGGCGAGTAACTATTTCAGGCGCGTTTATTGATTTCTGACTGTCTGTTTTAATGCCTGCAGATTCTCAGTAGCACACGACAAAATATAGACTTTTCGGAGGAATCTCTCGAATTAAATATGTATTTCCCGGGGCCCTGCACGGAGTCGAGCATTAGCGAAGTGTGGCGGGAAACCGACGAGTCTGAAGTCACAAGTTCGTTGCAGGTCCCGTATGTCTCGTTGATTCCGGTCCCGCGGAGGGACGGAGCTGCTATGAGCTGTCAAACTCGCCTTCCGCGCTCGCGTCCTTTTGACCCTCTCAGATTGGTGCTACAGGTCGCAATCGTGGTTATATAAGTGGAAAACCGTGCTAGCTCTGGATCCACATACCAGTCCCCAATAGCTAGTGCTGCTTTCGTCCCAATTATTCCAGCGACGTCCAACTTCTTTACCCTATTCTCCTAATCTAACATGAACTGGGTAAACGGATGTCCGTCATATTTGTCACTCTTCACCGGGCATGGCATTCTGGATTGCTCTTTAAGCTACAAACCTATGGACACCCAGTTAACTATGTCCGCCTTAACAGCGTCCTTCCTTCAACACCGTTCTACACATGTCACTATCAACAATGCCTGCCCACGCATTTGCCACAGGAGCATGAAGGCTGTGTCCTCTCACCCCTCCATCACATCCTTTACACTGCAGACACTACCAAGCCACTAACCCCAAAGTACCTCATGTAATATGCTGACAACATCGCCTATCTAGCCACTCATCATAACATCAACTCTCCCATACCTCCCTCCAACGCCATCTGAACCTCCTAGTCGAGTGGTGTAATACACGGAAACTTTAAGAAATCCCGCATAAAAGCAAATCCACCGCCTTTGGTAGCACCACTTGGAGTTTCCGTCGTCCAGATTTCCATCTACCCATCTACAGACAACCCATCCCTCTAACAAAGTAATTTGGGACTAACTCTCGACAGAGAACTAACATGGAACGCACTCATTTCTTACCATCCTACACAAGGCCCGAAACCGATTAAAACCACTAAAAATTATTAACAGGTAGAAATCCTTCTTCCATTATCCTCACATGTATAAATCTCTCATGCATCCCATCCTAGCCTACGCTAACGGTACCCGGATTTCTGCGTCGCCTAATTTCTGTTATGTCGCCTTCCACATCACCTGCCTTGCACTACTCAGATCCGGTGCTAACTCCTCCACTTCCCACACCTCCTTCTCTTCCTAGAGCACCTTAGAAAAAAAAACCCAGACCCTGCACCCAATTTTCCATCCACTATTAACCAAACTAGGTACCCAGCTGCACCACTACATCGTTATTCTACCTTTCATGCAAGTCCATGCCTTAACAATGCTCTCCCGCCGGAATTTTAACCAACTCCCAGTCCCCAACAACAATGCTCCGCCCCCTATCCTTCAATTTTGTCATTCCTACTTCATTCACTTTGCTGACTTCACATCGCTACATGCGGTTTTACAGGGCCCCATAGTCACACTCATCATCACATCATTACCACGATAATTTTTTCGTGTGTCAGCGTGCATCACCATTACACAATGGCTTCAAGGGCAGCATTCACGTTCAAGAGAGATCGTGTTTTAGCTGTAATATAAAATCGTCAAACGAGTTTTAAAAACCACCAGTATTTTCGTCTTTATGTATTTACATATGCTTGTTTATTGTCACTTGTTTTGTGTAAAAATCGTCACTATCCTCCACTTAATCAATTTTTTTACAAAGTCACCTTTTATTGTCCCTTATATGTTTTAACCCGTTCTAAATACCATTGGCTGAAGATCGGTTTTTGTCAGTTTCCAGTCCGACCCCCCGTTGTGGGGAACTGAAATCACAATCAAGAAAAAAAAATCCAGGTCCGCCAGTGATTTTATCCCCGAAGACAACGGCGGAGATAGCCTCCGAAAGCTCAACAGTTTTATTCTAAATGACGTGGCTGGAAAACCGAGATGATTTTCTTCAGACATGCTGCCGCGAAAGACGCCGAAGACACAACTCTATCAATCAATGCCAAGCCGAGTAACTGCTTGCATTAGTTTCAGAGATGTACCTGTGCGTTATTGACTTGTTCAGTATGTGGAGCGCGTTCCCTCGAATAAATCATCCGGTTTCTGCGAAATTGTAATCATTTGTTTGTACATGTACGTCACACATACAGTTTTTCGTCCTATTCGCATGATTCCGCCGTAGTGCGCCGGTTTCTTCGTTTTAGAGTGCACTACTGAGGGAAATCTTAATTTCCTCTTTGCTTAGAGACAGTGTTAAGTGGGCAAGAATTGTATCGATGTGCATACTTTTCTTCTTCGTGAGCATATGGACAGTGAAATGGTCACTAAGAGCACTGGTAGTATAGATGATTAGCATTCCAAACCCATTCATGGTCTGCATGATTCCTCTCCGAAACGAACGCATAGCAGTTAGCTATTCGCATCATACGGGATCTTTGCGGGATCTTTTCTAAGCAAAAAAAAAAAAAAGAACACTGAGAATTCCATATCCCTTCCGAAAACGTAGTGACGTTGCATAAAGGACGGACAGTGACATCATTCACTACATCATTTAGCCGTGGAATGTGATTAGTGTAACACTATAATGTATATTTCATACACGCTTATTTATGTGTTTGCATGTATCTAATATTGTACATTTGTATGACAACTCAATCGAAGTCTTGGAAGAGTGATGTCAACATTCTGAGTTAAACCATAGGCACAGATACACTCCTGGAAATGGAAAAAAGAACACATTGACACCGGTGTGTCAGACCCACCATACTTGCTCCAGACACTGCGAGAGGGCTGTACAAGCAATGATCACACGCACGGCACAGCGGACACACCAGGAACCGCGGTGTTGGCCGTCGAATGGCGCTAGCTGCGCAGCATTTGTGCACCGCCGCCGTCAGTGTCAGCCAGTTTGCCGTGGCATACGGAGCTCCATCGCAGTCTTTAAAACTGGTAGCATGCCGCGACAGCGTGGACGTGAACCGTATGTGCAGTTGACGGACTTTGAGCGAGGGCGTATAGTGGGCATGCGGGAGGCCGAGTGGACGTACCGCCGAATTGCTCAACACGTGGGGCGTGAGGTCTCCACAGTACATCGATGTCGTCGCCAGTGGTCGGCGGAAGGTGCACGTGCCCGTCGACCTGGGACCGGACCGCAGCGACGCACGGATGCACGCCAAGACCGTAGGATCCTACGCAGTGCCGTAGGGGACCGCACCGCCACTTCCCAGCAAATTAGGGACACTGTTGCTCCTGGGGTATCGGCGAGGACCATTCGCAACAGTCTCCATGAAGCTGGGCTACGGTCCCGCACACCGTTAGGCCGTCTTCCGCTCACGCCCCAACATCGTGCAGCCCGCCTCCAGTGGTGTCGCGACAGGCGTGAATGGAGGGACGAATGGAGACGTGTTGTCTTCAGCGATGAGAGTCGCTTCTGCCTTGGTGCCAATGATGGTCGTATGCGTGTTTGGCGCCGTGCAGGTGAGCGCCATAATCAGGACTGCATACGACCGAGGCACACAGGGCCAACACCCGGCATCATGGTGTGGGGAGCGATCTCCTACACTGGCCGTACACCACTGGTGATCGTCGAGGGGACACTGAATAGTGCACGGTACATCCAAACCGTCATCGAACCCATCGTTCTACCATTCCTAGACTGGCAAGGGGACTTGCTGTTCCAACAGGACAATGCACGTCCGCATGTATCCCGTGCCACCCAACGTGCTCTAGAAGGTGTAAGTCAACTACCCTGGCCAGCAAGATGTCCGGATCTGTCCCCCATTTAGCATGTTTGGGACTGGATGAAGCGTCGTCTCACGCGGTCTGCACATCCAGCACGAACGCTGGTCCAACTGAGGCGCCAGGTGGAAATGGCATGGCAAGCCGTTCCACAGGACTACATCCAGCATCTCTACGATCGTCCCCATGGGAGAATAGCAGCCTGCATTGCTGCGAAAGGTGGATATACACTGTACTAGTGCCGACATTGTGCATGCTCTGTTGCCTGTGTCTATGTGCCTGTGGTTCTGTCAGTGTGATCATGTGATGTATCTGACCCCAGGAATGTGTCAATAAAGTTTCCCCATCCTGGGACAATGAATTCACGGTGTTCTTATTTCAATTTCCAGGAGTCTATATCAGTCATAAAAACGTAAAATCGGAAGTCAGCAGTCAGGGTATAATAGATGGGCAAGAGCAAGTGACAGAATTAACATTGCATTGCTTTCTTATTTGGCGTCACGACGGAAAACTAAAACTACGTACCCATGAACAAGAAATCGTACAGGAAATTTGTGTTTACACACAAACCGGTAAAACATGGGTTATCGTTATAATACAGTACAGTCTTCACCTATATTAATTGGATTCGCTTTCATGGTTTTTGATTCAAACTCTTGTCAGCGATCACGATGACTGTGATGGCCTTCATGTTAAATAAAACATTCGCTGCACTGAAGCGCAAATTGGTGTTACGTAGGCCGTCATGAATTCCATCAGGCGATGAATCAATCAGTTCCAATCAGCATATTTCGATTCTGCATCATCCGTCGTACAATGTAGTCCACGAGTTAGACATAGGGGAAACAAACACGTCATTTTGCATTTTGAGCTGACATCAACAGAACTATGTAGCTATTTAGGCAATCAATTAACCCGTAGTGTCGGTAAAAAAGTAAGAATTCGGATTAGGGCCTTAAGTGAAATTACTTGTGGTGTTTATTAAAAGACAGCTAACTCTTATGTAGACAGTAAACTACATTTTGTTGCTGTGATAGTTTTTCATTTATTTCTCTCATTTACAACCACGACAGAATATATGTTATTTGAGGAATTAATCGCTAACAAGGAAACGGTTATCCATTAGCGTAGCCTGAGTTATGACCCTTGTACAGTATTCCTGTCACACTGCGTGCATCAGGAAATGGACAGAGAACGTTGCACTACGTTCGTAGTGATTTACTGCTGTTTAATTGCCCATTTTATGAATGAAAAGTGCACGTTATGGGTGAGTAAAACATGTTTGAGGTTTCGTAACAGAGGCCAACTAGCTTAACATTAGATATACTGCTGCTCGCAAAGTACGAGAGTGTAGTAGTGATACCGAGAACAGCCAGTTGTGAAAGTTACGTGGCGGTGTAATTAATTAACGCGAGAGTTGGCCTACACCTGCGTCCGCATCTGCAGCTCGCAAATAACTGTTTAGTTACCCGAAGTGAATACGAGAACGTGATGCTTATTTCTGTGGGTGTCCTAGTTACTTTGGTCGATGTGAAACAGATGGAGCTTTCGAAATTAGCTTTGACAGTGGCTGAGGCTTTGCTTTCAATGATCTGGGATGGTTTCTGCTAAAATTATGGGCCGGTATGTGTTGGGAGAGAAGTTTGAATATCCGTCGGACCATTGAAGTTTCAGTTTCCGGGACCTCTCTTAAATGACTTCAGGTAAAAGCTCACATCGTAATTTCAGTCCTTTCTTTCTCTTCATCTCAGCTAGTATCGAGGTAGACGGCGCTGTAATTTCGGAATACTCCATTCCACCGTCCGGAGTGGCCGAGCGGTTCTAGGCGCTACAGTCTGGAACCGAGCGACCGCTACGGTTGCAGGTTCGAATCCTGCCTCGGGCATGGATGTGTGTGATGTCCTTAGGTTAGTTAGGTTTAAGTAGTTCTAAGTTCTATGGGACTGATTACCTCAGAAATTAGGTCCCATAGTGCTCAGAACCGTTTGAACCATCTGAATACTCCGTTCCTCCTTTGCAACATTCTGGTAACTCTTGTCATTTGTCATTTTATGTTATCTACACCCAGACGAATTTGAACAGGCATTGCAGAAATGGTACGCTAAGACTCTCTTAACGAATAAGTATTGACTCGGTGTGGGTCACTGAGACAGTAATAATTCTTGTCTGGCAAGTATATCGAGAACAACCGAACTCAAAGGTAATGACAACAAGAATAATAGCTGACGAGTACCTTTCATTATTGAACAAGAAACACAAATGACGCCAGAATTCAGTGAGCGTCTCGGACACCATGTTTCCGGACTGACAGCTTAAAGCGGACTGCCAAAACTGCCGTCAAGAACACATTAGTAAGACACATATAGTGCCCAGAATATGTAACGACGTTCCTAGAAGAGAGATATGTGGCCCATTGTGTTGTCCTTCATCTTGTTTCGAACAATATTACCGATTTTTGAATCGCTACATTCGAAAGCAGTTACTCCGTAAGATCTGCTAGCAGTCTTTAGTTAAACACGCTGTAACTTCACGGACACTGAGGACCACAATTAGAGTCATATCACGAGAACTGAGAAGCAGGTTATCATCAGGTTCTGCGAGGTAGCTGTAGGCGACTGCCTGAGTGGATATTTAACCGGGACACGTTCAATTTGATTCACCATTTTGTTTCAGTTGAGCGGATGCGATAGGCAAAATGTGCAGTACAACACTTTTTACGCAAACTACACCATTACACGAGTAGCTATGTTTGTAAAAGTTTCTAGATTTATTGCTTCTAGATTAAAGTGGTTTTGAGTGTGTGCCCTCTAATAGGTACGACACGTTTTACGAAATGCATTACTGTATGAATTCCTGCAGCTTGACTAATATTATTAGCAAGCCGTTATTTCCCCTTAGGTTAAAAGTAAGGGGCGAGGACAATATGCATTTAAGTTCGGAATTAACCATTAGAAACTACTGGAACGTTACTTTGTGCATGGCTCGAATGAAGAAAACATAGAAGCATGCGAGAATGTGAAACTGATTCATCAGTTTTCCAACTAGCAGGGCGGTGAAGTTTATTACGACTTCAGAATTCTTAGTTATAAATACGACAAGGTTTGTGAGCTGTAAAGTTAATGCGCAGTAAATCATTTGCGTGATAAAATCACAAGAAATGTGCCACTAAAACTTACGTTAACTTTCTGTACCCAGACATATATTTATCCTGTGCGATGATTCCTTACCAGATAAATACGAAAGTGTCATTCACAGTTACGGTTTCTTGTCTCTCTTTACCCGTGAGAAGACACAAATACTTTAGTTGAAACGTAGAAGTAATGCGTAATACCACTTTCATTTAAATCGGAAATTCCATCTTCTGTATGCAAGGTAAAACTCTATTCCGCGCCTTCATAAACAACTATAGGAAATAATATTTTGCTAAGATATTGAGCTCCTTCGTGTAGATGCCTACTCAAATCCCCACCTGGTCTTCCACATTTATGTTCACTGTAATTTCTCAAAATCGTTTAAAGTGAGGATGGTTCCTTTCAAAAGGAAACAGCTGACATCCCGCCCCTACCTTCTGCAAAACGAGTTTGCACTCAGATACAAATGATATCGTCGATAGTTGGATGTAATATCTTAAGTTTTCCTCTTTCTGAAAAGACTATTTCCTTCCGAAATCTGCATAACCTGTGACTACAAATTTAGCATTGTACTTGTAGTTCACGTCTGTGACAGGCCAAGTGGGAAGTAATAGAATGATAAGCTTTTGTCAGTCTCATTAATAAAATAAAAACAAAACCACGGCCATCTGTTCCCTGAGTGGCCATAATGATCTAGAGTTTATTTGCGATAGAGTCTACTGATAATTAGTACCGAGGAGAGTCAAATTTCAGGAAAATATGTTACTAGCTGTTCCCCGCGACGTTCCTCGCGGTTAAACAGTAGTTTACAAAACAAAATGTTAAGGCCGAATCTCACTATCCACGCCAATGCGCCGTCACAAAATTTATCTTTTGAAAGTCTTGCAGCGCGGGCGACTTCCGGCACAGCAAAACACGCGACACCGACAGAAACATTGACTTTTGAGACAATGGGAGATCCTAACAAACTCATGTCGCTCGCAACTGTCTAGTCTACTTCACGCAAAACATTACTATGTGACCCAGTAGCCAATTATAAAATGTGCCAGAAAAGGTAGTAAATAATACCACGACTGTTTGCGACAGGCTTAGCAAGGGAAAAATAATAGATTTCTCGGTGTTTACCGAGAGACAGAATTATACATCAATACGTCTCAGTAAACTAGGATTTGTGGAGGGGATCCAGTACATAGTATTTTCAATAGGAACTCATGTCCGTAAAGGAACTGCTCCCGTTACCATACGGTTTCAGGACAGATGTGTAACGCATCCACGTCTGGTGAGAGAAAAGTCTCGTGATGCTTGTCATGTTATGCAATAGGGTAGACGGGATGAAGTGTACTACGTCAGACCATCACATGATGTCACTTAAGGTCTACCTGCTGCGAGACCTATTCAATGCCTGTATGCCTCCGATACAATAAACTTGGTTTGGCACACATTTTCGGAACACACATGCGAAGCTGGAAGTAACGGAAGAGATGCTATTCAGGTGTATCGAGAACCGTTTCCCACAACGTAGCACGGCATAGCACAAACTTTTTGCCCGAGTTACGCAGCAGCTCCAGGGAACAGGTAGGTTCCCTGTGAGGAGACAGGACTGAGATGCTCCACAGCAATGCCGCACGTCCGTATTTGAAGATGACGTATTGCATCGCGCTGATGAGAACTTGTCATCGAGTACTCGATCTGTGTTAGTCACAGTATCTTCTGGGACATCCTGTGTTAGCAACGACTGCATCCGCACCATTTACCCTTGTAAGGGTACACTCTATGGGTCCAGCCCATTTTCCATAACGCGTTGTCTGCTGCACGTGATTCCTGCAGAGCTGCATCGACAGTCCCTCTTTCCACGTCGAGTTCTGTTTACAGATGAATACAAGTTTGCTAGGTACTCTGTTCTGATTTTCCAAACAGCCATATCCGTGCAGACGAAACCTTTGTGCCCTGCGTGTTCATACATTCCGGCTTCGGTTTGGTATTGATGTGTGCACAGGTATTCTCGACGATTATGTGATGAGTCATAACTCCTTCCACTCGAGCTAACTCGTAGTGCATACTAGATCTTCCAACAAAACGTATTGGACCCGTTCTGGACCCTGTGGTACTGAATGTCCCTCAGGAAACGTTGTTTCAGCATGATGGCGAACCAGCTCACTTCTCACGTATTGTTGGAGATACATGGAGAAATATGGATAGGTGATGTGGCGCATTCGCGTGGCCGCCGCGAACGCCAGATTTAACTCCTACGGAGTCGTATGGAAAGTTTGATTTACCAGATTCCTGTAGAAACGGAGGAAGATCTGCTGACATGATTTCTGCTCGCTGCACTAGAAATTGAAGAGACACCAGGTGAAAATGAAAGTGTGTACTAGAACATGCTTCGTAGTATGAAATGCTAATTAATTCAAGACCCTAAGCCGTCGACAGGCGTTGACATACCACAACAGGGACAGTTGAAAATATGTGCCCCGACCGGGACTCAAACTCGCATCTCCTGCATACATGGCAGACGCTCTATCCAATTGAGCTATCAAGGGCACAGAGGATAGTGCGACTGCAGGGATTTATCCCTTGTACGCTGCCCGTGAGACCATTCCTAGTGCCCCTGCCCATTACACTCATTACTCACTGCAGACAATCTTACCGACTTCCGTAAGAGTTCGGGCAATGCGTGTGCATCCAGCACAGAAGAAGAAGGTCAATGGCCGGTTAGCTTTAACTATATGAACAAATGTACGTAAGTGATCAATGGATGTTTCTTTATGTTTCCCTTCGAATTGTTACCTAATAATTGTTCTGTGTCACGTCTAAATCAATTCCTAAACAGAAGTAGATGTGCTGAAAATCTTCATATGCTTATTACTATGTCAGTAATAACGTTAATGGTCTCCACATCGACCCGCTGCTGTAATACTACTTTTCTATACGTACAGTATACTAGGTTCCTTTCTGATTTGGATTAGTGTAAATACTTACTTTTTAAGTTTTATTACAAGGGCCGGCCGCAGTGGCCGAGCGGTTCTAGGTGCTTCAGTCTGGAACCGCGTTACCGCTACGGTCGCAGTTTCTAATCCTGTCTCAGTCGTGGGTGTGTGTGTGATGTCCTTAGGTTGGTCAGGTTTAAGTAGTTCTAAGTCCAGGGGACTGATGAACTCAGATGTTAAGTCCCATAGTGCTCAGAGCCATTTCAACCATATGTTAATACAAACAAATGTACGTAAGTGATCAATGGATGTTTCTTTATGTTTCCCTTCGAATTGTTACCTAATAATTGTTCTGTGTCACGTCTAAATCAATTCCTAAACAAAAGTAGATGTGCTGAAAATCTGAATTGAAACCACCGTAGAATGTAAATGGTAAGTTTCCGGACGTGAGTTCCTATTCAAAATATTATGTACTCACACTGAGGTTTGCAGCGGCAATTTCCGAACAGTCTGTAGTAGATGATTACCCGGCGTTGCCCAGGTATGTATTTACTCCAATCTTCTATTAGTCCATCTCTTCGGCCCCACCTTTCTCTTTCTGCATCTCCTCCCTCCCTCTCTCTGTCCATCTCCTCCACTGCCTCTCTCTATCCAACTCTTCGAAGGCCCCCCCACCTCACCCTGAAGCAATCTCCTCCTTTCCACCACCTCCTTCTCTTCCTTTTATCTGTCCATTTATTCCTCGCCCTCATTTGTTCCCTCTACCCCTCCACGTTTCCTTCTTCTCCTACAAATATCTTAGCCGGTTTCCTCCTTCCCCCACTTTGTCTGTTGATCCCCTCCTCCCACCTTCCTCTCCACGCTATCATCCCCACCACACTAGAAGGCTGGTGGTCTTTACTGTCATAGTATTTCTTTCCAGATCATGAGCAATATGTAAATCAAACTTTGGTTGAAATCGTTTCTGAGGTTCAAGATGAGTATTTTACTTATGGATTATCCCGAATACGCATATATCAGATTGGTTTCAAGTATATTTAACAAATCTGACATTTATTTGTAGACCTGTTTCAAGTGTATGTCTAGCGAAATTCGCCCAGAAGTTTCATTTCCACAAAGCTCAATGTTTTTGACGTTTCATTTCTTGAACCACGTGGCGTAAAATGATATAATTTTGCAAGAACATCAATGTATAAGTGGCTAAGGTCTGTCTTGTGAATTGAGATAGTAGTAAAGAAGTAATGAATTAAAACGTCATGCTCGATACGAGACTTTTCACGCATCTCAGTTTTTACGACGTCATATCTCCTGAAGTACGTGTCATACAATGATGTAATATTGCTGCCACGTTAAGTGGTAAATGTGAATACCGTCTGCAGAAATGTGTCGCGAATACAGATAGTGGTAAAGAAGTAATAAATTAAAACGTCATGCTCCATGCAGCAGTTTCACAGCATGAAAGCGAAAGTGTAGTAACCGATAAAGTTTTTTTTCTCCTTTCATTAATTTGTGGGAGCGGTTATGGAAAACAAATAGGGTAAAGGTTTGATTTATATATAAAGCTTATTAAAAGTCAGTAAGTGCTCTCAGTCTCAAATACTAAATGAATGGCTATTCGTGTGTCGTGGACTACTCTACTTTTCACAGCCATCCATAGCTGTAGCCTGTTTGTAAAGTCAGGGTGTAAGGTATCTCCATTCTAAGTTTCAGCCTAATCCGTCCACTCGTTTCAGCGCAAAGAAGTAAGAAACAAATATACTAATCCGCTCACGCGCGCACAAACACACACACAAACACGCACATACACACACACCTTCACAAAGTTTCACTTTTATAACATCTGTAAGATACAAGACGGGAAAGAGGAAACGTATTTGCAGCTATGAAGTACATGCATGAATCACATTTCCTGGTGCTAACAAACAATGTCTGTGTTACTTACGTAGGCAATTCAGGGCTGTTCTTTGTCAACAGCAATACTTTTATTTTTCTTACCAATACTTCACTTTCCCTTTAATCCGTGATAAATTTTCAAGTGTGGGTAAAACAGCACAACATATCAAAATATCGGTTACGCAATAACGCATTCTGCGACACCTATAACTGTTTCGGGATTCTAAAAAGTAGTGCCACCGTTGATTTGGATTGTGTGTCATGTCTTTAGAAAAAAAAAATTAAGTTACTTGAGCAGCACGACTGATATGCTTATAGAGACGTTTATCTTTCCTCATAAAAATTTTATGCTTCGATTTAGTAAACAGCTTTGCAGGCTTTAACGGGCTTATCGTAGTGCAGTACATACTTGTAATTACATTGGTAGCTCTCTGCGAGGTGGAATAGTTCTCTGCAGGAAGCTGATATTTTTGTATCACTCTCCAGAATGCGTCATTTGGTAAAAAATGAGTAAGTTATGACTATTGCAAAAGTACACCGAGAAAACAACCGGATGATATAACAAAATATCTGACATTCGCTGTCTGCCTTGTCTCTTGTACCGAAATATGTGTGTTGGGAAGAAAACATCGAAACACCGTGTAAAATGCACACTGGAACATAAATACAAATGACAGAACAACCTGATGATACCGCTGTTGTATTTTACCACGAATCGCAGGGCAGCTATGTAATGCCCTGAATACGACGCGATGGCCAGTCGTGGTCAGAACAGAGTTCTTTCTAGTTGTCATATCATTATGTCGGAACTAAGTGAATTGGAAAGTGGGTAGGTTGTAGGTGCTCGTATGGTGTTCGCTACCGTAACCGAGGTAGCTGAAGTGTTTTTGCTTCAAGAGGCACCGAACTGACGATTTACACGTCATACAAGAAACGAGAAAAGATATCACCCGATATGTCACAAGACCAAAGAAAATTTTTCTTGAGTGATCGTGACAAACGGTCATTGAAAAGGATTGTGGCGTAAAAGTGCGATCGCTGCAAAAGTCACTGGAGAACTGAATGTGGCAACTATGCGAAGACAGTTGGATATCGCAGGGCTATCTGGAATGCCAACCCTATATATCAGTGGTGCAATGCCTGCAACAGGAAAATGTGTTGCCGAAGCCACAATCCTGGACTGTGGAGTAATAGGGAAAAGTCATCTGGCCTCCATGGGCCACAGCTTCAGTTTCGTGAGCACGAGTATAAACTGAAGTATCTCTCAGGGCCACTACAGTCACCAGATATCAGTGACACTGAGACTTGTTTGTCTACCTCGGACATAAGGCTGCGTGACTGCTACCCACCACCACTATCATTACGTGAACTTGTTACTATTTTGCAAGGAGAATGGTATAAGATCGCCTTGAAAAGCAGACAGGATTTCGAGCCAACTGCAAGATATTTTGGATGTCAACGGCTTTCCTGCACAGCATGAGACAATAATGTGTTTTCGATGTTATCGCACTTTAGTCCACTCCCTGTACGTGCGCCGCCCCCGCCCCCCCCCCCCCCCCCCCGTTCTCCATCAGAGGTTCGAGTCCTCCATCGGGCATGGGTATGTGTTTGTGTTCTCCTTATCGTCAGTTAGTTTAACTTAGATTAAGTAGTGTAGGCTAGGGACCGATGACCTCAGCAGTTGGTCCCTTAGGTCCTTACCCCAATTTCAGAATTTTCCTGTGTACAAGATACTTGATTTGTACGTGGAAGAGGCGAAAGTTCAGTTATTTTCTTATTTTTATTTTCTTACTACAGTGCAGGTGATTACGGGTTTGGCAACGTCAGTGCTCCGTCTTTAAGGCCATCGACGAAGCGTTGATTGGTAGTCTCTTTAATGTTTTATAGACACCAGGAGTAATTTTCTGTACAGACTAGATATACGCTGCATCTGCTCCAATTAAAATATTTCAGAGTACAGAAATGGGCACAGAAGGTCCTGTTGGATACCTATCAGTTTTCGGAGTCCATATGCATGATGATACCTATCATAATCCATATGGACGAAGGAACTGGTGACGCCAAATGAGGTGCTCTGAACGTAACCTTGATAAAGTTTCCCCATAACTACGAAAGATGGAATTGTGACTTTGTTTTGTGAGTTTCCACGTGTATTGAGCATTTCTTAGGTACGTCAGTATTTTAACGGTAAAAATCTGAACACACATATAATTTCAGTATTTCCACAAAGTAGTTCTTCCAGCCGTGGTTCGTTTATTTTGCTTTGGTCTTGTATAGTCGCCAGTGAAAGATCTGTTTCCCGTGCTTGCCTGCACAAGCAGTGACATTTATAGGGGACGCTTTAAACACTGTTTGACAACCAACGCAGGTGAATTAAAGCTGTCCTAACAAAGGTAAACAACATGATACTACTCAGAAGTTAAAAAGTTCCATACAGTTGTGATTTGATGGTAAGCTGTCTGTTGAAAACAGGTGGGGTTTACATAAGCTTAATTACAAGTAACGATTGATTCCTGTAGCTGGTTTCGAGCATGATACAAACAAAACACAATTCCTAAATGTAACAAATGTTTAAATTGAATGTGTCCAATAACGAACGAGATTTCTACAAACGGGTCAACATTACGTGAGCTATGTTAAAACAATGAAAATGTTCTCATATGCAAATGCACATGGAAAATATAATTTAAAGCAGTGAAGGTATGGGGGTCAGTCCAAACTCGTTATCTCAAGCCTGTCAATATACCCCCCTTTTAGTCCTGTGTATAGTCGAAGAGTCAGGTAGCGAAACAAATATGAAATTAGCATGATCTTGGAAAGTGGAACACTTTATGTTACGAGATTTTCGTTATTGCCAAAACTGCAACACATTTCACTGACAATACAAGAGGCGGAGAGTTTCCTTGGAGACGTGTCTACTTTATTTTTAAGGCTCCGCTGCACGTTTGTGAGGACTGCTTATGATGAATTATGTTTGATTTGAGATTGACGCCTTGAGAATTGAGTGACGTATACTCGCTACATTTCCCTTGTAAGTGTATTACAAAAGTTCTTCAAGGTTTATATTCTTACGTTTAGGAGTGCTAATTAATGGCATAAACAATTTGTGAGAAGGAACGGGCTATAGCTCTGATCCTTAACATCGACGAATAATAATACCACCTGACGGTTTACTGGAACCAAGCTACTGCAGTCCGTTTCGTGAGAAGTACCAAGACATTTAGGAAAGTATGCAGGGTGTCCGAGGAGGAGTGCTCAGTACTCAGTAGTAAGACAGGAATTTAAAGCAAAATCTTCATACGGACATATGCCCCATTCCCGCACCTGGCCTACCCACCTAACCTCTCTTCCCTCGCGATGTCTTTCTGCTATTAAACTAGCCCGTAGAATGCGCTGTCGTCCATGGTGTGTCGTAAGCGAAGTAGTGGGATTGACTGAAAGAGAGAAGCATCGGTTAACTGTGTCCGTACACGCTCTGGCTAAAATGCCGCACATCTATAGAGTGAAGAACATGCTTGCACGTTGTATGTTTATGGCTTCTACCCTGCTAATGCTCCTGTTGCGGTAGAAAAATACTGTCGGCGGTTTACGACACATCTAGTTCCTGACCATAGAGTATTTACCAGAGATTTTAGCACATTTAATGAAACACGTATTCATCAAAGTCATGATGTTAGGAAGAACTCCGCTCACAGCTGGTAAAATAGTTGTTTACTTGTATGACATTAAGCCGCATCATCAGATGGTAAAAAGCAAAGTACAGTTTCACCACTTTTTACGAAATTAAATTAATAAAGTAGTGTCTTAAATATACTCACAATGTTAAAAGACCATGGGCATATCCATCACTCCTAGTCGAAAGTTATGATTCAGAGAATATCATCAGTAATATGGTGAGCGAAAGGTAAAGAAGAAGCGCCCATTTTTTAAAAAAAATTTGCCTGCATTTAAAGAGCAAAAATAAAATATTGCATAGTGAGCGGACGATAATTTTTTTTTTTTTTTTCAAAAAAGAGGCTACATTGGCCGTAAAGGATTATCACTGCTAACATGATTAGTTGCATATATCAAGAGAGCAGATAAAGGTACGTTCTACATTTTGTAGAACACCATATCCACGTGTAATATCCGAAAATATTGACAGACGTATGAGAACCAAAAACTTTATTCCAGAGTATTTTACATTTACAGATCCAAGCAGAAAAATCAGGCACAAGGAAAAATCTGTGCTGAATAAATATAAAGAAGCGGGTATATACTGCTTTACATGATATGATGCCCTAGGAAATACATCTAAAAAAGTTTTGCATCACCCAGATTCCCACAACTCCTGAAGATAGACTTTGACTGTGGATATTGTATCACAGACACAGCCCCTTTGACTGTTCAGAGATGTCACTAAACCCGCCCAATGATGTAAACAACCATGAGCAACGCCTACTACACTCCTGGAAATTGAAATAAGAACACCGTGAATTCATTGTCCCCGGAAGGGGAAACTTTATTGACACATTCCTGGGGTCAGATACATCACATGATCACACTGACAGAACCACAGGCACATAGACACAGGCAACAGAGCATGCACAATGTCGGCACTAGTACAGTGTATATCCACCTTTCGCAGCAATGCAGGCTGCTATTCTCTCATGGAGACGATCGTAGAGATGCTGGATGTAGTCCTGTGGAACGGCTTGCCATGCCATTTCCACCTAGCGCCTCAGTTGAACCAGCGTTCGTGCTGGACGTGCAGACCGCGTGAGACGACGCTTCATCCAGTCCCAAACATGCTCAATGGGGGACAGATCCGGAGATCGTGCTGGCCAGGGTAGTTGACTTACACCTTCTAGAGCACGTTGGGTGGCACGGGATACATGCGGACGTGCATTGTCCTGTTCGAACAGCAAGTTCCCTTGCCGGTCTAGGAATGGTAGAACGATGGGTTCGATGACGGTTTGGATGTACCGTGCACTAGTCAGTGTCCCCTCGACGATCACCAGTGGTGTACGGCCAGTGTAGGAGATCGCTCCCCACACCATGATGCCGGGTGTTGGCCCTGTGTGCCTCGGTCGTATGCAGTCCTGATTGTGGCGCTCACCTGCACGGCGCCAAACACGCATACGACCATCATTGGCACCAAGGCAGAAGCGACTCTCATCGCTGAAGACGACACGTCTCCATTCGTCCCTCCATTCACGCCTGTCGCGACACCACTGGAGGCGGGCTGCACGATGTTGGGGCGTGAGCGGAAGACGGCCTAACGGTGTGCGGGACCGTAGCCCAGCTTCATGGAGACGGTTGCGAATGGTCCTCGCCGATACCCCAGGAGCAACAGTGTCCCTAATTTGCTGGGAAGTGGTGGTGCGGTCCCCTACGGCACTGCGTAGGATCCTACGGTCTTGGCGTGCATCCGTGCGTCGCTGCGGTCCGGTTCCAGGTCGACGGGCACGTGCACCTTCCGCCGACCACTGGCGACAACATCGATGTACTGTGGAGACCTCACGCCCCACGTGTTGAGCAATTCGGCGGTACGTCCACCCAGCCTCCCGCATGCCCACTATACGCCCTCGCTCAAAGTCCGTCAACTGCACATACGGTTCACGTCCACGCTGTCGCGGCATGCTACCAGTGTTAAAGACTGCGATGGAGCTCCGTATGCCACGGCAAACTGGCTGACACTGACGGCGGCGGTGCACAAATGCTGCGCAGCTAGCGCCATTCGACGGCCAACACCGCGGTTCCTGGTGTGTCCGCTGTGCCGTGCGTGTGATCATTGCTTGTACAGCCCTCTCGCAGTGTCCGGAGCAAGTATGGTGGGTCTGACACACCGGTGTCAATGTGTTCTTTTTTCCATTTCCAGGAGTGTAGATGGAGTGGGTTCGACAGCCCATGTGTTCCAGTCATTCCACCAGGAAGGAGATTCACGGCTCGTGTTTTCTGTAGTTCAACCAGGCCTAGACGGTGATTACCGCGGTTTGATCGCGTCCGCATTGTTACCTTCTGCCAGGAAGGGCTCTCAAAAACAGAAGTGTCCAGGCGTCCGGGACTGAACCAAAGCGATGTTGTTCGGACATGGAGGAGATACAGAGGGACAGGAACTGTCGATGGCATGCCTCGCTTAGACCGCCAAAGCGCTACTACTGCAATGGAAGACCGCTACCTACAGATTATGGCTCAGAGGAACGCTGACAGCAAAGCCACCATGTAGAATAATGCTTTTCATGCAGCCACAGGACGTCGTGTTGCGACTCAAACTGTGCGTAATAGGCTGCATCTTGCGCAACTTCACTCCCGACGTTCATTACGAGGTTCATCTTTGCAAGCACGGCACCATGCAGTGTGGTACATATGGGCCCAACAACATGCCGAATGGACCAAGTTTCTCTTCACCGATGAGTGTCGCATATGCCTTCACCAGAGAATCGTCGGAGACGTGTTTGGAGGAAAGCCGGTCAGACTGAACGCCTTAGACACACTGTCCAGCGAGTGCAGCAAGGTGGAGGTTCACTGCTGTTTTGTGGTGGCATTATGTGGGACCGATCTACTCCGCTGGTGGTCAAGGAAGGCACCGCAACGACTGTACGTTACGTAAATGCCGTCCTCCAACTGATAGTGCAACCATCTGAGCAGCATCGTTGCGAGGCATTCGTCTTCATGGACGACAATTTGCGTCCCCAACGTCCACATCTGTGAATGACTTCCGTCAGGATAACGACATCGCTCGACTACAGTGGCCAGTATGTTCTCCAGACATGAACCATATCGAACATGCCTGGGATAGACTGAAAAGTGCTGTTTATGGAAGGCGTGACCCACCAACCACTCTGAGGGATCTATGCCTAATGGCCGTTGAGGAGTGGGACAGTCTGGACCAATAGTGTCTTGATTGACTTGTGGATAGTATACCACGACGAATACAGGCACGCATCAATGTAAGAGGACGTGCTACTAGTATTAGAGATACCGGTATGCACAGCAACCCAGACCACAACTCTAATGGTCTCGCTGTAAGGTGGCAAACATGCAATGCGTGCTTTTCAAGAGCAATAAAAAGGGCGAAATGTTGTTTATGTTGATCTCTATTCCAATTTCATGTACAGAATTCGGAACTTTCGGAACCAAGGTGACACAAAACTTTTTTCATGTGTTTATATGGGCAAACCGGTAGGTTCTTTCGAATAAGATTTCAGGAACACCTTAACTTAAATAATCCCGCTCTGCATTAACATCGCGCCTACTCGAAGAAGGGCACAGCATCACAAGCCCTTAAGAAACTTTAAAAGTACTTCACAGAAAGGAAAAAAAGCCGTATTTTGAATGTATTAGAGAAAGTGGAACTTTTTAGACATAACCTCGCTTGTAAAGAATCCTAAGGAAATGCAATCCGAAAACAAAGGAAGTAGGTTACAGTACGCTTGTTCGCCCACTGCTTGAATACTGCTCAGCAGTGTGGGATCCGTACCAGATAGGGTTGATACAAGACACAGAGAAGATCCAACGGAGAGCAACGCGCTTCGTTACAGGATCATTTAGTAATCGCGAAAGCGTTACGGAGATGATAGATAAACTCCAGTGGAAGACTCTGCAGGAGAGACGCTCAGTAGCTCGGTACGGGCTTTTGTCAAAGTTTCGAGAACATACCTTCACCGAAGAGTCAAGCAGTATATTGCTCCCTCCTACGTATATCTCGCGAAGAGACCATGAGTATAAAATCAGAGAGATTAGAGCCCACACAGAGGCATACCGACAATCCTTCTTTCCACGAACAATACGAGACTGGAATAGAAGGGAGAACCGATAGAGGTACTGAAGGTACCCTCCGCCACACACCGTCAGGTGGCTTGCGGAGTATGGATGTAGATGTAGATGTAGACCCAGCGCTCTTAGTCGTACGTACAAGACGTCACACTGTCCACAAGGATAGCTTTCGTTTCGCCAGCCAGCTAGTCTCTCTTTGTGGTTCGTGCGGGTGCTTTTGTCTTGCCCTGCACTGAGTTGCCCTGGTGTCGTGCGGGTAAGACACCACCACCTGATTCTTTCCATACTGTAATTTCCGCGTGCCGCAACTAACCGTGTTAACAGTGACAATTATCGTCAATCGGGTATCTTTTTCTAGAAAAATTTCCCTCCGCTAATTATAATATATTTTCTTTATCTTTTTAGATGCAGGCAGATTTTAAAAAAATGTGGCACTACTCCTTTATCTTTCGCTCGCCATAATATTGATGATATTCTCTGAATAGTAACTTTTGACTAGGAGCGAGTGGTATGCCTATGATCTTTCATCGTTGTGAGTGTATTTTAGACATTCCTTTACTAATTTTAATACCCGTAAAAGGTGGACACTGTGCTTTGCTTTTTACCACGGAGGTTCACCTAATGATGCGGCTTAACCGCGAAACCGGTCGTGTTTTAATAAACAACAGTTTCACCAGCTGTGAGCGGAGTTTGTCCTACATCATGTCTTTAAATAGCTGTGGTTGCCCGAGATATAATACAGTTTGCCATTAAAGTTATCATTTATTCATGAACGTGTAGTTCATCAATCTGTGGAAGAACAGCTGCACATTGTTGAAATCAGGCAGCGTAGTCCTACTACACGACATGCTTCGAGGTGAATGTGTTACAAATACGTTTTCACTTTTTCAAAAGACTGTTTATAAAAATCATATTGTAATGTATATTATGTCGCATATGGGTACATGAGTATAATGTAGAAAACCATTCTGAACAGTGCATATGTCGCTATGAAATTCTCCGTTTCAAGGATCACTCCTATCATTCCCCGTATAATTAATTATTCCCGCTGGGATTACCCATATAAGGGTACTATAATCTTCTTGCATTACTTTGTAATTAGTCGTGACTTAAACACAGTACAGGGAAGCAAGTGCATTAGTGTTGCTATCGCACACACGAAGGAGAAATGAAACGTATCCACATGAGACGAACGATTAAGCTCTTTTCTGTACAGGGCACAGATCAGAAACAATACGTGTCCTTAGTATGTCGTAACGTATAATTTATTACAATCAAGATACATGAGGACATGACAACTTCAAGGAAAATCTTAAAAGTAAAGGTAGAGATACACAGTCACACGTCACGCAGTGTATGTTGATATCTAGGTTAAGTGAAAAAATTAAACAGTCGTATGGCATTATTGGCCGCCTCGAGCAAGTATTTCTATTTGCCGCCATTTCGTAGACGTCCGCGTCTTTGTGATTAAGATGAGATGAATCGATTAGGACATCATATACAGGCAGTCAGCGTGGAAAGTAAATTTCCGGCCCGGTGGTGAATCGGCCCGGCGACCTAGCGATGTAGAGGCAGAGTCGGTAACCGCTTTCATTTTCTACCTGTATACCTATCTCTATCTATCTATCTACGTATCTAGCTATTTTTAGTCGTTCTCTTTTCATCAGTTTGTGGGGACGTTGCATGACTCCTTTAAAATTTCATCCATGGGAACTTCACTTAATTTTTTAAATAAAGAGGATAACCGGTATTCGGATTAAACACGAAGAGCTGCCGTACCGGCAGTAGACCGCGACTTGTGCACCACGTCAGTGTGAAACTGAGTAAGCAAAACGCTGTGTTGACAGCGGTTCTTCCTGTTACCAATGCAGACTATAAGAATGTGTGGAGATATTTCACTTTCAGTGCACCTACAATTGCAGACGTAAGTCGTAATGTAAACTTTCATACGCAAAACGTATTCATACAAAATGTGTGATTGAGAGTGATATTCAACGACTACTCTGACTTGTGAAGTATTTGTTGCTTACGTGCTTGTACCCAACACTGCTGTGTTACTAGTATATATATATATGTGTGATTTATTTCCGTTTATTTCAATTACAAGTTTTCACCCTGTGCTATTCTCTCACGTGCAAAATGTCTATTAGCTGAAACCTATTAATAGAAAACACAGATTAACTGGGTCCAGACCCGATAAAAGGGATATACAAACTTAAAAAGAAATAACATATATTATTACTTAGGTTTCTGTCACACATGCACATGTTTTTGTTATACTGAATCGTTTCGGAAATTTGCAGACATTCTGAAACCATTGCCTGCATTTCAAATGTTTGACAAGAATAATTCCAATATACTGTATATTTAAAAGACTTGTTTATACATTAAATAAACATAAAAAATGTTGTTTGACCATAACATAATTCCAACAGTATATTCAAGAGGGTTGTTCTGAAACCAGGTCATATCATTGAATCATTGGAATTACGCTTAATCAAACATTTGAAATGCAAGCTGTGGTTTGAGAATGGAAACAGGGCTCTAAACCAGTCTTCATCAAAAATTATATACACCTATGACGGAAACCTAAATAAATAACACACAAATTGAGGTGCTGGTCTATTACACCAACGAAATGTTTAAATTGCCTAAGTAACAATGCTATTTTGCAATTAATATCTGTAAAAGGAATAAGCATAGTGTAAACTGAAGAAACTGTTTTCAGAAAAACAACAAACTGAAAATTTCTTATACGATAAAATAATATACTTCTTCCATGATTCTCAAAATATGCCAAAACGTACATTCGCACAATTGCGCGTCAAAGTTTCATTACACTATTACTGGAAATCTAAACAAATCCGAGTAATACTTCGGTAGTTAATGACAAAATGTGACGAACCTGCTTATATCTCTCTATCACTTAGGCTTTACGAATAGTACATATTTGCGACTGGATGTAAGATAAACTGCCATCACCAGGAAAATAAACATGTATTATACTAGTCACACGTGTCAGATTACCGAAGGTTTCCATTTTACTGAACTAAACTCGATGGCACCTTGAACATCAGACCACAAGTGGAACACCCAGATAAGATTTGATATACAGGATGACAGTTACTGAACAATATCAAATAAAACAGTCATAACTTCCGAACGGTTTGCGTTAGGACGTTCAACCTGAACGGTTGGACTCGGGGCATGATGGGAATTAGTATGCACTGTATGCTTTGGTTTAGCGACGAAGCCCTCTTTCGTTTGGAAGGGTTCATCAGTAATCAAAACTGGCGCATTTGGAGACTGAGGATCCGCATTTGAAGATCGAGAAGTCTCTTCACCCTTAACGAGTGACCGTGTGGAGTGCAATTTCGATTCACAGAATAATAATTGCGATATTCCTTGATCGCGTGCTGACTACCGAACGGTACGTGAAAGTTTTGGAAGATGATTTCATCCTCATTAACCAAAGTGACCCTGATTTCGACAAGATGTGGGTCATGCGAGACGTAGCTCGTCCCCATCAAAGCAGGAAAATGTTTGATGTCGCGGAGGAGCACTTTGGGGACCGCACTCTAGCTCTGGGGTACCTTGAGGTTACTCCTATGGGCCTCCATTGGCCGTCATATTCTTCAGAACTGAAAACATGCAAGTTTTTTTGTGGGGCCGTATCAAAGACAAGGTGCTGAGCTGAAAACAGCCATTCAGGAGGTCATCGACAGCATCTCTGTCCCGACGCTTCAGCGAATGCAGAAATTCGCGTTCATGTGCGCCGCATCTTCGCCAATGATGGTAGGCATATCGAACATGTAATAACCTATATCCCAATATCTGTAATGACGTTTGAATGTTGAATAATGTGTGTGCACGCCGTAGTTCGTAACTAATTTATGTTTTTTTTATATAGTTCAATAATTGTCACCTTGTTTCTGAAATCTATTACAATTACTAACTATGTACTGTTAAGCTACCATGTAATCTCTAATACCTGCCTTCAAAGAGCTTACATATAACATTAAACTTTCACGTGACTTGTCGAAGAGCTTTTGCAACACGCACCTGTTCGACATTCCTTGATATACTTAGGAAGACAGTGTTAATATCAACATTCTAAAGCATAACTCATTCCAACAGCAGTATTCAAAAGTGGAGAAATATTTTGACATTTTCATACTGGCTACACAAACCAGAGAGACAGTACTGATGGTAACATAAAAGCTACAACAGCTTCAGAAAAAAATGTAGAAAGAAGATAATGACGCAGTAATGTAGTGGCTAATTAAATATCAGTACTGTTAAGAGTCCATCTTGACGCTCTGTGTTGAAAGAATTATTGTATCTCTGCTGACAGATATCGAAACAAATGAACAACATAAAAGCCACGAATTCCATTAAAGGTTATTGGAAGGATTGACTTTTACACATTTAAGAAATTGTTAAATCTGATATCTCTAAAACAATTTGTCGAATCTATATGGAGCATTCATAATGCTTTATCTACTAACTGCTGTATTGTCTCAAAATATCAGTATGCAATTATACAGTCGGTCGGATTGAGTGCAGTCCTTACTTGTCAGAACGAAAACTGCACTAAAAGTACAAGGATAAGGGTGAAAATTCACATTAGAAATGCTGAAGAGTTAATAAAATTTATGAACGAACATTACAAAAACGTACTATTGTTGCATTATTTATTTCATCACAATGTGGCTTCGAATATGTTATACACTCGTCGTTCAGTCGAACCATTCATGCCCATGAATTTTGTTACTAATTTGTGCCACACAGAGAGAAGCGAAACGCAAATGAAGCAGTCACGGGGAAATACTAGAGAGATGAAGGACATCGCACGTTTAACCATTGAAGCTGTAATGAGAGATAAGTTTCAAATAAGAAGATACTAAAAATGATGACTATTTATTAGAAATATGTAATAAAGCGGTTTTAATTTTTATTTGTAAATAAAATGCTGGTAGGTAAACTGATAATACATAATCAATACATATTTGTAAATATTACATTCGTTTATTGCTGTAGAGTGGCACCACAACATTTCGCGAGTTGTGATGTACGAAAATCTTTAACGTTCGTCTGAAATTTACGCTGCAAATATGATTTCAGTGCCACGTGTACAGCTGAAGGCATATTCACGAAGTATATGGTTCAGGTCTCATCATATACGACTTGCAATTTCCAGCGTAAAACGTGAATGCCTAATAAAAATAGTTCCAGAGCTAGCTCAAGAAACAAATTATTATACATTAAGTAATATCATTGATTCTAGGCCATTTCTAAGACATGCGACTAACACATATAACATAGTTTAAATGCTAAACATGCTTGTAGCAATATAATGTCCAGTGCACCAATAGAAAATACGTTATACGCAATTTAACAGTGTTGTAATTTAAACAAGCTGCTATTAGATAACTTCACTTTTTGGAACCTTCTAGGAATATTGGTAAAATAAATGACAAATTGATGTCAGTCAATTCACTCAACAGGAGACCACGAAAACGTTAATATTTCAATAACAAGGATAGTGATGGTGATCAACATTGCTACCGATTTAGAATGTAGGAATTATTAATAGGTAAATTTCTCCACGCTCTGTATGTTCCACCGTCTTCGGCGTGTAACTGGCGAATATGGAAGCAAACTTCCAGGAAAAGAAAGTAGCAAAGAGACGTAGAAATTCTTACAGGTTTATACTCTCACGAGGTGTCATCTATTGGTTGATAAACTTTAGTGCAAGCTAGAATGAGCTAAGACAGAGGTTGTTACAGGTATAGCTCTGGTTGAAGGAAAATTTCAGTGACTTAGCTCCATAAACGACTGTTTGCAGCTCTCATGCCGTCCTATGAAAGAGAAGGATGTGGAAATGTTTTTGCGGCATTGAGGTAATCGGCGCCGATGTCTAGTCCTTTCCTAATATTCCTGAAACATCTACCAATAAACTGGAATAGTACCAGGTAACTTGCTACAACAATTCAGTCCTATTTCTGTATGTGAGAGAACTTTACTTTATAATTAAATTTTACTATCCCTAAAACTGAAGTGACATTTGTTTAGTGAAGAGAAAAAAGCTCGGTTTGCTCGTTTCCACACCCAACTCACCTGGAAGTCGCTACAGCAATAATAATTTTTCATGATAGGTTGCTTATTTTACAGCGTCATATCCGCTTACACGAGGTACAGATGTAAAATGTCAGTTTACATCTGATAAATCGTGCTGTTGTTCTATCGTGTAAAATTACTATTGTGCTGTTAGCTTTCAACATTTGTGGCCGAAATTGCTTATCTCCGTATTATTGAGTCTGCGTTTGAGTTAATGTTATATTTTCTCAAATACACCTAGACATTTAAGGAATCCGGCAAAATTTTGCGGAAACATTATTTTGATATTTTAGACAAAACTAAAACACATATAGTGATATTGTAAGAAAATGTGATTAAATAATGATGCCAGTTAGCAGATGTAAGAGAAATTAGTTTGCGTATAGTTTAATTAGAGACACAAGGTCGTAAATGGGGCGTACGATGTTTGGCCGATTAACTGAGCACGGCATTAACATTACTTCTAGTGAATAATATTTTGTTGATGAGTAGTTTCGGTAGAAGTACCATTTTCAACTCTAGCAGTATAACATAAGGAATACCACAAGAAAAGAACTTCCGTAATGGTATTGTTTCCGTGCAGTCGGTCTACGTCAAATTGGTACTTTCTACAGGAAGTTAAGCTTCATTCATTAAAAACGAATAATGGTGATTAAATTAAATACTTCAAAGTGCTTAACGTCGCAAAATAACAAAAATACATTTTTTATAAGACCTTTATTGGCCAGTTTCGGATACGACCCATCATCGGAATACTAGAAACAGATATTGTACAAAGAAACTTAGCATCCATGTCTGCTAATCTCACCGATATTAGTAGAGTTATCACTTGAAATGGTACCTTGTATGAAGTTTGTTTCTGATATTTTGACGATGGGCCATGTCCGAAATGCGTCAAGATTGTATTTGTAAGAATTTGGTGGTTGTTGTTGAGCGACCCAAAGCAGCGTTAACTATGAGCTCAATTTAGGTTAATTAACAGCGGACAAACGTCATAAACAGGTTCCAGTTGTGTTCAACAACGTTAATAAATTTTGTAAACAAGTGAAAAACTGTCATTAATGTCCCGAGAAGTTTAGTTGAAGGATGGTAATCAATGGAGTAAAGCTGCTAGTCGACTTCTGACGACTTCGTATCAAATGCAAAGTGCCGCACCTGATGTTCCTAGCGACCTCGGCAGACACGTTGGCGGCGTCGAGTTCGGGTACTCGGCACCAATGGTCCACCTTGGCGGCCATGAAGATCTGGCTGTAGGCGTGGAAGGCGCAGGGCAGCACTCCGGGCAGCAGCACCAGCCAGAGCAGCAGCCGCTGGTAGGTGCCCCACTCTCCCACGTCGGGCAGCACGGCGTCCAGGTCCATGGCGGCGACGGCGCTGGAGCTGGAGCTGGAGCGCGTGCGTCCGCGGCGGCGTGCGCGAGCCGTGTGGGCCGCAGCTCGGCGCCGCACTGGAGGCTCCTCCGGCGCGCGCGTCGCCGACGGCCCGCCTGCTGGAGGCCAGCGCGCCTCAGCCGCGGTCCGAGGGAGCAGCGCGCATGCGCCGGCCGCCGCCGCTCTCACCTCGACGAATACTATCACCGCGGAAGACACGCGTCGAACCGAGCGCCGACGACCGTACGTACCCATGCATCTGCGAACGAGTGAGTCGCATTCAGTCGGCAACAAGCCTAAGAGTATTCATCTGCTGTCTACTTCTACACGGTAATCTGAAGGTTTAACAGTATAAATAGAAAAGCAAAACGACAAATTATTCAGATGAAACTAACTGTAAGAGTGTAATGTGTCAATATAACGTACATAAAGCTCTTACATAAACGTTAAAATGTCTGCTACATATATAAATGGGAGTGCAAATGTGTATGCCGGCCGCTGTGGCCGAGCGGTTCTAAGCGCTTCAGTCCAGAACCGCGCTGCTGCCACAGTCGCAGTTTCGAATCCTGCCTCGGGCATGGTTGTGTGTGATGTCCTTAGATTAGTTAGGTTAAAGTAGTTCTAAGTCTAGGGGACTGATGACCTCAGATGTTAAGTCCCATAGTGCTAAAAGCCATTTTTTTGCAAATGTGTATGTAAGTACAGGCTGCCCTGCACGACGTTATTCACCTGTCAAATCAACCTACTTTGGAGGCTCAGGTCTAAGAACCGGTTCTCCAGGCCTCGACATGTAGGCTGCCCTGCATAACAGACGTGTGGTGTCATTGCAGCGTCAGCCTGGTTTATCGACCTGCCTTGCTCGGTGGTCTGTTTGTCAGGCGCAAATAAGTGATTTTCACCTCCATGACAGATGTGTTGTGTGGGCTACACATACCAATGGAAGTGCCTGGGAACAGGTTGAGATGAACAGAGGAGGGGATGGACATCGAAAGGCGAAGGAGAAAATGAACTGAGAAATGGGTAGAAGGGGGGATCTAGAGGGGGAGACATATTAGACAGATAGAAGGTGTGCAGGGGTAGTTAGTAGATAGAAATGAAAGAGGGGGAGGAAGGTATGGTTCTAGACACTATGGAGGAGACATCGATGTAGGGAGAGTGGAGAGGAGAACAGGGAGGTTGAAGTGGACACACAGAGGAAGAGGTATATACAAAGAGAGGGGGGAGAAGGTGATTTCAGTATATTTGTAAAATGGTTACATGTTGATATACAGATGCTAGTTCTTATGTGGCTACATGCTAGTCCCATTCACAGTCTTTAAATGGTTAATTATGTCTATCCAAGTATTCCTCCATTTCACAGAAGGAGTTATTAGGGAATGATAACTTTATTCTGCATTTCAAAACACTTCTGATATCAGCCATTTTATTTCGTGGATACACAGTCAAACAGCTTTAAATCTGCATATTTCACTCATACTAGTGCCAAATTTAGATTCATTAAAGTATTAATGGACGTTGTTGTCAGAAAAAAGAAAACTGGCGTTCTACAGATCGGAGCGTGGAATGTCAGATCCTTAACTGGGCAGGTAGATTAGAAAATTGAAAAAGGGAAATGGGTAGGTTAAAGTTAGATATAGTGGGAGTTAGCGAAGTTCGGTGGCAGGGGGAACAAGACTTTTGGTCAGGTGAATACAGGGTTATAAACACAAAATCAAATTGGGGTAATCCAGGAGTAGGATTATTAATGAATAAAAAATTGGTTTGCAGGTAAGCTACTACAAACAGCATAGTGAACGCATTATTGTGGCCAAGATAGACACGACGTCCACGCGTACTACAGTACTACAAGTTTATATGCAAACTAGCTCTGCAGATGATGAAGAAATTGAAGAAATCTATCAAGAGATAAAAGAAATTATTCAGGTAGTGAAGGGAGACGATAATTTAATAGTCATGAGTGACTGGAATTCGAAAGTAGGAAAAGGGAGGGAAGGAAATATAGTGGGTGAATATGGATTCGGGCTAAGAAATAAAACAGGAAGTCGCCTGGTAGACTTTTGCACAGAGCATAACTTAATCATAGCTAACGCTTGGTTCAAGAATCATGAAAGAATATTATATACATGGAACAATCCAGGAGAAATTAGAAGGTATCAGATAGATTATCTAATGGTAAGACAGAGATTTAGGAACCAGGTATTAAATTGTAAGACATTTCCAGGGGCAGATGTGGACTCTGACCACAAGCTATTGGTTATGAACTGTAGATTAACACTGAAGAAACTGCAAAAAAGTGGGAATCTAAGGAGATGGGAGCTGGATAAACTGAAAGAACCAGAGGTTGTACAGAGTTTCAGGGAGAGCATAAGGGAACAATTGACAGTAATGGGGGAAGGAAGTACAGTAGAAGAAGAATGGGTAGCTCTGAGGGATGAAATAGTGAAGGCAGCAAAGGATCAAGTAGGTAAAGAGGAGGGCTAGTAGAACTCCTTGGGTAACAGAAGAAATATTGAACTTAATTGACGAAAGGAGGAAATTTAAAAATTCAGTAAATGAAGCAGGCAAAAAGGAATACAGACGTCTCAAAAATGATATTGACAGGAAGTGCAAAATGGCTAAGCAGGGATGGCTAGAGGACAAATGTAAGGATGTGGAGGCTTATCTCACTAGGGGTAAGATAGGTACTGCCTACAGGAAGATTAAAGAGACGTTTGGAGAAAAGAGAGGCACTTGCATGAATATCAAGAGCTCAGTTCGAAACCCAGTTCTAAGCAAAGAAGGGAAAGCAGAAAGGTGGAAGGAGTACATAGAGGGTCTATACAAGGGCGATGTACTTGAGGACAATATTATGGAAATGGAAGAGGATGTAGATGAAGATGAAATGGCAGATATGATACTGCGTGAAGAGTTTGACACAGCATTGAAACACCTGAGTCGAAACAAGGCCCCGGGAGTAGACAACATTCCATTAGAACTACTGACGGCCTTGGGAGAGCCAGTCCTGACAAAACTCTACCATCTGGTGAGCAAGATGTATGAGACAGGCGAAATACCCTCAGACCTCAAGAAGAATATAATAAATCCAATCCCAAAGAAAGCAGATGTTCACAGAGGTGAAAATTACCGAACTGTCAGTTTAATAAGTCACGGCTGCAAAATACTAACGTGAATTCTTTACAGACGAATGGAAAAACTGGTGGAAGCCGACCTCGGGGAAGATCAGTTTGGATTCCGTAGAATTGTTGGAACCCGTGAGGCAATACTGACCTTACGACTTATCCTAGAAGAAAGATTAAGGAAAGGCAAACCTACGTTTCTGGCATTTGTAGGCTTAGAGAAAGCTTTTTGACTGGAATACTCTCTTTCAAATTCTAAAGGTGGCAGGGGCAAAATACAGGGAGCGAAAGGCTATTTACAATTTGTACAGAAACCAGATGGCAGTAATAAGAGTCGAGGGACATGAAAGGGAGGCAGTGATTGGGAAGGGAGTAAGACAGGGTTGTAGCCTCTCCCCGATGTTATTCAATCTGTATATTGAGCAAGCAGTAAAGGAAACAAAAGAAAAATTCGGAGTAGGTATTAAAATCCATGGAGAAGAAATAAAAACTTTGAGGTTCGCCGATGACATTGTAATTCTGTCAGAGGCAGCAAAGGACTTGGAAGAGCAGTTGAACGGAATGGACAGTTTCTTGATAGGAGGATATAAGATGAACATCAACAAAAGCAAAACGAGGATAATCGAATGTGTTCGGAATAAGTCGGGTGATGCTGAGGGAATTAGATTAGGAAATGAGACACTTAAAGTAGTAAAGGAGTTTTGGTATTTGGGGAGCAAAATAACTGATGATGGTCGAAGTAGAGAAGATATAAAATGTAAACTGGCAATGGCAAGGAAAGCGTTTCTGAAGAAGAGAAATTTGTTAACATCGAGTATAGATTTAAGTGTCAGGAAGTCGTTTCTGAAAGTATTTGTATCGAGTGTAGCCATGTGTGGAAGTGAAACATGGACGATAAATAGTTTGGACAAGAAGAGGCTAGAAGCCTTCGAAATGTGGTGCTACAGAAGAATGCTAAAAATTTGATCAGTAGATCACATAACTAATGATGAAGTATTGAATAGAATTGGGGAGAAGTATGTGGTACAACTTGACAAAAAGTAGGGAGCAGTTAGTAGGACATGTGCTGAGGCATCAAGGGATCACACATTTGGCATTGGAGGGCAGCGTGGAGGTTAAAAATCGTGGTGGGAGACCAAGGGATGAATACACTAAGCATATTCAGAAGTGTGTGGGTTGCAGTAAGTACTGGGAGATGAAGAAACTTGCACAGGATAGGGTAGCATGGAGAGCTGCATCAAAGCAGTCTCAGGACTGAAGACCACAACAATAACAACAAAGTATTAATGGGTAATATACATAATTTTTCCTTGCAGTGTTGTGAATATCTCTGTTACTCTCAAACTTAGAAGGACTGTTGATAACAAATTTCGTAAGTGGATAAATGAACTATGAGGCGCCTGTTGAAATTCCAAGCTGATGAAAAATATTCCTGCAAGCTGTATGTGTGATCTCCAGGCTCAATTCTGATTACTTACTTTTTGCCTACGCCAGACGTTGCCGCAGGATATTATCCAATGAAGCATAAGCGAATGAAAATATGCTAAATATGTACACTTACTTACTTCTGTGAAACTGAAGTAGGCAAATATTGTCATGTAAGAGGTAACCGCATCTAAATGTTATAGCAAATCCACTACACGGTTTTTTTCAGCGGAAATTTTGATCAACATATACAAATAAGAACTTACAATTTTCTAATCTGTGTATTAGTTTTTGCTGGCATACTATGTTGATATGGGGTGAGATAGGATGTAGGAGAATATTATCGTGGTATATCACATTCTGCTTCTAAATGTGAGGTATGTTTGTAATAGTTGTGACTGTGTGTCTTCCCAAAACACAACACGAAACTTGTCTGATTGCTTGCATTTTCTGTCCAATGTACTTGTTGTACAGAGGGACACAAATAACGAAATCCATCGACGATTAAATTTAGCTACGAAGTAAATTACATGTCTTACGAATTACTGCATCAGACCCTGCAATTTTATTCCTTACTGTATCTCTCATTACAAGTTCCTAACATTTCGCACACTAACTTGACTTTTTCAGCATACATAAAGATTTAGAAAGGAGGAAGCTTTTGAAAATAACTTTCAGTAATCGCCTTATTTCAGCTACTTACCTCTCATCGTTGCATGAACCACCGATTGTGTTTAAGCCAGACACTAAGGACTTTCAGTGATCATTAATATCTCTTTAGATACCTTAACCAGGAAGTGAAATTTTCCATCAAATAATTAATCACAGTGGTTTTAGGATAACTGTAATGCATACTTTTCATCGTATTAAACTGCGTGGTAATATCTCTTCCTCTGATTAACTTGCTCTCTGATATGGTTAATTTAAGTGATCATAATATTTTTGAGCCTGAGATACACGTTGCAGGTTTGATAACTTCCAGTTAAGTTCCGGGTAGACTACTCAAGCAAGTATCACTCCTCCGTTAATCACAGAAAGTAAAAATTGTCTTATTTAACCCATGAGAACGAAATGGCATGCACAAATAAAATTCTAAATAAAACAAATGAACATTATTTACTATTAATAATAAAATGACATGAACTACGAACTGTAAAGTGGCCAATAGTAGGACATCACAAAACGTATGTCTGTTCAGTGCAAGACTCATAACTAGTCTGAATACAATTTTACTGTCATATGTTACGTGCAGTCGTAACTTAGTTTTCGTGTTGTCATGTCGCAATGGCTGTAGGAGATTTGATGTTTGTGGATGTCGACTGTCAACCATCTGTTATTAGTTTTCGCGTAAGATTTAGCCGTCAAATCTCACCGTATCTCCATATTATATACAAACACAAAATCTTTTTAATACGCGTTACCCAAATAACCGTTCTACAACCATGAACAAAGAATATTAATAACGTACTGTACTACATGAAGGTGACTGAAAATGAATCAGCAAATTTCTGCCTACGTTCATGTCGATAGTATTTGCCTTGTGTCTGCGAAGCCAACCCGCCGGTCGTTGAGACAATTAAATCTTGTAGAGGTCGTCAGTTTACGTTGCCAAAGCAAGTAGAAGTCAACATTTTACTTCCTTTTTTTTTTTTTTTTTTTTTTCGGAGGACAATTAATACAACTTATAGTAAGAACGATGTGGAGGCTTGGTCAACGTAAGACTTTAAAAGTTAATTTTAAACTTTGATTCCTGAAAGGGGTTTGAAGGAACGACACAAGCTTATGGAGTTGTTAGAGCTCCGGGACATATGGTACAATTTGTAGATTGAAAATCCGTCAAACTCATTTCATCATTAACTTTCTTGCTGTTGTGTCAGGGCACTTCAGTGATGATTTTGTGTAAGCAGAAAGATTAAAGATGAAATCCACAGCCGGATGTGTTATCAGTCTCATATGCGCCGCGCGGGATTAGCCGATCGGTCTCAGGCGCTACAGTCATGGACTGTGCGGATGCTCCCGCCGGAGGTTCTAGTTCTCCCTCGGGCATGGGTGTGTGTGTTTGTCCTTAGGATAATTTAGGTTAAGTAGTGTGTAAGCTTAGGGACTGGTGATCTTAGCAGTTAAGTCCCGTAAGATTTCACACACATTTGAACATTTTTTATTTTTGAGTCTCATATGCATGGGTTTCTGGCTTGTATTCTTTATGTTTATATAAAGTGTAATGGAGACGGAAGCCCATATTCAGTCAAGAAGTGGGTATATGAGTGTGGGTAACATAGTTGCTGATCTTCATAATCAGCTCTGAACCTGCGGGGTTGACTCGAGGCGGCGGCCGCCTCCTCTATTTGATGCGCTAGACTAATGGCGCATACCCTTTTCAACGCATTTACAGTTTTGTAATTCGGAAAGGAAATAAAACATACGGTGGCATTTACTACGTACCTGTCCAAACAGTGGTTTCTCCTTCTAATGTTAGTGGATGTTATAAAACTCAACTGTTACATGTGTGTTAGTGCCTTGATCCTCATATTCTTGTTCAGATCATAAACAATAAATTAAAGAGCACTGCATCTGATATTGATTAAGCTGGAGAAGTTGAATTTTAACAAATGTTACCTCCAAATATTATACCGAAGTACATTGAAACGTTTAAAGTAAATGGGTACACTACAGTGAATAGTGGTCCAACAATCTGTTAGTGTAAGACATCCGAGTGATTTAATTCGGCCCTCCAATACGGCTAACCTCATTTTGAGACATGGTAATAAAATGCTACGAGAACAACGATTATATAAAACAAGACGTCGGGCATAAGACGACATTCTCGCTCTGCCAACGGCCTTCTCTACGAATGGGGAGGAGCGGACTACGCTTCTAGGGATTCTCTTGCCCTTGAGGTGGGAAACTACGTCAAAAAGTTTGAACCACCATAATGATCAACGGCATAAAGATGCAGAAGACAATGGAAACCACGGAATTAAAAACACGTAATACGTATCTGCACGGCATGTTACCTATAATTGATAAAGTGTCATGGCGATCTCTTCTTTGCCGAAAGATTCCAGAGGAGCCTCCATTCAGAGCTCCGGAAGAGGATTGCCAAACTGGAGGCGACAAGGAGAAAAAAAGGAATAACCGAGGAAACGTTAACGTACTGCTAATCACAGCAGTGAATGTCAGAAACCTAGAAAACCTGAATAGGGAAATTCAAAGTCTCAGTTGGTGTCAGTGAAGTGAAATAGCTAGAAGGTAAGGAATTCTGGTCAGACAAATGTGGGATAACATTAACAGCAGCAGAAAATTGTATGAAGGGAGTAGCATTCGTTACGAATAATAAACTGGGGCTGAGAGCGAGTTTTTGTGACCTGTTCATCAGACTCGGCAGCGAACCAAAGCGCACAAAAATAGTCTCAAGCTGGAAGTAAAGAAGAGAAAGTACTCGTATAAGAGGACGCTGAATGGGGAATTCAGTGTATAAAGGAAGGTGAAAAATATAATAATCATGGGGGATTCGAAAGCTATTGAATTCGAAGGACTAGGAGAAAGGTTTATGAGAAGTACGAGCAAGTCAGGAATATTGAGAGTAAAGAAAGACGAATTGAGCTTTGCAGTGAATTTGAGATGGTAACAGCTAAGACGCTGGATTATTCTGTCCAAGAGTCACGAGAGGAAGAATATACTTGGAAAAGAGGCAGAGACATGGGAAGACTCCAGATGGATTACATCACGGTCATCGAGAGATTCCGAAATCAGATATTGGATTGTTAGATGTTCCCCAGGAGCAGGTAGATACTGAGATCACAATTTTGTAACGGAGAGAGTTCAACGTTTGCCAAAGATTAGGATAGTGCATTAAGAGGTATCACAGTTAGCAGTTCGGTTGAAGAGAAGTGAACATTTCTAGAAACGACAGTTATAGATGCTGGACTATTTGACGCAGGTGAAATGGAGATAACTCCGGAGGAACCTTGGGTAACAGAAGCAGTGCCCCAACTGACCGAGAAAAATGTTCTGGAAAGATAGCAATGATGTAAAAAGGAAGATCTGGGCAGTGAATGTGAATTGGCTGCAGGAAAGCTATTAAAAAATCGGCAAACAAATGATCGTCGGAACGGCAAACTTTGCATATTGAAAAGGCAAAACAATCTTCGATGAATGAAAAGAAAGGATGATAACATTATGACTGCAATGTGAATTCCACTAGTAAACACAAAGGAAACCGCTCCCTCTATGAGGCAGTGGACTTGACTGAAAATTTTGTGTTCTGCCGTACGGCCGGTCTTGTCATGGGGGAAGCCTCGTCAGAGAGGTCTACCGCATGACCTTCAAGGGAAGTGATACAGTGGCGGTTTCTCGTTGTCTTCCATTGATGATGATGAAATGACAATGAGGACAACACAACACACAGTCTCAGAGCGGAGAAAATCTCCGATCCAGCCGGGAATCAAACCCTGGCCCCTTGGCGTGACAGACCGCCGCGCTGACCACTCAGCTATCGGGCCGGACGACTTGACTGATGATAGAAAAAGAATCTGGAGTGGGTAAGGAAGGCATAAGGGATCCAGTATTGGAGTCACAGATTAAAACAGCTGTGGAAGACCTGAACTCAAATAAAGCTGATGAGATAGATAACACTCCACCAGAATTTCTAAAATCATTGACGGAGAATATGGATTGAGAGTAAACCGGAAGGAGAAAAAAACAAAGGAAAGTAGCAGAAATGAGAATAGCGAGATACTTAACATCATAATCGATGCTCACAAAGCAGACAAAATTAGAGAATTCTGCAACCTTGGAAGCACATTTTGTGAGAACCACTTGGTAGTTCCTTGTATAATATCATTTACGGCCTCTTCTGTTGCTTTTTCTCTAACAGAATTGATTGTAATTCTAGTATGATCTGCAAAAGTAACAATTCTGGTTGCTGAATGTCAAGTGGAAGATCACCCACTGATGACTCAAGAAAAATTAATACACTAGTTAATAGGATCAGCTGAAGAACACAAAACAGTGTAACACTCGAAGTTGCTATTCATTCCCATGGAAGTTCATAATACATATAAAAGCATACACCGTACCCATATAGGTACTTCTGACACCGGTAAATTATTATGAAGAATAACTGAGTAGGAGAAGATATTAACAAATCTAATGAAGTAGAAGTATATCTTGGCAATCATCAGCGAGTACTCCAGAACCAGCTGTTAAATGCTACAATGTTCAAAGATGATTTGGTGTAACATTGAAGTATAAGTGTTAAGTGGGGTTGCAATGAACTGATAGTAATATAGACTTCTGTCCGCCAAAATTGTAGTATCAGGACTACAGCAGATAACGAAATGTTACATGTTGTGGCCATACAGCACATCGTTTGTAGGGAAAACGCACTGTAGGTGATTGGGGTTATTCGTTAGTACAGAGAAGTGTCACCTCTGGAATCAACAAAGATTCCAGCGCGGATGGGCGTCGAGTGTTCACGACTAGTATGGTTACACCATTAGAAGTTGATTCCATTGTGTGCCATGGTGAATTAGCGATTGGTAGCATGTGAGTCTTACTGCAGCACATGACAAAATGTTTTCGTTGATGAGTGATCAATTAAGGTGTTTACCGGGGTAAAGGCTCAACTTCGGATCAGTGCAGGTCATGACTGTAAAGATAATACCCAGTCATGCCTTATAATGTTTAAGGATAATATTACGAAGACCTCACCTTTTCGAGAAAACATTTGCAACCTACCTCTGAATAGCTGGACTGGGTCATTATTCTCATTTATCCTGAAACCTAATTCATTGTGCTAAACGCTACATCAACTCTCTTGCTTCTCTTCCAAGAGGGAAAGTACTCTTGTTATGTAGTTTTCCATGGTAGAGGTCACGTTCAATAATCAGCGTGTCACGCCTGAACGATTGCCCAACTGATCACTGCTATTACCATTACTGTACGCATAATACAGGTGCGCTACCTGAAAGCTGTATACTCATTATTTGTAGATTACAGTGGTCGCATGTCTCATTATTTTTACAAGAGGTATGTAGATGTCATATTGACGGAAAATGCGGCGTGGAATTGAGATCTTGATAGTTAATTACTGCCTGAAGTAGATGAGACTAATGGTGTGATGAATCGTTGCTCAATTTAAGGTAAAAGGAATTCGACCAAAACTCTAACTGGACTTTACAGTAACAGCCCTTTGGCTTCAGTTTGTAGCGTAAGTTATGGACATGAAATGAACTGTGTTTAAAGATAATTAACAGTGCTCTATTTACCCCTTTCCGTAAGTTTTCCTCCTCCAGAAAACAGTGGAGTTACCCTATCATTTTATGCTTTAAACGTAATTTAGTTTATCCTAATATATCTCACCTATATTCGTTCTTCCATACGCTGTGTGGCAAGCCCTTTTTCCTCAGCATCCTGATGACTCGCTGTGAAGCACACGTCAATATAACACATATTTTTAGAAATATGATCGTAAAACCACTTTGCACTTCACCAAAATACACTGTAATCGTGGTTGTTGTGTGTCCCAGCCCAGTCAGTGTTCATATGTTCACCAGTGAGTTTGACGCCAAATTTCAATATTGTTTACATTATGTCTCTCTGTGTGTTTGTGTGTATGTATGTGTGTGTGTGTGAGTGTGTTTTGTGCGTGTATGCGTGTCTGTTCTGTACGCTTCTTAGCAGATTTTGTTGTCTTTTTCGTTATGTTGCTTTAGTGTGTAAAATTGTAAAATGGTGAGACTTTGCAGAGTGTAGTGTATTCATTTATTTTGTATTGGTATGTATGTGTGTGTGTCTGTGTGTATAGACATTTTATCTGTATTGTTTTTTCTGTAAAGTTCAAAAAAATGGTTCAAATGGCTCTAAGCGCTATGGGACTTAACATCTGTGGTCGTCAGTCCCCTAGAACTTAGAACTACTTAACCCTAACTAACCTAAGGACATCACACACATCCATGCCCGAGGCAGGATTCGAACCTGCGACCGTAGCGGTCACGCGGTTCCAGACTGAAGCGCCTAGAACCGCACGGCCACACCGGCCGGCTCTGTAAAGTTCCTTTAATGTGTTAAATAGTGTACCCTTGCAGAGTCCAGTGTGTTTTTCTTCTGCTATCGCTTTCTGTATATGAAATTTTTCCTCAATGGTCAGTTTGCTATATAGGGTGTGGCTGGTTTTTAGTATTCTTAAGTCTGTTTCTAGTGTAGTTGGGTGGTGTAATTGCGTTATTAGGTGGTCAGTAAATGTACTATGGGTGTTGTTGCTTTTTAAAGCCCTGAGATGTTCTGAATATCTGGTTTTGAAGTTTCTGCATGTACGCCCTATGTATACTGATTGGCTAGTGTTGCATTTGTGTTCATGTATATCTCATCTGTTACATTTATCTGTAGGTGTTTCTTGTGTTCTGATCTTTTCCTGCTTTGTGGTCTCTGTGCTGCACCCTACATGGACTCTATGTTTCTTTAATAATTTTGTTTTTGTAGGTGGGTATGTGCCATTTCGTTTTGTGTGTATGTTGTTGCAATGTTGTGTTTCGTATGTTTCATTGTTTGTAATTCGTGTTGTTCTGTGTTGGGTGAGAAACTTTGTGTGTGTGTGTGTGTGTGTGTTACTTTCATTTCTGTACTGCTTACATATTTTTTTAATTAATTTGGCTACCATATTGGTGTCATCCACAATTTTCTACTGCAGTTTGTTTTACTGTCTTTAGTTCTTGTGTGCACTTCTGTTTGCTCATGGTTGTCCTGCTCAGTCAATTGAGCAGGAATATGAAATTTGCTTGCTTATGTGTCACTTGGTGGTGCGATAGGTTGTGAAAGGTGGTGCTTATGGTTGTTGGTTACCTTAATATTGTGAAGTCGTGTGGGTTGTTTGCTGTTTGTATGGTGAAATCTAGAAAATGTAGTGTGTTGTTTGTTTCTATTTCTATTGTGAAGTTAATTTTTGGGTGTAAGTTGTATATTTCATTGTGTAGCTGTTTTATGTGTGCATATGGTGAATTAGGCATATTATGTCTTTGATGAAACAGTATCAGTATATAACTTTGTAGTTATTGGTTTTATTATGTGTCTGAAGATCAAGTTCTCTAGCTGCTTCATAAATATGTTAGCTAGGAGGCCACTAGTTGGTGATCCCATTGCCAGTCCTTCAAGTTGACAATAAAAATCTTTGTTGACAACAAAACAGTTTTGTGATATTATCGTCTTGGTTATGATTGTTATTTCATTAATGTACATGTCTAGTGTGTTACCTTGTTGGTTATAATCTCCTTGTGATGTTGATTGTTTCATTTATTGGAATACATGTATACACTGGTGTGACGTAAAATGGTATAATGGCTGCTGTGTCTGGTAAGTGTGTGTTTTTGTACTGTCACTAATTCCTTTGAGTTTTCAAGGTTCCTGTTGTTATCAAAAGTGTAAATTTTTTTAAGTACTCTGTGTGTCTGTTGGGATAGGTGGTAGGATGGAGCATTTCAGAATTTGATGGCTGATCTGAATTGGATTTTATCCTTGTGAACCTTTGGTAAGGAATATAGGATGTGTGCTTTTGAATTTTTCTGTGTCATCCTTTTTATCTAGCCTTTTGAGAATGTATTTTTGATATTTTTTAGTGTCTACTGAATATTTTTCTCATACCTTGCTGTTGGGTCACTCGTCAGTTTTGTGATGTTGTTGTCTTTGAGGAAATCTAGTGTTTTTCTATGTATTCCTTTTTATCCATAATAACACCAATATTTCCTTTGTCTGCTCTTGTCACTATGGTATTGTTCTGTTTTAATTTTTTATAGCTTGTTGCCTGTGATTTCATATGATGTTCTATTATTATAGCTGATGGTGGAGTTGTGTGTTCCGAATATCTGTGTTATATCTAAAGCTATTGATTCTCTTGTCAAGTTTGCATTAACATTAGGTGTGCTCAGTCTTTCTTGTTCTTTTATAATGTGTTTGTATTCTGTTATGAGGCTTTCTGCATTTTTGATTGATATGTTTGTGTTAATGTTACATTCTGGTACTGTTTCCAGTAGACTTTTTCTTGTTTGGTAAGATATATGACAGTTAGGTTAATGATTCAGTCAAGGAATGTATGTGTTTGGTTGTGATTATTTTCAGTGGTTGTGCTTGTGAAGTTGATCACTCTGTTGAAATTTCTACTTTCTTTTCCCACTTTTTCTTGCCCTTCTTTGTGTATGAGTGCTTCTTCTCTCTGTCATTCCTTCAATGTAAGCTGGTATTGTAAAAGTTTTGGTCAATTGCAAATGTCTCTCATAAAGTTCAGTGTTGAGCGACTACTTGTTAGAACACAGTGCCCTAATTTCTTACATTAACCACATAACCTCCACTTACTTCTGCACTTTCTTCGATGCAGATGTCATGCCTTTTACAGAGTTTTTGATGTTGTCTGAAATTTTGTAATGAGCTATGCAATCTTTATTAAACTGTATATTGATGGTTGTCTTCTGAAGTTTCACTAAAGTGTTTCTGTATTTGTTGTGGAGCCTGCTGTGGAGTGCCTTTCATTTGGATTTGCAGCTCCTTGTGTTTTTCGTGTTTGCAGTTATAATTGTTGGGTGTAAGTTCCGCCAGCTATGCAAAACACCGTGTATTCCAATATCCCGACTATGTTTCACCACTTCTTCGTTATCAACAGTTTGTTTCTGTTTTATTTAATGAGTAATGTAAACGTTTTTGCTAAATAATTACAAAATTGTGGAAGTATTTAGTTCGAACAATGATTTGTTCCTTTTAGGTAATACCTTTACATTTGGTTTGCATGGTTTGCAGGACCACTTGCATACTATTTCTTACAGTTATCTTATCATCTGCAACCAAACGAAGTTGATGAGAAAATTTGTTGGTAGTTAACCTATCATTTTATGCTTTAAACGCAATTTACTTTGTCGCGATATTTCCCTTCTATACTATTTTTTACTTACGTTTTTGTGTGACAAGCCCTTTATTCTCAGCATCCAGTTGAGGTGTGTATAAAATTATATGATAGTTTTCAGAAAAGGAACTGAGCTAACACTGTCCACTCCAGAACTCGAAAAATTATACTGGTATCGGCAACAATATTTTAGGAAAAGTAATGCTAGAGGAGGATGTCCCGTTGCAAGGCACATACTGGCTTCAATAACATATTGACAACGTAAAGCCCTAAATGCAATCATTTACTATGCTACAAAAGAGATTTGACTGTTTGTATGAACAACTTAAAAATATCAGGTGGATCAAATAAAACACATAACCCCCTATAGAACACAGATTTACATAAAAATAAAGTTGTAATTAATGCATGATTGGATTACTTACAAATATGTGGTGTTTGATCGGTACATGTAACGGTTTATTTAATGTTACCACAACGTTTAACTGAAAAAGGAGGATTTTTCAGGTAACTACTCATGCAAGTATCCTGATAATCTTCTATTCTCCTTTAGCCACAATGTAAATAATGAAAACACGTAATAAAGAACAATCAGAGTTTCAAATACTGTCCTGCTTATATGGTTTAAATTCTGTAGTATTTGAGAAAAGAGAAAGTTTCTTAGATTTGCGATGTACTTGTCTATATGCTTTGCCATATTGATTTTGTGTAAAAGTAAAGCTTGAAACGTATATATTAAAATACTTTCTTGTGTTCATTACTTGAGGTTTTACCTTTACTTTGTCCTCTACCATAATACAAATGGCTCTTATGTTTGCTTTAGGGATCTTTATGGTTTTTTCATCTGTTTTTTCATAGTGACGTTGACCATTGTTTCCAGTTCTTTCCTGACATAGGAGTGCAAGGAAGGAATTCAGTCATACCTCAATGGAGATATAATTTTTACTTGTTGAACATTATTTCACATGGAGGGAATCCAGTGGAGATATTTTTAACTATTCATTACTTCATCAAACTTGTGTATGTGCTTGATCCACGTGGTAACCTTGTGTGAGCAGTAGGTTCCTCACAAATGTTCATCTTTTTCATTCATCTCCGTATATGGTTACTCTTGGGCTGTTCCCCAAAGATTAGCATGTGTTTGATACGTCTGTCAATGAAAGATTTCCATGTTTCGGGTATAAACTGGCACCTTTAATTTGACACCTCCCCTTCTGGTTTTCCTGATTTATTCTCCTATAATTCTGAAAATGTGGATTTACTGGTACTTTATGTAGAGTGTACAGTATAATGAATTTAAGGAGCAAGTCGTCTATGAGAAAAATAATGCAGAATTTCTCTCCCCCACCAACCCAGGTCAATCTGTTTCATAGTCCATGTATATAAATGACATCAAGGTGCAGAGATTTCTAATCCTTTTTTTCTTCATCAGTTACACCAGATTATTCAGGAACATTTTCAAATGCAACGTTCACTCAGTCTTCGGCTGATGCATCAGATGGTGGTGATACTGCACAAAATTTTTTTGGAAATTATGTGATGGGTAAGAAACTGATTTCTTCGCGCTTACTTTCTAATTTTCCATTCACAGATTTGGCACAATGTGCTGCTGCATTTCTGTCTACAACACATAGTATCTCTTGCTCCAATCGAGAGCTGTGTCAATTCTTTCGAGTCTGATTAGTTTCAAATAGTCTCTCATTATGATTTTATTCAATTTTACAATTGATTCAAGTAGCTTTTCACCAACGGTGCTGCCAATGGCCTTGTCGCATTGGTAACACCGCTTCTGGTATGTTCACTGAAGTTAAGTAATACTGCACTTGTTTAGAGCTTGGATGGGTGACCGTCCAGGCAAAACTGGGTACAGTTGGCTTGAACCTACCTGGTGAGTCACACAACCAACGCTATTAATCTGTAAACAGGTTACTTAACTTACTCCTTCTCTTTCCAAAAGTTTGGAAAAGTACCTCTTATTTCCTTCACACCTTCATATGAGCGAGCTGACTTATTGGAACAAAACAAGTTTCTCACTACTGGTCCCCTTGTAGGAGAGTTGTCTGTAGAATTAACACTTTGCTGCCCATCACAGAGCTAGTTTCTTTTACTTTAATGAATTTGTTGCCTTTACAGGCATGCTAGGTTGAATATCTTCGCTACTTACAATTGCTGCAGATTGATTTACATTTCTACACATTAATGTAGCAAATGTATCATTATTAACCTCTTAAAATAATAGTGGACTTCTTCTTTTACGTAATAAAAGAAGCTACATTCTTCATTTTCAGCATCCCTTTCACTAGGTGTGCAGCATCATTTAAGTTTGCATGATCTTCATTACTGCTTATGTCCTACACATTACAAACATCAACCATGCTACTATTTAGTTCAGTGTGATCAGTTTGTAAATGTTCACTAATGGTCTGACACACCTTAACATGAACTTAATCATTGCTGCCATTTGGCATCTTGCAACAAGACTCTGCCCACCAGCTGAAGTGTTGTGAAGTCACAAAAACAAAGTGTAAGTATGTATGTCGTAGTAAAATTAAGCTTCCATGTAGCTATCACTAACGTAATTTATATTAGTTTTAACATGGCCGATTTTTCCCTCTGTAACTGAAAGTAGTCAAAACATAAAGAAATACAGTTGCAGTCATACTTGATTCAACTATTTTTCCAAAATGCCTTCCGACATCCGAGCAAAATAAACGTAATTCGTATGGAATTTAGTACAAATGCGAACTGGTGTGTAAAATGGCTCTTCTTAAATAAATGTTTGTGCTGATTCCAAGACTGGTTTCATAGTCAACAAATGTGTAGTATTTCTGATGTTATTTAGAATTCCAAACTGTAATTAATTTTCAGCTGAATGATGTGAATTATTGTTGTATGTGCAAAATGCGATAGTTTGAATAACTAAGTGTTGCTTTGAAACAAGTGTTTGATTGAATTTTACTTCGGCACCACACTTCTCTTATTACCATGTAACGCAATTCTGTATTCAACATTACGTTTAGCTGTCACATATCCTGAGTACACGGTAGCTAAATACAGTTTGATGAATTTAACTGGCTTCAACTTTTGAAAAATGTTTTCTTACAGGAATTCTGAGATACACATTCTGAATAATTGTATTGTATCTAGTGAACCGGCTAGCAATCACCAACGTTGTGCAGTACTTATTAATATGTATCATGTTTGAGAAAGGTTGTAAGAGCCGATAAGTTCGAGAATTACCGTACAACCAGAATAATAGCTCATCATCCAAATTGCTCAAAGGAATAACATGTAGAAGAATGGAAAACAAAATTGACGATTTCTTAGTTCACCATCAGTATGGTTTTAGGAAAGTAAAGGTAGAGGAGAGGCAGTTTCACATTGCGGATGATAATGGGAGAAAGACTAAAGAAAAATCAAGACACGTTAATAGGATTTCTTGACATGGAAAAAGTGCTCGGCATTATCAGATAACGCATAATACTTTATATTCTGAGAAAAACTGGGTTAAGCTATAGGGAAAGATGGGGAATATACAATATGTACAAAACCAAGCGGGCACAATAAGAATGGAAGATCAAGAAAGAAATGCTAGGGTTCAAAAGGGCTTAAGACAGGACTATTGAATCTGAACATGAAAGAAGTAATGACGGAAATAAAAGAAAGGTTCAAGAATGGATCGAAATTCTGTGAGAAATGATTCAATGATAATATCCGCTGATGACATTGCTATACTTTTTGAAACTGAAGAGGAATTGCAAGATGTTTTGAATGGGATGAACTGTGTAATGAGAACAGAGTATGGGCTGAGAGTGAATCGAAGAAAGACGAAACTAATGAGAAGTAGCAGGAATGAGAATAGTGAGAAACTAAAAATCCACCTTTGTGATGACTAAGTAGATAAAGTTAAGGAATTCTGCTTCCTAGCCAGCAAAATAACGGACGGAGAAAGAAGGACATGACAAGTAGACTAGTATTTGGAAATAAGGCATTGCTGGCCAACAGAAGTCCACTAGTAATAAACATATGTCTTAATTTGAAGAAAAAATTCCTGAGATTGTACATCTGGAAAACCAAATTGTGTGGTAGTGAGGCATGGACTGTGGGAAACCCAGAAAGGTATAGAATTGAAACACATGAAATGTGATGTTACAGAAGAATGCTGAAAAGTTGGGGGACTGGTAAGTTAAGAAAAGAGGAGATTCTCCACAGAATCGGAAGGGCAAGGAATACATGGAAGAGCTGCAGAGATGAAGGGATATGGTAGTAGGACATGTGTCTAAGACATCAGGAAATAACTGCATCGATACTGAAGGACGCTATGGAGGGTAAAAAGTTCAGACGAAGACAGATATTTGAAGAGATACAGCAAATAATTCAGGACACTGGTTGCAAGTGGTTGAAATGGAAAGGTTGGCCTAGGCGAGTCGAATTCATGGCGAGTCGACTATTTTAAATGCGTAGAATCTGCTGAAAGCAATGTGGGTTAGGAGAAAGGAATCTGTTGCTAGGTGTCATTGTAGATTTTGCGTCAAACCGATAGTCGATGTTTAAATTATACCTCAGCTTGGAACTGTGTTTCGAACACATATGTGAACAAATACCACAGAACTAACAAACCGAGATTCTAGATATGAACAGTACTCCACGTGTTAACTGTTAATTGCTACGAAGTAGCTCAGTTCCTCATAAATCCTCAAATAGAAGCGGTGAAGGTACCATAATCATTTTCCTCTTTCCAGTCATCAGTTTTCTGACTGATTTGATGCGGGTTGACACGAATTCCTATCCTGTGCTGACCTCGTCATCACTGAGTAGCACTTATAACCAACTGAAACACCCACGATTAAATTCCTTTACTGCATTTTGTGTAATTTATCGAAGCCGCCAAACAGTTAATTATTATGATTATATGACCGTGTGCTTAATGGATGAAAGGCTATCGGCTTTTTCTGCTGTGGTTTCAGGGGTATTTCAACCTAGCGCGGCTGTTTTGGAACTGAGTAGTGGAATGATTTAAAGTTTGTCTGTTATTAAGTACCACAAAGGTTGCGATGTACAAACTGTATATTTTCTACTAACACACAAATACTGAGGCAGTTGCTACCTTCGCCTTACACATTTTATTGCGGTTATGTCTTTTATTAGTTGTTGATTTTAGGTACTTTGTCACACGCAATGATGATGGTTAACATTCACAACAATCCTCACGGCAAGCCGTGGTTGTTGCTGGCCGACGCGGTTGACGCGAAACACGCAATTCGGCACTTGTCACTTTTGGTTTCATATCACTCGCGAATCGGTATCGATGAGAGTCCACCCCACGACGATCAGGGGGACGCGCTGGCTCGTCATACTCTGGTGAATTTACTCGACCACCATTCTTGCCCGTCTCTCCAGCACTGCTCCTCACTCGACACTCTCCAGTACTACTCGCACTCGACACTCGTATCACTGCCTCCTGCAGCGCATGACAATCGATTCCTGTCTACTATCGACCTGGGCGTCGGATACTAGCATCTATGTTCGTGGGATCACGGATCCCTCAATTATTTGCTGGATTTATTCCAATCTCTGCCTTCCTGTACTGATTTTTCCATCTACATTTCCGTCTAGTGCCATGTAAACTATTCCCTTATCTTTTGATAGATATCCTAAATCATCCTGGCCCCTCTTCTTGTCAGTGTTTTCCACATATTCTCTTCCTATCCGATTCTGCGCAGAACCTCCTCGTTCCTTGCGTTATCAGTTCAGCATCATACCTCAAATGCTCCGATTCTCTTATCTTCCTGTTTTACTACTGTCCATTTTCCACTACCATACAATGCTATGTTCCAAACGTATATTCTCAGAAATTTATACCTTAAATGATGGCCTATGTTTGACACTAGTAGACTTCTCTTGGCCAGGAATGCCCTTTTTGCCAGCATTAGTCTGCTTTTGATGTCCTCCTTGCTCCATCCGTCATTGGTTATTTTGCTGTCTTGGTAACAGAATTCATTACTTTCATCTACTTCGTGGCCATCAATCCTGATTTTTTCTCGATGTTCTCATTCCTGCCACTTCTCATTACTTTCGTCTTTCTTCGATTTACTCTCAATCCATATTCTGTACTCATTAGATTGTTTATTCCAATCAGCGTATCTTGTAATTCTCCTTCACTTCCACTCTGGATAGCAATGTTATTAGCGAATCGTATCACTGACATCCTTTTACCTTCCATTTTATTTCCACTCCAGCACCTTTCTTTCATTTCCATCATTGCTACTTCAGTGTACCATCTGAACAGTAGGGGGCAAGACTTCAGCCTTGTCTTACACCCTTTTTGATCCGAGTGTTCAGTTCTTGGTCGTCCATTCTTATTATTCCCTCTTGTCTGTTGTACATATACAATATTACCCGTCCCTGCCTATAGCTTACTAGTATTTTTCTCATAATTTCGAACATCTTCCACCATTATACATTGTCGAACGCTTTTTCCACCTCTACAAATCCAAAGAACATGTCTCGATTTCTCTTTAATGTTACTTCCATTATCAGCAGAAAGGTCAGAATTGCCTCTCTTGTGCCTTTACCTTCTCTAAAGTCAAAATGATCGTCATCTAGCACGTCTTCAATTTTCTTTTCCATTCTTCTGCATATTATTCTTGTCTTCAACTTGTATGCATAAGATGCTAGGCTGACTGCGCGATATTTCTCACACTCGTCAACTCTTGCAGTCTTCGGAATCTTGCGGATGATATTTTTCCGAAAGTCAGATGCTATGTCGCCAGACTCGTCACTAATCCTTTTGTTGATACTTTCCCCAATTGTTTTAGAAATTCTGATGAAATATTATCTGCCCCTTCTGACTTATTTGATCTTGCGTCCTCCTGAACTCTCTTAAATTCTGATTCTAATACTTTATCCCCAAACTCTTCTAAATCTACTCCTGTTTCTTCTTCTATCATATCACACAAATCTTCCCCCTCATAGAGGCCTTCAGTGTACTCTTTCCACCTATCCCCTCTTCCCTCTGCATTTACAGTGAAACTCCCGTTGCTCTCTTATGTTACCACCGTAGCTTTTAATGTCACAGAGGATTGCTTTGACTTTCCTGTATGCTGAGTCAGTTCTTCCGACAGTCATTTCTTATACGATTTCTTCAAGTTTTTCATGCATCCATTTCGTCTTAGCTTCCATGCACTTTCTGTTTATTGCATTCCTCAGCGACTTGTATTTCGGTATCCCTGAATTTTTCTGAACGTTTTTGTACTTTCTACTTTCATCGATCAACTGAAGTATTTCTTCTGTTACCCATAGTTTCTTCGCAGTTACCTTCTTGGTACCTCTGTTTTTCTCTCCAGCTTCTGTGTTGGCCCTTTTTAGAGATGTCCATTCCTCTTCAAATGTACTGCCCACTGAGCTACCCCTCCTTGCTGTATCTACAGCTTTAGGGAACTTCAAGCGTATCTAAAACAGGTACGCATCGGTATCTCGTTCCAGAATCCTTGTTCGATGCAACGTTCCTCCTTACATCTACTCTCATACCTTGTCGTCATATTAGAAATCTGTCTCACATTTTTTGAAATTTATATTAAGTCAGATATACTTTTTTTATATTTCCAGCCAATGATCTAAAAAAATGCTTGCTTGTTATATACACACATCAAAAAACTATTGCATCACCTCGGTTCCGAGAGTTCCGGAACCTGTAGAGAAAATTGGAACAGAGATCAAGATAAACATCATTTCCGCCATTTTTATTGGTCATGAAAACCACACATTGCATATTGTACTACCATTCCAACGAAACCTTCAGAGATGGTGATCCAGATTGCTGTACACACCGGTATCTCTACAGTAGCACGATCTCTTGCACTGATACATGCCTGTATTCATCGTGGCATACTATCCATAAGTTCATCAAGTTGCTCCAGATTGTCCCACTCCTCAACGGCGATTCGGCGTATATCCCTCAAAGTGGTTAGTGGATCACGTCGTCCATACATAGCCCTTTTCAATCTATGCCACTCATGTTCGATAGGATTCAAGTCTGGAGAACATGCTGGACACACTAGTCATGCGATGTCATTATCCTGAAAAAAGTCATTCACAAGATGTGCATAGTGGGGGCGCGAATTGTCGTCCATGAAGACGAATCCCACGCCAATATACTACTGTGGACATGGTTGCACTATCAGTCGGAAGATGACATTCACGAACTGTACAGCCGTTATGGCGCCTTCCATGCCGACCAGCGGTGTAAGTCGGCCCCACATAATACCACCCCAAAACAGCAGGAAACCCTCCACCTTGCTGCGCTAGCTGGACAGTGTGTCTAAGGCGTTTAGCCTGACCGGGTTGCCTCCAAACATCTGTCCGACGATTGTGTGGTTGAAGGCATATGCGACCCCCATCACCGATGAAAACATGATGCCAATCTTGAGTGGTCCATTCTACATGTTGTTCGGCCCGTCTGTGCCGCGCTGCAGTGTGTCATGGTTGCAAAGATGAGCTCGCCATGTGCCGTCGGGAGCAAAGTTGCGCATCATGCAGCCTATTGCACACAGTTTGAGTCGTAACACATGTCCTGTGGCTGCCCTAAAAGCATTATTCAACATCGTGGCTTTGCTGTCACAGTTCCTCCGAGCCATAATCTGTACCTAGCGATCAGCCACAGCAGTAGTAGCCCTTGGGCGGCCTGAGCTAGGCATGTCATCGACAGTTCCTGTGTCTCTGTATCTCCTCCATGTCCGAACAACATCGCTTTGGTTCAGTCCCGAACGCCTGGACACTTTCATTTTTGAGAGACCTTCCTGGCAGAAAGTAACGACGCAACGCTATCAAACCGCGGTATTGACCGTCTAGGCATGGTAGAACTACAGACAACACGAACCATGTAGCTCCTTCCTGGTGGAATGAGTGAAACCCATCGGCTGTCGGACTCACTCCGCCTAGTAGAAGCGGCTCATACATGTTTGTTTACATCTTTCGGCGGGTTTAGTGTCAGCTCTGAACAGTCAAAAGGAGTATGTCTGTGATACAATATCTACAGTCAACGTCTGTCCCCAGGAGTTGTGGGAACCGGGGTGATGCATACCTTTTTTTGATGTGTGAATTTCTCTCAACAAAGACCACGCCGATGTCTGAAAATGTAAAAAATCAAGAAACAAAATAAATATACATCAGGCATGATACGTTAGATAAAGCAAATATAAATACATTAACTAGTTGCGTCATATGTGCAACAATCTTTCACAGTAAAATGTAAATGTCGTGTGATTAGGGCCTCCCGTCGCATATACCGTTCGCCAGGCGCTACTCTTTCGAGTTGACGGCACTTCGTCGATGGGGATGAAATGATGATGATCAGGACAACATCACACACAGTCCCTGAGCCGAGAAAATCTTAGACCCACCCGTGAATTGAACGCGGCCCCTTAGGAATAACATTCTGTCGCGCTGACCACTCATCTACCGGGGACGGACATATTTCACAGTGAAAAGTCATCGTCACAGAAATTTTTTTTTAACCGATTAATTAATTTCGGCCAGCTACGACCATCTTCGTAGCTGACTCAATAAAGTACATTTCATAATTCGTGTCATTGCATATATAGATGGTACAATCACATTAGTCAGTCAAAATATTGTGTATCATTTATACTACTAGGCTAGGTATCAGTAAACATGGCGCAAAGATAATTTTTAGATTTTGAGACAAAGATTATCTGGCTAATTAATTTGACTGTGCCCCCTAGATACGCAATCGTAATTTACTATACCCTCTCAGGTCTGAAGACGGTGGTATTTGACCGAAATTAAATATCTGGTTAATAAAATAATTGTGATCCAGACTGGCTTTATAAGAAAACAAGTAAATACATACAATCCGGCATGATTACGGTTAGCGAGATGCATTTACTAAATTTCTAACTGCTTTTAGTACATCATTAAATATAGCGTCCCGGCTCCACTTTACGGTCGTGATTATTAGGAAGTATATGAGAGGAAATTAAATGCCCCCTGTGTCGCATCCTAACGTCTGCTCCAGTAGTTTCAATAGTTAGCGCCTATTTGACACCCGTATTTCTGCCAGTATTTCTTTTGTGATATTGTTTCATCTCTAGAAATACAGAAAGAAGATAAGAAAAAGGCACGGGCTCTTTTCAGGTTTTCCCTGATTCGTTAGCATAACATGTTAAAAGTGTGAGACGATTAATACATACACTAATTCATTCAGGTTTCATAAGCCATTTCGTTGGTGACTGAGTTACACAAGGTAAATATTCTTCCAGTGCATCTTGGTCTTACGTACGATTCTTCGCAACTGTATTCAGGCGGTCGATAAGTTTCAGCTTATACTCTGGGTTAACACCCATGCTTCCGGTTACTGACTGCTGATGTGTAGTAATAAAATACCGGAAGTGTTTGAACATTATCTTAAATTTACTCATGTTAAAGATGTGATTTAATCTATATTCTCTACAGTGATGGCAAAGAGTTGACTTTCTCTGTGTAATTTTGAGTATTGCGAATTCGTTTGTGCGTTTCATTTCGTGGAGACAATCAATGCGAGATTAGCCGTAAAGCACCACTCTGCCAGAAACTCTGTTCCTTCACTGTACTCGTGTTGTTCTCATGATGAACACCAGCTGTAACTGTACGTCGCAAGTAGCATGACAGTTTTAATTAAGCGGGTTTATCAGGAGACAAAGTTTACGAGCTCCCAATTTAAATTTTCAATCTGACATTGTGCTTGATTTACATCCTAGCGTCGTTTCTTTTTTTTAAAAGTTTTTTTTTCATTTGACTCATTTATCTATTTCTGAGAGAACGATTTTATTGCCATGTTACGAACGGTCTAATTACAACGTGACTGGCACTAGGCTTGATATGTTGACTTAAACTTATTCTAAGACCCTTCACACAACGTATATCTTGTAAACTCATATGTCTCCTTTACATCTAATAGGCAATTCTACTCTAGTGCAATCAAAAACAAGCAATGCAGCCCAAAGAACTATTTTTAATGAGTAACCGCCCTTACTGGCGAAATCATCTCCTTAAGAAAGAAAGTTCTCGAGGTGAAGAAACTACCAAACAGCAGGTTTGTCAATTCCTCCACGTTCTTATGTTGGATCCTAGCATAATACAATCGATTTTAGACAAAACTACGAAGGAAACCTGCAGTGAAGATTCTTTCTGATGCGATGCTTCCAAAAAGCGATTGCCAGATCGCGCATTCAATCGATTTTCTAAGCCATTCATGAAGCAGACTTAACCCTTTCGCAGCTACAGATGTGCTCCTTGCAATCTATGCTGAGAGTGGCTTTGTTGTGGCTATACTCGTACCGCTCGGTAAATTCTGCTACCTGTGCTGAGATATAGCGTTCTAACCGCTCAGAAATACATGTCACCCAATTATTAAATGGCTATTTGACGAAAAACTAAGTTTTGCACATTTTACAGCCTCGTATCTTCGTTCTATAAAGGACTGAAAGTATCGTATGGATGACCTTGCCTCATATGTAACAGTATATTAAATATAGACGAGATATATAAATTTTTATATGAAACTGAGAGCACAACGATATCTCATTTCGTTCCCGAGTCATTGGATTTTATATCCGATGGACGGTCGCGCGCAAAGCGCCCATTTTCGTCCCTACGAATCGGGAGTTCCATGATCACAACAAATCGTCATATTTCATAAAAGGTTCGAGGTATTGAAACGACGTTTCCTGCAAAATATAGCATGCAAAGGGCACATATTTTGTATGATAAATACCCGAAACTGAGATACTGATACAACTCGTCCGCAGAAGTGAAAGGTCATCGACTCAGGAACCATACGTATGTCAGTAGCACTGCAGGAAGACCAAGGTGGCGCACATACACGTCCACACATCTGAGGAATAATGTAGCACGGTGTGAATACACGTCCACAGTACTGACAGGGTTTACTAAACCATCACACAAGATTACACAGCTTTCCCTGCCTATTAATGTTGACGTATTTCCTCAGGAATAATTTTTTCTTGTTTTAAAACGAGAGAGCTAGGTCCTAAATAAATTGACATCCGATGTTCGCCCCATACACTACGTGATCAAAAGTATCCGGACACCTAGCTGAAAATGACTTACATCTTCGTGGCGCCCTCAATCGGTATTGTTCGAATCCAGTATGGTGTTGAGCCACCCTAAGCCTTCATGACAGCTTCCACTCTCGCAGGTATACGTTCAGTCAGATGCTGGAAGGTTTCTTGGGGAATGGCAGCCAATTCTTCACAGAGTGCTGTACTGAGGAGACGTATCGTTGTCGGTCGGTGAGTCCTGGGGGAAGTCGGCGTTCCAGAACATCCCAAAGGTGTTCTATAGGATTCAGATCCGGACTCTGTGCAGGCCAGTCCGTTACATGGATGTTTTTGTCGTGTAACCACTTCGCCACAGGCCGTGCATTATGAACAGGTGCTCTATCGTATTGAAAGATGCAGTCGCCATCCCCGAATGGCTTTTCAACAGTGGGAAGCAAGAAGGTGCTTACAACATCAATGTAGACCTGTGCCCTGATAGTGCCGCGCAAAACAATAAGAGGTGCAAACCCCCTCCATGAAAAACACGACTACATCATAACACCACCGCCTCCGAATTTTTCGAAATTGGAATTATAATAATACCTTGAGCTGCTGACGGGCGTTGATATTTCTTAATGGGGACAGATGAAAATGTGTGCCCCGAGCGGGACTCGAACCCGGGAACTCTTGCTTACATGGTAGACGCTCTATCCATATGAGCCATCAATGGCACAGATGACAGTGTGACTGCAGGGACCATCTCGTGCACGCCTCCTGCGAGATCCACATTCTCACTTTATATGTCCACACACTACATTCGTAATGTCCCTACCCAACACACTCATTACTTTGCAGTGATGTTAGACGATCTCTCTGTTGTAGAAATAATTCAAAAGCCAAAATCGCTTAAATCTGCTTACTGGATACCCGGTTTCAATACACTTAAGGTGACATCATAGGATCTGAATGTAGCTTAACATTTATAAACCATTTGGATGTGACGATACAGGAGGCAGACATTCCGAAAGAACAGACACCATATCCATATAAGTATATAGCTCTGGCAATACCGGTCATGACCTTCTTCTTCTGTACGGATGCACACATATTACCCGAACTCTTATGGGACTTGGTAAGAATGTCTTCCACGAGTAATGAGTGTGTTGGGTAGGGACACTACAATGTAGTGTGTGGACATATAAGGTGAGAATGTGGGTCTCGCGGGAGGCGTGCGCGAGATAGTCCCTGCAGTCGGACTGTTGTCTCTGCCCTCGGTGGCTCAGATAGATAGAGCGTCTGCCATGTGAGAAGGAGATCCAGGGTTCGAGTCCCAGTCGTGGCACACATTTTCACCTGTCCCCGTTGATATAAATAAACGTCCGTCAGGTATTAATATAATTCTAATTTCGTTGTAGACCACCGCAGGTCATCAATGGTGTCTGTGCTTTCGGACATATAAGTATATCCGAACTTTACTGTTGGCACTACACACGCTGGCAGATGACGTTCACCGGGCATTCGTCATACCCACACCCTGCTATCGGATCGCCATATTGTGTACCGTGATTCGTCACTCCACACAACATTTTTCCACTGTTCAATCGTCTATTGTTTACGCTCCTTACACCAAGCAAGGCGTCGTTTGGCATTTACCGGCGTGGTGAGTGGCTTATGAGCAGCCACTCGACCATGAAATCCAAGTTTTCTCACCTACCGCTTAACTGTCATAGTACTTGTAGTGGTTCCTGATGCAGTTTGGAATTCCTGTTTCATGGTGTGGATAGATGTCTCAATATTACACATTACTACCCTCTTCAACTGTCGGCGGTGTCTGTCAGTCAACAGACGAGGTCGACCTGTACGCTTTTGTGTACATGTCCCTTCACGTTTCCACTTCAGTATCACATCGGAAACAGTGAAGTTAGAGACGTTTAAGAGTGTGGAAATCTCGCGTACAGTCGTATGACACGAGTGACACCCAATCACCTGACCACGTTCGAGGCCCTTGAGTTCCACGGAGCGCGCCCAGAATTCTGCTCTCCCGATGTCTAATGACTACTGTGGTCGCTGATATGGAGTACCTAGCAGTAGGTGGTAGCACAATGCACCTAATATGAGAAATGTACGTCGATGCGGGTCTGCGGATACTTTTGATCACATAGTGTATCTACCTTCCGAATGCAGTATTTACAGTTACAGCAATACGTCAGAAATTTAAAGCCCCTTCACTGGTAAAGGTTCGAAGTTACCTGATTATCAGATTTTCTCGTCGGGATTGCTTAATGGTGCGTATTTCGGGTGGACGACAGAGTTATTGATTGCATTTTATGCGCACTATATCGACGACTAAGTCATTCGTTTTCTTCACGTGCTGGGAGCTGTGTTGTGTGTGTAATCTCTGCTTACATTCGAACAACATTGTGGAGTACTCTTGCTCTCGCGCAGCAATTTATAACAGTCCGACTCCTGCCGCTCGCTGCATCTTTTGATACTCATCTGTCTTTCAGTACTCATACTGTTATTCTCTCAACGTTGTGATGACGAGATGGCTGGGGACTTTTTGATAATGTGAGTCATGGACCACAAGTATTGTTGTAATTGAAATCTCCATCACATTTTATTATGCTTTCTGACAACTTTAATCCTAAAGATCTGTTCATTACGTGTCGCATACACAGTTAGCATCACCATAGTTTGTTTCGTATTACTTTATGTCATTATCGAGACAGGCCTCGACGACAGCTGACTGAAGACTGTGGACGTAGAAATGGTTCAAATGGCTCTGAGCGCTATGGGACTTAACATCTGAGGTCATCAGTGCCCTAGAACTCAGAACTATTTAAACCTAACCAACCTAAGGACATCAGACACATCCATGCCCTAGGCCGTAGCGGTCGCGCGGTTCTAGACTGAAGCTCCTAGAACCGCTCGGCCACAGCGGCTGGCATGGACGTAGAGCTCATACGTTTTGAGACAAGGAAAACATCACCGGCGAATAACAACGTCCTCCGAAGGAATGGGTATTCAGTTCGACCAATTGATCCACTGCTGCAGTCAAAATCAGCAACGCCTCGGGAAGACGTTGAGAATGAGAACGAAGGATGAGAGGCCAGCATCCCATTATCTACCTTCCACTGCCTCAATCTCCGGAAGGCCGGGCTCACTCCTACGGAAGCATGGTATCCGGTGTATTACGCTCCCGTAACAAACTGTCTAGGCCATGAAACGGGCTAATTACAAAGGTTCAGCCATAGATAAAGCACGTGGTGGACTTCGTTCCATTAACAGGATACAGAGAGTATTTTGTCAGTTTTCGGGGGTGATTTCTTACAAAACCGTTACTGCTCCTTGACTATTACTGAAGCGCGTGAGATTCATACCAAATATGGCTAACAAGTGATTTTAAACGTACATAAACTTTGTGACACGAATTGTCACACTTGTTTTTACGTATGTAGGAGTATTTTCGGAAAACTGGAAAACTTACTCAGCAAACGGTTGACGATAAATGCCAACTAGTCCGTGAAAGCAAACTTGCAACTTTCCGTGAAGCAGAATCAAGCAAGGAATCTAGGAATATAGTGCTATTCGCTGTCACTCTCGTAGGGACGGTGAAGACGAGAAAAGAGGTGAGAAGAATTTAAGCGGTGATTCTCCATGCTGCATACGTGAATGGAATGGTAAGAAATCCTATTACCCGATAGTATGAGATGTAGTCCCTGTACTACTTAGAAAAACAGGCTAGATAGCATTAATCACATTTGTTGGTGACCGGTTTCAGTACAAAGGCGGACCATCTTCAGACGGCTCTCTGAACCATAGGGTACTGTAAATATAGAGGGTTGGTTGGTAGGATTGGGGCGAGGGGACCAAACAACGAGGTCATCGGTCCCATCTGATTACGGAATAAAAATGGCTCTGGGCACTATGAGACTTAACATCTGTGGTCATCAGTCCCCTAGAACTTAGAACTACTTAAACCTAACTAACCTAAGGACATGACACACACCCATGCCCGAGGCAGGATTCGAACCTGCGACCGGAGCGGTCACGCGGTTCCAGACTGAAGCGCCTTTAACCGCACGGCCACACCGGCCGGCGATTACGGAATAATTGGGAAGGAAATCGGTTGTGCCCATTCAAAGGAACCATCCCGGCACTTTCTTGAAGCCATTTAGGAAAAACTGAATCAGGATGGCCGGGTGCAGTTTGAACCATGTTCCTCCCGAATGCGAGTTCGGTATGCTAACTACAGCGCCACGTCGCTCGGTATAAATACAGTGGGACATACAGGTAAAATGCATACAGTGGAGATGATTCTACGTAGCTGGAATTGGAGAAGTCTCCAGATGCTGCCCATTTGTGGAGAAGCAAGGATGAGTATGGTTAAACAGCTGAAGCTACGCCCTCTAGTCTTCCCCACACGTATTCACAAAGAATAAAATGAATGTTTATTGATTACATGACGAAAAGCTTTGGTTGTTACCTAAAAAATTATATCTATTTATAGTGCTGGTTGTAACTTTAACCACTACTATGTAAAGAATTGAAACATAAAATAACATGCACCAAAAAAGTCGATGACATACACAGCCGTCTACGGGACAACGTGTATAAAGCGTCTACAAAATTTTTGATACCAGTTTGCTTATGCTATCTAATGATAACATCGGCTTACGATGTCTGTTTGAAGTGAAAACTCTAAAATATAACAGATTAACACAGAAATTAACATAAAGTAAGAATCCAATAACATTGCAATTACACAGCCCTCTACAGGACCGTCTGCATATACAGGAGGCTGCAGCTCACTTAGAAACGTGTAACCTATGGACAGCCTTCCAAGATGTTACGATATAATGAAATATGTCTAGCTGGTTCATAGTCGATTTGCTGATTATAGATGTAGATGCGCATGCATCTTTAGAAATATTGCAAGCATGGGGCCGAACGTCGGAGATTTCCCCGTTTTATAACTGGGATAAATAACATCTTGCACCATTTAGATGAGTGGGTTGGACGGGTTTAATCTGTCGACAAGTCTAATTTATACCTGTTATATCACAGTGCGTCGTGTAGTAGGTGATGTAAATTTTTAGGATGTGATCATGTGACCAAGAGTTTATATCTCATTTCACCTTTTCTTACGATAATGGGAACTCGATATCGGAATGAACGTAGATGCGTACATGCTGAATAGTATAAGTAGTACTACCATGCTTTCCCATCACAATTTCTGTGTGACGAATGGAGAATCTGGAGGCACTGAAGTTTATTTCCGTCTCACGCAAAGTACAGTCGACAGCTGCTACCAAGTGAAATGGTACGAGGGACGTTCCGAAACTAAGTTCTTCACTGTCTTTGAACGACAAGGCGCTACATCACGTGACACAAACGCTATTTTAATCCACCCCTTTTGCTGGTTCAACGACGGAAGTGGTGCCAGCGAAGGAGGAGACTCGTAACGGTGTCCGGCCTGGCGTCCACACTGCGTATTGGGCGTGCTTTTACCGGTCTCATGCTCCAAGGTGTGTTCGGTTGCCGAAAAGCGTCTGCTAGGTGGGTACCGGGAAACCTGACTCCAGATCACAAACCCACTCATTACAAGGTTCACCGAATATGAGGTTCGCCGCTTTTTATGGGAGAGATTGAATCAACAGACCTACAATAACGATCTTGCCCCATCTGACTTTCACCTGTTCCCTCAATTGAAAGCTACACTCTTGGGTCGTCATTTCGAAATCAATGCTGAAGCGCAGCAGGCTGCGTGACAATCCATTGCATCGTAGGGCACCGAGGTTGCCAGAGTGGTACCTTAAACTGATGCACTCTACGACAAATGTCTCAGTATCCATGGCGACTACGCTGGAAAGTAGTGCTAGATGCATAGCTCATGATGCCACGACGTGATTGTTTTATGGAAATCACTGACCATTGATAGTGATTGTAATTCTTCGTAAAATATCACGATTTATTTTCACACATTACCTGTAACTCGATGGCTTTTAAAGTCTTTGTGGATGGAAAGTGTTACTGTTAACCGTTATAACTTTCAAAAAAGATTAGTTATTGTTACGTTACCCATTGATGGTGTTTAAATAAGAAAACTGTTCTAACATTATTCGGTAGGGAATCTGCTGGATTTCACACGCTCCATATCTAATGAACCCGAAAAGTATATTTATTGTAGTGGTAGACGCATTTCGTCACTTCCACACAGGCCAAGTGCATATCCTCAGCTTACGACTTCCGCCAGAACATATCCAAGGGTAAATCGGAATGTAACCCATAATAATTTTATTACCAAAAGGTTTAACAGGTAACAAAAAAAAAATCACAAATGAACTAACATCTTTTATCTACTTTTCCACATAGTTACCAGCGTTGTCATACACTTGTCCCATAGTGGTACCAGTTTCAACATACCCTGTTCATAAATGTCCTTTTTTTTTAAAATTATAGCCATCGGTGGACTGCTGATTTCACTTCTGCATCTGTCGCCAAACGTTGGCCGGCCATGAATTACTTCACGGGACCAAACAAAAATATGGCTCTGGGCACTATGCGACTTAACTTCTGAGGTCATCAATCGCCTAGAACTTAGAGCTAATTAAACCTAACTAACCTAAGGACATCACATACTTCCATGCCCGAGGTAGGATTCGAAACTGCGACCGTAGCGGTCGCTCGGATCCAGACTATAGCGCCTGGAACCGCCGGGACCAAACAGATGAAAGTTCAACAGTGCAAGTTCCGGACTGTTTGGTGGATTCTGGAGCACCTCTCATCGAAATTTGACATTTTTCTCACGAACAGGAGCAGCAATATGGGGGCGAACATTGACATTAAGAAGTTTGGCACCCTCAGCATTAATGTTATGGCGTTTGTCGTGAGTGGCACGACGCAAGTAAACCAACATTTTCATATGGGCTTCAGCACTCACAGTGGTCCCATGTCGAGGGAAGTCCGCTAATAGCACACCATGCATAACCCACAACACTGTTACAAGCACGTTCCTAACAGACGGAGTCACCCTGAATCTCTCCGTGTTGGGGAACCTGCATAGTTCCGCTCTGCAGAGGCCGGCTCCGTTTCGGGCGTGTAGTGGTACGCCCACGACTCATCATTAGTGACGATTCCTTTCCGAAGGTCATACACCTCTTCTGAATAATTCCTTACGTGATCCAAGCTTGTCATCATTCGGCGCACCGTTCTGGTGCTCTGTCAGGTTCTTAAGCACTCATCAAGCACTAACGTTACGAAATATCGACGTGTCATGACCAGTGACGTATTCTGCACCACAGGAAATGTAGAACTGCAGCGATAAGGTACGCAGATGCACCCAACGGTCGTTCAAAATTGCTGCCTCAATAGCTCCGACATTCTGCGGGGTTCCTGCTGTTACCGGCCGCCCGGAGCGTGGCTAGTCACCAAGATTCACAAGACCCTGCTGAAAAAATAGACAACACCTGAAGATTGCTACGGACCATAGAGTCGTTCCATATACACTACATACTTCCCCGTGAATTTCTCTCAGTTCATACGCTTCGTCCCACAAATATCGACCTACGTTTCGCTGCTCTCCACAAGTAGATGACAATAAAGGGCGCGCCATGTATGTTCCATAGTTCAGGCTTCTCTCGCTAGAGTTGCACATGAAAACAAAATATGAGCTGTAGCGCCATTTTCGAACTATATCGTCGGGAAATTTCAAAATTCCAGCTGCAATACCAGCGGAGGAAAAACTTATTACTTTTACTAACCGATCCTTTATCGCAGCATATCGTGCACTTCTCTAGAAATCGTTTTTCAATCACTACATGGTAAATAAGCCTGCATGATACGGTAAACACAGGTGGCCATGCTGTTTTGAAGCACCAGCATTCATCACACATAAACGTGGCGTCCCGCCTACACAGCATTATCGTTGCACTACCAATGCAGTAGCTCCGGTCACGTCAGCAACAGGAGGCGTATAAACAACTCCCAGGTGACGGACTTGGCAGCCCACGGTCAGTCGTCACGCTGCCGGAGCAGAGATCTGCTGGCGTGCATCGGGCCTGACGCAACACTACCGCACCTGCTGGTGTAGTCTCACATTAGCATGAGTAATGAGAGTCGCCTCCTCATTAACACCACCAAAATGCCAACGTCAGGAACAGGACACATGATGTAGCTTGTGAGCTTACCCTGACGTGAGAGATTCGTAAAGACGACGACCTTTCACAGATTTCTTGTTAGCGATGGGACTACCATATGGTTCTTGTCCCTGAGGCAAACAACACTAGCGTTCGGAAATATTGCACGAAACACTTGAATGGAAATAATTTCATACGACATTAGGTTGTATACAAATATATAAATATAATCAGTGTAGTGTGAACTGGGATTTGAGGAAAGGCAGCGCTGGTTTGATAGACGTGTACACAATTTAAAACCGTTTTGTTCTCCGAACAATCGAATCAAAGTCGGTGTGTACCCAGTTCCCAATAACGAACATACAACTATCAAACAAAATATCAAACGCCCTCTTAATAATATAAAATAATCGCACAACTCGTTAAAGCTTAAATATGAAAATTGGAAATTAGCCATACAAATTTAGAATTATCATAACAAAAGACAGACACATTCAGGTTGGTCAAGCTACAGCACTATAAAATTAATATCTTTAAATGGTTAAAAACCATACTGCCAAATTATCTCAATATGCTCAAGATAAAGTTCAAAATACAAATGCTGACCAACCTCCAACGTCAATTACGGTTTTAGCAGGCTCGGAAGTTCATATCAAAAGTTAACTTGCGTTTACGAACAAACAGTGAACTGCTAACAACGTCCGAATAACTCCCATGTAAAGAACAGTCAATAGAAATACCAACTGATCATAACAGTTTAAAATGATTATTTACTGCAGAAAGGGGTCAATCAATGAAACACATTTTTATCTGCAATTTCGGTTGAAAAATACACAGCATTTGTTGTAGGACGTGGTGGAGTATTCCCGGTTCAGATCCTGTAGTTTCAAGAAATTACGATCTGGCGTCTGTGGATTCCAAGCAGAGAGCTGTCATTGAGTTTCCTTTCGCGGAAAATCCGAATATCGTAGATATCCATAGACGCTTGCAGCATGTCTACGGAGACCCGACAGTGAACATAATCACGAAGAGTTGTTGGGCGAGGCGTAACAACGTTGCACAAAACTTGCCTGATCTCCCCTATGAAGGTCTGCCGCCCACAGCTGTGACTGCTGGAACGTACGGACACACTCACTTGAAGTGATCGATAGATGTCAGACACCTCGCTGTTCAACTGGATGTCTGTTGATGGAGCTGACACACCTGTCCACCAGTTGAAGCACTCAAAGCTGTGTGCCCCAGGGTTCCTCGCCGCCTTATAGAAGATCATATAAAGCAACGAATGACCGTATGTGAAAAAATGCTTGCGCGTTACGAGACTAATCGTGACAATTTACGTCGACCTTCGTCACAGGCGTTAATCACTTCGAACCGGTAACCAAACAGCATTCCACGGGGCGGCACCACACCACCTCTCATGCGCAGAAAACGTTTCAAACCGCTCAGTCTACTGGTAAAGTCATGACGACTGTATTGTGGGGCTTTGGAAGGGTTATTCTGTTTAATGTCGTCCATCATGGTGCAACGATCAACTCCAAAGCGTGTTGTGCTACGCTCAGCATATTGAAGAAACAACTTTAGCGTGTTCGTTGCCGAATGAACTTCTCCTTTCCCATAACAACGCAAGACCTCACGCAAGTCTGCACACCAGAGAGGAGCTAACATAACTTCATTGGACTGTTCTTGGTCATCCACCCTACAGCCCGGATCTCGTGCCTTCCGACTGCCATCTTTGGCCCACCGAAGGACGCTCTCCGCGGGAAGCAAATGGGTCGTGATGGGGAGGTTATAGGCGCCGCGAGACCTTGGCACCGACATTTATCAATAGCATTGAGAAATAATATGGTGTACTGGGATCTTGAATAAAACCAACCTGGTTTCAGAAGCAAAATGTTGCTTCAGTTATTTAACGCTCCTCGTGACATGCTATCGAAGCTGTGATACACAACACCTTGAGTCACAAAAGTCATGGAATAGCAGTATGCACAAATACAGATGGCGGTAGCATCACATACCCAAGGTATAAAAGGGCAGCTATCATTTATACGCAGGTGATTCATGTGAAGTTTTCCGATGAGAATACGGACACACGAAGTGAGTTAACAGAATTTTATCACGGACTGTTTGTTAGAGCTAGGCACATGGGATAATCCATTTCGGAGATCGTTAGGGAATTCAACATTCCGAGATCCACAGCGTCAAGTGTGCCGAGAATACTAAATGTTAGTCATTACGTCTCCCCACGGACCACACGATGGCCAGCTGCCTACACAACGACTGAGAGCAGCGGCGTTTTCATACAGACGTCAGTGCTAATATACAGTCAACAATTCTTGCAATAACCGCAGAACTGAATGTGGGACGTGCGACGAACTTTTCATTACGAAAGTGTGGAGAAATTTGGCACTAATGGGCGACGGCAGCAGACGATCAAGGCGGGTACCTTTGGTAACAGCTCGACATTGTCTGTTGCGATGTTGCGGAGTTCGTAACCACATCGTTGAACCCTAGCCGACTTAAAAACCGATGCCTGATCTTAAGAGTCCTGATTTCAATTGGTATGAGCTATTGGTAGGGTTCAAATGTGGCGCATACCCCACGAAGCCGTGGACCTAAATTGTCAACAAGGCACTGTGCAAGCTGATGGTGGCTCCATAATAGTATGGGCGGTGTTTACATGGATTGGACTGGGTCCTCTGGATGTTCGGCTGCTGGGACACCATTTGGAGTCATTCATGGACTTCATGTCCCCAAACAACAACGGAATGTTTATGGATAACAATGCACCAGGTCACTGGGCCACGTTGTTTGCATTGGTTCACTGCGGACAACCTGTGCGAATGATCTGGCCACCCAGATCGCCCGCCATGAATCCGATCGAACATTTATCGGACGTAATAGGGAGGTCAGTTCCCGGCATAAAATCATGCACCGGTAAAACTTTCGCAATTATGGACTTTTATACAGGGTGTTACAAAAAGGTACGGCCAAACTCTCAGGAAACATTCCTCACACACAAAGAAAGAAAATATGTTATGTGGACATGTGTCCGGAAACGCTACCTTTCCATGTTAGAGCTCATTTTATTACTTCTCTTCCAATCACATTAATCATTGAATGGAAACACACAACAACAGAACGTACCAGCGTGACTTCAAACACTTTGTTACAGGAAATGTCCTCCGTTAGCGAGGATACATGCATCCACCCTCCGTCGCATGGAATCCCTGATGCGCTGATGCAGCCCGGGAGAATGGCGTATTGTATCACAGCCGTCCACAATACGAGCACGAAGAGTCTCTACATTTGGTATCGGGGTTGCGTAGACAAGAGCTTTCAAATGCCCCCATAAATGAAAGTCAACAGGGTTGAGGTCAGGAGAGCGTGGAGGCCATGGAATTGGTCCGCCTCTACCAATCCATCGGTCACCGAATCTGTTGTTGAAAAGCGTACGAACACGTCGACTGAAATGTGCAGGAGCTCCATCGTGCATGAACCACATGTTGTGTCGTACTTGTAAAGGCACATGTTCTAGCAGCACAGGTAGAGTATCCCGTATGAAATCATGGCGGTGAATCGAGGAAGTACAGTACATGCTGACGAAACTAAAATGAGCTCTTACATGGAAATTAAGCGTTTCCAGACACATGTCGACATAACATCTTTTCTTTATTTGTGTGTGAGGAATGTTTCCTGAAAGTTTGGCCGTACCTTTTTGTAACAGCCTGTAGATGCGGACAGGCTCAGTACTTCTGAAAAGGACTTCCAAAGACTTGCTGAGTCCGTCCCACTTCGAGTCGCTGCACTAAGAAGGACAAAAGGAGGTCCAACACGATAATAGGAGGTATCCCATGACGTTGTCACCTTAGTGTGTAAAAATGGTGTTGTTACGTACGAGTATTATAGAGATTCCTAAAGAAGAACTGATGGGTGAGTGGTGGCAAGAACGTGTGATACTTGTGCAAAACGGGAATAGTAGGTTGAGAGCTCGTAAAATTAGATTACTTCATTCTTACGTTCAGTAAAACAATGCCCCCAGAGCATATCATGGAAGATATCTCTAGATTAAACGTGAGGGCTCAGGGACTAAACCCAGGGCGCTGCTTTACATGCCAGAGCTTTGGCAACTGTACTCAATCATAAAAGGGAGAAGCGTGAAATGTGGTAAGGCCGCACACGAAGGAGTCGTCTAACCATCTCCTCCGAGGTGTGCTAATTGTTCTGCGGATCAGTCTGCCTGGAGTAGCGACTGCAGTGCCTACCTTGAAAAAAAAAAGGAAGGTGTAGGAATTAAAAGAATGAAATTTTTTTCTGTATGGTGAATGAGGATACATCTGTAAAAACGTGAAACCTCCCACCTTCACTGCTTGGTTCATTTTAGCACTCAGAACGCGTATTCAGAAAGCCTACGTCTCTAAGAAAAAGGTAGTTCTGATACCTGGTTTTCTAAGTGTAGCTGTAGTAGTGTTGCTATTACGAAGCTTGTAACACCCACAGCGCATTAAAAAATGCTACGGTAGGCGACATTGTAGAGCGTCCAGCGCCTTAGTGAGCAGACTCAAGCACACAATCACTGCCAAGAAAGTTCCTACAAAATCTTCCCTGGCAGGCAAGCCAAAAGGGGAAATATTTACCACAGAAGAAGATAGATGCTAAACTGTCAGACCTTCTATCCTCCACACTAAGCCTCCAACCAACGAAGTAATCTCACAACGGCGCACAGTCGACCATGTCGTTTGAAAATTTGTTTATAGACTGTAAAAAAGATATATACATTCCTGGAAATGGAAAAAAGAACACATTGACACCGGTGTGTCAGACCCACCATACTTGCTCCGGACACTGCGAGACGGCTGTACAAGCAATGATAACACGCACGGCACAGCGGACACACCAAGAACCGCGGTGTTGGCCGTCGAATGGCGCTAGCTGCGCAGCATTTGGGCACCGCCGCCGTCAGTGTCAGCCAGTTAGCCGTGGCATACGGAGCTCCATCGCAGTCTTTAACACTGGTCGCATGCCGCGACAGCGTGGACGTGAACCGTATGTGCAGTTGACGGACTCTGAGCGAGGGCGTATAGTGGGCATGCGGGAGGCTGGGTGGACGTACCGCCGAATTGCTCAACACGTGGGGCGTGAGGTCTCCACAGTACATCGATGTTGTCGCCAGTGGTCGGCGGAAGGTGCACGTGCCCGTCGACCTGGGACCGGACCGCAGCGACGCACGGATGCACGCCAAGACCGTAGGATCCTACGCAGTGCCGTAGGGGACCGCACCGCCACTTCCCAGCATATTAGGGACACTGTTGCTCCTGGGGTATCGGCGAGGACCATTCGCAACCGTCTCCATGAAGCTGGGCTACGGTCCCGCACACCGTTAGGCCGTCTTCCGCTCACGCCCCAACATCGTGCAGCCCGCCTCCAGTGGTGTCGCGACAGGCGTGAATGGAGGGACGAATGGAGACGTGTCGTCTTCAGCGATGAGAGTCGCTTCTGCCTTGGTGCCAATGATGGTCGTATGCGTGTTTGGCGCCGTGCAGGTGAGCGCCACAATCAGGACTGCATACGACCGAGGCACACAGGGCCAACACCCGGCATCATGGTGTGGGGAGCGATCTCCTACACTGGCCGTAAACCACTGGTGATCGTCGAGGGGACACTGAATAGTGCACGGTACATCCAAACCGTCATCGAACCCATCGTTCTACCATTCCTAGACCGGCAAGGGAACGTGCTGTTCCAACAGGACAATGCACGTACGCATGTATCCCGTGCTTCCCAACGTGCTCTAGAAGGTGTAAGTCAACTACCCTGGCCAGCAAGATCTCCGGATCTGTCCCCCATTGAGCATGTTTGGGACTGGATGAAGCGTCGTCTCACGCGGTCTGCACGTCCAGCACGAACGCTGGTCCAAATGAGGCGCCAGGTGGAAATGGCATGGGAAGCCGTTCCACAGGACTACATCCAGCATCTCTACGATCGTCTCCATGGGAGAATAGCAGCCTGCATTGCTGCGAAAGGTGGATATACACTGTACTAGTGCCGACATTGTGCATGCTCTGTTGCCTGTGTCTATGTGCCTGTGGTTCTGTCAGTGTGATCATGTGATGTATCTGACTCCAGGAATGTGTCAATAAAGTTTCCCCTTCCTGGGACAATGAATTCCCGGTGTTCTTATTTCAATTTCCAGGAGTGTATATTTACTCGAAATGCAGAGGTAAGAAGAGAAAGATTTAAGCTGTTGCTTAACGGAGCACAATGCTGGTGCATGCACATGTGTTTCGGAGCACGTCGTTCAAAGACCATTGTTGAACGTGAAGCTCTACGTCACAAGACTGCATCGTGATCTTGTGTTGACCCAATGACATTATCAGTTATGATTGCGGTGGGCACTACATACTGAGTTTTCAGTGAGAATCAATAGATACGTATCGCCTGTCGAATGAACCACATTTCTTGATACACCAGTGGGTGGATGCTTACACGCCGTCGTCCAAGCGAATGGCTGCGGGAAACACGCACTGCACCACAGATAATGGCCGGTAAAGTCACAATTGTCCTACGAGATACATTGAGTGGAGCTCCCATGGGATCTGTGATAGTAATCGGAGGCATTATGACAGTAGTGAACTACGTGAGTATTGTTGCTGACAACCTGCATCGCTTCGTGTTTCAATTCTTTCTCTACGGCGATGACATTATCGAGCTGAGTAACTATCGGCATTGCAACGTCAGACTCGTGCTATAGCAGAGGGTCGTTGGAGTGAACTCACATTGATGTCATGGTCAGCAAATATGCCTCATCTGTACCCACTAGAACACGTATCTGGCGCCAGCTGCGTCCCCGTAAATCAGTATCCCTAATTAGCTGGAATTGCTGCGCCTGTGCGTAGACATCTCGTGCCATGTACTTCTGTACTTGTAGAATCCATCACAAGCAGAATCTCTGTTGTAATGTGTTCGAAAAGTGGAACAACACCCTATTAAACAGGTGGTCATAATGTTTTGGCACATTGGTGTAAACGCATATGTGAGAAGTTTGGTATTGGGTGGTAAACAAATATGTTGCGCACTAACATTCAGTTGATCTACCCAGTTTATCCCATTACAAACTGCAGACTAAACTAACGATAACGCAGGATATTAGGAAGACGGGACCTGGATAAACTGAAGCGACCAGAGCTTGTTGAGAGTTTCAGAGGTAACATTGGACAATAATGGACTGAAACACTGAAAAGGAATACAGCAGAAAAAGAATAAGTAGCTATGAGAGATGAAAGAGTAAAGACACCAAATGTTCGCAAGTATAAAAAGAGAAAACCTGGCAGAAATCCTTGGATAATGCTGCAATTATTGCATTTAATTGATGAAAGAGGAAAATATAAAAATCCAGCAAGTGAAGCAGTTGAAATGGAATGCAGAAATCTAAATATTGAAATGGACAGAAAGTGCATTAATATTAAGCATTTGGTAAAGAAGAAATGCAAGTCTGTAGAAGTGTACAATAGGAAACATAGGTGCTTCCTATCAGCAAATTTAAAAGACCTTTGGAGAAAAGCGAAACAATTGAATGAACATCAAGATTTCAGATAGCAAGCCAATGCTATGTGATGAAGAGAAAGATGAAAGGAGGGGGGATCATATATAGGATCTCTTCAAGGGAAATTTACTCGGTGGCAGTATTACAGAAGGGAAGAGGCTGTAGATGAAGATGAGATGGGAGATATGACACAGCGTTTTGAATTTGACAGAACACTAGAAGACCTAAGCGAGAACAAGGCTCCTCGAGGTGACATTCGAATTTACTGTTGGGAGACGATTCTTGAGAGAGACAGCCGTGGGAAAATTATTCTACTTGATATGTAAGAAATGTGATACAAGGGAAATATCCTCAGACTTCAGGAACAAAGTCATAATTACAGTTCCAAGCAAGGCAGGTGTTGATAGATGTGAGTAGTACTAATGGACCATGAGTTATGGTTGCAAAATATTGATAAACAATACTGGCAGAAGAATGGAAAATAGGAAGAAGTTTACTTTGGGGAAGATCATTTAGCGTTCGGAAGAAATGCAGAAACTCTCGAGGAAGTACTCACCCTACGACTTATTCTAGAAGAGAGGTTGAAGAAAGGCAAACTTAGGCTTACATCATTTGTAGATTTAGAAAAAGGTGTTGATAGTGTAAATTGGATAGTGGACTACGCTCACTGAAATGTTAAAGTTAGGTGGGAGGGGGGAGGGGATTACAAGGAACAAATGATTATACACAACTTGTACAGAAACCAGACTACAGACTTAATAGCCAAAGGAAATGAAAAGAAAGCAACAGTTGAAAAGGGAGTGAGACAAGATTGTAGCCTATTGCAATCTAATTCAGTCTGTAGAATGAGCAACCTGTGAGAAATTTGGAAAGAGAATTAAATTCGGGAATTTGATGGTTTGCTGATGACATAGCCATTCTGTCAGAGGCGTCTCTGGCCTCAGAAGAGCATTTGAGCAGATCGAATAGTGTTTTGAAAAGCGATTATAAGATACAATTCATTAACTTGCTCATATTTAGTAGAAAGGGGCAATCCATAAGTATATTAAGAAATCAGACAGAAACATTAATATGCGAGTTTTGTTATTTGAGCGGCAAAGTAACAGATTATGGCAGAAGTAGGAAGGAAATGGAATTAAGATTCAAAAAGGATAATTCATTAACATCTAATACAAAACTAAATATTAGGAACTCTGTTTCTTGGGTATTTTTTCTTGAGTGTGGAGTCTTATAAAAAGTGAAACGTGGACAGTAGACAATTTAGACAAGAAGACGATCGAATATTACGAAATATTATGCTTTAGAATAATACTGAACATTAGATAGGTAGGTCAAATAACAAATAAGGATTTACTGTTTCTGTAAGGAAAAAAGAAATTTAGGCACAATTCAAGCAAAAGAAAAGTTCAGTTTGTAAGGAACATGAAGCATCAAGGAACTGTCACTTAGTTAATGGAAAGAAATGTGTGTGTGGGGGGGGGGGAAAGGGTGTATGCTAAAACAGCAGAGGGAGACTACGGCTTGAATACGGTAAGCAGCTTCAAATGGATATTGGTTTGGTAGAAGGCGTGGGACAGACTAGCAAGGAGAGCTGCATCAAGTCAGTAAATGAATTATCGTTGTGAATGAATTACAAATTGCATAAACTTTCTTAAAATATGTAAAGCAAAACAAAATTTACTTGTTATTTTTTATGTCTGCGACTGCCGAATGTTTTCAATATGATGTTAATAGGTAAGTTTTTATTTGCTCCTCACAAACTATTAATACTGCATATATTATCAATTGGAAATAAGAAGAAAAATGCAATAAACTGGTGTTGAGAGCATTTTCCTTTTCAAGAATTATGGTTGGTTGGTTTGGGGAAGGAGACCAGACAGCGCAGTCATCGGGATCATCGGATTAGGGAAGGATGGGGAAGGGAGACGGCCGTGCCCTTTCAGAGAAACCATCCCGGCATTGGCCTGGAGTGATTTAGGGAAATCACGGAAAACCTAAATCAGGATGGCCGGACGCGGGATTGAACCGTCGTCCTCCCGTCAAGAATTATGTTTTTACTATAATTTCAAATTCAATTTCCTTACACTGGTTGTCACTGAATTCAAATTTAGCACAATTTAGCAGCTGTGAGCTATTCCATGGACGAGGTAGCTTAATTTGACAATATAATTCATCTTTAATTCATTTGAATCATCTTTAATTCATTATCATCTTTAATTCATTTGAACAGCATTGACAAGATGATGGACGCATAGAAATTGTCATAAATATCCTTAAAGATGTGACTTCTGAAATTTTCCCGGCGTATTTCTTCTTCTAATAATTTCCGGGTATGCAGCCGGATCCCGTCGACATTCTGCCACGATATTTCGGCCCAGAGACGTCCGGCCATCATCAGGTGAGTACACAACTACTGAAGAGCCCAGGTGCAGTCGCGGTATTTATGCCGAATCTCGCGCATGTGAAATGTACTGGCATCCTACAGCGCATGCGTCAGGTGTTGACATGCGCAGCATAGCCGAGTTGTACGTGCTGCCCTCGGTGGTGGAAATAAAGGTTCATCTAGTCATTGAGTATCGAATGACACTGTCGATTCCGCTGTGATTGTATAATTTTAATAACAGGATTCCAATTTTTATCCAGCTGAAAGCCGTTGTCACGATTTATAAGATTATTGGCAAGACGTATTTCCACTGATTCCTTGATTACGGAATCCCAAAAACCGGAAACCGGGGATAAAATTTTTGTTACATTGTATTCCATTGAATGTCCCAAAGAAATACAGTGCTCTGCTACTGCCGATTTTGACGGTTGCCGCAGACGGGTGTATCTTTCATGTTCTATACATCGTTCATGGACAGTTCTTGTCGTCTGGCCAATATATGCAGCGCCACATTCACAGGGAATTTTGTAGACGCCTGCCTTCTTCAGTTGTAAATCGTCTTTAACGGATCCAACCAGGGCCCGGTTCTTTGCTGGTGGACGGAAGATAACCTTGATTTTATTTTTCTTCAGTAATCGGCCTATTTTCGACGACACATTCCCGGCGTATGGAAGGAACGCAGTTGATTTAAAGTCATCATCTGCGTCCTCAGTGCGTTGCTTCTTGTTATGATAGTTGCGCATGGCCTTCCTTATTTGGCGAGAAGTGTAGCCATTCTCTTTGAAAACCTTCTCCAAGTGTTCTAATTCTGCGTGGAGGTTTTCATCATCCGATATTATATGCGCTCGATGTATTAAGGTACTGAGAACACCGGCTGTTTGTGCTGGGTGATGGCAGCTTGACGCCTGGAGATACAGATCTGTGTGAGTCGCTTTCCTGTACACAGAATGTCCTAATGACCCATCATTTTTACGGCGTACTAGCACGTCTAGAAATGGTAAAGTGCCCTCTTTTTCAATCTCCATCGTAAATTTGATGTTCTCATGTAATGAGTTTAAGTGATGAAGGAATTTCTCCAGTTCCTGTCTGCCATGAGGCCATACAGCAAAAGTATCATCTACGTACCGCCAGAAGACCGTAGGCTTTAAAACAGCAGACTCAAGTGCTTTCTCCTCAAAGTCCTCCATAAAGAGATTAGCTACCACAGGCGACAAAGGGCTCCCCATGGCGACGCCGTCTGTTTGTTCAAAGAATTCGTCATTGAATAAAAAGTACGTTGAGGAGAGTATATGTTCAAACAAGGCCGTCATTTCTGCACTGAATAAGTTACCAATAAGATGTAATGATTCCATTAAAGGCACTTTGGTAAAAAGTGAGACCACATCAAAGCTGACTAAAAAATCCGAGCTGCTAAGCTTAACTTCCTTCAAGCGACTGACAAAATCCTCGGAATTACGTATATGGTGGCAACACTTACCCACATACGGCTTTAGTAACGAGGCCAGATATTTTGCTGTAGAATAGGTCGCAGCACCAATATTACTCACTATTAATCGTAGTGGGGCACCATCCTTGTGTATCTTCGGAAGACCGTAGAGTCTTGGTGGTACTGCATTGTGTGGTCTCAATCTCTTGATAACTTCTTCAGGTAGAGAACAGTCGTTCAAAAGGGTAGTAGTTTTCCTTGATATTCGGCTTGTTGGGTCCTTTTCAATTCTACGGTACGTAGTTATCAAGAGATTGAGACCACACAATGCAGTACCACCAAGACTCTACGGTCTTCCGAAGATACACAAGGATGGTGCCCCACTACGATTAATAGTGAGTAACATTGGTGCTGCGACCTATTCTACAGCAAAATATCTGGCCTCGTTACTAAAGCCGTATGTGGGTAAGTGTTGCCACCATATACGTAATTCCGAGGATTTTGTCAGTCGCTTGAAGGAAGTTAAGCTTAGCAGCTCGGATTTTTTAGTCAGCTTTGATGTGGTCTCACTTTTTACCAAAGTGCCTTTAATGGAATCATTACATCTTATTGGTAACTTATTCAGTGCAGAAATGACGGCCTTGTTTGAACATATACTCTCCTCAACGTACTTTTTATTCAATGACGAATTCTTTGAACAAACAGACGGCGTCGCCATGGGGAGCCCTTTGTCGCCTGTGGTAGCTAATCTCTTTATGGAGGACTTTGAAGAGAAAGCACTTGAGTCTGCTGTTTTAAAGCCTACGGTCTTCTGGCGGTACGTAGATGATACTTTTGCTGTATAGCCTCATGGCAGACAGGAACTGGAGAAATTCCTTCATCACTTAAACTCATTACATGAGAACATCAAATTTACGATGGAGATTGAAAAAAGAGGGCACTTTACCATTTCTAGACGTGCTAGTACGCCGTAAAAATGATGGGTCATTAGGACATTCTGTGTACAGGAAAGCGACTCACACAGATCTGTATCTCCAGGCGTCAAGCTGCCATCACCCAGCACAAACAGCCGGTGTTCTCAGTACCTTAATACATCGAGCGCATATAATATCGGATGATGAAAACCTCCACGCAGAATTAGAACACTTGGAGAAGGTTTTCAAAGAGAATGGCTACACTTCTCGCCAAATAAGGAAGGCCATGCGCAACTATCATAACAAGAAGCAACGCACTGAGGACGCAGATGATGACTTTAAATCAACTGCGTTCCTTCCATACGCCGGGAATGTGTCGTCGAAAATAGGCCGATTACTGAAGAAAAATAAAATCAAGGTTATCTTCCGTCCACCAGCAAAGAACCGGGCCCTGGTTGGATCCGTTAAAGACGATTTACAACTGAAGAAGGCAGGCGTCTACAAAATTCCCTGTGAATGTGGCGCTGCATATATTGGCCAGACGACAAGAACTGTCCATGAACGATGTATAGAACATGAAAGATACACCCGTCTGCGGCAACCGTCAAAATCGGCAGTAGCAGAGCACTGTATTTCTTTGGGACATTCAATGGAATACAATGTAACAAAAATTTTATCCCCGGTTTCCGGTTTTTGGGATTCCGTAATCAAGGAATCAGTGGAAATACGTCTTGCCAATAATCTTATAAATCGTGACAACGGCTTTCAGCTGGATAAAAATTGGAATCCTGTTATTAAAATTATACAATCACAGCGGAATCGACAGTGTCATTCGATACTCAATGACTAGATGAACCTTTATTTCCACCACCGAGGACTGCACGTACAACTCGGCTATGCTGCGCATGTCAACACCTGACGCATGCGCTGTAGGATGCCAGTACATTTCACATGCGCGAGATTCGGCATAAATACCGCGACTGCACCTGGGCTCTTCAGTAGTTGTGTACTCACCTGATGATGGCCGGACGTCTCTGGGCCGAAATATCGTGGCAGAATGTCGACGGGATCCGGCTGCATACCCGGAAATTATTAGAAGATCCTTAAAGATGTTTCGATGTCTAGAAAAGCACTTCAGAACCCCTTACTCTGCAAAAAAAAATGACGTTCAAAGACCCAGATAAAGTGCTGTGTCACAGCTCTTCATCAGCAGTATCTTCGGGACTTTGAAAGCTACTATTTCGTTTTCTAACTGCGCTGTACTGATATTTCTGCTATATATGACATCAAAATCTGCCGCAAAATTTTCAGAATAAGAGATAAAGTTCACACTTTAGATGCTACTAACAAAGTGAGATGAAATTTTGGGTTATATTTGAGATCAGTTTTCTATTTGACTTATTATTCCATGAAATAATTTTTAGCACACTATCTTAAATGTCTTCACTCCACTCGTCAGTTGTCAGAAATCGACACATATCGTAAAGCTGCGCTCAGATAGCATATCTGGTGCAGCGCCTTCCACCAGACTTTGAGATCCCACAATACTGTAGTGAAGTTGCAGCAAAAACTTCATTGCTGGAAGTGTATTAGCTGTGTAGGAAGCAGCCTTGTGAACCACGTGCCGTGTTGCTAAACTACCCATGCGGCGCCTGTTTGGTAGTAATTTCCTTATACCCTGAGGAAATGACATTATGAACAGCGTTCGTTTATAGTCTCGGGCCGAAGGAGACGCTTCTCCTCAAAGTAAGTAGTTAGGAACACGTTGGGCAAGTGAACTGACGATCTCCTCCAGGTTAACTCTTAAACTATCTCTCGAGACTTTTTTTTTAGCATAGGCAGTTTTTCACCCCCTCTGTGCCTGTGGCCTTGGTGTAAGCAAATCTCACTATATTCTCAGCACTGCCCTGAACATCATACTTTTCAGTTATGTGCGAAGTTTGTTCAATATATGACAGTGATCCTGGCAAGTTTCCAGTACAAAATAGGCTGGGTAGCTCTCCAGAAATTGAGTATTAATCAATAAACAGCGCATTGTGGGTAACTGATCAACGTTTTGAATGATTTCTTTTTCAGGATTCACTTGCCACTGAAAATCCCACACACATGAGAAAGTATTTGAGTTTGTATAAGGTGTATGGGGAGCAGTCGCTTTTTAGAAGATATTTGAAGAACATCAAAGATGTTTTACAACTGAGTATAGTGTGTTGAGACTGTAGATCTCTGCCTGAATCCAAAAACCTGCCTCTTAACTACACAAGAAATAAAAGTCTTGGAGTATCTACAGAGAAAAGAGGAGCACTTATAAATTTTGTGATTACTCCGAGCATTAATGGTGTGAGAAGTTTTCTCAGAATGTGCTTATGCTACCATGATTCATGATGATGATGATGATGTTTGGTTTGTGGGCGCTCAACTGCGTGGTTATCAGCGCCCGACCATGATTCATAGTGGAGCCCTGTACCAAGTAACATACCTTGCTAGAACTAATGGAGGGAGATGTGAAATTTTTCTGGAACATCTCACAAGAAAGTTTTTTTTACTCCATAAGGAGGCGAAGACGTCATCTCCAGTTCAAGCACTGCATGACAAGAACGCCAAGTCAGAATTTCACACCTATGCAAGTGGTTAAGGGATAGGTGCAGTAGTAGTAGTAGTAGCTTTGTTCATCCGTAGATCTCCTTTTACAAGGATATAGGACATGTCACAGTATTTATAAATTTAGATCAGTTTAAAATAAACTAATTCGCATAGACATATATTTACAGACTTCTAGTTAGAAAGAATCATTAGGTTTACTCCTGGTATACAACACCTTTTTTTTCTTGCAAATAACTTATTAAATAATGTAATGCCACACTGTTAACTTGTATCTCATTATCAGTCACCACACATACTATACACACATTGTTTCATAACACTTCACTCACTACACACATACATACACACACACACACACACACACACACACACACACACACACACTGGTTATCTCTGGGCCATTTTCTGTACCGCTACTTCCTACTTGCTACCCTGAAAAACTGAGTCAGCATCCCTCCATAATGAGTGAGATGTTGCGCTCAGTAAGAGGAAGAGGTGTTAGTACTGAGCTATGCATAGCTTGGAGATAAGTATTTCTAGAAAGGAAAAAAGAAGGAAAAATCATAAAGTGAAGGCATTATGTGGAATGTTGGATATTTGATAATCTTTATTATAATTATTTATTTGTATAGCAATTTTTATCAAACCCCTACTCTGTTTTAGCTAAGTAATCTTTCAATGTATAAAATATATTGCACAAGAGGTACTTTTTAGCTACATTTGTAAATAAGTGTATTTTTGCCATTTCTTTAATCTCTTTTGGTAATGGTGCAGTTTTATTCCTTGGCAGAAAATGATGTTTTGTGTTTTAGGTTTATTTTTTCTTGATAAATGTAAGTCGAGTCTATCTCTTCTTGCATGGTCATGGACAGAGCTGCCTGTGCAGTAATTACCAATGTTATTTTTGATGTGTGCAACTGACTCGTAAATGTATTCACATGGAGCAGTTAACAGATCTTTACAATAAGCTCAACTAGTATATTTGGTTATTATTCTTGTGGCTCTTTTCTGGAGTTTGAAAATTGTGTTCATATTTTGTGCATTTGTTCCCCAAAAAAGAATGCCATAGCTAAGAACTGAGTGTACATATGAAAAACATGAAACTAAAAGACACTGCATATTACACACTGATGAAAGAATTCTAAGGGCGTAGCATGCTGATGACATTCTGATTGCAAGTATCTTTGTGTGTTCACCCCACTTCAACTGAGAATCAATATTCACACCTAGAAATTTTGAATTCGTTACACAGTCTATAGAGGTGCCATTTACATTTATTTTAACATTGTCATTTTTCCTCTTCAAACTGAAATTCATGGCATTAGTTTTCTTTATGTTCAATGTCACTTTATTGCTTATTGACCAATCATAAACTCCCTTGTGACTGTCGTTTGATTTCTCGGCAAGGACTTCTCATGTTTTCTCAGTGACTATAATATTGCTTTCATCACCGAAGAGAATTTTTTTCAACCATGAGTAAAGCTACTGGGAATGTCATTGATGTATATCAGTAACGGTATTGGTCCTAATATGCTACTCTGTGGAACCCCTATTTTAATGTTGTAGTGAAAGTTCAGGAATGTGCTGGAAAGGTGGTAGATTATGCATCTAACGTACTCCCTAAGCCTGAGACTAAGTACTCTACAAACAGAAAGAGTGCCTTGCAGTTGTTTAGGTTATCAGCAGTTTCAAGCTGTATTTATTCGAGAAACTATTTACCATTGCGTTGGACCATCATTCTCTGTACTTAATGACTGAACTGAATTACTTGGGTTGTCTGATGAAATTGGGACAGATGGGTCAGAAGTACTATGTCACAAGAGAATAAAGAAGGGGGCTTCAAACAATATGATACCTATTGTCTTTCAACGAATCATTTAGTAGAACACAGCAGTCAGGAAAAAATGCACTGAACGACATTGCTTCTGATCGGAGGATGGATCCTCCACTGGTGAAAAGCAGAGCACCACTGAAGAATTCCAGTTAATAAAACAAGCATTGTGTCAAAGGAACTTTGATATGATAGGGCAGATAGGGTTGCCCTTTACCCCAGCCCATCTATGGCCAACTATCCCGAATTACATCAATAACGCTATTTCTGGTTACCTGGTATTCGTGAAGATTCTAGATGGACTCAGAAGATGGCATCACTTTCCAGGCCTCTACCGATGAGTTCGATGCTGTATGAACCTATGTGAGGAAAGCCAATGACAGAAGAATGTAATGCAACTTCCCCTGTGGCATCTGCAATAAATTCGGGGTATAGCAGAGCATTCAGCCGCAATAAATTTCTCGGCGAGTTTCCCGAAGTTGACAAACGGTAATCGATTAATAATATTTCACTTGATAAACTGCCATCACAGCTTCAGAAATTGCCGAGATCGTTATAGAAGAAATCATTTTGAAACATATGATGATCATTGATTGTGGGAAAGTGTTCTAGTTGAGGGTAGTAACAGATAAAATCACATTGCGACATCACGTGTACGATGACAACGGCCAATCGTTCATATATGTATGGCTTCACAGAATAGTTTATCAAGACTTTGAAATATATTACATCTGTTTCCTTTGGTGTTAGACAGGAAGACAGTGGTACAATACTGCACATCACGACTTTTAAAAGCAACGAAGTGAGGCAATACACTACAGACTTTGCACTGTTGGTTTTACTGCACTGCGAGACTGAAACGTTAATGGACACAGAATCCACGTTTCAACCAGACAGTACTCAGGATGTCTACGTGAAATGCCTCATCGCCAGGGTCGAACGAGCAAGACACATGGCTTGAATACGTCCCGTGAACATGCAGGAGAAAAACTGGGAGCGCTAAATCGCCATGCACTGGTCACTGAAACATGATGAGGAGTTTTACGCCTATGCGGAATGTGTGACTACCGGAAGAATTATTTAAGTGTTACTTTGGGCCATATCCTAGCTTGTCGTATGTCTGACGGGAAGTCAAGCATTATGGTTCTTCATCAAGAAGACAAAAGTGTAGCGACATAGATTACGTATTTCACATGGAGCCCTACTGTACTCCAGAGGCGCAGATCGACGATGTTAGGTTCAAGGACATTGATGACCCACTCGATGATTCCGAAGCTTTGACATGAGTTGCTAGTCTCTACGCTCATCTTAGTGAAGAAGATGAGAACAAGCGGGTACTCCAGCACCTCCTAACATCTCATCCTCTCGCTCCTCTCATCTTCACACATTATAAACCATGACAAAACCCTCTACGTACATCCATTACTATCACCTACATTCAACAGATACCTCAAAGACACAGCCTTCATGCACTGCGAGGAAAGGGCCGAGTGTGCGCAGAGGTAGAGACCCCATTACGATTAAGCTCACCTACCCAATTAGACCATACGATTCCTTCGTTTCTTTATGGGTCAGAACGTTGTGTGAGCCATTTCCATAGACAGTTAATTTTTAGTCTAAATGATGATTTCACAGTTATCGTATGCTGTTCCATCACAAGCTATCTAGTGTAACAGTAAACTAACTGTATTGCACAATATTATTAAGTTAGACGCACAGTGGTAGTAGAATTGTATGAGAGAACACCTTTGTTAAATTTCAGACGCCTTGACGATGTAAGAACGTGTGAATAATCTGACGCGTGAAGAATCTGTGCCTCAATCTTCCACCTTTCGTTCATAAGAAGCTACATCTAGTGACATAAATTCCCCTTAGCATGCAAAATAAAAACAGATACAGTTTGTATCGTGAAGACTGAAGAATGCAGCTCCTTTTCTGTACAAGTTACGGAAATACTACTGCTACGCACTCTCCATAAACCCTGAGTCTTCACGCAATGTGTGCCTCAACAACATCAATCTGTGAGGGCATCTCTGAGGTACAAAGCCTTTTCAGTATTTAGGGCGGCAACAGTCTGGATAATGTGTCCTTCTACCATCAGCTAAAATGGCCAAGCTTTACAGATGATTATGATATATCAGAAAGAAAGTGAGAAAATATAGCCATTATTTTTCTCGAAGACATACATCTCTATTGTGGGGTTTGTGAGGGTATGCCACCGAGTAAAGTAATCCGGAGGTAAGATATTCTCAAATTTTTAGAGGAAGTTGTCTTCAGAAGAAACAAATGTTCAGTCCTATGGATCACACAGTGCAATGTTACATCCATTGGTCAAAATGGATAAGACGAATTCGGATGTTCAGTTTAGGCATCACGGAAAGTGTAGAGGCGGGAATAAAACAGTTAATTATAAGATGAGTAAGGAGTTAAAGTTACAAAAACAAATAGCGATAATGTGAAATTAGGAATGCAACATTATAAACTAATAAATACAGTCAATTTACACGTAGACACAAAGCCACCACCTGCCGCAGCTATAAAAGTGTACTGACAATTAGATCTACATACGAAAACGAGACAAAAGGACTTATTGAGCACAATGAGGTACAGGAAACTTTAATTAGGGCCCTTCATTGTAATTCTGTTTTTGCAAGTGCCCTTAAAGTAAGGTAAAGGAAACGAAGATTCAATCGTCTTGTAGAATTTCGAGCGCAGTGTAATGTAAAAGTTGTGTACGTATGGTTCTTGTTTTATGAAAGAAAGTTGTATTCGTGCAAGAGACATGGATGTGATACGACATAGATGTCAAACCGGTATTAAAATGCTAAATATTTCCAGGAGCAGGTATGTATTATCTCCTTAGTCGTTTGCTATGAAAAGCTGTTCAAAAGTGATAAAATAGGTAAGATCTGAATAAATTTAATGAACCAGTAGTTGTTGAATGTTTTAGTGCGTTACACAAAGATGAATTGAAACAGGGAACAGAACCACAAATGAATAAGAATAAGTAGTCTTCAGCGATAAAGTAGAGAAGGCAAAAATATGACATCCGTCAGATGTTTAATTTGACTTATAAATGGAGAAACGTACAAAAGCAGAAAATTAATAGTGGGAAATGAAATATCAACACTTAAAAATGGCACTTAAACGAAGTGCAAAGTGACAAAACCGGCGTGGATAAAGCAGAAATGAAAAGCTTCAGCAGCATGCGTGGCTAGAGAAAGAGTAGTAGATACCATTAAAGAACAGTAAACCAACTGAATGAATATCAGGAGTTCAGATAGCAAGCCAGCACTGCCAAAGAAGAGAGGACTGAATGTTCTGAGAAACATACAGAGAGATTCAACAGTAACTGTAGACACTTCGTGGGTGTAATTTTTGCATCAAAATAAGTGTAAAGTATTAAATAAGGTTTTGTCACCAACTGCTTTATTTCAGAGTTATGCATTAGAGTAGGGACCACAAGTGAAACACAAACAACACAATATTAACACTCGCACCACTAAGGGGGGCAAAAATTTACCGTAGTATTTGTTTTATTTGTGTAATATATCTATTTGTTGGAGTGAAGAAGCAATAATTTATGTAGCTGTAGGAAAATATCTGGAGTATGTGCTGTCATGGTTTTATAATATTTGTGAATTATTTAAATCTGCCTATTATATTTAAGTGCGGGCAGTTTTTGTCCCGCTCCTAGACATCGGTGAGAGAACTTTTCTCATTAAAATATTTCTTAATATATTAGAAAGAAATGCAGTTTCTGATTGTTTGTACCCCTGTATGGTGTTGCCATTGTTGTTTTGAAATAGACCTCCTTTGTTGTTCGAGCAGCTTTACATTACTAGCATTTCTAATAAAATGTCTCGTCACTATCAGAGATTTCTCTCAGATGAAGAGGTGTCAGCTATAATAAATGAAGCAAGTGAAGGTGATGAAAGTGATTCAGAAGAAGATGATATAGCTGTGACATAGCAATTGAAAGGAGTCAAGTTCACGATGTTCTTCCCCTGATGAACAGCATGTAGCTGCTTCCAGCATCACTGGTACAGCAAAAAGAGATAGAGAATATATTACTGCGACTCCAAGGGAAGTACGCAGGTCAGTACAAAATATAGTAAATTTTTGTGAAGGTTTGACTCATGAAGGCTTGACCTATAGTATGTTAGAATCTTTCAAAAAGCTTATAACTCCCGAAATAATGAAGATGGCCGTGGCCTATACAAACCATGACGGTCCTACTAAGAACTTAAAACTTTCAACCATAAAAGAACTGTACGCTTTTATTGGTATTTTGATACTCATGGGCACAAATAATGACACTAGACTGCCTCTCGAGGAGTTATGGGGGACAGTATTTGGAAAAAAATATCTACATAGCTACAATGAGTCGTATTCCATGTGGAGAACTTCTGTCCCTTATTAGATTTGATGATAAAGAAATAAGAACTGAAAGACGAAAGCAGAGTATGTTTTGTATCCTTCGTAAAGTTTTCCACAAAACTGACGTAATTTTTGTAGAATACTACATACTAAGTGCAGATCTAACGATAGATTAAATGTTCTCACCGTTTCGAGGAAGATGTCCCTTTAAGGTCTTTGTGAAATACAAGCCTGGGAAGTATGGCATATCGATTAGGCTGTTATCAGATGCAGACACGCGGTATATTCTAAAAATTGAGGTCTATGCAGGGATGGATGAACGATCTGCAGAGGAACGGATTGCAAAGGCAGTTGTTAGATGCCTAGTGCATCCGCTGGCAGGAAGAAATATAACAGATCGTTATTATACATCTATAGACCTAGACGAGGAGCTTTACAACGATGACAAGTTAACTTTGGTGGGAACATTGAAGAGTAATAGAAAACACATACCAGAACCGCTAAAGAAGACGCAGGGTATAGAGTAAAATTACTCTAAGTTATTATTCACATATCCGAAAACAGGCAACGCACCAATTACCTTGGTTTAATACATCTCCAAACGGAGGTTACTAATAATCTCCTACTTCTTTCCACACAATACTATAATAACAACGTGGATGAGTCGACAGAAAAAAAGACAAACATCAATCTCTACCACAATGAAACCAAAGGGGGCTTAGACAGCACTGATCAACTGACACGACATCATTCATTAAACGAGGGACGAGAAGGTGGCCATTATCTCTCTTTTTCACCTTGATTGATATTGCCTGTCTCAATGCTGGAACAATTTTCATGATAAACAGTTCAAACTAGAAAAAGAAGAAGCATAATGTAAGGAGGCTGTATCTGCTAGAATTAGGTAAACAGCTCGTTAGGCCAGCTGCAGAAGAGAGCAAAGAATATCACCGGTTTACAAAAGCCTGTAATCTCTGCAATGGAAAGTGTTCTAGGGAAAACGCTGTCCAGAATTACTGCAACTGCTCTACCTATTGAATTTTATTCTAGAGGAAGAGTAAAACTCTAAAAAGGAAAAAGACAAGATGACGACAGTGTTTATTGTTTGTTGCAGGTGTACTAAGTATGTGTGTTCCACTCATTTTGCAAAGACGATTATATGCAAAGATAGTAAATTGAAAGTGAAAGTGAGTAGGAAGGAAAAACTCAATTTTAATTTCTGACTTTGATTTTCAGTTTTCTTATTTGTTGCTTGCTGTTATAGTTCCTTTTATGATTTCTTAATATGAGTCTGATGTACATCAAAGTTTTTCATGATAAAAATATAATAATAGTTCTCATATTCATTACTTTATTTATTGTATTTGTATACGTTATTATATTCCTGTAAGGTATGTTGCAGCCACGTAAAGAAATTCCTAGTTCATTAAATAAACAAAACAAACAAACAAAAATGTTAAAATGTGAAAAGAATGTGAAGGCAACTTTTGCCCCCCCGCGCCCGCTTGGACATCCATGTGACAGATCCGAGCTTAGTGGTGCTAGGATTAATTCTTCTCAGGAAGTAACGACAGGAAGGGACCCGAAATTCATCAAAAATACGTACTTTGCATTTACCCGAGAGCATGTTCAAGAGGATGTCCGTGTAGACGAAGGCGGTGTCGAGATCGATGTGTTACCTTTCTCGGTTTGTTACACTTCCGTTCATCTCATTCTGCACTATTGTACAGCCATTTTCTGTTTGCTGCTGTAGCTGTGCAACATTCTCGATTTCAACACCACACACGATCTCGACGGGACGGTGCAAAATGTAGAAGTCCAAGGGCTTAAAATGAGGATATCAGACGGACCAAGCAACTGGGCCTCCACGACCTATGAACTTCTCTGGTTAAACAAAACAGTGATACTCTCTTGCCTCTCGACTGAAATGTTCAGGGAAACCGTCCTGCATAAGCCATAAATGGCTTCGTGTAACAAGTGTGACATCATGAAGCATGCATCCCAATTCATGTTCCAAAAACAGTCGATACACCCTGCCAGTCAGGTGCTGTAAAATAACATGCGGTTCTAGTAACTGACTGTCCACTATACACACTAAATGTTCGCTGCAAAACGATGCTGACATCCTCGTGCATCAATTACGAGAGGGTTCTCATACGCCCACATGTGCCCCAAAGCGCCACCGAGTTCAGTAGAACACACTGATGTCAAGGAATCAAACGCAATTCGTACCAGAATCAACCAAGGAATGTAGAGGTTGCACAAAGCAACACTATTCGATACGCATGCGAACACGACACTCCGAAAGCCTGTGCTGGTCCGTGATGTAGTGCTTACCACAAATGATATTATACACCACAGCTTGGACATAAAGCAATTTCAGAAAAAAACTTTGTTTTACATTTTACTCTTATTCTGATGCATACATTACACACACGAAGTGTATGCAGTTACTTTTAAGTCACCCTGCATAGAAATTCTGAAGGAAGGAGAGAAACTAGACACTAATTTTTCAGGAGAAGATGAGGGCGGCATGAATATGACAATACGCTGATGCGAAACTATGAGCAGAGTTTTAGAAGCCATTAGAAGACCTTAGCTTAATAAGGGCCTGATGACTTTGTTTCACAATTATGAAGATCATTGGAAGAACCAACCTCGAAAAAACCTTTCCAGCTCTTATGCTCCGAAAGGTCAGACTGCACTCCTCACATATTGAGAAGAATGCAATAATCCCGATACGAAAGAGGGGTGTGTCTCAGAAGGCTACCTGGGTAAACATCGTTTTCGGTTGTCTGAAAGCAACCCTGACCCTATACTTTGAAATATAAGTTGAGAAAAGGGTAACATACACTTAGAGTAGTTGTAGAATTAAAAAATAAAATTTCACCATTGAAGAATAGGAACAGGACAAGCAGTAGTGAACCTACGACTTACAGAAGACAAATTAAAGGAAGTTTACAACTTTCCCATATTTAGAAAAAGTTTTTGACAGTGTGTACTGCAACCCAGTCTTCGAAATTCTGTAGTTATCAAAGATAAAATTCCAGGGCCGAAAGGTTATCTAAAACTAGTATAGTAACCTGACCAATTACAAGAGCCGAAGTGTATGATAAAGAAATGAGACGGAGTGTGTATTTTACTCCACTTTTTTCAGTTTGTGAACTGAGCAATCTTTAGAGGAAACTTAGTAGAAAATGGGAGAGGGGAAATACAGCATCTCAAAACTTTTGCCGTGATATTAAATTCTGTCAACAGCAACAACAAAAATTTTATAAAGTGTGTTGAGCGGAATGGATATCATCTTCAAGTGAGATTTTAAGTTGAACATAAATGAAACGAGCAGGATTAAATCATGTGATGCTGAGGGAATTTGATTGGGAAATGAGGCGCTGAATGTTGTAGACGGGTTTTTCTATTGGGCAGCAAAGTAACTGAGGGCAGAAGCAAACAGGCCATAAAATATTGACTGAAAACAGCATAAAATTCTTCCCTGAAAAACAGAATTATGCTGTCGTTGAACTTTAATCAAACTGTTGCATTGTGTCATCTGACAGTAATTGCCTGTTGTAGCTTTATGTCTTGCTGAAACGTGTACGATAAGTAAAACAACAAATATAACGTGACAGTTGCCAACACTCCATGAGACAACGCATTTCATATAGAGACGCAACAAAGTGAAAGAGAAAAATGAGGATAAAACAAGTTTGTTGTAACCTGTCTAGGACGGTGAGACAGCAGCTGGACATGAAGTACTTGAGTCAAGAAATTTGACCCATACAACTGTTGATCAATTTTCATTATTCTAGTACTAGTAAAATAAAGTGTTCGTCTCTTTCCCGCAGGTGGCTTCTTGTATATCTGCTGCAGGCCGTAACTTCGAATTTAAGATATAAAAATAAACTAAGGAGAGGCTCAAGCAGATTCAGTGTTCAGAAGAAGCAAAAGATATGTGCAGTGAAGAAGATGAATATCCTAACAATTGACACTAAATCAAAGATAAAGAAAATAAGAGACACGACATTACGATGGTGTTTAAAGTGTCGCTACAAATGTAGAAAACTACATTCTTTGCAGACAACTGGTGTAAGGCAAAGGAATAACACGGCTTCATTAAGTGGTAACAGTATTGAGAATACGTTGATGCACGCAAAAGAATTCAGAACATAATTTGAAAAGTCCGCACTTAACTGAACGGATGAGAGGCGACACTGTACTTAATTGTTTATAACACTCTCCTTCTCGTTTGCAGTAGCTGTTCTTCAAGTGATAAATTTGGTAATATACTCATTTAAGACGTCCAAAATAACCACGGAATGAAAACGTATTTCTAATTCGCATCTTCTTCATGTTCTTGCAGCGGGATAGAAGCGGAGAAACGAGAACGTGACTACTGCTCCCAACTGAAATAAAATTCACCGAGAAAGGTGAAAGCCCATTTATTGCATTCTAAGGGATTTCAATTAAAATAATGAAACCAGTGATTTCAGGATGGCTTCAGATAACCCGCATAATCACTAAAATTTAGTGCATGTGCAACACTGACGAACCCTTACATAAATAACGTCAGAAGGTGGTTACGTAAACTGAAACTGGAATCATTTACAGAATTTTCGACCGATGTTGTTTAAAAATCGCTGTGATTCCCGAAGGTAATAGATCTAAAATTTTATATTGTTTTTTTATTTCATTTTAAGTCTACAGGCTTTCACAAAATTGTGTAAAAAAAGAAAACACCCCTACTTCAATTAATTCGCTGCAGCAATCTAAAATAATAACTCTTTATTTATATCGTATCATAACAGTGACTAGCGTTACGTACAGTGCGTTGTTGCCGAAGAGCGGACGGCAGTGGTATCTGAAAGGGAAATGCGCATGCGCTTTTCCGACGGCAAAGAGCAGGTGATGAACACTTGTGGCCGTGACGTCAGCAGGCAGATGCATTGTGGCGTGAGGTGGGGTGCCGCGGCTCGACGATGCTGTGTCGTAGTGTAGCGGTGTAGTGGGGTAGGCGTGCGGTGGGCTGCAGGGGTGGGGAAGGGGGTGAGGGACAGAAACTGCGCGCGACGCGGGCTACAGCGGCCCTAATTAACCGGCGCACAAAGCGGCGGGGCCTTTGATCGGCCGATTGCGAAGGCGGCAGTGGTGGGAAGGATTCAAGTCGCCGTATCGGTACAGCGATATGAATAACACCAGTGCCGATTCCATCAGGCGGAAAGAGATTCTGTTATTTTGCCAGGAAGCCCACCGAAAATTTTGCCCTCTTGTGTGACTAACAAAAGTTCCAATATTACAAAAGATATAATAAAAATTGTGGTGGAACTTTGAATACAGGTTCGTCAGATCCATACAACTAGTATTTGACACTTCAATCCATGTGTGGAAAGCTTTGCTCGTGTGTTATTGGCTACACAATTTTAGATTATCCGATACAGTTTTCGGGACAGTGGAAACATGCATTTTCGTTTCGAGGCAGACACTAGTGGGTTAATGCAATGAATTATGAAACTGTTTGGCAGATGCATTATAGGCTATTCCCTTGATGGAGCATTGGTGATCATACTTCCGGCATTCGATTCATGAACCATGAGTAACAGCTACCAGAATTTGATACAACTTGGTATTGAAATCGACTGTACGTACATTAGGTAAAATCCAAAATTAAATCCATACTTGTAATTACCTGCGGGATGATCTCCACACTAGTGTAAAAGTTCTTACCAATTAGAAATTTAATACCCAGATCGCAGTTGATACACATCCTCAATACTGGTTTCAGCGAAGTTATTCTGCTATCATCAGATCATCCAAAAAGAAGCCACCAGGTGTAGCATATTTCTCAGATGGCAATATCCCACACCAAAATCCGGGTAATAAAATTTCTGTTTTGGAAGCTTCTTTACATGGAAAGTCATATGTATTTATATTTTAAAAAGGTATGTATCTATGTGTGTTCCACATCTCCTACTAAACTAATAAATTGGTACACATATCACTTAGTGTTTGCAAATCGTTGCTGTGAAGGGATGAACAACATACCTATCAAAGTGTTTGGGGGTGGGGATGGAAAATTACCGTAGACCACAACGTGCGAATATCCAGACTTCAGTCGTCGAGTTGCTGAGAATGAGAGCAAACAGAGGTTTTCCAGAAACATTACTTTTACGGAACTTTTTGTCGCTGACGACACCCACAATATAATGAAATGGAAAATGTTAATCTCATACTACGTATTCACTATTCGTGCAGTAAATCTGCCGCATGAGATATGACATTTTAATTTATTATTATATACTACTAACTATATTCACAACACATTTTGTAGGCAGTATTCACGTATATCACTGAATGTAGAAGTAAACTTGTATCATTGTACGATGCATAGTTCAGGAGATATAACATGAAATATAGGGATGTGATAAAAACTGTTGCAACATCCATGACAATACGATTAATTACTTCTTTGCTACTAACTCTATTCACTAGATAGTTTGCACACAGTATCCACATATGTCACTCATCGTACCTACAAAAGTGTAATAGTGTACGGCAGATGTATAGGAGATACGATTCCTATAGCGTAATGCGTGAAAAACTGCTACACCATGTCCCACATTTAAATTTATTACTTTTTTACTACTAACCCTACTCGCAACACAAGGTATGACACTGAATGTATTTAGAAAAATATATCATAGTGTGCCGCACACTTCAGGGGATATGACGTCATAAACACAGAGATGCCTGTAAATGGAACTGAAGAAAAAAATTAAATAGACGTATGGGTGAAATTTGTTATCATATAATTGTAAAATATGTTAAACACATGTATTATATATTTGATATTTGCGTATATGGTCCAAATAATGAGTAGAAAGCTCATACTAAACTGGTACATCTTTCGTACACATATTATTTACAACCTGCTGTGACTGACAATTCGCAACTTTTCACCAACTCAACTTTTATTCATGTAAGTTCACAAGGTTGATGACAGAACAACAAACGAAAGGTAGCTCCTAATTGAGGCAAACAAAAGTTCACTTTTAATTTTCCACAAATGTTCATGGTTGCACACGCAAACGCACTAGTAACAATCCAATGAAGAGAAGAAGACGTAATCTTCAGTCTCAGTACACACTGTCGGCATCCGGCGTGAACTGAACTTTGGGGCTTCTTTTAGCGACTAGATAGCTGTCTCCAGCCAATCAGGTTTTGGCGTAGTGGTACTTCCAGCAGGCTGTGGCTCGAGCTCCCCCTGCAGGAAGTAGTTCTCGGTTTTTACCATGGTGCTTTTGGTGCTTTGGGCATAGACAACCTCGTCCTCTGTGTTGTAATATGGGTTGTCGGCCCTCAGGTGCTACCTTGGCTCCAGTATAACGCAACCTGTATCGAAATACTGTGGGGTAAGAACCACCTGCCCCCTTTTGGAGTGACTGTGATAATGTTGAGAGATGAGGGAGAAGGAAGAGATGGATAGATAGTGAGGGGGAAGGAAGAAAGGAGCACAGGTAAAGGGGATGTGGATAAGGATAGAGAAAGGAAAGAGGAGGAAATGAAAAGAGGAAGAGGAACAGTGAAAGGAAAAGAAAGGAGATGGACATGGAGACAGGCAAGTGGAGTCCGATAGAGAAATGGAGGGAGGGCAGAGAGTCTGGGAGGAGGGGAGGTGAACAGATGATCAGAGGGAGGGGGAGCAGACTGACAGAGAGAGGAGGAATTGATGCGCTAAGAGTAGGGATGGAGGAGGTGGACAGAGAAAGGGCGTGGAAGAAACAGACAGACACTGCACGAAGGACGAGATGCACAGAGAGAGGTGAAGTAAGATGTGAACTAATAGAAGAATGGAGTCAATACATACCCAAACAATGCTGAGTATTCAGCAACAAAACATAAAGCTGTCGGGAAGTTTACTTTAATTGGAAAACAAAACATTATCAGGGGAAACAGTATTTTATGTAATATTGTTGGTGACTGCACTACATATTCTCGGTCCACGTCCATCATGAAATATTTATAAGAACGCCACTGAAAATGCTTCACCCCTGTTGGTAACCGTGATCCTGGTACTAATAAAAATTATGTCGTTTATGTGTGATTAACTGCGAGCACATTTTAGTGTTGTTTCAAGTAAAACGTCTGAAACGATGATAGGGTGTTGGGAAGTGCAATTTCTGAATGCACAATTTTGGCCCAAAAAGGAGCGTGTGTCACTTGGTAGCATTGAACTATGACCATTAATGGATGTCTGCCATGTCAAACAGACAGGTAGGGAATCTCCATTTCTATGGCCTGTGCGTTCGCTTGACGCCAGTTGTCAGATCATTCATAAATAATCGTATTTGGCCGAGAATATTCCTAAGCAGTCTCATGTATCACCAAATGTTGAAACCCTGTGAAACTTCGACGTCATTCGAGAAGCTTTGAAATCACGCTTCTGTCCATGATCCAAGAGCCGTGTGGGTACAAATGGGTAAAAGAATTCCATAAGAGTGAGACTGTTAGCACAAAGACAGGTTCCTCTATATGCGACAACGTTACAGAGTTTTGGATTAACTTCTATTGCACCCTGTGTTTCATCTGTGCTTGGGTACAGAATGAGACTGATAGTTGGGTCGCCCACCGAAAGAGTTTTAGATATATTCAGTGGATAGTAAATCAAACCAATGCATGATACATATATCCCACAACGTGTAGAATAGGCATGTCCTTATGAGGTACAGCTTTATATAAACATTTCGCTTAATGTAAAATTTTTGAAAACATAGTTAGCGATCTCAAAATTTGTTAAAATTGAAATTTAAAACAGACTTGATCGCAATTTTTTTATTGGAGTGGGTGACCGGTTTCTACTCATTCATAGAGTTATCTTCAGACTCCAGAGAGATGGATGGACATTGCCAGACGAGTTTCGTCGACCCTCGACTCTCGTGTAGCTCTACACGAGGAAGTCTGAAGTCTGGGGTCTGGAGTCTAGAGTCTGAAGATGACTCTACGAAAGAGTCGAAACCGCTCACTCACTCCAATAAAAAATTTGCCATCAAGACTGTTTTACATTTTAATTTTAATCTCGCTTAATGGACTGCACAGCTGCACTGAAATAATACCCATTGCGACGAATTGTCCTAAATGTGAATGGTCGAACCACTGGCTAAATGGTTTCTTATCAGAGGCATCTTTTCTTTGATGCTGCAAGAAGCCTGTCAAAGAGAACTAAACATAAGTTGTAGTACTACAAATATGTACACTGATATTTCCCGGAATGGTAGCTAACACGAGGATTTAGCTGACTTTCTGATGTTATATCAGTGGCCATGAAACCTGCTGTTAATTTGATAGCCGTTTTAGGCACATCTACAGATGAACCCGAATTCCAGGGGAAGAGATTTCGAAACTGTCTAGGGGTATCTAATGGGCAGTTTAATACATCTCCAATAGGACTTCGCGGAAAAATAATAAAATGATGATTTATTCGATAAGTTACTCCAATTGTGACGGTTCGTCCGCATTATTTCTTCGTTTGTTGTCCTCGATGTTGACGTACTGGGTTGCTATACTGGTAGAAAAATGGTGGGTGGAAGTCAAACCAGGACTACTTTAAATGATGTAGCCGACAGGTGCACATTTGCGTTTTGCAGTTGTTTACTTTCAGTATTCACAACTGCCCCATATTATATAGTTATTTCGCCAGTGCACTATTGGATAACTCTGGATAAGCCTCATTCGTATGTTGCAGGCGAACATCCACATACTGCTACAATAGTTTACTGCTGAACATCTATGAGCAGTAAAAGCATAACCACACAGTTCACTGTTCTTGTAGAATAATAAGGTATGTATGGAACAGACACAGTCATCGTTTTAACACATGACCTACTGGTGTAACACATATTTCATAGTTAAGTGGAAGCATTGTTGTTGATCTAACCAATAACGGTTCCTCGTCTGAAACTCGGCGATGGACCAAAATCGGGACCTGATACATCCTCACAATAATAGGTACTGAAACCACACATTGTTTGAAATTAAATTAATAGAAATTGCAATTAAAACCCAGCTTATTAAATTAACTCAATACATGGAAATCTTTCTTTTTACCGGTTTCTTCTACGACAAGAGTTATGCTGAATTATTTGCGTAAATCATTAAATTAACAAATATGTTCCAAAATACATTTTTGATAAAATTGTTAATTACTTTGGAATTAATTAAGGCTTGGCTTTGCTAACATGTTTTCCAATAGAGTCAAATAGATAATTTAAGGATACTACTAGTTGTTCCTCCAAATGTTTATAATCAGTACATAATTTATATTTGTTTACATGTCAAAAATAGAATTTAATTTATGGAACCATTATTGATTTCACCCTAAAACAGAAGATACTAACTAGACATAACTGAAATAAATTATAAATCAATTACATATACAAAAGTAAGCACAAAATTAGATCTTGTATTCTACTGTTTAAAACTGAGGGCCAACCTTTCTCTTTCATGAAAATGCTGATTATACTAACGTATGTTAACGGTAATTAATCAGATATGATAAAATGAATTTTAAGGAGGCAAATGAAAAACAAGAGGGGAAGTAAAATTATCACAGCTTGCTTTGTCACGTCACCTCCTCATTGGAAGGTAGGAGACGAAGTACTGGCAGAAGTAAAGCTGTGAGTACCGGGCGTGAGTCGTGCTTCGGTAGCTCAGTTGGTAGAGCACTTGCCCGCGAAAGGCAAAGGTCCCGAGTTCGAGTCTCGGTCAGGCACACAGTTTTAATCTGCCAGGAAGTTTCAGCTTTAACGCACTTTCTCACCTAATTGTCCACGCCTTCGAGAGGTCCAAGTTGCAGTTAGTAAATGCACTGCTATCAGTTCCTTTGTTGGTGGTTCTCCTCTGCCACAATAGATGAAAAAATACCCTACTTTAGTACACTTAGTTTTATTTCTAACTTAAGTATAAGAAAAAATTTTATAACGCTAATGGTAAATGATAGTCATTTCACCATAAATAAATACATAGTTCTCAAAACATTACAATAATTAGTGTTAAATATGACTTTGGTATAAAAGGTGTGGAATGGAAAATTTTTTATAAGCAAGTGCACATTACACCACAAAACATTACTCTAATTCATAAGTGTCTGAAACTGGTAAAACTATGGAAGACTTCTGATTCTTTCCCATCTGCAAAATAGCAAAAAGTCAAGATGGACAATAGATTTTCTAATCATTACTTTATGGAAGAAGAATAGAGTCACTTTCAGATAAATTATTTACTATTCAAATCAAGATTAAGGGGATGGACGTTGTACCCAATCATCGCCCCACTTCTCTACTCAACTCCCAGTACTACTCTCATTCAACCAGAAGATTAAATCCTCACGAAATCACAAAATGTTACCAAATACTTGACCTGTTGGATTATCCACATCAGTCTAGCACCACAGTTAATCAGCAAAGTTACTTTTCTTCATTCCAGTATTACTACGTTATGCTCATAATTCCTAAGAACAAAAGAAATTGAAATTTTCATATAACTTATAGATCCAGTGACGCAGTATAATATTACTTGTACCTTACTAAAATATTGCTCTTTTTGTTAAGTTCTCATTCCCAACTGCAGTGTCAGGAATTGCGCAATATACACTTTACCCACTGTTGCCTAGTTCAAAAATTAGATCATCAATACAGTTACACCCCATTTGTTTTATACAGTCACCTTTTTCGTTAATCATGTCTTCAAGATCCTTTATTTTATACATGTTTCTTAACTTCGTAGCTAGTGGAATGCATTCTCAAAAAATATCCCTACTGCAAAAAACCGGCTCCCTAACCATGAAGATCCTAACATTATTCATTGTTTTATTTTATCATTTTGTTTAAATTTTTCATTATTGTTACATTGTTGTTGTTGTTGCTGTTGTTGGGGCCATCAGTCCAGAGACTGGTTTGATACAGCTCTCCATGGTACTCCATTCTGTGCAAGCTTCTTCATCTCCCAGTAACTACTGCACCCTACATCCTTTTGAATCACCTTAGGGTATTCCTCTCTTGGTCTCCCTCTACGATTTTTACCCTCCACGCTGCCCTCCAATACTAAATTGGTGATCCCCCGATGTCTCAGAACATGTCCTACCAACCGATCCCTTCTTCTAGTCAAGTTGTGCCACAAAACTCTCTTCTCCCCAACTCTATTCAGCACCCCCTCAATAGTTATGTGATCTACCCACCTAACCTTCAGCGTTCTTCTGTAGCACCACATTTCGAAAGCTTCTATTCTATTCTTGTCCAAAATATTTATCGTCCACGATTCACTTCCATACATGATTACACTCTATACAAATACTTTCAAAAACGACTTCTTGACATTCAAATCTAAACTCGCTGTTAACAAATTTCTCAACTTCAGAAACGCTTTCCTTGACATTGACAGTCTACATTTTATATCCTCTCTACTTCGATCATCATTTGTTATTTTGCTCCCCAAACAGCAAAACTCATTTCCTTCTGTAAGTGTCTCATTTCCTAATCTAATTCCCTGAGCATCAGCCGAGTTATTTCGACTATACTAAATTAACTTCGTCTTGCCTTTGTTGATGTTCATCTTATATCTCCTTTCAAGGCACAATCCACTCTGTTCAACTGCTCTTCCACGTTCTTTGCTGTCTCTGATACAATTACAATGTCATCGGCGAACCTCAATGTTTTAATACCTTATCCAGGGATTTTAATTCCTACTCCGAATTTGTCTTTTGTTTCCTTTACTGCTTGCTCAGTATTCAAATTGAATAACATCGGGGATAGGCTACAGCCCTGTTTTACTCCCTTTCAAACCACTGATTCCCTTTCACGTCCCTAGACTCTTATAACTTCCATCTGGTTTCTGTACAAATTATAAATAGCCTTTAGCTCCCTGTATTTTATCCCCGCCACCTTCAGAATTTGAAAGAAAGTATTCCAGACAACATTGTCAAAAGCTTTCTCTAAATCTACAAATGCTAGAAACGCAGGTCTGCCTTTCCTTAATCTATCTTTAAGATAAGTCGTAGGATCATTATTGCCTCACGGTTCCAACATTTCTATGGAATCCAAACTGATCTTCCCCGAGGTCGGCTTCTACCTCTTGTTCCATTCGTCCGTAAAGATTTCGTATTAGTATTTTGCAGCCGTGACTTATTAATCTGATAGTTCGGTAATTTTCACATCTGTCAACACCTGGTTTCTTTGGGATTGGAATTATTATATTCTTCTTGGAGTCTGAGGGTATTTCGGTTGTCTCATACATCTCGCTTACCAGATGTTAGAGTTATGTCAGGGTTGGCTCTCCCGTGGCTATTAGTGGTTCTAATGGAATGTTGTCTACTGCCGGGGCCTTGTTTCGACTTTGATCATTCTTGCTCTGTCAAACTCTTCACGCAGTATCGTATCTCCCATTTCATCATCATCTACATCCTCCTTCATTTCCATACTATTGTCCTCAAGTACATTGCCTGTGTATAGACCCTCTATATACTTCTTCCACCTTTCTGCTTTCCCTATTTTGCTTAGTACTGGTTTTCCATCTGAGTTCATAATTCTCATACAAGTGGTTCTCGTTTCTCCAATGGTCTCTTTAATTTTTCTGTAGCCAGTATTTATCTTACACCTAATGATATATGCCTATACATCCTTACATTCGTACTCAAACCATCCCTGCTTAACTATTTTGCACTTTCTGTCGATCTCATTTTTGAGACGTTTGTATTCTTTTTTGCCTGCTTCATATACTGCAAATTTTTATATTTTCTCCTTTCGTCAATTAAATTCAATATCTCTTCTGTTACCCAAGGATTTCTACTAGCCCTCGTCTTTTTACCTACATGATCCTCTGCTGCCTCCACTATTTCATCTCTCAAAGCTACCCATTCTTCTTCTACTCTATTTCTTTCCCCCATTTTTGTCAATCATTACCTAATGATTTCCCTGAAACTCTCTAGAAACTTTGCTTCTGTCAATTTATCCAGGTCCCATCTCCTTAAATTCTCACCTTTTTGCAGTTTCTTCAGTTTTAATCTACAATTCATGACGAATAGATTGTGGTCAGAGTCCACAACTGCCCCTGGAAATGTCTTAGATTTAAAACCTGCTTCCTAAATCTCTTTCTTACTGTTATATAATCTGTCTGAAACCTTCGAGTATCTCCAGGACTCTTCCATGTATACAACCTTCTTTCATGATACTTCAACCAAGTGTTAGCTATGATTAGGCTATGCTCTGTGCACAATCCTACCAGACGGCTTCCTCTTTTATTCAAAATGGTTCAAATGGTTCTGATCACTATGGGACTAAACATCTAATGTCATCAGTCCCCTAGAACTTAGAACTACTTAAACCTAGCTAACCTATGGACATCACACACATCCATGCCCGAGGCAGGATTCGAACCTGCGACCGAAGAGTTCACGCGGTTCCGGACTGAAGCGCCTAGAACCGCTCGGCCACTCCAGCCGGCAACGGCGTCACAGTTTCTGACGTAATGCATAGCATATAATGCCGTGTTCAGAGCAGGGGTTGGATGCAATAGCTGCTGCATCCTCACGTAACCATACCAATATCACCACGGCACACTCTACCTTCAGTGTACAAGTGTCTTCTAATCTGGTCTGCTGAACTGCTCTCATACTGTAACGTAATTCACATACGTTGCAACATTAACACCTGTTTTCTTGTGGCTCGTTACATTTGCCTGTCATCTAGTCGAAATGCCAGCCTTCAGTAATGAAGAAAAACTAAATATTATTTTAACTTACGGAGAATGTCACAGAAATGCAACCGCAGCTGTGACACTGTATGATGAACACTACCCATATCGGCGGTGTCCGTCACGTCGAATCATTGGCAAAATCGGCAAGACACTCACGGAAACAGGAAGCTGGGCTCCCTCAAAACGTCGAGGTGCAACGCCAGCGTCTGACAATGGACACGAAATTGCTGTTCTGGCTTCTGTAGCACACATTCCTCAGGTGGGTGTACCAGAAACTGCACGAGGTGTAGGAATAAGCCACAGTAGTGTATGCAGAATCTTGCATATGCATCGGTTTCATCCGTTCCAATGTCTAACAGCACCAAGAACTGTACGGGAATGACTCTGAATCCCGCATTTCATTCTGTCGTTTTGCACTTCAGAAGTTGCAAGGTAATCCAGTATTCCTAAGCAATACGTAGTTTACGGACGAGGCTTCATTTACATATTATGGTAATATAAATCTATGCACTACTGGTCCGTTCAAAACACCAGTGTATTCGCCAAGTTGCCCATCCACGACAGTAGAGTGTCGGTGTTAGGTGCGGTATCATGGCTAACTGTATTGTAGGTGCCTATTTTGAGCGTGGAACATTGAATGGACAGCGATGTGCATCATTTCTTTAACACACACTAGCGCTCCTCATGGAGGATCTAGGACTAGAAATTCGTCTACTATCGTGGTTCCAACATGATGGATGTCCCGCACACAATGCAAAAGACGTCAGAGACGTTCAAGATGGGACATTTCCAAATATGTGGATGGGGCGGGGAGGTAATGTGCGATGGCCAGCACGGTCCCCCGACTTCTTTCTCTGGGGCGCAGTGTGAGAGAAAGTGTATCAAGAACCCCCAACGACGGTAGAGGATATGCTACATTGTATTATTGCGGCTTATGCGGCAATATCTGTAAAAAATCTACAATCTATGCAACACTCTCTCGTTACCCGTCTGCAAACGTGTATTGGTGCAAACGGGGAGCACATCGAACATTTGTTGAAGTGACACAGTTTCATTGGTGAAGACATGGGTTTATTTTTCTATGCTGGAAGTAATACACAACAATACAGTTTCTGTGGGTGACAGGGGACTAGTAAATGTATTTAACAAAGTGAATTCAAGTCTGTTATCTCTAATTGTAGCTTTAGTTGTCATTTTACTAGAATATACATACATTTACAATTTGAAAAACGTAAATTTGCGTTGGACACGTTACTTGTTTATTTTTGTGGATCGTGCATACCTTACCATTGTGTGAGCACCTGACGCAGACAGCGTGAGGTGCACGTTTGAGTCTCAGAACTTGCACTAGCTGTGCGCTTCATTTATTTGAAGCCTCAACTTCGCTTCTCAGTTTCTCGGGATGTAACTGACGTATTTCGATGCAACCAACGCCATTATATTTGTCATTTTTAATGGTATTGATTTCATACGAAATAATGGAGGGTGTCCCTTTGAAAATACAGAAGTTTGTGTTGAAAATAGTATTTGTTTACGTTTTAAAATTTCGCCTAGTATTTGGTTTCCTAAGCCTCTTCCATACGTTCATGCTGATAAAAACTGTTTTTGAATATCTATTGTTGTTCCAGAAATATTTGAGGCGGCATAGTTAGGTGAGACACCCTTTATGTACACACACGGAAACAATGGAGAAAACTTTTCTAAAATATTCTTTTACTGAAGCATCCTAAGCTACACAATTACGTGAAAGTCGATGACAGAGTGTTTCTGATTCACTTATAAACTACAGATGGGATAGGAGACGAGTTTGACTGCCCCAGGAAACTTGAAAAATGAGACAGGCAGCTTTATAAGCATTATCAACACATAATGAATCCAACACGGAATGTTGAACCCACTACTAGCTAATTGCACAAGAAATTAGTCCCAAATATTACATCAACGATGAGAGTTTGGATCACCAACAAATTGCACCCCAACAGCTGTCCTGCCCATTCCACAGTTAACAGAACCTCTCATGTCACACTCTATGATTGCTTACTAGTAGCACCAATAATTTTTATTCCTGAGATATGCATCACTACTATACCCTCTGTGTTCTTAATAGATTCAAAAAAATGCCCGTGAAATCCCATTCAAATCACTACCACTCTCCAATAAACACTAAATATGTAAGCCTTGTACACATGCTGTTATTACAGGGTACCACACTTCCTTTTTAATTACCATGAGATCTTCTTCATTCAACAAATCCTCATTACTCTTTTCCCTTAAAAAATACTGCTTACCAAAATGATTATCAGACCCACTATCACTTCCTCTATTCTCTAGATGTTGTACTTCTTCTAACTTTTTCTCTATTTTAGTTAGTTTTGAATCTTCATTTTCATTTACTTTTACCAGTTTCTCCTCTACCACTACTGCACTCCATTTCTAAATCATTATCAATCTCAAAGATTTTGTTTAACCCTATTTTCAGCATATTGTTTCTCGGAAACCTCCACCTTCCTACAATTGTTATGAAAAACTTCTTTCTGTCTTCCACACATTTACGACTATGTGAAACTCCTTTTAAATTTCTTTCTTCAGTTCATCGTTTGAGCCTAACATGTCAGTTCTAAAGCTATCAGTTTTCTTTTTCACCCTGCCAATGCCTTTCATCATACGACTCTCCATATTATTCAAATTACTCATAATTTACCTTAACATTGCTTCCACTTTTCCTCTTGCTCATTTGTTCTTGCTGACTTCCTCCACTAGATTCTTCCTTCTTAACCTTAATGACCTCATCCACTTCTGTACTGTTTTTGTCCCCATCTTTCAAAGTTACATTCATGTCTGATTTATAACTACTATTGTCCACAGGACCAGTCCCACTTGTCTTTCGCTATACTTAAAAACGTAGCCTCTACAGCTTTGTTCTCATTCACACTGACTTGTTCGTTAACGCCACTCATTATGTATCACTTAAAAAGAAACAACTTTTGGTATTAAATTACCTTCTTCTCATTCATTCTTCTTCTGCTGAACTGCGGTTGTCATCTCAGTCTGTACGGCTGTGGCAAGTTGTAATTCTCTCGGCGAAGCACCTCGTTTATCTCCAGTCACCTGTGTCCACCTGCGTGCTGACTGGCTGCTCCTGTACTCAGTGGCTGCCTCCATAGAAACCACTCGCTGATTGCCTGCTGTCATACTGTGGCCATGAAACACATGTGCTGATTGGCTGTTGTATCACTGCACTGTAAACCACTGTCGAGTTCACTGCTCAAAGCTCTCGAGTCCTATTTTATTCTGCCCACATACAATATTTTCACCCAGGGCGCCAAATGTGATGGTTCACCCACTTTGTTTGATGTCCCCAGTATCGATGTACTGGGTTGCTATACTGGTTGAAAATGGGAGCTGGAAGTCAAACACGGACTACTTTAAATGATGTAACTGACAGGTACACGTTTGCATTTCACAGTTGTTTGCTTTCACTATTCACAACACCCCAATATCACGCAGTTATTTTGCCAGTGTGCTACTGGATAACTTTCAATAAGCCTCATTAATATGTTGCAGGCCAACATCCACATATTGCTATAATAGTTTACTCTTGAACGTCTATGAACAGTAAAAGCCTAATCACGTGGTTCACTGTTCTCGTTGAATAATAAGGTACGCATGGAACAGAGACTGTCATTGTTTTAACATATGGCCTATTGGTGTAACACATATTTCATAGTTAAGTGGATGCAATGTGTACATCTAACCAATATTGGTTCCTCGTCTGAAACTCGGCTGTGGACTGACTGTCTTGGGATCAAACGTTGGGCCCTTATGTATGCTCACAATAACTGGAACTGAAACTACACATTGTGTAAGGCTAAATTTACAGAAATTACAATTAAAACTGAACTCTTAAATTAACTGAACACCTTGAAAACTTCTGTCTTTTTACCAGTTTCTTCTATTACAAGATTTATGCTTAACTGTTTGTTTAAATCATGAAATTAACAAATATCGTCACGTAAGGAATACTTATGACAAAACTATTAATGACTTAGGAATTAATTAAGGGCTGGATTTTCTAACACGTTTTCCAGTACAGTCAAATAGATCCTATGAGGATATTATTAGTTGTTCATCCAAATGTTTATAATCAGTACCAAATTTATATTTGTTTATATGTGAACAACAGAATCTAAATTACGAAACAATTATTGATTTCACCCTATGATAAAAGATACTAACTCAGCATAATCGAAATCAATTACAGACATAAAACTAAGCACCAAATTAAATTTTGTTTAAAACTGAGCGGCAACTATACTCTTTTATGAAAATTCAGATTATGCTCACGTATGTTAATGGTAATTTGTCAGACATCAAAAAATGAATTTTAAGGAGGCAGTTGTCAAAACAAGAGGCGAAGTAAAATTGTCCCAACTTTTTTCATCACACAGGTACCTTCGTTTCTGTGAGAATCACTTCTCAACCAAAACGTACAGAGAAATGCAGCAGACGTTAGACAAAACGCATATACTTTTACCACAGTCTGCTCTAATCTGTGCTTTCAGTTTACAATACAGAATGTAAGATTGGCGAAATGTTCCCTTACAAGCACTATACAAAGTATCGACCACCATGCTCACAGCAGAGGTTTCAATGATACAATAATATGCTCTAGAATCCCTTGGTTTTGGAGAACTACTTCTGAAAATGTGACGAACCGAGCACCACGCCCATGTGAGCATCAACCAGAGTCTCCTAAATTAAGCTTATGATACGCCTCCAGAAGATGACATTCACTGACTCCATGGAGCAGGAGCAGGACTACCATACCAAATCCCTTTTAGTACAAAGTGAATATGAGTCACAGCTTTGAGTGAAAGTGTGCCATCGTCCTATCATGTCCAAAAGAATTCGGATCGTGGGCCATTTTCTGGCTCATAGCTTATACCACACTTTCCAGCACATACCACACTTCCCCCACCACCCTACCGTGTTGTCTGAGTAGGAGAAGGGCGGAGAGGGAGAAATTGCAAATGGGCCGTAATTAGATTGCAATGCAGTTACATTGCATATGACTTGGTTTAATATGTCATATTGTTCTACAACGTATATCAAAAACAAAACAGATGTTCAGTAATATTTGATTATCACATACACACTGAAACATAATTAATTTTTATTTGGTATAATCTGACGGCCTACACAGACAATTTCACAGGTTTTATTTCCTCGGATTGCTGTGTAACAGTGACTTACATAATTCCATAATCGAAAGAGATCTTTCACACACATATGTTGATCTAAATATTGCAACAATTTTACAATCGCTCTATAGAGACGTCCTCGATGCTTTCGACGTAAAAGGATTTGTCTGCCTTCAGCTAAACCAGCAAATGCTCATGAAAGCAGATGTAAGATTTGGCGAGTCCTCAAAATGTTTAGAAAACTACGTTCGTAATTCATTCAAGGCCGCAGTGAATTTGTAATACCTTTCGTTTCCTACAACACGTGAGCTTATAGAACTGGACTGTGCTTTTGGGATTTGTTCCATCTACGTTGCGATTTTCTTTTTAAATGCATCTCCATCAAAGGGAAAACATGTTGTTTCACACATTTCAAATGGTTCAAATCGCTCTGAGCACTATGCGACTTAACATCGGAAGTCATCATTCCCATAGAACTTAGGACTATTTAAATCTAACTAACATAAGGACATGAGACACATCCGTGCCCGAGGCAGGATTCGAACCTGCGACCGTAGCGGTCACTCGGTTCCAGACTGAAGCGCCTAGAACCGCTCGGCCACACCGGCCGGCTTTCACACATTTGATTGTCGTGCTGTCGGCAGTGTGTAGTCAAGTCCACTTAAAATGTGACGTCTGCAATCCATCCAGGGTATTGTAATCTTAGTTCCTGCGCTCTTTTTTCCTTCATAAATTTAAGAATAGCGGGTTTTAAATCAAAAAATCGTTCATGGAATGCTCTTTCAATTAACTAACGCATAACGCACGATCAAAAAGTAACAATTTGAGGGCCTTGCTGCAGCATATATGCAGCGCAGCATGACACAGAGTCCTGCAAAGCGGCCCGTCTCAATTGCAGGCGCCACAGTGCTCCGCACAGGGCTTCAGCAGTCTCGGACAAAACAAGCTCATGACGTCACCGCAAGGGCCGGAATGCGGCGGGCCGGCGTTGCTCTCACAGCCCTTCAAATCTGTGCATTGCTCCGCACTGGACAATAATCTGTCGGTCGAAGCGAGATCGTGACGTCATTGCGCAGGACACGCTGCTCCGCACAGTGTATTTTACCTTCATTCCCAAAACTGGGAACATATGCTTAATTTTATCGTTAATTTATCTAATTCTGTTTCACAAATGAAAATTTGCTCTACCAATTTGATTAAAACTACATGTCGAGAGCGTCGCCTCATGTTGTGTAGTTAGAGTACGTTAGAAGAACGTTTCAGCCAACTCATGCAGCTAGGAGCCATAACTCCAGCATGTACACGTCACTGCCACTTCGTAAGGATCAGTTTGGTTCTTATGACAGTTATCTACTAGATATTTTATTCATTTGCATGTACCATGGTTTCTAAAACTATATCTAATTTTTGTAGTGTCTGAAGCTGGAATATGACGACGTCGACTGTGAGAATGCCTACCTATATTTGGATTGAAAAAAAATAAGAAAACAATAGACTGCTTTCCAACTGCTTATATTTGTCGTCGTGCACGTGCAAGTATTTGCTTCTGTTTTCTGAAGTTGTAGGTTTGGCCCCATGAGTATACAGGACTTTCAATATTGATAATTTTTCCCAAGCTGTATGCATATGGCAAAAAAATTGTAGAAATCAGTACATTAGAAGTGTTAATACATAATCGAATATGTAACATACGTAATATTGCATGGAATACGAAACAAAGATAATATTGCCAAAATTATATAGTGAACTTTGGCCATGGTCATTGTTAAAAGAAGTCCAACCGATGTACGATGAAAAATTCTTGTTGAAAAAGATAGAGGCAAATACGTACGGTCAGCAAAATACGTCGAGTAATTCACTTTATGAGATCCGTAATCACAGTAAATTGTTTATATTAACGACCTGCGTCAAAATATCGACAAACGTATCCGGATGCGTGTTTATTTACGTTCCTACTATAGCGTCGAACTATTATTAATTTCCTTAGATGCGGGAGCCTTTTAGTTATAAATTAACTGCTTTTATTACTTTGATGCGCACACTCATACAGTGAAAGATTCACTGTGTTTTTTCGATTTTCGTTACCTTTTAATGAGGCTATTTTCCTACCATAACCAGGATCATTCATATTATTTCAAGTGCAGTCTAGATCGTTATCAGACGGACACTATCTTCTTTTCTCAATGCATTGCGAATTTTTTGTTCTTGCCCACAAACGTACGTATTAGGTCTGAAATCTTGGAGTCTCACTTTAGAGTTTAGTGCAAGGGGCATACGATTTCGCAGAAACACTCGTAGAAAGCTGACATTCTGTGTTTTGCAAAATACTACTTCTCAGTTCCTTGTCGTCTATCCTCACATCTGCCACTTCATTGCCTTATCTAACCGCCTCGGCCATTTTCATCCACACGGTTTCAGTTGTTTTAATTTTTATAATCAGGATGGCGGCAGTTGTGCGATACTCTATCGTCTTCATACCTCTAATAAAGATGCTCTGTAACACAGCTGCTCCAACAACAATTAGTACCAATCGTATTGCGGTGGACACAGATAAATTGAAAGTAAGTCGTTAGAAAATTCTAGTATATTGTTTAGAAAAGTTCGTAATTAATCATTCACAAAGATACTGTCTTATCCTGTGTCAAACAGAAGTATTTGTATAGGAGGCTTTCATGCCTTTCTTACAGTGAAGAAAAGAAAGGAAAGTATTTCAAGAAAACTGGAAATAAAACAAAAACTAGTGGCTGATGAGGACAGAACCACAGAACCTGATGGAAATATTGAAAGTTAAGCATGTAGCAGATGATGACGGCATCAGAGTTAACTATGCTTGGTGTTTGGAGTACAACGAACTGTCTTTGCATGCTTAAGGGTCAACTGGTATTTTGCATATTTCACACTATTCGTGTGTGTCTGACAAACGAGTGGCATGTGTTGACCAAAAACGCCTTCTCCATATCTGCTTAGGGCAACATTACAGACAAATGCCTGGCTTTGTGTGCACGAGACTGGAGATCTTATGAAGCTATTGGTGGTGAAGGATTTTGGGATCTGGCTCAGAGATTAGTCGATACTGCAGCTACTTATGGAAAAGTATCCACAAAACCCATTATGCCTAGCTCCACATTTGTCTCACAACACATCACAGAAAAAGTGAAACACCTTACAAAGGAAGTAACGTCTGAAGTAATTTACTACATGAGCGAAGGTGAATGCTCAATGACACAGGTATGAGGATTCATTACCTGACACGCACAGTTCCTTATTTTGTTAATCAGATCACGCTTCTTGTTTACGACTTGGTTTCCACGCGAATCTAAAATATATCAAAGTATTAGAAAGGAATTTGTGAGACGATTTGCCTCAAAGATGTACTTCTTACGACTGACCAAGGTGCCCACACTATCCCTGCTCTTCGTGGATATGCTGGACTGAATTATTCCAGCCACATGCTGAATACGGTGCGTTTAATGTACTGTATATGTCATCCAATTTCCCGCAACTTCATTTTGTTCCGACTACAGTGAAGGAACTTGTGACATTAGAAAATAAATGTGCCCTTGTTCATAGCCTACAGAGGACACTGGAGCAGCCGAACGATACACGCTGGAACGCATGATTAACCATGCTTTATTCAGTCGAAAGGCAGCATTCGGTATTGTGTAAAAATCTCTCTGAGAAATGAGAAACAGAGAGAATATAGTACTGAGATCACGTTGACGGAGGAACTTATTTCTGTCCTATTGGTATGTATGCTGTTGTGTTTTTACATGAAACTGGTATTCATTATCACGTAAATTATTTGAGCAATGTAAAGCATGGATTTTGCATACATTCCTTCATGACACCTCAAAAGACATGGAAACGGAAAAATCACCTACACAGCACCCCCTGTACCCATGTAAGATGAAGCTCCAGAAAAACGTTAAGTAAAGAATCTTAGGCCGCAGAAGCCTCAGAAATGAGTACTCCCAACCCGCCTCAAATATTAGGTAGAGAAAAATGCACCTCGAGCGAACTACTTTCCCGTGGACATCATTTCGTCATCTGAAAATGATGTCTGAATCTCAGAGGTTTAATGTTATAACAGAGGTAAAGTATACGATTCAGTAGCCACTTCATATATAATTTCGAGTAACCATTCACAAAACAACGATCCCTCGTGAAGGGCCTTCTACCAAACAAAACTAAATTCGGACTACCTAAATAACAACCAAAGATGCCGGCCGAAGTGGCCGTGCGGTTCTGGGCGCTACAGTCTGGAACCGCAAGACCGCTACGGTCGCAGGATCGAATCCTGCCTCGGGCATGGATGTGTGTGATGTCCTTAGGTTAGTTAGGTTTAACTAGTTCTAAGTTCTAGGGGACTAATGACCTCAGAAGTTGAGTCCCATAGTGCTCAGAGCCACTATTCGTCAGACTTTCCGGGTAGAATGTGAGAGCAACTTTGACAAACATTTTTTTTTCCAGTAGTACTTTCACATTCTGAAGATCTGCTAGACTTGCTTTACCACCATGAACAAAAGAACAGAGGTTTGCTTTGTGGGCAGATATTGACGACCACGCTATTCCCACAGATGAGTTACATTTGTACTAAAACCATAATTTTGAATTGGTCGGAAATGTGGATTATGATTGGAATTAAGACGGACAAATGTTTCCTACTCCCCAGAAGGTACCCAGAAAAATTTTGTACGTTCTAGTCATTCAAATTTGCATCAGAGAAAAAGTTTAGTTCAGCAACTTTCGTTCTAAGTGCACGACAGTAACTTCTGGACTGGAAAAATGTTGATGCTCTTGTCTTTCAATAATAGCAAGTCCAGTATCAGAGAAAATGAATGGAAGACTCTGTTGTGTCTTTCGCATCATGTTTTGTATTATGTTCTCTCCAAATATAATGTCGATGATTGTATCTGTTTGTCTTGTAGCTTTCATTTACGCAAACCGTTCTCAAATTAGTGTTGATTTATAGAAGCCAAATAAACAAATCTCTTCCTTTGTGCATTATTAATGCATTGTAAGCATTATATAGGCAGTTTCATCACACCCCAAGTAATGATGTTTTGATGTTAACGCAATGACAATTATTTAACATGAAAACGCTTAATTTATACAATCCGTTGACATGAAATAGTAATATGGGCCCGACGTGGTGCCATACTCAGTTTTTCTTTAGCACGAAACAAAATGGTTAGACATGACAACAATCCGCTTCTCCGCAAAATTAGATATTCAGTATATACTTTATGCAATCTCACCAAAACTAAGAAGTTTCGTTCTTATTTTTATTTATTTTTTGGATCGTACCGAATAAACAATGCTGTCTTTGGCCTGGTTCAGATACTTCCATTGTCAGCATATTTCATTATACTGGTCAGACTATTCATGAATTCGCCTCTGGATGTGCCAAAACCTAATTTATGTGTATAACGGTCGAGAAAACTATGCGAACACCACCCATCATTTCGATTAAAATGAAGGTTTTCAAAGAGTAACCAAATTTAACCAAACAGATGTACTAGCAAATGCATATGTACATTTCAGCAGCAACTATTATTTCAAAAACATGCTGCTAATATAAGTAGACAACATTCCATTTGAACTACTGATGGCCTCGGGAGAGCCTGTCATTACAAAACTCTACCATCTGGTGAGCACGATGTATGAGACAGGCGAAATACCCTCAGACTTCAAGAAGAATATAATAATTCCAATCACTAGGAGGGCAGGTGTTGACAGATGTGAAAATTACAGAACTATCAGTTTAATAAGTCACAGCTGCAAAATACTAACGCGAATTCTTTACAGACGAATGGAAAAACTGGTAGAAGCCGACCTCGGGGAAGATCAGTTTGGATTCCGTAGAAATGTTGGAACACGTGAGGCAATACTGACCTTACGACTTATCTTAGAAGAAAGATTAATAAAAGGCAAACCTACGTTTCTAGCATTTGTAGACTTAGAGAAAGCTTTTGACAATGTTAACAGGAACACTCTCTTTCAAATTCTAAAGGTGGCAGGGGTAAAATACAGGGAGCGAAAGGCTGTTTACAGTTTGTACAGAAACCAGATGGCAGTTATAAGAGTCGAGGGGCATGAAAGGGAAGCAGTGGTTGGGAAAGGAGTAAGACAGGGTTGTAGCCTCTCCCCAATGTTATTCAATCTGTATATTGAGCAAGCAATAAAGGAAACAAAAGAAAATTTCGGAGCAGGTATTAAAATTCATGGAGAAGAAGTAAAAACTTTGAGGTTCGCCGATGACATTGTAATTCTGTCAGAGACAGCAAAGGACTTGGAAGAGCAGTTGAACGGAATGGACAGTGTCTTGAAAGGAGGATATAAGATGAACATCAACAAAATCAAAACGAGGATAATGGAATGTAGTCAAATTAAGTCGGGTGATGCTGAGGGAATTAGATTAGGAAATGAGACACTTAAAGTAGTAAAGGAGTTTTGCTATTTAGGGAGTAAAATAACCGATGATGGTCGAAGTAGAGAGGATATAAAATGTAGACTGGCAATGGCAAGGAAAGCGTTTCTCAAGAAGAGAAATTTGTTAACATCGAGTATAGATTTAAGTGTCAGGAAGTCGTTTCTGAAAGTATTTGTGTGGAGTGTAGCCCTGTATGGAAGTGAAACATGGACGATAACTAGTTTGGACAAGAAGAGAATAGAAGCTTTCGAAATGTGGTGCTACAGAAGAATGCTGAAGATAAGGTGGGTAGATCACGTAACTAATGAGGAGGTATTGAATAGGATTGGGGAGAAGAGAAGTTTGTGGCACAACTTGACTAGAAGAAGGGATCGGTTGGTAGGACATGTTTTGAGGCATCAAGGGATCACAAATTTAGCATTGGAGGGCAGTGTGGAGGGTAAAAATCGTAGAGGGAGACCAAGAGATGAATACACTAAGCAGATTCAGAAGGATGTAGGTTGCAGTAGATACTGGGAGATGAAGAAGCTTGCACAGGATAGAGTAGCATGGAGAGCTGCATCAAACCAGTCTCAGGACTGAAGACCACAACAACAACAACAACAATATAATGTGGAGCATTTATTTCGCAAGAGTAGTGTAAAATGAAGGTATTTTAACACAGAAAAATATTTTGTCCCCCATCAGATTTGTGTTAAACACTTTTCATGGTGTAAACGTAGGCTTCCGTGGCCGTTGTCACAGTCAATAACATTATTCTAGGTATGTAACCGCACTGCCTTCTATAAAATTCCGACGGTTTGGCGAGTATTGTAGGAAGACTTTCTCAGGGTGTATTGCTAACTGCTGAATGGGCGCTAGTTCAATTACTTATGTAGTATGGAAGAGTGCTGTCATTGGATATGAGGGCGATGAGGAATGGTAAAGGTGTTCTTCTATTGGTGTTTACACTGCGTCTTGTCATTGGCAGAAACATGCCTGTTCCACTGGAGTTTCCTTTATTGCTTGCCATTGGTGTAAATGGGCAATTGGAAATTGAGCGGCGACTGCAACGTGGCGCTGTTTACTAACTCAATAGTATCAGCTAGGGCGCTTCAGCACTCTATGCACCCTCCGCCGCTGTGGCCTACCGCCCGCCTGCTGCTTAGCGAGAGCTGTCCCTCTTCAAAGCTGTCACTGCCGGCAGCCAAGACTTGGGAGTCGCTCCCTGTCTTTTCAATTCATGTTTTCGGGTCGCTTGTCTACTTTTATAGCCACTCTGTACACGGGCCTCTAGAAATTCAATCTGCATCCCGCACTGTTCCTGGTGTTCTGCTTCTGCTGATAGGTAGTATTGTTCGAGACGGGTATAACTGTCTTGTTCTGATACCCTTGTGCTTATTGGACTCACAGTCTCGCCTACATACACCTGTCCACATTCGAACCCGATTTCATAAACTCCGGTGGCATGGAACTTCTCAATAGTATCTTTCGTCGAGCCCAGAACGCCTTCTGTCTTGTTGTTGCTACGAGAAATCGGTTTCACTACAGCCCGACGGAGAATTTTGCCCAGATATCCAATGACCCCTTGTACGTATGGTAGCAGGACGGCGCCATAATTTTATGTATCATCCTCATGTCGTAGCCATTAGCTCCAAAAATGGACCTGACGTTCTGTGCTTGAGCTTTCAGATTGTGTTCATCGCTAATCCTGTAGGCACTCTTAGTTAAAGTTTGCGGGGTCGATTTCTTTTGCATAGGACGGTAGTGGGAGGATGCATACAGGTACCTGTCCGTGTTGGTCGCTTTTCTATAAACTCTGCGTCCACGCTTCCCATCAGGTTTATGGTAAACCTCCATGGTAAAATGAATTTTGCTATGCTTCTGATTGAGATGTTGGTGGAAGTGATGAAGGATGAATTTTGACATGTTCCGAAGACTCATTCCACAAGTTCCACAGAAGCCAAAAGTATATAGCGTACCAAAGGTCCACAAAGAAGACTTTCCTTTACGGTCGATAGTAGGAAGCATAAATTCACCGAACAATAAACTAGCAAAAGAATTGATTCCGAAGCTTAGGCATCTAGTGAGCGAAACAGATTCATACATCAAGGACTCGACCCACTTTGAAAGGAAAGCGTGTCTCTGGTACGGACCTGATGGTCAGTTTTGGTGTGAAGTCTTTATTAACGAATCTAGCCGTGACGGACACCATCTTAGAAGAAAGCGTGGAATTCGTTATCTGCCACTAGTGCACCACTGTTTATCGACCACCTATATCGGGTGGAAAGGAGATTCCTATGAAAAGACGGACGGTGTAATCAAGGGCTCCCTTCTATCGCCTCCGCAGTAGATATTTTTAAGCAAGCGTTCGAAGAAACAGCACTCCAGTCTGCACCGTTAAGCCCAGATTGCTGGCTACGATTCGTTGACGACACCTTTGTCATCCGGCTACACGGAGAAGAAATGCTTGAGAATTTCCACCAACATCTCAGTCAGAAGCACAGCAAAATTCACTTCACCATGGAGATAGAAAAGAACGGTGTATTGCCTTTTCACGACGTGCATGTTTACCGTAAGCCTGATGGGAAGCTTGACACAGACAAGTACCTGCATGTATCCTCCCACTACCGTCTAATGCAATAGAGTGCCTACAGGATGAGCGATGAACACAGTCTCAAACCTGAAGTACAGAACGTCAGGTCCAGTTTTGGAGCTAATGGCTACGACATGAGGATGATATATAAAACTGTGGTGCCAAAGGAGGAGGGAATTTGGGAGATGCAGAACGAAGCACGAATCACTGTCCTGCTGCCACACGCACAAGAGGCACTGGCGTCTGGGCAAAATTCTTCACCAGGCAGGAATGAAGCCAACGATTCGTAGCAACATCAAAATAGAAGACGTTCTGGGCTCGACAAATGACACCATTAACAAGTTTCATGCCGCCGGAGTTTATGAAATCGGGTGCGAATGTGGACTGATGTACCTAGGCGAGATTAGGCGTCCAATAAGCACAATGTTATCTGAACACGAGAGGTATACCCGTCTCAAACAATAAAACAAATCAGTTGTGGCAGGACGCCACGAACAGTGTGGGATGAAGATTTCATTTCGAGAGGCCCGTGTACTGGGGAAACAGCCAATTAGCTTGAGGAGGAAGGTAAGAGTGGCAATAAAAGGAGACAATCGACCCGAGAACATGAATAGAGAAGACGGGTACCGACTCCCAGCGTACTGGCTGCCAATACGTCAGGTCCAAATGTCTAAATGTGTGTGAAATTTTATGGGAATTAACTGCTAAGGTCATCAGTCCCTAAGCTTACACACTACTTGACCTAAATTATCCTAAGGACAAACACACACAGCTATGCCTGAGGGAGGACTCGAACCTCCGCCGGGACCAGCCGCACAGTCCGTGACGGCAGCGACATAGACCGCTCGTGTAATCCCGCGCGGCGCGTCAGATCCATTTTTGGAGCTAATGGGTATGACATGAGGATGATACATAAAACTATGGCGCCGTCCTGCTACCATACGTACAAGGGGCCATTGAACGTCCGGGCGAAATTCCCCGTCGGGCAGTAATCAAGTCGATTTTTCGTAACAACAAGATAGAAGGCATTCTGGGTTCGACGAAAGATACTATTTGGAAATTCCATGCCGACGGAGTTTATGAAATCGGGTGCGAATGTGGACTGGTGTATGTAGGTGAGACTGGGCGTAAAATAAGCATAAGGTTATCGGAACACGAGAGGTATACCCGTCCCAAACAACACTACACATCAGCAGTGGCAGGACACCAGGAACAGTGTGGGATGAAGATTGAATTTCGAGAGACTCGTGTACTGTCCAAACAGTCGTTGAGCTTTAGGAGGAAGATCAGAGTGGCTACGAAACTAGACAAGCGCCCCGATAACACGAACAGAGAAGACGGGTACGGACTCCATCGGAAGGACAGCCCACGCAAAACTGCAGACGCGCGGTAGGCCACAGCGGCGGGGGGTACACAGAGTGCTGACGAGCCCTAGCTAGTATTAGGCAATTAGTAAACAGCGCCACGCTGCAGTCCCCGCTCAATTTCCTATTCGCTGAATTCCAGCAATGGCAAGCAATAAAGAAATCTGTAATGGAAATCGCCTGTTTCCGCCAATAGCAAGAGGCAATGCAAAAAAAAAAGAAAATACAATAGGACTCCAATACCCTTCCTCCTCTGAGCACTATGGGACTTCTGAGGTCATCAATCCCCTAGAACTTAGAACTACTTAAACCTAACTAACATACGGACATTACACACATCCATGCCCGCGGCAGGATTCGAACGTGCGACCGTAGTAGTCACGCTGTTCCAGACTGAAGCGCCTAGAACCGCTCGGCCACCACGGCCGTCAAATATACAAGAGGGAGGCGTTTTACGATAGTTGCCTCAACTTCGGTATTTTATAGTTGACAATGCGGTCACAAACCCAGAAGAATTCTATGAACTTTTCACAGTGTATAGGGAAATCCCTCACTAAGAGGTGGTAACAACTGTCCTAAAATATTAGAGCTTATTACGCAGTGAGGGATGTATATTTAAAGGAAGCCGACCCATCCAATGCTGCGGCGGGTTGAGCAGCCCAGTGCTGCGGCCTGGAGTGCGGCCGCGTCACGTGAAGTGAGGAGCACATGCGCTGGGCCGGCAGTGCTGAGGGACTCTGCCCATAACACATTTGGGTTTACGAGTATAAGAACCATAATGTAGGCACAAGATTAGTGTGGCATTCTTGTCTTTTTAACGTCCATGCAGTAATGAGGAAACACGTACTGTAATGACGTTGTTACTAAATGCGCCCAAAAGGAAACAACGTGCTGTTGTTACTGCTTGCCTTCCAAAGGAAAAACATCGGTAGAGATTCATCACAGAATGAAGAATGTTCATGGGGCAACATGTCTGTCGAAAACCACAGTTGTGAAACGGAATTTGTAACAAGTGCAGCTGCTACTTCATCTACATCCATACTCCGCAAGCCACCTGACGGTGTGTGGCGGAGGGTACCTTGAGTACCTCTATCGGTTCTCCCTTCTATTCTAGTCTCGTATTGTTCTTGGAAAGAAGGATTGTCGGTGTGCCTCTGTGTGGGCTCTAATCTCTCTGATTTTATCCTCATGGTTTCTTCGTGAGATATACGTAGGAGGGAGCAATATACTGCTTGGCCCCTCGGTGAAGGTATGTTCTCGAAACTTCAACAAAAGCCCGTACCGAGCTACTGAGCGTCTCGCTTGCAGAGTCTTCCACTGGAGTTTATCTGTCATCTCGGGATCTTTCTTTCTATGTATTCGCAGCACATTACACTTGTCTACATTGAGATTCAATTGCCATTCCCTGCACCATGCGTCAATTCGCTGCAGATCCTCCTGCATTTCAGTACAATTTTCCATTGTTACTACCTCTCGATATACCACAGCATCATCCACAAAAAGCCTCAGTAAACTTCCGATGTCATCCACAAGGTCATTTATGTATATTGTGAATAGCAACGGTCCTACGGCACAGCTGAAATCACTCTTACTTCGGAAGACCTCTCTCCATTGAGAATGACATGCTGCTTTCTGTTATCTAGGAACTCCTCAATCCAATCACACAATTGGTCTGATAGTCCATATGCTCTTACTTTGTTCATTAAACGACTGTGGGGAACTGTATCGAACGCCTTGCGGAAGTCAAGAAACACGGCATCTACCTGGGAACCCGTGTCTATCGCCCTCTGAGTCTCGTGGACGAATAGCGCGAGCTGGCTTTCACACGATCGTCTTTTTCGAAACCCATGCTGATTCCTACAGAGTAGATGTCTAGTCTCCAGAAAAGTCATTATACTCGAACATAATACGTGTTCCAAAATTATACAACTGATAGACGTTAGAGATATAGGTCTATAGTTCTGCACATCTGTTCCACGCCCCTTCTTGAAAACGGGGATGACCTGTGCCCTTTTCCAATCCTTTGGATCGCTACGCTCTTCTAGAGACCTACGGTACACCGCTGCAAGAAGGGGGGCAAGTTCCTTCGCGTACTCTCTGTAAAATCGAACTGGTATCCCATCTGGTCCAGCGGCCTTTCCTCTTTTAAGCGATTTTAATTGCTTCTCTATCCCTCTGTCGTCTGTTTCGATATCTACTATTTTGTCATCTGTGCGACAATCTGGAGAAGGAACTACAGTGCAGTCTTCCTCTGTGAAACAGCTTTGGAAAAAGACAATTAGTATTTCGGCATTTAGTCTGTCATCCTCGGTTTCAGTACCATTTTGGTCACAGAGTGTCTGGACATTTTGTTTTGATCCACCTACCGCTTTGATATGAGACCGAAATTTCTTAGGATTTTCTGCCAAGTCAGTACATAGAACTTTACTTTCGAATTCATTGAACGCCTCTCGCATACCCTTCCTCACTTCGCGTAATTTTTGTTTGTCTGCAAGGCTTTGTCTATGTTTATGTTTGCTGTGAAGTTCCCTTTGCTTCCTCAGCAGTTTTCTAACTCGGTTGTTATACCACTGTGGCTCATTTTCCATCTCTTACGATCTTGCTTGGCACATACTAATCTAACACATATTGTACGATGGGTTTGAACTTTGTCCACTGATCCTCAACACTATCTCTACTTGAGACAAAACTTTTGTGTTGAGCCATCAGGTACTCTGAAATCTGCTTTTTGTCACTTTTGTTAAACAGAAAAATCTTCCTACCTTTTTTAATATTTCTATTTACGGCTGAAATCATCGATGCAGTAACCATTTTATGATCGCTGATACCCTGTTCTGCGCTAACTGTTTCAAATAGTTCGGGTCTGTTTGTCACCAGAAGGTCTAATATGTTATCGCCAAGAGTCGGTTCTCTGTTTAACTGTTCAAGGTAGTTTTCAGATAAAACACTTTAAAAAATTTCACTGGATTCTTTGTCCGTGCCACCCGTTATGAACCTTTGAGTCTCCCAGTCTATATCCGGCAAATTAAATACTCCACCAAGAACTATAATATGGTGGGGAAATCTACTCGAAATATTTTCCAAATTATCCTTCAGGTGCTAAGCCACAACAGCTGCTAAGCCAGGGGCCTATAGAGACATCCAATTGCCATGTATGAGCCTGCTTTAACCGTGACCTTCACCGAAATTATTTCACTTTTCGGATCTCCGTCAATTTCCTTCGATACTATTGCACTTCTTATCACTATAAACACGCCTCCCCCTTCACTGTCTAGCCTGTCTCTGCGGTATACATTTCAATCTGAGTTTAGAATTTCATTGCTGTTTACATCTGGTTTCAGCCAACTTTCTGTCCCTAGTACTATGTGGGCATTGTGACCGTTTATTAATGAGTGCAGTTCTGGGACCTTTCTATAGACGCTCCTGCAGTCTACTATTAGCATCTTAATATTGTTATTCCCTGTTGCATTTTCCTACTCCTAACTTGCCGCGTCTCAGGAGGCGTCTTGTCGGGCCTAGGGAGGGAATTCTCTAACATAAAAGACCCACATGGGCATTCCACACGTACTCCGCTACCCTTGTAGCCGCTTCCTGCGTGTAGTGCACGCCTGACATATTAAGAGGGACCCTACATTTCTCCACCCGATAGCGGAGGTCGAGAAATTAGCATCCGCAGACTCGTCTGAGCCTGTGGTTTAAGCCTTCCACTCGGCTCCAAAACAGAGGACCGCGATCGGTTCTGGGAACGATACTACAAATAGTTAGCTCAGATTCCACCTTACGAGCGAGGCTTTCCGCCTGTACCAACTCCGCCAACCGCCTGTATGAACTGAGGATGACCTCTGAACCCAGACGGTAGGAGTCATTGGTGCCGACATGAGCAACAATTTGCAGTCGGGTGTACGCAGTGCTCTCTATCGCCGCCTCCAGGGCCTCCTCCACATCTCGGATGAGACCCTCCGGCAAGCTGACAGAGTGAATACTGGCCTTCTTCCCCGACCTTTCCGCTATTTCCCTAAGGGGCTCCATCACCCGCCTAACGTTGGGGCTCCCAATCACTAATAAACCCCTCCCCCCGTGTGCCTGCTCGGACCTTGCTGAAGGAGCGGCCACATGTCCAATCACGGGCAGAGCGGGCGATGCCACACGACCAGCCTCCACATTTACCCTACGCCTCGTGCGCCGCGAACGCCGCTGAATCCGCCACTCCCCTTGGGGAGAGGGTGGCCCACCCGCGCCCGGAACCCGCGAAGATGTCTCGACAGCAGGGACAGTGGGTGAAGCATGTAACACCTGGGGTGTACCTTGCGACGCACCAGACTCCCCACTGGCGCTACACTCCGAGGCAGCAGCCTGAAGACGGCTGACCGCGGCCATCAACACGTTCAGTTGTTCGCGAACAGTGGCCAACTCCTCCTGCGTCCGTAAACAGCAGTCACACATCATATCCATCCCAAGAAATCAATTTTCTGTAGAGTGTTAATCGACTTTTAACTAGACTGCTAAGGCGGGTGATAGTTGACTAAACTGTGGATACTAGACACTTCTTGTAGAAAACAATGAAAATAGCACTACGTGTCTCTGGACTGTATTCAAAACAAACACTAGCACACTGGCACTGTGGCTGACTAAAGGGGCTCTCTCTGATTGTATTCAAAACAAACACGAAATCTATGGAACACTATTACTGGCACTCGACAATTAAAGCTTCCTAAAAGCAAAAACACACGGGAGAAGAAGTGACAAGCAAGAAAAATACAGTTAATACTTAAATTAACGTAGCTCGCTGCACAGCAGACGTGACACAGACGGCAGTTACGACGACACGTCATGATGACGCACGTCCACGTATCGCAAATGTCAAAACGCAGAAGGTACGCCCACTCAACTGGGAGACAGTGAGGCACCCACCCCATAGTCCTAACGTCTCCCCATGCTATTATCGCGACTTCGGGCTCAGAAATAAGGCCTCGAAGAGTCGATGATTCTTGAGGGATGAGGATGTGTGGCCAACAGTTATGAACAACTTCACACAACAGGGCGCCCTGTCTTACGGAGCAAGTATCTTCGACCTGATGTATGGGTGAGATGATTTCCTCAAAGGCCCTGGTGATTTTGCCTGTTTGGCATTCCGGTTACTGTACAGCCTTCGAACAGAAGCTTCTTGATCGCCTCCATAATTTGTGATAATATATGAAGTATCAATACACTTCGTTCAGTTCCATAGGAACTTTCATATCAGCACACACTCCGCTGTAGAGTGAAAATTTCATATTCGTAAATGAATCCTGTCCGTCGACTAATTTCGCTTTTATTCTTTCATTGTCAGTTAAAGCCGGCCGCGGTGGCCGTGCGGTTCTAGGCGCTGCAGTCCGGAACCGCGGGACTGCTACGGTCGCAGGTTCGAATCCTGCCTTGGGCATGGATGTGTGTGATGTCCTTAGGTTAATTACGTTTACGTAGTTCTAAGTTCTAGGGGATTGATGACCTAAGATGTTAAGTCCCATAGTGCTCAGAGCCATTTGAACCATTTTTTGTCAGTTAAAGCTTTATTTCTATATAAATTATTTTGTAATGTCGTTTAGTACAAAATTTGCAGTACCCGTCGATTATGTACTTACATAATAGACTTTGAGAATCCTCATCCTTCTCTTCTGTTACCCCCACACATTTTTAAAGGCCTGTGACAATCGCTAGACTTCCTCTTCTATTGGAAACAGCCACTGGACCTGTAAATGTCCTTTATACCATAAAGAAATAGCGAAGGATAAATAGCACTGACACCACGATTTTGTTGAACTGAAGGCAGTTTTTCTGCCAGAAAAATGCCACATCATAACCTAAATGAAATGTTGCCTTCTAGAGAGTGCACAGAATAATATACTGGCAGATGCACAGATGGCACGGCAAGAGTGAGGATAGCTGTAATTTGGGCTTTTTCGGGTAGGCAGTCTGTATGCTACAAGAGAAACGCTGAGAACTGGAGAGAAGGTACCATACTAAACTGAAGCCTAAGCTAATATTTTTTGCAATATTAGGTGGAGACCCTCCACACCCGCAATGGCATGATGGCCATTGATAAAGATCTCCTTTCACATCTGTTTTGCTTAGTCTCTGAAAAGAATCCTGATAAAAATGCAACAAACGTGTGATTTATTTTCGTCTTAATTGTTAACTATTTGTATCTTTCAGAGATGGATAATGAGAGGCCAGTTTTTAGTAAAAGCTGCAGTTCTCTTGTTGCCGTGCTCACATTTGCTTCTTGAGCCAAAATCAGCGGAGTTTACACCAAGTCACCTCAATAAAAATTCTGCAGACTTACCTGCAAATGAATTCCGAATTAGTGGTCCTTTTAATGAGGAACTGAGAACAAGCAAGGTCAATAGTTTATTAAAAAGCACGACACAGGAACAAAAAGGAACGTGTAATGTCTTACCATATGTTCTTCCAAATCCCACAGCATTTCCTGTTTCATCAGCTATCTATGACCCTCTAAAATAGTACCCTTTCATCGGAAAAGTCTGTAGTTAGTGGAAACAAAGTAAGTGGTAATTAGTGGCTCAATAGCTATCTTGAGAGCCAATGTGAGTCTTTCGTCTACTGCAAGTTTCGTGTGCCACGAACTATTTCTGACTCGCCACACAATTCAATCAAAATTGGCAAATATTAATACAAGAACTGAATTAATCAATGAACTGGTAACATTGTTAATATTAATGGAAGGGTCAAAATCAATAAGTGGAATGAGCATATGGGAACAATTTAAGTACAACCGTTAAATAAAGTAATTCAGAGCAAGCAGCAGCTGAAGCCTCAACAAAAGGAATAAGACAATCAAAGTCTATAAATATAAGACCTGCGTTGTGCGCTTTAGAAACACCAGATCTGATGTATTAAAAATAACCTTGCGAAAGGGGACGGGTTTGTCTGAAAACCAGTCATCACGGTTTAAGATAGTTTATTAAAATAAAACAACATATTAAAAATTCACAAAATAATTGTAAACCATCATTTGTCGTTGCCTGTTGTGTAGTTAATTACTTCACTTACATTATTATTATATTGAGTGTTGTGGTATGTTGCGGTGATAAATGAAAAGGAAATGTGGGGCCCGCATAGGAGATGTCCAAATAAACATACGCGATTCACGCACAAGATGAGAGATAAAAAGAATTTTGCCCATCACAGTTAAGCCAGAGTCTCAGGTGTCCATACCTACCGCTTTCATTGAGTTATTGTGGACAAGAATACCATGGAACACTTTCCGAAAAATAAATTTATCTGCATCACCTTGCACTTCAAAACTAAGGCACACTAGCGTGAAACATCCGCAAATGCCATGGATATTCACGGACAAAGCAAACTTATTAAGGCTCGTAAATACATAAAGAACACGAATATAAATCGTATACACACAAATATTAATTACATCTCATGCGCTGTTGAGAATGAAACTGATTCAAAATAGTGCAGAAATCACATGGGTATGAAAAAACTATTCCATTTTAAAACTGAAACGAAATGAAAAGTAGAAGAAATAAAACACATACACCCAAGAAAAGTTCACACACACATTCCAATTTAAAGGGAAGTGGGACAACCGAATTTTAAACCTGTACTATAGTAACGAACTTCCTACGCCACGTGTTCTGCTTACACAAAGCGAGGACTGGAAAAACTTTCTACATACAGATTCAGACAAAAATACTCTGGAAAATTTGAGAATTAGACTACCAAACTTAGAAAAGAACTAGCAGATCGAACGTGTACATCAGTTGGTATAGCTATACACCATCACAAATTAAGACACTCACCAGCGCCAAGTAGCTCTTAAGAATACGTTCTTCACTCACCAAAGGTCCAGTCCCGAGTGCCGGGAGCACACTCTTCCTGCAGCGAACTTCCCGTAGGTAGCCAGAAGAGTCCAGAGGGGTTCTTTCCACCACGAAATGAAGTAGTAGCCAGAAGAGTCCAGAGGGGTTCTTTCCACCACGAAATGAAGTATAGTCGAATGACTACCGAAAGGGTACCAATCTCTTTGCCTTGAGTGAGAAAGCTGTGTTGGCTACACTGCTGCTACCACCGCAGACAGTCAGACGCTGTACTGCTACCATATATAAGACAAATCAACACACATACTCACTCACTTATTCATGCAGATGGTAAAGAGAGAAAGGAAATTTAAGAGCATAAAATGTAGGCAGATGTGCATAGGATTACATGCCCACTGGAAAAATTTCTACTTTAATGTGGTCGTGTACCGCTGGACGGGACAAACACGAAGTACAAAACTAATCTAACAGACACAGTTCAACACAGTAGATAATGCACTTTCGCATAGTAACCATATGACAAAATACACCCCTAGTTGGGTGCCATCATTTGCATAAATGTCGTTTCGATATCTCAAATTGTTTATGAGATAACAGAAATGATACGAATATTTCACTCTAGTTTTATCGGTGGCATTCGTAAAGCCAAATGTGTGCCATACGAAAGATAAGTTACCTCGAGATTGGAGACAGATAGAGACTTCTACACAAGTCTAAAGAAAAATTCAATTTGTTAGCTGAATTTCATACACAGCAACATATTATGTAAAACGCACCAAACGCAAAATCACATCGTTTTCTGTTTTCCATTGTAAAAGTTTTCGAATTTCATGAAGTGTCTTAATTAACTGCAAATTCACAATAACTTTTATCAATAAGGAAATTGTGGACACATTATCGCGATGCTGATATATAAAGCTATAGAAAGTTCAAAAACGGATTTTTTACCAAGTAGCATCTGTAAAATTGTTTGAGAAAGTCTGCAAGACGTGCGCCTCGATTCCGTCGGCGTATCGCGTTTGCAACAGGCCACAGGCAGGCAAACAACGTCGGCCTCCCCTTCGGAACGAACGAATGAACTTTTCCAGCGCTTCGTCGAAAGCTGGTCATAGCGCACCGGACACCACATCCCGCGTGGGCTCTAACGGGTACTTTTCGAAAAGGGCCGCGGAAAGGCGAGACAAGCCTATTATCTGTCCAAAAGCTGCTCTGACATTAGCGGTAATTAAAGCATCGGATTGTCTATGAACTTAACGAGGTCACGTTGAAGCGAAGAATTGTACACGAGTCTGTTCAGTTTATCGGGAAGTACGAAATGTGCAGTCAAATGGTTCAAATGGCTCTGAGCACCATGGGACTTAACATCTGTGGTCATCAGTCCCCTAGAACTTAGAACTACTTAAACCTAACTAACCTAAGGACATCACACACATCCATGCCCGAGGCAGGATTCGAACCTGCGACCGTAGCAGTCGCGCGGTTCCGGACTGCGCGCCTAGAACCGCTAGACCACCGCGGCCGGCAAAATGTGCAGTCGCACAAGCCTAAAAATACCACCTCCTACTTTCACAGCGAATTTGTATTGACAAAATCGATCCACCAGTGCATATGAATTTTCGTCCAACCGCAGACGTCTGTCCCTGCTTTGTAAACATACATAACCTGGTCTGTAAACAAAGGAAAGCACAGTGCTGCAGGAAGCAGTTTGCCAACTCCACTCGAAATGAGAAGTCCGCTGGTGGCAAAGTGTGCCCCTTCTGTGGATGGTAATGGTGCAGTTTTTGTTCGTGTATCAATCTCCTACTGCTGTTTGTCTTGTGTTCAGAGCTCGTGCAACGTCTCCGTTATTATCTGGCTTCCAGATCCAGTGCTCTGTCGTACCTCAGGTAGGCTGCATCTTCCAATGTGACAAAGGAAAAATCCAGCATCTCGTAGGGGCCACTATTCAGATTGAAAAGTACTATGATTCGGTTGTCGTGCATCGTAGCTGTGTAGCTGTGAAAGTTGCGTCGTTGTGTCACAGATCTATTTTACTTGGTGACCCACATACGAGGTGCATAACGGCTAACTCTTCCTTAATAAACCTGTTCAGCCTGCTATGTACTATGTTAACTTACTACTAATACTGCAGGAAAAAGAAACCCAAAACAGAACCGAGATGTACTAAATAAAAGGCTACATGTGAAGAGCAAAGCAGGCGCTACAGTCGTAAACAACGAGTACCTTTATTGAACAAAACTTACTGAGCATGCCATCGGTAGTCGAAATGCGTTAAAAATATTTTCAGTGCAGTGCAGACAGAAGGCTAAAGAGTGTAATAAATAGAGTGATATTCAATTCCAGTGAAAAATCTCATCGGAGCACATGTGCCCGTTACATTACAATATTCTAAACTAGCTATAAATCGATGCTTCGAATCGGCAGTTAAAGAAGGGCCTTTGCATACCGACTATCTGTAGGGTTCCTTAGTTGATAAAAATTGAAGTCTTATAAGATTAATTTATCAATTAATTCGTGGTTCCTAGTCGAGGAATCGAATGTAAATAAAGTGTTCCGGAAGCAACCAAAGAAATTCGTAGTTTATAATCGTTATAATGGCAAAGATAAGTTTGCAGCGCATAGTTTCGTCATAGACGTAAATATCCGAAAATACTTCCGTCACTGAGGTAAAACAAATTGACAGCGCTGCTTGTTCTCTGTTTTACTACGACGTCACTATAGTAAACAGCCAGACTATTAAACTGAGCATCCTCCAAAATCCTTAGATTGCTATATATTTCTTTCTGTTGCACGATTTTGATGAAATAAAGCCTAAACGTGGCCTCAGTCTACGCTCAAACTATCTGGGAAAATCGCACCAAAATTCATCCCCTGGTTTTGAGACTGGTGTTTAGGTTAAAATTTTAAATTACGGAATCTTTCTTTCGAGATACGATTTTAATCAAATAAAGACTATACGATGCGCCAGAATAAGCTTAAGTTACGTGTGAAAACAACATGGAAATTCGTCTAAGAGCTTTCGAGATTAGTTCAAATGGTTCAAATGGCTCTGAGCACTACGGGACTTAACGTCTGAGGTCATCAGTCCCCTAGAACTTAGAGCTGCTTAAACCTAACTAACCTAAGGACATCACACACATCCATGCCCGAGGTAGGATTCGAACCTGCGACCGTAGCGGTCGCGCGATTCCAGACTGTAGCGCCTAGAACCACTCGGCCACCCGGCCGGCTCGTGATTAGTATATACAAATATATAAATAGACATATGGTTTTACGTGTCGCTGGAATTTGTGTCAAACTGTGCTTGAGACAGCGACGGATTAACTGTAATTTTCGGCGGGAACTTGGCAGTGTTTCAATTACGTAGAAGAGGACAATGTCCGACGACATTAATACGTTCTACTATTCCAAAGTACAAAGCGCATGAACAACTCTACAACCAGAGGTGCGCAACCATTAGAAACCAACATAACATAAACTATGGAATATTTAAAGTCTTAAACACTTAATTTGACATTAAAATAGATGTTCCAGAAATTACGAACTCGAATAATTGTGTGCGTAAGTAAAACTACTGTAGTTCCCGGAGCTGTCCAAGTGCAGACGCATTAATAAGAAGATGTCTGGCATGTTCTGTTCAGCATAGCTCTGACTGTGGCTATAGTTATGATCTGAATCTACTGGATGAGCTCTCTGGAGCGCAAAACTAATTAAAAGCCAGTGACCTTGCGGATTCACGTATTAAAAGGCGAATTTGAAAGGAAGGCTTCGCTTAGAGCAGCTAATAGCTTCTGGGGCTGGCGATACTCTCAAGGGACGACATTGCTGTGGACAGTTCAGTTTAATTAACGAGATACTCACGTCGCCTGTTAAGCCGAGAGATCGTTTCCAGACTTCGTTGCCGAACTCGAAGTTAACACAAACAAGTAAGATAAAATGTCATTTGCTACGGAATGACAGGGGAAGGAAATGCTATTAACGGGAAAGGGAAAGGCTTTCAACACAACTGATACTCAGATAAAGAAACTATTAGGTCGTACGGTAATATCTGCATATATAATAGCATATAAATGATGACTCATGGAAGAAACATCAAATGTAGTGGTCCGGAAATTCGTAATACAAACTTCTAGGCCTTGTAGAGGGCAGTAAGTACGTAATATTTTGTATATGAACCCATCTCCGGAAACTAACCGTTTATGTTCTACGATGTTTTCACTGCTGCTTGAGAAAGTAAATTAGGCAACACGCAGTACAATTATTCAGTAACAAATCCAAAGGAAACATAAAGAAACATCTATTTATTACTTAAGCAAATTTGTTTCTATTAACACTTCAACATTAGGTATTCACTCAATTCCAAACCTAAAAAAGAACCCAGCATGCTGTACGTACAGAACAGTACTAATTTACCACATGTCCAAGAAGTTTGTAACGGTAATTTCTCAAAACTCTGTATACCTTAGAACAATGAAATTTAAATGTCAGATCTGTAAACAATTAATGATCGCTGTAAGACGTATGCACGGCCTCAACATTTGTAGAAAGACGGAGATCCGTTCTGAAGAGGAACGTTGTTCTGAAACTCGTGTCCTCTTTTCCCATCTCAGGTGATGTCTTTCCTTCATCAGTACCAAAAATAGAAAGTTTGTATGCTCTTCACTTTCCCAAATCTTTAATGAAAAGCTAGCTGACTCACTGCACAGTGTTCACATTACTGCCGTCCAAATGCAAACGTTCGACTACTCACTCTACGCTTGTATCACTGCCTTCTCATTAATCAGAACCATTAATATTCTCCTTAAGGGAGGAGAGAAGAACCTTTGGAGATATCAACCTATTACTCTGGAGGACACGATCAGTACCAGAAGTAGCAGGAGACTGAACAAGACTGATTCCATGACTGATCCAGACCAACGAACAAAAAAATTTACTTGTACATGGACTGAAACCAACAGTATCTATATTAAACGTTTGGAGAGTTATTTCTTAAACAGAAATAATTATCGTAATGGGGTTTAAGATTGGTTGACGTCACCAGGAAGAACGAACTACAGCAATAGATTTCTATAAAGACATACCACAATAAAAAGGTAGATAAGTACGAGTCCGACCGAGGATTCCATCTTTTTTCCACTTTTTCTTTTACTTTTTTTGAGTCGACAGTCCTCTGACTGGTTTTATACTGCCCGTCAGATATTCCTCTCCTGTATCGAACTTTTCATCTCAGAGTAGCAGAGAACCACATGCAAGACACGTCTTCAATTATTTGCCGGACGTATCCCAATCTCTGTCTTTTTCTAAAACTCACATACAAACTTAGTTACGTATATGGATAGCTCATCAATCCCAAGAATAGACAGTCTCGGTGATTTCTGCCTGTTATTGATATCGATACTAGGAACACCTCAGATACGACAATTCAAAAAAAAAAAAAAAAAAAAAAAAAGCTAGAATGTTTCATTAATAAGTTACAATTTTTGTACAATTTCCCACCTAATTTAGTAATTTTTCATTTATTTTATTAAATTTATTGTGGAGTTCGATTAACATGCTCTTTTAATTGGCAAATTTCATATGCGTTGAGGTTGTCTGCTCTCGGCCCTGTTGCGATTAGTGGTAAGATTTGACGGAAGTTCCAGAGAAGGAAACAGTACAGCCGGCCAGGGGGCTGTTACTGTAACGCAAACAATTAATTCATCTGCGGAAAGCTATAGCGGCTATCCCATGTTCGGTCAGAGGACGCTTGCCATCTGTAATAAAAAGAAAAAGAGTAAAGAAACAAACAAGGAGCTTGACTGGGAACGAAAAATAACGAACTAAATGAGAAGAGGAAAGAAAATAAAAAATTATGGCGAAGTTGACTGGTAAGCAAAACCCACTCGGTCCCGGTTAGAACCGCGTCACCACTTACATTTTGAATAAAAAGTCATCAGCATTAGCGGCCGAGGACTTCACGTATAAGAAGTGATCCTCGTTACACCAAAGGCCTCGTCAAAGATGGTGGAGGAGCAGACAGAAGTTCAGGGCACTCTCTTTCGCCTTGGGGCAGGATATTGCCCTTGTCATGGGGATGCTGAAGGCAATGTAAACTAATGTATTAAAGGCACATAATGTGTATATTCAGGCACGTGTCACGTAATTGAAAATGTGTCAATCTCTACATTAGTAAAAGATTCCTTACTAGTTCCCAATTCGGATAACCGTGAGGTGACTGCCAAGGGGGAGGTGGCCGTTACAAAAAGACTGAATAACCAACGAAAGAGTTACGTTCTGCGAGTCGGGGCGTGGACTGTAGGACGTTTGAAAGTGGGAGGGAAGCTAGAAGATCTGAAAAGGGAAATGCAATATGCCAGTGAAGTGAAATGGAAAGAAGACAAGAATATCTGGCCAGATGAGTGTATGGTAATGTCAACAGCAGAAGAAAGTGGTTTAACAGGAGCAGGATTCGTTATGAATAGCCAAGTAGAACAGAGAGTTGAGTTACTGTGAACAGTTCAGTGATAGGGTTGTTCCCATAAGTAAATCAACACCGACAACGGTAGTTCAGGTATACATGCCGAAGTCTAAAATTTAAGATGAAGAGACAGTGACAGTATATGAGAATAGTGAACAGGTAATTCAGTACGTAAAGGGAGATGAAAATCTAATAATGATGAGTGATTGGAATACAGTTGTAAGGGAAGGTGTAGAAGGAAGTGTTACGGGAGAATATGTTCTTTGTAGTAGGAATGAGAGAGGAGAGAGACTACCTAAGTTCTGTAATAAACTTCAGCATGATGTTCAAGACTCACAAGAAGAGGAGTTATATTTGTTAAAAGCCGGAAGGTACAGTAAGGTTTCAGTTAGATTATATCATGGTCAAGAAGAGATTTCGAAATCGTACTGGACTGTAAAGAGTACCCAGGAGCAGATGAAGACTCAGATCACAACATAGTAGTGATGAATAGCAGGCTTAAACTTAAGAGACTACTCAGGAAGAATCACTACGCAAATAAGTTGGATGCGGAAATACTGAGAAATGGTAAGATTCGCTTGACGTTCTCTGAGGCTATGGATGCCGCAATAATGAATACCTTAGCAGGCAATAGACAGCAATAAAAATTGCAATCACAGAAGATGGAAAGGAAAACTTAGGTACAAAGAAGGTAATCGTGAAGAAGTGATGGATAACAGAAGGAATAGTTCTGTTGATCGAAGAAAAAGGGGAGTACAAACATGTTCAGGGAGATATAGGATTTAAATATGAGTAAATCGCTTAAGAATTAAATAAATTTGAAGTGCAGTGACGCTGGGGCGAAATGACAGCATCAACAACGTGAAGAAGTCGAAATACAAATTACAGTCGGAAGAACTGACTCAGACTATAGAAAAGTCAAATAACCTTCGGTAAAATGAAAAGCACGGATGGTAACATTAAGAGCTCAATAGAAATTCCACTGTTAAAAGCAAAGGAGTGAGCAGATAGGTTGCAAGAATACTTTGATGGCCTTTCTGGAGAGGGGGGTGGGAACTTTTTTGATGTCTTGGTAGAAGAAACGTGAGCTTATTTAGAAGAGGTAGGGGATACAGTACTAGAATAAGAATTTTAAAAAGCTTTGGAAGATTTAAGAGCGAATAAGGCAGAAGGAATAGAGATCATTCAATCAGAATTTCTAAAATCAGTGGGGGGAGGAGGGGGGAGAAGTGGCATCAAAGTGATTATTTCCATTAGTGTGTAGAATGTATGAGTCTGGTGATATACCATCTGACTTTTGGAAAGATATCATCCACACAGTTCTGAAGATTGCAAGATCCGACAAGAGCGAATTAATTGCATATTCAGCTTAACAGCTCATGCATCAAATTACTTCGTTCTTCCGTATATTTTTCTTGTAATTTGGAAAATTAAGTGGAAATTGTAAAAATGGTGTGATATTTAGAAATGTGACAAAGAATAAAATTCAAGAGTAGCACAGGCAAATCTTCATCAGTTATTTAGTCATCAGGAACCCATAACGTTAAACCAAAATTTCAGCCACAAGAATGTAGCCCTAGAAGCAAGACTTGGAGCCAACAACAAGAGAAAGTAAAGATAAGTAAAAAGTTTATCTTTTGTATATCTTACGTCTTATAAAGCTTTCAAAACATGTGCAGAGACTGAGAATTTTAATGGTGATGTTGTAGATTAACGAGCATTTCGCTCTCATCATGGCCGAAAGAGTCAGCCTTCAGGAATTGTGAAACTAACCCTGTCGTCCAGGACCGTGTGCCACAAATAGCGCAGATTCACCACGAGATGGGGAAATTCACAGGCATCTATTGTGCTGAACAAGGCCTAGGCTCTGTAGTGACTGAGACAGACAAGAACCTACGCCATAGGGAAACCGCCGAGAAGCCGTTTGTGGCCAGGGAGCTGTAGCGGTGTCAAATATGGAGGACCTAAGATCGGCCATAACGGGAAACATTTATGAAAACTACTTCATTCTGTAGTAATTCAGGGAATGAAGCTGCAGTAATTTTAATCCACCATCCTGCATAAATTTTCATGATTAACCCAAAACTGAAATATTTATCATATCTGTAATAGTTTAGGATTTACTGTAAAAGTGAAAATAACAAGTTTCGTAACAAAGACCCGAATACTAAAATCTGGGTTTTGATCTTAACGATCGACATTTCATGTAGAAGTGCATCATTAAAATGACAAATGTCGTAAATATCAACCCTATAACTTTATTTGTTTAAAATATATAGTAAATTTAAATTATTAGTATTTTTAGTCAAGCATCAGATTATCATTTCCTCCACACAAAACAAAAAAATGTTCCAATGTGTGTGAAATCTTATGGCACTTAACTGCTAAGGTCATCAGTCCCTAAGCTTTCACACTACTTAACCTAAAGTATCCTAATGACAAACACACACACCAATGCCCGAGGGAGGACTCGAACCTCCGCCAGGACCATCCCCCACACAGTCCATGACTGCAGCGCCTCAGACCACTCGGCTAATTCCGCGCGGCCACACAAAACACAATGAACGATGACAGCATGACACCTTATTGAATCATTAGGTAATAGAATATTTGCTGTAAAGTTTAGCACATAGTACTTAGTATTGTTCTTTATTTATTTATCAGAAAGCACATTTGTGCAAGGCTACTGGTCGTGGAATACAAAGATAAGAAGGAAATGGTAATCGTTTTATGTAAAAGAATATAACGTTTACTATGTAATGTATAGTATTGTTACTTTATTTACAACGTGAAAGTGGTCTAGCTTTGATTTGTTTAAATATGTTAAAATGTAAAATATTGTAGAAGAAGTTGTAGCTACTCAGATGGACGGCTTCAGGAAAGGGAACTGCCCTAGACAGTTGAGCGACGATGTTCGGCGCGAGGGGGATGTGGCCGGAGACGGGCGGAAGTACAGTTCAGGTCTAGACACCAAAGGGTAGAGTACTGGTGGAAACGAGAAAGTGGACTGTCGGTCTTCAGGTAGCTAGGAAGTGAAACGAGTTAGAAAATTTCGCGTTGTGTTGTATGGCGGGACTTAGTCTCTGGGCGGTGAGCAGCCGCGCGCCTGATGTGAACTCTACCTTTCCGTGAAGATAACGAGGTGGAGAATTGGACTTGTATTTCGAGATGATATTGTGAAAGATCAAACAGCGTCAAATGGATATGCGCTCGAGTGTGACTGTAACTCTAAATACGACCACTTCCGCTTTTAGTTTGCATTCTGAATAAACATTATGCTAATCAAAACTGTGTGGCCTAGATCATTAATGGGTCGTTAATTTAGTCCCCCATATTATTATTACTGTTATTATACGTTATATTTACTTTGTATTTCGCTAACCTGCCATCAACAAGACAATTTAACCAAAGGGTCACAAGTGTTTCATTTAGGGCGTGTACTGCGGCACTAGCAGTTCAATCCATAGACGAGGTTGAGCCAAGACCTTTCGACGAAGAGGGACCGCATGTGATCCCGAACATCTATGGGATGTTAGCTCGCAATGTGCCGCAGGGTAAGATCAGAAGTGGAACGTGGACTTCGGCAAAACCTAAACAGAAGAGAATTGGGATGTGAGGAGAATCACAATGCTCAAAATTAGTGAGACGTATAGGGTAAGAGAAGAAGAGGTTCTGCGCAGAATAGGAGAGGAAAGTAATGCGTGGAAAACACTGAGAAGAATAAATGACAGGATGCTAGGATATCTGTTAAGACAAAAGCAATTAACTTTCCTGGTATAAGAGGGAGCTGTAGAAGGTAAAAACTATAGAGGAAGGCAGAAACTGTAATACATACTGCAAATAATTGATGACGGAGTTTACACGTGCTACTCTGAGAGGAAGAGGTTGGCACAGGAGACGAATCTGTGCCGGGCCACATCAAACCAGTCAGAAGACTGATGACTTAAGAAAAAAAAAGTATCGGAACCTAATCCCAAACAATGAAAGTGCAATCCTGTAGCAGTTACCACTTCTACTCTGCTGTGAATCAATGCAGGTGCTGTATGTCTTGCAGTCATAGATCGTCTTGGAAAGTTTGCATGTAGAATGCGTAGTAGGTAAAGAACTTGAAAAGCTAGCGCAGATGTGGTGCGATGGTCGGGCGGACCTACATCCTTCACTCTAGATGGCAGGGGCATCGTTATCACAACAGTAGTAGACTTACGTTTGTCGCATCCCAGCCAATCAGCACCAAAATTTTATACACAAGCGATCCTCGTGTATATCTCTACCTATTACTCAAAATCTGATAGAGATCCCGAAAGTAGTTCTTCAGATTTTTAGTGGATAACAAATACTAAGTAAGCTTGTAATTGTGATACAATTTCAAAGTAGTTATTTACGATTTTTTTTCCTTTACTTGTACTGTGAAACCTTTCTTGTTCTCCAAACTATATGTTTCTATGTCAACGGGAAATTCCCTGTAATGTTTTATGTGTAAGTTTGCGTGTACCAAAAATTGCCGTACCCTTTGCGTTGCGAGGGGCTATATGTCTTAGTATGTCATACAAACATAAACGTGAAAGCTCTACCAGCTTCAAAGAAAAAGGGGTTTTAATAGACGGACAGAGAGAGAGAGACGACAGACAGAGGGATAACGAAATGACCCTATAACGGTTTTCCGTTTTCACCAATTGACGTACGTAACCTTACAAAACACAAGGTAGGTATAATTACATTTTCGTTACTTGAGAGGGTCCCCATGAAAAAAGAGTTACCGTTGAACCATGAAATCTTGAGAAAACATTTTTAAACCACAGAAAGAAACAAATTTTAATTTCCAAATGAGAGGGTAACGTTTGTTTATTACGTGTCATATTTACGTTCCATGTCACAAACGTTCCTGAATGTGGCGATCATCGGCATCCACGACAGTCTGGAACAGCACTAGAAATTGCTCTACTGCTGCGCGAATCAAGTCAGGAGTGATGCTGGCTATCTCTGTCGCTACGATCATCTTCAACCCCCACGTGTATTTGGGTTCCACTGATCAGTCCTTTCTTCTAGGTACCCAAACAGCCAGAAATCACACAGGTTGAAATATGGTGATGTTGGCGGCCACGCAGTTTGGAACAATCGGCAAATTTAGAAGTTCAGAATGATGGTTTTCAACTCCAGTAGGGAAAGACAACTTCACCGTAATCCTTTAAGGTATCGGTACTCACGAAGGACAGCAGCATTATTGCAGTTTATTTTGATAAAACAGCTTTACTGGTAAAGCCCTGCTCAACTTGTCCAAATACAAGTTGACTGTCTGCAACTGATGTGTCATTGCAGCCTTACGTCACTGTACCAGTACTGGCGCCTAAGAGCAAGTCATTACTAATACACTAACAACGAAAATCCTGCAACGCGGTCTGAACGTTGTTCCTATAAAGATGGGTACCCATAGGGTAAATAGTTATCCGTCTACAGTGTCTCAAGTAGCTCAAGTTTATTACGACAATGATGTACATAGAGGGTGTGCTATGAATTGGTGTATTCCTGATTCTAGACTAATGCAAAAAGCCAATTTGAACATGGGTTCCAAAATCATTTGTTGGTGAGTTGTGAAAGCAATTTCTGGTAGTGAGCCCTAACCATGCAAAGTCCTAACCATGCAACTCATTCCAGATGTACATTTTTGCTTACTTTCTTATTCACAAATAGTCTCCACATTTTTTAAAATTTGTTTGATTTTCTTTTGATCAACATTAATGTGTGACTTGCTATCATCGGGGACTCTCCTTTTTCCCACATCACCTTACTGGACCGTTTCTACATTTTCTCACAAATGAGGTACTTCATTTGCTTGGTGATGTGTCTGCAGACGTCTTCCATCGTAAGTTCTTAATGAAGCGCTTCATTTCATTTCCTTTTACATGTTCGTCAGTACCTCAATAACATGTTCCCAAATCATTTGCTTGGTCTAGGGGGTCCCTTTCAGTGGCCTACCCGATCGCTTGAATTGAATCCGAGTTTTTCACTGGGGTCATTTAAAATGACGTTTTAGCTCTTGTGACCAATGCCGATATTCTGAGAATGCGTCTTCAAAATGCATTTACCGAATACGATACCCACTAGAAATTTCCTACAGAGAGTGGCAAAACATGGTACGCAAGCCTAAAGGCATGTATCGAAACAGGAGATGGTCACTACCGGTAATTTTATTTTAAAAATACTTTGTTACATGTATCTTAGGTATCAGTAGCAATTACGCCATATACCCTCAGTAACGAAGGATTACAGATCCATGTTCATATGAATATTATGTAATGTTTTGGTGTAGAGAACATGTTGCTACATTTATGAGCACCAGTTTAGTAACACACTGTATGTTCATTATGTCACTCAGAGAACGACCAAAGCGCAACCCCATGCGTCTATATCTTCAGTTCTGAGATAAAAACGTCGCAGAAAATTTTTCTTTTCATATATATACAACGCACATGTCTCTTATTATGGATTTGCAGCCAGGTTTCGTAAATTTTGAGACTTTCCTTTCTTAGTTGTTCAACATCGTGAGACTAACTTCTGAAATTGTTTACAGCAGTTTTTTCTATTTTCTGCACAATTTATACATAATCTACACCGCCTTCGTCAGAGGAGTTCATTGTACATGAACATATTCTTCGCCTAGCCTCTGGCATTGTATCTTCACGTACTTAACGTACACTAATCAGTTTCATTGAGCTCACCAGGGCGATCTTCATTCACAAACTGGAATTGGTTATTTTCCCAGTCAGATAATTTCTCATTGCTGTCCCTAAGAGCTTCATGTAATGCTGTAAAGTGTGGAAAAACAGTTTTTCAGTATTCCACTCGAAGACCGAACTGAAGTTCGAAAATATTCATTATGATCTGAGGTACACATACGAGGACCTCTAGAAAAAGTGTTATTTCGTATTAACGAACAATATTTATGCAAATGTGAATCAATACTCAACGTGTAGAAAACTTAGCGAACGTTAAGTAAAGAACACAGACTCGCAGTCCAATATTTAGGCATAAGAATTATTTACAGACATTTAACAATTGTAGAAGTAACCACTTACTGCATATAACAATCTGTAAACTAACTCGCAAATCATTCCTTGCAAGGTGCTGCCCCATTGTTTCCAAAATACGAACTAGAAGCTCAACACTTGAGACCCATCGATCCATAAGCGGAAAAATGCGGCTAAAAGGAGGAAAATAAATTACAGTAGGTCCACATGTATGGTCCGAGTGATCGAAGAGGATATTACTGTTTTCAGACTCAGAAGAAAAACGAATGTAATGGTCGATTTTTATATACAACACAATTCTCTGCTTTAAACATGTATTAGAGCTCAGACTTTGGCGCACGTTGCTATCGTTAGCAAAACTAGTTAGGGGTATATGACCTTATCGTCATGTTATCACACAGACCAACTTTCAGCCAATGTTCGATGTGTCCTTTATGGCAGTGGTGTGTTTACTACTAGACCAGTGAAATGTTGAAATGTTATACAAATATTGTGTTACTTTGCTCCTAGAATCAATTTGTCAAGAACTCGGCTAGAAGAAACGACGAGACAGGAATTTGTAGATTATCAGTAGTTGTTTTTATTTTTATTAGAGAGTGATAGGTAAGCCATTACCCCACCGTGAACTAGTACTGTTCGGTGAATGCCCGGTGGAGGCTGAGATAACAAAATATCTTCGGTCCCCACCGTGAACTAGTACTGTTCGCTAAATGCCCGGTGGAGGCTGAGATAACAAGATATCTTCGGTCATTATGTTTACCGTCACACCCGATGTACTGGCCTGTTGGAAGTTTTAGAACCCTAGGCCGGCTAATGGTGGAACATATGACTATAGGAGTCTATCATTGTCGCGATTCCTAATGGCAAGCTACGTAGAAACCTTACTGGTCTCTCACATCTTTCTCTTGATTGTAAGCGGCTGCCTCACTAGTGTTAGAACATCCAGGAGCTCTATAGTTCCGCTGCCCTCGTAATACTCCGTCAGCTACGTAAAATGCCGTCGGAACGTCACGTGTCTCTGCTTCAGTGACAATAGCAAGTCTTATTCGGTTGTAACAATTTGTCCCTGACAAGGCATGACAATCGTGTCTAGGATCTTGATACAAACCCTGTTCTTCGTTGTGTTAAATGGATGTGGATGGCACACCATTGCTTGTAGAGACGATATACAGCACGCGTTCGCCAACAAATCTGGCAACTTCATTTACGGTATACAAATCGACGTGTTCGATTATGATTCCCCTTGTCTGCCATTTTCTCTTGTTTCTATGTCGAGAAATCTTGGTGTTGTGCCGTCTCGTTTTGTCTCGGCTCAATGGTGATGGTTGTCCCAGTCGAGATGACGTGGAACGGCGTCTGTCGATCACGACAACGCCAATCTGTAACTATTATTAAAAAAAACACTCCTCGCGCGGTTCGGTTATTTTTTTAGATACTTTCTCTCAAAACTGATATCAACGTCTCGGTGGAGCAGCACGCCGTAGTGTGTATTCCGCCCCTGCTTGTAGTTAAAGCAATGGTGTTCGATGTCTATCGATCTTCTCCACTTAAAAATATAGCAACTGTACCACTCGATAACGCGAAGACTCCCTTGATCTGAAATAAAAACCAAAAGTCTTTTGGGTGTTCGCGACAGACTTTTCAGTTTACGCGAACTTTCTGACTGTAGTTCTTAAGGCCGATTTGATAATGGGTATTCAAACGTTGTAAATATAACGTCTTGAATCATCAATCCATCACCCAAGCCGATGTCACATCATCATTTTTGCAAGGATATTGAGTTGTTAATAATCATTCCGTCGTCAAGGCGTCGCCACGTCACGTATTCAACAATTACATGACTTAATTCCAGAGATAACATACCCTTGAGCATTGTTCAGAATGCGTCATATATCGGTGTAAACTTACTGCTGTTTACAGTTACATTGTCACTAAATCACTTTTAATTTTATGTTATCCGAAGAATCAGTTAATACCACAAATACACTTTAAATGTCTAGTAAATGATATATGCGGCACGAAGAACTAAAGTTGAATTAAAGTTTATTGTCCTTCGTAATTATTTGTTCCTATACTGAGCACACATACCGATTTTTCAGTTAAGGAATTGCGTCTGTTCGCATCAGAAATTCTGACTTTGACGATAGCTTCTGACAACAAAGTGCAATTGTAAGTTCTTCGTGATTGCGTTTATCTGTTGCCTACTCAAGTGTAATAATTGAGTTAATGTCGACGATCAGTCTCTTTCTGTGTCCTTTGATGTTCGTGACTATTTCACTATCACGAAGGCTAAATCCCATTACAAATCAGCAATTACACGAGTCATTTTTCTGTCACATATATCAACTATCCCGTTATCTGCTTAAACGATAAAGATGATTTTACTTCAGTCCGACTTATGACTAATACTTCCAACCGTAAAACCTTTAAACTTCAGATCGGTTTTAAAACAATCTAGTAGCGCTTAACATGCGTACTAGTATTGCAAGAGTACAAGAGAGAAGTGAAGTTAACATCTCCATTGCTGAGTTACATTGTAGTCACAGCAAACTTATAGCTCGATGCGGCTGCAACTCTCTTGTAGGATAAATGTTATCTTTGGTCAATTTATGGTCTGGGCTTTAGCATTCGTAAATAATAATTTTTTTGAATTCTTTCTTTAAAGTTTCTGTTTCGTATCATATGGTATTCTTTCATGTAGTCCTTTCACCTTTCACCTCTACTGTGAAAAAAATTTCAAAAAGTGTGGTTCACTTCACATCTTTCATCACTGCCACTGTATTGTAAGAGACCTCATCTTTGCTTCTCGTCGTACTTGCCAATATGCTGATAGTATGTGGCATATCTCTGAATATACTGACCAGCCTTTTCTATTACTTCGACGTTTGTATGAAAGGAGGTGCAACATTTCTATATTCGTAATTCTCAGAAAAAGCATATTTCTTGGTTCATTGGTAAAAAATAAAAACAGCACGATTAGAACATGTTTTATTACATTCTGCACAATATTATTAGTATCAGAAGATCGTAACACAGTATCGCCTTTCAGTCATCGTACAAACGTTGAATTGCAGATACTGAGATGACAGAGTGCGGACTAGAAAAGCAACTACAATCACTTAGTAGCGCAAAGGCATCAGGATCAGATGAGTTGTACAAAGTTTTTGAAGAAAAACTTCCCCCCCCCCCTCCTTCTAGCGTCAGTTTATCGCTGAAGCAGCGAAGGGTACCTAGGGACCGGATAAAAGCGCAGGTCATTCCAGTTTTCTAGAACGGCCGGAGGAGAGATGCACAGAAACGTAGACCTATATCGCTGACCTGAATCTGCTGTAAAATTATGGACATAAATCATGCCCAAGTTTGCTGAAGTTTTTAGAGAACGAAAATCTCCTGTATAAGATTGGACATGGAAACCACAAAAAGGGATCCTGTGAAACTCAGCTCGCTCTGGTCTCCTGTGAGACCCATTGACCTGTAGACAACGGTGCTCAGATACTATGTTCCTTGACTTCTGGAAGGCATTTAGTGAAAGAAGTTCTAGCTTATCGAGTATCGGGCCAGATTTTCGACTGGAGATACAATTCAACACATCGCTCTTAATGGAACAATGTCGACAGGTATAAGTTTCCAGAGAACCTCAAGCAAGAACGATAGGACCAACGCTGTTTATAATGTGTATAAAAGCCCTGATACAAAAAGTCGACTGCTCTTTAATACAAGTAGCAGATGATGCGGTTGTCTACAAAAAGTAACAGCGCCAGAAGCCAGCATCAATCTGCGGATTAACCTGCAAAGGATTGATGAATCGTGCAGGCTCAGTCAATGGACCCAGAACATAGATAAATAACACAAATGTAACTTCTTGGGCATACATAGGAAAAGAAATACACTTCTGTACAATTGCGCTGTTGACGAGAAACTGTTGGAAACAGTACCTGCCGTAAAATATCCAGGAGCACCTATCCAGAGTGACCTCAAGCGAAATGACCATATCAACCCGCATCTCGTGGGTCCGCAGCTCGTGGTCGTGCGGTAGCGTTCTCGCTTCCCACGCCCGGGTTCCCGGGTTCGATTCCCGGCGGGGTCAGGGATTTTCTCTGCCTCGTGATGGCTGGGTGTTGTGTGCTGTCCTTAGGTTAGTTAGGTTTCAGTAGTTCTAAGTTCTAGGGGACTGATGACCATTGATGTTAAGTCCCATAGTGCTCAGAGCCATTTGAACCATTTGAACCGAAATGACCGTATCAAACAAACAGGTGGACAAACAGATGTCAGACTGCGATTCATACTAATAATCTTAAAGAAAAGTAACTTAGTCACGGAAGAAGTGGCTTGTTGGTCCGATTCTTGAGAACTCTTCATCCCTGATAGAAGAGACAGAGAATATCCTACGAAGAGCGGCGCGTTTTTTTAAGGGAACGATTAGGCGACGTGAGACCGCTACAGAGATGCTGAAGCAACTCCATTTGCAGTTGTTACAAGAGAGGCGTTGTGCATCACGGAGAGGTTTACTACGGAAATTCCGAGAGAACGCTACCCATGAAGAGAAGGACAACATATAACATATACATCTTGCGTAATGACCACGAAGAGAAAATTCGACATGTTGGAGCCTGTACAGACGCTTGCCAACGATCATTCTTCCCAAGAGCCATTCTAGAATAGAACACAGTAAAGCGGATCAGTTAGTGGTACCACTAGAACTCTCCACCATGACTAGCGGAGTATGTTGTAGATGCAGATGTAGTAAACTATGGTTACAACGAAATTTATCTGCCTGTAGTTACTTCGACGAAAACAATTTCGTACCCTTTTATGTTGCACATCTCGGAATTTGCCCACGTTACATATTTTCGAAATGTTTCGAAGCCAATGCGTTAAACTGACAGCGGACACAAAAATTCACGAAAACTGTTTCGTTCGCTACCAGCATTAGAGCTATTCCTGGTTCGCTGATGTCTCACTGTCTTCATTAAATTCCTCGTCAGATTTTGGATTCGGATCAGGTGCAAAAGGGGGAGGTAACGAAGACCTTCCTTCAGGTTCTTTAGTTTTGTCTCTGATGCTTTTCTTCGTTCCACATATATCTTGGGATATGTAACTGATATGAGCGTAGAACGACCCACATTCCGACTAGTAAACCCCTCTCCGCAGAATCATCTGCGAAGCATTTTCATTACCACTGTATAGATACTAGGTGAATATTCAGCTATTTCTCGTGCTGTAGATGAAGGTAAAATAATACGAAGTGATTTTACCCTCGCATTCTATTACAAAAATGTGAATATGAACGTGCCCCTCATCCAGGCCCAGCAATCCCAAGTAATGTCGACCAGCAGCTGCATAATCCTCGGTCATAGCGTCATGTGGGTGTGGCATGGAGAGGCATCTGTTCAGTACACCGCTCTTCCGGCCATGTTGCCGACTTGCCAGATCTTGGAGCAGCTACTTCCCAATCAAGCAGCTCCTCATTGCAACCACGAGGCTGAGTGCAATCGTTATCAGTGCTCTCACAAATAAAAAACTGGGTCCGCCGCATGGCAGCCATGTACGCTAACCACTAAGTTACGGAGACGAACAAAAAATTGGAATCTATCAATATTCAATAGCTTGTCATGCCTCTGGAACATACACTGTGTTCCATTGTTATGGGATACGTCTCAATGACGATGTATTAAAACATAGCCCAACATAATTTCAGAAACGTAACTCATTCTTCATTCATATGAAGCAATGAGTCCTATTGGCAGTGGTTCTCAGGTTGGTTCAGTATTTCTACATTTCTACGAGACTTCGTAAATGTGCACTGGTAGTCCAGGGGTAGCATCTCTGACTCTAATCATAACGTTATGTGTCGCGGGCTCGAGCCCACTCACTGTTTAAATTGGGAATAAAAATCATAATGAATTGCGGCTTGAAGGCACTCTGCAGAAGAAGTCACCCTCGCTCTGTTAATAACTTTTTCCAAGAGGGTGGAGGACGGACAGAGTTTCAGGCACACTCTTACCCTAGGGGTGGGAAACTCCTCCTGAAAGGCGAAAAATTAGCAAAGATCAACAGCATGAGGATACAGAAGGCAATGTAAACCACTACGTTATGGACATGTAACGGTATATAGAGGATATGTGACGTAGTTGTGGAAGCATCCCTCTACTGTCGATCTATTCCGGATTGGTTCCCCTTGAGAATAAGATGGAGTAACCGACGAAGGGATAACACTGGAGTCGTAGAATGCAATGTCTGAAGCTTGGTCCCTCTACCGTCGAACTATTCCGGATTGGTTCCCCGTGAGAAGAGGATGGAGTAACCGACGAAGGGATGACACTGGAGTCGAAGAATTCAATGTCAGAAGCTTGGATACAGTAGGACAGCTAGAAAATTTAGAAAGGGAAATTCGAAAGCTCAGTCCAGATGTAGTGGGAGTGAGTAAACAGCAATGGAAAGACGATAATAATTTCTGGTCAGACGAATTTAATGTAATACCTACAGCAGCAGGAAACGGTGCAACGAAAGTAGTTGCGTTATGAACAGGAAAGTAAGCCAGGGAGTGAGCTATTGCGAAAATTTCAATGGTTAGTTTCTCCTCATCACATTCGACAGCAAGGGTAGGTCAGGTACACATGCCGACGCCGCATACAGGAAACGAAGAGGTAGAGGAATTGTATGAGGATACTGAACGAGAAATTCAGTATGTAAAGGGAAATGAGAATCTAATAATCATTGTGTATAGGAATCCTCTTTTAGGTGATGGAATAGAAGAAAAGGTTACAGGAGAAAATGGGCTTGGCAGTAGGTGTGAGATAGGAGAAAGAGTAATTGATTTGTATCAAAAATCTCTGGTGGTACTAGCGAATACTCCTTTCGAGAACGACTAGAAGAGGAGGTATATTTGGAAAAGGTTTGGAGCTGCTGGAAGATTTTAGCTGCATTACATCACGGTCAGGCAGAGATTCCGAAATCAGATTCCGGATTGTAAGGCTCACTCACGTGCAGATATAGGCTTATATTACAGTTCAGTAATGATCAAGGCCTTACTGAAGTTTAACAGGTGCTCACAGAACAGTGTGGCAGGAAGTGGGATACTGAAATAGTGAAGAATGAGGAAACGTGTTTGATACTGTGACAAGAAATTGCAGAGTAGACAGTTAAGATGGAGATTAGTACACGTTTATAAGAAACGCTAAGACAGATGCTGGAGAGAAAAATGTGGTATAATGAGGATAATTGCGAAGTAGCCTTAAGTAACACAAGAAATAATTCAAGTGATCGAAGAAAGAAAGAGATGCAAAACTTCTGACTGTAAGACATGAATACAGCATAAATGGGAAGTCCAGGGAAGCCCAGGAGAAATAGCTGCAGGAAAATGCGAATAAATAGACAATGAAGTGACTGCCGGAAGTACAGACACAGAATACAGAAAAGTCAAAGCAGCCTTCGTCGCAGCAATAAGGAAAGGTGGTAACATTACGAGTGCAATGGGAATTACACTGTTAAATGCAGAGGAGAGAGCGGTTAGTTGGAAAGAATGCACTGAAGGCCACTAAGAGAATAAGAGCTTACCTGGCGTGATAGAACAACAAGTTGGAGTCGATATGGAAATCGTAGGGAATCAGTATTCGAGTCATTACTTAATATAGATCGGGAAGACTTCTCATCATGTAAAACTGAAGGGAAAGACAATATTCCATCGGAATGGCTAAAATCATTGGCATAAGTGGCAACCAAACGGCTGTTCAAGTTGGTGAGACTCGCGACGTACCCAGCAGACTTCCGGAAAAAAATCATCCACACAATTCCGAAGATAGCCTGGCAAGTCAGAGGGGGGCGGGATGCTGGATCACTGTGTTAGAATCAGGAGTCTGCTGCTTTGTAGGAGGAGGAAGAAATTTTTACTAAAGACCAAAGATGATGATGATGATAACGATGATTGTGATAATGAGACAGAGAGATGGAAGAATCAATTCTTGTATTCGAAAGAAATATTCTTCCATCTCTTATTCTCCCCAGAGGCAGAAGCTGCTCTTTCAAGCTTCATGGTGCTGCTGTTGCTCGACGTAGAAATAGACAATGAATGCCATGTCTCATCTCAAGCTGCTGCAGACTGTAAGATGGATGGTGGATGAAGGACGACTACCAGGAGTACACAACACCAGTGGAGGAAAGACGACACACAGCAGTACACAACACCATTGGTGGAGTGGAGATCAACAACTTTGGGCAATCATTTAAATTAGGCCAAAACAACTGGATGTCCGTATTCAGTGACCATAATTCCATCAATTATAGTAATTATAAGGACAATTATGGCTTATTAATAATGTCCTAAATAAAAACAATTAGTTCACATAATAACACTAGGGCCAGGGTGGTTGTTTTCCTACATAAGAGAACAATGGACCCCTTTATTATGCAACTGGCACAGCTTCCCTACTTAGCACCATAATAAATTGCCAATATCCATGAGAATTGCTGTAGAACATTCTCACTCATCATGGTTTCCTGCTTCCTGAACTGTTTTCCTCAAATGATAAAGACGAATTTTATTAAATTCAATATGAGTTTTGGAGAGTTTCTTGTTTATATGAGGCACGCTACACCTATGTGTAGTCAGAATGTATCATTTGGAATGTTCACATGCATTTAACACGGGGTTTTTCACGAAAAGTTCTTAAGACCGGCATTGCACACATCGTTGGCGTAAAGAAGATCTAAGTTACGTAGGTTTACTTGCGTCCTCTCCTCAATGAGTCAGTGCAAATCCTACAAGCGTGTCTTATATGATAGCTTGCATGTCTACTCGACATAAATGTCACTTACACACCTACAAGTGATCAAAAGTCTGTAAAACACACTTCGCAGAACGTAGCACGATTTTCATTGAGACAAGAGAAGCAGGCAGCATTCACTTGGAAATTTCGACCAAGATCAGATATCACTTGATAGGAAGCAGGCAGCCTGCAGTAACACATTCTCTTAGATTTCGTTTGAACAATAAATGATACAAATTTCATATCCACTGAATATCTGGGGCTTACAAACATAAAAAACTTACCTTGAAACCATTACATCGAAAATGTTGTCGGGAATGTGAATTAAGTACTGAGTCTTACTGGAAAAACACTCATATGATTGGAAACATCTGGTAAAGAGATGCTCTGCGGTAGGCTTGTCTATGCTTTTCTGCAGCACTGCTGGATGCTGTGGGAGCGTTGCTTGATATTGATGGAGACCACAGAAAAACTTCAAAGTTCTGTACACCGACAGAAAAAAATTTCTAATACTAGAAAATAACTAACGCAGAGAAATGAAATTTCTGTAATACATTTGTCTAGGTAACATATTTATGTGATTAACATTGGAAGAACACAGCTTAATGTAAGCGCAGGATAAACCATTACAAACGGGAAACGCTGATACATGAATAGCCGGTGTAACCACTAGAACGTTACATGCAAGCATGCAAACATATATGCATTGCGTTGTACTGGTAACGGATGAAATTCCATGCTTGTTGCACTTGGTCGGTCAATGCAAGGACTTTTTATGCTGTTTGTGGATGGTGGTGGAGCTGTCGTCCGATTTTTACTCATATTTGCTCCAGTAGGGACAGCAGATCAGAGGACACGTCGACCCCTTTTAGAGTATGTTGGTTTACAACAGAATAGTGGTATGTGGGCTAGCGGCATTCTGTCGCAAAACACCCCTGGAATGTTGTGCTGTTCATGAATGGCAGTAGAACAAGTCGAGTCACTAGACTGACTACAATTCTGCAGTGGGGGTGCGTGGGATAACAACGAGAGTGCTGCTGCTGTCTTATGAAATCAAACCCCATTCCATAAGTTCAGGTGTACGACCAGTGTGTTCAGCACGCAGATAGGACCTCAACTGGCCTCCATCTAACCAACCCATGGCCGTCACTAGCACCGAGGCATAACTAGCTTTCATCAGAAAACACAACACGCCTGCACCCTGTCCTTGAATAAGCTCTCGCTTGACACCACCAAAATCGTAACTGCCTGTGGTTTTTGTCACTGGAGTGTACGCTACAGGACGTCTGGCTCGGAGATGTCCTTGATCAACCGATTTGCTGGGGCGCCAACTGCTGCTCATATTGTTGCTGCATGTGCTGTACGATGCGCCAGACCCATACACGGAACGCAGTGGTCTTTCCTCTCGGTAGTACCAATTGGCCTTCAGGAGCCCTGTCTTCTTGCGACCGCACGCCGTCGTGACCACGGCTGCCAGCAATCGTGTAGTGGCGGCTACATTCCTGTCAGGTCTTCCTGCAGTATCGCAGGAGGAACATGCAGCTTTTCGTAGCTCTATTACAGGACCTGGTCCAAAAAAACGTCTCTGAGAACTGTGGGACTTAACATCTGAGGTCATCAGTCCCCTAGAACTTAGAACTACTTAAACCTAACTAACCTAAGGACATCACACACATCCATGCCCGAGGCAGGATTCGAACCTGCGACCGTAGCGGTCTCGCGGTTCCAAACTGAAGCGCTTAAAACCGCACGGCCACACCGGCCGGCGCCTCGTCCAAACTCAGCGATTTGCTGATTATGGCGTCTTTGTCGTCTTAGTGGCATTCTTCACTAACATAGACTCATCACATCCAATCTCAAAGTTAACTAACGCTGACAGCTGTTACAGTGTTTGAAGCAAACCTGATTTACATCCTCATGGTAGTGCTACTAGCGTCACTCTTATGCGACTGGAGCGCAACGTGAATAGACACCAAACAACTCACCTTTTTACCCCAAAACTCCTTATTGGTCTTGCGATTGTTTCTCCGTTAATGTCCACTACTGGCCATTAAAATTTCTACACCAAGAAAAAAATGTTCAAATGTGTGTGAAATCTTATGGGACTTAACTGCTAAGGTCATCAGTCCCTAAGCTTACACACTACTTAACCTAAATTATCCTAAGGACAAACACACACATACCCATGCCCGAGAGAGGACTCGAACCTCCGTCTGGATCAGCCGCACAGCGCATGACTGCAGCGCTTCAGACCGCTCGGCTAATCCTGCCCGGCTACACGAAGAAGAAATGGAGATGATGAACGGGTATTCATTGGACAAACATATTATACTAGAACTGACATATGATTACATTTTCACGCAAATTTGGGAGCATAGATCCTGAGAAATCAGTACCCAGAACAAACACCTCTGGCGGTAATAACTGCCTTGATACGCCTGGGCATTGATTCAAACAGAGCTTGGATGGCGTGTAGAGGTACAGCAGCCCATGCAGCCTCAACACGATACCACAGTTCATCAAGAGTAGTGACCGGCGTATTGCGACGAGCCAGTTGCTCGGTCACCATTGACCAGACCTGCAACATGCGGTCGTGCATTATACTGCTGAAATGTAGGGTTTCGCAGGGATCGAATGAAGGGTAGAGCCACGGGTCGTAATAAATCTGAAATGTAACGTCCACTGTTCAAGGTGCCGTCAGTGCGAACAAGAGGTGGCCGTGACGTGCAACCAGTGGCACCCCACACCAACACGCCGGGTGATACGCCAGCATGGCGATGACGAATAGACGCTTCCAGTGCGCGTTCACCGCGATGTCGCCAAACACGGATGCGACCATCATGATGCTGTAAGCAGAACCTGGACTCATCAGAAAAAATGACGTTTCGCCATTCGTGCACCCAGGTTCGTCATTGAGTACACCATCGCAGGCGCTCCTGTCTGTGATGCAGCGTCCAGGGCAACCGCAGGCATGGTCTCCGAGCTGAAAGTCCATGCTGCTGCAAACGTCGTCGAACTGTTCGTTCAGATGGTTGTTGTCTTGCAAACGTCCCCATCAGTTGACTCAGATCCGTTACAGCCATGCGGATAAGATGCCGGTCATCTCGACTGCTAGTGATACGAGGCCGTTGGGATCCAGCACGGCGTTCCGTATTACTCTCCTGAACCCACCGATTCCATATTCTGCTAACAGTCATTGGATCTCGACGAACGCGAGGAGCAATGTCGCGATACGATAAACCGCTATCGCGATAGGTTACAATCCGAACTCGACCTTTATCAAAGTCAGAAACGTGATGGCACGCATTTCTCCTCCTTCCACGAGGCATCACAACAACGTTTCTCCAGGAAACGCCGGTCAGCTGCTGTTTGTGTATGAGAAATTGGTTGAAAACTTTCCTCATATCAACACGTTGTAGGTGTCGCCACCGGCGCCAACCTTGTGTGAATGCTCTGAAAAGCTAATGATTTGCATATCACAGCATATCCTTCCTGATGGTTAAATTTCGCGTCTGTGGCACGTCATCTTCGTGGTGTAGCAATTTTAATGGCCAGTAGTGTATTATCACGAAGTATGGGAGAGACTGCCATGGGTGTAATAAGTGAATGGCGGTGGCAGTCACTAAAACAAATTCCTTTTTTATTAGCAGAGAAATCTTTTCGCTGAATTACACCTTCTGACTTCTTTTCCGAAACTTAAGATGTTTTATTGAATGCATGTTACAGAGGGAATGTGGTCTATCGTGAACCAACACGACAAAATTAGAGCTCACGTTAAGATGACATGGTACTTTTCCCTCATGTTCGATTCGTGATCGTAAGAGCAGAAACTAATAAGAATGTGGATAAAGGCGCATCTCAAGAGATCGTCCGCCTCTTCTGATATATCTGTGTCCCAACTACAAGAAGCAAAGCATAGCAAAAAAGCGGGAAAAACGGACTTGGTGCACTTCTAATATCTAAGGCTCCATTTACATCTTCGCCTAAAGATGTGGCAGCGCCGCGCTAAGTGCCGTCACGGGACCACTAGTGAAGGCGAGGCCTGCCCGGAGTTAATCGGAGGACGTGGCATTATCACCGCCATCGCGCCAGCTGCCACGCGTCAAGTGTGCTCCCGACAGCCCCATTGCCTGCTATTGACTGTCCCGCATCTGATTAAGCGGCCTCGATTGCATAATTAACCGTTAATGGCCGTTAAGTGGCTGCAGAGGGCGACGCGCGCCGGTCGTAGGGCACCGCTAACAAATGGCCGCCCACGTCCGCTTGCCTGCCACTGCTCACGTTTCGCAGGACCCTGCAGCCACGCAACGGTCCCCCTCTTTGCGCTCGACTATTGCACCAAATAAACTATATAGCTCTTGCGCTATCTATACGGCAGCAACTCTCCCAATTCTTTTGAGTTTTATCTGGATAGGTACCACTTTGACGGTGCCGCCACAATACCTATGTTCATTAACGAAATTCGTCATAAATGATCCATCACATTTTGAGAAGGACAGTGATATTTGATTCGAAGACGGTCTCGGTTGCAGCTTATTCCTTAATTAACAACCCGTTTCGCCTTCGTGGGGCATCTACAGACTATCTATAGAGATAACAAAATAAGCGAAAATTAGGATATGGTCCCAGCTTCCAGTGTTATAAATATGAATAAGGAATTGATACTGACCTTAAAATTTTCTTTTACAAAAAAATTCCTGATTCATATTTACAATCGTGCAAGCTAGGACCATATCCTAGTATTTTCTTACTTTGTTATCCGTATAGATAATCTGAAGATGTCGTACTAAGGCTAAACGCGGTGTTCGCATTGTTAACACTGTTTCTAATTCGAATATTGTATATACTGCTGCTGCACCAGACGACTTAAGGATAGTGATGTCCATACCTACAATACTAGAGAGAACAATGATATTTATTATCATTTATTAAAGCTGTTGGTGGCTGAGAAAGGAGTTCAGAGTTCACCAAAAAAATAAGGTTTGGTCATTTTTCCCACAAACCCAAATGTCTGACAGATAGAAGAGCAAGTTTTAAACCTACGTTATAATCATTAGTTCTTGGCAACTCCTCCTATTTCATTCGCGAACTTTTACTTAAACGAAAAAAAAACTTAAAGTATCACTTTCGTGTCTGTGTATCTGTTCTTCAAGCATGGACAGAGATATCAAGCTAACATATATATCACGTATCTACAGTCTCCTGGCGGCGTTAAAATGTTAAGCTTCTAAGACGGTGTAATCAAAAGATACGACCATTTATGTCACACGGTTTGGTACTCGGTACCTAACTCATAGAAACCTGTAGGGCACATCCTGTTGACCTAGAATAATAAAATTTGTCAACAGCAAGGTATCACAGTACAAGTTACTATTTACTTATCGTGTGGCATAAACTCTTGGACATGTGTACTACACTGGACATTTAAATTACTCCAGATGAGAAGCAGACAGAATAAATAGGCCTGCATTAGTGATGAAATCGGCATAATATATGCTATAAAAGTTCCACCCATCGTCTATAGAGCAGCGTCTTTGACCATTAATCAAAACACCATCCATCCCGGGATTGAGCCCATTATTGCTTAATTTTTGAACAAAACTCATCAGCGATGACCGCCAAAGACTTTCGGCATGAGAAATCACTCTCATTCTGTAACGGCCTTGTGAAACAGCATTCCAATCCTGCATGACTATTAGATTTTCATTTCCTTTTACGTACTGATCACACGTTCTGTATCTTCATATACTTACCCATCTCTTCATCTTATGCTTGCGATGTCAGCATGGCTACGTTAACTATTGCTGTCGGTGCTCTGCGGTCGAGTCTGATGAGGACAACGTTATCACTGAGCTGATCACAGTAACCCTCTCTCTGCCGTACATTCCTTTTCATAACGAATCGCAGTCCCGAAGGAGCAGAAGAAAGTGTTACGGGGGAGAAAATGGGCTTATTAGTAGGAGTTAGAGAGGAGAAAGACTAATTGCATTCTCCAATAGATTTCAGCTGGTAATAGTGAATATTCTGCTCCGGAATCACAAGAGGTGGAGGTATACATGGAAAAGGCCGGGAGATACGGAAAGATTTCAGTTACGATACATCATGGTCAGGCAAAGATTCCGAAACCAGATATTGGACCTTAAAACGTACACAGAAGCAACACAGACTCAGATCACAATTTTGTAATGATGAAGAGTAGGCTAAAGTTTAAGAGACAAGTCATACAGAATCAATATGCACATAGGTGGAATACGGAAGCATTTGGGAATGAAAAAATACACCTGAAGTTATCTGAGGCTGTAGATACTTCGATAATGAATAGCCCAGTAGCACATCAGTTGAAGATGAATGAACATCTCTGAAAAGAGTAATCGAGGAAAATGGATAGAAAAATATCGGTAACAGGATAGTAAGTTCACGGAAACCGTGGATAGAAGTAGAAAAAATTCACTTAATCAATGAAAGAAGAAGTACAAAATATTCATCGAAACTTGAGAATACACAGATACGTATCACGTGGGAATGAAATAAATAATTTTGCAACGAAGGGAACACAAAATGGCTACATGAGCAACGTGGATAAATCGCAAAAGAAACGACTTTCGGAAGGACTGACTCATAAATAGAGAAATTGAGGGAACTTCATGAAATTAAAAGCAAGAGCGGTAACATTACGAGTGCTACGGGAATTTCACTTTTAAACGCAGAGGAGAGAGCGGGAAGAGTACACTAAAGACCTTTGTCAGGTGCAGACTTGTCTAACGACTTGACAGAAGAATATGAGTTGATAGCGAATTAGTATTACAATGTAGTAGATGTAGTATTACAATCAGAATTCAAAACAACTTTGGAAGACTTAAGGTAAAATAAGCAAGGAGGGATAGATAACATTCCATCAAAATTTCCAAAAATCGTTGGGGAACTGGCAAGAATACGACTGTTCACGTTGGTGTGTAGAATGAATGAGTCTGGCGATACATCATCCAACTTTTGGAAAGATATTATCCGCACTATTGCGAAAACTGCAATAGCCGACAGGTGTGAGATTTATCGCACAATCAGCTCATTCATCCAAGTTGTTGACAACGATAATATTCAGAGGAACGGATAAGAAAACAGGATGTGTTAGATGATGATTAGTTTGGGTTTATGATAGGTAAAGGCACCAGAGGCATTACTGATGTTGCGGCTGATAATGGAAGCTAGACTATAGACAAATCAAGAAAAGTTCGTAAGATTTATCGACCTTGAAAAAGCGTTCGACATTGTAAAATGGTGCAAGATGTCCGAAATTCTGAGAAAAATAGAGGTAAGCGATAGGGAAAGACGGGTAGTATGTTAAGTGTATATGAACCAAGTGGGAACAGTAAAAATGGGGGACCCAGAAGGAAGTGCTCGGTTTAAAAAGGGTATAAGATGAGGACTGCCCAATCTTTACTCCGAAGAAGCAGTGACGGAAGTGAAAGGATATTACAATAATGCACCTAAAATTCAAGGTTTTCACCGATCAATGATAAGATTTGGTGATGACTTTGCTATCCTCTGTGAATATGAAGAAGAATTATAGGATCTGCTGAATCGAATGGACATGTGATGTTGTCTCTCCAACCGTCATCTCAATTGACCGTTGATGGTTGGAGAGACGACATCACAGTAACAGAGAGTCTGCGTAAACCGGCTATATTAACCTGTAATGCATCATATTTATGGATCGTGGTAACACCTCGAGCATCAACTAGGTTGTGAAGATGATACATTGAAGTGCCGAATCTGGTAGCTACACTATAAATAACATCGTAAGGACGGCTGTTAGGTTTCATTTTCTTACAATAGTGTTCGGCCGTGGTCCCCCAGACCTACAGTCAAAGGAAAAGTTCATAGGATTTTCGACCTTGAAAAGCTTCGACATTGTAAAATGGTGCAAGATATCCGAAATTCTAAGAAAAATAGATGTAAGTGATAGGGAATGACAGGTAGAATGCTAAGTGTATATGAGCCAAGTGGGAACAGCAAAAAAGGGGGAACAAGAACATACGAAAAATCATAGCGCTCGATGCTGTTACACCCTCCGAAATCTGTGGGGTTTATTTCTGTTAGGGGTTCGTATGAGTTATGTTCCATATTATCGAAATATATTTCGTTCCCAAGAAATACTGTTCCATTGCTGTTTTATATTACGGTATATTGCAAGCGTCAAAATTAAATAAATGCGAATTCAAAGTACAAGAAGAATGTTCAGGTGTCATTCTATATATGTAAAAGTATTCAATGCAATATGATTCCTATTATTAATTTTTTTCTTTGTATAACCTGCACGTGAATTCCTCCAAGACGTACAGTGCGTACCCAGTATCAGAAGTACAGTGTATCTCTCTGTAGAAGTGCTTTGGTAGTGCGCACAATTTTCCTGCACTGCCAGTGTCCTATATTTTCCCCTTGACATAGAGTGCGGCATTGTAATCGTAGTCAGATAAAGAGTTTTCTAGAGATCTCCGATTGGTTCAAACAGGTAAGTAACATCAGTGTCACGGCGGGAGTTACCAATGTCAACATCCGTCCATGGCTCTGTGGAACATTTTACGAATTCCGTAGTCCCAAGTTCAGTACTGAATTGGTTCTCGACCTAGTTGATCAATTTGACAGCAATGGTAAACAATCTTAGTGTCCACCTCCATGTGTTCTTGACATGTTATATTTTCAATAATTGCTTGATTAACACTGCCATATTCAACGCGCGTGTCGTGATTAATATGGATGGTTTTGTTCACGATGATCTGTGCCATATCCTGCTGCAACCAATTATTAATTAAAAGTTTGACCAGCGCTTCTTTAAAATTCATATTTTTCAATTCTCTTGCGAAATACAAAGGTGTATTGGTTGCGGTTGTTGAGATACAAATCTAGAGACAAGTCTGTAACAAGTAAATAGCAATATAAATATAGAAGAACGACAAGAGCTGGAGTTTTTTTTTTTTAATTTTTGAAGGTATGACATGAAATACGTCTGAAAACTATTTTGGTAATCCTTATAGCCATCCAAAACTTTAAATCATTTGAAACTTATAGCTTTGGTACAGTTAGGTAAACTATGTCGACATTTTTGAAAATGCGCCTAGTCCAAATGCCAAGTTCAAAATGCCTGCCAAAAGATCTTACGTAATTGAATGACAGAAACTACATAAATTTTTAACGTCAGACGTATTGTGTTAATACCATAATACCATCGATCTCTCTGTTTTACGTCACCCAGGAGAAATAGACCCCATGGGGCTGTGACATTTTTTCCAGTTATTGTCCACGTAGTAAAGTTAAGAATCCTTTAGTATAACGATTTTATAGTGCTTTGGCCGTAAAACGATGAACAGTTCTTACATTGCTGCTATTCAACGAAACGGAGTGGCACTATTTCAAGACAGAATTTAAAAGTCCTAGGGCTGGACCTCTTATTGTGGAGGGATATAATCCCCACCTGCTGCCCTACAATTTATGCAGGATGTTGTCGCCTGTGTTGACTTAAGTTGTTATTGCATCGAGGTGTTTCCTAGAGGACAGAATAAGATCCAATATCACGCCAAAGTGATCATAAATCCATTAATGAGAAGGGACTTATTGTTGATGTGTACTTCAAGAGATTTTGGGGCTTCCCTACAATTCAGATGGAAACGTGTTGTCTCCATTCTGCTAGTGCTGGCAGTCAGTCTCCATCAGTGCAAAATTTCCCAACAACTTTAAAATCTTGGGAAAGGTGACGGTCAGCATCTTTCATATGCTTGGCTAAGTGGGCCGTATAGCCAAATTTACGTCCATCTGTTCCCTTCATGTCTGATACCCAAAGGATGAAAGGCTTATGTGCCGGCACGGACACTTAAGAGAGGCCGTTGTTTATTTTTCAGACGGTACTTACGTTATCACCAATTACTCATATTATTGCGAAGATGCAGTCACATATCATTTTATTGACGAGACGGAAGAGTTTCTGGCGTGGGATGGTGCGATACAGTTTAAATAGTAGACGATCTGAACGGTTGCTGTCACGTGCAGTGGTAGGATCCACCAGAATAATCGTCATCATGAGTTCTTGTTGAAACCCAGCCCTGATGTGGCTGGTTAGATTGAAGACCTGATCTTCACATATTCTGTCATGACGAAAGCGCCACTGGGAGGTGTTCTTCCAGTATCGATCTTAGAATTAGCCCTTCTAACACTTGTATGTGGTGCTTATGAGGGATATCTGGTGGTAGTGTTCTGGTTTACCCATTAGTTTCACTGGCTGTAATTATTATTTTATTGTTGGGCTCAGGTCGAACATGGCCAGTCTGCATGAGTTATGAAATGGACTGGCTCAGCCATTCTTTGGTATGATGAGCACTATCCACTGGGAGGTTACAACTAAAGGGCAGGTACTGAGGTCCAGAGCAAATATCGGATGTCAGAGAAACTCGGTAGATATTGCAGTGCGTTAATGGGAAACCGATATACCATGGAAGAAAACCTAGTTTCAATTTTGGCCAAGTGCAAATCTGGCCCCTTGACATAAAGAAATATGAATAGAAACGTTTACATATGTAATAGATTAGGAACGGGATGTGGCAACAAGTGACAAAGGGAGAATGTTGATTTTTTTTACTAACTGCCATTTTCATAATTTGTTCATTATGAGCAGCAGAAACGTCAAAGTGAAGCTATATTCGTTAAACGGCGACATCAGTAGTTGCTCACAGCAGTTCCTATGGAATTGCGCAATGCGTTCTTGCATACTGGTCAGATCAGAGACCGCACGTGTCCTGGTAAATGCATTCATTTAGATATCCCCAGAGGCAAAAATCTTATGGAGTCAAATCAGGTGATCTTGCAGGCCATACAACTGGGAAAGGTTGCATTAAGCAGCTCTTTCACAGGGCTTGCGACATAAGGTGTTTCGCCGGCCGCGGTTCTAGGCGCGCAGTCCGGAACCGCGCAACTGCTACGGTCGCAGGTTCGAATCCTGCCTCGGGCATGGATGTGTGTGATGTCCTTAGGTTAGTTAGGTTTAAGTAGTTCTAAGTTCTAAGGGACTGATGATCACAGCTGTTAAGTCCCGTAGTGCTCAGAGCCGTTTGAACCATTTGAACATAAGGTGTTTCCTCGTCTTGTATAAAAAAAAGTGGTTAGCACACAGTTGTGCTTCTCCAAAGCAGGAATCACATGCTGTACAAGGAGGTGTCTATACCGTGCAGACATCACGGTACACCTGATAGGCCCTCTGGGTGTCTTCTCTTCAAAGAGGAACAGACCAAGAATTAAGTTGCTTGTGCATCGATACCACAGAATCAGATGTAGTGAGTTCAGCTGCTCTTCGAGTTCAACATGTGGTTTAACACTAACCCAGATTCTGCACTTCCGTGTATTCTCTGCATCATGCAGTGTAAAATGTGCCTCTTAACGTCATAGAATATTGCCCAGCCACATGTCGCCAACTTCAATCCATGCGAGAAACTGAAGATCCGAACGTTGCTGCGGATCATGAAGTTTCAGTTGGTGCACCGTCTGGATCTTGTACGGGTACCAGTGTAATATGGACTGTGAAACTTCGCATACTGTTGACCATACGATGGACAGTTTTCAAGATACTGCACGAGCATGGCACCACATGGGATGCACGCTGCATTGTCAGTTATAGCAACATCGTCAATAACTTTCAATAATAACCTAAACAGTCGTGATTCCATAACAATAGATACAGAAGATTTCTATAAGCTTTATGAGCAAAACAGGTGTAATTATGAGAGAACTATATTCACCCAAACATTAACTAGTGATACCACTCCTTGTATGAGAACCTCCTATAAGATTTTACAGTGTCTCCCTCTCTTCTGACAGATCGAAAAATGAACACCATCTACATGTTACCATCGACCATATTACATATACACATATTGCTCCATTTCACCTGGTGGCCAGTGGCCAAAGTCACTTACACAGATCTGCGCAAAGTTTTCTTCGTTGTACTAGAGGGAAACCATATCTAACAGACTGTCAGTCACAAGACAGGCTTCGTGTATTGCTTCATCATAAGCAGTTTAATACGATGGTTTTTTTGGCTGTAAAACATCCAAGCAGTGTACAACTACAGCATTGTACATTGTCATACACTATATTTTTGGCCGTCCGGAGTGGCCGTGCGGTTAAAGGCGCTACAGTCTGGAACCGCACGACCGCTACGGTCGCAGATTCGAATCCTGCCTCGGGCATGGATGTGTGTGATGTCCTTAGGTTAGTTAGGTTTAAGTAGTTCTAAGTTCTAGGGGACTTATGACCACAGCAGTTGAGTCCCATAGTGTTCAGAGCCATTTGAACCACTATATTTCTATACCAGAATTCGAGTTTTGTGTCCGGCCCTAAACTAACATTGACATGTTTTGCTTTAGTAGTATTCACAGAAAGCTGAACATCACATGGTGTAAACAATACGTTTGGTAGAAATAAAACACAGAGGTGATGATCCTCATTGACAAAATCGTGTAGTCCATCGCAACATATGGAAACTGGACGAGTTTTGTGCATTGTTGATTCTTTCCAACAGCTATCTGGAGGTGATGACCTACACAGTTAATATCCTCTTCCACAGTGGCGATGTAGCAGATGTCTCGATGTGCCATTTTGAGGAAAATTATTTCCTCATTTTGCAGTCATGTACATGATTACTGTTCGAGTGTTGACCATCGCAAGAAGGTGCTGTTCACAACACGCATGGGCTAGTAGAAATAAAAAGAGGTACTGTTATCTTATAGGAGAAAAAATAACATGCAGAGGGCATCAAGCATACGGAAATAGGATGAGTCTGCAACTCTAAGGAATGCTTCCAAACAACTAAGGTGATGGCCTCCACATTTAATCCAATGCTCCACAATGATAAGTAGCAGATATCCTGTGTTCCACCAAGGCTCTCCCCATCTCTACCAAGGGTTGTCAGTAAATCATTGTATGTAAATGAACAGCATACCAATAGACAGATGGGATGGGGAAGACACCACTGACAAGGGATGATGTATTGTAATTTGCACTGCAGTTGATAATACAATCAATTTTTGTAACTACTTTACTAGACTGCGCAGTACATCCATTTGGCCATAGACATCAAACTACAGCAGTTGTTCCGTAATTTCAACGGCAGCCAATGACACAGCAGATTTTTGAATCATCGCTAAATCACGTCTCTATTACATTGCAAGTGCCATATACTAGATTGTGAATGTACATAGATGTCTTTGCAGTATGTCCATTCAGCAATATACACCAAAGTATATCAGACAGCGTTATATACTGATGAAATTATATTAGTGTACATATATCCAGCACATCGATAATAGTGCAGAAATTTCGACTACGGCTGGCCATCTTTCCTTGTGTGGATGGACGTCACAGAGTATTCTCACATTCCTAGGATAAAGTCGAGGATTACAGACTTATCGCACGTTGTCCTTGACCAGTCCTCCTTGTCCTTGTAACACGGTCGTTAATTTAACCTGCAACTGACCAGAAGTATGAGGCTGCTACACCCACAACATTCCACGTCCCATGAAGGTACAGGTCGAGATGTGTCCATAACTGCTGTTCAGTAAAGACTGTTCTGCACCAATCTTACCCATGCCACCCTTCCAAATGCACATGATCTCTCCAGATGTGTGCACGACGAGAAGGTTAGCACATCTTATCAGTGTACAGCAGACCTGAGATTGTTGCGGTGTGTGACAAATAGTTAAGCAGAAACGTGTTGTTTACACATGATGGAGCTGCAGACGAAGGAGTATGGAACATTTCACATAAATCAACTGTGCTATCGATTCTGAAGTATTATTCCATTGTTAGTAGTCAGTACCAGGAAAGTACCAGCAAGAGAGAAATAATCGTAGAACACACTCCTATGGCTACACAGTTCCGCACATAGAATTGCCATACTGTTAAAGACACATATTTTTCGAAGTATTACACATAGTTTTCGAAGTATTAGTCTGGTGGAATGCAACGCTCTCAATATGCAAATGATGGATATATTTGTCTAACATAAGACATAGAACCACCCTATAAGTTTCCTACCTCAGTCACTATGGTGACAGAGCTTAAAATGATAAAACTACATCCTTCTATAATATTCAGATGTCCTACGAAGGCATCATCTGCATATATCCGACTTATAAACGAACTAGAAACAAGTGAGGAGCCTCCTGACCTGTCTCTTAGGAAATCAATGGATTTAATGGCTGTTCGTACAGTGAATCACACTTCATGTATCTTCCCGTATCAGTGGTGCTTATTATTAGCAGCAGTATCAGTTTTGACAGATGTGTCTTCGTCCCACTAGGATATGGAGTGAGGAAACACTGACACGATTATTTTCGATAGGTGATACACTGAGGCACCACTCACGCCCTGCTGCACGAAAATTCACATGAAGAAGCAACAGCTTCTTACGAGGGAGTAAGCACCACGACCATTAGCCGGAGGAGATGTGACAGTCTTACGGCTGTTTACAGTACCATCACCACAGCTCTGGTAGTATCCCTCTTACAGCAATGAGTCCTGATCAGATTTAGGTAGTTTTTCTCATGTGTAAGATAATATAGCAACTTCCTCCTAACACCATGTTTCCTGAGTAAACCCCTCATCACACTGTCAAAGGGTCCTCTCTCCTTTACAGCACTGTAGGGAATGTCTTAAGTCTGATAAAAGTACTTATTCTTCTCCTTAATACTTAACGTATAACTTTGGATATAAGAACCAACCGTAATTCAGGATTATCTATATTCGACTGCACGTGTGAGAACACAGTTATGGACTGGGTGACATACGTACTGCCTGCTTTAATATAGCGCCTCTGTGTAATATTTATGTCGACTCTTTTGAAGTACGTGTTAACGAAAACCAACGTAGTTTACAGGGATAAGGGAGGTTTAAAACTGAATGCAGCCAGAGTATAATTTTTAAGTTTTTCTCTATTATCAGGGTCCGGGTAACCCAATCCCCCTAAATTCCCCCGCATTTGTTGCTGATTTTTCTCTAATTTTATATATTCCCGTCAATTTACATTATTTTGCAACTTACTTTTCGCGATTTTAGAAATGTTGCCGTATTTCGTATTTTACGTAGTTTGCAACCATTTGTCGTAATTGTACCAGATATACCTCAATTTTTCCCAATCTCATGTCATTTTTTCATATTTTTTCGGTAGTTTTCCATATGTATAAGGGATCACATTGATGGTACACCGATATGTCATTTAATTTTATATGAGGGTATGTGCATGTCCTGTAGACCAGCCTTACCAAATCATAAGAACTCTCTTCTGCCAGATTATCTACAGGCATGCATTATGGATAGAAAAGTCATAAAACGTAGAGCAACACTCACCTCGTACCTAGATGAGACTCAACGAGTGGTGCAGTTTGGAAACTCGTAGTCTGGAAACTAATCCGTCTACTGCTACGGAACTTTAAAGAGCTTGTTTGTAGACTCGTGTAGTGATGCACTTTCTGAAACCTCAGTCTAGCACAGTTCTACACGTTCATCTGACTTCCAATTTACCGTGCAGGGATCTGCAACAGGGAGCTGACATGTGTACTGCTGCTGTTCTGATATTTTTTCCCATAAATATACGTTCTTATTGCGTTCGGTACTTTTTTTTACACCCTCCAACTCTGATATTTTCCCACAACCATGTCAGTACATCTACAATTTGTAGATTTTGGGTGTTTTTATGTCCTAGTAATAAGTTCCAAGCAAAGAAGGGAAAGCAGAAAGGTGTAAGGAGTATAAAGACGGTCTATACAAGGTCGATGTACTTAAGGACAATATTATGGAAATGGAAGAGGATGTAGATGAAGATGAAATGGGATATACGATACTGCGTGAAGAGTTTGACAGAGCACTGAAAGACCTGAGTCGAAACAATGCCCCTGGTGTAGACAACATTCCATTGGAACTTTTGACGGCCTTGGGAGAGCCAGTCCTGACAAAACTCTACCATCTGGTGAGCAAGACATATGAGACAGGCGAAATACCCTCAGACATCAAGAAGAATATAGTAATTCCAATCCCAAAGAAAGCAGGTGTTGACGGATGGGAAAATTACCGAACTATCAGTTTATTAAGTCACGGCTGCAAAATATTAACACGAATTACTTATAGACGTATGGAAAAACTGGTAGAAGCCGACCTCGGCAAAGATCACTTCGGATTCCGTAGAAATGTTGGAACACGTGAGGCAATACTGACCTTACGACTTATCTTAGAAGAAAGATTAAGGACAGGCAAACCTACGTTTCTAGCATTTGTAGACTTAGAGAAAGCATTTGACATTGTTGACTGGAATACTCTCTTTCAAATTCTAAAGGTGGCAGAGGTAAAATAAAGGGAGCGAAAGGCTATTTACAATGCGTACAGAAACCAGATGCCAGGTATAAGAGTCGAGGGGCATGAAAGAGAAGCAGTGGTTGGGATGGGAGTGAGACAGGGTTGTAGCCTCTCCCCGGTGTTATTCAATCTGTATATTGAGGAAGCAGTAAAGGAAAGAAAAGAAAAATTCGGAGTAGGTATTAAAATCCATAGAGAAGAAATAAAAACGTTGAGGTTCGCCGATAACATTGTAATTTAGTCAGAGACAGCAAAGGACTTGGAAGAGCAGTTCAACGGTATGGACAGTGTCTTGAAAGGAGGATATAAGATGAACATCAACAGAAGCAAAACGAAGATAATGGAATGTAGTCGAATTAAGTCGGGTGATACTGAGGGAATTACACTCCTGGAAATTGAAATAAGAACACCGTGAATTCATTGTCCCAGGAAGGGGAAACTTCATTGACACATTCCTGGGATCAGATACATCACATGATCACACTGACAGAACCACAGGCACATAGACACAGGCAACAGAGCATGCACAATGTCGGCACTAGTACAGTGTATATCCACCTTTCGCAGCAATGCAGGCTGCTATTCTCCCATGGAGACGATCGTAGAGATGCTGGATGTAGTCCTGTGGAACGGCTTGCCATGCCATTTCCACCTGGCGCCTCAGTTGGACCAGCGTTCGTGCTGGACGTGCAGACCGCGTGAGACGACGCTTCATCCAGTCCCAAACATGCTCAATGGGGGACAGATCCGGAGATCCTGCTGGCCAGGGTAGTTGACTTACACCTTCTAGAGCACGTTGGGTGGCACGGGATACATGCGGACGTGCATTGTCCTGTTGGAACAGCAAGTTCCCTTGCCGGTCTAGGAATGGTAGAACGATGGGTTCGATGACGGTTTGGATGTACCGTGCACTATTCAGTGTCCCCTCGACGATCACCAGTGGTGTACGGCCAGTGTAGGAGATCGCTCCCCACACCATGATGCCGGGTGTTGGCCCTGTGTGCCTCGGTCGTATGCCGTCCTGATTGTGGCGCTCACCTGCACGGCGCCAAACACGCATACGACCATCATTGGCACCAAGGCAGAAGTGACTCTCATTGCTGAAGACGACACGTCTCCATTCGTCCCTCCATTCACGCCTGTCGCAACACCACTGGAGGCGGGCTGCACGATGTTGGGGCGTGAGCGGAAGACGGCCTAACGGTGTGCGGGACCGTAGCCCAGCTTCATGGAGACGGTTGCGAATGGTCCTCGCCGATACCCCAGGAGCAACAGTGTCCCTAATTTGCTGGGAAGTGGAGGTGCGGTCCCCTACGGCACTGCGTAGGATCCTACGGTCTTGGCGTGCATCCGTGCGTCGCTGCGGTCCGGTCCCAGGTCGACGGGCACGTGCACCTTCCGCCGACCACTGGCACCAACTTCGATGTACTGTGGAGACCTCACGCCCCACATGTTGAGCAATTTGGCGGTTCACGTCCACGCTGTCGCGGCATGCTACCAGTGTTAAAGACTGCGATGGAGCTCCGTATGCCACAGCAAACTGGCTGACACTGACGGCGGCGGTGCACAAATGCTGCGCAGCTAACGCCATTCGACGGCCAACACCGCGGTTCCTGGTGTGTCCGCTGTGCCGTGCGTGTGATCATTGCTTGTACAGCCCTCTCGCAGTGTCCGGAGCAAGTATGGTGGGTCTGACACACCGGTGACAATGTGTTCTTTTTTCCATTTCCAGGAGTGTAGATTGGGAAATGAGACACTTAAAATAGTAAATGAGTTTTGCTATTTGGGGAGCAAAATAACTGATGATGGTCGAAGTAGAGAGGACATAAAATGTAGACTGGCAATGGCAAGGAAAGCGTTTCTGAAGAAGAGAAATTTGTTAACATCGAGTATAGATTTAAATGTCAGGAAGTCGTTTCTGAAAGTATTTGTATGGAGTGTAGCCATGTATGGAAGTGAAACATGGAGGATAAATATTTTGGACAAGAAGAGAATAGAAGCTTTAGAAATGTGGTGCCACAGAAGAATGCTGAAGATTAGATGGATAGATCACATAAGTAATGAGGAGGTATTGAGTAGAATTGGGGAGAAGAGGAGTTTGTAGCACAACTTGACAATAAGAAGGGACCGGTTGGTAGGACATATTCTGAGGCATAAAGCGATCATAAATTTAGCATTGGGGGGCAGCGTGGAGGGTAAAAATCGTAGAGGGAGACCAAGAGATGGATACACTAAGCAGATGCAGAAGGATGTAGGTTGCAGTAAGTACTGGGAGGTGAAGAAGCTTGCACAGGATAGAGTAGCATGGAGAGCTGCATCAAACCAGACTCACGACTGAAGACCACAACAACAACAACGGTAAGTTATTCTTTAGTTGACAGTGAGTGTCGACTGCACTTCGCATCCTGGAACGTCAGAGTTACACTTCCTCGTATATACAGAGTGTGCATCCCTGGCAGATACAAAAACTAGAGCAAATTCATTGCATCTGTGGACCATATGGTTGTGAGTGACTGGGTACATTCGAATACAGTGCACTACAATACAGTCCGACTAATGTACTGTTCTATCTTACGCATAGCCATAATAGTGACGAAAAACTGTCTCTCGCGGTCCAATGGACATCTAGCACACAAAGGAACGGAATTGGTATGATCATGTGCCATTGTCGTGGATATCTAAGAGCTTAAAAATAATTGTGACAGGCGCCGCAGAATTCCTTGGTTTGTTGTTATTACTGGAGATTGCAGACAATATTGTTACGAAATGTCGGTAACATAATGTTATGCTCTTTATCAGGATGAATTTGGATGTGCTTGCATCTGCTAAACAATCGTTTCGCGAAGAGTTTTTCGCTATTTGCTCCGTTGTAGCACTGTCGAAAGTAACGTACGAGCCGTTGAAATCGAGATTTTTCGATTGTTAGCATGCATGCATTGTCTCTATATCTATGTATTTAGTGCTGCAAGTGGCGGACGGTTGCGGTTCGAATGCATAATTTGCTAGGTGTTCCTCTATTAATTAGGTTTCCACTGGCACGAACTCTTTTCGTATGGGGAAACTCTCACGTCCCAGGATGCGAACAGCACTCGGCACACTGTCAAATTACGAATAACTTCTTACTAGGATCAAAGAAACAGATCTACTGTTTTTAGAACGCATTGACATGGTTGTGGGGACGTATCAGAGTTGGAAGGTGTGAACAGAAGTAGCGAAGCTAACCTGGTAAGCAATAAGAACATATAATTAAAAAAGAAATATCAGAGCTGCAGCAGAAGTCAACTCTGAACTCATGTGAACTGCCTGTTGCAGATTCCTACACGGCAGAGTGAAAGTCAGATGAACCAATAGAAATGTGCAGCCTCTGAGTTTCCATCAATGTCATCGCTACTTGAGTCTGCAGACAACATCTTTGATGTGTCGTAGCAGTACACGGATTTGTTCCCAGACAACTAGTTTCCTATCTGCACCACTCGTTGAGTCTCATTTAGGAACGAGGTGAGTAATACTATACTTTTCATTATCTTCCTATCCGCAATGATAGCATGTACATCGTCGGGAAGAGAGGATTTCTTAGGATGTTTTCGTAGGCTGGTGTATAGAACGCGCAAATACCCTCGTACAAAATCAAACAATGCGTGGATATGACAGCAATGTGACCTTATACAAATGGAAATCACTCAGAAACATTTGAAAAAATGACATAAAATCGATACAAATTGAGATAAAGCAGGCATAATTACAACAAATGCATACGAACTACGAAAAATTGAGGGAAATACGACTAAATATGTGTAATATCCGAACAAAGCTGCAACATGACGTAAAACTGATCTAGAATACATAAAATTAGAGAAACATTAGCATGAAATGCAGGGATCCGAATTAGGTTGCGGGTACCCGGACAGTCAAGACCTAGAAAAGTTGAAGAATTATACCCCGGCTGCCTAGAGTTTTAAACCTCCCCCTTCCCTTGTAAACAACGTTGGTTTTCTTAACACATACTTCAACGGAGGGAAGTAGGTATTACACAGAGGCACTACATTAAAGCAGGCGAAACGTATGCATCCCAATCCATAACTGTGTTCTCACACGTGCAGTCGAATATAGATACAACCGAATTACTGTAGGTTGTCACAAGTAAAGCTACTATTTAACTGTTAAGCAGAAGAATCAATTCTTTTATCAGCCTTTAGACATTGCCTGGAGTATTCTGTTGGAGAGTGGACCGATTCCACATATATCACCCCTAAAGGCGTGATGGGCTCAGAGCACTATGGGACTTAACTGCTGTGGTCATCAGTCCCCTAGAACTTAGAACTACTTAAACCTAACTAACCTAAGGTCATCACACACATCTATGCCCGAGGCAGGATTCGAACCTGCGACCGTACCAGTCGCGCGGTGGCGTGATGGGGGATGTACATGAGGTATGTGATGTTAAAGCGAAACTGCTGTCTATTCCTACACTTAAGCAAAACAAATTAACATTAGATCAGAACTTCTTTGTGTAATGGGATTGTTACAGAGCTGTGGTGATACTACTGTAAACACCTATAAGACTGCCACATCTCCTCTGGCTAATGATCGTGGTGGTTATTCCCTCGTAAGCAGTTGCTCCTTCTTAATGTGCATTTTAGGCAAGCGGGTCATGGGTCGTGCTTCCATGTATCAGTTGTCGAAAATATAAATGTCAGTTTTTCCTCGATCCATTTCGTAGTTGGACAAAGACACATCCATCAAAACAGGTACTACTGCCAATAATAAGCACCAGAGCTACGGGAAATATTATTCGTTGTACGATCGTTTCCGCCTTAAGAAAACATTAAATCCATTGATTTCCTAAGAGACAGAACAGCCGACTCCCCACATCATTCCAGTTGTTTTACAAGTGGCACGAGCGGTGAATATACATTGACGATGCCTTTCTAGGACATCATAATAGTGTAGAAGGATGTAGTTTTATCATTTTTAAGTTTTTCACCATAGTGAGTGGGGTAGGAAACTTACAGGGTGGTTCTATGTCTGATGTTGGAGAAACATATTCTGCATTAGAGTATTAAGAGCGTTGCATTCCACACGACTAACGCTTTAGAAAACATTTGGTTTTAACAATGTGGCAATTTTAGGATCAGAACTGTGTAGCCATAGGAGGGTGTGTGTATGCTCTACTATCATTTGTCTGATGCTGGTACCTTCCTGGTACTGACAGCAGACAATGGAATAATACTTCAGAATTGATAGCACAGTTGATTTACGTAAAATGTTTGAAACTGCATCCGCCTGCAGCTCCATCATGTGTAAACCACACATTTCTGCTTAACCATCTGCATATCACCGTAACACTCTAAGGTCTGCTATACACAGATAAGAGGTGCTACCCTCCTCGATATTCATTCATCTGAGAAAGCTTGTGCATTTGGAAGGGCGAAGTGAGTAATATTAATGCGGAACAACCTTTGCTGAACAGTAGTTGCGGATACAGCTCGCCCTTTTCCTTCATGAGATGTTGAACGTAGTGGGTGTAGCAGCCTCAAACTTCTGGTCAGTTGCAGATAAAACTGGCAGGGTTGAATGGTCAAGGACAATGTTGGAGTGATGTATCAAATTATGACTTTGTCATACGAATGCGAGAATGATCTGTGACGTCCATCCACACAAGGAAAGATGGTCAGTCGTAATCTAAAATTCTGTACTATGACCGATGTGCTGGAAATATGTAGGTAACATAATTGCATCTTTGTATGACGCTGTCTGGCATGCTTTGGTGAATATGGCCGAATGGGTTCGTGCACAGTCATCTATATACATTCACATTCTAGTACATAGTACTTGCAATGTAGCGGAAGGGTGATTTAGGGATACAGAAATTGGAAAGCATTCTGCTGTGCTTTGGGTGGCGTTGAATTTACGGAACAACTGGTATACTTTGATGTATATGATCCAATGAACGTACTGTGCAGTCATCTATCTGCATTCGCAATCTAATATATGGTACTTGCAAAGTAGTGCGGGGGGGGGGGATGATTTAACGATGATACAGAATTGCCCGTCACCATAGTCCTGGGACTGAGAAATTACCACCAAAAGCCGAATAGGGTAGATGGGGGAGGGTGGAGGTGGTAAGGGAGAAGGGGCATGAGGGTGTGGGACCCCTCGAGCTGGCTGAGGAAAACACACGACTTCATCCAGGGCTGGAGATGAGGGTGGATGCAAGTGGGTTCGGGGTGGAATAATTGATCAATTTAATTAATCTGCATATTAATTTGATATCAAATTGGGGTCGGAGCCCCCTTACCCGACTACTGGCGGCACCTAGCAGATGTCACTGTCATAAGAAATGCCTGAAGTTGGCAAGAAGTTGACTTGCCGAAATATCGTGCCTTTATGACGACGCAACCTGGCTGAATTACCGAGAAATATTCAAAGTTTTCCTACGACTAAAAAACCTTAAATCATACGTGGATTTTACTGCGTACCACCTTATCCTTTCGTGGTTGACGTATTTTTGATGGTAATGGTTTCTTCCAGCGGGTTGTCTATGTCAGAAAGCTACAATCCTGCAACAGTGTTTTGAGGAACACAATATGGTGTGAACTCACTCCGAACCCAATAGAACGGATCTGGGACAGTATGGGGTCCAGCTCCGCACCGCATCGGTTCATAATTTACGGAATGTCCTGTATGAAAATATGTGTATCACATACCTCCAGAAAGCTACTAAGGACTTTTCTAAACAATTTCCAGCAGAACCGCTGTAGTGTTGCATTCCAGCGAAGGACCAACGCTCTAGTGAGCAGGTAGCCACAATATTTTGGCTCGTCCGTCTATGCACCTTATCTTTTTCAACGGTAATAAACCATGAAACATGGTAGATTGTACGTTAAATTCAAAAATTTTGTTATAGAATTTAACGTCATATGTTACGCTACGCAAATGTTGTTTAATGGAAATGATTTTAAGAACCAGTAATTATCCATCGAAGAACTTCATCTCATTCTCCCGCAAAAAGTAATTATTGTGCCCTGTAACTTGTACCGTGTAACGTCTAAATGTAAGTAATTTACTACTAGCTTTGTGACTGTCTATAGATTATGTGCAGGGAATAATTAATTGCTGTTTGAAAAGACTGTGATTCTCGCATGCAGTTTTTCCTTGAAAACAGAACTTCTTTTCCTGTGGTGTGTGGCTACTGAACAGGAAACACCGACCCGTTCGCAATAGTTTCCTCCACCGCGCTTAACAACAGCCCAACGGATAATTGTGTTGTGAGTTTGTCCTTGACCGTAATTAAGCACATCCTTTCCAGTTCGAACGTAGCAACTGGTGCGCTGTCGGTCCATTCAGTGCAATAGATTACATCAATCACGTTGAGAGTATTGCCTCTCATTCTGTTTCATCGAATTAATTTATGTATCGTACGAAACATATCATAGTAAATTGTACAGTACATTCACAATGCGTAAACGAAGGATAAAGCGGGCGAACACTAATAAACTTTTTAAAACTAGGTATTTGGAAGGTCAGTGACATGTATTACGTTAAGAGGCAAAGATACGCCCAGTAAAGTATTCAAAATCTCGGCCACATCAATTGCATATAGCTAAAAAACATCCTTTCTCGTCTATGACACATTATAAAAGTCTGACACGCAGAGGGACATATCGTTTAGCACATCCTATTATGTTTATGTTGTAGAGACAGTACTTCGGTAGCTGGATTTTTTCGTTGTCGCTTCGCCATTAAGTTACTCGATCGATTGTGAATAGCCGACAATAGCTTCTTTCAAGATGAGACGTGACACATAAACTGCATTCCATATTATTGTTATATCTCATTGAAAATTTTTGTCTCTGTAGTATTGCTAGTTAATTCTACTTCTGAGCCGTAACACACAAATTTCATGTTACAATGTTGTTATATCTCACTGAAAATTTCGTCGTCCGTAGTTTGGCTAGTTTAGTTCTGGTAGTGCCATCGAAATCCTCTGCACTTCATCTGTTAGGTACGGCCCACACTATCAATATCAGATGGCGCTAATAGTTCGTGGCCCTATAGTTCAGTAGAAATAACACTTGGCACATAAGGAACAACTAGTTTGCACAAAATCTCGTTGTGGTTGATTCTCCGCATCCGATGACGATCCAATGACTTTCGTTGGCCGGCCGCGGTGGTCTAGCGATTCTGGCGCTGCAGTCCGGAACCGCGGGACTGCTACGGTCGCAGGTTCGAGTCCTGCCTCGGGCATGGGTGTGTGTGATGTCCTTAGGTTATTTAGGTTTAAGTAGTTCTAAGTTCTAGGGGACTTATGACCTAAGATGTTGAGTCCCATAGTGCTCAGAGCCATTTGAACCATTTTTGACTTTCGTTGTTTAACAGCAGAAAACAACTTCATGTTTATAGAGCATGTACTATAACTTATAAGCAAATGCAAGATGACACTTTCTTCATCCTTCAGTCTCCTTGAACCAACAGAGCGAAACCGAGTCTATAGGTAAAGAGGCCGCTATGAAAAGGATTCAGATGACTAGTAATATGTAAGAAAATATAAATGTTAAATAAAAATAAATTTGCTTGTGTTTCCGAAACAATGTGTAGCATTTTTCCTTATTGACAGATACGACAGCAGTAGCGCAAACAGAGGCTATGAGCAAGTTATGGCGCAATTTGTTCGGTGTGATCAAATAATGGATTTCATGAAAAGAATACGGTAGCTGTATCACTGGTTTAGTAGCGCATGTCTGTGACGTCAGAATTGCACCGCCGTTAATTTGAGTTCCATGTAACTTTACTCGGTGACTTTTAACTTATTAAAGGAATCAGTATTAATTTTCATTTGCCTTTGGGATATGGTCGTGAAAAACGTGAACTGTTGCTATGAGCTCGTATGAAGCCATTACTTTGTTCAACAAGATTAATATGAATGAATGCTCTTTTGTCATGGTGAGCATTACGTCAGTTACTAACTTTTCTATTATTATTCTTATTGATTCCTATTAATTGAATTGTTTGTTGCAGATGGGCTAGAAAGAACAGCATTTCCATTTGCTACCATTTTTTAGACTGTTAGTATCTATTATTAATAGAATTCTCTGAATTTTACGTTGATGTAGCGATTTACTTGACTCTTTGGTATTTACACAGATCGAATTTCATGTTCGGACTGATTACGTATTCAGGCAATAGGAACTGTTAGGAAAGAAGACAGCAACATTAAAAATGCCTCCTGGAGTTGCACGACTGATAAATGCATATGAAATATTCTGCAAATTTTTATATTATATCAATGTGAGCTGATAATGATTGTAAAACTTTATGATTATCTCTGTAATTACAAATACTCAGTAATTTCTGTTTCATGGCAGAAAATTCTGCTATGATAGAAGCTTAAAATTTACAGCAGCCTATGGTCACTCTTACATATAAGGCACATCATGGAAACTTCTCAGGAAAGACCGACTCCAGCAATAATCAGACATCAAAATAAATCTATGAGGAACGCTGTAAATTTGTGCCACACTGGGACTCGAACACGGAACTCCCACTTAACGCGAGCAGTTCACTTGACTGCCTGAGCCATCCGGACACACGTCTATTTTAACTTCTCATACGCTACTAGCAGCCACTATCCATTCATCTAATTGCTTGCAGCGACTCCTGTATTCCCGAAAGAGGCTCAGACACTACTGGTATAAAGTACAGACTACAGGACAAAAACGGTGCTCCACAAAGGAACTATCGAAATGGTTAGGCCATCTATAGGTGCGATGTATATGTCCAGAGAATCAAATGATTACTCTTTCAGAAGAATGTATGATGTATTCAGCAGAAAGAACTTCATAAAGCACTGGTCCAACTTTCGCCCCTATGCAAGCAGTTATTCGGTTTGGCATTGATTGACAAAGTTGTTGGATGTTTTCCTGAGGGATATCGTGCCAAATTATTTCCAGTTCGCACGTTAAACACAAGCGGTACAGCGAGTACAGCTCAGGAACGGAAACCCAGCTTCAGTTACATAAATTCCAGCACGGGGATATCAGAAGTAGATTAACTGATTGTAGAGCTGCTATACGATGTGAGATTAGTTTTTCTCTCTTGTCGCCTGTTAATTAAAAAAATCTACCTGATGGACATGGAGAGGGGCCACTAAGTGTTTTGCTTCAGTAACTTTTACATTGTGTCACACTTCCTCAACCTCTCTGTACTTTCCCACTATGTATGAGTACATGTCGCATGAATGTGATGTATTTCGGGAGGTGAAGGGCTTTTGCAAAAATAAATGATATATTACACGTCTGAAAAGACAAAATGGGGAAGCTTAACACAAGTATTGCTTGAGAGACCACAGAAAGATCGGTTCTCAGGAGTGTAGAGGTCGGATGTTGGTCTTCAGCCAATATTAACGTTGCAGTTCAAACTACGTGTGTTGGAATTCCAGACATGCCATCCCAGCTATCGATGATATTTCATTTCACAGTTATAAAGGAGTAGGAGCCCCCCTGTATCAATTTTAAGTGATGATGAATTAAATAGTAATTCCCCCGTTGACATTTCAGCAAAAATTTGTTGTCAGATACGCGAAAGCAATAAGTTAATGGATAAAATGTAAATTTGTGGTAAAGGACTTATGGGACTAAACTGCTGAGGTCATCGGTCCCTAAGCTTACACACTACTTAATGTGACTTAAACAAACTTACGCTAAGGACAACAAACACACCGATGCCTGATGGAGGACTCGAACCTCCGACAGAGAGAGGCGCGCGGACCGTGACAGGACGCCTAAGAATGAGCGGCTACTCCGTGCGGCAAGAGGTTACTGCCCATATTACTGAGCGCATTTGTTTTCTGTGAGTTTCACGTTATCCATTGCATGAATTACTCCTCTGCCATTAATTAAAAGTTAAGGCCGTTGCAATTAATGGCACAATAGAAAGAAATTTTTACTCTCACATAAGTTAACTCGCACTTGGGACGAAGGATAAATTATAATACAGAGATACCGTGTTACAAGAGCTCACTTTAGTTAAGACACTGTTTCAAATGCGTTATGTCTAATAGCATAAAACATCAAACACAGGTAAAGAAAAAACCAGAATCATACGGTAAATGTAAATGTCGTGTGACTAGGGCCTCCCGTCGGGTAGACCGTTCGTAACCATACATCATCAGAATCCCAAGCTGGTTGGAGGACCGCTCCCACATTGATCCAAATGTTCTCAATTTCCGAAAAACTCCGGCGGTCTTGTTGGCCACAACTGGACTTGGAAAGCACGATAACAAGCAGGAAAATCTCTCCGTGAGTGCGGGCAGGCCTTATCTTGCTGAAACGTGAGCACAGGGTGGCTTGTCTAGAAGGACCACAAAACAGGCAGTAGAAGACCGTCCACTTACCGCTGTGCTACTGTAAGGGTGCTGCGGATGAGAACCGTCGGGATCCTGCTATAGAAAGAGATGGCATCCAAGATATCACTCCTCGATGTCGAACCGTATGGCGGGCTACAGTAAAGTAGGTATCCCTCCACAGCCCGGGGCCATGTCGAGACACGTCTTTGCTCGTCATCACTGCTCAGTTCAAAGTGAGACTCATCATTCGAAAAAATTCTATTCCAGTCAGCGTGACTCAGGCCGAAGACGTGTCTGTAAATATCGCGACCAACCACACTGTGGCGCCTCATAGAAGCCGTTGGCCAAAAGTGATTGTCCGGCTGCCATTTATTTTCACAGCAGGACCCGTTTGGTTGTCATACGCGGCATCCGTACAGTACGCCCCATTTTGTTTCCCTTCACGACAAGCTATCCTGAACTTACGCAATAAAAGATAATGCCCACCGCACACAGTGAGAGTTTCTACTGCTTGTCTTCGTGCGTCTCAAACTCTACGTTGGCCAGCAAGGTCACCGGATCGCCTCCCAATTGAGAAATTTTGGTGCATTATGGGCAGGCCCCTACAACCATCTCGAGATATGAAAGTTCTTACAAGCCAACTGGACAGTATTTAGCCCGATATGCCGTAGGAGCACGTCCAAAAACTCTATCAAACGATGCTAAGAAGAATAACTGCTTGTATATGGCCAAGAGGTACACCAACGCATTATTGACTTACTTACCTCGTGAAGCTGTTTGTCTTAAATAAATTATCAATTTTTTTAATTGCGATCTTTAATTTGTCGATACATGTACGTCGCACTACCGGTATCCGTCCTATTCGGGTATCTCCTTCGTGGTGGGTGATGCGTTTCTGTCTTAGAGTGTATGTATGTTTGGTGCCTATTCTACGTGACATATGTGACAGAGCAGACTGTTGATTGATAGACTGGCCGTAATTATCAACTTTCAAATGAAGGATACCGCCAGCCGCTAACGGGCATTGAAATAGTTCGAAAGTGAATGTTGAAAATTAGTGTCAGACTGTGACTCGAAACGCGGACTACCGCTTAACACGAGAGGTTGTCTTAACCTCGTCGGCCATCCAGCCACGCTTCCCATCCAACTCAAATTCTCAACCTCTCTGGCCGCGCGGGATTAGCCGAGCGGTCTAACGCGCTGCAGTCGTGGACTGTGCGGCTGGTCCTGGCGGAGGTTCGAGTCCTCCTTCGGGCATGGGCGTGTGTGTTTGTCCTTAGGATAATTTAGGTTAAGTAGTGTGTAAGCTTAGGGACTGATGACCTTAGCAGTTAAGTCCCATAAGATTTCACACACATTGTTCAACCTCTCTCACTGTAGTAATGTCAACTGTTAATTCACCTAATTGCTCCCAGCAAGTCCTGTATTCTCGAAAGAGGTTCGGACATAACTAACAGAAGAGGCACCATTCTGTTGGTTGATACAGTCGCCTGTATTAATAGTTTTCAAAGGTATGACCGACGCTAGCCTCCATCGGGCATCGAAATAATTCACTGGTCAAAGTTGAAAATTGGTGCCGTACCCAGGACTCGAACCGAAATCTTCTGCTTAATACGAGCGTTTGCCTTGACTGCCTCAGCATTCTGAACCACTCTGGATATACTTCCCGACCTGCACAAATTCTCAACGTGTCAGACGCTACTTGCATCCACCGTCCACTCACTAACTTCCTCACAGCGACTCCTGTATTCCTGAAGAGGCTCAGATGGGGCCAAATTGGGTATGTATAGAGAATGATTGATGACAGTGAACCCAAGGTGTCAGAGTGTTGCAAATTTAACAGTGCTCTTATGTGGTCTGGTACTGTCACACTGAAGGTGACACGTTTTCTGCAGATGGAAACTCTATTACAGCCTGCTCTATCTCCCTCACTGATATGGCCCTCTTTCACGCCGCCATGTTTCACTCTACGATTCGGAGCGGCTGCTGTGTTGGCACAGATCGAGGTACACTGAATACCCGAGTATCCTCGTTCAGAACTTCCAGTGTGGCACGCTGCGTTGCTGGAATAAAAACAAAAAGGAGACGTATGTATAAGAGAATATACACTCCTGGAAATGGAAAAAAGAACACATTGACACCGGTGTGTCAGACCCACCATACTTGCTCCGGACACTGCGAGAGGGCTGTACAAGCAATGATCACACGCACGGCACAGCGGAGACACCAGGAACCGCGGTGTTGGCCGTCGAATGGCGCTAGCTGCGCAGCATTTGTGCACCGCCGCCGTCAGTGTCAGCCAGTTTGCCGTGGCATAGGAGCTCCATCGCAGTCTTTAACACTGGTAGCATGCCGCGACAGCGTGGACGTGAACCGTATGTGCAGTTGACGGACTTTGAGCGAGGGCGTATAGTGGGCATGCGGGAGGCCGGGTGGACGTACCACCGACTTGTTCAACACGTGGGGCGTGAGGTCTCCACAGTACATCGATGTTGTCGCCAGTGGTCGGCGGAAGGTGCACGTGCCCGTCGACCTGGGACCGGACCGCAGCGACGCAAGGATGCACGCCAAGACCGTAGGATCCTACGCAATGCCGTAGGGGACCGCACCGTCACTTCCCAGCAAATTAGGGACACTGTTGCTCCTGGGGTATCGGCGAGGACCATACGCAACCGTCTCCATGAAGCTGGGCTACGGTCCCGCACACCGTTAGGCCCTCTTCCGCTCACGCCCCAACATCGTGCAGCCCGCCTCCAGTGGCGTCGCGACAGGCGACGTGTCGTCTTCAGCGATGAGAGTCGCTTCTGCCTTGATGCCAATGATGGTCGTATGCGTGTTTGGCGCCGTGCAGGTGAGCGCCACAATCAGGACTGCATACGACCGAGGCACACAGGGCCAACACCCGGCATCATGGTGTGGGGAGCGATCTCCTACACTGGCCGTACACCACTGGTGATCGTCGAGGGGACACTGAATAGTGCACGGTACATCCAAACCGTCATCGAACCCATCGTTCTACCATTCCTAGACCGGCAAGGGAACTTGCTGTTCCAACAGGACAATGCACGTCCGCATGTATCCCGTGCCACCCAACGTGCTCTAGAAGGTGTAGTCAACTACCCTGGCCAGCAAGATCTCCGGATCTGTCCCCCATTGAGCATGTTTGGGACTGGATGAAGCGTCGTCTCACGCGGTCTGCACGTCCAGCACGAACGCTGGTCCAACTGAGGCGCCAGGTGGAAATGGCATGACAAACCGTTCCACAGGCCTACATCCAGCATCTCTACGATCGTCTCCATGGGAGAATAGCAGCCTGCATTGCTGCGAAAGGTGGATATACACTGTACTAGTGCCGACATTGTGCATGCTCTGTTGCCTGTGTCTATGTGGCTGTGGTTCTGTCAGTGTGATCATGTGATGTATCTGACCCCAGGAATGTGTCAATAAGGTTTCCCCTTCCTGGGACAATGAATTCACGGTGTTCTTATTTCAATTTCCAGGAGTGTATTTATAAATAATTATTAACGTTATTATTATTGGTCTATGTATAACTACTCAGATTCATCCTCCTGCTTTTCGACCGATCTCTGCGGACAGCACTTCATGACGATCCTTTCACCATCGCGGACAGATATTATGTAATCGCAATTTGAAAGGGCAAAACGTGGGTGGGGAGAGGTGGGCGTGAGGAAAGGCATGTGGCGAGGTGGCGACATGCCGACAGTGGTGTTCATTAAAGCTTTAATATGACGCAGGTCAAAAACTGCTGACAGAGGCTGAACCAGTGATTATAGTCTTTTCCCTGAGTGATGCTCTACTAATGATCTCTATTGCAATACAACAGGTACTTATTATTGGTTCAAATTCATTACTTATTGGTTCAAATTCAAATGGCTCTGAGCATTATGGGACTCAACATCTTAGGTCATAAGTCCCCTAGAACTTAAAACTACTTAAACCTAACTAACCTAAGGACATCACACACACCCATGCCCGAGGCAGGATTCGAACCTGCGACCGTAGCAGCCTCGCGGTTCCGGACTGCAGCGCCAGAACCACAGGGCCACCGCGGCCGGCACATTGCTTATTCTTCATGTCTATGCGCATCATAATTGTCGCCGGTTGTATTAATAGTTCACTACCGATTATTTTAATTCAAAATCTGCTTATTTGAGTTTTTTGTATTTATTTGTAATAACCTGTAAATAAGTTGTACGAGACAGCTATCTTTGCATTGCGCGTGCACAAAATGCAGACCGCTGTTACATGGTTTCAACTGATTAATATCTACTTACTGAACAGTTCATGATCACCATTTTTATTACCTGAGTGGCTGAGTGGTGTTATTAACCAAAAATATGGAATCTTACTCATATAATTTCTACCCTAACTGTGTAAACTTAAAGTTAGGAAAAAAATCTGTTAAAATAGGATTCCAAGTACAGCATGACGCAGATTCATATTCCATAGCTAGGAAATTTTGCTGATACGCCTTTGTAAGATACTGAAGCTTCACCATGGGAAATAGGCTCACAGGCTGAAAAGGAAGAAATTATTCCACCGACTATTCCTATTGAAAAACCATTTACGGCTTTAGATAGAAGTTTGGAGGCAATGATGAAATGAATTATTAAAGTAAGATGAAATATCATCTAAACCTACAAATATATCATTGCAACAGTATTCCCTAGCAACCGAAAATTCGGAGTTCAAAATATGAGATCAGGGAATTCCTGAGGTCATACAAAAATTAAGCAATGAATGAAGTTGTAGAAAAGAATTTGTTAGGAAATTAAGTGAAACGGTAATTATTTTTACTGCTGAACAATATATTAAGATAAAGCAAAAGTTTGACACACAGAGGGATATTTTCTCACTGAATATTTTGAATTGAATCTCAAATAACGACACCCAGATCAATGAAAAATGGTATTCAGAATTAAAACTTGTGATAGAAAAGTCTGTTTCTGAAGTGTTATCTAAAACTTTTCTTTAGAGGACTCTTTTAGTTCCTAGCTAAGTCAAATTAAAACTTTTCTGATCAAAGATTTGTCAGAGTGGTGAAACAATGTCACTTCTCAGATCAGTAATATGAAGCGGGAATTGGCCGCCTCGAAGCAAATGGTACTTGAAATATGTCGTCCTCTATTAAAAAAACAAATAGTGACTATAATAGTCTGGCATGTTATGACAGAGTGTGTAGAGATGAAACAGATAGTTCTCGTCTGTCACATCATACGTTACATGGGGTGAGGGCAGAGATTCCTGTCTCATACATATTGCTACAGGAAACTTTTTTTAAATATTAACAGCTCCAGATTTTCACAACTGATCAGAAAAATCTTCACCCTGTCGTGTTTATAAAATCTTTCACTGTAATGTTACCTAGGTCTTCATTACATTAACAAGGGGAGATCACCTTCTGGGAAACTGAAAGAGCCGAATGCTGACAAACTCCAAACAGTTTGAGAAAATGTTCTTGTCGAAATATTAGTCAAATTGCATATAGGAAAGCTTCTGCAAAGATGTGTTTAACCCCAGTGCCACTTCAAAGTAAACGTGGAAGTTTTTGAAAATATTTCGAAAAGGGTTTGGTAAAACCAGATATTGGGATTAACCAATTTAGCAAGGAGATCTGTTATGAATACTGAAAGTCATGTTGCCTGTGGGCATAAGAGAAATATTAGTCCATGTTCCAGACACAAGATCAGAGTACCTCACATCTATTTTAAATTGTACTGTTTTTATACAAGGAGATTCTAAGGTGAATAATGGGAACCAAAGTGGTGGCGTGGGACGTCCATTCAGCCGAGCACAATATCATGCAATCATGGCAGATCAAAAGACTGTCACATTAACTTTGTATGTAGCCACCAATGCCTTCTGTGCACAACATTCAGCATTCCAACCAAGGTCCATCGAATTTTAAGAAGAGAAAACGAGCGTGTAACAGGTACTCACTCCAGATAGTATAGTAATGTATTAGGTCAATGGCATCACAGCAGTTATAATCAGCGGAATTCCAACACAGATTGGTTGTACGAAACAGTGCTGTTGACATTAACTGGCAGACACATAATATTATAGTCAATGTCCCTGAATTGGCGGAAGAATTCTGCCTGAGTGGGTGCAGAGAACAAAATTTATTGAACATGTTAAGCTATAATGAATGCTTGGACACTAGAGATGAATGAGAAAGTGAAAGCCATGATCAGTGAGGATACATAGTTCAGGCCCCTATAAACTCTATTGTGGGAACAATTCTGACTACGGTTTTCTTTGACACAGGTGCTGTTATAAATGCGATGTCAGCGAATCTATTTAATTCACTTCCCAGCGAATAGTAATGTATCTGAAACTGTGTTAAAGTCTCTAGGAAGTTGTCTGTTGCCTACGCTCAGACTGGTGGTGGAGGGGGGGGGGGGGGCGGCCGCTGTAGCCGAGCGGTTCTAGGCACTTCAGTCCGGAACCGCGCTGAAGCTACGGTCGCAGGCTCGAATCCTGCCTCGGGCATGGATGTGTGTGATGTCCTTAGATTAGTTCGGTTTCAGTAGTTCTGAGTTCTAGGGGACTGGTGACCTCAGATGTTAAGTCCCATAGTGCTTAGAACCATTTGAACCATTTTTATTGGGGGGGGGGGGGGTAGAAAATTCACGTAAACGTAATTCTGAGAGTACGACACCTAATGTTCAATTGAAAACCTTACCAAATCTGTAACTGTCAAATCACCTGTATAAATGTCATGACGGAGACTTTCAAGAAACTAGATTTGGCCTACAACAAGACAATTGTTTTAACAAAGCCGATCCATATTTCTTCTACATGTTTGTGATTACTATTGTTGTACACCGAATTTTTAATCCTGGTGTGAAGTACTTCAACACTGTGACCACATTTCGAGGGGGGGGGGGGGGGGGCAGCAAAACATTGTAGTTCACCCATACTATAAATAACACTACATCTCAGAATATCAGCCTCATCTCACTGTCTTAATTGCCTATGGAATTTTCGATCTTTTTTGTTACAAATAAGGGAAACTTTCGTACTTCTCCTTCAAGCCTCGCTGCTAAGAGATTGTATCAATACTGTATTTTAAATTCCGATTTGAAAGTAGTAAGCGAAGTCCGAATGTGGTTATTATTATTATGCAGTTGATTTCTGTGCAGTGACGTTTAACAATAACGCGGTTTTGTGTCACCAAGCTCGCTGTTTTCCAGTGACAACTTCTGGATCTCAAGCTGTAATTTTACACGAGGAAGAAGTTTAATTTATGCGAGTAACAACCATTTTATGCGAAAAGAGTAGGCTTAAAGAAAAAATACCATCACATCAGATTTATGTTCGAAGGTTCTCTTTTCTTGTCAGCTGTGATGCGTCCTTCCATCGCTGACATTCTTCTCTCATGGACGAATTGAAAATACCCACCCTGCTGAAGAAAGCGTGAAACATTACAGCAAACTGCGAAGAAATATTGGGTAATAGAAGAATTACTTCAGTTGCTCGATAAAGGAAGGATGAGGTACTAAGATGACCAAGAAATTCAGGAATAGAGAAATATAAGACGTTTAGGAATGAAATAAAGATTAGGTGCCGTGAAGCCAACACAAAATGAGTGCAGGAAAACTGTGAACAAATCGAAATGAAATGGTCGTCGGAAGGATTGCCTCAGCAGGCAGTAAAGTGAAAGCAGTATTAGGTGACATTAAAAGCTAGGGCATCAACAGTAAGCGTAAATTTGGGGTTCCACAATAAAGCGCCGAGGAGTGCGTGGATGTGCAGAAAGAGCACATGGAGGCCTCCATGAAGGGGAGCGCTTGTCTGGCGCCGTGATGAAGAAAGAAATGTGGGTCGATATGAAAGGCAGATGATCCATTATTTATCAGAGTTTGATAGAGCTTTGGAAGACTGGCAATAGAAGGGAGGGATAGAAAATATTCCCTCAGAATTTCAGAAATCATTAGGGAAAGGGGCAACCAAGCGACAATTTTAGTTCGTGCGTAAAATACAAGAGTCTGGAGCGTACCATCAGACTTTTGGAAAAACATCGGACACACAGTCTCGAAGTTAGCTAGGGAAGTTTAGTGCAAGAATTACCGAGCAATCAGTTTAACAGCTCACGCATTCAACTTACATACAAGAATAATATACAGAAGAGTGTAAATGGAAAAAAAATTGGGCAATGTAAGATTTGCCATATTAACGAAATTCTGAGAAAAATAGAAGTACACTGTAGGAAAAGATGAGTAATATACTGTATGTACAAGAGGTAACAATATGAATTAAAGGCAAAGAAAGAAATGGACGGATTAGAAAGAATGTAAGGACTGTAGTTTGTCCACCCTACTGTTCAATTCGCTCATCGATCTAGCAACCACAGAAATTAAAGTAAGGTTGAACAGTCGGATTAAGACTCCGGATGAAAGATTATTAGTGAGAAGATTTTCTGATGACCTTACTACACTCACTGAATATACAGGAGAATTACAGGATGTGTTGCATGAAATGAAACGAATAGTCTAATGAGAACAGAACGTGGATTGAGAGTAAACCAAATTAGCATGAAGATAGGGTAAACAAAATAAGACGTGAAGAACGAAGCATGGAAGACACAGAAAGCAGGTTATCACAGCCAAAGAAGGCTTTATTGCCCTAGAGAAGTGTGCTATTGTAAGGTGACAGTATTTTGCACCTTACAAGGAGCCTTTCCCTCCAATACTACCGGGACGTCGCGACTGTAGACAATACAGACGCTTGAGACGCCCTACCACAGCGCCGCTGGCCGTTAATATGTTCAGCACGTAGACATGGCGTGATCCCGCGGAAGGTGTAACCGACATTACGCTGATTGGTAGGTTCATATTTCGTCAGTGGAGTAGAGACTCGTCCCAGAAGCTTCGACGCCACAATCAAAAACCAGAGTCGGAGATTGGTCGGCATGCAGAAGAAAGCGGCTTCCAGAAATATGAATCGCCACTCATGTTTAAAGCAGAGGGGAACCGAGATGTACTGTAGGAAAGGCACTAGAGAAACGTGGTCAGTCTGCCGCCTTCCGGCTTAGAACTTGTTCAGATCAGGCACGCTCTGTGCAGACAACGGACCGACTTCCTGTCTTGTGCTCTTTTGTAGTAGGTGGCAGTTGGACACTGTACTTGCTGCTATACATACTTACCTGAACTACGCGCCACGGCTGGGAGCTCGTGTCTGGTTCAGCAAACAGTGATTGAGAGCACTTCGAATGTTGTACAGTGTAGTTATAAGGCAGTATTCGAACAGCAGTGAGCCGTCCAAGGTTGCCGAGTCCTGTTCCATAGATCTGAAAGGTTTCAGCAGTACTGTTGGCGTCAACCCCTTCGAGAAACATCGCTGTGTATTGCCGCATTTCTAAAATTACGATGATATAGCATACGCTCTAACATTCTGGGGATTTAACGATAAATAACTGAGATCAAAGGTACTATTCTTTCAGCACTGAGATTCCACATTGCTTATTGGGGTTGTAATATTTTCTGATATTTTGTCCAATGGTGATGCCAGTCGTTCCAAGTGTATGAACAGATCGCTTGAGTTAAAAAAGGCCGAGCTAAGCAGTGAAAGGCCAATACCAATGCAGGGAAATTCCGTACTCTATATTATTTATGTAAATATTAATTTTGTCAACAATTCCAATATCTATGGTTTCAATCATATATAAATATTATGATGGTAACTACATCTGTTCTTTCGTAGGTAATATCTTATCCTGATCATTAAATTTACATGTGTTTGATTTATTTCATGTAGTATAACGTTTGAGCCATTTTGAAGGGGATAAGCAACTTGTCTGCATACCCCGAACAACTAATTATCCGCAGGATAATCGTGGAAAATGGATGGGCTAACCATTGGCAATTTAATAGATTAATGAGCTCTTACTGGTTCTACAAGTTTCAGAGCACCCATCACACGGCATTATAAAATCCGTTGCGTCAAATAAATCATTTGTATATACGCCTACCATCAATAGCTGAAAGAGTGAACATCACACTACTATCAAACATCGACCTTAATATGAGGAAGAAATTTCTGAGAATGTGGAAAAGAAGGGAGTCGAAACGTTTGAGATGTGGAGGCACAGAAGCATTGGTGAAAGCCTAGAACAGGGCTATGACTTTAGTGCAAGAATGGTGTCACCGCTTGTCGAGATGTTTGATGGAAACAAAAGAAAGTTTGTCAGCTGTTTGCGCTTCGCAGCCAATGAGAGAACAGCAAGCAAATGACGAGTTTTGAAGTAATACATTCAGAAAAAAGAGTGAAACATTATTGCGAACGACGATTAATAAATGTAAATGAATCTTGAATGAGATTTTCACTCTGCAGCGGAGTGTGTGCTGATATGAAACTTCCTGGCAGATTAAAACTGAGTGCCAGACCGAGACTCGAACTCATGATTCGAGTTTCGGTCCGGCACACAGTTTTAATGTCCCAGGTAGTTAAATGAATCTTGTTTGCACCGCAGCTGTTTCAATTGTGCTACCACCAGCAAGCCTGAGGACAGCGTCGTAGCATATGATGTATTCGAAACAATAGTGAAACGTGCTTCTCAATGAAGATTACAAATGCAATTGCGCCTTTCGGTCGCAGCAATTTAAAACGTCCTTGTAGCCTCAAAGCAAATCGTAACTTCGTAATTCGTAATATATTCGTAAAATTCCAATAAAATAGTTGTTACGACGAATATTATGAAAGTAACTTCCGCTCGTAATACATGTGACATTTTTCGCTATGCTATTAAAACGCAGCGTAACCACAACATCGTAAATTGTGACATGTTCGGAAGAAGCCGTGAAGTATTCGTCACAAGGAATGTTATTATGGTAACTGATGCATGTTTGAAAACCTAAAAATTAAAGTACATTACCAGATCAGTACATAAGCACAGGCCAATAATTCGTAACATATTCTAAAAGTAGGAATGAAATACCTGCGACGACGAATATTATTAATGTAATTCCCTCATTTTCTTGCAGTAAGCAATGTAAGCTCCATCAATAGGTTCCAAAGTCAGCTCATTGTAGTAATCTGAGGTGTGTTCGAAGAAAAAAAGAAATGAAATAGTTCTAATGAGCAATATTATGCTTGAAATTTCCGTTACTAAAACTGTAAAATCCCTACCTAATCTAGTCGTGCAGACCAGCCTGTCAGCAGAACCAGAGTTTTCGCTTGCATATTCGTTCGCTCCGCCGACTCAAAACAAAGCTGTTGTTAAGTGTAGGAGGATCAATGTTCATTAATATATAGAAGATGCAACTCCGTTATTAATAAACATTGTTCCACCTACCTTCTCCTATGATTAAGTTAAAACAAAACTGATCCAGTTCCTCAGTGTGCTCGTGCTGACCGATTGGGTAACAATACAGAACTACATGTGTTCGACATATATCGCTAGCGGCTAGGCCCTGACATCGGTGCTCAGTGATTCTTCAGAATTACCGCTTCGCCAACTCACAACCAAGCTGTTGCTTTCCAACCTAACCTGTACCTCAGGTAAAGCTACAGATTAGCCTGTCCTCTTACGTCGAAAATCTTGACATGGCTATAGAAAACAGAAATTAGTTTTTGACAAGGAACAGAGTACATATGATTGCTGCTCGTTTCAGTCTCAGCAATTTACGCTGTGCTCTTAGTTTCCTACATAACCACGTACTCGAAAACCGCGACATATACGTGGAAAGGAGAAACATGTTTTTGACAAGCAACAGTGGAAATATGATTACTGCTTGTCTGACTCACAGCAAAGAAAACTGTGGTGTTGCGTACCTGCCTAACCACATCCTCGAAAATAATGACATATACATAAATAAAAAGAAATTTATTTTTGATAAACCTCGTGACAAATGTGATTGGCGGTCGTTTTATTTTCAGCAATTAAAGGTGTGCAATTAGGAACCTGTCTGAATACATCTTCAGCAACCATGACGTATTTGTAGAAAACAGTAAATTACTTCTGACATTCAGATCATGAAAGCTGACCACGTCCTCAACAACGATGATATATTAGGAAGAAAATAGAACAGTATGGTTGACATAAATCGTGAAATATTTTCAATAACACCGAAAAGCATTAGTGTCAGGAACAATAGTTACCAAACATTGGCCCACGTGCCCTGTACGGTATTTGTATAGGCACCCGTATCTAGATCAGTAAAAGTCATATTACGGTTTACTTTGAGATGCCGGAAACTTTCGTGCTGTAGAAATGTGTGGGAGAAATATTGTGCCATTGTAGTGGTTCCTAAAAAATACTGTCTTTTATGAGCTTCAATAGAACGGGTGTGGAACACAATGGCACATTCCGAGATAAAAAATGCCCCTTTGGATGGCACGAAATACACTTTTTCGGCGTTCTTGTTAACTCTGCCGAACAATTCTTCCCACACTTGGATTCCTCTATCTCGACAACCTCCCGTTCGCCACCAAGTTTTTCGTTTTGCGGAGGCACAATTTCATGCAAACCTCACGACAAAATTTTCACAAATCGACGACAGTTTGTTTCGCCAAATCAACTTCTCTGGCAATAAATTTTGACTTACATTCATTCGCTCATAAGAAAATAAACTGCTAAATCGTACACATTTTCATTTTACTCACTGTAAACCACGATTTCATCCTGATGGAGCACTTGACAAAAAATCGGATTTTACTACATTTCCAAATTAAACCATCAATACAAACTTTCAATTATTTAAGTGGCATTTCTGTCCGGCAATTCACCCATTTTCTCATCTGCGCTATCAAACCGCGACACATACATCACTGAATGATGTTACTGTACCAAACTATTTCTGTTAATTCAGACCATTTCAAGAATGGCTCGAAATTATCACACAAAAATAGCTAATGGAAATCACAAATACGCACCCGCAAAAATGGTTCAAAAATGGTTCAAATGGCTCTGAGCATTATGGGAATTATCATCTAAAGTCATCAGTCCCCTAGAACTTAGAACTACTTAGACCTAACTAACCTAAGGGTATCACATATGCCCGAGGATGGATTCGAACCTGCGACCGCTTAGAACCGATTGGTCACAACGGCCGGTTACCCGCAAAAATATCAAGCTAGACAGTCGCTTCACTTTCGACGCGATAATTTGGTTGCTTGTTTCCCCACCTGCCATTGGATACGGGAGAGTGACATACACGAAATCTGACGCGTTGCCCACATATGAGCAGGAAAGAATGCCGCTAGGCCTGATGTAGACTTTAGTCGAAGTATATTGAAATAGACATGGACTGACAAGGCAACAGGAGGTAGCCAGCAGAACCTATAAAGAAGTGAACCTATGGGAAACACAGAAAAACAGAAGGACAGAACGTTAGCATACCTTTTAAGGCATCACGTAATAACCTCCAAGGTGCTAGAGGGAACTGTAAAGGGTATATGTGTTGTGTAACACCAGCTAATAATCGTGGATGTAGGGTACAGGTGTAAGCTGAGGAGAAGACTTTGGTGTCAGAGAGAAATTCGTGGGATGCCGCATAAAGCCGGTCAGAACACCAATATCTCAAAATAATAATATTAATAATAATAACATAAACTCAGCGCCGTATTCACAAACATCCGGAACTTTTCCTCTGCTGCGTGCATCCCATGAACTACAGAATGCGCGATGGCAAAACGACACGGTCGTCGCCCGATCGCCTCCATTACCGACACACTGTGTACCTCCTCCTCACTTATCGACCTTAATGACAGTGAAAAATTAAACCGCGTGTACCTAATGGAAATTTGGGAAAAGCTACAGTCACCGAAGTTAATCTGTCGGTAAAGAGGGAGGAAAGGGTTACATCTAAGTGAAAGGAAAAATGCAAATGAAACTGGTAGAAATTAATTTTGAAAAGGGGTAAAGTTAATAAAGAAAGTAAATGTGCGGCAGTTACATTAACAATTAACTGGCGGTAATTAGATATTTGAGATTTGGGAAAATTACGGTCGCCAGCCCTCTGGACCATTACTATAGTAACTGAAAAAGAAAGGTTATTGCACATATAATTAGCACTAGAAGCGTGGCAACTGAAGGTTGACACGTGTAGTGTGAAAACTGAAAGTTTGTCAGAAGTAATAAATTTCGCTACACTCTGACTTAATTTAGCAAAAGAATTAATAAAACCGGAAAATTTAACGTTAATTTAGTGACTGAAACTATTAGTGGGCTTTGTTTCTGAAGCACTACGAAATTCAATAAAATAAGGTTCGTCTCGGGCTACCTCAACAATCATTTCAAAACCTACTGGAATCTACGCAATTTAGAAATAAGAGATTTAACTGTGCTTGAATTTAATGATTCCCGGCCGCGACACCGTGTCAGAAACTATCATAGGAAGTCGAGCGCAATTACATGCTGCCAAACCCCGAACGCGCGGCAACCTGCGGGAGCGTCACACAACACACCTGCTTCACTGCACTACTCCAGCCAGACTCCCTCTCTGCTCTCGCTCCACGCGACAGAGGTAACACTACCAAAGATCCAACACTTTGGTTCTCCACACGACAAACTATAGCATAGTTTTCCCTAGGCAAGACCCAGCGTAAAAATACAAATAATATTTACAAAACAAACCAATTATAAATCGACATAAATGCATGTGTATATATATATATATATATATGTACAATTTGTAAAACAATTACAATATATAAAGACACAGAAATGTCATATCTTCAGGTAACAAAATAAGGAAAAAATTCATAGTACATTAGTTGGAGATAGGAGGATATGCATTTCCGGCGTACAACTGTCTGGCTGCAGCCTGCCTAACAATTCAGATTATGTGGGCTCCCAGCGGGCCACCGCCCTCCGCCCCTCACCCAGCAACGACCCATCCAGTCTCCTCAGCGTTGCCACCTCCACACCACCACAGGTCACATCTCGTACACCACCCATCCCTAGCTCACGTCTCGCCCTCGGCTGTGAAACTGGAACCGCAGGGGGGTTGGACATTATCTGCCAGTTACGAGAACGCCCGGAGCCACTGACTGCTAACTCCGGAACTTGCTTCGGCCGAGATACTGCAGCCCACTCCACCAAGGGCGCCTGTTACCTTGCGTCGCTGTGAGAGGTGCACTGCACCCACGAGAAGCGGAACCCCACAACGACACAATAACTTCTATTGTCGACGGAGTTTTCATCATTCCAGCTATGTCACGACTTGCCATAACATACTATTTCAAATATCCTTCTCTGGCTGCATTCGAAATTTTTCTTCTACTTTTAATAGCTCTTCTCCAAGGAGTTTAAAAATTCGCATTTTGATAAGATCCACTTTCTACTATGGTCATCGAGATGGTAACGAGGTTTCGTTTTAGCTGATTCAGAGGCACTGTAGAAATGCAGTGGCGTACAGTTGTGCAATAGAGTGAGAACCTGGCAAAAATTTGAGGGTATGATTTTATTCACTAGAAAAACTCTCCCGTAAGTAGTACTGAAGTCCAAGACCAAGATCAAAATTGCACGGTACGTTGTACTGATCGCTAGTTTCTGCTCTCACTAAATTACTTATAAATAGCAGCGGTGGAGACGGTCCAACACAAATACAAGTTCACAAGATAATCAGACGTAGAAAACTTCTCTTCATACAACTAGGAACAAGTTTCTGACCTAATATTTCTTAACGAGGAGAAATCTTCAGACGCAAAAGCATTTTCAGGCATACCCAAATATAGAGGAACGGGACCGTTGCTGTTCACAAAATACAGGTGTAACCGACCGAGGTGGCGCAATGGTTAGCACACTAGGCTCGGCTTCGGGAGGACGATGGTTCAAGCCCGCGCCCGGCCATCCTGATTTAGGTATTCCGTGATTTCCCTAAATCGCTTCACGCAAATGCCCGGATGGTACCTTTGAAAGGGCACGGCTGACTTCTTTCGTCATCCTTCCCTCATCCGATGGGACCGATGACCTCGCTGTTTGGTCCCTTGCCCCAAATCAACCAACCAAATTCAAGAGATGGACGAAAACATGGAAACATCGCGAGAAACGCATATATCAAAATACATCCAGATGCTAGCTAATCCTGCAACTTGTGTTGGTGTACTGGACTACGAACGGCGCCTGGGAAATACTCAATATATTGGAAGTGTATGTCGTTGTCAGAACAGTGTTCCGTGAAGTCGTGACTGCCTTATGGGGAAGCTAAGTAAATTCGAACGTGAGCAGATTGTCGGTGCTCTTACAGTGGTTGCTTGCGCAATCAAGGAAGCCGAAGTGTTTGGTTTTTCTACAGCCACCGAAACGAAGAGTTACACCGCATACAGAGAAAGTGTGGGTTGAGCATTTGTGAGTGACAGTCATTGAAGAGGATTCTGACGAAGAATAATGATATGAGTGCTGTAAAAGTCACTCGAGAACTGAATATCGCACTCGCAAAACCTGTCAAGCCATGAAACCTAGGTTATGGGGCAATGGAAGACTGAATTTTGTCGTATGAGTCTTGTTGCACACTTCTCCCTACTTCTTACGTCCCAAGAAACGTTAGGTGATAATTAGCGACGTCATATCGTTGTATTCCAAGGGACCCAAGATTATTCTTAGAGATATTACTGCCAAGGATTATGAGACAATTTCCGCTGATCAGATCCACCCAATGGTACAATGTTTATTCCCCAATAGTGATGCCGTGTTCAGAAACGAAAGGGCCCTTCTTGACGTTGATTGCGTAGCCCATACTGGTTTTGTGAGCACGAGGATGAATTGTTGCATGTCCCATGGCCACTGAAATCACCAGACCTCAGTATTATTTGGCTTCCTTGGAGAGAGGGGGCAGTATAGCTGTCCACCTAAATCATCGTTACCTGAACCTGGCACGATTCTGAAGGAGGAATGGTATAATATTCAATTGGAATCCTGTATTTATCCATTCCGAGATGACTGGAAGCTGCTTTGAGTATCAGCGGATTCCCTGCACCGTAGTAGGCTTGGTAATGTGTTGTGTTTTTCGATTTTCCACATTTTTGTCTCCCGTGTATACAGGGTATCCGGAAATTCCCATTACAAATTTCTAGGACTTGTAGCGAACAGTGATGACACAATATTTTGAATTGGATCCCAGGTGCGAAAACCTACCGTTTCCGTGCTACAACCATTCGATAAAATGTTTGTGAAGCAATCACTTTTTGAAGTGATTAATTAGTCATCACCCATCACGTTTTACTTGTCTTACAATTCAAGACATTAATAAGCAATTCCAATTCGGATGTGTGGTGTCTCCTTGGAGCGCCACAGTTACGCCTGCTGACAGTGAAGGTACCCCTTTCTCGAAACCGTTGCATAATTGTCGCGAAAAGGGTATGCTATGTGGTCGGACGTTGTGGATAATGATCATGATAAAGGCGCCATACGGAAGGATCATCTAGGTGTATTCTGCAAACGTGTACTTAGATGGTGCTCTACCATTCACAGGCACGTGTATCAGGCTCTAACCAAGTCAGAGATGTACGATAGACGTCAAATGACTTGAGCTACTCTGACTTAAGAACACTCTTCTGTGACTACCCTGCTGCATACAAACCTTGCAAACTTGTTTTCAAACGACTGCAGTAAGGAAACGGTACATTTCAGGGCATGTAGTCCTATTCAACATATCATGTATATATGTAGGATATGAATTACTGGCAGAAGTAAAACTGTGAGTACGAGGCGTGAGTCGTTCTTGTGCAGCTCAGATGGTAAAGCACGTGCCCGCGAAACGCACAGTTCGAGTCTCGGTCCGCCACACAGTTTTAATCTGCTAGCAAGTTTCATATCAGTGTACTCTCCGCTGCAGAGTGAAAATTTCATTCTGGAATTATGTACTCACTTTCCCCTACAAGTTCTAGAAATTTCTAACGCGTTTTTCCGAACTCCCTGTACAACAACAGGTGGAAGAATATTTACGACCCCTTCGCTCGACCGAGGCTTCATTACTGCCCCATCAGGAAGGATTTACATAATAAATTACGGAAGAACTATGATAGGGCAGCGCACTCACGAAGGTGCTGATTCAACTCCAGTTTCAGACAACGGAAGAGATGCACGGTTGTGTGTCACTATGTGATTAAAACTCTGAGATCATACTTTTCTAGAAGTTTCATCCAGCATCTGGCATCTTACCACATACGTCTTGCGAAAAGACCACGAAGTAATCAGAGACATTCGACTCTTACAGGGGTTAACGAATTGTCGCTTTTTCTGAACGCTTTCACCACTGAAACCAAAGGTCTTGGACTTATTATGAGCAAACAAAGCTGTTTAGGGTCCCACAGTCGTGTTTCGGACGCCTAATAGTTATGGTATAGGTTCAACGTATTAGGACATAGTAGTCTCTAGATGATGAATGCTGTGACTTGTAATCATATACTGAATCAACTCAGCAATGTTTAAAGTTTTTAACTGATTACTTTCTCCATTTAATGTGTTTCCCGTTATGTAATGTCACATGCAACGTGAGATAGGTTACTAGACAGATTCTATAACTGAAAAATTTATTACAAGTACTTTGCCCGATGTTATGAGATTGTACCCATCTGTCCCTTCATGTGGTCTCTCAGGTTTCTCGACGTAATTGATTAACTATGTGCTTCAGGTTATTTAGCCGAGTTATGGTTTTCATTTTATGCACAATATTTCTACGACTGACTCCGCAGCCCACTTCAAGTTCTGCGAGTGTTTCTGTTAAGTATGTCTGCTGTCTAGAATCAGACCAGACTGTGAACTACTGTTGGTCACGTGCTGCTTTTTATAGCCAAGTTCGATTCCCAGCGCTCCCTATGTCCTTGATGCTCGTTTGTTTTCATAGCTCACACTGATATCCTGTGAAACAAAAAATTGCTCACGTTTTTTCTGCTCTGGTGAATGTGATGATGATTTTCATCTGTTTCCAAAACCTATGGAACACGTTCGAGAAATCAAATTGATAGAGTTAAAGTGAAATCAGACTTTCTGTAGTTACGGTTACGAGAAACTGGCCTGTCGTTGGGAAAGAAACGTATTCGTTTTGGTAGAGTCCGCATAGGTATAGTGGACGATGCAGAGTGATCAGTTTTCGTCCAAAGCACTGGGAATGTTCATTCGTTTATTCGGAAGGGGAGAACGACAGGTGTTTCCCACCTTTTGGCCGGTCGGCAATGACAGGATCGAGGCGCATGCCCTGCAGTCTTCCTCAAACGATTTTACAGAAGCTATTAGGCAAAAATTTCGTTTATGCTTTACTTGTAGCTTGAAACGTGTGGCTCATTATGATGTGCCAATCATTTCGTTAATGATCGTAGTTATAGTGATGTTTGCGTGGAAGTAAGATAGTGCTCGAGATTCGAAAAGGTTAGCAATGAAAAATAGGGGTCCCTATGATTTTGCGTTTGTTGCACGTTTGAAAATATGTTGCTGCATATGAAATTTAGTTAACGTATTGCATTTTCCTTTCGACTGGGGTCGAGGTCTCTGTAGCCAATTTCGAGTGAATTCGTCTGACGCAGCACACACAGTTGCGATTGCGCCGGGCCAACAATAAAGCCAGAGTAGAAAGTACACAACATTCCTCATATGTCAGAAACAGTTTGAGATATCGAGATGAGATTTTGTCAAATGATAACAAGTAAGGAACAGAATATTTTGCCGTATGGTCATTAAGGAAAACTTCGTTATATAAAGTTTTATTTCAGTAACAACAGGCTTCTTCGAGGGCCATCGATAGCTGGTGAAACGAGACTTAAGCGAAGACATTACACGTTTATTTTGTACAGAGGAAGCGTTTTTTCATAACATACTGACCCTACGTTTCCTCAGTTCTTCACATAACGGACCACTGTTTCAGAATTCTCTCGCAACTGCGTCTGCACAATATGTTAGTGAGAAAAGACTGTGTAAACTCCGCTATGTATTTCCAAAAGAAGCAAATTTTAGCATGCCAACAAGAGAAATTTGTAAGTTTTACTCAAAATTCGCCACTTGTGACACTTCGCTGAAAGTTAAAAAATGGTCAACAAGCCAGAATAAAATAAATCGTTGCATTATTGACAGTATTGTTTTTAGAAACTAACCAAAGCAGAAGTGACATCGTATTGAATGGGCGCCATGCAAGTGCGGGCGTGGAGGGCCTCCGCTAAATATTTACAAAAATTTGAGTTTATGCTTCACTTTAGAACAGCACTACCCCCCCAGCGCGTGACAATTTCCCTATAGCACCTGCCCAGCAGTCTTCACCACTACCACTCTTCCCAGGTGTGCACTGCCATCTGCTCGTCTACTAACCACCTTGTTCTGTATGGACTGTTCACTACGTTGACGCCCTTGTAAGAGGAGTAAAGATCGTTTGCAAAAGTCTCCCTAAATATACAGGTTTTCTGTTGAAACTGACTGTGAAAAAATAAGGTTGCCCTGTCCTGCTGAAGTGTGTGGTTACATTTCTTTTCATGGTAACATTTAACTAGAATGTAGAGTAGTTATATGTTTAGATAAATGGTTTCTCCCATTTGAATTCCTTTTCCTTAATTGTAATTTAACCAAAAATTGTATACATTTTAATGTGTTATTTTATTTTCTTCTTTGTAGTCAGTTAGAACAGAATACAGGAAACTTGTAGTTACGTTTTATCAGCCAATAAGCACTGTACTACTATGGAATCTAAATCGTTTGGGCCTTAGGAACCCTATATGTCTGTAGCTTAAAACTACACAATATACTGTCATTGATGCCACTGTCCTGACAGATCCAGCATCTGGATTTTACAAAGTTCCTGACATAAAGATCCATTCATTTTAAGTAAATTTATTTGCCAATGGAGGTTTAGTTTTCAGTAACCATAAACAAGACTTAAGGGTAGACGGAGTTAGGGGAGAGCAATTGGACATAGAGATTGGGAGGTAGGGGATGGGCAGGTGATGTACTGAGAGACAGGACAAGAGAAGCAGATGAACAGAGAGAGGAACGAGGAGGAGATGTATAGAGAGAGGGAGAGGGAGACATTAGGATGTCTATCCAGTTACCATGTTCTCTATTACACTATACAATAATTGAAGGATTTCCTGTCCTGCCTAGAGAAACAAGAGTTTATCGAGGAGCAGATATTGCAGTTGACCACTTTTTATTATTGTCAATGATTTGACAGCTATGCCAAAAGAAGGAAACTGGAAAAACCAATTAAGGATTGTAATACGTCCGACCGCCACCACTTTCACCAACATGCCCTGGGCTGCCGAGGAGGAGGAGGAAAGCGGACACCCCACGGCGAGCCGCCAAGAAGAGGGACACTGCAGTCATTCTGAAGCACACAGTGGGAAGCCGGGCCGACGTCCTCGCCTTGCTCAAGGAGGTGCACGATGCGAAGGGCCCATCTGACAACGAGAAGCGTGCCGATAACTGATGGACATCTGCAGCCTTTACGATGGAACGCCAAGAATGTATACGAGAAAGCATCTGAGTTCTTCTGGCCTGGCGGCAGACATTTTTCCTGCCTGAGAAAGCAGGGATGCGTCGACAATTCCAGAATCCCACAGGCCAGGCGAGGAGTGTACACAAAGCTCGGGAAATTGGCGCAGGGAGGCGTGTGAAAGGAGTCATCGTTCTTAAGAAGATGTTTTTTTCTCGACAGTGAGGACATTCCTTATGAACCACGGACGCCGGCAGATTTTGAGACGGAGTCCAAACATGAGACTGTCCAGGGCTCACGGAGAGAGAGAGAGAGAGAGCAGTTACATGGAAGTGTTGTGTAGCAGCTCTCCCAACAACCTGAGAATGCGGCAAAACATCTTCAGAATGTGAAATCGTGCAAAAGACGCCAATTCACGAGGCACACTCGAGCCCACGCCAGATAGGTAATTTCCACATCCTATAGAATTTCCACCCCGTATGGAGAGTCGTGGCGATGAAACGGCGATCTGGCATTGGGCTGCATTAAAAATCTCGTTCGCCAATGACAACGCCCAAAGGAGGAGTATTTCGAAGAGGAGCTGAGCTGGGGGATGGAGGAGAAATAAAGGGGGGGGGGGGGTCATGGAGACACCGCGGAAGCGAGAGGACATGGTCACTCTTCCACCCATTGCCAACATCCATCTCCCGACACCATGGCAGCACAGCTTTGGCCACGCACAATCCACTTCACTCTTGGCGCTCAGCGTGGGGTGACCTGATTGGTAATTTTCACGGTATCTGATGTCACAAAGTAATTCCTCTAGTCCACAACAGGATCTACAGGCAGAACAAGTTCCATAGGTATACGTTTTAGAAGATATCAGAGTAAAACGTCTTCACCGAACTCGGATGACGAACACACTAGGATATCTTGAAATGGTAGAAGAGCTGGAAGAAGAATGTAAGCATTTAAAAACAGTATCAGGCACAGTTATTGAGGCTCTAGGGAACAAAAGGAAGTATAGGAAACGTAGAGGCGTAAGTATATAAACAAAAGAGAGGGAAACAGCGTTTGATTGACATGATTAAAAATCACTCAAGGGAGATTAATGTGATGTTTCCCTATTTATTTTTTATTAATTTGTTATTGCACGTTATGTAAAACTTTTCTTTACCACACATGTGATTTCACTGAATGCGTTTTTATGATTATCCCGTTGTTAAATGACGTTTTTAGTTAAGGCACTTCAATGTTTACATAATTTTTAAGTCGATGTACTCTAAAACACTCCGAAGATCTCGCATTCACTTGTGATATGTATACATTATTGATGTTACAGAGCCGTCCAGAGTGGCCGTGCGGTTCTAGACACCACAGTCTGGAGCCGAGCGACCGCTACTGTTGCAGGTTCGAATCCTGCCTCGGGCATGGATGTGTGTGATGTCCTTAGGTTAGTTAGGTTTAATTAGTTCTAAGTTCTAGGCGACTGATGACCTCAGAAGTTAAGTCGCATAGTGCTCAGAGCCATTTGAACCATTTTTGATGTTACAGATACAGGAAAACTCTTATGACCTTTCTCCAAGATTTATAGCAATTTGCCTTTAATCTTTGCTGCTTCAAAAATTTTGTTTGCTACAACTGCGCTGCAGTTTTCCTCAGTTTGAAATGCATGATCGCCTTGTGTATGTCTTCTACATATATGTGTCGGTTGGAGATTATTGATTGTAAGATTATTCGTTTTTCTACCTACATCGAAGTTGTGCGTTTAAAATGTTGTAGTGACAAGCTGGTTACGCTTTGTAATTTCTGAGTTATTTAACGCCATAATTTTTAATTGGTGAGCATGTTGGACCTGTGCACCTTAAAGGTATTGTCTGGCCGCTAGCTTCGACTTGATAATGATCTAATCATCGAGACCAGTAGCACTGAGCATAAAAGTAAACAGCTGGTGGTAATCTACAATGAAGTTTCACAATAAAGAATGCTTTCAAGGCCTACCTAATAATACCACAAATGAAAATTCGAATGAATGTAAAGAGAAAAGAAATACTGTGAAACAAATTACTCGCAAAGCACAAGCAGAATCATGTGAACGCTCTATTATCAGTATAATATATGACTCGGAAGACAAACTATCCCCTATAAATTGATTAACTACCTTAAGAGACAAGAAAATTATCATAGGCGTGTCAGCAATATAGAAAACATGGAATGGATAGTTCATTACAATAATTATGGTGCGATGATAGTTTAATGTAGCCATTATCTGAAATAGAAAACACAAAACATCTGGACGATTTTGATATGAGACAACTAACGGAAACTGTGGACAACCAAAAAGGATTGTAAAGATACTGGTTGAGAAACTATTAACATGGAACTTAGAAAATATTGATATTATTCTTGTATATAAGACTTCTTCACGTCTATAACCGATGTTGGAAAAACTATAAGGCACCAATTTACTGACCAAAAGCAAAAGAAATATGTATGGTTGTAAATAAATGTAGTCACTTCGCAGATATGAGGCTTCTGGATTCAGTCTTTAGATGATACGTCGAAATCATAAATGCTAGGTTAAAAAATATCACGGGAATAACGATGCCCTCTTAGACAAAAAAAGAGATGCGCCACGGAGGAATTTTTCCGAATGGGACTGAAATCGGTAGATGCGGTGTATTTGTAGAGAGGAACAAATGATTACAATTTGAGGAAAATTGGATGATTCATTTAAGAGAAAAAGCTTTACAAACTGAACCAGCCAATAACACGTCGGTCCATATGTGGCCCTTATGCTAGTAGTTATTCGGCTTGGCATTTATTGACTGAGTTGGTGGTTCTCCTCTTGAGGGATATAGTGCCAAATTTTACCCACCTGGTGAGTTAGAGCGTAAAAATCGTGACCTAGGTGCAAGAGCCTGCCCATAACACTCGAAAAGTTCTTAGTTGCGGTGAGATCCAACGACCTCACTGGCCATTGTAGGATTTGGGAAGCACGAAGACAGCAGTAGAAACCCTCGCTGTGGGCGGGTGTGTCATTGTCTTCCTAAAATGTTAACGCAGGATGGCTTGCCATGAAGAGCAGAAAGGTTGAGTTTGCCTCACATGACGACCAATGCGTTCCTGCTGTGAAATGAAATGGCAGCTACGATCATCACTCCTGGTTGTCACCCATATGACGGGAGACAGTCAGGATGTTATCGATGGCTGTCTGGGGCGTCTCTACACACGTCTTCCACCTGGAATCCCATTCACTGGAGTAGCATTGTCTTCAGTTATCAGACCCACATCAGACAGACCCCAGAAGACCAGCGGAGACGTGCCATTTCTTATCATATGAGGGCCCCTTTTGTTGCCATCCGCGGCACCCTTACAGCACAGCGGTACGTCCGTGGTATTCTATGCACCGTTATGTTATCCTGCATGACAGCCCATCCTGGGCTTACATTTCAGCAAGATGATGTCCATCTGCACACGACAGGAGTATCTACTGCTTGTATCCGTGCTTTCCAAACCCTACCTTGTCCTACACAGCCACCGCATCTCTCTCCAAATGATAACTTTAGGAACATTATGGGCGCAGCCCTAAAATCAACTCGAGATATTAGTGATATTACTCGCCAATTGGATATAATTTCGCACGATATCCCTCAGGAGGACATCCCAAACTCTATCCGTCGTTTCCAAGCCAAACAAATCCTTACGTAAGGACGAGAGGTGGACCAAAGCGTTATTCACTGTTCAATGCGTGGAGCTCTTTCTCTTGAACAAATCATCCAATTTTTCTGAAAATATGATCATTTGTCTGTACATGTACCTCACATGTACCGATTTCTACCCCATTCGGATAACTCTTTTGTGGAGCATCTTTTTCTTCGTGCTATAGTGTAACTGAAGAATACTCAGGTTTTATAAAGGGCCATCAACTGTTGGCAACAATTTTACGCTACAACACGCTATGGAAAAAAGAGACGTGAATCGAATTGCAAAACTAATTTGGTTTCTATAGAACTTGAAAAGGCGTCTCAAACGTCAACAGAGAATTGCAATGGAAATAAGGGCTGAACGAGTTTACCCATCACACTTCATAAGTACTATTAGGAGTCCCTATGCTACCATCAAAATTGTTATAAATATGGGAAATATTATATAAAGCCAATGAACACAACCAAAGTGATACGACTAGGATGCTGTACTTTTCCGACAATCTTAAAAAAAATACATAAATGAAGTGTTCAATAAACATAACAAATTGAATAAAAGATATTTTGGTAACGTCAGACTAGAGTGAACGTAATTTTATATGCTGATGACACCAGGCTATACGTAATTTTAAGTGCAGACGACCTAAGTCTGATTGCAGAGATTGGAGCTGATATCCAGGTATATAAGTTGCAGCCAAAAGCCTTAGATAACAACCTGCTATTGTCTATTGATAAAATGAAAGTGATGACACTTCAAGACATACAACCAGTAAACTCCAAAACAGTACCGAAAAATGAAATTTTAAGCAAATTAAAAGTTTTACATATCTAGCATGTGATGTCAGTCACAAATACAACGGTGGCGTGAACGGAAGTTAAATGAATGTACTTTTGTATGTGGAATGATCGTAAGAGGTTTGCAGGAATAGCCAATAAAGTACCTCGTATCTGCCATATCATCAGAATCACAGCTCAACGTCCATCCACAAAACAATACATTGACCACAGCTTTCTATGTTTCTTCCGTGCACCTCTGGAACACGCTAACCTGCACTCTGCTCTTCACTCATTGCCTGTTGCGCTTAAGAAGAAGCTGGAGCACATTCTTCTGCCACCCTCATAGCGTTTCCCTAGAAATTATGGTACGTCACCAGTTTTCCGTAGTCGAATAGTAAGGCAAATGCTCCCATCTTCTCCCAGTTACATTCTTTCTTATCCATGCTCATTAATGTAAATTTCGTTTCCACTAATTGGTTATAATGTTTAACTTTTTTATCTCTCTTCCTCCCCTCTGTCATGTCAATGGCACTCATAGTTTAAGGTAATGTGCCTGAGAATTCGTTCCAAAATATCGTTTTTAGTTTTTAATTTTAAATCGATATTTAAAGTACTTAGAACAAAATAATGGTTAAAAGAACTTACTTGTACATCAGGAAGTTGTTTGAACATCACATGTTAACGTCGTCATTAGACTCGTGTTCGAGAAACATTTACGATACAACTATTTTTCAAGTTACACGATTTGCTTTGGTCCTACGTTTCCCTTGTATTTCGTTGGTTCCCGAGCTTTGTTTTACTTACAAACGTCTCAGTAACTTGCGTTACAGCTATTCTGCCATTCTCGAAAGTTATTATGCCGTAACTTGTTTTAATGTGGGGCAGTTAGATGGTGTGAAGTTGTGTACAATTGCTAGGTTATGTTTTGGATTTCATATGAGACAGTTACCGTTCGCGATTGATTCCTTGACAGAGACTGAAGATGAAAAGTGGTTTCCTGAGGCAACTAAATACGCCAGAATAACATGGAGTAACAAGAAACAGAAGAGAGAAGACGACGAACTTATAAATAATGTTGATCATGTAACTGGAGGGAATTAGGAACAACAGAGATGAGTCAAAGACCAAATAATAACTTTGAACTGAATTTCTTATGACTTAAATTTTTTGACGTGTTATGCACAGAAAATGTATCTGAGCTAGAGTTGTGAAATTTTTTATATATTTCAGGGTACTGTATCGAGGACGGTACACCACATCACTAACGTACTCTCAAGAGAGAGGAAAATACTTACTGGTTATTTGTAAAAAGTAATCTTGACTTTGATAATCAGATGTTAACATTTCTAGAATAAAACCTGGGGCTAAAATGACTTGACTTTAGTGTCTAGTTAAAGTTTCAAATGCCTAAGTACGACAGAGAGAGACAGGCAGTGCACTGATTTCAAGTGTGGATCAGCATAAAAAAACGTAATTTGCTGATCAGCACGAAAAATTACATTAACGTTATTAATTGTGTACCCAAATATTCAACAAGAAACACTTCATCTCCTCAATTTTCATCCTCCTAAGAGTTCACATTTTCAGCTAGAGCCATGTAAACATTATAAAAATTGTTGCTGTTTTTCTCAGGCGTTCGCTGGCAGGTTATCTTATATCTACTTTCTTGTAACGTGTATTTATTTAAATACTTCACTTAAATGAATGTAAAATGTGTTTCACGCACTATAATAATTTCTAAATGGTGTATTCTATATTATATGTAACTTGTTATCATTTTGAATGCCATGGAAAACATGCCGAATGCCAGATTAAATGCAACAGAGGGCCTGATGGCGCTAATCTCAATAGGTTAAACAATTAAATTCACAAAAATAAAATAAAAAATAAGTCCAATTTCCAGACTACAGTCGTTAACATAGTGAAAACACTATTTAGTAACATTTCATCGCTTCATAAAGCCAGAAAATTTACCGTAGGAGTTGCTGCGTTTTACTCCCATTGACCTACTGCGTCGCAACAAAAACAGAACTAAGTGGTAGTGTCAAAATACTTGGGGTATAGTGCACTAGTTCATTTAGGTATTTCACTGTATCACTGTAGGAACTATGTGGACAAAACTTCCTTCTATTGAGGATACTTCATGGAATTGTAATTTACGTGGACATTCGAGAATGTTGTTACTCCAGAAACTACCAGCGTTAGGTTTGTTTACAGAATCACAGGAACAGCTGTGTGAGGGATATAGTGTATATAGCAGTGAGAGGGATCTTCTTCGCCGACTGAGTTTTGGGAAACTACGAATTGGAGGTATGTCAATGAAATTTTTAGAAATCAAAGTGTTAAGAGGGCACCAAGGCATTGGATTCATTAAGAACACCACAGCTTTAAGAGACTTTGGCCCTGTCAACATATTGGGCGTCTTAAAGGAACGTATTCTGTCAAACACTTGGTGATGTTCAGGTTAAGGCGCAAGGATTGTCCTGTCTGAAAGGGCGCTCTACTCTAACATACCTACTAAAACACTTGACGGGTAAATGCTTCTTAATCAATGGACTTGCAGTCAAGAAAGTTAAAGGGATCAGTTTCTGGTGCCAAGCTACCTTTAGTTTCCCGTGAAACCGTGACACTTATTTGTTTTTTTTTTAATTGGAAATCATCCTGCTAATGTACTAGTGTTGTAATAGATTATGATCAAAGATTCAAAATTGGACAAGAGGATATCAACTATACGACAAAATTAGAACTAGGAAAAATAATATATATCTTAAAAGCTATTAGGTAGTCTGCATTAATAAAAGTCTATCGGTATTTTAGGTTTGTGACGCTGAGAAGACTATTATGGATGAAAATTGGAAGTAGCTTTTTCTTAGTTTAACGAGAGGTCTCTTCACGCTTTCAGATGGCAACTAACATCCTCAGTGCGTCCATCTGTTCTTTATACCCGTACAAATATGTGCCGTCAGTGGCGTGTACTGAAACGCAGAATGTCAGAAGTCTTTGCGGTGTTAATATCCGACGCTTGTCTGACAGAGCAATCGTGTGAAATTTTAGTTTTTATTGTATACATGTCCAATTTGTTGAGTGCAGTTAGTTCACTGGGTCTCATGACATACGTTCTACAACTGTCAATTAGTCGACACGCGATATAAAACGGGATGTTCGTAGTGAAGTTTCAGCGCTACCGAATTAGCAGACAGTTCTCCAATACACAAACGGTTGTGCCAAATGTATAATTGCATCGCTTAGAGCACGTATGCTTGTATCCTGGAAGTGTAGTAGAAGGTGACGGCGCTCTAGTAAATGGTGTGGCCTATTGTCTTGGACAGCAGTTGGTAATGACTTGCGGCATATCTGCGCGCTGCACACTGCAGCTGACATTCCATTTCAGGGGTAAACAATAGTCCCCGTGGGAGCGTCTCGCCGCCGGCTGACGAAGTGGCTGATAGCCCTAGGAAATTGGCTCCGCCGCGTAATGAGATACGAGAGATTTCGTGCGATCAATGGGGCCGTCGTGACCCGCGACCACCAGTGACTACAACTGACCTACAAGAAGACATAGATACTTAGTAATTACTGATGACAGTGCCACTCTCCCCCCCCCCCCCAACTTTCCCCAGATACCTGTCAAACATGATCCTCAATTGATAAGCTCCAGCTACTCAATCTGCTACAATGGTTGAGTCACTCGCGTATAAGTCAAGCTGTCTAGAATTAAAGGTGCTGCTTACATTCAGGAAATGTATGGGTTTTTGTTAACGTGATCTGATATTTATATACATTGATGGATTTACCGAAAATAGATCGGTGTATGAAGCAGCTCAAAGATTTTAAATTCGTCAATAGTAACCACCGAGACGGAATTAGGATAATTATATGTTGGATTCAGAGTTACACTGAAAATTACAAGAAGCTATGCAAGGAGATAACGAGCACAGATAATGATCTTATGTCGGACACACTGATAAAGACATGAAGTGCCAAGTTATACCTCAGGCAACAGAGAGAGTTATATTCAAGGTTACTACCATGAAACGTAGCACTTATAATATGGAACATGTTAGGTTACAACTCTACCCTACCCCCAGGCCTGCCAGCGCACTTAAGGCACTGCCGGGTGTGGCCCCAAATTTGATATTACTGGTTCAATCCACTGATAAGACTTATAGGAACCATGTCAAGCATTTGTATGTAGTAAATTCAAGCTCAATCCCTAACCCCTATCCTAGGACCCTAAGATTCAAGCCCTGCCTCCTCATCCTCCTCCTCATTCTTTTTAACTTGAGCAATTCTGTGGGCTTGCCAATGTTTTTCCGTACAAAGAAAATCTGTTTATTCCCTTTCTATAATGCATTTCTTGTTCTATTGTATGCAAGGGGGCTACGTCTCTCCAACACTTATAGAGTGATTATGCCACAAATATCTAGTCCCTCTGAGCATATGTGTGCAGATATCTTTTATTACCATTTCATAAAACTATTTTTTATTTCTTCCGTTATCTTCGTTTTACTCATTTCTATACTAGTAATAACCCTGTAAAACTGTCATTTCCGTTTGTAGGTCTGAACACGCTATTATCCGAAATTAGACGTTTCTTCATGGGGTATCTTCAAGTAACCCGAGTGTATCTTCGAGCAATGTACAGGCTTTATTTTATCATAATCGGATCAAGGATAAAAAACAAGATATTGCAATATAAATTTTATCTAAAATCGTGTGCTTAACTTAGTAATTTCAGAACTTACTCATCACAGCGTAGTACAACAAAGAATTAATTGACAGTGTTGTTAGTTTCGTAGTACACTAAAGACCCAATAAGGTACTGTTAGCTTTTTTTTTAACTCAGTGAATGAGGCAATTTCGAAAGTTTATGTCAATGACAGAATTAAGAACCGCGTCGCAATCTTATCTTTATGAATACACTCCTGGAAATTGAAATAAGAACACCGTGAATTCATTGTCCCAGGAAGGGCAAACTTTATTGACACATTCCTGGGGTCAGATACATCACATGATCACACTGACAGAACCACAGGCACATAGACACAGGCAACAGAACATGCACAATGTCGGCACTAGTACAGTGTATATCCACCTTTCGCAGCAATGCAGGCTCCCATGGAGAGATCGTAGAGATGCTGGATGTAGTCCTGTGGAACGGCTTGCCATGCCATTTCCACCTGGCGCCTCAGTTGGACCAGCGTTCGTGCTGGACGTGCAGACCGCGTGAGACGACGCTTCATCCAGTCCCAAACATGCTCAATGGGGGACAGATCCAGAGATCTTGCTGGCCAGGGTAGTTGACTTACACCTTCTAGAGCACGTTGGGTGGCACGGGATACATGCGGACGAGCATTGTCCTGTTGGAACAGCAAGTTCCCTTGCCGGTCTAGGAATGGTAGAACGATGGGTTCGATGACGGTTTGGATGTACCGTGCACTATTCAGTGTCCCCTCGACGATCACCAGTGGTGTAAGGCCAGTGTAGGAGATCGCTCCCCACACCATGATGCCGGGTGTTGGCCCTGTGTGCCTCGGTCGTATGCAGTCCTGATTGTGGCGCTCACCTGCACGGCGCCAAACACGCATACGACCATCATTGGCACCAAGGCAGAAGCGACTCTCATCGCTGAAGACGACACGTCTCCATTCGTCCCTCCATTCACGCCTGTCGCGACACCACTGGAGGCGGGCTGCACGATGTTGGGGTGTGAGCGGAAGACGGCCTAACGGTGTGCGGGACCGTAGTCCAGCTTCATGGAGACGGTTGCGAATGGTCCTCGCCGATGCCCCAGGAGCAACAGCGTCCCTAATTTGCTGGGAAGTGGCGGTGCAGTCCCCTACGGCACTGCGTAGGATCCTACAGTCTTGGAGTGCATCCGTGCGTCGCTGCGGTCCGGTCCCAGGTCGACGGGCACGTGCACCTTCCGCCGACCACTGGCGACAACATCGATGTACTGTGGAGACCTCACGCCACACGTGTTGAGCAATTCGGTGGTACGTCCACCCGGCCTCCCGCATGCCCACTATACGCCCTCTCTCAAAGTCCGTCAACTGCACATACGGTTCACGTCCACGCTGTCGCGGCATGCTACCAGTGTTAAAGACTGCGATGGAGCTCCGTATGCCACGGCAAACTGGCTGACACTGACGGCGGCGGTGCACAAATGCTGCGCAGCTAGCGCCATTCGACGGCCAACACCGCGGTTCCTGGTGTGTCCGCTGTGCCGTGTGTGTGATCATTGCTTGTACAGCCCTCTCGCAGTGTCCGGAGCAAGTATGGTGGGTCTGACACACCGGTGTCAATGTGTTCTTTTTTCCATTTCCATGAGTGTATATACCAACAGAGAGTTTACTTGGCTAGCATATACCGATTCCATGATTTTTCTTTGTGTGTTGCGTTACTTCTTTCGATATTTAGACTTATATTCTTTGCAAAGAACAAACGCATTTATTAAGTACGCTTTGTGATTTTGGTTTCCACTCATTACATTTTGCAGATAATTGTCAAGTCTTTCTGAACAAACCAGAATGGCTAAAAGACCGAGTACGGTACGTTGAATATCGGGAGACGAGGAGTGCAGGGTTCGAAAATGCTCTTTAGGAACTCGGTCCGAGAGTGAGGCACGGTATGACTCTGAGAGCATCATGCATTATCTCTTTCTCCAGATACCTTCAGTCAGAGAGTTTAAAACTTACTTATTTCAAATATAACATTATAAAGCAAAAAACTTCGATGGGACTTGGCACAAGCGAGCAAACTTTGATGCCCTGAATCCCCATTATTCCTCATTATTTACGATTTTGCCTTAAACATGTGCCACTCCTAGTAAGCTCATGTTGTGCCAGGAGCATAAACAAAGCATAATGGCAGACACCGTTTGTTGCAGGTGAAGACCATAGTTGCTTTTTGGACAGCCAGTCCCATGTGCTGTCTTACACATTAGTGAAGTCTGGAGCACAGCTATAATTAAATACCTGGTCGACGCTAGGTTGCTCAGATAGTTCTACCGTATTTTCATATATTTCCATTTTTCCGTTTTCTCCACATTTTACCAATTTTCATTTGTCTGTACACGGTGTCTCAAACCTTTTGGGTTAAACTGAAGCAGGTGACAGTGGGTCCACAAACGATTATATTGAGATGGGGAACCAATGGTCGGAAATGTATGTTTATTGTATTATGGACACACGCAGAGTACACTGCATAACAAAAACGTAGCTCATTGTACTTGTTGAAAGTTATACCCACGAGTCTCAACGCATGCGCGAAAATGGTGCGTGCATTCTCTTAAAGATCCCTGCTGTGCGCTATACTAGCAAAAGAGCAGCTTGGATCCTAGCAAGCAGGAATTCATCTGCCTCTATTCACGTTTCATACACCAACGTCTTGATGTAACAGCAGAGGAAAATGTCCACAACTGTGAGATCCAGCAACCGCGCTCGCGTTGAAACAGGGCCTCCTCTTCGAATACAATGATCAGGGTAAGTCATGCACTGTACACACAAACACACCTCAGTGTGGACACGTCACAAGCCGTCTAATGCAATAGACAGCTGACACCATGGGTAGTGGTGTGCATGTATCACATGTTAAAATACCGGTCATCACATGGCACACGTGCTTGTGTCTGTTTTTTGGTCTGGCATGAACGCTCCCCACGCCTGTTACATTGTACAACAGACATCCTTGACGGTTGTGAGAGTACGGCAGGTCCGCATACGCTGTTGTAACACATTCACTGCGACTGTCAGTCGTCACTTTGAAAAATTACTGTTCGCTATGATCTTGTTATGCGGTGTACACAGTGTATGTCCACAATAATATGCATCTCCAACAATTGTTTCCGCATATCAATAATTTTGTTTATGGAATCACTGTCAGCTGTTTCAGTTTGACTTAAAAGATTTTAGACGCGTGGAAAATGTCAGGAATGTGAAGTCAAGAATGGTTGGAGGCGTAGCGCCTTCACATCGCGCCTATAGCAGTGTAACGATAGCAGATTGTGTCTGGCCGAGACGAGTCGTGATCCTATCACAAAAGTTATGCTCTTGATGCCAATTTTAATCAGTCAAAACAATGTATTTTAGAAAGAAATAGTTTCAACAGCAAATATTACGTTTTTATGAATTACTATTGATTACATACGTTTAATTATTAGTGTGAATGAAGTTATGAATGCTAAATATATGAAAACTCCATATTGTTACGTGTGTTAACTGCGTATATGGTAGCATAAGAATTTCATCTGGACAACGAGAGTGGCTATGAGGAAATTTGTGATATACAGTTCAAAATCTTATGGTACTGCCGAAAAGGAAACATACTACAAAATTTCAGTTAAGTAAAGAAGGGGCTGTTTAGAAATATGTGGGTTTTCAGAAATTTCTGATTGAAATAATAGCTGAGAGAAAATATTTTTTTTTATCTCAGGCAGTCCGAACACAGCGCATTCGTGTGTATATTTCGGGCTGAATATTTGCTTTGTGGAGTCTAGAAGAGATTCACAGCTCAGCTATCATTACAATCGGACTTACTTACATAAGCCTTAAAAAATGTAATTTTGCGGAACTATGATCTTGAAAACATCGTGGAGAGCCGGAAAGTAATAACCAGTGTACGAAAAAGACGAAATTGAGAATTCTGGAACTTTTATGCAAACTGTGACTTTTGAATATCTAGAATCCGCATGGCATATTTTTCAAGACAGGCCCAAGAAGTGAACGTTCAAAGGAATAAGGTAATGGAATATTTGAGTGAACATTGAAGAAACAAAGAACATTGGTTTGTAAATTTTGGTAAGAGGATCGGAGAGACACCATAAGCTGGCTATTAGGAGTCACAGTCTTTGCGTGTGTATGATGAAACAGTAACTTCATATTAGCACAGAATTGCTGGTTATTTTACAAAAGGAAATGAGAACACAGTAGAATATTTGTTCGAAGGCTTTCCTTTCAGTCATTAGCTTGCAAAGAACTAAAACTAGAAAACCTTTTAAACATCCTTCAGATACAATTAGTGCGGCTGGTTTTACTGCTGCTTTTCCAGCCGAGCAACATTGATTTTCTTTCCAACATTGAAGGTGTGCAAGTACTGCGGAAAAAAGTTTACCGAAATTTAAGGGGACAGTTTTCAACAGGCAGGAAACGACTGTGCCACTACACATGGTGCCGGCCGCAGTGGCCGAGCCGTTCTAGGCGCTGCAGTCTGGAACCGCGCGACCGCTACGGTCGCAGGTTCGAATCCTGCTTCGGGCATGGTTGTGTGTGTTGTCCTTAGGTTAGTTAGGTTTAAGTAGTTCTAAGTTCTAGGGGACTGATGACTTCAGAAGTTAAATCCCATAGTGCTCAGAGCTATTTCAACCATTTTGAACTACACATGGTAAACAGGCCATGAAATATAAGAGCTATGGTAGGTCGAAACAGCGATCTAACGTAATTCTGAAAGTGAACAGTGTGTCACACTGAGTGAGACACAGGCTGTTAAAGTATACGAGAGACTGAGGAAGAATGTCGATGTCATGAGCACTGGATATTTACGATGGGTAGTAGACAAAATAAATCATACCTACTACAGCGAGAAACTGGCCAAGGCTGCCTCAGATGCATCTAGCGGCCATTGAAGCAGATCAACAATAACAAAATATGGAGAGGACTGGAGCCCTGAAACTGACATCGCTGAAGGATGAGAATGGACCTGCAAGTATAACACTCAAAGGCTACAAGTGACAACTGCAGGTAAATAAAGTTAGTTTGATCTGTTATTTGCTTACTGTGCGGCTGGTCCCGGCAGAGGTTCGAGTTCTTCCTCAGGCATGGGTGTGTGTTTGTCTTTAGGATAATTTAGGTTAAGTAGTGTGTAAGCTTAGGGACTGTTGACCTTAGCAGTTAAGTGCCATAATATTGCATACACATTTTAACATTTTTTGTTGTATGCTTATATTAAAATACTTGCTGCCACGGAAAAGTCTGATAGCTCTTGAAAGATCGCAGCATGTCATTCTCAATGGAGAGAAGTCTTCCGAAGTAAGAGTGATTTCAGGTGTGCCGCAGGGGAGTGTCATAGGACCGCTGCTATTCACAATATACATAATTGACCTTGTGGCTGACATCGGAAGTTCACTGAGGCTTTTTGCAGATGATGCTCTGGTGTATCGAGAGGTTGTAACAACGAAAAATTGTACTGAAATGCAGGAGGATCTGCAGCGAATTGACGCATGGTGCAGAGAATGGCAATTCAATCTCAATGTAGAAAAGTGTAATGTGCTGCGAATACATAGAAAGATAGATCCCTTACCATTTAGCTACAAAATAGCTGGTCAGCAACTGGAAGCAGTTAATTCCATAAATTATCTTTGAGTACGCATTAGGAGTGATTTAAAATGGAATGATCATGTAAAGTTGATCGTTGGTAAAGCAGATGCCAGACTGAGATTCATTGGAAGAATCCTAAGGAAATGCAATCCGAAAACAAAGGAAGTAGGTTACAGTACGCTTGTTCGCCCACTGCTTGAATACTGCTCAGCAGTGTGGGATCCGTACCAGATAGGGTTGATAGAAGAGATAGAGAAGATCCAACGGAGAGCAGCGCGCTTAGTTACAGGATCATTTAGTAATCGCGAAAGCGTGACGGAGATGATAGATAAACTCCAGTGGAAGACGCTGCAGGAGCGTCGGTCAGTACCTCGGTCCGGGCGTTTGTTAAAGTTCCGAGAACATACCTTCACCGAAGAGTCAAGCAGTATATTGCTCCCTCCCACGTATATGTCGCGAAGAGACCATGAGGATAAAATAAGAGAGATTAGAGGCCACACAGAAGCATATCGACAATCCTTCTTTCCACGAACAATACGAGACTGGAATAGAAGGGAGAACCGATAGAGGTACTCAGGGTACCCTCCGCCACACACCGCCAGGTGGCTTGCGGAGTATGGATGTAGATGTAGATGTATAAAAAGGAGGAGGAGGTTTAGTTTTAGTATGATTGTTAAATAAGCTCTCTTGAGGAGAAATATGCAGATTATTGAACTGATTTGGCATGAAGTCTACCTGTTTACACATTTGAGGAATTTACAGTTTTTTGTGGAAAAACAATTAAGTCAACTGAAAATGTTATGGGAGCCACAGATTCACATTTTTCGAATCTTGTAGAATCACATACAATGGGCAGAAAACGCTCTAAAAAATCTGCTGTGCGGAGCGCAGTGCCTGAAATGGGGCCCAAGTCGGCATGTAAGTACACTTTACCCTTAAGGAGTACTGTCACTCACTGGTGTCTATCAACGTTTTCGCGTTTTTTTTTTTTATTCTAGCTTTGTGGCTATGGTGAGGAATATTAACGTCAGGATCAGGAAGCAAAAATTAGAGAAACCGAGAGAAAAGTGCGCTCTGTCTTCTTTTACATTCACTACTTATTTCCAGGGAGCTACAGCCCAAGTTAGCGAAACTACTGAGATGGGAATAACAAAGACAGACGTACTGCAGTACACACATGATATTGCTGTGGTTACGGACACTAAAGAAAATCTATAGACGGTTTTCAGGGCAACTAAAATATTTTTAGTAATTAATGTGATGTGAGAACAAACAAGCAAAAGACGGAAGTGATGGTATGCAGTACTCAAGAAGGCTGTGAACATTTAATGTTAAGAAAGAAGATGGCGATAAGCGCTGGCGATTTAGTGATGCAGAAGGATGGAGTAGATCAATTCGAGAAATAAAGCTACTACTGGAGAGGTGCCGAAAATAGTACAGGAAACAAAATCTTTCAGGAGGCACATCCAAACAGGACGAGACAAACCCGCAGGACACATTTTAAGGAACAATATCATCAATGGAAAAATAAAGGAAGGAACGGTTGAGGTAAGGAATCGCCGGGGATGATCAAGGATCTTATTCATGCAGCCGATGAATGATGTACGATGCGCGATACACGCGGAAATGAAGAGGAAGGCAGATACAATAGGGGAATTGCGTACTGCTTAAAACCAACCTCAGGGATGAACACTCAAGAAAGAAGAACAAGGCTCAAGCTGCAGCCTGTAATAAAAAACGTGGGACTGAAGTGTGTGGACACTAAAACTCAGATATTCAGAACAACAAAGTTCACGCCCCAGCATGCGATAAGACTACCTTTGCATGTTGTTACCCATTTCTGCTTACATTGCTAAGCATCTATTAATCCTCTCCTTCATGTTAGTGTTAATGATGCATGTAAGCAAATACGACGCATGATTGACTGAAACATCTCCGGTCTCCATTGTTTGCCAAACCGATTACAATACCCAAAGGTAGGGATAGAAGTATGGTACCACATTCCAAAATTTGTTTTCATATAGACGCAGAACAGTGGTTCCATATTCATTAAAAGTCGATCGACTTTCCGCGATTCAATTACTGATAACAGAAACCTGTTAGCCAAGCAACATTCACTACAGTACTCGTTAGTGGGAAATATTGATGGAACACGATGTACAAATACATGCTACCGTTCTTCAGTTACAAATAAAGAACTCTTCTTGTTAGAAGAGAAATCATATAGACTAAAAATGCGTTTGAAAAAGTTTCCATCTGACGTTTTTTTTAATGAGGAGAAGAGCTATCAGAGGTACGAAAATTGTGTTTCAAACTATTCCCGCGGAAGGTGTACTAGACACATATCTGGCAAGTCATCAGTTTACCACCAGTATCTACGCTCGTTTGAGAAAAACAGTAATGCCTTTCCGAGAAATGCTATATTTTGGATGACGTAAACTCATCCCGTACTTCACAGAACGCTGCGCGGATGAGCTTGTTAATCGATAAGGCTAAGGCAGTCGTAAATCACTATAGAGATAACGTCGAAGAAATTTTAAATACGTGGCGAGAAAAATGTATTAGTTTAGTTTCAGTTTTTAATCATAGTGTAGCCTGTAACATGTGATTTAAACCCATGCCATACTCTTTTTTAGTGAAACTGTTGCCAGAGTAAACTATTTTCCTACACGTTGGGAAATAGTGATACATAATGCACTATTACAGCTAACACAATACCACCTCCCTTCGCCATAACTATTTGTACTATAAATGAAGACTGTAATGTACTAACGTAAGTACTCTTTCTGCCAGAGCTAATGCGGCAACGTAGTGGAACAAAAACGACCAGCCATTTTCTGAAATGAAGCCAAAAACTTGTGGTACAATCAAAAGTTTCGCGTTAGTACTGCGCAACCCTCCGAGATAACACGGTATCGATTGACACTCATTATCGGCTCCGTACGTTCCTCAAACTACACTCCTGGAAATGGAAAAAAGAACACATTGACACCGGTGTGTCAGACCCACCATACTTGCTCCGGACACTGCGAGAGGGCTGTACAAGCAATGATCACACGCACGGCACAGCGGACGCACCAGGAACCGCGGTGTTGGCCGTCGAATGGCGCTAGCTGCGCAGCATTTGTGCACCGCCGCCGTCAGTGTCAGCCAGTTTCCCGTGGCATACGGAGCTCCATCGCAGTCGTTAACACTGGTAGCATGCCGCGACAGCGTGGACGTGAACCGTATGTGCAGTTGACGGACTTTGAGCGAGGGCGTATAGTGGGCATGCGGGAGGCCGGGTGGACGTACCGCCGAATTGCTCAACACGTGGGGCGTGAGGTCTCCACAGTACATCGATGTTGTCGCCAGTGGTCGGCGGAAGGTGCACGTGCCCGTCGACCTGGGACCGGACCGCAGCGACGCACGGATGCACGCCAAGACCGTAGGATCCTACGCAGTGCCGTAGGGGACTGCACCGCCACTTCCCAGCAAATTAGGGGCACTGTTGCTCCTGGGGTATCGGCGAGGACAATTCGCAATCGTCTCCATGAAGCTGGGCTACGGTCCCGCACACCGTTAGGCCGTCTTCCGCTCACGCACCAACATCGTGCAGCCCGCCTCCAGTGGTGTCGCGACAGGCGTGAATGGAGGGACGAATGGAGACGTGTCGTCTTCAGCGATGAGAGTCGCTTCTGCCTTGGTGCCAATGATGGTCGTCTGCGTGTTTGGCGCCGTGCAGGTGAGCGCCACAATCAGGACTGCATACGACCGAGGCACACAGGGCCAACACCCGGCATCATGGTGTGGGGAGCGATCTCCTACACTGGCCGTACACCACTGGTGATCGTCGAGGGGACACTGATAGTGCACGGTACATCCAAACCGTCATAGAACCCATCGTTCTACCATTCCTAGACCAGCAAAGGAACTTGCTGTTCCAACAGGACAATGCACGTCCGCATGTATACCGTGCCACCCAACGTGCTCTAGAAGGTGTAAGTCAACTACCCTTGCCAGCAACATCTCCGGATCTGTCCCCCATTGAGCATGTTTGGGACTGGATGAAGCGTCGTCTCACGCGGTCTGCACGTCCAGCACTAACGCTGGTCCAACTGAGGCGCCAGGTGGAAATGGCATGGCAAGCCGTTCCACAGGACTACATCCAGCATCTCTACGATCGTCTCCATGGGAGAATAGCAGCCTGCATTGTTGCGAAAGGTGGATATACACTGTACTAGTGCCGACATTGTGCATGCTCTGTTGCCTGTGTCTATGTGCCTGTGGTTCTGTCAGTGTGATCATGTGATGTATCTGACCCCAGGAATGTGTCAATAAAGTTTGCCCTTCCTGGGACAATGAATTCACGGTGTTCTTATTTCAATTTCCAGGAGTGTATTTAACATAGCTTAGTAAACTACAAAAAAATTGTAATATAAATAAAGGAAAGCACAAAATTTTAAAAATTAATTCAAATTAAAGAACTTGAATAGGCCATTCTTTACTAGTTACCTTACCTCGAAAAGCAAAATGTAAAATAACAGTTTTATCTAATGAATCATCATCATTTTTAAGGATTTTAGTAAAATGACCTGGAAGAGTAATTACATATTTTTCATCTAAAAGTAATAAAATTTAATCCACGTATTTAGTTGGTAAAAGTTCAGCTATTGACATTACATAATATTTATGAATTTTTATTCTGGTAATGTAGTGAATATTTATGAAAAACCATTACAATCTGTTACGTTCATACAACAGATTTTCAGTGTCAAATTCAAGAACATTTTTATTAATATAGAAAAAATTTAAGAATAAAATATTACAAGTGTTTGAAGAGATTATTTTGAAGAGAGTAACAATGAAGGCAACTGGCAGAAACCCTCGTTACTCTCTTTAACACTTTCAACACTGCCCTCTTTACACTCGGCAGTTGGCTGTGGACTGGCATATTTAATGGATGTTTGAAATCAGATTGCAAAGAACAGAACAATGATAGGAATATGGCTCTTGCGTCATTTAAAAGGAAAAAGTAACAGCTTTACATGAATGTGAGTTTATTTTACAATATAAAATACAAATGGGTGTTATAATTAAAAAAGAAAAAACAAAAATGCCGTGGATAAAAAAGTTTTACATGAACTCTCTCTTGAGTAATGCCATTACTACTGTATCTAAATTTAAAACAACATATCATTGGACTCTCTAACTGCAGTTACCTGTAAACTAGAGTATTTTAATACTTCAGATGAAGTTAGCCTTTGTGTGAAAATCCTGGAAACATTGTGGGACGCAAAGGCCAACGTCACAATCCTTGTACCACTATCTACTGTCCTTCCTTATGCGCCTACCCGTCTCGTTCTACCCCCTGTCTGAACATACTTTGCAATACCTAGTAGTGTTCACCTTGTTTGCAGTGGGTGGGACCTTCTCTGGAAAGTGCCTTGCAAATGTCCTCACAATTTGTGAGGATGAAGCGGCTTGTTGCTGAAAAATATTTCTGCACTTCTCAGCCAATTTCTTGCCCACTTCGTGAATAAAGTCTACTACTGATACATTCTTCCTAGTCTTCTCTTTATATAAAAGAAAACTGTTGACAGCTGAGACGACAAACAAGTGGAAAGACAGCTTTTTCCACCACTTCAAAGTTTTTTGGGCAAACGGATAATAGCTGGAGAACTGATCTGCTCTGTCAACCCCAACTTTATTCTTATTGTAGTCAATAATAACGTCTGATTTTACAATTTCTGCTGTTCCATCTTTCGCCCTCATTGAATACTAGTGCTAGTAGACTTATGCTTTGTGGAAAGACAAGAAACATCTCGTTTTTACTTCCACTTCATTGCCAAGAGATGTATACTCGGAAGCTTGTTCTACCACTAAAGGGACACATTGCCTCATCTATTGTCAGATTCATGCCTGGACGAAAACTAATTTTGCTTTTATTCACAAAGAAATCAAACAAAGGCCTCGATTTGTGAAGTGGATCGTGCTTTTCTTCGCCTCTGCTAATGAACGTAGCATTGTCATTCAAGCTTAACATCGACAGTGTACGGCAAAATCGATTGCGACTCAACAATTTACTCGCAAATTCTATCTGCAAAAACGGGCCTGTTGACATATAACCACTGATATTCGGCAATTTGACGACGCACATACGCAAAATAATACTGAGAGACCAATAAATCTCTTGCAATTTTACTGCAGACCATTTACGCCAAACAGAGTTTATTTTCAGGCAACCCTAGCATTTCATTGCCGTAAAAACGTTACCAGTGTACCAATTCATTACACTTTTAATGAGCCGAATAAAGTTGTCATCAAAGAAATAACTAAAATACCGAAGCTCTTCAGTGGCATCTGAAGAATGCGATGCTACGGCGACCACTTCCTGGAAGTCCGGCAGTGCTGGCTGATCGTCTAGTTCCGACCAATCTTGCTCTTTGTGCTCAGTGAGGCACACACGACCAGGTACCACAGATGGTGAGTAATGGTCTGTACCACACTTTGCATAGAAAAAAAATAATGCTAAGATTGGTACTAAAAGGTACTAAATGCAAGTGAAGTAATGAACACTACTCACAATACAAAATAAGGTAATGAACTCTTCACTTTATAAACAATTGAGACATATACATACCTGAATCATCATTTGTACTTTCGTCTGGAGAGTACAAATCCTCTCTGTCAGAATCGTCAATTTCAGATCATGCATCTCCATAAAGAATATCTAACATCTATGCCTCGTCACTATCGTAATCACCTGTGAATGAACTACAGGTAACCTCACCTTTGCAGTGCTCACAACCGCTCCCAGGATGAGATAGCCGATAAGTGCTTGCCTCTTGGGAAAGAAGAATGAAATACCTCCACATTAGTTGACGAAACTGCTTCGGAGACCCGCTAAACGGGCTTAGAGAGCCAAATAAAGGCTCGCCCATAAGGTACATGGGCGCTGTCGCCAACGTCAGAGTGGGGCGCACATATGGCGTACAGGCTGTAAGTGCCGTGCTGTAAGAGTTAAAAATTTTAATTTTCGAAAACTAAAATTTCCCCATTTTACTGAAAATAATTCAAAAATCGTCCAAATAATTCTAATAGATAACGAATTTAATTTTGTTTATTTAATTTTTCCATTACTAAAAATATTTCCTTCCATTCAACAAATAATAGTTGAAAAAGCAATAAAAGGATGTTTGGTTCTAGATAAAATTTATTTTCCTTCTATAATTGTAATAACATCAAACAATTATCAATTAGTTTAATATCCAGTTTACCATAATATGTAGAAAAATCTGTTCCATTTGTTGAGTAACATCAAAAGTCTTAAAAGGGGTGAAAAATTAAGATGATTCCAACTATCACCGATATTAATATCAATTTCAGTTTTCATGTTAGGATGATTTAAAGAATTTTTTTTTATTATCAGAAAATGAGTAACATTGATAACTTCTTATTTAGCTCAAGACATCCGTTTACTCATTTGTGTAACAACTGTTATATAACCACCTTTAAAGCCAATTAAATTAAAATTATCATCAGCTTTAGTTATTTCTAAATTTTGTATAGTATCGAAAATTTGATGATTTGGTTCATAAATTACTAGTACACCATATTCAGAATTAGGTTAAAATGCAACAATAATGTTGCTTTCTCTATGAAACTGATCAATATGTATAACAAACATTCCATTAGCCAAATTCAAATTTACATTAGTTAGATCAAGTGGAATGATTTTAGGAACCATTTTTGCAACAATTTTTTATTAGGTTCAACAATTTGATTATTAAATTCTAACGAACATTCAATATAATTTACTTTTAAATCCAAGTATAAAAATTAACATTTTCACTGCCAATTCTATTTAAAATTTTAACTGCTTTGATATCAACATATGGAAATTTCCAGTTATTAAATTTTTGAAACTATATTGACCAACTGGAATTTATATTATATCAGCCTTAAAGTTCAGTATACAATTTTCTATATAATATGTTCTTGTTGTTGTAGTCTTCAGTCCTGAGACTGGTTTGATGCAGCTTTCCATGCTACTCTATCCTGTGCAAGCTTCTTCATCTCCCAGTACCTACTGCAACCAACATCCTTCTGAATCTTCTTAGTCTATTCATCTCTTAGTCTTCCCCTACGATTTTTACCCTCAAAGCTGCCCTCCAATACTAAATTGGTGATCCCTTGCTGCCTCAGAACATGTCCTACCAACTGATCCCTTCTTCTGGTCAAGTTGTGCCACAAACTTCTCTGCTCCCCAATCCTATTCAATACTTCCTCATTAGTTATGTGATCTACCCATCTAATCTTCAGCTTTCTTCTGTAGCACCACATTTCGAAAGCTTCTATTCTATTCTTGTTCAAACTATTTACCGTCCATGTTTCACTTCCATGCATTGCTACACTCCATACAAATTCTTTCAGAAATGACTTCCTGACACATAAATCTATACTCGATGTTAATAAATTTCTCTTCTTCAGAAACGCTTTCCTTGCCATTGCCAGTCTACATTTTATATCTTCTCTACTTCGACCATCATCAGTTATTTTGCTCCCCAAATAGCAAAACTCCTTTACTACTTTAAGTGTCTCATATCCTAATCTAATACCCCCAAAATCACCAAACTTAATTCGACTACATTCCATTATCCTCGTTTTGCTTTTGTTGATGTTCATCTTATAAGCTCCTTTAAAGACACCATCCATTCCGTTCAACTGCTCTTCCAAGTCCTTTGCTGTCTCTGACAGAATTACAATGCCATCGGCGAACCTCAAAGTTTTTATTTCATCTCCATGGATTTTAATACCAACTCCGAATTTTTGTTTTCTTTCCTTTACTGCTTGCTAAATATATAGATTGAATAACATCGGGGAGGGGCTACAAACCTGTCTTACTCTTTTCCCAACAACTGCTTCCCTTTCATGTCCCTCGACTCTTATAACTGCCATGTGGTTTCTGTACAAATTGTAAATAGCCTTTCACTCCCTGTAGTTTACCCCTGCCACCTTTAGAATTTGAAAGAGAGTATTCCAGTCAACACTGTCAAAAGCTTAATCTAAGTCTGCAAATGCTAGAGATGTAGGTTTGCCTTTCCTTAATGTTTCTTCTAAGATAAGTTGTAGGGTCAGTATTGCCTCACGTGTTCCAGTATTTCTACAGAATCCAAACTTATCTTCCCCGTGTCGGCTTCTACTAGTTTTTCCATTCGTCTGTAAAGAATTCGTGTTAGTATTTTGCAGCTGTGGCTTAATAAACTGATTGTTCCGTAAATTTCACATCTGTCAACACCTGCTTTCTTTGGGATTGGAATTATTATATTCATCTTGAAGTCTGAGGGTACTTCGCCTGTCTCATACATCTTGCTCACCAGATGGTAGAGTTTAGTCAGGACTGGCTCTCCCAAGGCCGTCAGTAGTTCCAATGGAATGTTGTCTACTCCGGGGGCCTTGTTTCGACTCAGGTCTTTCAGTGCTCTGTCAAACTCTTCACGCAGTATCGTATCTCACATTTCAGCTTCATCTACATCCTCTTCCATTTCCATAATATTGTCCTCAAGTGCATCGCCCTTGTATAAACCCTATATATACTCCTTCCACCTTTCTGCTTTCCCTTCTTTGCTTAGAACTGGGTTTCCATCTGAGCTCTTGATGTTCATACAAGTGGTGCTCCTAACTCCAAAGGTCTCTTTAATTTTCCTGTAGGCAGTGTCTATCTTACACCTAATGAGATAAGCCTCTACATCCTTACATTTGTCCTCTAGCCATCCCTGTTTAGCCATTTTGCACTTCCTGTCGATCTCATTTATGAGACGTTTTTATTCCTTTTTGCCTGTTTCATTTACTGCATTTTTATATTTCCTCCTTTCATCAATTAAATTCAATATTTCTCCTGACACCCAAGGATTTCTACTAGTCCTCGTCTTTTTACCTACTTGATCCTCTGCTGCCTTCACTACTTCATCCCTCAAAGCCACCCATTCTTCTTCCACTGTATTTCTTTCCCAATTCCCGTCAATTGTTTCCTTATGCTCTCCCTGAAACTCTGTACAACCTCTGGTCCTTTCAGTTTATCCAGGTCCCATCTCCTTAAATTCCAACCATTTTGCAGTTTCTTCAGTTTTAATCTACAGGTCATAACCAATAGATCATGGTCATAGTCCTTATCTGCCCCTGGAAATGTCTTACAATTTAAAACCTGGTTCTTAAATCTCTGTCTTACTATTATATAATCTATCTGATACCTTCTAGTATCTCCAGGGTTCCTCCATGTATTCAACCTTCTATCATGATTCTTAAACCAAGTGTTAGCTATGATTAAGTTTTGCTCTGTGCAAAATTCTACCAGGCGGCTTCCTCTTTCATTTCTTAGCCCCGATCCATATTCACCTACTACGTTTCCTTCTCTCTCTTTTCCTACACTCGAATTCCAGTTACCCATGACTATTAAATTTTCGTCTCCCTTCACTATCTGAATAATTTCTTTTATTTCATCATACATTTCTTCAATTCCTTTGTCATCTGCAGAGCTACTTGGCATATAAACTTGTACTACTCTAGTAGGTGTGGGCTTCGTATCTATCTTAGCCACAGTAATGCATTCACTATGCTGTTTGTAGTAGCTTACACGCATTCCTATTTTCCTATTCATTATTATACCTACTCCAGCATTACCCCCATTTGACTTTGTGTTTATAACCCTGTAGTCACCTGACCAGAAGTCTTGTTTCTCCAGTTACCGAACTTCACTAATTCCCACTATATCTAATTTTAACCTATCCATTTCACTTTTTAAATTTTTTAACCTACCTGCCCGATTAAGGGATCTGACATTCCACACTCCGATCCGTAGAACGCCAGTTTTCTTTCTCCTGATAACGACATCCTCTTGAGTAGTCCCCGCCCAGAGATCTGAATAGGGGACTATTTTACCTCCGGAATATTTTACCCAAGAGGACACCATCATCATTTAATCATACAGTAAAGCTGCATGCCCTCAGGATAAATTATGGCCGTAGTTTCCCCTTGCTTTCAGCTGTTCACAGTACCAGCACAGCAAGGCCATTTTGGTTATTGTTACGAGGCCAAATCAATCAATCATCCAGACTGTTGCCCTTGCAACTACTGAAAAGGCTGCTGCCCCTCTTCAGGAACCACATGTTTGTCTGGTCTCTCAACAGATACCCCTCCATTGTGGTTGTACCTATGGTACAGCTATATGTATCGCTGAGGCACGCAAGCCTCCCCACCAACGGCAAGGTCCATGGTTCATGGGGGGGCTATATAATATTTTTTCAGAAGAGAAGAATTATCACTCAACTGCATTTATCTACACATTCATTTCAGAAAAAACTATGTAAGTAAATGACAGATTGGGAACCATTTATAGGACTTGAATATGCTTATTCTAAAAAGTTTAAATCAATCAATTTATCTAAAGTGAAAAAATTGAAGATAATATTAACAGAAAAATGGTTAGTTTAATTGAAAATATTCCATTATATGAATGTAAAGGTAATTCAGTTGTAGTTATTGACGTTTCTATTCTAGAAAATCAGGATTAATTAGAGAATGTTTTTTCTAGAGGAAGACATAAGAGGAATAGATTATTTTTATCTGAGTGAAGCATATTCAAAAATTAAAAATTGAAATCATATTGACATTAATTTCTCGTTGGTGATTTAAAGTTTGATGAATTTAAATAATAATATAGGAAAGTGGGAATAAAGATACATTAGGTTTTATAAATGTAGATATATTGAGAAAAGTTAATGAAGGTATATACAGAGAAAAGGTCAACTATTCCATATTGTTGTACATAAACACTGAATGTAAACATTAAAGATAAACGTTTAACATAAATGTAAAGCATAAGTGTTAATAATAAATGTTAAACATAAATATTAAATGTGAATGTTAAACATAAAATGTTAAACAAGAATGATTTACATAAATGTTAATTATAAACAAAAGCATAATGTTTAAATGGTAAATAATGAAAGGATATCGTTTTTATTGTATATAAATGTTTGCAAAATACGATCTAGAAATTGTTAAAGAAAATGGAATGAATAGTAAAAGAGCAATGAAAAGAACTGTTTACAAAATGGCAAATAACAACCAACAATAAGAAAAATTTAAAAACAGTGGTCAACCAGTAATTAATACTACTGAAAAAGTTAACCAAGGGAATGAAGAGTTAGGAGAAAAAGTTTTATAAGCAGAAATGTTGGAAAACCAATGGTTTCTTATAATCTACTTTATTTAAAAGAATTTAATTACATACCACTACATGAATGGATTGATGATAATCCTGGTAAGTATGACTGTTCAATACGTGAATGAAAAATAAAGTGTTAGAAAATTATGAGGAAGAGAGAACAGAATTAAAAGACAAATGTGTAAAAAACTATGAAATAGAAAGAATTTTTGAATTTATCAATTATTATGTAGGTCGTTTTTTGGATTAAACCAAGATGTTCCTTATAAATATATTGGTAAATTACCTTTAGAATTCAGTGGTGAAATATTAAAAATTAGGGCATAAGAATATACAGAAATGGATTGGTTAATGAAACTTTTATCTTGAAAACAAACTAACTATGAATGATTTAGGAACAGAATTGGATTTTCTCGAGTTTTAAAATTATGTAACAATTTTATCAATTCAAATACAGTTTCTAATGAAAATAATGTAAATAAAATAAAATCAAGTAATGGGGAATAACTACAATTATTTGATAAAAATGTTGAAGTATATTTTCCTAATTTTTCAGAAAGAAAAGGTAATGATTCATTAGAAAAACATGGTGCAGGCTTAGTAAAAATAATTCAGAAATACCAGTGAATATATTTGGATGACTTGTGTTCCAGTTTCAATTGATAGATGAACACTAATTGATGGAGAAAAAGTTGTAGGTAATAAAAACTATCATACTGAACAAGATAGAATAAGGCAAATGTTAACAAACAACTTTAACGATTTTGTTATTAATAATCCCAAAGAAATTTCTTATTTAATTAGATTTTTGAATAACTTAGCAAAAACGTTTTTGGAAAATGGTAAAATACGTAAAATGATAATACTTTAGTTAACCATTTACCATTTGAAATGCATCTCCCAAACTACAGATTTTGTGGTCAGGGAACCATTTTACCTAGAGAATAACAAGGAATTAATGAGCTACAGGAAGCTTCCGTAGAATGTGATATTTCTGTTAGAGATATTAAAGAAGTAGTAAAAAAGATGTGCAGCAAAAAAAAATCTGGTGGCTGTGAAACAAAGAGTTCATGCAAGTGTCACTTCATTAACAGAAAAAATTAGATGCAACTACAGTTACAGGAATTATGTATGGAAAACGAAAGTTAGTAATGAGGTTAGAAGTTGATATAAATGGATGGGTTACAAATATATATATTATTTTTTAATGTGTATAAATGAATAGATATTCAACTGATTCGACCTTGCTGACAAGTGGTAAAAACAAACCTTAGCCACATAAACTAAAACGCAGATGAACGATTACATCTAACTGTACCATTTATAACTGTTGTTCAAGAAGGAAAGAGAGATAGAAAAGTTCTAAAAGCCCATCTTCAAGGTGTTAAAAACTTGTCAACATCTATTTGTTTCATTAACTATTCCGGTTCTGAATAAGAGTATTAAATATCTATCAAATATTTTTAGTATTAACAAATTGAAATTAAATTAATTACTTTTTATATTTTATATGTGAATATAGATAACCACATTTAATGTTTGAAGTGCAACAACTTCATGAAACACTTCATCCTCATAGACTAACACTAAAAGAGGAAAAATTAGAGGTTTATGTTCAATTTGTAAAACCAGAAACAGTAAATTAATTTAAAAAAATAAAGGCAAAGAAGTTGTATCTAAGATTCCTCATTCAAAATTCCTGAACAAATTATTAATTGATTGCATACAGCAACAGCAAACAATTTTAAAACAAAAAATGTAATTTCTTTTGGAATTGATGATTTATGGCAATCTCAATTAGTCGAAATACATTCTCTAAAGTTGAAAAAAATTCGGAAATAGATAAAGGATATAAATGTATATTATTTGTTGTTGTTGTTTTTCTTAAATTTGTTTGTGCTATTCCATTTAAACATAAAACAAGTAATAATATAGTTATTATCTGAAGAAAATATTTGGCTAATGAAAACAAAAAAATTTGGAAACAGATAATGGTAAACAATTTATAACAATATATTTCAAGAATTAAGGGTAAATTTTACATTAATCATTACTGAACTTAAAGTGAATAAAAATCAAGTGTTGTTGAATGATTTAATAGATCATTTAAAAGAAAGATGAAATTTGCTTTTCAAAAATTATAAATGTGTTGACATATTTTCCAAACATAGTTGATGTATACAATAGTACAAAATACTCAACTATAAAAGGGGCTCAAATAGACGAAAGTGAAAGAACTGACAAAATCTTATTGGAAAGCGTTTACATAAAAAATTTGTTTGATACTGAACATAAATCTAGAATTTTTGATGATGTAAGAATGAGTAAATTTCAAGAATTTTTGGAAAAAGTTATACAGCAAATTGATCAGTGAAAATTTTCAAAATTGAAAATGGTAATCATTAGAATCCAAACACGTATAAAATGAAACATTAACGGGAATGGAATGAAAGGAACTTTTTGTGAATATGAACTTTTGAAAACGAAATGTATTGATGTTCACATCCTGGAAAAAGTTTTAAATAACGAATGTAATGAAGTTTATGTTAAATAGTAATGTTTGAATGATTCAACAGTAGGTTGGTAAATAAAAGTGAAGGTAATTTTTAAAAAAGTTATTAAAATTTTTATAAAAGGAGCTTGTCATTGAAAATTTAGATATGTTTGACATTAAATATAATGATCATAATGTTTATTGCTTCATTAAATAAGACAGATTTTATTTTGATATGTAAAATTTATTCGAGCATTTTAAATTAGAGATAGATTTATTGAATTTTTTATTAGATTAACATAAAAATTATTATCAAAAATATTTAAAATTTAAATAATGAATTCACGGTGTTCTTATTTCAATTTCCAGGAGTGTATATCACAGTCATATTGTAGGAGGGTTAGACCTGTGAGTATGCTGGTTGTTGGCAATATGCCATGACGGCCTCACAGTCAGCTAAGACGTAGTGTACCTAAATTTCTACACAACAAGAAAATTGGGCACGCATGGATCAGTGCACCCCGCATGCCAACAGTGGCCGACAGACCCTACACTGCAAGCAACTTCAACTGAAGAGGTGGCGTAATCGCTACAATACGTTGGTGGAATGTTTAGAAGCAGTATTCGAGGCAGCCAGTAAAATATTTCAGCTACTTGTGTCGGGTACACGTATAGCGATCAGGATACCACCATAATTCATATTAGTTTCGCTTAAGTCTTGTCATTTACCCATCTCTGCGTATGCCAACGAGACACCTAGGTCTTGCTATCGGTAAGAAATATTTCACGCATTTCCTTTTGCTGTTGACTGTAACGCACATGCGAGTGTAAATACAGCAGAGCGTTAAGACTGAGATGGGGGAAATTACGATCACGTCTGCATTAGGCTGTAAACTAAGGCCGTTCTTGCACCGAATACTTCAGCAATGTGAGGTCGCCCCTGACTGCGGCCAGTGCTCATATGGCGCGCGGTGCTGTGCGTGACGCGCCGCGGCAGGCGTAACAGACGGTCACCGCTGCGCTGCACTGCACAAGAAGGGCCATGCTGGCGTGCTGCAAGAAGGGAAGGGACTTCGCTGCAGGCTTGCAGGCGCCTGCGGCAGCGCACGCTCCATGCTGTTTTGTAGCTTCCCGAAGGAATTTCATTGTCGTACTGCACGCGCTTGAACTAATATATCTAGTGTAACAGAGAACACGCGTAAGTTCTTGCCGTCGTGAGCTTTTCCACTGAAATTACTCATCATATACGCCAGAGAAAGATGGCGTAGAAAATATTGGTGAAACAACAGGATCATACTACGTAAGACTATTTGGTTTCGTTTCGAGAATTAATTTCACCATGAGAAAGTGGATGCAAATACAGGGTGTCTCAAGACTATTAGGTCTAGTTTAAACAGCTGATACTGAGTGAAATATGATTAATTGAGATATGGAACCATTGGTCGGAAATGCATATTTATTGTGTTGCAGTCATACAGAGCATTTACAGCGTAATGAGAACGAAACTCATGGTAATTGTTCAAAGTGACCACCACCATGTACTGCAACCACACATGCATTTCTTCCGCACTCTCGCAAAGGTCTCGGAGTATCTTCGCACACAGGAAGAGACAGGGGGTTACAAACAGCACACACCCCTGACCACCAAACACACGTGCTGCTTAGAACTTAGCTCTTATCACCTGTGTCATGTGACGACTACATGCATCGTATCGGTTCATTAACCTTTGTCGCTCGCACACCGCTTTTTCTGGTGTGTTACGATTTGTGCACGATTTGTAGTCAATGACGATATGTTACTCATTACGAAAGTTGGAAGACTTGCATTTAATGTACGGTGCAACAGTATGCTATGTCCATAAAGCAGCACAAATGTACAGAGAACGCCTTCCCTAACTGGAAGAAGTTTATCTCTGGGGATATCAAATTACGAGAGAGGAGGTCGTTCACGCCACAGAGAACCAAGATTCCTGCCAAAGACATGAACACGGACTTCGAGAAAATGGCGTTGGTTCGTGTGGCCGACCACCCTCCAGTAAGCATCCATCAACTTGCCAGTCAAATGCACACTTCGAAAGGTACAGTGTCGAGAGTACTGGTGGAAGAGGTACTACAACCCTATGGTGAAGAGAGCGTGCAAGCACTGAGACCAACGGATTTTCAGCTCACGTTCACTTCTGTCGGTGGATTATCCACTGTAGCGCTGTTGTGCCACCTTGAACAGTTTGTATTGTTAACGGGTTAGATTTTGTCCACCTTTGATGGTGTCTTCAACAGCAGCTACAGCCACGTCTGAAATGAGGACAAATCCCCACGCCACCCACACTATTGGCTAGCGGGTGGGGACTGTTCAGGATCACCTGATAGGACGTCTTCTGCTGCCTCCGAGTTTGGACAGTCCACGTTACTTGGTGTCCCTGCGAGATATGCCACCACAATTCTTGTCATCCGCAAAAGAACGAGTTCCAACACGATGGTACATCAGCCCACTTCGATTTTAATGATCGCGAGTACTTGAACAAAACGTGCCGTCATCGTTGGACTGGAAGGGGAACTCCTCTTCCATCAACGGCGTTGTCGCTGGATCTCGTATCCCTAGGTTTTCTCCTCCGGGGTTACATCAAGTCGTTGGTGTACGAAACCTCCGGAAAAGGGAGATCGTCACTTTGAACAATTTCTACAAGCTGCGTTGTTGTTACACGGTATATGCTCTGTATGTACACAACACAATATATATGCATTTCCGACCATTGGTTCCATATATCGGTACAGTCGGTTGTGGACCCACTTTCACCTGTTTCAATCTGACCTACCCTGTATGATTTAATTGCCACGTGTCCCCGTTGACATCACCCTGCTGGACACTCGAAAATTTTATATTAGCACAGTACAGTCGTTAGAAAGTATAGCATGCACTCTCGGTGCGTAAGTAAAAGACATTTATTATATCTAGACTTTGTTCATACACGTATTAACGGCCTTTACACTACATAACAGCCGGTTAGAGAAAATTATTTACGATAACATCATCTTATTTACTCGATTTTGTAACTAAAGTTGCTATTACACTGTGATGCAACAGCTCTAGATCCTCAGGCTCCCAATTCGCATTATTGAATGTTTCTTCATCGTTTTCCCGCCAGCAGGAGGAGGAGAGATGGAATAAAATTTACCCTGAAGCTCGGAAGGAACAGATATAGTCATGCGAATTCAATTGCAGAGATACATCAACAGGCAGAATACGGCTCTGCGGTCGTCAACGCCTTTATAAGACAAAAAGTGTCTGGCTCAGTGGTTAGAGAGTTAAGTGCGTTTGAACGTGGTGTTATAGTCGACGCACGAGTGATGGGGCACAGCATCTCCGAGCTAGCGATGAAGTGGGAATTTTCCCGTACGACAATTTCAAGGAGGTACCGTGAACATCAGGAATCCAGTAAAACATCAAATCTCCGACATCGTAGCAGCCGGAAAAAGATTCTGCAAGAACGGCACCAACTACGACTGAAGAGAATCGTTCAGAGTGACAGAAGTGCAACCCTTCCTCAAATTGCTGCCGATTTCAATACTGGGCCCTCAACAAGCGTCAGCGTGCGAACCATTCAACGAAATATCATCGATATGGTCTTTCGAAACCAATGGTCTACTCGTGTATCCTCGATGACTGCACGCGACAAAGCTGTAGGTCTCACCTGGGCCCGTCAATATCGACATTGGACTGTTGATGAGTGGAAACATGCTGCCTGGTCAGACGAGTCTCGTTTCAAATTGAATCGAGTGGATGGACGTCTACGGGTATGGAGGCAACTTCATGATAATGGACCCTGCATGTCAGCAGAGAACTGTTCAAGCAGACGGAAACTCTTAAATGGTGCGGAGCGTGTGCAGATGGAGTGATATGGGACCACTGATACGTCTAGATACGACTCTGACAGGTGACACGTACATAAGCATCGGTTGTGATCACCTGAGTCCATTCATGATCATTGGGCATTCCGACGGACTTGGGCAATTCCAACAGGACAATGTGACACACCACACGTCGAGAATTGCTATAGATGGGGTTCAGGAACACTCTCCTGTGTTTAAACACATCCGCTGGCCATCAAACACCGCAGAAATGAAGATATCTGGGATGCCTTGCAACGTGCTGTTCAGAAGAGATCTCCAAACCCTAGAACATTTACGGATTTATGGACAGCCCTGCAGGATTCATGGTGCCAATTCCGTCTAGCACTGCTTCCGACGTTAGTCGAGTCCTTGCCATGTCATGCTGCAGCACTGCTGCGTGATCACGGGGACCTTCGCGATATCAGGCAGGTGTACGAGCTTCTTAGCTCTTCAGTGTATTTCGCAAGGCGTAGCGTCACTGTTCGGACTTAGGTTCCAAATCTTCCCACACTGATGCATCAGACAGGGCACGTAATAGACGTGGATGATCATGTGAACTGAGACGACTGTACGGTGCACAGGGGTTCATTGGAATTAGGCACTCAGTATGGATACAGGCTTCGTACGAGTTTGTAACATAGTGTATATCTTCAGCTACTGCTATGTCAAAAATACGATGCATAAGAGATTTAAGACGTTTTCATTATCACGCTAAAAAACGGAAACAAGATGTGCATTTTATACGGGCAGCGACTCCTAATTATTAATTTTGGTTTCAAACCTTTAACCGAAAGAAATTTTGTATAAAAATGACTATTGAAGAGTTAACAAAATAGTTTCAACGTTTAATTCTCATCTATGTAAATCGGAAGTAGGAGTTGCAGTTTTATTTATGCAAGTATGAACAGTAAAATACATTTACACTAGGATTTGTTGGAAAAAGCAAAGCCTCCGGACTGACCAAACAGAAGTGCTTTTTCCTTGAACAGAAGATAATTCTGAACAAACAACTGGAACTTATATCACTGTATTAGAAAAGTGAGGAAGTATTGTAGTGGATACTGAGTTAATAATGTAACGGTAGTTGTAACTTGAATTTAGAGATATTGTATTTAGAGTATAATGGAGAAGCTGGTGGAGAGCAACATTAGGGAAGACTCCCGAATGACATAGGGACACGCGAGGCAATTCTGAATACACTCATTCTCGAGGTAACAGGTTTAAAATACAGAGAGTGACACTATTACTTGTGCAGAAAATGGACATAATTATTTGAATTGAAAAATCTGAAATGGAAGTCGTAGTTGAGAAGTGAGTTAAACGGGGTTGCAGCCTGTCTCCTATGTTACTTTGTATGCATATTTCAGGCAGCGGAGTAAACTAAGAAACAACTTTGACATTAAATTAAAAGTCAGCAGGACAACAAACAGCTTCCAGTTTTTCTGATGTCATGGCAATTCTGTGTGAGATGCCAAGAAACTGGATGAGAACATGAATGGAATGAAAAGCCTCTCGAAAAGAGGGTACAGAATGAACATTAGCTACAGCAAAACAACGGTAACTGTATATAGACGAATTAACAAGTCATCGTTGAGAGAATGAAGTTAGGACATCAGATAGCGGAAGTGTAGATGGTCTCTGCTGTTTAGTCAGGAGAAAACTTACCATCGCCGAGGCAGAGAGTACAACAGGTGTATTTGTAGCTTCTTGTGTAATAACTTAGCTGCCTCTCACTATTGCAATACCTAATAAAAATATATTGTAAGCTTGTATTTTGCACGACTTTTAAATTTCCTTCATTTATTTTTAAGTCTTAATCTAAATGAAAACATAAACAAGGTATATGCATTCGTAGTGTTATTCTGAGAATATAATTAGCAGTCATCTCTGCACAATTTGACGCTTTGGTCAAGTAAGAAACAATTTATTAATGAAAAATTTTTCACAAATGAAGCCATTCTGTGTAGATACATTTGTTAAGGCCTACAGCGGTGATCCGTCTGATTATTAAAGGACAATCAGCTTATTTTCTGAGATTAGAAGGTGAATTCTGAAGGAGGAGTACAGAGGGGCAGACAGTCTTTCTCGGGGCTCAGATCTGTGAGAACGGAAGCATGTGAGTATAGAATTAATTTGTCAAAAACTAAGAGAAGTTCACGCACACAGTGAATGGAGAAGGGAACGGAATAATTACGAAAAGAGAAGAGAAGAACTCAGATCTTTATCGAACATGATCATTTTACTGTTGCTGCAATGAAGAGAATTAATTCCGAAATTCGGAGCAGAAGAAGATTTCGCAAGAGTCGAAGAACGTTTGAACTTTGAAGAGCGGAAGAGACAAAAAAGATGTATGCTGAAGTGGGAGACTGTCGAGTGGCAGAAGCTAGTATTACACTAAGCAGCTTACAACGTGAAGTATTTCATCAAGGTAAGGAAAACGCGCTGCGAGTTCTTCAGGAAAGCTTCAAGCAAGATACTGAACTATTTTAGCTGTGATTTCAGACAGAAGAAAGACCGTGGTAGCGTCTGTTCTGTAGATTGTGCTACGAGTGGAGGTTGACCTATACTGTTCCGTGCACTGAATTCTGAATTCTCTTGGTAAGTTAGCTTGAACTGTGTAAGGAGCAAAGTTAACATTGTTTAAAGTGAAATTAATAATGCATAAGACTTGACATTTAAGAATATAGTCACACAGTATTTGCTGAGAGTGGCAAACAGTGTCTGCAATGTTCACCCTACATAATCTGCTCCCGCACTTTATACCGAAATCGTTTCACAGTGTTTATTTGTTGCGCTGGAGTAGCAGAGGAAATTTATTTGCAGTTTGGCTATTTATTTTCCGCTGTCTTCCATTGTTCTGCATCATCAGCTCAAATGCATCAAAGGGCATCTGTCACATCACGTACTATCCAGGGTGAGATCTACGAACGTTCAGACGATTTTTACACCACTATCGCCTTTATTTCGCAAAGTGTGACAACACTCTTTTTAACTAACAATTACGTAAATGCCGATAGAGAATTACGAACAGTAATCAGCTTCCCTTGAGAAATGTGTTGAACAGAATTCATTTGCATACAATTATGTTAGCAGCATTGAATTTTGTAGCAATTAGAATTTGTAATCACACCATATAATCGGAACTGTGTAGGCACTGGCATACTGCTGTGCTACATTTGACACTTGATTTAAGTTTTCATTACTGAAACAATGTCACTATTTACGTTCGATAGTTGTAAATGCAATGAGTCTAGAGTAGTTAAGCATAGCAAGAAAGAGATTAAAGATAGGCCATGAAGTGACATATAATAGAGATATTACGTTTAGTTTGCTACAAGCTTGAGTCATGCACTTTACTCATTAATGTTTTTATTATTCATTGTCTTAAATATCATTTTATGCTCGTTTGGTTTTCCATTTCCGTGGACAATCGATTTCTCTGTGCTCAGTATTATGCCATTACCTCCGAATTGAATACCTTTCGAAACACTGAATAGTCAATACCTCTGAACAGTATACTTATATTCATTTGTGCTTTGCTTAGTATTACGTAAGGCGTAATTGATATATTTGCACTCACAGTCAATTTCAACGGCAAACAGTTAACCTGTTAATAATTATTTTTACAGTGGAATCTGGAACATCACGGAGAAGAAGATGGCTACGGAAAAGTACTTTATTTGTGGCTACATGGGATATAAGAGGCTTGAGTACGAGTTAAAGAAAATATCTCGGAGCTGTAAATGTTTTATGTGAGCGTATTAACAGAAACAAAAAAAAAAAAAAGAAAAGAAATGGGAAGGGAAACAAAAGAGTAGCAGATTATCTTCGTTTTTACATTGGGAATGAGAAAGAGGAAAGAGTTAGGAGAGATTTGTCACTGAGGATCCGTAAAAAGCATAAGAAGGGCATTAAGGGCTGGGAACCAATAAATGAAAGAATCATGATTGTGGACTTTTCCAGTTATGGACATGGGTACACCTTAATGGAAGTGTATGTCCCGAAAAATAAAGCTAAGAACAAAAGCAAAGTTGACTTTTCAGAGGAACTGATAAGAGCCTTGGAAAAGATAAAGTCTCTGTAGGAAATACTCCTTAAGGGAGATTTTTAATGGTGGAACATGTTTAGAGGTGGATGATGAAATGTGAAGACGATATGTAGAGAATGTTGTAAGTGAAAACACCGAAAGATTAGTAAATACATGCACTAAATTGTACTTCAATATTTGAAATTATTCCTTCCCCCATAAGTGAAGACACAAAGACATGGAGTAGTCATTCAAGAGATCTGAGAAGAATCATAGATTACATCATAAAACAGAAGAATTCTAAATTTATGGTGAGTAACGTGAAGATCTACAGAAACCCGATATTTGGCTTTGACCAGTTCCTGCTTAAAACAAGAACTGCGTGTCTACAGTGGGAAAAATCCATGTGGAACAAAGTATACCTCAGGAAGACAGTGCACATAGTGTAATTCTAAGCGCTTCTAACTACAATGTAAATAATCTCAGAGATGAAGGTGTTAAATATCTTTATAAAGTTTTGACGAAGTCCGAATGCTGAAGGGAACAGGATGCATTCACGTTACAGCATATGAAGGTCTAGGTCAACATAGTGAAGAGAGATCACAAAGCCCAGAATGGTGGATGAAGAACGTGGAGAAAATGATAAGAGTGCTTAAGAAAATGCGTAACTGTTGACTGAGAATGAGAGATCAGCGGGACAGAAAAGTTTGCGTGAAAATAAATAGAGAGGTTATAAAATATATTATTAATAGGAAACTAAGATATGTGAAGATTCTTAAATGTATGAGAGGAACAAAGGTGACAGAAGTCTGGAAAACAGTGAAGAGTTTAATAAGAGACGTGAAAGAAGGGACACATATAACAGTTACTGGCATTACAGAATGTGAAAATCGTTTCGAGACACAAATAATAATGACGTAGAGCTGAATTTCGAGAATGAGTTATGTATGGGAAGTGTGGACTCAGTAACTACAGCAGAAGTTGTAAGATATGTGAAAGAAATGGTGAACGGATTGTCCTCTGGACCAGTAAACATAGCGACTGAATTGGTGCAATGTAGGCCGAGCGTGTTACGGGAATGTTTGAGGCAGTCGTGTAAGGCGTGCATGACACAGACTGAGGAAGTACCCAAGGAATGGCATTTTGCATATCTAAGCCCATTTTAAAGAAAAGGTAGTAAAAAGGTATATGGAAACTATCACGGAATCAGTGTTACAAAAACTTTTAGGCTGAATGGTCTGGCCCTAAAAGAAAAGGATGTTCATTGATGTTGAAGAACGTAGAGGACTCCGGAATGGAAGATCTTATATTCACAACATTTTTACTTTAAGACAATTAATGGCAAAGAGACTGGACAAGAATCTAAGTAGCCATTTTGTGTTTATAGATCTCGAGAAGGCGCTGACAAACTGTTTGCAATCCGAAGGGGGATTGAGCTTGAAAAGAAAGACAATCGGAGTATATGGAAACTTCTGCTGTATCCTGCATAGTTTTAAATTAAAACCTTTAAAACCTTCGTTCTGTAGAGAAGGAAATATGCAGTAATGGGCATTCAGCTGAGGAAGGATTAATTTTTGTACACCTCGATCTTCGCGGATGATTAGTGATGGTCACCATTATCTGCTTTATGTTAAGACACGTATTAGAAGAATAAGATAAATGTGAATTGGAAGTAAATTTTCAAAAGACTGGATACTTTTGCTGTGGATAAAATGTGGGAAATAATAGTAGACGGCCAGCACACCAAGGCAAGCAAGACTTCTAAATACGTGGGTAGCAACTGATCTGAAGGCGCAACCAAGTATCTAGGAAATACCGAAACAAGTACCCCATTGGAAAACAGCAAACCAGAAGCTAAACTGTCTTTTATGGTCTTCTAAGAAAATTTGACACAGCCGTAGGATTCCCACTGTCCCCGGATGTCGCGAACTTCTTCATGAAGCACTTCGAGGAGCAAGCTCTGAACTCTGCGAGCTTGCAACAATCTTCGTTCCTCGGGTACGCTGACGACATCTTTCTGATATGCCTTCATGGCGAAAATACACTTCAGCAGCTCGTCGACCACATGAACGGTGTTCATCTTCATCCCAACATTAAACTTACTTTCGAGGTGAAGAGAAATGGCAAACTTCCGTTCTTGAATGTTTTAGTTCAACGGAACGCAAGGAGGACTGCTCGGTAATTCAGTGTACACGAAATGTACGCGCACTGACCGGTACTTAAATTTGAACAGTTTTCACCAACCTGTACGTAAAAAAACGTTACTGAGCGCGTTAGAACATAGGGAAAAGATTATTGCTGACGATGACCATGTGGAATCTGAGTTTCAGCATTTGAAGCGCACATTCAGGGAAAATGGTTACAGCATAGGGGAAACTGCTAAAGCTTTCAAGTGCCACCGACGAAGGACACCTCTCGAATAGGTAGAAGAGGCCAAGCCAGCTGTATTCCTTCCATACTGTTGAAAGTATGCAGCAAGTTATAGCGAGTGCTGAAGAAACATGGACTGAGACCAGGGTTTCGGCCTGCCTCCAGAATAAGAAATATCTTACGCTCCGTGAAAGATAACATAGATCCTCGCGTTTATGGTGTCCCCTTTGCATGTGATACTATTTACGTAGTGAAATTATTTCGGACTGTTGCCAAGCGTTGTGCAGAGCATTCCTGACATAGAAAACGAACGGAGCTTGAGAAGTCGGTCGTGGTTGAACATCGCCTAGAAAACGAGCATAAAAATAAAAGAAACACTTCAAAAAAATATAAAAACGAAAAAATACAGAGACCGTTTGCTCAAAAAGCATCACGTTGGGATTCTGTTATCAAAGAAGTGGTTGACATAGAATAAACAGGAACAGCGACGAGAGGTAGCATATGTAACAGGACATGCGGGCGGGCTCTGAACATCGAGCAGAAGCAAACACGTAAGTTTTACGCTTGTAGGGACGGGGCAGCGGCAGTTTCATATGTGGCGCCAGCTGCTCGCGCCACGTGACGTCAGTCGGTCCTGCAGCGGGTCGGAGTCGCCAGGATCTACCCAACTCGGATTATTGAGTCTATAATGATATATGGAAGGGAGTGCTAGGAGCATATTGTACAATTAAAAATAATCATAGTTATAAAAATTGAATGTCTCAGAAGATCGTGTATAATACCTCATTGAGATCATGTAAAAAGTATTCTGAAGCGCCAAAGAAGCTGGTATAGGCATGCGTATTCAAACACAGAGACCGTAGGTTAGCGGGTTTCTTGCTAACAAGGCCATGAGAAAAGGTGATATAGAAGAAGAATATAAAGCATGGGAAGATAGTGGCCTTTGGAGGTATTTTAGAAGTTATGAAAGCTACGACCATTTTAAGAGAATGTAAAATATAATCGAGCCACCATTAATGCAAGGACTTTCATCACGATGTTTGCAGATCACTGGGTGGCGTATTACCACCTCCACAGCGGTCGTGAAGCTCAGTTAGCAATAAAATTCTATCTCTGACATCGACAGAGGTTTACGGCAGGTGGTATCTCATCATAATGTATGCTGGCGTGCTTTGTCATGGCAGCTCGAGGACAACAGTTAGCAAAGCTGAGTCATCGAAGTGGCAGTGACCGGTGGCTCTCCACACGTGAGGCTGATGACATATACGGAAGGCATCAGGCACGTGCACTGGACAACTCGTCACTTCGGCAGTCGCTCAGGCACTTAGTGAGTTGGTTCACTCACCTGCCGCCCCTCCATCCAAAGCGAGAACCAGTTGGTATCGCCCAGAGGGGATGAAGTCCCACTTAAGGCTGGAGCCCTGGGGTCTCGCAATTTAGCCTTGGCTCGTAGATCACTACCTAGCGATTGATGTGGCTACATGGCTAGATGTAGACAAGCAGTTTCGGCCATTTGGGGCTGGCATAAACTGTAGCATTTCTCGGTGTCAGCAGTAGTGAAAGGCAGGGTAATGCTACGGTGTAAGAGGCAAGTAGTTGTATTGGCTATGCCCAGCTTTGTTGCACCAGACTCCACCTTCAGTCACGTAAGTGACCTATGTAGAGCACCTTAGAGCGACAGTGTAAGATGTAGGTCATCAGTGTCGCTGGCTATGATCTTGACCCATGCTGATTCCTTGGGCAGAAGTAAAGTGTGAGTGATAAGCAGTCCAAAAAAAAAAAAAACGAAAAGAAAATCATAGAGTTTGAAATGTGGTGCACTGTAATGCCGAAGATTTTGTAGAGGTCTACCAAGGCTAGAAAAGAGTAATTAGGTTCAAATGAACTTAGGTTGCAGTGGGTATGCGACAACAAAGAGACTTGCACAAGATCAACTAGCGCGTTGTGCTGTATCAAACCTGTGTTTAGTCCAAAGATCACAACAGCGTGTTCATGCACGGTTTGTGGATGAGCTACCTGTACAGGTATTTACGATGTTATCACGGCGGTGTTCAGACGTTCCACATTTAAGAGTACGCAAGGAATGGCTATTCATAAGTCTGGGAGATTACATATTTAAGCTCTTGTACCATTGTTTCAAGTTAATGTATTTGTTGTTGCATTTAAATATAACACTATTCACGCCCAAATGATTTCTCTAATTCAGCAATATAATTTACAACAGGCAACTGTTTCCTCTTCTGAGAAATACCCAAGTAGCACTCTTAGTTCTGTTAGTTCCGAATGTTGTAGAATAACTGCGTGATTTGGCCAATAATCAGAATAATGTAAAGAATCGTAAATTAAATTAGTGGTGTACCATTTTCCACCTCCAAATATTTTTATAATCTTTACGATATTTCCCGAGACAGAAATTGATGTTTCTCAGATTGATCATAGCTTAATTTACGCAAACGTGTTACCATTCTTAGCTCGTGTACTTCATGACGTCTTCGTAAAGTGTGTGAAGGAAAAGTTTCACAAATAAATTTTTATACTTCTTGTATTCAATGTTTATTTGTCGCAGGAACTCTAAATCACACAAGTCATCGTCATAACACCGCAATAGTGGAACATTCCAGATTTGATTACACACTACTACATTTTCATAATCTTAGTGGTAACAACGGAGAGCAGCGCGCTTCGTTACAGGATCATTTAGTAATCGCGAAAGCGTTACAGGGATGATAGATAACCTCCAGTGGAAGACTCTGCAGGAGAGACGCTCAGTAGCTCGGTACGGGCTTTTGTTAAAGTTTCGAGAACATACCTTCACCGAGGAGTCAAGCAGTATATTTCTCCCTCCTACGTGTATCTCGCGAAGAGACCATGAGGATAAAGTCAGAGAGATTAGAGCCAACACAGAGGCATACCGACAATCATTCTTTCCACGAACAATACGAGACTGGAATAGAAGGGAGAACCGATAGAGGTACTCAAAGTACCCTCCGCCACACACCGTCAGGTGGTTTGCGGAGTATGGATGTAGACGTAGATGTAGAACATAATAGATTGTAGGTTACCTGTAAGCCAAAGCAGGGTTGAATGAAAGTCAGAAACAGCTCAATGCCTCGAGTAGTTCATAGAAAATAAGGATCTGGAATTTAACACAAATCGATATCAACAGACCTTACACGTTGTACAAGGTGGTTTGCGGAGTATGGATGTGGACGTAGATGTAGAACATAATAGATTGTAGGTTACCTGTAAGCCAAAGCAGGGTTGAATGAAAGTCTGAAACAGCTCAATGCCTCGAGTAGTTAATACAAAATAAGGATCAGGAATTTAACACAAATCGATATAAACAGACCTTACACGTTGTACAAGGACTGACCACAATTTAAGTCGGAGTGATATTCGTAGCAATGATATGATTTTTACCGTTTAGGTATGGCACGATGTTATGTTAGATATTTTGACCAAACGTCCTATTGTCTTTCTACTATCCTAAAGGAATATTTATATGCTTATCGAGTATATGTTTAAAGGGAATAAAATATTGACTGTAAACTATTGATATTATCAGCCGGAAGGTTAAAGTCGTTTTATTTTTAAATAATTCCCGATTTCTCATTCAATGAGATGCTTGCGTACAGAAATTTTCAGTACTGGATAGTAACAAAGAAAATGCCATACGTTACAAAAAATATTTTATAAATACGAAATTCTATGTCGAAACTGAACTTTGTAAATGCCTGATTGAAGCTGACGAATTGTAAGTTAATACCTTGCACAAAGACTATTACCAATAATTTGTTTCGTCGCGTAAAATAGATAAAGGCTAGGTTAGCAGCAGCGTTCTGCTTTCCAGCCCTGTACGACTAAGGACAGGAGTTCTGAGATCCGTTAAGTTATATCGAGGATGGCCTAAAAGTGTTTAAAGAAGTGTTGCTTGATGCAAGACAGCCTACGGAATATGGATTAGTACCTACGTAAAAAGAATTGTGTTGACTGGAATCCCTGAGAGCGGCCATAATTCGAGTGTGAAGTGCAACGGAAGAGTATATGTGTAATTAAGACTGACTGTAATACACTCTAAGGAAAAGAAAAGACACATGCCACGAAGGAATTATCCGAATGGACATAAATCGCTGGATGTGATGTACATGTACAGACAAACAAATGACTACAATGTCACAAACATTGGTCAATTTTTTTAAATGAAAGAGCTTCACAAATTGTGCAGGTCAGTAACGGGTTAGACAACTTTTGGCCCTTAGGCTTAGCATTGATTGATATAGTTGTTGGATTTGCTCCTGGTGGGGAAGGAGGAGGGGGGGGGGGGCGTGTATCGGGCGAAATAAATTGGCATCTTAAATGGGCTGGTTGGAGGGCTCTGTCCATCATGTTCGGAACATTCTCAGCTGGAGAGAGATCCGGCGACCTTGATGGCCAAGTTAGGGATTGGCAAGCACGAAGACAAGCAGTAGAGGCTCTCGTCACGCGCGGGCGAGCATTATCTTGCTGAAATGCAAGCCCAGGATAGACGTAAATATCAGCAACACAACGCCGTCCGACAGACGGGGAGAGTTTCTACCGCAGGTCTGTGCTTATCTTCATGATTGCGAAACCCTATCATCGCCAGCAAGGTCGCCAGATCTCTCCTTAATTGAGAACGTTGGTAGTATTCTGTGCAGGGACTCCGACAATCTAAACAGAAATTGGTGAGGTATCTCTCAGAATGACATGCAACAACTTCATTAATCAGTGTCAAGCCCGACACCTGTTTGCATAAGTGGCAATGGTGGATCGCCACGATATTGACTTGCTCAATTGGTGAGGCCTTTTCTCTTCAATAAATCATCGATATTTTTCTGAAATTGTAATATCCTGATTGCCTGTACATGTAGACAACATCTACCGATTTCCTTCCCATAATTCTTTCATGTGCGTCGCTTTTAATTACTTTTTAAATTAGAGAGTGTATTTTAATGTGACAGAAAAAGCTATTGTGCCGAGATGAAACTGACATTTTGTAAATGACATAACTGTTAGTAAGAGTAGGATTAATTTTTGTGTAAATATTCAATTTAGCAAACTTATTTTCATTCTTTTAAGCAGGGCGAACGGGTTTATCTATAAAATCTGTATGGTGTTTCACGTCCTGAATTCAACATCACTACCCTAGACAAACTTTTAAAATTGTTTCCGGAATTACAGGAACGCGTCTGCGAAATATGAGGTATATTGTTGTGGTTTTCACTCCAGAGGCTGGTTTGGTGGAACTCTACATGGTACTCTATCCTCTGAAAGCCTCTTGATCTCTGAGTAACTACCGAAACCTACATTCTTCCGAATCTGCTTAGCGTATTCATCTCCTGGTCTCCCTTTAAGGTTTTTACCCTCCACGCGTCGCTCCAATGATAAATCCGAGATCCCTTTATGCTTCAGAACATGTCCAACCAACAGATCCCTTCTTCTAGTCACGTTGTGCCACAAATTACTCCTCTCTCCAATTCTGTTCAGTATCTCCTCATTACTTACGTGATCTGAACATCTAATTTTCTGCATTCTTCTGTAGCAAATTTCGAAAGCGTCCGTTCTCTTCTCCTCTCCATTGTTTATCATCCGTGTTTCACTGCCATACATGGCTGCATTCCATACGAATACTTTCAGAAAAGACTTACTGACACTTAAATCTATAATCGATGTTCAGAAACGCTTTCCCTGCCATAGCTAATCTACATTTTATATCCTCTCTACCTCGACCATAATCAGTTTCTTTTGCTCCTCAAATAACAAAACTCATTTACTAATTTCCTACTTTTCGTGTCTCATTTTCTATTCTAATTCTGTTAGAATTACCTGATTTAATTCGCCTACATTCAATTACCCTCGTTTTGCTTTTGTTGATGTTCATCTTACATCCTCCTTTCAAGACACTGTCCATTCCGTTCAGCTGCTCTTCCAAGTACTTTGCTGTCTCTGACAAAGTTACAATGTTGTCGGCAGACCTCAAAGTTTTTATTTGTTCTCCATGGATTTTAACACCTACTCCTAATTTTTCTTTTGTTTACTTTACTGCTTGCTCTATAAACACATAGAATAACATCCGGGATAGGCTACAAACTTGTCTCACTCCCTTCTCAACCACTGCTTCCCCTTCATGCACGTCGACTCTTATAATTGCCGCCTAGTTTCTGCATTAATTGCAAACAGCCTTTTGCTCTCTTTATTTTACACCTACCACATTTAGAATTCGAAAGAGAGTATTCCCGTCAACATTGTCAAAAGCTTTGTCTAAGTCTACAAATGCTAGATATGTAGGTTTGCCTTTCCTTAATCTATTTTCTAAGGTACGTCGTAGGGTCAGTATTGCCTCACGTGTTCTTACATTTCTACCGAATCCAAACTGATCTTCCACGAGGTAGCCTTCTAGCAGCTTTTCCATTCGTTTATAATTAATCCGTGTTAGTATTTTGCGGCCATGACTTATTACACTGTTACTTCGGTAATTTTCACACCTGTCAATACCTGCTTTCTTTGAGATTGTTATTATTATATTCATCTTGAAGTCTGAAGGTATTCCGCCTGTCTCATACATATTGCTCAACAGATGAATGAATTTGATCATGGCTGGCTCTCCCAAGGCAGTAGTTCTGATGGAATGTTGCCTACTTCCGGAGCGTTGTTTAGACTTAGGCCTTTCAATGCGCTGTCAGATTCTGCACACAGTATCATATCTCCTATTTAATCTTCATCTACGTCCTCTTCCATTTGCATCATATTGCCCTCGAGTGCATCGCCCTCGTATAAACCCTCTACTTACTCCTTCCACCTCTCTGCTTTACCTTCTTTACTTAGGACTGGTTTTCCATCTGAGCTCTTGATATTCATACAGTGGTTCTCTTTTCTCCAAAGGTCTTTTTAATTTTGCTGTAGGGAGTATCTACCTTACCCCTATTGATATATGCTTCTACCTACTCACATTTATCCTCTAGCCATCCATGCTTAGCCATTTTGCACTTCCTATCGATCTCATTTCTGAGACTTTAGTATTTTTTTTTTCGCCTGCTTCATTTACTGCATTTTTGTATTTTCTCTTTCATCAGTTAAATTAAATATCTCTTCTGTTACCCTAGGATTTCCACTAGTCCTCGACTTCTTACTCACTTGTTCCTCTGCTGCCTTTACTATTTCATCTCTGAAAGCTACTCATTCATCTACTGTTGTATTTCTTTCCCCTGTTCTTGTCAACCGTTCCTTAATGCTCTCTCTGAAGCTCTCGAGAGCCCCTGGTTCTTTCAATTTATCCAGGTACAATTTCTTTAAGTTCCTACCTTTTTACTGTCTTCCGTTTTAATCTACAGTGTATTACCAATAGATTGTGGTCATAGTCCACATCTGGCCCTAAAATTGTCTTACAATTTAAAACCTGGTTCCCAAGCTCTGTCTTACTATTATATAATCTATCTGAAACCTTCCAGTGTCTCCAGGTCTCCTCCACATACAGTACCGCTTTTCATGATTCTTGAACCAAGTGTTAGCAATGATTAAGGTATGCTCTGCGAAAAATTCTATCAATATGCTTCCTGTATCATTTTATACCCCCATTTCATATGCAGATACTACTTTTCCTTGTGTTCCTTTTCCTAGTATCAAATTCCAGTCTCCCATAACTATTAAATTTTCTTCTCCCTTAATTATCTGAGTAAATTCTTTAATCGCATCCTACATTTCTTCAATCTCTTCATCCTCTGCGGAGGTATTAGGCATATAAAGTTGTACAGCTGTTGTTGGCGTGGGCTTCGTGGCTATCTTGGTTATAATAATGCGTTCACTATGCCGTTCGTACTAGCTTATTCCAATTTTTTATTCATTTTTAAGCGTACTCCTGCATAACATTTTTTGATTTTGTATTTATAAGCCTGTATTCATCAGACCATAATTATTGCTCCTCCTATCACCGAACTTTACCAATTCCCGCTATATCTAACTTTCATCTGTCCATTTCCCTATCTAAATGTCGTTACCTACCTAATACATTAATGGAGCTGACATTATACTCTGCAATCCATAAAACGCCAGTTTTGTATCACCCGATACCGGTGTCCTCCTGAGTAGTCCCCACCCGGAGATCCGAATGAGGGACTATTTTACCTCTGTAATATTTTAAAGAGGACGTCATTACCATTTAACTTTACAGTAAAGTTGCATGCCGAAGATTTTGTAGAGGTCGACCAAAGCTAGAAAAGAGTAATTAGGTTCAAACGAACTTAGGTTGCAGTAGCTATGCGAAAACAAAGAGACTTGCACAAGATCAACTAGCGTGTTGTGCTGTATCAAACCTGTGTTTAGTCCAAAGATCACAACAGCGTGTTCATGCACGGTTAGTGGATGAGCTAACTGTACAGGTATTTACGATGTTATCACGGCGGTGTTCAGACGTTCCACATTTAAGAGTACGCAAGGAGCTATTCATAAGCCTGCTTCATTTACTGCATTTTTGTATTTTCTCTTTCATCAGTTAAATTAAATATCTCTTCTGTTACCCTAGGATTTCCACTAGTCCTCGACTTCTTATTCACTTGTTCCTCTGCTGCCTTTACTATTTCATCTCTGAAAGCTACCCATTCATCTACTGTTGTATTTCTTTCCCCTGTTCTTGTCAACCGTTCCTTAATGCTCTCTCTGAAGCTCTCGAGAGCCCCTGGTTCTTTCAATTTATCCAGGTACCATTTCTTTAAGTTCCTACCTTTTTACTGTCTTCCGTTTTAATCTACAGTGTATTACCAATAGATTGTGGTCATAGTCCACATCTGGCCCTAAAATTGTCTTACAATTTAAAACCTGGTTCCCAAGCTCTGTCTTACTATTATATAATCTATCTGAAACCTTCCAGTGTCTCCAGGTCTCCTCCACATACAGTACCGCTTTTCATGATTCTTGAACCAAGTGTTAGCAATGATTAAGGTATGCTCTGCGAAAAATTCTATCAATATGCTTCCTGTATCATTTTATACCCCCATTTCATATGCAGATACTACTTTTCCTTGTGTTCCTTTTCCTAGTATCAAATTCCAGTCTCCCATAACTATTAAATTTTCTTCTCCCTTAATTATCTGAGTAAATTCTTTAATCGCATCCTACATTTCTTCAATCTCTTCATCCTCTGCGGAGGTATTAGGCATATAAAGTTGTACAGCTGTTGTTGGCGTGGGCTTCGTGGCTATCTTGGTTATAATAATGCGTTCACTATGCCGTTCGTACTAGCTTATTCCAATTTTTTATTCATTTTTAAGCGTACTCCTGCATAACATTTTTTGATTTTGTATTTATAAGCCTGTATTCATCAGACCATAATTCTTGCTCCTCCTATCACCGAACTTTACCAATTCCCGCTATATCTAACTTTCATCTGTCCATTTCCCTATCTAAATGTCGTTACCTACCTAATACATTAATGGAGCTGACATTATACTCTGCAATCCATAAAACGCCAGTTTTGTATCACCCGATACCAGTGTCCTCCTGAGTAGTCCCCACCCGGAGATCCGAATGAGGGACTATTTTACCTCTGTAATATTTTAAAGAGGACGTCATCACCATTAAACTTTACAGTAAAGTTGCATGCCCTCAGTAAAAATTACGAGTGTAGTTTCCCCTTGCTTTCAGCCGGTTGCAATACCAGCACAGCATGGCCGTTTTGGTTGGTGTTACAAGGCTATATCATTCAGTCATCCAGTCTGTGGCCCCTGCAACTAATGAAAAGGCTTCTGCCCCTCTACAGGAATCACACGTTTGTCCGGCCTCTCAACAGATACCCCTCCGATGTGGTTGCACCTACGGTACGGCCATCTGTATCGCAGAGGCACACAAGCCTCTCCATCGAAGGCAACGTCCATGGTTTATGGAGTGAGGAACCGAAGTTAAGATTTTGAAAATTTAAGATTTTCAATATCACAAGTTTCGATTTTGAATACTGATAAAATATTTTCTTAATTGGCAGACCGACTTCAGTATTAAAATTCTTGTTCATCCCACTGAAGACCAAATTATACAGCAGAGTTTTTCCTTATTAATAATAAATAATACACGAAGAATGAGCAGTGCAAAATACGATAAACATAGACAGGGAATAACATCAAAATTTCTTCGACAATAGCGGATTCGCTGTAAATCGATGTCGACATTGTTTTTGTTGTTGTCTTCAGTCCTGAGACTCGTTTGATGCAGGTCTCCATGCTATTGTATCCTGTGCAAGCTTCTTCATCTCCCAGTACTTACTGCAACATACATCCTTCAGAATCTGCTTAGTGTATTCATCTCTTGGTCTCCCTCTACGATTTTTACCCTCCACGCTGCCCTCCACTGCTAAATTTGATATCCCTTGATGCCTCAGAACATGTCCTACCAACCGGTCCCTTCTTCTTGTCGAGTTGTGCCACGAACTCCTCTTCTCCCCAATTCTATTCAGTACCTCCTCATTAGTTATGTGATCTACCCATCGAAACTTCAGCATTCTTCTGTAGTACCACATTCGAAAGCTTCTATTCTTTTCTTGTCCATACTATTTATCTTCCACGTTTCACTTCCATACATGGCTACACTCCATACAAATACTTTCAGAAACGACTTCCTGACACCTAAATCTATACTCGATGTTAACAGATTTCTCATCTTCAGAAACGCTTTCCTTGCCATTGCCAGTCTACATTTTATAGCCTCTCTACTTCGACCATCGTCAGTTATATTTCTCCCCAAATAGCACAACTCCTTTACTACTTTAAGTGTCTCATTTCCTAATCTAATTCCCTCAGCATCACCCAATGCGACTACCTTCCATTATCCTCGTTTCGTTTTTGTTGATGTTCATCTTATATCCTCCTTTCAAGACACTGTCCATTCCGTTCAACTGCTCTTCCAAGTCCTTTGCTGTGTCTGACAGTATTAAAATGTTGTAAGTAGGCTGTTTATGTTTTCTTATTGGCAACGTTACATAGCGCTCCCTTTATGAAAATTCCTGGCTGCGCTGTGTGCAGTCTGTGGCTAGTTTGCATTGTTGTCTGCCATTGTAGTGTTGGGCAGCTGGACGTGAACAGCGCGTAGCGTTGCGCAGTTGGAAGTGAGCCGCCAGCAGTGGTGGATGTGAGGAGAGAGATGGCGGAGTTTTGAAATTTGCAATACTGGATATCATGAACTTCTATATACATTATGACTTTTGAACACTATTGAGGTAAATACATTGTTTGATCTCTATCAAAATCTTTCATTAGCTAACTATGCCTATCAGTAGTTAGTGCCTTCCATAGTTTGAATCTTTTATTTAGCTGGCAGTAGTGGCGCTCGCTGTATTGCAGTAGTTCAAGTAACCAAGATTTTTGTGAGGTAAGCGATTTGTGAAACGCATAGGTTAATGTTAGTCAGGGCCATTCTTTTGTAGGGATTTCTGAAAGTCAGATTGCGTTGCGCTAAAAATATTGTGTGTCAGTTTAAGCACAGTCATGTATAATTGTTCTAAGGGGAAGTTTCATAAGTGTGAAGTTATCCAACTGTGTAATTGTGTAAACATGTGTCACTGAAGTAAAAAAAAGTTTATCTCTCAGTTAAATGATCAGATAGCTGTGTAATTTATGTGTTAGAGGAATATGGTACCGATGTGTAAAGTTGAATAAGCAAATACCATATTAGCTAGGGCTCCTTGTGCTTGCCAAACACATGGTACACAAAGTAGGCGTGTACCCCCCTGAGGATTAATGTAATTATACCCTCAGGTGTTACAGGTTACAGCAATGGAATGAAATGTATCACGGAAAACCTTTGTACCATTGTACTTCAAATATCTTTAAAAATAATTGATTTAAGTACAAAATTAATCATTCTAATACGTGTCCTGTAGCGCTAAATGTGCGTCTTGCTGTAAGATAATCTCTGCGGAATTGTCGTAGTTATCGTCCTCCGAAAGCTAAGTTCTGCAGAAGCCAATGTACTTACCTCATGATAAACAAAAGTGAAATGCTTTGCGTATAGATATCTTAGTTATTACACTTATTGTAGTATGCAGAGTTTCAACTTTAACGCAATTATCATGTGGTATACGTCGGTAAGGAATACTGGAATTTTTCTCAAGGTTAGCGTCTATGTTATTTTTCTCTGAGCCAGCCGGCGCACGCGGCAGCTTGCGGTGCGAGTCATTGTCTGTTCCTTTGTTGGCGTGCGTCGTTATTGGGATTTGGAGACCTAACTTCTACAAATTCACCATGACGAGAGGGCCCTGCCCTGTTTAAATCCCGCCAGTTCTGATGCAGTTCAGGTCTGTCGTTATGATTACATCGTCTGTCGACATGTCGGTAGTTCCTGTAGTTTCTTTCTTGTCAGTTAAGTGGTGGCGAATTTCTCCCTGAATAGTAACTGCGCGCTGGACCGTTGCATCTAAAGTTATTCTGTCTCCCTTGATAATAATTATTTTGGTTCCCATATTGTCTGTTTCTCTGATTGTCTCTGTGATAGTCATTACCGCGGAGAGGTGATCTTTCCCTGTAATTATTACTACTCTGCCAACGGTTGTTATATGGGTGGGGTCTGTTTTGGTCACGATTTACTTTGTAAGAATAGCCTTGTCGTGTCCATTTATTATTTCTTTCATCACGGAATTGTGACAGATGTGACCTGTAATTGTTGTACTCCTGTTTTCGCATTCCGTGATTGTCAGTGTCAATTTCCAGTTCTTGTAAGAGCCCCTGAAAAGCTTCAATGTCGTCTTTGCAATGTCCTGCCAAAATAATATGCCGTAAATGTTCAGGTAATTTGATTAAGCAAATGCGGATGAGTTCTGAGGGGCTGTATGGGTTTGACAGGTACTGATTCTTGTGCAACATGTCTTCAAAATATTTCACAAGACTGGAAAGTTCAGATTGTTCGAAATGTTTCATCATTATGATGCTATGTTTTACTCGGTCTTGTGTAGCTTGAGACCAATATGGTGAGAGGAAGGCATGGTAAAATTCTCCTTCACTGTGACAATCGTGAATGACCGATCGCAATCTTACAGCTGGTTCATTCTCCAAGTAGCCACACATAAATTCTAACCTGTGCTCCAATGACCAGTTGGGAGGAAAACAATGAGAAAATTGATGAAGCCATGCTTGTGCATGAATAACGTTGTCAGAATTCTTAAATGTTTTGAATTTACGTGTAGTAATGAACAGCTTATAGTCGAAATCATCATGTCGGCAAGTCGCACATCGCTCATTGTTACTTCGTTTCGGCGGTTCCATCTCAAAATCCAATGCGCCTTGCCAAATTCTTTCATAATTTCCGAAGCGTCCTGTGTTGTTATTTTTTGGCTGTTCCGTATTTCTATATCCCTCTTCCCGTATTGGAGCGCGAGTGTCCTCTGAAATACGTAATTCTTGTATTACCTGTGTCAACTGATCTTGTACTTCCCGGATTTCTCTTTTGCACTGTGTATTGATTTGATTTTGATTTTGTTTGAATTTTCTAATTTGTTCATACTCTTCTGTGTCAGTGAAGGCTATGGGTCTTGTGTCATTCAGATCATCATCTACCTTTGTAGATAAGTTAGTTACCTGATCCGAAAGTTTGGCTACTTTCTCCGATAGTGAATGTTCAAAGTAGTAATTTGGTAATTGTACATACGGAAATGGAGCAGGCTGCAAACAATGGTGTAGACACTGAAACAATTAGTGAACAGAGAAGCATTATCTATGTAAGTAGGCTGTTTATGTTTTCTTATTGGCAACGTTACATAGCGCACTATGTATGAAAATCACTGGCTGCGCTGTGTGCAGTCTGTGGCTAGTTTGCATTGTTGTCTGCCATTGTAGTGTTGGGCAGCTGGACGTGAACAGCGCGTAGCGTTGCGCAGTTGGAGGTGAGCCACCAGCAGTGGTGGATGTGAGGAGAGAGATGGCGGAGTTTTGAAATTTGCAAACTGGATAGCATGAACTGCTATATACATTATGACTTTTGAACACTATTGAGGTAAATACATTGTTTGTTCTCTATCAAAATCTTTCATTTGCTAACTATGCCTATCAGTAGTTACTGCCTTCTGTAGTTTGAATCTTTCATTTAGCTGGCAGTAATGGCGCTCGCTGTATTGCAGTAGTTCGAGTAACCAAGATTTTTGTGAGGTAAGCGATTTGTGAAACGCATAGGTTAATGTTAGTCAGGGCCATTCTTTTGTAGGGATTATTGAAAGTCAGATTACGTTGCGCTAAAAATATTGTGTGTCAGTTTAAGCACAGTCATGTATAATTGTTCTAAGGGGAAGTTTCAATGTCATGGGCGAACCTCAATATTTTTATTTCTTCTCCATGGACTTTAATACCTACTCCGAATTTTTCTTTTGTTTCCTTTACTGCTTGCTCCATACACAGGTTGAATAACATCGGGGGATAGGCTACAACCCTGTCTCACACCCTGCCCAACCTCTGCTACCCTTTCATACCCCTCGACTCATATAACTGCCATCAGGTTTCTGTACAAATTGAAAATAGCCTTTCGCTCCCTGTATTTTACCCCTGCCACCTTTTGAGTTTGAAAGATAGTATTCCCATCAACATTGTCAAAAGTTTTCTCTAAGTCTACAAATGCTAGGAATATAGCTTTGCCTTTCCTTAATCTATTTTCTAAGATAATTCAGGGTCAGTATTACCTCACATGTTCAAACATTTCTGTGGAATCCAAACTCATCTTCCCGAGGTCGGCTTCTACCAGTTTTTCCATTCATCTGTAAAGAATTCGCGTTAGTATTTTGCAGCTGTGACTTATTAAACTGATTTTCGGTAATTTTCACATCTGTCAACACCTGCTTTCTTTGGGATTGGAATTATTAAATTCTTCTTGAAGTCTGAAGGTATATCCCCTGTCTCATACATCTTGCTCACCAGATGGTAGAAATTTGTCAGGACTGGCTCTCCAAAGGCCGTCAGTAGTTCCAATGGAATGTTGTCTATTTTCGGGGTCTTGTTTCGACTCAGGTCTTAGAGTGCTCTGTCAAACACTTCACGCAGTATCGTATCTCCCATTTCATCTTCATCTACATCCCCTTCCATTTCCATAATATTGTCCTCAAGTACATCGCCCTTGTATAGACCCTCTATATACTCCTTCCACCTTTCTGCTTTTCCTTCTTTGCTTAGAACTAAGTTTCCATCTGAGCTCTTAATAATGATACAAGTGGCTCTCTTTTCTCCAAAGGTCTCCTTAATTTTCCTGTAGGCAGTATCTATCTTACCCCTAGTGAGATAAGCCTCTACATCCTTACATTTGTCTTCTAGCCGTCCCTGCTTAGCCATTTTGCGCTTCCTGTCGATCACATTTTTGACACGTTTGTATTCCCTTTTGCCTGCTTCATTTACTGCGTTTTTATATATTCTCCTTTCATCAGTTAAATTCAATATTTCTTCTGTTACCCAAGGATTTCTACTAGCCCTCGTCTTTTTACCTATTTGATCCTCTGCTGCTTTCAGTACTTCATCCCTCAGAGCTACACATTCTTCTTCTACTGTATTTCTTTCCCCCATTCCTGTCAATTGTTCCCTTATGCTCTTCATCAAACTCTGTACTATCTCTGGTTTAGTCAGTTTATCCAGGTCTTATCTCCTTAAATTCCCACCTTTTTGCAGTTTCTTCAGTTTTAATCTACAGTTCATAACCAATAGATCGTGGTCCACATCTGCCCCTGGAAATGTCTTACAATTTAAAACCTGGTTCCTAAATCTCTGTCTTACCATTATATAATCTATCAGATACCTTCTAGTATCTCCAGGATCTTTCCATGTATACTACCTTCTTTTATGATTCTTGAACCAAGTGTTAACTATGATTAAGTTATGCTCTGTGCAAAATTCTACCAGACCTCTTCCTCTTTCATTTCTCTCCCCCAATCCCTATTCCCCCACTATGTTTCCTTCTCTCCCTTTTCCTACTATCGAAATCCAGTCATCCATGATTATTAAATTTTCGTCTCCCTTCACTACCTGAATAATTTCTTTTATCTCATCATACATTTCATCAATTTCTTAATCATCTGCAGAGCTAGTTAGCATATAATCTTGTACTACTGTAGTAGGAATGGGCTTCGTGTCTATCTTGGCCACAATAATGCGTTCACTATGGTGTTTGTATATTTTTATTCATTATTAAACCTAATCCTGCATTTCCCCTATTTGATTTTGTATTTATAACCCTGTATTCACCTGACCGAAAGTCTTGTTCCTCCTGCTACCGAACTTCACTAATTCCCCCTATATCTAACTTCAACCTATCCATTTCCCTTTTTAAATTTTCTAACCTACCTGCCCGACTAAGGGACCTGACATTCCACGCTCCGATCCGAAGAACGCCAGTTTTCTTTCTTCTGATAACGACGTCCGCTTGAGTAGTCCCGGCCCGGAGATCAGAATGGGGGACTATTTTACCTCCGGAATATTTTACCCAAGAGGACGCCATCATCATTTAACCATACAGTAAAGCTGCATGACCTCAGGAAAAATTACTGCTGTAGTTTCCCCTCACTTCAGCCGTTCGCAGTACCAGCGCAGCAAGGCCGTTTTGGTTAGTGTTGCAAGGCCAAATCAGTCAATCATCCAGACTGTTGCCCCTGCAACTACTGAAAAGGCTGCTGCCCCTCTTCAGTAACCACAAGTTTGTCTGGCGTCTCAACAGATACCCCTCCGTTGTGATTGCACATACGGTTTGGCCGTCTGTATCGCTGAGGCACGCAAGCCTCCCCACCAACGTGAAGGTTTATGGTTCATGGGGGTAGGATGTCGACATTATCAAACATATAACACGTAAAAGGAAAAAATAAGGCAGGCCGCTTACTCTTCTCGTGCAGTTGAAAACACAAAGAAAGTAGCTGAATAGTTCTGGTTTCCTTCACACGCTAATTGGAGGAAGCATAATGTTCGTAAGTTCCTAAGTTAAGACCGCGGAACTGTGGCAATCGGATCAGTAATAACGCCGAATCAAACATGGAAAATATCCAATATAGTGGCTCTTGTCTTTCAAGTTATTTTTTTTCTTTACGCTTGCCCACAGCTTGATTTCCTTGCACAAATAATTAACGATGTCTACTTAGGGCTCGACAAGAACAGGGGAAGAGCTGAACCTCGACTCCTGAAATTGAAAAAACTAGAAAATAGCAGTAACATCTCTTTTTCGTTTTATCTCGCTAAGTGCTGGTCTAAAGGAACTAATCTATCAATAGCTTTCAACCTAATTACTAATACTGCTGCTTTAGCATTAATTATATAATCTATAGAGCTACTAAGTGTAATGTTAGGGACACAAATAACTGAGAAAATCAATTTCTTTTTGAAAACTTTTATTCTTTTCTAAAGTGTATTTTTACGTTCTGTGACCAAATAACGATCCTTACAAAGAATTTCAAACGTATACTAACGCTTTTTCTAGTTTCTTGTAATTTATTGTTGTTCTCCGCGGTTTTGACACCTCTCTCAGTCCGGTCACTTGTAACTCTCAGCTTAATAACTACGTGAACAGTGTTGGTGAAATCTACATTTTCATGCGACTATTAGGAGTGTGCTCAAGGAACTCGTTATTCGAATCAAATCTGTTGTAAATATACTCAAATTTTATTAGAAACAAACTATTAAATTCCACGAATGGTAATTTTCTGGTTTGTGGGATTCCTACTGGATTAATTTTAATATATTTTGTGATCCAGAGATTTGACAATATTAGTTTGATTCGTGAGCCTGCTTGTGATTTATGTTAGCCAATGCGACATAACAGCATGGAGGTGGCGTTTTTGTAAAGTACTTGAGGATACGAGAATCATCCGCCTGATCTTAATAAAATGTTGAAAGAATGCTGAATTCGAATACAGTACTTTTCGTTTTGAATGGGGACAGATACTTCCCTTGACATGCATTATTAAGGGAAAAATAAGTATAATAAATTGCATTTATTCTCTTTGGTGAACATTTACAAGCAATAAGTAGCTTTGTCATTAATCTTGCATATTGAATAGTCCCTAGAATTCAGGTGGATACTCCACTATACAATACTTCGGCAAGAGAGTTCTAATTTAATTCAAAAACTTCAATATTATCATGCGTCCTGGCAAATTATCACGAACAAAATGAGGATTCTAAGTAAATTTATGTTATATGTATTCAAAAACGTAGCTTACCGAATTGTTGATCTTAGATTGACTTCATTATCGCCAGGTCACGGCTGCGATTGTCCTGTCAGATTTTCTCTTTCTCTATAACTAATATTTGAATCCAAGCATTGTCCATTGTGTTCCTTTCGACCCTTCAGTTATCAACGACGAGCTATTAACATCGTTAGTAATTAATTTCAAAACACTAGTATGTGCTATATCTTTAGATGATTGTAAAAATGATTTATTTTCGGTAGTGAAGCTCCGATGATCATATTTTTTTAGTTTCCTACATTGTTCATACAATCAGCTCCATAATCAGAATCTGTGCGTCTTCCAAATCTCAAGGCCGCTTGTTTGATTCGCACTCGACAGTTGGACTTCTTAATCAAATAATATGCAATTTCTAAGCAATTTTTACAATTCGCAGTAATTTCGATGAGACGGCCATGATGGCGGCTATGCAAACTTCGCCCTGGCCAACTGTTACCGTTCATACAGCAAGACTCTTCTGCATTTCGTTACAAAACTTGTTATAAAAATATAGAGGAAGGCGTTAGTATAAAGGAAATACCATAACACAATGTTTCGACAAAAAAATGGCTGATTACTTTCACTTAAAGAAACTTACATTAATATGTGCGTCTTAACAGTACAAGGCCATGTGAAAGGAAGGTAAGGAACGAAGTGAGAGAAGAAGCAAGAAAGACAGAAGATGGAGGACCCATTGTAAAGATATTTTAATTTGTACCCCTTCTTCCTGATTTTGTCACACTATGGATTCACATTTCGTACAAAAAGACTCCTTTCTCCTTCATTAATGGCTCTGGGCATAGGTAAATTTTGTAGTTATTAAAAGTAGCATTACTAGCACAAGAGAAACAAGGAAAACACTGGTATGTTGTTACAGAGTCGTACTTTCCGTCTGTGAGGTTCCATTGTCATCACAAGTCAAGTCTGTGGCTGGTTTGATATTTTGTATTTTATATCTTTTCAGTTGTTTACATCTCGCTCCGTTCCTAGTAGATCCTTAAAAAACGACAATGGAGTGTTGGTCGACTGTGTTGCGCACTCCAGGCAAGACTGTTGTTGCGTCTGTTGTTCTGTGGTACTGTTTTATGTGCTCTATAGTACGAGTCCGTTACTAGAAGTAATTGGCTTCAGTGTGGAACGGACTGATGGCGATAACTTTAAAGTCAGTACCACCATTAGACTGTTTTTATTTGCAGTGTTACATTTACACGATCATGATTTCGTCTTTAAAGTGGTACTTTAAAGCCGAAATCATGATCGTGTAAATGTAACACTGCAAATAAAAAACAGTCTAATGGCAGTACTGACTTTGAAGAAATATATTACGACTGTGGCCCCACATCATGAAAAAGAATTATTTGATGGCGGTAACTTAGATGTCGAGTAAAATTTACAAGTATCTTCCAATGTGCTGTGATCAATACTTTAAGTAAGTAACGGAATGCGTCACTTATGAACAAAGAACCTTTAAATTTAAAGAAATAATTATTGCACACGTCCAGTCATAAATATGAAGAATTATAGTATTCAGCGGTAAACAGTCCCTGGCGTCAGCTGTGAAAGAGAAGTTATTAAAGTGCTGTTGTTCAACTTGTAAAGCTGGTAGCGTTATACCTCGAAACTAAAAGAGTTTTGAGGGGATAGCCATTGCTTTGTAAAACAGAACGGCATAACGTCTTCTGTCATGCCCCTGTCTATCTTTGAGTCACTGACCGGTCAGGTAGCTCTAAGTGTATTGGCTGTGATTTGGGAACGCTTTCAGTTAATTTAAGTAAGCTAGCTACTCACATTAAGTACTGAATAAATTTATTATTCAAAACAAATATTTATACTTTTGTTTGTGCAGGAGCACGCTTTGTCCTTATTTTACAGATCCCGTGCACCACACAGACCCACTTTACATGGAGTGAAAGCGAACGGGCGTACGGCCCAAAATCGCCATAAATTCTTTAATAAGTATTATGTAAGAGCTCCACTCGCGCACATGTAAGTCCAAAATGCAGAGTGTCTTCTGAAACGTGACACTTACCGGAATTAAGAAAACGTGGAAGAGGACCCACCGATATAACTTCCTTTCACAAACCCGTTTATTTAACAATATATAAACTGTGTTTCACAGATAATTGAAGCATTTAGCCATAAAATTTTCTTTAACCAAATGAACAAATTTCCAAAATTCTTTTGACCTTAAACCTTAACTTGAATAAGCTTTCAATCTTCACAAAGGAAATCTGAAGTTCTGTATTGATAAACAGCAAGCAATATGACAATGATTACCACACGGCCAGACCTGCAGCCCGTCCGTTATCGGGTGAAACAGCGGTGTTTAATACCGCGCTGGACACAGTCCATCTTATTAAATGCCCTTCTGCAACACATGAAACTGTATAAGCACCACTGATGAAAAGAATGATTCAGTTCCTCAAAATGATGACTTTACTTTTAATTTGAAAGCTGTATGTCGATAGGTTCAGGGTTAGGATGCACACCTCTGCTTAAAGGTTAAACAGATTAGCAAAGAATATGACAATGATAAGCTTACTTCAAAGCAACCAACCTCTTAATGTCAATCAGCAACCAAGTAGCGAATGGATCCCAACCCGTCCCTTCTGACAGTTTTATTTTGACTAAAGCCCTGGTGACAGTTGGCTATTAATATGTTCAAAGTTAAACTGATTGTCAGATATTAAGACCGCTACGAAGGAACGTCTCTAAACACTACTTCTGAACACTTATTACTAGAGAACTCATTCGGCAGAACCACAAGATCCCGATAAAAGACACCAATAATGACCCGATATTTAAAAGACAGAAACGAACTGCTTAGTACAACAGGTTGTTCAGATTATAACTAATGGCTGAGAAACGCTATTGCAATAAAAGAACTGAACCGGTTAACAGGTCCCGCTCTTCTTTAATGGTAACTTGTACCTTAGTACAATAGTTCCAGCTGTATTAACGACCAAGAGCTGATTAATTAGAACATTAATGATCGGGTACAAACCAGAATGGAGAGAAAATATAACAGCGGAACAAATTTACAAACGACAACTAGTGTCTAGTACAATACTACTGCCTGCATTTACGACCAAAGAGCCGACCGCGTAAAACTCTGAGGGTCGGGTACAATACCTGAAAATAATAATAGGAACAGGTAGGCAATGTAACAAATCACCACGAGGATTACAGAATGTTACTCCCCTTCATCAGGAAGCAGTTCCATGGATTCACGGTGCGTCGCAGCAGTTGCTGAGTGGTAACGATGAAATCCAGGTAGAAGAGGGCAGCCAGGCCACGAGCGGTCGTCCGACACGAATATTGCCTACCAACCGACGGAATGTCGACCTGCTGCTTGTAGTCGACGCTGAACCCGGTGAAATACTTCGGTCTCTTCGCTGTGCTCACGCCCTGCTTGCGCAGCTCGTGACTTCGGCCGCTCCGGCCTCGTGAGCACCTCTTGCCGCGACGCTACCGCCAAACCCCAAACTTCGTGCTTCCCCCTCGGGCCAACAAAGCCCCATATATTATATAGGCAAGCAAAGACCTTCTAAGGATACAACCCACAGATACCAACTCTTCCTCATAGATAATGGCAATGGAGCCGTAAGAGGGATAGCCGACACCAGAGCTCAGCCAGTTGCCCCAGACAGAACTCAGCGGCGCCACGGCTCATCTTCTATTATCGAACATTAAATAAAATAAGATTTGATAATTTTGGTGAAATATTGTACGAACCACTGAATGTGACACAACAGATCTGCTCAATATTTTACCATACTGGAAAAAACATATACCAATATGCCGACCGATGTGGCCGAGCGGTTCTAGGCGCTTCAGTCTGGAACCGCGCGACCGCTACGGTCGCAGGTCGAATCCTTCCTCGGGCATGGATGCTTGTAGTGTCGTTAGGGTAGTTAAGTGTAAGTAGTTCTAAGTTCTAGGGGACGGATGACCTCAGATGTTAAGTCCCATAGTGCTCAGAGCCATTTTATACCTTCATGCTAAGTAACTACACACATCAAAAAAAAGTTTTGCATCACCCCGCTTCCCAGAACTTCTGAAGGTAGACGTTGACTGTGGATATTGTATCACAGACACAGTCCTTTTGACTGTTCAGAGATGTCACTAAACCCGCTCAAAGATGTAAACAACCATACATGAGCAGCGCCTATCAGACGGAGGAGCTCCGACAGCCGATCAGTTCCAGTCATTCTAACAGGAAGGAGGTACTCGGCTCGTGTTGTCTGTAGTTCAATCATGTCTAGACGGTCAATACTGCGATTCGATCGTGTCGGAATTGTTACTTTCTGCCAAGAAGGGCTGTCAACAAGAGAGGTGTTCAGGCGTCTCGGAGTGAACCAAAGCGATGTTGTTCAGACATGGAGGAGATACAGAGAGACAGAAACTGTCGATGGCCTCGCTCAGGCCACTCAAGGGCTACAACTGCAGTGGATGGCAGCTAACTACGGATTATGGCTCGGACGAACCTTGACAGCAACGCCATCACGTTGAATAATGCTTTTCATGCAGCCACAGGAGGTCGTGTTACGACTCAACTGTGCGTAATAGGCAGCATGATGCGCAACTTCATTCCCGACGTTCATGGGGAGGTCCATCTTTGCAACCACGACACCACGCAGGGCCGTACAGATGGGACCAACAACATGTCGAATGGGCCGCTAGGGACTGGCATCACGTTCTCTTCACCGATGACTGTCGCGTATACCATCAAGCAGATAGTCGTCAGAGACATGCTAGGAGGCGAGCAAGTCAACCTGTACGCCTTAGACACACTGTCCAGCGGGTGTAGCAAGATGTGGGTTCCCTGCTGTTTTGGGGTGACATTATGTGGGGCCGATGTACGCCGCTGGCGGTCTTGGAAGGCGCCGTAACGGCTGTACGATACGTTAATGTCATCCTCCGACCGATGGTGCAACCACATAGGCAGCTTATTGGCGAGGCATTCGTCTCCATGGACGACAATTCGCACCCCCATCTTGTGAATGAATTCCTTAAGAATAACGACATCGCTCGACTAGAGTGACCAGCATGTTCTCCAGAACCCTGCCGAACATGCCTGGGATATATTGAAAAGGGGTGTTTATGGACGACGTGACCCACCAACCACTCCGAGGGATCTACGCCGCATCACCGCTGAGGAGTAGGACAATCTGCAGTAACAGTACCTTGATGAACTTGTGGATAATACACCACGACGAATACAGGCATCTCTCAATGCAAGAGGACGTGCAACTAGGTATTAGATGTACTGGTGTGTACAGCAAATTGGACCACCACCTCTGAAGGTCTCTCTGTATGGTGGTACAACATGCAGTGTGTGGTTGTCATGAGCAATAAAAAGAGAGGAAATGCTTTTTATGTTGATCTCTATTCCAATTTTCTGTACAGGTTCCGGAACTTAAGAATCGAGGTGATACAAAACTTTTTTTTCATGTGTGTATTTGTATAAACCAAAATTGATTCACGTAATTCTGAAATACATCAGGTGTAAATGTTTCCAGTTATATTAAAAATAATTTACTTTCATCTGAAAAAACAAAATTTCTTTAAATCTTCGAATAAAGCTAGTACTATAGTTAGTGCTGTAATTTGTGTCGCTTAAAGAGCACGTACATTAAGCATGAAGGCACATTATCGTTTATCTTCACAGGTTAGTTCTGCCTAAAGTGATTAAAGTTGCCTTTTCTTAATAATACATGAAACAAAACTGCAGTGATAATGATGATGTAGCGCCGCAACTGTATTGTGAAGCCACGGCAACACGGATTCAGTAAACCTACAGGACCATAAAAACTTGTTATTTAAGTACGAAAAACGTCTACCAGTGTAACTCAGAACAAAAATTTCGTATTACTTTAATGACATTAATTAATTTCTTACTTTAAAAACCTTCAATAAATGCTTCAATTGTTCAGCCAATTCTGTGGACAATAAAGTAACATTTTTTGTGATGTAAGCTTTATCAGCATCTCAAATGGAAAGTAGTGTCTCAGTTTGATTACAATTTTGCAGATGATTTCATTAACACGTTGACACTCAGGATATGTATATGGGCACGGAACCAAGAGCCAGCTGCGGGATGCCTATTTGATGGCTTCCAGGGGCAACAAATGTTATATTTTCGGTATCCATAGGTATTATTAAAAAGGTTGTACATATACGTATACGTACTCATAAGCCAGTTCGTACTTATGTATGTTCCACATCTATATCACTGGACCGATTTCATCCAGATTTAGTGCACATATCACTTACTGGTTGCAGATAATCACTATAGGGATATGAACCACATACTAATCAACGATGTTTGGGGGGGAGGGGGTTTCAATGAAAAAGTAGTATAGCCCACGACGCGTGGATGTCCATAAATTATTCATCCAGTATTTACGAATAAGAGCACTTAGTGACTTGCTACAAACTTGACGTATGTCTCAGAATGTGATTACTAAAATGTATGATTGTGTAACAGTTCAGGAGATAAGACGCCATAAACACTTAGATCCGTGAAAATAAAGCTGCAAAAGGAAATTCTATAGACACGGGTGAAATAAATGTACAAATAAGTGTCAGTTAGGTCAAATACGTGTGGAATATATTGACATGTGTACTCGAGCAATGCCGAGGGTAGAAAGCTCATATTAAACCCCTGGAACGATTTCAACAAAATACATTACACATAGTTGTTACGATGTAGGAAGAAATTCTGTGGCGGTGAGAACCATCAGCCTCCTACTGGAGTGTGGGTGATAGCGTGGAGAAAAAAGGTGGAGGAGGAAGTGACGGACTAGAGGGGGAAGGAGGAGATGGACACAAAGGGAGGAAAAGATGGACAGAGAGGGAGGAGGGGTAATGAGACGAGTATGGGGTGAGGAGGTGATGGACAGAGAAAGGAAAGAAAAGGAGGTAGAAAAAGGGGCAGGAAGAGATCGGCACCAGAGGGGTGAAGCACGAGATGGACAAAGAGAGGGGAGGAGGACGTGCACAGATAAAGAAAAGAGGAGGAGATGGAGGGAGCGAGGAGGTAGGAGGAGATGAACAGTGAGAAGGGGTAGAAGAAGGTTAATAGGAAGAGCCCTTGACGGAAGTACGAAATAGGAAGAAAATGGCATTCAGGTGACAAAGGATCAAAGTATGTACAACTTGTACTTTGCAGATGATACGGTGATGGTGCGCAGTGAAGAGGATGGTATCTGCTTTATACTAAGAAAATAATTGGATGAATAGGATAAGTGGGAATCGAAAACAAATTTCAAAACACTGAATACCTGTGTAGAGGGGAAAAGGTAGAATCATTATACCACAGCGCGAGCACATCAAGTCATAAAAAAAATTTAAATACACTCCTGGAAATTGAAATAAGAACACCGTGAATTCATTGTCCCAGGAAGGGGAAACTTTATTGACACATTCCTGGGGTCAGATACATCACATGATCACACTGACAGAACCACAGCATCCACAAATCACTCTCCAAGACTTCGAACAGATCTGCTCAAAGAATGGGTATTATTGCTTCAACATGAGATTTTTGACATCATTCACAGCATATCCCGTCGTCGTCATACCTGTACTGCTGCCGGGGGTGGCCACACTCCTTACTGATTACATTAACCAGTGGTCGGAATGCGTAGTAAAATCCGTAAAGTTGGAAAAAAAAGAAGAACATTTTTATCTTATGTTGCAATTGTTTACCTTCTACATTCTTCACATTGTTTCTGCTTTATGATCAACTATGTTTACTATTTTGTGACAAAATAAACGCAACCATGCTAAATTTCCTTATTGTGCCTTAATTTTGGACACCAGTGTACATTAACTGAAAAATTTTCATGAACAGTAGGAAAAAAAGCAAGATATAGACATTTACCGGTTACCCAATCCCCGTCAAATATCCCCATCTAGTGACCTTCTTTTTCCCATTCCCTATAAATGTAACAGACACGCATAATTCACGAAAATATACCGTATTGTTTAAGTACACGACTACCGATTAGTCACTGGAATTAATCTTATAAGCCAAGTATAAAGTCAAATGAAGTAAGCTAATATATCCAGCGCTGTCTAAGTGTTAGCCGAAGACTTGTTACAAGAAACCCTAAAGAAGTGTAAGTCATACATTAGTGAGGCCGTTTTCAAAAATCTAGCTCAGCAAATTTTTGTGTCCTGGAGAGAAGCCCTCACTATGTTTCATTAAGAGAAGACTGAGGAAGATGGAGGAGAGATAGAGAGACAGACAGAGAAAGGGAGAGAGAGAGAGAGCGAGAGAGAGAGAGAGAGAGAGAGAGAGAGGGAGGGAGAGGGAGTGTTGGGGGAAGGGGTCAGAGGGAGGGGATTCACAGAAGAACTATGTGCTACGTCATTTGTTTACTTAGTCTGCGTCAGGGTATCACATACATGCTAAAAATGAAACAACACAAGAAAGTCGTTGAGTATCTCGGCGAAGTCTGGTCACAAAGTACCGAACATAAAATGTCTGAAACGAGCCAGTAAACATATCGCTTGCTCCAACAAACATTTCACATACTCCCCTCAACGGTACAAGCAGCTAAATAGAGAGGTGTCCACAGTCTACCGTGTAACATCAGTGAATGGAAGAGTAAGGCCGAAAATTATTCTGGTAATGTCCATCCAATGCCCTATTTGTATGTGATTTTACTGTAACAGTTTAATAGAAGAGATAGTGCCGATACGTACAGCAATATTAAAAAATACAGGGTCTGATTCCTTAATTAAAGTACTGTCAGAGGTGCTATGAGCAAAAGTAATTCATACAACAAAGATACAGCGTACTTAAGCTATGCTTCAGCAGGTAGAACACAGCTTTAGCATTTCCGGGAAGTGGAAGTCTGTTATTAATAACTCAAGAGTTTTGGATGAATTTAAGAACTGCTACATTAGTAGTTGTTCACTGTCCACTGTTATTAACTTCGAACAGGCGTAATACTTGTAATCTTTCCATTCTTAATGCTATATTGGCTTCTGTAACGCCGAACATCTCCAAATTGAGACATCTGACCTATTACGTTTAGTGACACTGATACCAATATTAAACATTTATTTTCGGATAGTGACATCAACTGATTGTGAAATGTTTAATTTTCAAAAACTAAGAATATTTTAAAGTGATACATAGCTATCATTCAGTTGTATGACATTCGCAATCTCTTGCTGTATTCCTTTGTGTCTTCCGAGGTATTCTTCTAAATTATGTTACTTGCAACATTGAGGAGTGCGCTTGTTTGTTATCATTTGATTTAATTTTACGGCTTTGAGCGTTGAGACTAATTACAAGCTCCTAGTCTCATTGTTCTGTTGATAATCATATTTACACAACTGAATTTTTTCGATTGTTACAAAATCATCATCGTGTGTATTCACCACTTGTACTTAACGTGTTGCCACCTCTCATATGGGGGCCCAGTTAGGCTCAGCAGGTCAACAGCTCAGTTCTAATGCTGTTTGCTGATTGATATTACGCATACTGGTTTTTCGGATTTTATTTGCCATCCAGCGATGCAGTAAGGCCCCAGAATTTCACTGCACATGCGTTTGCAGCGCAGATCGCAGTGAGACAATACCAGTATAAATGCCTTGTGTTGTCGGCGGCGAGTGCTTTATTTAAAATTCCTGCAAAATCTGGGAATTTTATAACGCCGTCATGGGCACGTATATAGAGGTCAGCCGTGAATGATTAACGCGCTGTATGGGTCAGTTCGTAGCACGCAGTTACAGCATTAAGGGACGTAAATTTTTAGTGGAGCTTGTCCATTATTCGTCCATTATCCCATAACCCGCAAAACGTGTGTATTGGCTGGACACAAACACAACCACAGGTTTTTCGAGCACGGAATAGAGCGATCAAGGGAAAACAAATACGAAGGGAAATGGAGATATAGTAAGCATTAAACTAGAGTACCAGTACATCATTTCGTATTTAAATTTGTGTTATCTTTCAATTACACTTTACATCATTAACGGGACGCTGGGATTTCCCAGAAAAAGGCGACGCGAAAGTGATGTGTATTGAGTGGTAACAGTGCTACTGGCAAGATAAGAGGAGGGGCTCCTTTTTATATGTCGCGAACAAAACCGATGAAGGTACTACGTAGTGTGTATATGCGTAGATCTGTAGTTAAGCAGCTTAGGTCGCAGGAAAAGTCAAGTTCTGTGAGTAGCATGATATGACAGGTTACACTCAACTCGGAGCGCTCTTGGCCTTGTGCCACCTTTACTCCCAGATTTCTGGAGATGGAAATAATTTCGAAACACATCATGCACTCTTTGTGATCAATGAAGTCACCTGCTGTGTGAGTCTTTATGCTATCCAGCAAGCTTAACTACAGATGTACGCTTACTTAAAAGAATGGTCGCTAGCCTCGTGTAGGAGGTTATGTCACATACACACCTGGAAATTGAAATAAGAACACCGTGAATTCATTGTCCCAGGAAGGGGAAACTTTATTGACACATTCCTGGGGTCAGATACATCACATGATCACACTGACAGAACCACAGGCACATAGACACAGGCAACAGAGCATGCACAATGTCGGCACTAGTACAGTGTATATCCACCTTTCGCAGCAATGCAGGCTGCTATTCTCCCATGGAGACGATCGTAGAGATGATGGATGTAGTCCTGTGGAACGGCTTGCCATGCCATTTCCACCTGGCGCCTCAGTTGGACCAGCGTTCGTGCTGGACGTGCAGACCGCGTGAGACGACGCTTCATCCAGTCCCAAACATGCTCAATGGGGGACAGATCCGGAGATATTGCTGGCCAGGGTAGTTGACTTACACCTTCTAGAGCACGTTGGGTGGCACGGGATACATGCGGACGTGCATTGTCCTGTTGGAACAGCAAGTTCCCTTGCCGGTCTAGGAATGGTAGAACGATGGGTTCGATGACGGTTTGGATGTACCGTGCACTATTCAGTGTCCCCTCGACGAACACCAGTGGTGTACGGCCAGTGTAGGAGATAGCTCCCCACACCATGACGCCGGGTGTTGGCCCTGTGTGCCTCGGTAGTATGCAGTCCTGATTGTGGCGCTCACCTGCACGGCGCCAAACACGCATACGACCATCATTGGCACCAAGGCAGAAGCGACTCTCATCGCTGAAGACGAGACGTCTCCATTCGCCCTCCATTCACGCCTGTCGCGACACCACTGGAGGCGGGCTGCACGATGTTGGGGCGTGAGCGGAAGACGGCCTAACGGTGTGCGGGACCGTAGCCCAGCTTCATGGAGACGGTTGCGAATGGTCCTCGCCGATACCCCAGGAGCAACAGTGTCCCTAATTTGCTGGGAAGTGGCGGTGCGGTCCCCTACAGCACTGCGTAGGATCCTACGGTCTTGGCGTGCATCCGTGCGTCGCTGCGGTCCGGTCCCAGGTCGACGGGCACGTGCACCTTCCGCCGACCACTGGCGACAACATCGATGTACTGTGGAGACCTCACGCCCCACGTGTTAAGCAATTCGGCGGTACGTCCACCCGGCCTCCCGCATGCCCACTATACGCCCTCGCTCAGAGTCCGTCAGCTGCACATACGGTTCACGTCCACGCTGTCGCGGCATGCTACCAGTGTTAAAGACTGCGATCGAGCTCCGTATGCCACGGCAAACTGGCTGACACTGACGGCGGCGGTGCACAAATGCTGCGCAGCTAGCGCCATTCGACGGCCAACACCGCGGTTCCTGGTGTGTCCGCTGTGCCGTGCGTGTGATAATTGCTTGTAGAGCCCTCTCGCAGTGTCCGGAGCAAGTATGGTGGGTCTGACACACCGGTGTCAATGTGTTCTTTTTTCCATTTCCAGGAGTGTATTTATTACTACATACCTAATTCGAGCTGCAAAGGATAATCATATCAATTGAACAAGAAAAGTCTCTCCTCCGATGCGTGTACTTATAAACAGAGATGTCCTAGTTTAGAGCCATAACTCTAGCAATACCAATACATTTTTCACAAATCGCGTTACAAGAGCAGGGAGGGAAATACTTTAGCCCTCAGTTAAGATATTTAAAACTAACAGAATTCGTTAATTGTTTTTGACTTATATTAACAACACACTTTTGAAAGTGGTTGTGGCGTGTTAGTGTGGTGCACAACCTGAAAATCTTTTTCACGCACTCTTAGCAAAGTCAACGCACTTTCAGTGAGGTGTGCTACAGGGGGCAGGGGCAGGGTACTTCTTGAGCACCTCATAAAAATTAAAGTAGCGAGTTTCGTAACCTGCTGTTGACTTCTACTCACAACGTACTTTTTAAAGAGATAGTGTTGTGGAAGTAAGGTCCTGAACTTGAAAATAATGAGTACGATGTTCATTAGGGAAATTGATACGTATTACTAAGACTTCAATGTTTCACTTAGTTAAACAAAAAATTTTACAACAGTTATGGGATATGTTTGCAGAGTTCACTAAAAATTTTTTTTCAAAATTTTAAACTATAAAGTAATGGACCAGTTTGCAATATTTTCAGAAGGTGGGCCTAAAGTAATGCGTGTACTTATAAACAGAGATGTGCTAGTGTAGAGCCATAACTCTAGCAATATCAATACATTTTTGACAAAGCGCGTTGCAAGAGCGGGGAGGGGAGTACTTTAACCTACAGTTAAAATAATTAAAACTTAGAGAATTCGTCAACTGGTTTTGACATATATTAACAACATACTTTTTAAAGTGGTTGTGGCATGTTAGTGTGGTGCAGAACCTGAAAATTTTTTCACGCACTCCTAGCAACATCAACGCAACGCACCACAGAACAATTAAAGTTGCGTGTTTCGTAAACTGCTGTTGACTTCTACTCACTACATACTTTTTAAAGAAATAATTTTGTGAAAGTAAGGTCCTGAACTTGAAAATATTGAGTACGACGTTCATTAGGGAAATTGATACTTAGTACTAAGACTTCAATTTTTCGGCTAGTTTAACAGAAAATTTTGAACCAATTGTGGGATATGGTTGCAGAGTTCACTAAAACAATATTTTTTTTAAAAAAATTTAAAATATAAAGTAATGGACCAGTTGGTAATATTCTCAAAATGTGGGCCTAAAGAGGCCCACACCCTTTGGTATTGCGAGGATTCATTTCTTGTCTAGGTTTAAGAATAGAAACAGCAGTCTGCAGCGAAAAAACTAACATTATTTTAAGGCCGTTGTTTTCAGTGCAGGATATAAACATGAATATGTGAAACGTAGGCATTACGTTGCTTCAGTGGTTCCAGAATTTGACATTGAAGATGTCAGTTTGGGGTTTCGAGAGGCTACAGCAGTTTTTTGCATTATCAGTCCTGCATCCTTAGGACTGCAGCTGCAACTCGATATGCCTGACACGCGAACGTAGCGGGAATCCCCTACCTTGAAACCAGTAGGTCGCCTCCCATATTTAAAAAGTTTAGAAGTTCGTCTGTACCTATACTATCTGAAAAGTCCATATGACTGTTTCACTGTTTCTAAACGTTTATTATTAATGACTTCACTGTGAAGACGAAATAATACATAGGAAGCTCCTGTACTGATTACTGCTTCTAAGCCAATGGAATCAGATTTTTTTATGGTTTTATATGAAATGTGGATTTGTAACAGTCGAATTTTACGACTTCGCAAGTTGTCAAAGTTTATCTCTGGACTCGCATTCGGGAGATATGGTGTTCCCATCCATGTATGGCCATTTGTATTTACATATTCCGCAGTAAAACCTAGAAATTATATGATGAAACTGAAAATGGTTTCTTTGAAAAGGTTGCGGCCGATTTCCTTCCCCGTCTTTGTATCAAGTTGGACTCCATCGACGACACGTTATACTCCAATCTTCTTCCCAAATTTGACCAAAAAAGTTGTGTTAAGGCCGTCAAGAGTTAATGTCGTCCGACAGTATAAGATCTACAAGCGTGCTTCTTGTTCGGGCCGTGAAGTCCCGTGTGATCTTGACTGGCCGCCATGTCATCCTCTGCCTTGCGGCATCATGTATATGCTGTATGGAGAGGCGTGTGGTCAGCACACCGATCTCTCTGTCGCTCTTGTAGACTTTCCAGACGCAGGAGCCATTATTACTCGCTCAATTTCCTCATTCGTTGAAATCATGAGGCTGAGTGCACCCCTTACTAGTGCTCCTACCGAGGGAAAATCCTTAGCAATACGAGGAACCGAACCGGTTTCCTCCACTTGACAGCCACCTACTCTGACCACTCAGCTACGGAGGCTGATAAGTGACCGGTACCTGAAGCGTAAATCAAGCGACAGAATGCTGTGGCACAAACTTTGTATCAATCCCAAGTACGTGCTTTCATACTGGAGAGTGAACTAATAGTTAGCCATGTCACGTTTGTATTCTGTTTTACGCTTTAAGTTTTCATTTGAAGAATTTCTCTTGGCTAGTGTCAGCGGGTGTAAGGTAAATGGACACCTTTATGATCATACTCATATTAATCTTTAGCAGTTTTATCCAGTAAGGACATGAAACACGGCGTAGGGGAGCATATAGCTTCCAAGCCGATACTGCTACCGATCACTTTCTGTGGTGGTGGAAATGTCGGCTTGATACTAGTACTTTCATTATGTGCATACATGGAGTTAAGCTTTGTGCCCAACCATTTTTATGTAAATAATTTTACATACTTCGCCTCATTATGTACTTGTTTCGTTTTGTTTTCTGTCGTGCTACAGCCACACATCAACACACACAACTCTACAAACAAATACAAGGAAATGTGTACCATCTGACGATGAATGAGTCACTAGGCGATTCGATACTGGTAACAGTAAAACGAATAAAAATTTTCCTACCATCACAAAAGTCGACTAGTTAAAGTAATTTTTGATAATCTAAATTGTTACATGTACCACGCTACTGTGTGATATTGTGACATACTCGTTACCGCAATAATAGTTCCAACAAAGACTATTCAAGAAGAATTTTATCGACTGTAGAAGACTGCAGGTGTGTGTGAAGCCGTTAATGGTCTGCTAGAGACGCTGGCATGATAACTAATGAACATTAGTGGCGGTTATTACTGGAGCAGACAAATTCTCCGTTCCCTGTAGGCAAGGAGATCTTTCGTCCACCAACTTGTTGTCTCCTCTCTCGACCGTGGCTGGTACCGCATTTCCTTTCTTCTGGCAGGGGTACAGTTATCTTTAAATGAAATAATGAACGCGACAACCGGGGAAGCTACACACCAGAGAATATGTGTCTGTTCTGTTAAAATAATATTGTACCTCGAGTAGCACACAAAAGAAATGTGGGATAGCCTGATTTACAAGTATGACTGTAGATTTATAAAAATAATTTGCTACCTCTTCTTTCTGCGGGTCAAGAATACTACACAGTAAACATTCAATCGATATTAAAGTCTTGAATTAGCTTGGTATAGATCCTGAGCTATGCGAGAGCGAGAGGAGAGAAATCACGGAGAACGTTTATCATCGGCAAGAAAGGTAATGGCAGGCAATTCATACAGTTATTTAATAATCATCTTAAGTAGTGTCCAGTCTATGGCGTGCCGAAGGTTATCCAGAATAACCATGAACGCCGTAGAATGTAGGTACTAATAGAATCTACTACCACATGGCGAGTGAAGCGGCTACGGTGGACAAGGCATACTAAACTAGAACACCAATTCCAAGGTCGTGGGTGGCCACGAACTAACGACCGTCATAGCTGTTCACATCCGTCCCACTTCCTCCACTAGTAAAAACTGCTTTTCCTTGCCGTCTCTCGTCACTTTCGTTGACCGGGGAGCCGTCAACACAATATGCTTCCGCAGGGGGGAAGAAGAACGTATAACCAAAGCAATCAGTGTGTCTGTTACCTTTAGCACTCCTCTGCAATGATCAGAGATTTCCGGCTCAGGCATCTGTGCAGTTATTGTAGCGGGAATACCGCAGAAATGGCGGGTCCTTGTGTAGACGTGGCCTGAATTTGAAGCTAATGGCTGACTAGCCTCTACCGCCATTCGCCGTCTTTCGGTATTGTGGAATTAATTGAATTTGGATCCTGAAAATTCATTAATTTTCTGAGCTCAAGAGGCACATGAAATGTAAAGTAATTTCACGAACAGCACGAATCTGAACTCAAAATTAGTGATTTAATGTAACCTGTGCACTCACTCTTTGTCACTGAGCCGGACCACGTTGCAGTATAAGTCGATGACAGAGCTTGTGGCCATTATACGTAAAGTGTGCACTGCATAACCGAGTCCTGTAGGTAAAAAAAGGATGAAAGTGAGTGCTCGAATACTGAAATTATTTAAGCTGGTGTAGCGTCCTTAGCACACCATGTAATAGATTAATCCCTTGCGTTTACGACTGACTAAATCTTAATGATCAAGGACTATTCGATGATATAATTTGGACGTTCCTTCCGCATTCGTCTAAAGATTAATCTCTGTCTGTGATAGGCATGGTCCTGACTGACTGACTCATCGTCGCCTAACCCGAACCGCTAACGTTAGAAACTTGAAAACTGGAGAGGTACCGCTTAAGAAGGAATATTTCGAACCCCCTAAGGGGAGGAAATAGGGGATGAAAATTTCCTTTAAAATATGTCGCCACTAATGCAATTTTGTAGCCAGAACTGCAAAAACAAGTATTTGGTATTTCGGTCAGAAATTATAAAAACACTTGTGTCAGCAACCCCTATGATGTTAAAACAGTTGTTCAATTAAAAACAAAACAAATCGTTATTAAAGAACTACTAATGCATTTTCAAAGCTACATCAGTGAAAATTGTTATTTGACTTTTCGGTTAGAAATTTAAAAAAAATACGTGTTTCAGTGGATTTGGAAATTCAGCCCGTAAGTATGAAATAGTGGATGGAAGTTTCTACGAAATGTTTCAGTATCAAAGCATTTTCGAAGCTAAATTTACGAAAATTTGTGTTTAGCTTCTCGGTCAAAAGTAACGAGATGCAGTGGTTTTTGGAAATTCAACCACTAAGGGGATGAAATAGTACATGACTGATTCATTGACTAAACAATGCCCAGCCCAAACCGCTAAGGACAGGAATTTGAAATTTCGAGAGGATGCTGACCTCATACTGAAGGCCTCAGCTGGTAAAGACCTGATCGAAATTTTACGCATAAGGGGGTAAAATAGAGGATTTTAATTTGTATGAAAATATTTCCTTATGTTAAAATATTTTTGATGCAAAATCTATGAAAATTTGTTTTTGTGTCTAAAGAACTATATGCTACGGGATGAAAGTTTCTAGGAAAATATCACCTCAAAAATTAAAAAAGCAGGATTAACAAAGATCTCGACACTGTCAGCCAGAATCACTTTTTGGCCAGAAGTACAGGGTGAAAATTATTGAACTATATGAAGGTAAACGTAAATTATTTGCTAACTAAGGCATGCACACACTTTATTCAACATGTAAAAGTCACCAGAGATATTAGGATTTGGTTATGACGTGTTCGATATGCCTGCCATCATTGGCGATGATATGCAGCAGACGAATAACGAAATTCTGCATGTCCCGCTGAAGTATCGAAACATCGATGCTGTCGATGACCTCCTCAACAGCTGTTTTCAGCTCGGAAATTGTTTTGAAATTATCGCCGTACACCTTTTCTTCAATACAGCCCCACAAAAAGCAGTTGCATGTGTATACATCCGAAGAATGTTGCTGCCAATCAAGGCCCATGCCAGTGGCCTGTGAGTACCCAAGAGCCATAACGCGGTCCCCATCGTGCTCCGTCAGGACATCAGATACTCTCCTGCTACGATGGGGTCGATCTCCGTCTTGCATGAACCACAAATTGTCGAAATCAGGGTTACTTTCGATATTGGGGATGAAATAGTCTTCCAAAACCTTGAAAATGGTTCAAATGGTTCTGAGCACTATGGGACTTAACATCTTAGGTCATCAGTCCCCTAGAACGTAGAACTACTTAAACCTAACTAACCCAACGACATCACACACATCCATGCCCGAGGCAGGATTGGAACCTGTGACCGTAGCAGTTCCGCGGTTCCGGACTGCAGCGCCTAGAACCGCACGGCCACAGCGGCCGGCCAAAACCTTCACGTACCGTTCGGTGGTCACCGTGCCATCTCGGAATACCGCACCGTTTATTCCGTGACTGGACATTGCGCACCACAGAGTGACCCGTTGAAGGTGAAGAGACATCTCGATCGCGAAGTGCGGATACTCAGTCCCTCAATTGAGCCAATTTTGATTATTGGCGAACCCATCCACATGAATGGGGGCTTTGTCGCTAGACGATGTGCATACTAATTCCTATCATTCCGCACTGACAATCGTGCAGTTTGAACGTCCTGACACAAACCGTTCAGAAGTTATGACGATTTTATTTCATACAGTTCAATAATTGTCACTCTGTACATCCGGAGAAGACCGTACTTCTATGACCTTAATTAGTGTGCAAAGCTTAGAAGATGTTACAGTTTGGAAGCAACACATAAATTTGATTAAAGGAGAATAAAATGTATCTGTGTAGATTATACAGGCCATGCAAGCTGGCCTTAAGCTAGTTATGTATACAGGCACTTTCTCGATTCTGTGAAACGAGAATCTCGATCATTTTTGGCAGTTATCGAAATTGATATTGTCAAGGTACCTGTCCGAGGGATTCCATTGTTTTCGAGAATTTTTTAATTTCAGTAATATAATTGTAGCATAAAGTCTTGGGTAAATGTAACATGAACCCATATAGGAGGCAGGCGACCATTACTACAATAACCTGTAGACTAAGTTCAGGATGACTGTGTCGCAATGGTGAAGCTCTAACATCAGTCAAGAAATGACTATATTGATCGTAAGACGTGTTTCGGAATTTATCACATATCGAGGAGCGATTACTGCACGTAGACATGGAGTTTCAAGTTGTATGTGAATCAACATTCGCCGACCAACATTTGCTTGTGAAAAGTAAACGAGTTTGACCTAGAACACTATCCCACAAGGCCGGAAAACGTGAAATAAAATCATCTTCTCTTTCACATTCTAGTTCCTCCTGTCACCAGCAGGTAGCTGCACAGGAAAATATCTACTCACAGAATACAAATAAAGAATTAGGAATCGTATATGTTGAACATGTGTTTTACCTTAAATACCATCGCACGAACCCAGAGAATGCTAAATAAATGCTAAATAAAAGCTAGACCTATGTCACACATCAGATCCTTCCGTCACCAGTAGATGGCCACGTTGAAAAGTCGAGTGTAGGGCTATTTTTATACCACCCCAACAGATGGCACTACCAGTAAAAGCGTCCTTAGTTTCTTGATTGTACCTTGAGTAAGTAGTTCACATTTCCACAAACAATATCAGAGTCGATACCTCAGAAAAGAAAACAAACTACTTATCATAAAATAAATAAAACTACTTATAATACATTGTGAGCACAAATTAAATACTGCCACATCAAAATTATCTGCATGATGATTAAAATACATGTTTATCGTAATTTAATACGAATCTCTAAGACAATTAGATTTCTTACCCTTTGCAAGCACAAAACGCGATAATAATACGCCTAATACCTAACTGCAGACCCTTTATGTATACCCTCCATTGCTATAAATGCTAAATAAATGTCGCAACACGTATTAAGGCATTGTTATTCTCTATAAGATACAATTATGTAGACGTTGGTGTGGAAGTCGTTTTGTTCGAAAAATTTGTGAATCACACCTAATACTGATATTAGACGTTCTACCAACCCAAGACGCTGCCTCAACTGAAGTACATGCTTAACATCAAGCCCTAAACCACATCATTCGTGTTCGGACCTCCAATACACAGAGTCCAACCCAAAATTATAGGAAATATTACGAAGTACGATGCTTCAACATCGTGTGGGAATAACGACTTCACTTTGCCGGTTTCCAGGGATGACGATACCGACGTTGCAATGGACGCAAAAACGGAGACGAAATAACGTGATTTCAGCAGCAGTAGTGGTAATGAATTACCAACAATTGCCAAAGTGACGTAATCATATTCTGAAACTGAATAGTCGAAATCAGAGTTACACGTCATTGTGAAGATACCTTTTGAACATGGGACAAACATCTGTTCCTTCTGTGTAGTATCCAACCAGGTAATACCATTTTCAATATGAATATGAACAGTTACAACCACAATAAACTTTTTTCTGGAGGTACCAGTTTCGGTCTGTTTTAGACCATTTTCACAGCTCGCACCATGGCGGGTGGAGTCACAGCGACTGCTCCGTTGAAGCCACCGTCAACCATTGTAGTATGAGGTCTGAACATGGTCTAAAACAGACCGAAACAGGTAACTTAAAAAAGCTTTCGTGTGGTTGTGTCTGTTTATGTTCATTTTAAAGTACTAAAAACCGCTGTAGAAATGTTCTGAAAAGTTACACAGATCATGTTCGTTAGCCAAGGAAGATGCACAAAGTTACTCAAGAGTCTAGGCACTTTGTAAAACCTGTAAGCTTGTTAGTAAGAAGAGCCCCGCTCCGTACATTGTGAATTCACACACGTAATGCATTATGTAGGTTTTACTCTACAACTGGAGATCACTCACATTAAACAGTCAACCCTAACTGTCTTACTCTGTTGCATAGCTCTTTGTGCCATCGTGTCTGCGAGATGTTGCCTCCAGCGATCATTAAGCTACACCTACGAAAAATTTTATACAACTGCCGAAGCAGGCTGGTTCGGTTATTGTGGATTTATAGTGCAGTAGAACAGTATGTGAATCCTATATGCACTCTCTATAAATAAATGGCGTCATACGATATTCCGCCAAAAAAAGGCGGCGAATAATAAGGATACAGGATATCGTAATGTTGAATTGCGCTAGTACCATATCGCCACAGCCAACTGCGCAACTGACGGTGTTGCAGTGAAGCATGCTTCCCCTGTTTCACTGTAGCACTTCCGTTGGTGTCATATTAACTTGTTATAGCCGTATGTAGATAGAATATAGTTAAATGTTGACTTTTGTGCCAATAGACAAACAGCAGAAACGTTTCCAGAATGAGATTACCATTATGCAGCGGAGTGTGCGCTGATATGAAACTTCCTGGCAGATTAAAACTGTGTGCCGGACCGAGACTCGAACTCAGGACTTTTGCCTTTCGCGGGAAAGCGCTCTACAAACTGAACTACCCAAGCACGACTCACGCCCCGTCCTTACAGCTTTACTTCTTCCAGTACCTCGTCCCCTACCTTCCAAACTTTACAGAAGCTCTCCTGCAAACCTTCTGTAAAGTACTGGCAGACGTAAAGCTGTGAGGACGGGGGGCGAGTCGTGCTTGGGCAGCTCAGTTGGTAGAGCACTTGCCCGCGAAAGGCAAAGGTCGCGAGTCCGAGTCTTGGTCCGACACACAGTTTTAATCTGTCAGGAAGTGTCAGCAGAATCATTGTTAAACACCATTCTGTAAATCATTCGTAAAGTGACAACACATAGAAGCAGCTGGCACAGAGTATTCCTACGCAGCATTCGCCCCTACCGAGTCACAAATTAATATTGCCACAACCATGACAGTCCAATGGGCGTCCAATCTAATGCTATGCTGACGGAATCGCAATATACAAGTGTAGGAGACACATTACTGAATTGTGGCTCGACAACAATGAGTAGAATCTACTGTTAGTGAATAACAGTAAATTTTTATCTGTCATCGTTTACTCATGTGCTGGAAACTATTTGACTGTAGCAGGAAAGTGTAGCAGAAGCTGCAGCAGTATTAGCGATCAAGAACAACCTGGTACTGCTGACATTGTGCTTCCAAGCCATGTCATTCAGCGCCTAATAAAATACATCATAAAGATTCTGTGACCACTGGAGGTACTCCAGTTTACTTATTTAAGATTTGCCATTAGATATCAGTTTAATTTTTTGTCAAAAGTAATCCTAAACCATATTCTGAAATAGTGTCTTGTTTCTCCAGTACGCAGTGCCACAAGTTCCTCCAAAAATCTTAACACAACACACACACAAATGCAATACTAACTAATGTAAATCCACCCAATGATGGAGGTTTAAACCTTCGAAACGCGTCGTGGAAATAAATAAAACGGTGACTGGTAACTGTAAACTTGTTCTTTCATTTAATGTCTGTAACAGTCACGGTAAAGCCTAACCTAAAAATGTTCGCATTTAAAGTTAATCTGCCCAGTCAGGCAATCAAGGCTATTTTCGAGTACAAAAACAGTGCAGAAAAGGTCGCAATGGCGACACAACACGTACGCTTCAATAGGAATAGTGTCAATAATAAGGTCATCCCAAATTATGTCAAGATTGACATCAAAACAAACACGACAACTGCGAAGAAAACACTGGAGATCGCACGAAAACTCTGGTGAAAAATGAACTGAAAGAACTTTATATTAAAAAATAAATGTTCAACACACAGGTTTATAATGCAGAATTATAGGTGGAAAAGTTGCTTCATAGATTAGAATATGATTCCGTAACCAAAAAAGTCAAAGAGTACACCGAGTTCATTGTACAGAAAACGAAAGTTACACAGAAGAAAAAACTGGCCAATCTTATAAAGCAACAACTACCTCCCAAACCGAACCAAAACAGCAAAAGAGACACACATTCTATACACCTTTCCTCAACAACACGAACATAATATTCACAGCAGAAGAAGAGACACTACTCTGCAAAGGTTTAAAACACAATGTTCAAGCTCCGCTGGACCAAAAGAACCAAGAAAAGCTCGTCACTTGTGTCACACAGATCTCGACCATCGCCTTTAAGAAGCAAACTGACAGAATTTAAGCCTGCCACAAAATTAACGAAATCATTGAAAATGAAATTGCAAAACCATTCCCAGGATACAAGAAAAGAGAAGAAGCCCTTACACGTACCATTAAGACTAAATGAAACATAAATAATGCAATAATTGTAAAAGCTGACCAGGGCAACACAACTGTTGTAATGGACAGAACAACATACATAGAGAAAACTTCAGACTTCTTCCAAACCAGCTACATAACTGAAATACATAAAGATCCAACAGCCAGAATACAAAAGGAGATTAAACACATTTCAAACAACATTAACTTTCTACTCACCATCCAAGAAGTACGAAACATTGTAACAATGAGCCCACAAGCACCTTGCCTTAGGTCATAACCTAAGGTACACAAAAATGGGACCCCCATCAGGCCCATAGTGAACTGTAGGAACAGCCCAACATTCAAGCTCAATAAAATACTCTTCAGAATTCTCAAACAAGCATACACATTCAATAAAGAGAGAACACTTAAAAACCCAACAGAACTCACACAATATATCAAAAATATATAAGTGCCCGATGGAGCCACACTTGCCTCATTTGACGTACTAAACCTTTATTCCTCTGTCCCAGTAGATCCCACACTACAAATAATCAATGCCAACCTAGATAAACACAAAAAAATCCCTTCAACTCACATTAACGAACTAATGGACCCGCATGAATTCACATTTTCACACAACTATTTTAAATTTAACAATAAAATCTACAAACAAACAGATGGTCTGGCAATGGGCTCAATTCTTTCCGGATTGCTGGCAGAAATATTTATAAGTAACCTAGAAGCCAAAATCCTGAATTCCAATGACCACCTCCTCAAAAATATCATCTACTACTACAGATATGTACATGATACCATCATTTTAATCAAAGGCACTAAAGATGACATCAGTGAGTTGAACCAGTTTTTCAACAACTCCCATGAAAACATAAAATTCACAGTTGAACACCAAAGGGATGACAATATAAATTTGCTAGACCTTACCATTACATTAAGAATAACAGATATCAGTTTGAAATTTATCGAAAGCCTACCACAACACATACCACAATCCACAACTCCTCTTGCCACCACGCAGCACACAAAATGGCAGCATTCCGGTAAATGATTAATAGAGCTATCCAACTACCACTTTCAGAAGACAAATGTGTTCAAGAAATTGAAATAATAAAGCAAACAGCTATTGAAAATTGTTATAACAGCTCTACAGTAGCCACCCTAAAACACTCAATAATGGCAAAGCAATCACAACACAAAAACACTCTTAAAAATACAGACACACACACACACACACACACACACACACACACACACACACACATTAGTTATGTGATCCTCCTATCTAATATTCTGCATTCCTCTGTAGCACCACATTTCGAATGCTTCTGTTCCCTTCTTGTCCTAACTATTTATCGTCCACGTTTCAATTCCATAAATGGCTACGCTCCATACAAATACTTTCAGAAACGACTAATTCCTGACACTTCAATCTATACTCGATGTTAACAAATTTCTCTTCTTCAGAAACGCTTTCCTTGCCATTGCCAGTGTACATTTTATATTCTCCCTACTTCAGTCATCATCAGTTACTGTCCTCGCCAAATAGCAAAACTCATCTACTACTTTAAGTATCTCGCTTCCTAATCGAATCCCCTCAGCCTCATCTGATTTAATTCGACTATATTCAACTGTTCTCGTTTTGCTTTTGTTGATGTTCACCTTATATCCTCCTTTCGAGACAATGTCCATTCCTTTCAACTGCTCTTCCAGGCCCTTTACTGTCTCTGACAGAATTATAATGTCATCGGGGAACTTCGAAGTTTTTATTTCTTCTCCATGGATTTTAATTCCTACTCCGAATTTTTCGTTTGTGTCCTTAAGTGCTTGCTCAATAGACACATAGAATATCATCGGGGATAGGCTACTAACTTGTCTCACTCCGTTCTCAACCACTGCTTCCCCTTCATGCACGTCGACCCTTATAAATGCAATCTGATTTCTGTACACATAGTAAATAGCCTTCCGCTCCCTGTATTTTACCCCCGCCACCTTCTTCAGAATTCAAAAGAGAGTATTCCAGTCAACATTGTCAAACGCTTTCTCTAAGTCTTCAAATGCAAGAAACGGAAGTTTGCCTGTCCTTAATCTACCTTCTAAGATAAGTCCTGGTCAGTACTGCCTCAGTGTTCCAACATTTCTACGGAATCCGAACTGATATTCTCTGAGGTCGGCTTCTAAAAGTGTTTCGATTCGTCTGTAGAGAATTCGCGATAGTATTTTGCAGCTGTGACTTAATAAACTTATAGTTCGGTAAATTTCACATTTTCCAGCATCTGCTTTCTTTGGGATTCGAATTATTATATTCGTCTTGAAGTCTGAGGGTATTTCGCCTGTCTCATATATCTTGCTCACCAGATGGTAGAGTTTTTTTCAGGCTGGCTCTCCCAAGGCTGTCAGTAGCTCTAATGGAATGTTGTATACTCCCAGGGCCTTGTTTTGACTTAGATCATTCAGTGCTCTGTCAAACTCTTCACACATTATCATATCTCCCCTTTCATCTTCATCTACATGCTCTTCCATTTGCATAATATTGTCCTCAAGTGCATCGCCCTTGTATAGAACCTCTACATACTCCTTCCACCTTTCTGCTTTCCCTTCATTGTTTAGAACTGGGTTTCCATTTGAGCTCATGATATTCATACAAGTGGTGCTCTTTTCTCCTAAGGTCTCTTTAATTTTCCTGTAGACAGTGTCTATCTTACTCCTAGTGATATATGCCTCTACATCCTTACATTTGTCCTCAAGCCATCCCTGCTTAGCCATTTTGCACTTCCTGTCATTCTCATTTTTGAGACGTTTGTATCCCTTTTTGCCTGCTTCATATACTGCATTTTTATATTTTCGCCTTTTATCAGTTAAATTCCATACATCTTGTGTTACCCAAGGATTTCTACTAGCCCTCGTCTTTTTACCTACTCGTTCGTCTGCTGCCTACACTATTTCATCTCTCAAAGCTACCTCATCTTCTTCTACTGTATTTCTTCCCCCATTCTTGTCAATCGTTCCCTAATGCTCTCCCTGAAACTTTCAACAACCTCTGGTTCTGTCACCTTATCCAGGTCCCATCTCCTTAAATGACCCCCTTGTTGCAGTTTATCCAATTTTAATTTACAGTTCATAACCATTAGATCGTGGTCAGCGTGCATATCTGTCCCTGGAAGTGTCTTACAATTTAAAACCTGGTTCCTAAATCTCTGTCTTACTATTATATAATCTATCTGAAATCTTCCAGTATCTCTAGGCTCCCTCCATGTATACAACATTTTTCATAATTTTTGAACCAAGTGTTAGCTATGATTAAGTTATGCTCTGTGCAAAATCCTACCAGGCGGCTTGCTCTTTCATCCTTGCCACTTTCCATATTCAACTACTACATTTCCTTCTCTTCCTTTTCCTACTATCGAATTCCAGTCACCCATGACTATTAAATTTTCGTCTGCCTTCACTATCTGATTAATTTCTTTTATCTCATCATTAATTTAATCAATATCTTTGTTATCTGCGGAGCAAGTTGGAATATAAACTTGTACTACTGTGGTAGGCGTAGGCTTCGTGTCTATCTTTGCCACAATATTGCGTTCACAATGCTGTTTGTAGTAGCTTACCGGCATTCCGTTTTTTTTATTCATTATTAAATTTACTCCTGCATTACCCCTATTTGATTTTGTATTTATAACCCTGTATTCACCTGACCTGAAGACTTGTTCCTCCTGCTACCACCGAACTTTACTAATTCCCATTATATCTAACTGTAACCTATCCATTTCACTTTTTAAATTTTCTAGCCTACCTGCCCGATTAAGGGATCTGACATTCCACGCACCTATCCATAGAACACCAGTTTTCTTGCGCCTGATAACGACGTCCTCCTGAGTAGTCCCCACCTACAGGTACGGATTATTTTACCGACGTGGACGCCATCATCATTTAACCATACAGTAAAGATGCATGCCCCCGGGAAAAATTATGGCTGTAGTTTCCACTTACTTTGAGCCGTTCGCAGTACCAGCACAGAAAGACCGTTTTGGTTAGTGTTGCAAGGCCAGATCAGTCAATCATCCAGACTGTTGCCCCTGCAACTACTGAAAAGGCTGCTGCCCCTCTTCAGGAACCACACGCTTGTCTGGCCTCTCAACAGATACCCCTCCGTTGTGGTTGCACCAACGTTACGGCTATCAGTATCGCTGAGGCACGCAAGCCTCCCCACCAACGGCAGGATCTATTGTTCGTGGGCGGAGGAGGGAGGGATTCCTCACCAATACTGGTGTAGAAGTGTTTCACCACATCTATTTCATTCAGTCGTTGCTTAGTAACAAAAGACCACTCACGAAACAATGCTATACAAAGCTTCTGCATTCCACTTAAGCCACATTGGTCGTAGCACTATTTCACCTCAACAGAATTGACGAGTTGGATATGGAAATAAATTTTTACATATTTCCATTTTGTGCAGGTCTACCCACTGAACCTTTATGTATCTCCTAAATTTGTTTGTTGTTACTCCGTCAGTTCTTCTTACATTACATCACAAGCCCTTTATTTACACAGTGACACCTAGATTTATACAATACGACAACAGAGATAATATTGACAGTCTAATGTGATTGTCCTCCATATATATGTACACACACACACACACACACACACACACACACACACACACACACACACACACACACACACACGGGATGATTACATGAGCATTATCGATCTGAAACTACCGTGAACTGGAATCGCAATGCACATCACCACACCACTTTCAACTGCAGTGGAACTGGAGGACTGTCGATTCAGGACAGTTATACCATACCTGGTGCAACTACAACCTGTGAAACACGGTGGTTAATGAAGGCTCTTATTGGTATCAGCCAAGGCCGAGAACGTTATATACGACGACTCCGTGCCGTAACTATTGAGACCTGCCGCTACAACTAGAGAACAGGCATGTCTTCCAGTTAGCTGCAACAGCTGTGCCGTATCTGCTGGAGGCAGGAACGACGAAGTCAGTTCACTTTCGGATCCAATGTGTAAATGAATTTAGATGTAGGACGATTGTGCTTCGAGACCCACCACTGCTTAACAATCATTGATTAATGATCAGCATTGGCAGCCGAAGACATCCGGCATAAGAAGTCAGCTTCATTTTGTCAACGACCTTGTCGAAGAGGGCGAAGGAGCGGACAGAGGTTCAGGGCACTCTTTTGTCCTAGGACTAGGAAACTCCCCCTAAGGGCAAGAGAATCAGCTGTTATCAAAGGCATGAGGATGCAGAAGGCAACCGAAACCACTGCATTAAAGACACGTAACGTGTATAGACAGGACATGTGGCCTGTAATAGAAAAAAAATATCGTCATGATCTCTCCATTGGCAAAATATTCTTGAATTGTCCCGCATTCGAATCTCCGGGAGGAGACTGGCAAAGGCAAAGTTGCATGAGAAAAAGATTCAATAACCAACGAAAGGATAATGGTCTGACGAATCGTGGGGAGGGGGGGGGGGCAGGGGGGTAGTCGCAATGTCAGAAGGTTGAACGTGGTAGAGGGGCTAGAAAATCTGAAAAGAGAAATGCAAAGGCTCACCCTAGATGAAGTAGGTATCAGTGAAGTGAAATGGAAAGAAGAGAATAATCTCTAGACAGAGTTTAAGGTAATATCAACAGCAGCAGGAAATGGTATAAGGGGAGTAGGATTCGTTATGAATAGGAAAGTAGGGCAGAGAGTGTGTTACTGTGAACAGTTCAGTAACAGGGTTATTCTTATCAGAATCGACAGCAAACCGACATCGACAGCGATAATTCAGGTATACGTGCCGACATTGCAATCTGAAGATGAAAAGATACTCAAAAGGAGATGAATATCTAATAGTCAAGTGGGGTTGGAATGGGTATTTCTTCGATTTACTCTAAATCCATATTCTGTACTTATTAGACTGTCAATTCCATTCAGGTGTTCCTGTAATTCTCCTTCACTTCCAGTCATGACAGCAATGTCGTCAGTGAATCTCATCCTTTCACTCTGAGTTTTACTTCCGCTGCTGAACCTTTCCTTTATGTCCATCATGGCTTCTTCGATGTACAGATTGAACAGTATAGGCGAAAGTCTACAACCCTGTTTTACACTCTTTTTAATCCGCAAACTTCATTCTTGGTTGTGCACTCTTGGCCCTTGAACCTATTGTATATTAACCGTCTCTCCCTATAGCTTACCCCTATTTTTCTCCTATTTCGAACATGTTGTACCATTTTACATTGACGAAAGCTTTTTCTAGGTCGACAAATCCTCTGATGTGTTTTGATTTTTCTTTAGTCTTGCTTCTATTATCAGCCACAACTTCAGAACTGCCTCTCTGGTGCCTTTGCCTTTCCTACAGGCAAACTCATCGTCACCTGACACAACCTCAATTCTTTTTTTCCATTCTGCTGTATATTGTTCTTGTCAGCCACTTTGATACATGGCTGTTAAGTTGATTGTGGAATAATTCTCGCACTTGTCAGCTCTTGAAGTCTTCGGAGTTGAGCAGATGATATTTTTCCGAAAGACAGATGGTATGTCACCAGACTCAGACATTCTACGCACCAACGAGAAGAGTCGTTTTGTTGCCGCTTCCCACAATGATCTTAGGAATTCTGATGGAAAGTTATCTTCCTTCTGCCTTATTTGATGTTATGTCCTCCAATGATCTCTTAAAATCTCATTCTAACATTGGATCCCCTATATCTTCTAAATCGACTCCTTTCCTCTTCTATCACATCAGACATATCTTTCCCATCTCCGCTATCTCTTCCGTATTTAGCAGTGGAATTCTCGTTGCACTCATAACGTTAATACCATTGCTTTCAATTTCAGAGAAGGTTATTTTGACTTTCCTATATGCTGAGTGTGCCTTTCCGACCATCATTTCTTTTTCGATTTCTCCGCATTTTTCATTCAGACATTTCTTCTTAGCTTACCTGCACTTCCTGTTTTTTTCATTCCACAGCGACTTGTATTCGAGAATTTCCCGGAACATATTTTTACTTCCTTCTTTCATCGATCAGCTGAAGTATTTCCTATATTACCTATTGTCTCTTCGCAGTTACCTTCCGAAGTTTTTCCTTCCAAATTCAGTGATTATCATTTTCAGAGATCTCCATTCCTCTTCAGATGTACTGTTTACTGAGTTATTTCTTATTGCTCTATCTATAGCCTTACAAAACTTCAAGGGTATCTCGTCATTCCTTAGTACTTTTGCATCCCACTTCTTTGCGTACTTATTCTTCCTGGCTAATCTCTTATACTTCAGCCTTCTCTTCATCATTACAACATTGCAATCTAAGTCTATATCTGCTCCTGGGTACGCCTTAGAATCGAGTATAGGATTTCGAAATCTCTGCCTGACCATGATGTAATTTAACTGACATCTCACCGTATCAGCCGGTATTTTTCAATTATACCTCCACCTGCTGTGATTATTGAATAGATTATTCGCTATTACTAACTAAAATATATTACAGAACTCAATTAGTCTTTCCTCTCTCTCATTCGTTGTGGCAAGCTCACCGTTTCTTCTACGCCTTCCTCTACACCTGCATACCAGTCCCCCATGACTATTAGATTTTCATCTCCCTCTCAATATCCCCATATACTTTCGCTATCTGTTCATCTTCAGCTTGCAACGTCCGTATGTATACCTGAACTATCGTTGTCTGTAGAACGAAAAGCCAGTCCTAGTGTCAAAATTTTTAGTTTCTATTCATTCGGAGACTAGTTTCGCTCCGAGACCCATTTTCAAATCATCTTAACAAAGTAGAAAAAGGCATTTCCGAAGATGTCAAAAGTGTTAATTGCACGTTTTCGGACATGCCATTTTCGACTTTCTTATGATGATTTGAAACTGGGTCTTGGCCCGAAACTAGTCATCAAATGGATAAGAAGTCAAAATTTGAAACTTGGAGTCGTTTTTCGTTCTATTGATTAACATAAGTGGCTGAAACTAGCCACTCCAGCATACTGGACGATCGTATGCTTGTCCGTGTTGGTTCTGTCGATTCTGACAAGAGTAAGCCTACCTTCCAATTCATAGCGAATCCTACTCCCCTCATACCACTATCTGCTGTCATTGATATAAAACTACACTCATTTGACCAGAAATCCTTGTCCTCTTTCCATTTCACTTCACTGACCCCTACTACACCTAGATTGAGCCTTCTCATTTCGAATTTTACATTCTCTATCTTGCCTACCACGTTCAAACTTCTTACATTCCACGCCCCGATTCGTAGACCGCTATCCTTTCGTTGGTTAACGACTCTTTTTCTGATGGTCATCTCGACTTTGGCTGTCTCCTCCCGGAGATCCGAATGGTGGAGTGGGCCCGAACCTTCTGCCAAAGGAGAAATCATCACGACATTTTTCTACTTACAGGCCATATGACCTGTGGATACACGTTATGTGTCTTTAATGCAGTTGTTTCCATTGCCTACCGCGTCCTCATGCCGTTGATGATTGATTTGCATATCGAATATGAAAACATTAAAGGGGTTAGAGTGCGCCTACTGATTCGCTGTGTAGAGAGTTAATTTTAACTAGAGCAATGAACGGTCTCACTTGGTCTGGAATACAATTAACACAACTTTCAGGTTGCTGCTGAGCTTCTCAGCAAAGGAAACCAGATGATTATATAACGTCGTGATAGCATGCGTTGCAATATGATGGAAACAAATTTTAAGGAATCGCCTAGACAGAATGGCTGTTACATTATCGCTCGACGTACCCAAGCATAGAAAAAGTTTTAGGAAGATGTCGGATGCCGGTTTTCGTTATCACCCTCCTCCCCTCCCCCCTCCCCCCTCCCCCTTCCCCCACACTAGCACTGGGAGAACCCATCCCTTGTTAAAGGGATGTAGTTATGCCCAACTTGAGTGTGAGCTATTGGAACATCATAGTCCATAAGCAACTGGTCCATGGGATGCTCGGCATACGTCGACTGGAGAAGCCTCTTACACCCATTTCGATTAGGCTTGAAAACCTTGTAAGCCTGGTACTGGCTCACTAACGTCCTAACATCCCTGTACAGAGATGATCAAGTCAAGATCTTTTGAATTCTATGGATCGTCTTGTAGATGACCAGATGGCCTCCCATCACAGAGTCATGACAATATTTAAATATATTTGGCACCAGTCATGGGGAAGATAATTCTTTAATTTACTGTCCCCCTGGAGTGCGGTTACAAAGTATCCCTTTCTGTAGCTGATAAGCTGCTACCACCTCCAGAAGTGTTTTATGATGTTGCGCTAAGTCCCCAAGAGAGCGCATGATTATCAGTATCGGAAGAAAATTCACGGCGTTCGAGAGAGGAATTGAATTTTTTTAAGGGAGAAGGGAACCGCGAGGGCCTCTAACTCCAGGCCTTTTCGGGAACATACTTGGACGCGTACACTACTGCCTCATACCTATCGTCCTGCTTCTGCAATAATACCACTGCGACACTCGAGTTTGAAACGTTTGTCAGCACGACGTACGGACGCTCTAAGTCCAGCACCATCAGAAAGGAAGCATAGGAAGGACAGTTTTTAGCACCTCCAGTGGCCCCTGTTGGCTGTCAGATCATTTGAATGGCTCACAATTCCACCTCAATTGGCTGAGGAGTGTGGCTAAATAGATGAATTTAGCCACCAACTTTCTAAAATAAAATTGCCTACTGACAAACCGGGTTGTACCTTCTTGGTCTCTGGCTGGCGGAGCCGGTGCTAAACATCGCCTTACTTCGTGAATGATGTATCCTGAGCCCTGTGGCCGAAACCAGATGGTCCAGAAAAGATATTTCGTGGTGAGGCAAATTAACTTTGAAAGGAATGACGGTAAGCACACCCTCTCTTACCCTTGCCAGAAACTTCCTCAGATATTCGAGGTGTTCAGGAAACGACTTACAGTGAACCATCAAATCATCAAGTTAATTGTAAGCGAACATGAATTTAATGTCGCCAAGAACTAAGTTGAAAAACCAGCCAGGACAACAAAGTGGTGGCAGTAGACAAACCAAAAGGTACCTGATTAAATTCTTACAGATTCCGGTCTGTGGCAAAGGCCTTGACACTCTTAGAATCCTTTGCTTGACGGATTTTGTAATAAGACTGTATAACGTCAAACACAGGGAAACACCACATCCCAACAAAACAGGTAATACAATGACGTAACTCACGAAGCGCAACAGACTTGGTAATAAAATGTTGATTTAGTTCGGGGTAATCAGTGGCCTGTAAGTTGCTGCGTTACCCTTACCTGCAAGAAAGACAGAAGTAGCATCAGGAGAAGCAAAAGGTCCAGTAACTCCAGCACAGTTTCCACCAACAGCCGCAAAACATACATTTTGAGAGGAAACAAGCCGTAAGGCGACTGCTCAACCAGTATCTCATCCGAAAACAAATGCGATACTCTGTCTTAGCAGTTACGCCCAGTTTATTGATCAGCACCTCAGGAAATACTTGCAATACGCGAACCAGTCCTTGTGCTTCGCTTACCGACAAGTGTGCCAAGTCAACCCCCCCCCCCCCCCCAAGATTTGGTCGCTACCCTACAAATACCCAATTTGCAATGGAGATAAACCATTATTAATGACCCACTTCGAATAATCCAAACCCAACCCGTGATTTGTAACGCAGTCACATCCAAAGAACAGATTAATGCTCAACTCCTTCGCCACAGACAAATCCAAAGGCTAGAAGAAATCACCAATCCTACAAGTAATCCGCATGATCCAATCAAGATGAGAGGCTTACAGTCAATGCTACTACAAATCTGAGTAACATGTCTCAAACTAAGAAATTTACAAACGGATCATACCTGGGATCCCACACATAATTCAACAATGACATAATTCTTTCTGAGTCCAGCAAGGCACTCACTTCCTCATGGTTAACAGCAGCACACACGAAGGTAGTGGTTTGATACACACACTGTTACAAGCGGTCAGAAAACCATAATTCAGGAAACGACTTTGGCCTCTCTGGCCCTGGCTGTTCGTGGACTTCCGTTGTTAAAGGGAGTTGGAACGTCCTATACCGACAGGGTAAAATTTAATGACTTAGCTGTGTTTCAGAAACCACTGTAACCATTGACATGAAACTTTTACAGGCCATTAAACTGTATGTTCTGAGCCTATAATTGCCTTTGAGCCAATGCTTTCGGAAATACAATTTTTTAATTGAATGAGTAAAATTTTGTGTACTTTTTTTGTACATTATCGGAAATAATTTTAATTATACATAACATTATGTTCGTCTTTTAGTTCAGTACACTCAGGATATGTAAGTTATTCCTCCCTGAAATTTTGAATACTCTACTGGAAGTGGTTTCTGAGATTTAGGGAAAAAAGCGACAGAAAATGTAAATTTTCAGAAACGGATTCTAAAGTTTCAAAAGACTGTAACTCACTTAATATAAGCTTACTTTTTCATTTTTAGTCACGCAGAAGCACCGTGCACCATACTGTACACCATCCTCTTGATATTTTTCCAAGTTTTCTCTTCTTTCCTTCTTTCAGGATTCCTAAGTGACCAACTGTGCTGATAACTCTGCTTTATCAGTGTGAGCCTTGTCGATCCGTTCAAGTTCTCTGATGCAGTTTGCTCCAGGATTAATTCCCATGTGCTGTATCACTTTCACCCTACAAATGTTGCCATAATTAAAAGCAATAACGACATCACCAACCCCCCACTTTAGTGTCTTCATTCCAACAAAAAACATTTTTTGGTAAGCGAGTCCATATAAGATTACTGACCGACTGATTGGGATTTTGAGTCTGACCATGCAAACACTTCTTCAGTAATTCAGGATTCGCCAGGTCTCTGTAAATAGGTTTTACGATATCGATGACTGCTGCTGGGATGGAATGTTTATGGTTGTATGAACTGTCTGTGTACTGGGCATTGCGGTAATTGCACCACCACTAATTTTGTTAGTTGATCCCGGCAAACTGCACCCACGAGGGAGGCGGCTACCCTACTGAGCATATTCACTTTACTATCTTACTTGAGTTTTAATCTCAAGCAAGGTAGTAAGGTGAATATGCTCAGATTAAAACTGAAGAAACTGCAAAAAGGTGAGAATTTAAGGAGATGGAACCTGGATAAACCGACTAAACCAGAGGTTGTACAGAGTTTCAAAGAGAACATAAGGGAACTATTGACAGGAATGGGGGAAAGAAATATAGTAGAAGAAGGATGGATAGCTTTGAGAGATGAAGTAGTGAAGACAGCAGGGGATCAAGTAGGTAAAAAGACGAGGGCTAGTAGAAATCCTTGGGTAACAGAAGAAATATAGAATTTAATTGATGAAAGGAGAAAATATAAAAATGCAGTAAATGAAGCAGGCAAAAAGGAATACAAACGTCTCAATAATGAGACCGACAGGAAGTGCAAAATGGCAAAGCATAGATGTAGAGGCTTATCTCGCTAGGGGTAGGATAGATACTGCATACAGGAAAATTAAAGAGAACTTTGGAGGAAAGAGAACCATTTGTATGAATATCAAGAGCTCAGATGGAAACCTAATTCTAAACAGAGAATGGAAAGCAGAAAGGTGAAAGGAGTATTTAGAGGGTCTATACAAGGGCGATGTACTTGAGGACAATTTTATCGAAATGGAAGAGGATGTAGATGAAGATGAAATGGGAGGTGCGATACTGCGTGAAGAGTTTGAGAGAGCGCTGAAAGACCTGAGACGAAACAAGGCCCCGGGAGCAGACAACATTCCATTAGAACTACTGACAGCCTTGGGAGAGCTAGTCTTGACAAAACTCTTCCATCAGGTGAGCAAGATGTATGAGACAGGCGAAACACCGTCAGACTTCTAGAAGAATGTAATAATTCCAACCCCAAAGAAAGCGGTGCTGACAGATGTGAAAAGTACCAAACAATCAGTTTAATAAGTCACAGCTACAAAATACTAACGCGAATTCCTTACAGATGAAAAACTGGTAGAAGCCGACCTGGGGGAAGATCAGTTTGGATTCCGTAGAAATATGGGAACACGTGAGGCAATACTGACTCTACGACTTCTCTTACAAGCTACATTAAGGAAAGGCAAACCTACGTTTCTAGCAATTGTAGACTTAGAGAAAGCTTTTCACAATGTTGACTCGAATATTCTCTTTCAAATTCTGAAGGTGGCAGGGGTAAAATACGGGGAGCGAAAGGCTATTAACAATTTGTACAGAAACCATATGGCAGTTATAAGAGTCAAGGGGCACGAAAGGGAAGCAGTGGTTGGGAAGGGAGTGGGACAGGGTTGTAGCCTCTCCCCGATGCTATTCAATCTGTATATTGAGCAAGCAGTAAAGGAAACAAAAGAAAAGTTCGTAGTAGGAATTAAAATCCATGGAGAAGAAATAAAAACTTTGAGGTTCCCCGATAATATTGTAGTTCTGTGAGAGACAGCAAAGGACTTAGAAGAGCAGTTGAACGGAATGGATAGTGTCTTGAAAGGCGGATATAAGATGAACATCAACAAAAGCAAAACGAGGATAATGGAATGTAGTCGAATTAAGTCGGCTCAATGTGAGCGGATTAGATAAGGAAATGAGACACTTACAGCAGTAAAGGAGTTTTTCTATTTAGGGAGCAAAATAACTGATGATGGTCGAAGTGCCGGCCGCGGTTGTCTAGCGGTTCTGGCGCTGCACTCCGGAACCGCGGGACTGCTACAGTCGCAGGTTCGAATCCTGCCTCGGGCATGGGTGTGTGTGATGTTCTTAGGTTAGTTAGGTTTAAGTAGTTCTAAGTTCTAGGGGACTTCTGACCTAAGATGTTGAGTCCCATAGTGCTCAGAGCCATTTGAACCATTTGATGGTCAAAGTAGAGAGGATATAAAATATAGACTGGCTATGGCAAGGGAAGCGCTTCTGAAGAAAAGAAATTTGTTAACTTCGATTATAGATTTAAGTGTCAGGAATTAGTTTCTGAAAATATTCGTATGGAGTGTAGCCATTTATGGAAGTGAAACATGGACGATAACTAGTTTGGACAACAAGAGATTTCAAGCTTTCGAAATGTGGTGCTGCAGAAGAATGCTGAAGATTGGATGGGTAGATTACATAACTAATGTGGAGGTATTGAGCAGAATTGGGAAGAAAAGGATTTTGTGGCACAACTTGATTAGAAGAAGGGATCGGTTGGTAGGACATGTTCTGAGGCATCAAGGGATCACCAATTTAGTATTGGAGGGGAGCGTGGAGGGTAAAAATCGTAGAGGGAGACCAAGAGATGAATACACTAAACACATAGAGAAGGTTGTAATTTGCAGTAGGTACTGGGAGTTGAAGAAGTTTCCACAGGATAGAGTAGCGTGGAGAGCTGCATCAAACCAGTCTTAGGACTGAAGACCACAACAACAACAACAACCTTGCTTGAGATCAGCATGTTTAAATCCCTCAGTGCTGGTAACAAAACGGTCTACGTCGGCAAACGTCACTTACCTCCCAGCGAATGAAAGTCGTGAATCGTCTTTCATCCCCTGCAATATAGTAGCTTCGACCTTACGCTCTGGAACATGCACGTCAAAAGCGATCGCTGCTGTGTGTTTCTCTCCTATATAATAGATAATGGACAACCCCTACACTTTGAACCTGACAGAATTACCGATTAACTAAATCTTTCGTAATCTTGTCTGATAACTTTTCTATCAGAATTGTTTCAAACAAGTTCCACAGGATACATGGCTATGCCAAGGCGACACTCACCAAATCAGCTAAGGAGACAAATGGTGTCAAAGTTCCAAAATCACCTCTGAAGTGACCTGAAACAAATTCACATCCCTCTAAGGTTACTGAAAGCCACAAGAAATTTATTAGCTGTTCCATGGTGTCAATAGAAATTCATCCCATATCATATAGTACACTCGAAAGAGGGGATGTGGACATAGCAAAATGGCATGTCTTACCGCCTACACTCCTCCTACTCTAACTAGGAGAGCCGTCGGTATCCTCTAGTAACTAGGAGCCTTCTTCTTCCTCCCCTGGGTTCTCGCCCCATTCTACTAAAATCATTTTCATTAGCAGGAGCATTACCTGCAGGTAGGTTCTGTTGACGATTCCTAATTCGATTGAAGCACTGTATGTATCCTACACACCTTCATGTGAAGGGCATGACTACCTTCTAAGGGGGCAGTATTCTTTTCACATCTGAGAGAGAAGCAGCGCAGTGCTCAACTGTAGCACTAACCTGGCGAATATGTTCCAGGTTGCCTGCACCAGATGAAGTACCACACTGCGCAGCTGATAGCACAATAGCGCCATGTCACCTTCTTATGGCAGGCTTCATGTACAGAGTTCATCGGAGTTGTTCCTTCTTTAGGCTCTATCCTGCCACTGAGTGCACCAGCAAATACATCAAACAAGTACACTCCGCCAAAATAAAATATTTTTACCCCGACACGAGAAAGAACCCAAAACACATTTGCGTATCACAAATATTGCTCAATAAAGATCAATTTGCTAGACTGATTCACAAAGACAATTACACTGTGCTTCCTATTTGAAACATGGCCTGCTGCCTGGTTGCCTTGAAGTAAACAGGGCTCGAACATCATTAATGACAGAAATAAATTTTAAAAACATTTTATTGCACTGACTAGACTCCTTGATAAGTTTATAGAAGTTACAAATAAAATGAACATGCCAAATTAAGCCAAACAGAATAAGTTTCACTTCTGATGCTATTAGCTAATTTGGATACTTCATAATCTAGACCAGTCAAGGAACTGAAACACCATCTCATTCGGTAATGAAATCAGTCAAGCTGCTATAAAATGAAAGTTGGTGTTAGAACTGCCTTCCCCTTGTGGTAAGACTCTGCTGACCACAGAATACAACAATACTGCTGTGATGATAAATGGCAGGTGGCTTACTCCTTGAATCTGGTAATACCACGCAGTTTGTCCTTCAGAGAAGATACATTTCTGGGAAGTGATCTGCAGTATCAGATATAACTTATTAAAGCGATTTGTTCATGCTCAGGCGAGAGCTCAGAACATTTGTTTGTGTTTGCTTCAGCAAATTACAGGTCCCTAGGTTTCGAAAATATTTTTGCTGGAATGCAAGCAGATGTGGCCGAGCGGTTCTAGGCGCTTCAGTCCTGAATCGCGCGACCGCTACGGTCGCAGGTTCGACTCCTGCCTCGGGCATGGTTGTGTGTGATGTCCTTAAAATAGTTAGTTCTTAGTAGCTCTAAGTTATAGGGGACTGATGACCTCAGATGTTAAGTCTCATAGTGCTCAGAGCCATTTGAACTTTTTTTTTTTTTTTTTTTGCTGGAGTAAAATACAGTTTCATCAGTTTAAATCCGCTATAGCCAGTTCCAAGCACATTTGAGAACGGAGGGGGGAGAGGAGTAGTAAGCAAGTTAAAACATGGGTTCAGATGGCCCAGCTGATAATACTGAACGAGGGCCCCAGCTTGGGCTTCAGGTGACGATGCTCAACAGATTCAACGTCGGATAAAGAGTGCGAGTCCCAACGACGAAAACAGTGGAAGAACTATATTAAGCAGCGTGTGTATAGGATCGAGCGGTTGCTGAGCCTGTCTTGAGTTTAGAGATAACAAGTCCACATTAAACCGTGATGGAGCAAGCAGACATCGAATTCTGGAGAGGCTGCACTTTCATGTCTCCTACCATATGTACAACAACGTAAAGCAGGGGAAACAGTAGTCATCAATACCCTGCTAAAATTAGGCAAACCGAAACGCACCCTTCATATGCTGGCATGACGATAGCGGCATTAAAAGATACATGGTGTATGGACGCAATGGAATCCCAATGATAAAGGACCTACAAAGGAAAAGTTGAAATCTTAGTGATAATGGCAGCTGTACACCAAAGCACTCGTTTTGGTGTAAATCAAAGGATGATCGATCCTGTAATAGGTCTCACGTCATCTAATGCTAAGACCTGTTAACTATCCTTCAGAATCGACAACAGGGCATATACTCATATGAACTCTCATGCACTAACAAGTGTCACTAACAGGAAAAACCTAGAAGCAGTTACCACAACCGGAACATTCTACAAGAAGCCCCGGACAACATCCCACGTCATGACTGATTTCAACTTATAAGCTACTATCGAGCCCATAACAGGACTAATAGGAAGTAGGGCGTCTTGCAGACCCCTGCGACAAATATAACATGGTCCTAATGTCAGACGCTATCAAAGACTTACCTGGCAAGTCGAAGACTTGGAAGGGCTCAAATACCATGTGGGTGAATTCCAGTTGGGTCATGTGGCTCTAGACAGGACTCATCCCAGGCAGACACACATTTTCAAGGTACTAGAGGAGCTACCTAGACTGTGACCATTATCTCAGTAGAGATCAACCTATAACCGATGAGCTAATCACGTATCGTTACAAAGACCTATAAGATACCGAACGTCAAATACTACGACTGAATGAAGAAGACTGCACCTTCCATACCACCCTCAGAAAAAACAAGCCACAAATAGGATGGTCCAGCCTAAAAAATGCTCTGCAGTATGCCGCACGTGAAACCATCTCTGCCTCATCGAACAAAGGTAAGCATCCCTGGTGGACCACGGAATCTGACCAGGCTACAGAGGGAAGTCGCAGAGCCTGGATCAAACGGAATCAAAGTAAAAATTAGTACAATTACCTGGCCTTTGTAACACAAAGAAAAGAGATAAAGGCGAACAATATCCACAGTAACACGTGAAACTACCAGTCCTCTGTGACACACTATATGTGCCTTTGTAATACACTATCTGTAGTACCAAGTGAAATTACATGAGATCCCTCTTACTACAAGCAGAGAAAGACTTCAAGAAGAATAACGGTAGAAGAAAAAACAAATATCGGACCACACTGCACAAAGCCCTCAATCTTTGCGAACCTCATGGGAACTTACAGTTAAACAATAAGGCCTGCAGGGGAATTAGGGAAAGACTTACCTTCCACAAATATTGTGAAGAGCCTCAATAAGAGCAAGGTCGCAGGTGAAGACGGCAAAGCAGTGCGGATGTGGAAACATGCAGATGGATAATCTGTACTAACGTTCCATCACACTATACACGATACATGAATAACAGAGACCTTACCAATATAGTGAACGTCAGCTGTGATCTATCTTCTTCACAAGAAGGGTAGTAAGACATACCTTGACAACTACAGAGGCATATTACTGATGTCTGTAATCAGTAAGATTATCTCTACAGCTATTCTAACAAGTGTAATCAAGCAACTTGACACCCAATTAGGTGAATATCAGGCCAGCTTTCGAGCCAGCAGATCTTGTGCAGAGGGAACACTAAACCTCAAGACCATCCTTACATAGCGACGTCACTGTCAACGTCCCTGGGAAATAAAACTAGACGACTTTCAAAAGCATATGACTCGGTACACAAGCAGATCCAGGTCTGGACACTGTGAGAACTGAGCCTACATGAGACCACCGAAATAGTCCATGCGACTCAGAAGAACGCAACCTCAAAAAACTTAGATGTGAGTCACAATTTAGAGGTGAATCCTTCATTCAAACAGGTGTTAGACAAGGTGATGGCCTTTCATGTGTGCTGATTAACTGCATACGGTAGAAGGTAGTCAGCGAATGGACTGGCGCACTACTATCGGGAGCTGCATAGAAGATTGGATACATGAAACATAACCTCAGTGTGCCTGCCTATCCTTTTGATATGACCTTGTCTTGTTAGCCAGCAATATAGAGTAGGCCATTCACCACCTACAGAGCCCCCATGACGCAGTAGCTAAGACCGGTTTGTAGGTTAGTACATAGAAAACTGAATACATCTGCCACTCCAACAGAAGTTACCACCATTCGTGAAGTTTCTGGGGTCGGTATTTAGGATAGTGGATTTCGGCATTGCAAAGTTAGAGATCATTTTACGTCTCCAAGTACATTTCAGAGGACCATAAACTGAAACATTACAACTCAGTAGTAAGACCTTCCTTACTTACGCCTCTGAGTATCTCATGATGAACAGGAAGGATTCGCTCCGGAAACTAGAACTTAAGCAATGGATAATCCTAAAGAGAACACTACAGCCAATAAGAGAATAGTATGGCACCTACAGGATCACACACAAGAGTGAGTTGTACCAATAATACATAAGCAAGTCCATAAGGAAAAGGCGAATAGCGTTACATGGACATTTGACTCATATGAATACTTTCAGACCCACGAATAGGACCTTCATCACAACGGATAGAGGAAAGCCTCCAAGAACAAATGGACCAAGGATAGAGGAAAGCCTCCAAGAACAAATGGATCAACACAATGAAACGAGACCCTGCAGCAACTTGAAAAATTCCGTTAGATATCTTTGTGGGCTAAGTAGAAAGAGAAGTAGTCTAAAAAGCCAGAATGAGCTCCATGATCTGAGGCTAGCCCAAACGAAAAGAAAATTAAGATATTTTACTTTGTCGTCAATGCTTTTTTCAGTAATGTTTCATCATTATAATTAGTTTCCCTTATTTTTATTACTATCACATTAAGTTCTTAATGTTTTTCTCGGCTATGTGCAATTCTCTGATTTCCACATTGTTAAGTTTTTACGGAAATGTAATTGCAAACACGCCCTGTTTGTGGTGTGTCTATATGGCTACGCTGGTCGTGACCACTGGAAGTCTTGCTCCTAGCCACGGTAGCTGCGTAGAGTCTGGATGTGAGGCACAGCTGGATACGTCGAAAACAAAATCTGCATCTTTATTGTCGACTGCGTCGAATCGAAACGTAAGGCAGTATAAAGCATCTGCATTTGCATATCTCTTTGGCAGGTAATAATTGGCAGGGCTAAAATGCAGGGAGTGGAACGTAATATACAACTTGCACAGAATCCATCGAATAGTTATAAGAATCGAAAGGTATGAAAGCGAAGCTGTTTTGACAAGTTACTGAGACGGTGTTATTGGACCTGCTTACCAAGCAAGCAGTAATGGAAAAGAAAGGACAGTTCGGAGAACGATTTAAAATTCAATGAGTAGAAATAAAACTTCGTAGTTTGCGGATAACACTTTAATTCTATCAGAGACAGCAAACGACGTGGAAGAGCAGGTCACAAGAATTGACAGTGTCTTCAAAGGAGGATATAAGAAGAATACGAGGGTATATCTCTCGTGTGTAGCGTTAAGAGGAAGTAATATGTGGACGATAAGCAGTAAGACAAGAAAATAATGGAAGCCTTAGAAATGTTGCTGTTCGGAAGACTCCTGGAAATGACATGGGTAGATGGCGTAGAAGTCGAAGTACTAAATAGGATTCGGGAAATTAGTGGCGTAACTTGATTTAAAGAAGAGATCAGTTGATGGGACACACGTAGACATCAGAGACTAATCAAATTATAATTATAGAGGCGGGTGGTAAATTTCTGGATTACACTAGCTACTCGGAGACGTAGAAGCCGCTACAGGATAGAATAGTGCGGAGAGCTGCATCAATCAAGACCACAACAGCAAAAGCTATAATCTACCAAGTTACCTATCGTTGCCAAGGAAAGGTGCATGATTCGAAACACCTCTTGTAGATTAAAAATGCTGAGATTTGTTTCTGCTCGTTACTTACATAGAACTTAACGTCATGCAGTTTGATAAAATTTCTTAAAACGAACACGATGAGATAGTCCTCCTCCTGCTCTAAGAATAACTACTTTGCAATGTAGATTGCGTTTTCGAGGCAATTACCACAACAGCTTCTACGGATAGAAATAAAAAACACTCTACGTCGTCAATAGAAACTCTCTGATCTATGTGATCAAAAGAATCTGCTCAGCTATGAGCGAAGATTAATACGAGGAATGGCCTCCCTTGATCTTTAAGACGGCTTCAACTCTGTTGCGTATACAGTCAGTGAGGTGTCTGAATGTTGTGATGACATTGCAGCCTGAGCCGTGCCGGCTCGCATCGACCAATCCTTCGCTAGATCTCGGTAGCAGGGCATGATCTTTGATGGTTCTCTACGCGAGGAGCTTTGACCGGCACGAAAGCTGACAGAACCGGCGAGCCCAACTGTAAGGAGCACTTACAGGGCTTGAAGCAGGTTTACCTCCGCTGCCTGGAGCTAACTGGAAACGGCTTTTGCAGAGTACAGGCTTCACATCGTGAAAACGGCGTTTTTGGTCTGCTGTGGTGGCAATGGGACTCTGGAAATTTCCGTGTACCGAACGTGTTGAGATTTTGAGTCCCATTTCACTACCAACTTATAAAATATTTTGGTGAGGTTATTTCTGTGGCTTCTGCGCCCTGTTTTATCAAAGTCGTAGTGCTGCGACTAGTTTCTCCTTCTTGGAAGGTTCATTACAGACATTAGTCGAAGCTGTTTGTGAAATGTGTGGAAGTTGCATGGTCTGTGTTACAGAGCTAGAGAATCTACATTAACAGAACTGCATGTTCAAGTTGGTCATATTTTGAGTTGCTTAACGCATACTATGTTGGGGGTTAACATTGCGTTATTCTTCCTTTGAAATACAGTGATGCCTAACTTAATCAGAGTGCCTTTCACTGTAATAATTTTAATTATTAGTAAAACATTTTGGAAGGATTGTTAGTCTACCTGCCGTGAGATTTTCTACCGTAAATTCTGCTAAAATAAGAATGTACTGTTCCACTGTAGTTGTTACGACCAGTCTGGTAAACAAAGTTTGACATCAGAGATTCGCTTGCTTAGCTGTCTGAACTACTGTGGGGTTTACGTAGTAAGAGCTGCCTGATTCGCTATTTATGGATAGTGTCTTCGGCAAAATATATTGTAAGTCAGCGAGTTTGAATTTTCTTAGATTTCAGAATAGTATGTAGTAACTGTCCTGCTGCATAATTAGTAAAAGTAATTTTTTACCATTAATTTTGGGGCCACGTAAGGCCTATTGGTTTTCTCAGTCCTGTAATCAGGGTGCTACCCAGATGTTAAGTGTTTCGTCGCTTATCACAATGTTCGCTGACTGGGTAGATGTTTATCTATGTTTGGTGATTAATTGGTAATATAATAACATAGGTGTCGCCCTTTGTAAAGCAGTGCACTGTTACTAGTTTCTTTTTAATAGTTCTTAGTCATTTGCAGTTCATGTCCTACGGGACTGCCCCATCGATCAACACACCCGTGGGAGGCGAGTTCACACAGCCCACCCTATCCGTCGGATTATCCCGCCTACCACAGGGCTGAATTGCATCTGTATAACTTCTCCTCGTTCTGAACTTATATTGCCAACGGACGTGACACATTGCTTATGTTACTACTGTTGTTAACAAATCTGATGCAATCATTTAAGTCATTATACTTGAAAAGCGATTGAAAAATTAGGAAAATATTAAGGTTTTCATTTTTATTTCTTCTTTAGGACCAGCAGCGTAATATATGCCTGATAACGACATGATTGGTACAGTAGATACCAAATAGCTGCTTATAATAAGTTACCTTTATTTGCATTTACGACAGACTGTTTCGGCTTATTCGCCTTTTTTCAAGTACCTGCAATTATAATTTTCGTGAGAACAGATATGGATGCCAATGTCATTCATATTAAAGTAGCTGACTTGTAATCATGTCTACATTGATGTGACGTCCATACTGCGCCGTTGTATAACAGTGACTGCTTTTACAAGATCGTAAATGCTGTTAAGATGTTGAAATTAAATGTTAATTACGACGTGACAGCAGTTTGACAGTTCCACCATTACGACGCTACATTTTAGAAAGATTGTTCAGATGAACAGCGATATTATTTTACTGTCTAAAATTTGTTACGATTGTCTTTGGTTGTTGCATATGTTACTTCCGATTTATCCACTTTCGTGTTCTAAAACTTGAATAAAATTTTTAAGGTAGTACTTGTATCTAAATTCTGTATCTTCGTTTAATATTCCTTGTGGGTATTTCCACTTTTACATATAAATTTCTAATTCATCAAGAACGTTCATTGCAAAACCTTTTGGTATTCTGTTCAGAATCTGTAGTGCAGATTCGATCGTATCAGCAGCATGATTTAGATTTTTCAAATGTAGACAGAAGCTCAACTGTTTTGGGAAACAATCTGAGCAGCCGTCTTAGGTTGTTTGCAGGTGACTCTGTCGTTTATCGACTAGTAAAGTCATCAGAAGATCAAAACACGTTGCAAAACCATTTAGAAAAGGTATCGTTCGAAAATTAGCAATTGACCGTAAAAGTCGAAATTTGTGAGGTCATGCACATGAGTGCTAAAAGGAATCCTCTAAACTTCTATTACACGATAAATCATTCGACTCTAAAGACCGTAAATTCAAGTGAATACCCAGGAATTACAATGACGAACAACTTAAATTGGAAGGAGCATTTAGGAAACGGTGTAGGGGAGGCTAACAGCGCTCTTCGAAGACCGAGCACGAGATAATAAACTGCTAGTATTTCGTAACATACTACTTCCTGGCGTATCGCTGTTGGTTGCGCTACGTTATAAAGCAATATCCAATCGTTTATCATGGGTCCTCGTTGAAGTTTACCGCTTGATGGCGGATGCACGAATTTGGAAGCTTACTCGTCGCGGGAACTTGGAGACGTGCACTTAGTTTGTTGCTCAAAAGGTAGCAGTGGCAGGAAAATAAAACTACCGATAACGTACAAACGGAGCTTTCACACTAGGCGATATTATAAATAGAAGAAATACACCGTCGTAGATAGAAATCTAGCAGAAACTGGGTTTTCATGCCACAGAGAGATGAAAACAAATCCGACAAAGTTTTTGTCATCCGGAAGGATTTCGGGGGATGGTATCTGATGATGTAGTACAGTATTCATCAATAAGTGACCTCCAACCCGTGGTCATCACGCCGAAAATTTAACATGAGTTCCAGCTTTGGCTGTAAGGTGTAAGGCACGGCCTGTGCAGTGGGTGTATACTTCTCTGCAGCTCTGCCTGCGTAACATAGGTCTCAATGTTCTCTGTATTGGTACCTGAGTCATTAACGGGGCCCAATACCAGATACGATACGATCCGTTAGTGAGCGAATGTTAAGGTGTCACAAGTACGCAAGTATTCTACTCATTTTATACCTTTTATGTATAAGCAAATACGCTGCTTGACAATACCTAACGAACAGCCTACACTTGCTAGAGAACAACTGTGAGTTGCTACGGAACAAATGACAGTTATTACGGAGAACCAGATCAAATATAGTAAAAGGAAGTGTGGAGAGAGGGACATGTTAAATGCAGCGCTCTGTATGCATTCGACAGTTCGTGCAGTGCTGCGTGTCGAGGAACCGATTACGGAATGTGTCTGCAAGACGTCTTTTGAGTGCTTACGATCGTGGACGAACCGTTGGCGGCTCTAGGCCAGTCAAATGCGTTACTACTATAGCCACAGTAACGGGCGTATACAAAAGCGTTATCTCACAATTAGAAAAGGCCACTTGTAAAAGCGAAAGTACAGATAAAATATCCTCTGCAGCCTGCCGATGTGGCCGAACTGCTCTAGGCCCTTCAGTCCGGAACCCCGCTGATGCTACAGTCGCAGGTTCGAATCCTGCTTCGGGCATAGATGTTTGTGAAGTCCTTAGATTAGTTAGGTTTAAGTATTTCTAAGTGTAGTGGACTGATGACCTCAGATGTTAAGTCCCAAAGCGGTTAGAGCCATTTGAACCATCTTATCTTCTGCAGCATCCACAATTTATTGTCTCTTAATATCCGTTGATAACTTGTACTTTACTTCTAATTCTGAATGTGTAAAATATATTACAGAAACAATATTTAATATCTACTGGATACAAAAATATATATATTTGTAAACTGATAGTAATTATAATATAAATATTGGCAATCGCTGGATAATACCTAAGAGAACTTTATTTAAATGTATCGATAGTTGTTGTTGTGGTCTTCAGTCCTGAGACCAGTTTGATGCAGCTCTCCATGCTACTCTATCCTGTGCAAGTTTCTTCATCTCCCAGTACCTACTGCACCCTACAGCCTTCTGAATCTGCTTAATGTATTCATCTCTTGGTCTCCCTCTGCGACTTTTTACCCTCCACGCTGCTCTCCAATGCTAAATTTGTGATCCCTTGATGCCTCAGAACATGTCCTACCAACCGGTCCCTTCTTCTCGTCAAGTTGTGCCACAAACTTCTCTTCTCCCCAATTCTATCCAATACCTCCTCATTAGTTATGTGATGTACCCACCTAATCTTCAGCATTCTTCTGTAGCACCACATTTCGAAAGCTTCTACTCTCTTCCTGTCCAAACTATTTATCGTCCATGTTTCACTTCCATACATGGCTACACCCCATACAAATACTTTCAGAAACGACTTCCTGACGCTTAAATCTATACTCGATGTTAACAAATTTCTCTTCTTCAGAAACGCTTTCCTTGCCATTGCCAGTCTACATTTTATATCTTCTCTACTTCGACCATCATCAGTTATTTTGCTCCCCAAATAGCAAAACTCCTTTACCACTTTAAGTGTCTCATTTCCCAATCTAATTCCCTCAGCATCACCTGACTTAATTCGACTACATTCTATTATCCTCGTTTTGCTTTTGTTGATGTTCATCTTATATCCTCCTTTCAAGACACTGTTCAGTCCATTCAACTGCTCTTCCAAGTCCTTTGCTGTCTCTGACAGAATTACAATGTCAACGGTGAACCTCAAAGTTTTTATTTCTTCTCCATAGATTTTAATACCTACTCCGAATTTTTCTTTTGTTTCCTTTACTGCTTGCTCAATATACAGATTGAATAACATTGGGGAGAGGCTACAACCCTCTCTCACTCCCATCCCTACCGCTGCTTTCCTTTCATGCCCCTCGACTCTTACAAGTGCCATCTGGTTTCTGTACAAATTGTACATAGCCTTTCGCTCCCTGTATTTTACCCCCGCCACCTTTAAAATTTGAAACAGAGTATTCCAGTCAACATTGTCAAAAGCTTTCTCTAAGTCTACAAATGCTAGATATGTAGGTTTGCCTTCCCTTAATCTTCGAGGAATTGACAGTAGCTGTGCCTTTGGTTATCTTTGTGTATGCAGAGTCTCTGTCGCGCTGCGAGCAGAGAGGAAGCAGACCAACTAGAAATGCGAAAGTGTTTGTTGGGTGCTCCCGCAGACACGGTGTGTAGCTGTGATCGCTCCAGTAAAGACGCGCCTACTTAGTTAAGCCGCGAGTATTGAGAGCACGATAGAAGTGAACAGGAGGAGGAAAGCTGCAGTTCTAACAATTGCCTGCCCCTTAATTACCCGTGGCCCTGGAGACGACTCGTGGTTCTCAACCAGCAGCAGAAACAGTAGCAGCTCAGCACTGTCGTCGGCCACACTGTTCGGCGTCCGCACAGCTACGACATCGTAAGACTGTTAACTGACAAAGTATAACTAAAGTTGTAGAGGCATTACACAGAGGTATTTCTTCCACAATTCCCGATTAACTTTCATTAATAATAACCTGCAACAGTCAAAACTTGTAGGGAAGGCTCTGAGCACTATGGGACATAACATCTGTGGTCATCAGTCCCCTAGAAGTTAGAACTACTTAAACCTAACTAACCTAAGGACATCACACACACCCATGCCCGAGGCAGGATTCGAACGTGCGACCGTAGCAGTAGCGCGGTTCCGGACTGAGCGCCTTAACTTGTAGGGAATCTGTGTTGTCATTGTCCTCAGATGGTATTAACAAGCAGGGTCCGTTTCCTTTCCATGCAATCACAGAATGTACTAGAAATATAAAAACTGATTAACTACATACTGCCAGTTTTGTTTATTTGCTGATTGTTGGTAAGGCGGGTGCCAGGTTGAGTTTCATTGGGAGAGTCCTTAGAAAATGTAGTCCATCAAAAAAGGAGGTGGCTTACAAAACACTCGTTCGACCTTTACTTGGGTATTGCTCATCATTGTGGGATCCGTACCAGGTCGGGTTGACAGAGGAGATAGAGAAGATCCAAAGAAGAGCGGCGCGTTTCGTCACAGGGTTATTTGATAAGCGTGATAGCGTTACGGAGATGTTTAGCAGACTCAACTGGCAGACTCTGCAAGAGAGGCGCTCTGGATCGCGGTGTAGCTTGCTGTCCAGGTTCCGAGAGGGTGCGTTTCTCGATGAGGTATCGAATATATTGCTTCCCCCTACTTATACCTCCCAAGGAGATGACGAATGTAAAATTAGAGAGATTCGAGCACGCACGGAGGCTTTCGGGCAGTCGTTCTTCCCGCGAACCATACGCGACTGGAACAGAAAAGGGAGGTAATGACAGTGGCACGTAAAGTGCCCTCCGCCACACAACGATGGGTGGCTTGCGGAGTATAAATGTAGATGTACATGTAGAATGACCAGTTCCGATCTAAATTTTGCCGCCTTGGCAACTGTTCACTCTTGCATTCCTTAAAAGAAGCTTAACTAATTTACAATTTTGAGTACTGACTTCAGTCAATTAAAGTGACGTAAAACTTCACTGGCGAAATTATAACTAAAGTTACAGCAAAACTGAAGAGGAAGCAATTTCATTTATTCTGTACTTAGCTTAGTGAGGGACTTCTGCAGTCTTATTATGTAAGTTATCGTTGTTATACTAAAAGTAAAATTAGTTGCCCAATTGCATGAAGTAAATTCAATTCAGGCATTCAATAATCAAAAATAAACAGCTTGCTTTTCTTCCAAATTTTGCCTAACGTTACTCTTAGGTAACTCTAATTTACTTTTTTCGTAACAAAAGGTTCAGTTACAGCATTTATTAAACTTTATTTGACCTTGCTTTCTAAATTTAATATTTCAGAGTAAGTCACTGCTAACTCAGTGTTTTACAACATTAGTCAGAATCGTTAATCAGCATAGTCCTCTTGGCAATAATTGGAATAGCTGTTGAAACGTTCCTTCCCGTTCATGCCAAGCATCTAGAATCTACAGTCTCTTAGTGCTCTGCGGGACGCGAGGCGAATCGCGCTGTGCAGAGCTACGTAGACTACCTGCGATTCGTTTGTGGTCAGATACGCTTTCATTCCATGTCCTCCTACACATATGCTATCATATTAAATAAGGGTTATCAGCTTCGCATTTGTATACCACTAAGCAATGCCCTGCAGCAATCCAGCTATTTTCAAAAGGTCCTCAGATCCGAACCCTGGATGGGAAAACGAGCACAGGTAACAGCCAATTATGGTACGAGCAGCGTCCAATAAGTAATGCAGCACATTTTTTCGGCCAGTTTCTGTTGAATAAATGAGTTTTTTTGTGGGACATCGTGAAATATTCTCGCTTCAGCCCCTATAGTTTATGAAGTGCCGATAGGTGGTGGCGCCATGCGTAGCCTTCAGAATGGTGTCTGTAACGGAGTTGCGTTCCGACACGATACATGTCACTGAGTTTCTTTCGGCGGAAAAGCAGAGCGTCATAGATGTGCATAGCCGCGTGCAAAATGTTTACGGAGACTTGGCGTTGAACGAAAGCATGGTGAGTAGTTGGGCGAGGCATTTGTCATCATTGTAACAAGGTCGCACCAACCTGGCCCATATCCCGAGTGCCGACCGGCCGTACACAGCTGTGACTCTTGCAATGTTGTAACGTGCAGACACTCTCATTTGAGGTGATCCAAAGGGTCACAATCAAACATCTCGCTACTCAACTGGATGTCTCTGTTGGTACTGCTGACACACTCGTCCACCAACGATCAACTCAGAAGTGTGTTGTGCTACCCTCAGAAAACTGATGAAACGACTTCAGCATGTTCGTCGTCGCAAGGACGCCAACGAACTTCTCCTTTCCAGGACAACGCAAGTGAACCGTGGTTTATTTTCAAAGAATAAACTTTAAGAATTTATTTTATTTACTAGCGATTCATCAATGACATTAACACTTTTAATCATACTGTGTAAGCATGGAAGTAGTTGCCAGGTAGTAACTGCTGAAATCATAACTAAATTCCCTTTAACAAACGGGAATTTTATTCACTTTAATAATGCGTAAAGCATTTTTTAAAGAAACAGATTATAATCAGAAAGCACTAAATATATATTGTCTCGTGAGCACTTGTACAAAAAGCATGACAACGTCCTCTTGCCATGCCAGTGATTATTTGCTTAGTTTGTTTACCATTACTTTTCTTAGGGTTTTGGATATTCATTACCCTAGTAGGCTGGCGAACGTTTGATTTGTACTCTTTTTGCTAGTCAGTACTTCCTTTGTAGTAAATATTGCGTGGTACCCTTTTCCCCACTTTGTGGTTCGTCAGGGATTGCACCAAATTTCCACCAATTTCAAAATCATTACCATTATTTAGATTAGATTTAGAATAGATTCTTTTCTTGAGAAGGTCAGTTGTACACTTTGCTCCCAGTAAGCGGTATTACATTCCTTCGATAACGAGAGGCTCACACACCGTAAACCTTCATTAGGCTTACACGATCAACGTCAATTATATCGCAATCCAATAGGCCGAGTAGCAGGGGTGAGGTTACACAATGGTAGTGGAAATGCTATGAGACAGTATACTGACAGTCGTAGACGGACCACCTCACCGCAAGAGGATCGATGCGTAGTCCTAACCGTGAAAAGGAACAGACACCTCATTCCTTGGGCAGGTCGCTGTAGACCTAGAAAGAGTTCGTTAGTGTAGGGCGGAAGTTGATTAGGGTCAGCAGTAGTGGCCCAGAGTGATATTCTCTGACGCTCCACGCTTCACTGTGCACGTGATTATGGCCACCAGTAAGTGTGGAGAGGACCACGCATCTCAGAAGCTTCATGAAATTCGTAGGTATGACCTAGGCATTGTTGTGTGGATAGGCGTTATGCACCATCGCGCGAGGTACCGTTGCTCCACAGCGCTACTGCCGCTAAATTATTCTGTATCATGTCCGTCTGTTTACGGGTGCGGCAGGTTCAGAATCTCTGTTTATGGACGACAGTGCACGTCCACAGAGAAACATTAAAGTGTCGAACACACTGAGAAATAAAGATATTTTATACTACCCGGACCTAAACCCTATAAAGCATGCCTGGGATGCTCTTGGCAAACCTGTATCTCAACGAGCAGCGCCTCCCCGAACCGCGCAAGAACCAAAAAAACCGCCTTGAGTGCGGAGTGGGCCTAGGTCCTCAAGCGCTCCTCAACAGTTTGGCAACCAGCAGCAAAATGTGCATCAATACTAAATGAGTGCATATTCATTACTGAAAGTCCGATATCGATCTTTATGGTGGGAGTTCTACCTGTCTCAAAAATTAACATAATAATTATCAGTTATCCTTCGTTGGCATGTGGTGAAATCTCTACAATATTTCGTTGTAAACATACCTGTACTACATATTTACACCATTTCATTTCGTCAGTCATTGCCTGTGATTGCTACATCTACATCTACATCTACATCTACATCCATACTCCGCAACCCACCTGACGGTGTGTGGCGGAGGGTACCTTGAATACCTCCATCGGTTCTCCCTTCTATTCCAGTCTCGTATTGTGCGTGGAAAGAAGGATTGTCGGTATGCCTCTGTGTGGGCTCTAATCTCTCTGATTTTATCCTCATGGTCTCTTCGCGAGATATATGTAGGAGGGAGCAATATACTGCGAGACTCCTCGGTGAAGGTATGTTCTCGAAACTTCAACAAAAGCCCGTACCGAGCTACAGAGCGTCTCTCCTGCAGAGTCATCCACCTCCGTAATGCTTTCGCGATTACTAAATGATCCTGTAACGAAGCGCGCTGCTCACCGTTGGATCTTCTCTATGTCTTCTATCAACCCTATCTGGTACGGATCCCACACTGGTGAGCAGTATTCAAGCAGTGGGCGAACAAATATACTGTAACCTACTTCCTTTGTTTTCGCATTGCATTTCCTTAGGATTCTTCCAATTAATTTCAGTCTGGCATCTGCTATACCGACGATCAACTTAATGAGATCATTCCATTTTAAATCACTCCTAATGCTTACTTCCAGATAATTTATGGAATTAACTGCTTCCAGTTGCTGACCTGCTATATTGTAGTTAATGATAAGGGATCTATCTTTCTATGTATTCGAAGCACGTTACACTTGTCTACATTGAGATTCAATTGCCATTCCCTGCACCATGCGTCAATTCGCTGCAGATCCTCCTGCATTTCAGTACAATTTGCCATTGTTACAACCTCTCGATATACCACAGCATCATCCGCAAAAGCCTCAGTGAACTTCCGGTGTTATCCACAAGGTCATTTATGTATATTGTGAATAGCAACGATCCTACGACACTCACCTGCGGCACACCTGAAATCACTCCACTTCGGATGACTCCTCACCATTGAGAATGACATGCTGCGTTCTGTTATCTAGGAACTCTTCAATCCAATCACACAATTGGTCTGATAGTCCATATGCTCTTACGTTGTTCATTAAATGACTGTGGGGAACTGTATCGAACGCCTTGCGGAAAGCAAGAAACACGGCATCTACCTGGGAACCCGTGTCTATGGCCCTCTGAGTCTCGTGGACGAAGAGCTCGAGCTGGGTTTCACACGATCGTCTTTTTCGAAACCCATGCTCATTCCTACAGAGTAGATTTCTAGTCTCCAGAAAAGTCATTTTACTCGAACATAATAAGTGTTCCAAAATTCTACAACTGATCGACGTTAGAGATATAGGTCTATAGTTCTGCACATCTGTTCGACGTCCCTTCTTGAAGACGGGGATGACCTGTGCCCATTTCCAATCCTTTGGAACGCTACGCTCTTCTAGAGACCTACGGTACACCGCTGCAAGAAGGGGGGGGTGGGGGGGGGGTTGGGGGGGGGGGGAAGTTCCTTCGCGTACTATTGTCCAAATGCGTTTCGGTTCTTTAATTTTTAAGTAGTGCATGATATGTTCGCCAGTAAGTGTCAATCTATTGAGCACAATATTAGATCTTATAAAATATTTATATATGATTTCGCTATTTGATTTGGCAGTTAATTTTACGGAATAACGACATGCATAAGACGTTCTTCAAAATCAGTAATTTTGTTTGTTTTGTGCTTCCGGTACATCCACTTTAACGTAGTCTACGAAGCTAGAAGGGTAAATTTCAGTTTCTTGGAATCCACGGTGTATTTCTCGGCGCAGTGTGGACAAAGACGAAGGGGCGTCTTCCCGCCTCCTGCCCGCTGCTGCATTCGGCAGATAACGCTGCTGCCGCCATTGCCCCAACCCTGATGTCTTGCTTTCTTGTGGCCGGCGGAGTTTACATTCGTAATGCTGCTGGAGGGTTACCCAGATTAGGTGGGGTGTGAGCAGACCTTAAAAGATACGCTACAGCTCTCCTGCAGTTGGTCCTTACTCGACGTTTTTCATAAATGTCCTTGAACCAAAAAAATATTTCCTCCTAATCATAAGCAGCATACAGATAACCGGTTTCAAATGGTCTTTCTTAACGAATGCTTCAAATGAACAACTCGTCAGCATCATAAATTTACGTAATTGTCAAAGCAGTCTCACAGATACAGCCATTTATTCGCATTGCATTAAACAGATAAAAATGAGCAAAGGCACAATGGAAAACAAACTGACTTAAAAATAATTTTAATTTCCTGCATGAAATAGCTCAAAATTAAGTTGAAACAGCACAGAATTTATAACAGCGCAAACTGCTGGGAGGTATTAAGACAGGAATAATGAGACTGGAACAAATAGTACTGCTTCTAGAAAGCACTCTCTTGAAGGCATGTACTTAGCTAACAGCAGTTATACTGCAGAAATAACGTGACTGCTTTTGTACACTTACAACAACCATCTTCTAGTCTTCCACTCGCGGATAGCGTCTGCAGCAGAGAGTATTCCATCCTACATTTAGTGTACGTCTCAGTTACCGATACCAGTATTTAAATTATTTACTCGTTTTTACTTTGAGATGGATTCATCCGAAGATCAGTTTTCTACTGCGGATATTTTAATACTACATTTATTTCTGAGTTACCAAGTTTGTAATATTACGTAATTAAAGGTGACCTTTAGTTTCAGTAGCGCAGATATGCTCACGTTGTGACGACACTCGAGGGCTGTAGACAAGACAGCACGTAACATAATCAAGTATTAGTTGTGGATGGAAGCTATTTTGTTTAGCAGTTTAGTTACCAGTATATTAATGTCTCCCGTTTTTCTTGTCTTTTGCTCAAAAGATTGCTGAAACCGATGATAATACGATGCAACAACGTTTTACTAAATTATGTAGGAAAATCACTTGCTTCCCTCAACGTTTACAAATGGATGCTGTTGTAGTTCCGTCTATGTCTATCAAATAAACTGTTTAATGTTTTCTAAATGTTGTACGAAAGGACAGGGAAAAAATATGTACTAATTTAAGTGATGTCGTGGCGAGCATATATGCAGACATCAAAAGAATTCTGGGAGTTACAAAACTGCTCTCTACCTAATAGAACTTGAACTTTAATTCACACAATTAGTTACTCCCCCTATGGTGAATATATATTTGTACGTATTCGGAATCCTTTGGATGCATATTTCACAATTTTCATTTTAATTTTTCACTATTACCCTCTGGAACGAAATTCATCTCGGAAATAGCAACTTCCAAAGCGCTTAATAAATCTCAATGAACTGAGAAAAAGAGAGAGAAAGAAAAAAAGAAATGAAGCAGTACCTTTAGACATTTATTTTGTATTTTTTTTTTTTGTGAGATACCATAAATATGGTGAAGTCTGCACGTCCAACACATTATAAATACGCTATATAAAGGGCTGTCACGGAAGAGTTCTCTACCACACCCGCAGCGTATATGTAGCATACGGGAGCACTTTGTATTCATTGCGCCCTACAGCGGTCGCCACAACTGTACGTTGTCCCACTTTTAAGTTCAACACGTATTTAGAGACACGTCATACTCATTCCAGCATCGCTGAAAGCATGATTACTTAATATGACTTGCAGCCCAACTAGTACAGCCGATATTACGAGGAGTATGATGAAAGAATTTCTCTATATTTTCTAGGCAATATATCCATGGACTTCCAACATCAATTAGGAGATAACTTAGACTAGTGCTCCAGCAACGTCATAACGTTTAACGAAGCTAAACACGAAATGTAAGACAACATCGCTGAATGATTTTCGTATATCCTTACGATATTAAAACTTGAATCAGTAACGACAGGGTTCAAAGCAATAACAAATTTTACAGCGCAAGTTACTACAAAGGACACGAAAAACACAAAATATCAGTGCCATGAAACTAAAACACGAGAGCCATTAATATCATATTTCATATCATCTCAGACACTCCTCACATAAAACAATAACAAAGTTAATGACGAACACGATGCCGAAAATGTAATAAATTACGAATTGCCAAAAACATGGAAATATTTTACTGATTAGATGGTGGTGTCACATACCTTGTAATGCCTTTTACTGTTGTTTTTGTCTACTTACAGATTTAACCGTTCCTCTCAGAAACTGTTCTGCAAGTAGGGACATCAAGCCGTTAATGATTTTCTCGTTCCTGCTTTCTTAACAAGCGAAAATTTAAGTGATCGATAGGAATATTTCTGAAGATTTGAATACTTTTCTTGCGTATAACGAAACACCGTCAACACATATCATCCTGGTGATCGGCACTGTCGCCTTGTATCAAATAGAAACGAATTATCCCATCAAGTATAATTTGTCATAGCCGGCCCGGCAAGCCGCTTCCCGGGCAGGAAGGCGTGCCGGTCCCCGGCACGAGTGCGCCTGGCGGATTAGTGTCGAGGTCCGGTGTGGCAGCCAGCCTGTGGATGGTTTTGAAGGCGGTTTTCCGTCTACCTCTGCGAATGCCTGCTGGTTCCCCTTATTCCGCCTCAGCTACACTGTGTCGGTGATTGCTGCGGAAACACCGTTTCAACATACGCGTACACCATAATTACTCTACCAGGCAAACATTTTTGGTTAAAATAGTCTGGAATGAGACTTTCCCGGAGAGCCTACTGGGGAGAGAACAGTACTGAGTTCGGTGTGGGGCGGCGGTGGAGTGGGTATACTGCTGAGCCCTGTTGTGGGGTTGTGAACCACCGAGGGCTATAACGGGATGTAGCCTCTCCATCGTTTCTAGGTTGAAACGTCCCCTTAGAACAATTTCTGAATTACTGTGCTGATAAACCTCTTACACTATTTGCTTTTCAAACAGCTGGGCAAAACTGAACGTACTCAAACATTCACTAAAGTGACACACAATATTTTTAGCGCAACGCAATCTGACTTTCAGAAATCCGTACAAAGGAATGGCCCTGATTAACATTAACCTGTACCTTTCACAAATCACTTACCTCACAAAAATCTTGGTTACTCGAACTACTGCAATACAGCGAGCGCCACTACTGCCAGCTAAATAAAAGATTCAAACTACGGAAGGCACTAACTACTGATAGGCATAGTTAGCAAATGAAAGATTTTAATAGAGAACAAACAATGTATTTACCTTAATATTGTTGAAAAAGCATGATATACATAGCAGTTCATAATATCCATTCTGTACTCAAAAATCCGCCATTTCATTTCCCACATCCACCACTGCTGGCGGCTCACCTCCAACTGCGCAACGCTACGCGCTGTTCACATCCAGCTGCCCAACACTACAATGGCAGACAACAATGCAAACTAGCCACAGACTGCACATAGCACAGCCAGTGATTTTCATACAGAGTGCTACGTAGCGTTGCCAATAAGAAAACATAAACAGCCTACTTACATAGCCCCCATGCTCCCCACAAAAAATTGTACAAATTGTTTTGGGCATTGGCCACTAACGATTTGATAAAATTTTTCATAATTGTAATTACAATAACAAAGAAATCAAATGCACACACTTATTAATACAATGTTGGTCAAAAGCTAAAATTTTCTCACAGTCCATAAAGACAGTCCTGATCATTCATCATAATAGTAATTACAGTTTTTTTTCACAAAGTCTCATTAGTAAAAGAAATTGCACACAGAAATAGTGGATTTCCATGCAGTCTTGAAGAAGTAGTGTTGTCCTTCCAACGGAAAGACAGTGCTGACTCTTGACATGCTGACAGGTAATGGGCCACAACAGAGCAAACCCACAGCAGAGTCATTCGACGTTTTGAAGAAGATTAGTAGGTAGGTCATCACAGAGTAGACCCACTGTAGTCCTGGTAGAGATTACGGTATTGGTGGGCCACCAGAGGTGCAGACCCACTGCAGTCCTTGTAGAGATAATGGTATTGGTGGGCCATCAAAGATGCAGACCCACTGTAGTCCATGTAGAGACAGCCAGCAGCCATCTGTTGCTACTGTGCAGGTGCACATTCACCATCGAAGAGTCTTGCAGTTAATAGAGCAAGTCCATAACCACCACTTGTGCACTCACAAAGTTTTTGGAATTGTCCTTAGAACCAGCAATGCTGTTATCCAGTCCCTTGCTGAATTATTAACACACGTGCAAACACTAACAGTCCTTTTTTTTTTTTAGATATTGTGCATATACCACGACCAACAGAAATGTGTGCAGTGAAATGAATGCTTATAAGTTACTTAGTTTAGCGCAACGCAATCTGAGTTTCAGAAATCCGTACAAAGGAATGGCCCTGATTAACATTAACCTGTACCTTTCACAAATCACTTACCACACAAAAATCTTGGTTACTCGAACTACTGTAATATAGCGAGTGCCACTACTGCCAGCTAAATAAAAGATTCAAACTACGGAAGGCACTAACTACTGATAGGCATAGTTAGCAAATGAAAGATTTTAATAGAGAACAAACAATGTATTTACCTTAATAGTGTTGAAAAAGCATGATATACATAGCAGTTCATAATATCCATTCTGTACCCAAAAATCCGCCATTTCATTTCCCACATCCACCACTGCTGGCGGCTCACCTCCAACTGCGCAACGCTACGCGCTGTTCACATCCAGCTGCCCAACACTACAATGGCAGACAACAATGCAAACTAGCCACAGAATGCACACAGCACAGCCAGTGATTTTCATACAGTGCGCTACGTAATGTTGCCAATAAGAAAACATAAACAGCCTACTTACAAGGTGCAGTGCAAAGTATTTCACATGCCCTTTTTACCATATATTAACTTGAAGTCTTTTTTATAATATTTTGGAGGACGAAAAGTGACAAGTAGCCATAATAAACTTCCAGTTGCAATTATGTTAAAAACCTGGGTTGTACAGACCTCCTAATCATTTTTGTTGAAGAAAAACATATGACTATATTATATTTTTCCTTTTCCCTGCCCCTAACCCCCCACCCCACCCCTGCCCTACACCCCGCTCCCTCCATAGCCCACTGGTATGGGTGCCCTTGTTCCATACTCATGCGTTTAGTCTTCCATGACCCATACTACGCCAACAAGCAGTATTTTTTCTTACTAACTATTTACATTTACTAATATTATTTATAGGCAACATTAACGTTTTAGATTGGTTACAGAATTGGAAACGAAATATATGAGTCGATCACAGTGTTTAAATTGCATTTGATAATCATGAAATCATTGCTCTTATATGTAATCGACACACATTGTAGGCTCTCCTTGACGTTATTCAGTTTGTACATTGACCACACAGTGAATGATGAATGAAACCAACAACAAATTAGGAATAGGTACTAAAATTCAGGGAGGGAAAATAAAAATTTCCGGTTAGCAAATGACATTATAATTCTATTAGATACAGCGAAGGACTGACGACAGCTGTTTAACGGAGCGGATGATGTCTCGAAATGAGGTTATAAGATGAATGTCAAGTACAATTACAGAATAGTAATGGAATTAGTCCACTTCAATCAAAAGATGCTGAGAGTGGTAGATTACAAAATGAGACACTAAATGTAATAGATGAGCTATGCTATTTTGGCAGCAAAATATGTATGGCCAAACTAGAGGAGATAAGAAATACAGACTGGTCATATCAAGAAAAGCGTTTCTGAGAACAAACTTCTTTAACATTGAATATAAATTTCAATTAAAGAAGTCTTACACAAGTGAAACACTGGAGATAAGTAGTTCAGATAAGAGGAGGACAGAACCTTTCCGAAATGTGGTGCTACAGAAATGTGTGAAATTAGACGAGTAGATCGAATAGCGAATGAAGTAGTCCTCAGAGCGATGGGGAAAGAGAAATTTGCTGCACAACTTGAGTAAAGAAAGGATAGGTTCATAGGACATGTTCTAAAGTAGCAAAAAATCGCCATTTTAATAACGCAGGAATGCGTGAAGGTCGAAAATTATAGAGGGAGACCAGGGCTTCCGTAGTGTAATCTCGACCAATTCGGTGTTGTTCTCAGTACCTGCGTAGATATGAAAAGGATAGCACAGAACAGAGTGGCGTGGAGAGGTGCTACAAATCTGTCTTTGGATTACAGATCACAACAACAACAACAAAATTTTATTTGAAACATTTTCCCAATACCTAGGAACTGCCGGGCGCTGTGGCCAAGTGGGTCTAGGCGTTCAGTCCGGAACCGCGGTGCTGCTACGGTCACAGGTTCGAATCCTGTCTCGGGCATGGGTGTGTTTGTTGGTACCTTTGGTTAGTTAGGTTTAAGTAATTCCAAATCTAGGGGCCTGATGACCTCAGATGTTAAGTCCCATAGTGCTCAGAGCCATTTGAACAATTTGGACCCAGAAACTTGGGTTCACAGTACTCGCTGATCATATGCATAGGCGTTGTATGGTGCTTGAATCTTCAAAAATCTGTCTGAATGGAGTGTAAAGAGTGCCATGAATATTAATAGTAAATGTACAGGATGGTTCGTTGACCGTGACTGGGTCAAATATCTAAGGAAATAAGCGTCAAACGAGAAAACCACAAAGAACGAAACTTACCTAGCTTGAAGGGAGAAAATTGATGGCGCTATGGTTGGCCCGCTAGATGGCGCTGCCATGGGTCAAACGGATATCAAATGCGTTTTTTAAAAATAGGAACCCCCATTTTTTATTACATTTTCGTGAAGTACGTAAAGAAATATGAATGTTTTAGTTGGACCACTTTCTTCGCTTTGTGATAGATGGCGCTGTAATAGTCACAAACATATGGGCTCACAATTTTAGTCGAACCGTTGGTAACAGGTAGGTTTTTAAAATTAAAATACAGAACGTAGGTACGTTTGAATATTTTATTTCAGTTGTTCCAATGTGATACATGTACTGTAGGGAAGCAGCATAATCACGCCATATAAAATTCACATCAGTCTTTCCATTGTGTGCCAGCCAGTCCGCTGTAACTAGCTCTGACATCATAAATGTTGCGCAATATTTTAAAAAATCAAGTAAATAACCTGATACGTTTCTAGCATGTCAGGAGTAATACTAAATCAATATGTGTTGAATATCAGCTCAATAACTTTAACCATTTTCGAAATTTGGACATTTTTCTGTAAAAATCATTGGCGCAACAGAAAAGAGCAAGAAACTTAAAAATTTATATTTGGAGTCCTTGTTCATAATAATTTAGTAGAAACAGTATTCTGGATCTCACAAATTAAAATTTTAATTGAAATTCATGATTTTCTGGTTTTTGCCTTAAAAATTAAGGAAGCAATATAGATTAAGTAGGCAAATAAATAAAGCTGGGATGTTTAAATTTAAGTAGAAGGGAGATCCAATATAATCATAAAGATTTGAGAAGTTTCAACTGAATAACTATAAAACTATAGCGATAGCGTATCTCCAAAGGGCAAGTTCAGAGCTCGTCTACTGCGTGTAGTGTAATTAAATTAATTCTCTCGCCCAAAATATTTGACTTAGCCACGTCAGACTTTTATTATGATTACTTAACTGTGTGCTTATTGCACATTTAAATTGAGAGCTTCATCGGCCATCAGCAAAGGAAGCAATGATTTATTCGTTAACTTAAAGTGGTGCATTACTAGCCCAATGGCTAGTCGGGAGAGCGGATTTGATCAGACGTTCCCTTAGCCGTCCACACCGCAGCTTTACATGTAAGAACGCTGCGTGAGGAAGGAAGGCCCCAGTTCTCTCCAGACGCTGATTAGCGCACCACCTGTGCCGCGAGTCGCGTCGCGTCGATATCTTTGCTATAAACAGCCTCGGATGCCGTAATAAGTTAGTCGGGATATGCGTAACCATGAAATCATTTTCGAGTGAAGTGTTAATTCTGGGATGACTTTAATGATCTATCTTCAGTTTGTGTATGTCGTATTTTCACGTGCCGCCGCGGGACAGACGTTCTACCATTATTAAGCGTGGGGTTTGATGAACATTATCATCAAATTATGGTGAGCATTCACTTAAAAATTTAATTTGAACAGTTATAGTTACATCAGTGCATCAGACTTTGAACTGCTCTGGTAGTTGGATTGTGTGGTTTCTTTTTGGTCTGTGACTTTCAGAATATAGTGAACATTTTAGAGAGAATGGTTTTTTAATTATGAATCCCAGACAATCTCGTAATTCTTCAGAGCTATAAGCTGTAGCTATAAGTGTATTTCTCAGATGAAGTGGGTACTAGGAATTCTAATTACAAGCTTCATGTTTTGCTAATCACTTTCTGGTTGCCAATATTGTAGTTAGAGAGCCAGTGTTGAGAACGGCAGACAACAGCATTAAATAAATTATAGGAAAATTTAAATACCAAAATTCCACCCGCCGCCCCACAGTACCTTTGTGAACTTATCATTTCTGAGAACGGATGCTGTTACAGCGTGATTACTGTAAATACCACATTAATGCAATAAATGCTGAAAATGACGTCCGTCAACCTCAACGCATTTGGCAATAAGTGTAACGACTTTCCTCTCAACAGCAAGTAGTTCGCCCTCCGTAATGTTCGCACATGGGTTGACAATGTGCTGACGCATGTTGTCAGGCGATGTCGGTGGATCACGATAGCAAATATATTTTAACTTTCTCCACAGAAAGAAATACGGGAACGTCAGATCCGGTGAACGTGCGGGCCATGGTATGGTGCTTCGACGACCAATCCATCTGTCATGAAATATGCTATTCAATACCGCTTCAACCTCACGCCAGGTATGTGCCGGACATCCATAATGTTGGAAGTACATCGCCATTCTGTCATGCAGTGAAACATCTTGTAGTAACATCGGTAGAACAGCATGTAGGAAATCAGCACACATTGCACCATTTAGATTGCCATCGATAAAATGGGGGCCAAATGTCCTTCCTCCCATAATGCCGCACCATACACTAACCCGCCAAGGTCGCTGATGTTCCACTTGTCGCAGCTATAGTAGATTTTCCGTTACCCAGTAGTGCATATTATGCCGGTTTATGTTACCGCTGTTGGTGAATGATGCTTCGTCACTAAATAGAACGCATACAAAAAATCTGTCATCGTCCCGTAGTATCTCTTGTGTCCAGTGGCAGAATTATACACGACGTTCAAAGTATTCGCCATGCATTTCCTGGTGCATAGAAATATGATGCGGGTGCAATCGATGTTGATGTAGGATTCTCAACAAGCACGTTTTTGAGATCACCGATTGTCGTGCAATTTGTCTGCTACTGATGTGCGGATTAGCCGTGACAGCAGCTAAAACACCTACTTGGACATCATCATTTGTTGCAGGTCGTGGTTGACGTTTCACATGTGGCTGAACACTCCCTGCTTCCGGTGAACGGTTGTGACACTTGGATGATGTCGTCCAGGATACGGAGCAGCATAAATAGCACCCTCCCGAAGGGCATTTTGATCACAATAGCCATACATCAACACGATATCGACCTTTCCCACAGTTGGTAAACGGTCCATTTTAACACGGGTAAGGCATCAAGAAGCAAATACCGTCCGCGCTATCGGACTGTTACGTGATACCACGTACTTACACGTTTGTGACTATTACAGCGCCATCTGTCACAAAGCGAAAAAAGTGGTTCAACTTGGAGTTAAATATTGAAGTGTAACTATAAAAAATGTGGAGGAGAATCCGTAGCTAGTATGTTACAAATATAGCCTAATGCTGGTAGATCCAGAAATTCACGTATTCTATAATAGTGGATATTTCATTCACACTATGCACCAGTTTGTTCAGTACACACCACTGGACGCCACTCTGCCACATCGCGTCAAAGAGCGGATATTTTACACGATACCAGTGCTCTCGACGCCGTCTCTTGTAACTACAATTGCCATCACTTCTGTTGTTGCAAACTGCTCTAGAGAGTACCTGTGTAGTAGACGAAGTTTCGACATTCTACCAGGGATCTCGCGTTTTGGTAGGCACCGGAGGGCGCGCATGGATAAGGAAGCACGGTAAGTCTTATATATAATGTGCTATGGGATGCATGGGAGTTGGATATACAACCTCATCTCCTTCTTCCACCTCTCTCTTTCCACCCCCTCGTATCTCCCTCTCTATCTTCTCCTTCGCTCTCCCTCTGTCCTCTTTCTTCCCTCCTTGCTGCGTCTATTTCCTCCCACCCCCTCTCTATCAACTCCATACGCGCCTCCCCTATCCGACACTGAGCTTTGTTAATTGCAATTGAAAATTAAACATAGATTTGGAAATAAAATTGTTCACAGTGAGCAGGTAAATCTATGCGATCGTTGGTATAGGTGTATAAAATAAACCTCTCTAGAAGGGGATTCTGTTGCTTCAATGACACTATTTCATACAGTTTTACTCTGATAACAGGCAGGCTTAGTAGGATTCGACCGTTTCAGGTTCCTGAGTAGTCTATATGCACGTATTCCATAAATACAAATATCCTGTTTCTTGTTAAAACCGACTGCTGCATAAAAGAAAACAATGAAACCGATATTTAATTGTCGTGAGGCTGCAGCAAAGTTGAAACGTCCCCTTAGAACAAATTATACACGACTGTGCTTAACCTGACACACAATATTTTTAGCGCAACGCAATCTGACTATCAAAGATCCCTGCAAAAGAATGACCCTGAGTAACATTAAACTATACCTTTCAGAAATCACTTACCTCACAAAAATCTTCATTACTCGAACTACTGCAATACGGCGAGCGACCCTACAGCCAGCTAAATAAAAGACTCAAACTACTGAAGGCACTAACTACTGATAGGGATAGTTAGCAAATGAAAGATTTTAATAGAGAACAAACACTGTATTTACCTTAATATCATCAAAAATCATAATATATGTAATTTAAAAACTCCGCCATCTCTCTCCTCACATCCACCACTGCTGGCGGCTCACCTCTAACTGCGCAACGCTACGCGCTGTTAACAGCCAACTGCCGCTGCCCAACACTACAATGGCAGACAACAATGCAAACTAGCCACTGACTGCACACAGAACAGCCCGTGTTTCATACAGAGCGCTACGTGGCATTACCAATATAAAAATCTAAACAGCCAACTTACATAGCCCCCATGATCCCCACAAAAAATTTTACAAATTTTTTGGCCAGTGGCCAATAATGATTAGTAAAAATTTTTCATAATTACAATAACAAAGATATCAAATGCACACACTTATTTATACAATGTTGGTCAAAAGCTAAAATTTTCTCACAGTCCATAAAGACAGTCCTGATCATTCATCATAAGAGTAAACCTGCAGTTTGTTATCTCAAAGTCTGAGCAGTAAAAGACAATGCACACGGAAGTAGTGGATTTTCATGCATGCTTGAAGAAGTAGTGTTGTCCTTCCAACGGAAAGACAGTGCTTACGCTTAACATGCAGACAGGTAATGGGCCACAACAGAGCAAACCCACAGCAGATTCATTTGACTTTTTGAAGAATATTGGTAGGTAGGTCATCACAGAGCAGACCCACTGTAGTCCTGGTAGGGATTATTGTATTGGTGGGCCGCCAGAGGTGCAGACCCACTGCAGTCCTTGTAGAAATTGTGGACAGGCCCACTGTAGTCCTGGTAGAGATTGTGCTATTATGAAACGTCCCCTTAGAACCAATTATATACGACTGTGCTTAACCTGACACACAATATTTTTAGCGCAACTCAATCTGACTATCAAAGATCCCTGCAAAAGAATGGCCCTGAGTAACATTAAACTATACCTTTCAGAAATCACTTACCTCACAAAAATCTTCATTACTCGAACTACTGCAATACGGCGAGCGCCACTACTGCCAGCTAAATAAAAGATTCAAACTACTGAAGGCACTAACTACTGATAGGGATAGTTAGCAAATGAAAGATTTTAATAGAGAACAAACACTGTATTTACCTTAATATCATCAAAAATCATAATATATGTAATTTAAAAACTCCGCCATCTCTCTCCTCACATCCACCACTGCTGGCGGCTCACCTCTAACTGCGCAACGCTACGCGCTGTTAACAGCCAACTGCCGCTGCCCAACACTACAATGGCAGACAACAATGCAAACTAGCCACGGACTGCACACAGCACAGCCAGTGTTTCATACAGAGCGCTACGTGGTATTACCAATATAAAAATCTAAACAGCCTACTTACAAAGTATCTTCAATATGCTGTCCACCATTTCCTGCAACAAGCTGGCATAAAGAAACGGCATGTTCCACAACATATGGGAGTGGCTCAGGGTTTACGTTCCGAATGCGTTTCGTAGTGTATGCCCTAAGCTTCTTTTGTACTCGGAGCACTGAACGAAGCATCATTTCAGCAACGCCACAGCCAGAAATCACATGGATTAAGACTATGTGTGTGTCGACCTCGGTGTCCGATCTGTTGTAGGCGCTTCAATCCGGAACCGCGCAACTGCTACGGTCGCAGGTTCGAATCCTGCCTCGGGCATGGATGTGTGTGATGTCCTTATGTTGGTTAGGTTTAAGTAGTTCTAAGTTCTAGGGGAATGATGACCTCAGATGTTAAGTGCCACAGTGCTCAGAGCCATTTTTAAGATTATGTGATCTGGACGTACGGACTGTAGAGAAATTATGGCTGATAATTCTAGAACTTCCAAAGCGCCTCTGCATCAGCTGCTTTACCTGCTGTGCAGTATACGGAGGAGCTCCACCTTATATGAAAATGATCCTACCCACACATATACGCTGTTGAAGGGTAGCGCGTTGGTGCGCGAAAGACTCTCCCAGCGTGTGCCAGCGACGGCACAGGTAACAGTGGTCGCAGGCACAATCTCTTGGAGAAAAATATAATCCTACGATAAACGGTGCTGTCAACTCGCACCATCCAGTTATTTTGCTCAGTGAAGCGGTATCGGTTGGTATGCGTGTGGTTTTGTCCATATTCTGGAATTCCATGTACTGAAATGTCCTTGTAGATGGAAATTCACTTCGTCAGTCTACAGAACATTCAATGGAAATTCATTGGCCACTTCCTTACGGGAAAGAAATTCTAGAGCAAAGTTGGTCATAATGGCGAGTGAACATGAAGTAACAACCGAAAATGTTTAATTGTGTATGTATACTAATTCAGGGTGTTTCGTACAGTTTTAAGGACCATGCTCATAGGCATGTCCGAGGTTCGGCCATTCCCGTAGCACTGCATGTTTCTACACCACCACTCGACCCGTCCTGCAATGCGGTAGGCACATCTTCTACTGACGTCGGGTCAAATAATTTCTTCCCTCTGCCACGCTGATGTTGAAGAGGATATGCCTTTCGAATTCTTTAATCATTTTCTCCAGACTCTTCGCAGATACAAGACCAATGCCTTTGCTCATACCCTTGAGTATTTATTTCGTGCCACAGAAAGAACGTTGCAGTATGATTAAGAAGAGATTCGCAGGGTTTCAAATGTGTGAAAGGCTTTTTGAGGGTTTCACCGCGAAACTCGGTTCGGGAAGACATCAGTTAAACAATTATCTGCGTGTGTTATAATGGTGACGATTTTCCTTGAATGTGACAATACAAAGCTTCAAACAGCTTAACCAACAAACGCTTTGCTTCTTTTCGAGAGCCTCCTGATTTGAATCTACAAATCTTCATCCTGCAATAAAAATTTTAAGTGTGCACTGTTATTTCAGGCAGTTCAATGTTAGCAACCACACCGTCTGCTTTCTTCTATCTTCATCGACACTCGTTGCCATCCAAGCTAGAACTGCTGTGGAATTACTGCTGTAATGTCCCCCTTTGTACACTGAAACAACTTTGGACACAGCACACATTCGCGGCTGTTATTCGCTCGTGTGTATTAACCCTTATGTAGTGTTCACAAGGGACGAGTCAGCTAACATTAATGAGGGGCTGTAGGAGTTCCTTGACGTCACTTCCTGCTAGGAGCCATTTCTTCACGTGAAACACAAAATAAGTCTTGCGATATTCCATCATTTTATCCGATACTCCTTGACCAATGAATCCCACTATGACGAAGCTGTGGACAGTTTTTTAGCTTCCCCGATATCTTTAGAATGGGATTCAGTCTCAAGGAAGATGTGTATGTACATCTGGGGGACGACCAGCTCAATCGAGTCGAGGGTCTCCGATAAGTCATGGAAACCCGTCTTTTCAAGGCTGCGCTCTCTAAGCAAATACTGTTGTAGGTCATCACTGCCTGATATTCAAGCATCAGCTATCCGTAATAATATCCCAGTACTTCGTAAACGCTGTCGATTCGTTGACTCTGCAATTGCTTTGTTTCCCTCTTAAACGCATGAAGTTTTATCTTTGATTGACGTTCTTGTCAGCAACAGAGTTGTCTATTACGCCCGCTGTTTACTCCAATGTGTGAAATCCTTTAGCAACGTTGCAAGTGGCTCTCCTTGGGAGTGGCGGAAAAATTGTTAGCCGAAATATCAGTACAAGAATGAATAATGTCCCGGACGCTTTCCCGAAAATTGATGTATTATTCGATCCGTCAAGAAGCCAAGTTCTGCGATATTTCGGCAAGAAGCAAGAACGCTTTCTATGACACAAGCAGAACTTTTTCAGCAGAAGCCAATATTTGGGAGGTATGCGCTGCTTCTAAGCGCCAGAACGTTGAATCTCTCGGAACTATGTGGTAAATGGTACTAAATACATAAATGTGTGACCAGGGCCTCCTGTCGGGTAGACCGTGCACCGGGTGCAACTCTTTCGATTTGACGCCACTTCGGGAACTTGCGCGTCGATGGGGATGAAATGATGGTTATAGGGGCAACACAACACTCAATCCCTGAGCGGAGAATAATCTCCGACCTAGCCCGGAAGAGAACCCCGGCTTTTAATATTGACAGTCTGTCGCGCTGACCACTCCGCTACCGAGGACGGACGAAAACTACACTCATTGGGAAACATATTAGTGGTTAAAGATTTTTCATACTCAGTTACCTTCGTGGTATAAACCCTGTGTTGTGGAAGTACGTCATTTTAATGCAACGGGAAATTGAAGATTTATCACAAACGCGTCGTTCTTGGTGGAATTTGTAATAATTAAATGTCAGTTAATAACATATTGGCGATTAAAGTCTTTAGGAGATCTTGACATAAAACACAAAGTCGTTGATAGAATTTCAACGCAGTGTACATGGAGAAGGTTACAAGGCAGAAAGGCGTGTGTGGCACGTTCGAATTCCGCTATACGTACAATTTTTTTCTTTTACCTTCGGAGGGACTTTCCTATTAAATTAGTTGAAATAATGTTTGTAACATTCGATGTTATGTAAACATAAGTGCTCTGTCCCTCAGGACTGAGTGTATACGATTTTATTAGGTTTTATGAGTTCCTTACTGTCTTAAGATAGAACTTACTTTTTCCCCTTACAACATGCTCAAGGTTATTGAACTTTTACATATGTACACTACAGGCAAAACAACACGAAAAGCGTGTGGAAAAGGGAGGAAATCACCATTTAGTAGAGGTAACATAAGGATTTTAGCCGCATCCTTATCGTAAACAAACTATGCAGGTTGTGAGCCAAATAAAGCCGAAAGCTGCCGCTGGAGAGCGCTGTGGGTGGAAATCACGTTAACCAGCTCTTTCGGAGCGAAGGCTGTGCAACATCTCATGAAGTAGGATTTCTCGTCCGTGTCGACATCAATGTTAGCAGACTCGTCCCATGTGAGGACAGCCTTAGCTTTACGTCCACCCACACAGCGGAGCGGTACGGTGTGCCGCAGGTGCAAGCTATTGATGGCTAGCCATTTGCGCCGAGAGCGTCGATGCCCCTACAGGACGAGACGAGATGTGACGGGACAGGAAGGCTTCCGACTGCCTCGTGTTTCTGGCTGCACTGCAGACGCCGGCGTCTCTCCCTGCCTGTAGACAAGTCCCTGAGGAGAACAGCCTTTGAGTCGCCGGCAACCTCCCTAACACGTAACGTACCCGGAACGTATTGTTTGTTGCGTCCCTCATTTTATTACTCAGCAGAGAAAGAAGGGACTTCGGGTGAGGGGGCCGAAGCACGACACTGCCGGATAGAAAAACTTTTGTAATTACGTTCCGCACGGCCTTCTGTCCTTTCTGCACCTCGATGCAGTCTGTGTTGCTTTTGCATCCCCGCTTTGAACCTGAAAGGTCGGGAATGTCGGAGAAGGCGCCTGCTCTTTTTTTATATACTCTCACACTAGCCTGTCTCTTCAGCTAAGAGTTTCCTTTTGATGTACAAAAAATGCTTTCTCATTAACTGCTTGGCACGCAAATTTGGTCTTGGGTTAGTTCCCTTAATTTAATTCTTCTTAATCTACATTTCGTCGGTAATCCACTTTTGACGCTGCGTTGTAGGAATAATTGCGATGCTACTTAGAGTTCTAGAAGGTGGAAATGAAACCAACAAAGCAAGTAACTTACACCATTTCTCTGTAGCCATTGTAATCTAACTGTGATCTCACAAAGCCTCAAAAGAGCAGCGTACATTTCCCTGAATATCTGACAAAACAAAGCATTTAATTTTCCGGTGACACCAGAGAAGTATTCCCCACCGGCATCCCCGCTATTACATACACGTAACAAACTGTCACACTCTTTATCCTTTCTTAGAAAAACATGTTTCTGTGTTGTTCTGGGTTTTAAAATGTAGGAAAGCTCCACAGTCGAATAAAGAAACTCCAGCCGCTAAAACGGGGAAGTACGAAAATATGAATGTATTGAGCAATATTACGTAGACCAACCCTGTCTCTTATTGGGACATCTGTAAGATTTATTGTCTAGCCTTTTTTTAGTTAGATACAACACTTTTACTACTTATAGCCTTTTTGCATGCTCGTGCTCCAGGGGGGATTCAGTCTCGGACATCTGATTAGTGAAATATAACACGATCGTTGAAACATTTTAGCGTTATTGAATCCGAGATAATGCCACGTATACATCAGCTACAGCGTTTTACGGTCTGCTATTTTAATAGATAGTAACTGTAAATTACTTATTACTTATTACGTTCTCTTTTACGAAAAGGTGCAATGAAAAGTAGTTACATCACAGTGAGCTTATTATTATTTTGTATTTCGACATAACTGTCATCTAAGAGTGTGACTGAATGACATTTAAATTGCTTATATGACTCCACAAAGGATCATCAAGCCACAGTCACTAAAACAATAAAAATTTTGAAAGGTTACATTACTAGTTTCGACACACTTCGTCGTCATTTTAAATACAATCACAAACTAAGAATACTGCATTAATAGTTGCAGCCACACATCTTTAAAGTACTACGAAAAATACACTAAAGCAGAAACGGTATCTGCTTCACTTTACTGGTTTTAGTGTATCTTTCGTAATGTTTGGAAGAAGTGTGGTTGCCATTATTAATGCAGTTTTCCAGGTTTTTGATTACATTTTAAAATGACGAGTCAGTGCGTCGAAACTAGTGATGTAACTTTTAAAAATTTTGTTGTTTCAGTGGCTGTGGCTTGACGACCGCTTGTGATGTCAAATAAGCATTCTAAACCTTGTTAGTATTTACGGTTGAGATATGCCCCTTCCTTTGTCCCACGCAATTTTGCATTTCAGGCACTTGAATAATCTGCAGTTCTTCCATAAGCGGTAGGGTCGTCTATTAATGGGGTCTGTGAAGATCTATATACTCGTGGCCTGTAAATGCTGCTAGAGTGAGTTCGGGAAGTGTATATTACCCCCCAAAAAGACCTGTAGCTAATTACGTCTCGAGGGATGTCTCTAGAGTACCAGTCGTAAATACATGTGGAGAGGTACATGGTGTATTTGGACACTCACTCCAGAGGATATGCTTTCGAACCCATCTTCAACCACCATTATTAAAGTTTACGTAGAGAGGAGCGCCAGGATACTTTCTTAGAAAAGCAGGGAAACTTTGTTTCCTATGTATGTTCAGTCCGAGCATGTGCTTATTCTTAATGAACACGTCATCCACAGTGTGTCTGCTTCTCAATTACACCGTAGCGTGTTAACGTCAGGGACAAGCCTGTACTCTGAAAATATTCATTCCAAATTCAGAAATGAACCAATGTTAATAAAAGTATCAATCAATTTTATGAACTCATGGTTTCATACAACAGAAACTAATAATCTGCTAATAGCTGGAAAGGGCTTTGGAAATGCATGTGCTATAGAAGACTAGTAAAGTTTCGCTGTTATCCCCAGAATTTCAGTGTTTGCTTTCAGACGAAGTATCATCACTTCCAAGTTCATAAAGTACTCATGAGTAATGTCAATTCGCTTTTCTTTTAGGTTTCTAGACCCTGGAATGCCCACAGTGATGTTTTGTTCAAAATTTTTGCTTACTTCTAAATCTAAAATAATACGCCAGATGGTTCTGCACGGTGGATGACACTTCGCATTATATTCCTCCATTACCTTCTTTCTGGATAAGTTCACTGTTAGAAGTAAAAGACTGTTTACTCCATAATTGTTAATTTCTACTACCAGTTCTTACATTACATGCACCGTGGACACAATAGAAAGATTTCATAATTTTCTGGGATACTGGTTTTTCCAATTTGCGAAGAGTGTTTCGCAAGAAGAAAGTCTCTTCCCACGTGTAATTTTGAGTAAGTTCATAACACTACGCTACGGACTTATTAATATACCTGTGGACTCCAGTATATTATCAACTACCTCTTTTAATTGATACAACTGGAAAGCACTCACTTATACAAGCGAATCTTGTGCACAGAGTGATTCAGCTGCTCTTACCGTTGGATTTTAGGCAAGCAGTAACGTCACGGAGCTCACGAGTATATTTTTCATATTCTCTCGCCCACTACTCGCAAATTCTTAAACCTACAGGAATAATGATCATGATTGTTTTGCAGTTAAATTTTGTACTGTGATACGTTTTCACTGGAGGCCACAAATTTCGAGTTGTAGAAGAAAAACCAGTTTCAATGTCACTTTTTTACATTTATATTGAATAATTCAAAAACTACGGTCTCCAGGAAAATCCTATCGCAGTACAAAATTTAAATGCATTAAATTTCCTACAATACGTTCTTGTTAATTCTTTCTGTAGGACTAATAGTTTGCGTACAGTGAGTGATAAATTACGAAAATATTGCATGTGGTATTTGAAGGAGTTTTGGATTGCATATCAGCCAGCGATAGGGACAGCTGCAGAGCAGCTGCACCAAACTTCTACAGAACTGTGCTGTTAAACCTATGTTGTGCCTTTCCCACTTTAAAATTTGTCTTATGTCTTCCTCCCGTCAGTCCAGACCACTACAGGTGGTACCTCCAGATATTGAGTCATCAGCATCAAACAGTGGCTTTGCCTTTTAAGTTCTTGGCATAAATTACGCCCAATTATCCTTCTACTTATCCGTTAAAGAGCGCCAGAGTAGACGACCCGGAATACTGTTAGAAAGAGGTTTTCTTCAAAGTCCCTACATTCCTGGATAGTTCACAGTAGAGGAGATTGAAGAAGTGGAAATCTATTAAAAAATGTTAAAGATTTTCTTTCTTAATATACACCATTCATACAGAATTCGTCGTGGCCACAGATAGGATTATGGTTCTGCAAAAGCACTCTTATTTTGAAGCATATAAAGCTCATTAATAACAGCAAAAGAGAACATACTGCAAACCTTTTCACAATATTAAAATTCAATTGTTAATCAACGCTGTTTCAACGATCTTGGAGCTTGCAAACCTCTCAGCCATTCACAATTTTTGGTGAATAATGGAACTGAGCTGGTTGTATCTCTGTTAAGTTTATACGTGATTATTACTAGAAATGTAGCATAATAATATATGAGAATGTTAGGTCATTTAATTATATCAAACTCATACATACGAACATTTTTGAAATGTATTCACATCTCAAACATCTCTCTGAGTGGTCCACGGAATACGGCTACTTTCATGTAAAGAGAAGCACCACTCTCTCAGCGTAAAGCTATGCGGTATAGCTTGTGGTAAGAACATATTATGATGCAAACCACTATCTAAGAGCACATTTCGGCATGGTTATTAGTCCTCTCTTACTCTTGAAGTTGTTCAATAAAGGTGTATTCCTCAGGAATGTGATTCACTGTACTATCCTCCGCGCTTAAAACATATATTAATGTATGTTCTGGCATAATGATGCTCCCCCTTCATCCATTGTTTTCCTGTAACGTCATACCGATTAGAAATCCCACGTATTCTGAATGTTTTAAAGTGCTAAATAATTGCACACAACATTCCAAAGAATAGTTTTGCTTTTAGCTAAGAACATGAAGCGAACGTTAACATCCTAGTGCCAGACGTTGGATTGGTACGTTGATGCGGACAACGATATTTATGTTCAAAACATTGTTTAATCTTTTCCGTGAGTGATGTTGCTTGCAATAGACTCAATTGACGTCTATGAGAGTACTCTAATGAATAGCGAAGGATGAGATAGTTAAGTACTGGCTCAAATGGCTCTGAGCACTATAGGACTAAACTTCCACCCCGGCCGGCTGTTAAGTACTGGACATGATACAAACTGGAACATGTCGACAAAGCTGTTATCTACAATTCCTTTTAACCTGCATCCTTCCTAACAGTAGTATAACATGTGTCTGTTCTTATCCGTGCCGATAAAATCAGTTTGCTATAGTGTCATGGGCAGTTTACTAGTACAGCGACGAAGAAAACTATCTTCGGAGTTATATAAGCCTTCCAAATCGATACTAAGTAAACAAATAAATCAACAGCAAGAGCAACAGAATAGAGATGTGTTGCATTTAGCAGTAGTAGGTCGGCAAGAAGACTTCTGCACAGAAAAGTGCTCACATCAGCATCAGCACAATTTTATCTGCGGAGTCATACTACAACTGAGACAACTGTGGATGTTACATTTTGCTGACATCCTCATCAGCGCTTACTTACCTCCAAGGCATTCCAGGGATCGTGACATCCAGCCATGTGGCAAGGACAAAGAAGGGATGGGTATACATGTAGCACCCCATGTCCCTTTCCCCAGCTATGAATGCCACCCGCTCTATAGACAATTCTGCGTGAGTTGTTAGCATGAAGTGCAGCACTTTGTTCGCGCTTTTGTGTGAGCCAGAGTTCATATACTCGCCATGATGTTCCAAGGTTCATGACATCAGCATATGGCTATGAGCACCCACACATCCCTGCACCCAGGAATTTTGTATGTGAGTTGTCAGCGTCAAGTGTCCACTCCCAATGCCCAGCATGCCTAGCCTGCATGCTGTATTTCGCAGACCCCAGAACCAATGCTTTTGTGTCTCCAAGGCCAAACTGGCCACATACAGTGCCAAAGTGCTGTATTTCGAGGAGACGAGCATCAATGCTTTCATATCATTTCTGGGAATCTAAACATCACACGCCTGCTTCACATTATCCCCCGCATCTGCGAGCCCAGCGACGTCATAGCCAAAGGAGTACTAATTTGCATGTGTATTGTTACCATGAAGTGCCTCTACACACGGCAGCCATTGACATGCGTGCTCTACAGCAGCAGCATCAATGTTAATCCGTTGCAAATGAAGTCATGTACAATGTGTTCCTTGGTTGTCAGGGATTTTGCACTACACACAATTGAACATTTTGGATGACAGATGGTGATCTAAGTAGCATGACTGCATCTTGTGATTTATGCTTAGGTTGTCAGCTCTCCACTGTGAGTTGATTTGAGGTCAGTTAAATGGTTAATGGAGACTCGCCACAAGAACGGTATGGACTGAGCTTGCATGCCACTGGAGATGGTTTTGAGTCGTACGTGCTTAGTAATTTCAGCTGAGTTGCGTGTCTTCGTAAGGGGACTCGAGGTAATGAAATGGGTTGTGTACATATTACCAGAAAATGATAACTGTAATACTGACGACGAAGGTATTCCTCACTCCCTGTGATCTGACAAAAAATGTGTGGTGACAAAAATGAAGCAGTTGCAGCCGAGTTAAACGTGATACTGTTGGAACATTGGAGGAATGATCGTCATTCCAAAATGGTACAAACAAAATGTTTTAGTACATTAAAAAGAAGTCTTGTGGCTGAATAATGAAATGATATGCTTCTTTTTTATTCGAACATTTCTTTTTCAACCCGGACAAGTGCAGTTTTATGTTAACTTTAACCGTTTTGCTGCTACAAACGTGCTCTTTATCATTTCGTGTTAAGGCGGCTTTTGCTGTGGCTGCACTGCTCAACAAAATGCTGGTGCCTGTACTGAGAGGCGGCGTTTCAGCAGACATGATATACTTGTAATACGATATTTCTAAAACTACTGGGAGAAAAATTTTTATTCGTGCCCATCTTAGCCGGCTGGGGTGGCCGAGAGGTTCTAGGCGCTACAGGCTGGAACTGCGCGACCGCTACGGTCGCAGGTTCGAATCCTGCCTCGGGCATGGATGTGTGTGATGTCCTTAGGTTAGTTAGGTTTAAGTGGTTCTAAGTTCTAGGAGACTGATGACGTCAGAAGTTAAGTCCCATAGTGCTCAGAGCAATTTTTTTTTTCCTATCTTACAGACTAATATCTGCACTCGATAAAGATCTGAATTTCTTTTCGTTATCTGCAATAGTTACTGTGTTGCGTCAAATTGAACAAAACTCAGAACTTTAAATTACACGACGCAAATTTTTGTACGATGTCCTCATAACTGCCCAGAAACTGTTATTCCTCTTAAATAACGACGAAATGTGTTGCATATGGTTTCATTCCAAAGTAACAAATGTTACGCAATATATGTATTGTATGGCGATTCGAACGCAGCACCTAACCAGATTGTTACGCAAACACAAACGAGGGCCATGTATCGAATTTCCTTAGCTGCAGAGAGATCTTTGAAACAGCAGTGATGAGAAAAATGAATAACTTCTGCCTTCTTAGTATTCGAACCCCTCCTATCGCCGTTGTTTTCTAGCCATGAACAGGAACAGACATTAAATATAGTTTTCTTTCACCAGAAGCGAGACTTACGCAAGTGTGAACCACAAGTGACGTCACGAAGCGTACAGTGATCACTGGTCATGTCGGTGTTGACTACGCAAGAAGACACGTTATCTATAGAATTCTTATTGACTGGTAACTAGGGTGTCATGTTAGAACTTTAAATGGTGCGCCGAGAAGATCTGTGCCTCTCTGCGAGGCAAAATCGTTATTGGCTCTGCAGTACCATCAATGACCGCACCCTGAAGCACAGCGTTTCGCGACCACGAATCAGATGGCGTTCACCTCACGGCCGATAGGCGGCGGTACCATCGCCGCCTTACAGCGCTGGCGCTAACCACCCCTAAGCAACTTACGTGTTAACCGAAATCATGCCCTGCCACGCCACCGCGGGCCCACTGGCGGTCTTTATACTCCTGACTGTTCGGATTAGTTAAAAGCGCACGCCCCGCCACGGATAGCTGTGCGAAGTCAGGCTGCAGTCCCGCGAAGTGTTTGGACTCACTGGTTGTAACTACGGACATACACAGACTTGAGTGACATTTATTTATGATTGTGATAAGGACCCAGTGTTCAAAAAAATGTTAAAATGGCTCAAATGGCTCTGAGCACTATGGGACTCAACATCTTAGGTCATAAGTCCCCTAGAACTTAGAACAACTTAAACCTAACTAACCTAAGGACATGACACACACCCATGCCCGAGGCAGGATTCGAACCTGCGACCGTAGCAGTCCCGCGGTTCCGGACTGCAGCGCCAGAACCGTTAGACCACCGCGGCCGGCAAAAAAAATGTTCAAATATGTGTGAAATCTTATGGGACTTAACTGCCAAGGTCATCAGTCCCTAAGCTTACACACTACTTAACCTAAATTATCCTAAAGACAAACACACACATCCATGCCCGAGGGAGGACTCGAACCTCCTCCGGGACCAGCCGCACAGTCCATGACTGCAGCGCCTGAGACCGCTCGGCTAATCAGGCGCGGCATCGTGGACCCAGTGTACAATAATGCTGTCCGACATTGTTTGTATGCAGATCTTGTGTGTACTTCAGTTGAAAGATTAAACTCGTTCTTCCACTCACGCCTCCAGTATTTGTTGTTCGGCACTTTCTGGATACAATAAACAAGCGGCAACAAAGGATGATTGTTGGTTTCTGTTTAGATTTCGGTTTTGGTTTCGTTCGTCCTCCCCTGATTCTGGTTAGTGTGCCATCGCCTCCGACAAGGATTTCGCTGTGGATTTCTTTTCCTCTTTTGTCTTGTGCAAACTGCGTTGGGGGACATTCATTCGTTCCTCTGTTTTTTCTTCCTTGTTTCTTCTCTCCTTTTCGCCCTGGCGGCTCCCCAAACCCGAGGAACCTGTGTCGCTCGAATACCTTTTCAAGTATCAATGGATGCATTTTTCTTAGTTGATGGCGATGTTGACATTCTGTTGGACGACCGGCAGTTACTGCAGCCAACGTGCAGCAGCGCTTCACCCATCCTGATGACACCCTCAGCCGACACCAATCGGCATCACCGTTCCACAGATTCAGCGCTCCAATTGAAGAATGGGACGAATACAAACGACAGCTGTTTGAACACTTTGTAGCCTACAACTTTTCAGGTGATATTCACAGCTCTTATTTCTTCTCTTGGATTGGTGTTGATATGTTATGCATCTGCATTGTTTCCCCTTCTTCAGCCGGAATCAGTTCCTTTCTTGGACGTCATTGATGCTATTCACAACTATAGCGACTCTCAGGTGTTGCTCGTCGCTGCTCGTTATAAGTTTTTTCGTACAAAACGCCAACCTTCCCACTTATACCGACAGGGCTCAGGGAGTTAGTCGTGTGACACGCATTTACGAAACTGTCTGTCCTTGTCATAAGTCATATGCTGACACTATGACGCCCGACGCTATTGTTCAAACTTTCACTGATTCCCGGCTTTGTGTTGAGGTTCTAAATCCTACAGACCCTTCCCTTGAGAATGTCATTCGTACAATCGAGGCAGAAGAATTATTAGACACCGCTGAGTTGGAGATGTCGCCGCACGTGGTTTCCGCCGTTCACCCTCGTCGGCCCCTCCTCACAGGCCTTCTGTTTCTACTGGACGCCGTAAACAACTCACGTCACGCCGCAGCAGCTCTGTCCCACTGGCAAGTTGCGTTCCTGCTGTCAGCGCTACGTTTCTCATGACAGAGAAGCCTTTCGTTCTCGCAGATCCAAATGTTTGTTTTGCAAGGAGGCTGGCCACATTCAAGAAGTTTGCCCAAAGAAATTGCGTTGACAGTCTGTTTCCCTGTCAGCTTACGGCTCAGAGGCAATGGATGTCAGTGAGGTCGATGGAGACGACGCTGTGCTCCTGCACCAGTCAGTTTCTGATGAGTCGTCTCCAGTTCAATACTTTTATAGTGTTTCTACTGCGTCGCGGTCGACTTCAGTTGTAAATAATTCCCAGCATCCCTCTTTACTTATACGGGAATAAAAAAAGCGGTTATTCCAGTTGCGCATCGGGAACCAGGTAGTACAATTTCAGCTGGTTCCTGGAGCTTCAGTGACTGTGATTAAAAGAGGCACATTCAAGAAGCTTTGTTCTCCATGGCTCGAGTCTCCGATACAGGAACTCACGGCATATAATCGTTATCGCATTGCCGCCCTGGACATATTTTCTTTGCCAATGCAAAACCAATGTACCTCTAAGACAATTCTGGTCACGGTGATGCGCTCCTATGAAAGTCCTAACATCTTTGGCCTGAACGGCTTGGACATATTCGGCTTTTAGATCTCAGATATTGTGGCGATGATTGACTCTTACAACAGCGTCATAAAGCTCTGTGGTCATTTCCACCAGCTTTTCGAGGACTATCTGGCTAGGGCTAAAGGCTTTTACGCCGAAGTGGTTTCACCGCGTCGTACGAACATCGAAATGGCAGATGTTGAGATGACCGATCGCGGAACGGAAAAGCAGCTACAGTCGCTTAGTAGCGGATAGCTCCAGGACCAGATGAGATAACTATAAGATTCTATAAGGATTATGCGAAAGAACTTGCTCCCCTTCTAGCAGTAATTTATCGTAGATCGCTTGAGCAACGAAAGGTGCCTAACGACTGCAAAAAAGCGCAGACCGTAATACACACCCACAAATTATAGATCTGTATCATTGACGTCAAACTGGTGTAGAATTAGGGAATATGTTTTATGCTCAAGAATTATGACTTTTTGGAAAATGAACATCTCCTCTATAAAAATTAACTTGGATTCCTCAAATAGAGACACTGCGAAACTCAGCTCTCTCTGTTCCTCCATGAGATCGACACTGCAGTGGACAAAGGCGCTCAGGTTGATGCCGTGTTCCTTGATTTCAGTAGGGCATTTGACACCGTCCCGGATTTCCATGTAATGAAAAAATGCGAGCTTACGGAGTATCAGAGCAGACCTGCTTTTGGATTCAAGCCTTTCTTGCACACAGAACTCAACACGTCCCTCTTTACGGAACAAAGTAGACGAATGTAAAGGTAATAGCCGGAATACCACAGCGAAGTCTGATAGGGCCGTTGCTGTTTACGATGTATATAAATAATCTATTAGAAAGCGTCGAATACTCTTTAAGACCAATCACAGATGATGCAGTACCCTATACAAAAGTAGCAACTACAGAAGATAGTAAGAATTTTTTGAAGAACGACCTGCAGAGAATTGATGAATGGTGCAGGCTCTGGCAGTTGACGCTGAACATAATTAAATGTAACATATTGCGCATATATAGGAAAAGAAATCCATTACTGTACAGCTGCACTATTGATGACAAACAGCCGAGGACAGCATCTGCCGTAAAATATCTAGGCGTAACTATCCAGAGCGACCTTAAGTGGGAAAAGCAGACACCAGACTCAGATTCAGCGGAAGAATCTTGAGGAAATGTACTCATCCACGAAAGAAGTAGCATATAAGGCGCTTGTTCGACCGATTCTAGAATACTGTTCATCTATCTGGGATCCTTATCAGACAGGACTGATAGAAAAGATAGAGAAGATCCAACGAAGAGATGCGCGTTTCGTCACGGGATCGTTTAGCAGGCGAGAGAGCGTTGCGGAGGCGCTAAACAAACTCCTCTGGCAGACGTTACAAGAGTGGCGTTGTGCATCACGGAGAGATTTACTATTGAAATTTCGGGCAACACTTCTCAGGAGGAATCGGAGACATACTACTTTCACAAACATCTCGCATATTGACAATGAGGAGAAAATTCGAGAAATTAGAGCAAATACAGAGGCTTACCGATTATCACGCACTATTCGCGAGTGGAACATGGTTGCAGGGATGAGATAGTGGTACCGAAAGTACCCTATGCCACACATCATTAGGTGGCTTGGATGGTATGATGTAGATGTAGACATTACCTTGAAGGATGTGGCCCAGCCAAAGTTCATTAAATCTGTGGCAGTTCCTCACTCTTTGCGGTATACCACTGCAGGAGAGCTGCGTCATATGCAGGACATCGGGGCCTTTACGACTGTTTGTGCTAATAATTGGGCATACCTCCCCCCCCCCCCCCCCCCCCGTCATTGTCCGGAAGCACAACGGCCGCTTTCGCCTCTGCGCTGATTTTAAATCCATTACTAACACACCGTTTGCCACAAACTCCTACCCTCTCCCTATCCCGCAGCAGTAAGGTGGTGTCTTCTTGTCCAGCACCGATCTCCTGAATGCTCACTTGCAACTCCTGTTGGATGATGAGACGAAGTCCTTTCCCGTCGTCAGCACTTACACTGAGCTGTTCCAATATCAGCATCTCCCCTCTGGCAGCTCATCTGCCCGACCACCTTCCTGTGATATCTGATGGTTCAAATGGTTCTAATGACTTTGATCACTATGGGACTTAATATCTGAGGTCATCAGTCCCCTAGAACTTTGAACTACTCAAACCTAACAACCCAAGGACATCACACACATCCATGCCCGAGGCAGGATTCGAACCTGCGACTGTAGCGGTCGCGCTGTTCCAGACTGAAGCGCGTAGAACCGCTCGGCCACACCAGCTGGCAGTGATTTCTGAAACAAGTTACAGAAAGCAACACGTTGCACCGCGGAATGGCTGCGCGGTTGAAGACGCCATGTCACGGGTTGCGAGGCCCCTCTCGCCGGAGGTTCGAGTCCTCCATCGGCCATGGGTGTGTGTCTTGTTCTTAGCATAAGTTAGTTTAAGTAGTGTGTAAGTCAAGGGACCGATGACCTCAGCAGTTTGGTCCATTAGGATTTCACACACATTTCAACATTTGAGTGTCCCCTTGCGCCAATTACCTGGATGACATTGTGGCAGGACTCCGGAGGAGAATCTCCAGAACCTGGAGCGCCTCTTCCAGACTCTTACCGATGCTACTCTCAGGTGCCTCCAGGGGAAATGCGAGATTTTCTGTACTCAAACTGAACTTCTCTGTCACATTATCGACTAGAAGGGTGTTAAACTCTCTGCCAAACTCAGATCGCAGCACCTTTGCCTGCCCTCCAGCAAAATAATGTTCATTCTGTCTGGTCGTCTGAGCAGATTAGCTCCTTCCATATTTGAAAACAATTTTGCTTAATGACGTGTTTCTTGTTCACCTCGATTCTGGTAAACTGGTGGTCGTCGCGGTGGATGCCTCCTCTGATTACATAGGGCTGCGCTGTCCCACAACGCTGGTGGCAGGGACTGCCTAACGGCATTTGCGTCGAAACTGTTCAACAAAGCTCGGGTCAACTACAGCCAAGTGGAGAACGAGGCTGTGGCAATCGTCTACGCTTTACAAATTTCGCTGATATCTTTATGGATAGAAATTCTGTGCTCTAACTGCTAACTGATGACAAGCCTGTCGCCAGTTTGTTCCACCCAGCCAAGCCCTTATCCATCTGGACGGTGCAAAAACTTCAACTTTCGCTGCTTATCCTGGTGAATTAAGATTACGAGATATTCTCTTGCCATCATGCCAATGTGGACACCTTTTCCTGCCTCCGAATAAGATCGGATTTGGAGTTTAATTCTTCTGAAGAGGCGTGCTTTAAGACTAATCTGATTGAGGAAACCACAATGGCTTCATTTCTGATTGACCACCATCAGCTCACTGAAACCACGGAACAAAATTGTACCCTCCAGTTCCCTCGCCAGTTAGTCCAGACCAGCTGGCCAGAGACTAAGGCATCCCTTGTTAATGAGTCACTTCGTCTGCACAAAGCTGTTGGGGAGGCAGCACTGTAAGTGTTTAGGTATGGACAAAGACATTAAACGCACGATGATGAATTACAAGAATTGTGCTGAGAACTTGAGCTCCTCCCCATTAGTTGGTCAACTGGTCCTGACCAGATGGCCCTGGCAACGGATTCACATCTATTTCGCTGCACCATTTCGGGGTTCGCAGTGTCCTATCATCGTGGATGCGTTTTCCAAATTTCCTTTTGTGGTCCCTCTGACCTCCGCGACGTGGGCCAGCGTAACACAGGCCTTAGCGACAAGAAGGACCCTTCTGGCCTGCCATCCTTGTACCGGATAATGGGTAACAATTCACCTCAAATGAATCTGCTTTATTTTACAGCGCTAACGGCACTGCTCATATCCGCACAGCGCCTACTCCACCACAATCCAGTTCGGAAGCGGAAAAGCTCGTGGAAACTTTCAAGGCCCAGGTGACAAAGTTACGGCCATCCCACTCCAAGGAAAATGCTCTGCTCCTGCTCCTCTCTTTCTACTGTATGACGCTTTAGGGAGATAAGTGTCCTGCTGAAATAAGCCTTAGTAGATCTCTCCAGACCACTCTGCATCTCCTCCATGCTCCACGCTCTGCACTCTAAATTCAGGATAAATGACAAGGTATACTTTTGGCTTTTCGAGGTATCATTCATGGGTGCCTGGGCTTGTCATCAACTCTGCAGGTAGGGTTACATTTACTATTCAGTATGGGATGAGCACAGCACAGGCATGAAAACCAGCTGCACTCCCGCCCTACTCTTGACCTTTTGCTGAGTCTGTGGTCATGGGAGGCACGGACAGGCACAATCTGCCATAAAGGTTTCCGGAAAGGGATGTCATCCCATCAGCCAACGCTTCCTCCCGGTCTTCACCATCTGACCCAATACCATTGCCGCCATCATTGCCTTGGGAGTCTGCATCATCTCAGTTGCGGGCTCCGCTCTTTCCACCATTGCTAACACCACCCCTTGCACTGCAGCCCTCAGTGGTGCCTCTTCCACGTCACCGCCAGTGGTACCGCTGTCAGAACAGTTGCCAGCCCTGACATCATGTCCCCAGACTGCTTCACTGCAGCCTTCATCCTCATCGTCGCCTCCAGAGACCCCTATGGACCTTGACATCCTCCTTCCAGAGCTGAAGCCCCTTCATTTGGGTAGGCATCTGGCAACTTCCACTTTTGGGTCTTCCTCCGGGTTCCCAGGAGGCCCATGCAGCAGGACTGGGTTTGTGTAATCCATGCGAGACCTGCCCACTGCACTCTACCTTCAGCCCAGTCCTTCTCCCCATCGCCACCGTGCCCATGCCAACTATACCACTAAGGTGCGGCATTTTGATGGGGAGGTTTTCAGTATTATCAATGACAGAACCGTGGTGCTCGGTGTTTCGTGGAGTGGAATCAGACGACGTTCAGCTCACGGCCGATAAGTGATTTAACAACGCAATCGCGACCACTGCTAAGATGCTTCCGCCGTAACCCCGGCAACACCAGCCGACGTAAATACGCCGACGAGGGTTGTGGGTCAACATTCTTCGCTCACAGGATTCCATGGACTCCGTGTAATTATTGGATTATCCATTTATTTCTTTATTTATTTTAATCAGTCTTCTGGCTGGATTGATGCGGCCCGCCACAAATTCATCTCCTGTGCGAACCTCTTCATCTCAGAGCAGCACTTGCAGCCTACGTTCTCAACTACTTGCTGGATGTGTTCCAATCTCGGTTTTTGCCCTCTACAGCTACGTCTAGTACCATCAAAGTCATTCCCTCATGTCTTAGCAGATGTCCTATCATCCTGTCCCTTCAGCTTATCAGTGTTTTCCATATATTCCTTTCCTCTCCGATTCTGCACCGAACCTCCTCATTCCTTACTTTATCAGTCCACCAAATTTTTAACATTCGTGTGTAGCTTAGGAACCTACTAACTACGGGGCAAGCACACCATGCCGGGCCACTGCAGACCTGGGCTAGTTACAAGCGTATGCCCGCCACAGACGGCAGTGGGAATTCAGGCTGCAGTCTCGTGGAGTTCTTCCACTCACTGCTTGTAACAACAGACGTATACAGACTTGAAGTGACAGTGTTGCATAACTGCCATTGGGACTGAGTGTACAGTTCCGTCTGACAGTGTTAGTATTCAGATCTTGTGTGAATTTCAGTTGAGACTTTAAACTGTCTTTCCACTCACGCCTCAAGTCTTTGTTTCTCTGCATTTCCAGGATACAACAGCCACTAAATGAAGAGACGTTAAAAATGAAAATAAGGTCCCGTCAACATTTAGATGTGCTCATGCTGAAGCTGGAAACGACATTATGAAAATTTTGTGCCTAACCAGGATTCGATATCTGACATTCGCCTTAAGTAGAGAATTAGAGGAGTTTGGAACTTTGACCAAACAAAGAACTGACGGCAATATGTTGCCAGGAAGGGTAAGAATTTTGGCTTCCTGACTCCCAGACCTGAATTACAGTCGTTTCTGTATATTCATTTCTAGTTCGATCATATCGCCATTAACCAATTGCCTGAGCTACCCAGTGCTTACATTCAATTTGATTTTGTAATGACGGAAATTAAATCAGCTAATGGCCATCTACACGCACTGCTAACACTGTAGGAAGCGGAAGTTTCCACAGGAAGTGTTTCTTCCCATTAGCAACGCCCCGTGGTAAACGTCGCGCAGTGCAGAAGAAAAGCTGAGTTACTGAGCCCGATTCTTCCGCAGTTTAGTAAACTACAAGTCTTCGGTCTGCAAACAGCATCAACTTCTTGGAAGCTCAAAAAAATTTATTTCACTTTATAAACGTCAGTAATAACAAAACCTTGCGAAAACGTTTCCTTGAAGAGCCACTGGCTGCGTGTACTGATCACAACAGTTTATGCTCCATCGGCTTAGGGCCGTATGACGCTAGCCGGCATCCGCCCAGGTTATGGCAACGGTCTGCGCCTTCAGCCTACAATCTACAGCGGATGTTTTTAAAGTCACATTGGCAAACATTTAATTATTTCATATTACAACGTTTTCTTCAGCGTGAAATGTTTCCTATAAACAGTGTTTATACCGTGTAGTATTAATAAAGTTGTAACTAGTAGCAGATGTAGATTCTGACCACAATCTATTGGTTATGAACTGCAGATTGAAACTGAAGAAACTGCAAAAAGGTGGGAATTTAAGGAGATGGGACTTGGATAAACTGAAAGAACCAGAGGTTGTAGAGAGTTTCAGGGAGAGCGTTAGGGAACAATTGACAGGAATGGGGGAAAGAAATACAGTAGAAGAAGAATGGGTAGCTCTGAGGGATGGAGTGGTGAAGGCAGCAGACGATCAAGTAGGTAAAAAGACGCGGGCTAATAGAAATCCTTGGGTAACAGAAGAAATATTGAATTTAATTGATGAAAGGAGAAAATATAAAAATGCAGTAAATGAAGCAGGCAAAAAGGAATACAAACGTCTCAAAAATGAAATCGACAGGAAATGCAAAATGGCTAAGCAGGGATGGCTAGAGGACAAATGTAAGGATGTAGAGGCTTGTCTCACTAGGGGTAAGATAGATACTGCCTACAGGAAAATTAAAGAGACCTTTGGAGAGAAGAGAACCACTTGTATGAATATCAAGAGCTCAGATGGCAACCCAGTTCTAAGCAAAGAAGGGAAAGCAGAAAGGTGGAAGGAGTATATAGAGGGTTTATACAAGGGCAGTGTACTTGAGGACAATATTATGGAAATGGAAGAGGATGTAGATGAAGATGAAATGGGAGATAAGATACTGCGTGAAGAGTTTGACAAAGCACTGAAAGACCTGAGTCAAAACAAGGCCCCGGGAGTAGACAACATTCCATTAGAACTACTGATGGCCTCAGGAGAGCCAGTCATGACAAAACTCTACCATCTGGTGAGCACGATATATGAGACAGGCGAAATACCCTCAGACTTTAAGAAGAATATAATAATTCCAATCCCAAAGAAAGCAGGTGTTGACAGATGTGAAAGTTACCGAACTATCAGTTTAATAAGTCACAGCTGCAAAATACTAACGCGAATTCTTTACAGACGAATGGAAAAACTGGTAGAAGCCGCCCTAGGGGAAGATCAGTTTGGATTCCGTAGAAATGTTGGAACACGTGAGGCAATACTGACCTTACGACTTATCTTGGAAGAAAGATTAAGAAAAGGCAAACCTACGTTTCTAGCATTTGTAGACCTAGAGAAAGCTTTTGACAATGTTGACTGGAATACTCTCTTTCAAATTCTGAAGGTGGCAGGGGTAAAATACAGGGAGCGAAAGGCTATTTACAATTTGTACAGAAACCAGATGGCAGTTATAAGAGTCGAGGGGCATGAAAGGGAAGCAGTGGATGGGAAAGGAGTGAGACAGGGTTGTAGCCTCTCCCCGATGTTATTCAATCTGTATATTGAGCAAGCAGTAAAGGAAACAAAAGAAAAATTCGGAGTAGGTATTAAAATTCATGGAGAAGAAGTAAAAACTTTGAGGTTCGCCGATGACATTGTAATTCTGTCAGAGACAGCAAACGACTTGGAAGAGCAGTTGAACGGAATGGATGGTGTCTTGAAAGGAGGATATAAGATGAACATCAACGAAAGCAAAACGAGGATAATGGAATGTAGTCAAATTAAGTCGGGTGATGCTGAGGGAATTAGATTAGGAAATGAGACACTTAAAGTAGTAAAGGAGTTTTGCTATTTAGGGAGTAAAATAACCGATGATGGTCGAAGTAGAGAGGATATAAAATGTAGACTGGCAATGGCAAGGAAAGCGTTTCTCAAGAAGAGAAATTTGTTAACATCGAATATAGATTTAGGTGTCAGGAAGTCGTTTTTGAAAGTATTTGTATGGAGTGTAGCCATGTATGGAAGTGAGACATGGACGATAACTAGTTTGGACAAGAAGAGAATAGAAGCTTTCGAAATGTGGTGCTACAGAAGAATGCTGAAGATAAGGTGGGTAGATCACGTAACTAATGAGGAGGTATTGAATAGGATTGGGGAGAAGAGAAGTTTGTGGCACAACTTGACTAGAAGAAGGGTTCGGTTGGTAGGACATGTTCTGAGGCATCGAGGGATCACAAATTTAGCATTGGAGGGCAGCGTGGAGGGTAAAAATCGTAGAGGGAGACCAAGAGATCAATACACTAAGCAGATTCAGAAGGATGTAGGTTGCAGTAGGTACTGGGAGATGAAGAAGCTTGCACAGGATAGAGTAGCATGGAGAGCTGCATCAAACGAGTCTCAGGACTGAAGACCACAACAACAACAACAACTAGTAATCTCGTAGCGTATGATGTGAGGAATACTAAGCATGTAATTTAGTATCGTGGGCAAAATTTACCAGGAAAAAGGAGGTTGGTGCTTAGGTTTGTGGTAATTTTGGACTTCATAGAATGGGGAAGGCTCGAAACTCTATGGCCTGAACGAGATGAAATGAAATCGGATTTTAGCTTTCTCGTTTCATGTAGGATGATTTTAACGTGAATGACTGCCCCACTGAGCAAGGCGAACCGCTGTAGCTCCGTCACAAAAAGAGTTATAACGTTAATACTTTTGTGAGACTGGAAGCTACTACAAACACACCTTCGGATTAGCAGTGGAACAGCGTTTCCACTGACCAATTTTTTTCTTTTCCATTATCATAATGGCTTAGTACTATCATGAAACTTTGTAGTCTAATCAACATGTAATATTATCGGCAAATAGGAGAAAAAAATTAGTTATGATAACAGAATAATAAATAAAAAGAGAAAGGAAAAGAAATCCGAGAATATACCTCATAACTACAGCCCAGCTGTTATGCTACGTGTCAACTATCTTCTTATTTCGTTTTTTATGTTTTATTAATTTTTCAAATTTTTGCCTTGTTTCTATTTTTACACTCAACTTTTGTAGTTTTCATATACAGTCTAAAGGCAGGAGGACAAAGAAATCAATTTCAATTCTAAATCACTGACTAAGCCTTTCGTTTAGAAGAAAATTAAAATTTTATTGCAAGGATTATATACGTTCACTTACATGTGTATTTCATCTATACAGGTTATACAATAGAACTGGAGCGATACTGAGGCTAAACACAAAACAAACGGAGCAGGGAAGCTCGGAGAGAACAACTCGAAGAAAAACAGATTGGAACATATATAACGAAGCAAACACCTATCATCTGGAAAATGAAATTAACCAAAACCTTGACGGCGAAAAAAAAATTCAACGTATTGGAGAAGAGGACTCGATATTAAGGCAGTCGCAAGTCGGGGATTTTGACCCAAAAACCAGAAGAATTCAGTATTTCAACATTTTCAACAAACGCATCAGAATCCCAGCGGTGTGAAACAGTTTCTGCCATTTTCAGTTAATCCAGTGGAACCAACAGATGAAAAAACAGAAAAACACTAAAGCCTAATCAGAAGGAGCGTTAGAGACTTTCTAATGCTGTCAGTGCATTTACTCATTATATAGTCGGGGAACATGTTGCGACGTGAATTACTTTGGCTTTACAATAATAAATTACCATAAATTGTTGCAGATTTATCCTTAGTGTACCGGCTCCTTGTTATCAGCTTTTATGACTGAGGCTGGTGCTTTTACTCTGAAAATTAAGCAAAAACCAATGGTGAAGGAGATTATGGGATGAGGTGAACATCAAATGCTTCCATGTTTGTAACTCAACATTCAAAAAATGGTGGAAATGAGCAACATGACTTTCTAAGAACGTACAGATAACAACAATAATAAAATTACATTAATAACTAATTAAGGTTGGCACGTTCCAACACTGAGCCGATGATTATAAGAAAATCCTTGTCCAGTCTACACAAAAACTGCAGTACAAACTCTCAGATTACTGAATTTCACTCTTGTCCTTTTGAGCTGCATTAGAGAAGGGGCGATACAAATAGCTTTACATGTACCACTTTTCCAGCTGTGATCCACCCTGTGATAAAAATTGAACTCACATCAGGAAACAAACGCGATATCACACAGATAGCGAATCTCCGATTCAGAGAACTTTCTCTCAGTGCTGTAGTAGCACTTGAGGCAAAAAGCATATCATAATGTTCACAAAGCAAAAGGTAAAAATTATAGCAATTTACGACTAGAAGTACTTTCTTGAAGACACAAAATTAAATTTTCTCATTGTCACTTATTACGTCCAGAATGTTCCATCAGAATTACAAGAAAATACCCAATGAATTTAGAGGGATAGTTCAAGTTAAGTTTCGAAAGTAAGTGGATGGTCACAGAATTGCCAAATCAATCTTGTGACTTGTGAATTGGCAACCTATTTTTGTGTGGCTCTCAGAATCTCACTTTAATGCTGCTACTCAAATTTTGCTAGATGTCTGGGTCACCAGACATCAGCCACAGGGCAGACTTCATTCACTGCACCTACAGAATAACTCAGTGAGTTTACATCGATACTACTTGATAATTACAATTATCCGAGTATGTGTGATATCATAAAGCATTGTAAATCTAAAAAAAATATCCTTTGAGTTAGGTAATAGTGTTATTATATGAGTATATCTGTAATTGGGTAATGAAGATGCAACTATGTCATCATGATATTGTCAAAGAGAAAAGCTTTCAAGTAAAACTTTTGGAACGAGCCTTTCTATGGTAGTATTAACTATATATCTCGGATTGTGAAACACCGAGATCTTACAACAGTTCTGCTTACAAAACAATCATGTAAGTTAGAGCCAGTGCTTCCGAAGTGAGCCTCAGATAGAAAGAGATCTGAAGAACCGTATTACAGAGTCGTAAAATTTCATTAAATACGAAATAATTGTAAAAAGTAAATACCTACATGTCTGTTATTGTAGACACGTTGGTACCAAAAATTACTGGGAATTCATATTTGCTGTCAAAACAGATTGTAGCAGATAAAAGTTACTAATTTTCGTAGAAACGCAAAGACTTGTAATCCGTCAAATATCACATTAACATCGCCATATCTGCAGTCATTGTTGTGACGGCGCTATCCCACGTAAAAATGAACATGAATCAAAGTGCAACACCTATACTCTCAAACTATAATTAAAATTCAGAAGATTTAAAAAAAATTCCATTGAACCGCTTGCTCATTCAAGTATGTACTGGTCAGAAAAATAGAGACTAACTGAAAAATATTGCAATAAACTGTTCATTAAACTTATTGTAACACATAGAAGCCGGACAGTGTCTCTTATTCCAGTTGATAGCAGACATTACGATTTGATGTGCAAATATGTAAAGATTCAACGTATTAAAACTACCTGACATTGCAGGAGGCGAATTTTAAATAAAATGCTGTAGCCTTTCTTACGATAACGTTTAATTTGCCACGATCGTAAGGAAAGATACCCCGATTAATAGATTCGGACAGTTCCATGGCCATCTACAAGATTATATAACAGAAAACGGTGACTAAATCGACCACTAAAACAATTTGCTTTGTCGCAGTCGTGTTTACAATTTCACAGTCAAAAATTGTAGCTTTGAATTGTAGAGCTTGGAATTGTAAATATGATTGCAATACAGCGTCGTATTTCAGTAATCGACGTTGACACTGATCTCTGTCATATGATTTGAAAAAGACCGTTTTACTGGTTGAATAAGTATTGAATAAGTAGTCGATTCTAACAATAGCAATAAGGAGATGGGGCCATCAGTACAATTTTGATACCAAATTGATATGCAAATTAATTAAATTGAACAATTAATCCCATCCCCTCCGACCATGACGATCCCCACCCCCGATCACACCCACCTTCATGTGACATCATGTGTTTTTCATCAATATGCATGTGGGACTCCTCCCCCCTCTAATTCCTCCCAAGCTACCCTCCGACCTCACCCACCTACCCTATTGGCAGGACTTTCGAATTTGGTGGGAATTTCAAACTTTGGCAGGAATTTCGACTTTTCGTGGAAATTTCCTTGTCCCTGGGCTGTGCTGACGTCCCATCCCAACCACCAACCGAGAACTCACGACAAATTTACCCTGGTCGTAATGGATGGAAAGTCCAAGTGCACCCCTCTAACACAATTAATACACCAGAGACCCTTGGAATAGGCGGGAAATTAAACATGGCTGTACCCTTTCCAGGACCCAAACCATGCTCCTTCTGGATGGAAAGCCCAAACGCTCAACCCAAAACATAGAAACTGTCCAGATGCTGGAGAGAAAGGTTAGGTTAGCGTACTTTATTTGTTTTGGTTGGGAAACTGGCATAAAAATCAATCGTAACTATGTAATTAATCACAAATATTGGGCCTAATTACACAACGTATTGCATAGTGCTACACAAGGACTGGCTAAACACGCAATACAGCTCAAAAATAGACGATATCATACAAATGGTTTTATCCTAGTGCTAAAAATTTCACAACACCACTCACAACTAGCGACAGACATACACAAACTCTACCCTTTATCTACAAGTTGGCGGAAAAAGAGGCTGGGCTCTAAGGTACTACGTATATTCTCTTTGGCAGGAAATTTGTTCAACTGCCTAAATGCTGGTGTTGGACAGAGAGCAGTTTATAAAATGTATTACCGTATGCAAGCAGCTAAAGGTGTCGTTGTTTGATGTCAGACATTGCTACAAAGGCCTGCTCAAAAATCATCCTGCAGCCCAAGTACTCGAAGCCAATACAAGCTACAACAACTGATGGAAAAAATGCATCCCAATTATAATCACACTTCGAAATTTTCGTGAAAAAAATCACTCATAATGAACAGATCATTATGCAACGTATGTTCTTGGTAAAATAGTCGTCCCAAAAAACAGGCAGAGAGGTGTTAGTTGAACGTGTGTTCTCCTCGATAGGCATCCACCAACTGCCCATAATCTAGGCCCTCTTACCTCCCCTTATCCCACCCCCACCCTCCGTCCTTCCACCTACAGGGAGTACAGAGGCGTTTTTACATGGTCAGCTGCTATGGCATAGCATCTGACGGCCGCTGGCCCAACGCGGTCATCCACCAAAACCTAGCAGTTGCTCACCACCCAGAGGTAATGGTCCTTTTCCAATACAGAAGCAGGGACTGTTAACTAAACAATAGGAGATAAAAGGTTGCTCATCCCAAGATCATCTTGTTCATCTAAAGTATAGCGATACAGCCGCCCCTAATGGCCAGGGGCGCACTTGAGGAGGCGGCCTCTCGCAGACTAGGCAACCCTCTAACGTCTCCATTAGGCCTGCCGTCCTGCAGTGGAGAAAACGGTCCAGATCGTCTGCAGTGTGTTCAGAACAATTCGTCACTGAGAGCGCATGTTTGGCTGTCAGCGTTATAGACGCTGACAAAGAAAAAGCGTAAAATAAAATAGAGCACGATGCAGGCATCCCTCAGAGCAAAATTGTGATAAATGAGGGCAATCCCAACTGCGAGATGTTTGTCTAAAGGGACAGTGCGACCTCCTACGCAATGAGCACTGGATAGTAATATTTATGTTTAAAATCAATGCGTTTCCTATAATCAAGCATCTTTAGAAAAAGGAAAACACAACTGCGATGATAACAAATGTCCTCTTTCCACTAATCTAGGAGCAGTCCATTTTCTTTTAGTATTCTGAGCAAAATCTGTATAGTTACTATGTTCAACTGCAGGATACAATCCGCATCTCACTATTTTGCGACACCCAGCGTAGTGCACAACCGCCGATTGCAAATAATCAGCAGAGACATGTCCTCTGAAGAAAAAACATCTATGTTAAACAGTTTCTTTCCGCTTGATGGACAAATTACACGAAACTTAGAGCATCTCTCGCATTCAAATCAGTGCCTGTAAAAAAATTGTAATGTATGCGTGTATTACAAACATTTCAGACACGTGAAATAACATTAGAGAAGACAATCTTTCACGCATGACCTTTCTACTCAAAAAACGTGCATGTAGTTCATCAGGAAGAGGGAAATTCTTAGGGTTTTTTAAAAAGTAGGTGTATAGGACACACAAATATCGTTGTATAAAATCAAACAACGAATGGGCTGGCCTGTTATGTGACCATATACCTACAACAGAATATCAAAAAAATATGAAGAGAGATATAAAAAGTCGATAATAATCGACGGAAACCTCGTAGAGGAATCACTACAAATTGTCGGGAAATACGTAAAATTACGGTAAATACGATTTAATATGTACAACCGCGAAAAAAACTTGCAAAATTTCTTAAATTGACTGAAAATATGTAAAATTAGAAAAAAAGTACCATGAAATATGGGGAATTGAGGAGTGTTGGTGTTTGCCCCGTCACCCATGACAGAGAAAAGCTGCTTTCATTCTCAACCCTCCCCCTCGCCCCTGTAAACTACTTGGGTTTCCGTAACATGGGTGACGTATGTATTACACAGCGGCGCCATCTTAAAGCAAGCAAAACATATTCATCCTGATCTATACCTGTGTTCTAACGTATGCAGACGAATATATATATTTCCGAATTACGGATTGTTCTCACAAGCTATGTTATTGCTTAAATAGTAAAGAGAAAATTTATTGCGGTTATCAGACTTTTTCCCACTTCCTAGAGTGTTCTGTACGAGAATTGACCGTTGTCACTTATATCACATTTAATAGTGTGAGGAAGGTTGACTCGAGAGATATGGTGTTGTGATGAAACTGCTATATCATCGTACGCATGACCAAAACTGTCTAACGTGAGGCCAGGACTTCTTTGTGCTAGGTGAATGCTACCAGAGCTGTGGAGATGCTACTGTACACAGGAATAAGATTCTTACATCTGCATCGGCTCCTGATCATGGTGCGTACTCTCTTGTAAGAAGTTTCAGCTTCTTTTTGTGAATTTTCCTGTAGTAGTGTGTATGTGGTACCTCAATGTATCAGCTCTTGGAAATATTCAAGTAGGTTTTTCTTCGCTGTGTTTCCTAGCGAGACATAGCCACATCCGTCAAAACCGATACCACTGCTACTACTACTAATGATATGCACGACTGACGTGGGACGTGTGATTCGGGATACGTACACTTCCGACTTCAAAAGACTTATAAAATCCTTTAATTTCTTAAGAGGCAGAACAGCAACCTCCAGACTTCCTTCTAGTTGGTTTATAAGCAGCTTGAACGGTGGATACACACTGACCATGCCTGTCCAGGACACCGAAATAGCATAGAAGGGTGTGGGTTTATCATTTTAAAGTCGGTCAACGTTGTGATTGGGATAAGAAACTTGAGGGGCGGTCGTAGGCCTGATGTTGGACAAATATATTCTGCATTAGAGTATTAACAACGTTGCATTCCGCATGACTTATACTTCAGAAACGTATGGCTTTAGCATTTTTAGGTGCAGAACTGTGTAATCATCGGAGTGTGTGTTTATACTCTACGACCATTTTTCTCCTGCTGGTACCTACCTGGTACTGACCCCGGACATTGCATTTAAATAATGGTTCAGAATTTAGTGCACGATTTACTTACTTGAAATCTTCCAAACTCCATACATATGGACTTCCATCATCTGTAAATCGTACTTGTATTCTTAACCATCTATTATAGCAACGCAATACTATCATGACGACTGTACAATGGTAAAAGGTGTGAGCTTCCTCGACACGCACGCACCTGGGGAGATCGTGTCCTTTTGGATGGGTGACGTGAGCAAGATTGGTGTTGCAGTGAGACTGGTCAACGAAAATGTGGGAGAGATCTGTCAATTTCCGACTTTATCCTACGAATGTGACAATACTTCGTGGCACTCATCCACACAGATAAAGATAGCCGGTAGCCGCGTGGGATTAGCCAAGCGGTCTAAGGCCGTTGCAGTCATACACTGTGCGGCTGGGCCCGGTGGAGGTTCGAGTCCTCCCTCGGGCATGGGTGTGTGTGTTTGACCTTAGAATAATTTAGGTTAAGTAGTGTGTAAGCTTAGGGACTGATGAACTTAGCAGTTAAGTCCCATAAGATTTCACACTTTTTTTTTTTGATAACCAGTAGTAATCATAGATTCTGCACTATGATCGATGCCCAGGAAATATGTAGATAAGCTCACTGCGTCGGTATAGGACGCTGTCTGCTAGACTTTGGTATATATGGTCGAATGGATGTACCGCACAGTCATCTATCTGCATTTGCAATCTGTTATATGGTACTTGCAAAGAAGTGGGAGGGTTATTTAACAATGATGCAGGAATTAGGAAGCGTTCTACCTTGTTACTGACTGGCGTTGAAATTATCGAACAAATTGTAAAATTGCTAAACCTGATCTCGCTATTAACTGCGGTGTGTATTGCAGTACATAGTTCCACGTCAACGATTTTTCCGTCCAGTCCGTCCACTAGTTACGCTGTTGATTACCTGCTAGTGATCGACTGAAACCATTCGTCTGAGAAGGAGGAAACCTTGGTGGAACACTGGATATCTGCTACTTGTCGCTGTGGAGCATGGGATTAAATGTATAGGTCATCACCTTTACACGGTTGTTTAGAAGCATTCCTCAACGCTGCAGACTCGTCCTATTTACATACGCTAGATAGCCTCCTCATGCTTTTATTTTCATTTTTTATTGTTTTTACCAATAAGGTAACAGCAAAACTTTTTATTTGCCCTAACTCGCACATGCTGCGAACTGCACCTTCCGGTGATGGTCAACACCGCAACAATAATCATGTACATGGCTGCAAAACGAGGGAACAATGCTCTTCGAAACGGAACACCGGGACATCCGCTACTCTGTGATTGGGGAGGATGAGATTAATTGTACAGGTCATCACCTTCTGATAGCCGTTAGAAACGCTCTTCAATACCGTAAAACCTTCCAGTTTCCATACGTTACCATGTCATCCACGTTATTGAGAAACATCGCTTCTGTGTTTTATTGCTACCAACCTGTGTGTTGTGGGAGCTGCATAGTTTACGCCATGCAATGTTCAGCTTCCTGTGAGAGCCATAGGATGGAAATGTGTTAATTTTGGCTTAGAAGCAGATAATACAGACCTCGAAGTCATGGTAGAAAAAATAAAGGGTATGGCGGTGTACACTCACTGGATGTGTTACAACCGAAAAAAATAACGTACTAAACGGCTTACGAAGTAACAATACAGGAACCCTCTCGTGTGATTGATAGTCTTGTGGATATAGTCTTCCTCCAGCACATATGGCAAAACTTTGTGCAGATCTGCGCAAATGACTTTGATCACTGGCCTCCAGCTCCCGTGGAGTGTTACGTATATTCTGAATGACAACACACAGACGGTAATTGTTTTTCGATGTATCATCAGCCAGAAAAGAGGCATGATTAATACGCTCGTAACAAGAACAGGACGAATATGTGAGCCGCAGCAGCTCAGACGCGAAATGCAATACCTGGAAAGTGTTCTGAGGAGCAATGGGTACTCCACAAATTATATTAGAAGTGTAACAGAGCGAAACGTTCAGCGAAGTAAGGAATCAGAAAAAGAAATGTGGGGTACGGCCTTTCTGCCATACATTCTCTGAGTGACGGACGGAATTGGCCGTATATTGCGCAAACACGGCGTAAAGACGAGTTTCAAAACGACAAGGAAGATCAAAGAGTGTATTAGATCGGCAAAGGAGAAGAGGGACCCACTTGCAATGTCGGGAATATACCGTATGCCATGCACATGCGGAAAAGTTTATGTCGGAATGACTGGACGATCAATCAACACCAGGATCAAGGAACATAAGCGACATTGCAGGTTGGGGCAGGTGGAGAAATTGGATTTGGCAGAGCACGCACTGAGTGAGACCGACCACGTAAATAAAATTCGCCGACACGGAAGTTCTGGCTGTAGAGAAGCACTAGCACACTCGCTTGTTCAGAGAAGCTGTATAAATACAAAAACTCGCGAACAGCTTCAACAAGAAAGAGGAAAGCCTTAAGGTAAACGGATCCTGGCTTCCCGTACTGCAGCGAACCCTCGCAGGTAGCAAGAGGAGAACCGCACCGGAAATGATAGCGGAGAAGCCCTCGGACGTTGGTGCGCCAGGGGAATGCCGGTCATTTCCCACCCTTGTCCCTTCACCAGGTAGCGATCCCTCAGGTAAGGGACGCTCTCCTCGTTCTACTTCTGTCCGCTTTCAAACCGCCGTTTCCACATCTTACTCGATACAAACAGTACGTAAGGGACGTCCTTCTTCGACATCTTAGCCAAATACAGAGCTTCTTTTCCGAAATCGAAATATTTATAACTTTTGGGAAACGAAAGCAATACCAACTATTATGTCAGTATGTAATTAGTTCTGCCAAGTATAAATATAGATCCCTCTGTCTGTACGGTAGTTTCCTATCACGCTTACTGATTGTGATAAAAACAGTGCATCGACATGGGAGCTACAAGAAAGGAACGATGTGAAGAGAATGCGAATGAACGCTAATGATTTCTTTTTGATCACTGCATTTGTGCCTACTTTAATTACTAGAACTGCATGACCAAAAGACAATAAGGAAAGAAGGAATGGGTACGTGAATGAGTGAAAAGAAGAACGACATACTCCATATTAATTTACTCTCTAAAATGCGATATCCCTTGCGGCGAAACAATAGTTAATAAGGTGTAGTAGGACAATGTTCAAAACATGACTGAAAATACGTTCACCAAATAGAGATAAGAACATGATTGACAAGACATCTAAAGTAGACGGACAATTTTAAAATGTTAGAAATAAGGAAATGAACTAATACAGAATGCTATGTTTGTAACATACGTTGTTGTTCTACATTGTTTAGCTCAGGTATTTACAGGGTCACACAGAAAGCATCCTAGGTTTTGGAGGGAAAAGCCGTAACTGTAATGATCTGCACTACAACAGAAACAAGAAGCACAACTTACGGAAAAATAATGTAATGTGTGTTCCAGCTCACAAGCGACATTGAAGCAGAAACTTCATGTGACTAATATGGGCAGTGGTTATATTCGACAACCGGAATAAATTAATAACTGGCTCCTTTTACCGACCCGCGGTCTCAGATGAAACAGTTGCTGAACAGTTCAAAGAAAACTTGAGTCTCATCACAATTCGGTACCCTACTCATGCAATTATAGTTGGCAGTGACTTCAATCTACTTTCTGTATGTAGACAAAAATACATTTTCAGACCCTATTGTAGACAGAAAACAACTTCCGTAATTGTTCTAAATGCTTTTTTAAAAATTATTTTGAACAATTAGTTCACGAGGCAGTTCAAATTGTAAATGGTTACGAAAACACACTTGACCTCTTAGCCACAAATAATCTTGAATATCAAGACGGATACATGGATTAGTGAACACACAGTCGTCGCGAGGCTCAATTCCATAACAAAGAAATTCACCAAAGCTAACCGCGAAATATATCTATTTATAAACCAATAAAAAATTCGGTTGACGCCTTTCTGAGAGATAGTCTCCAATCCTTCCAAACTATCTAAGTGAAGACCATATGTGGCTTAAGTTCAAAGAAATAGTATCAACAGCACTCGAGAGATTCATACCAAATAAATTAATAAGAGACGGAAATGATCCACCATGGTACACTAAACACGACAGAAAGCTGCTTCAGGGGCACCGAAAAAGACACGTATAATTTAGACGAACGCAAAACCTCCAAGATTGGCGAAGTTTTACTGAGGCTCGAAATTTGGTGCGGATTTCAATGACAGATGCATTTAATAGTTTCCACAACGAAACTGTCTCTGGAAATGTGGCGAAAAATCCAAAGAGATTCTGGTTCTATGTTAAGTAAACCATCGAAAAGGCTCAATAAGCGATGAAGAGAAGGAGGGGGGGGGGGGGGGGGAGACAATGGTCCCACCCCTACGGAGCAGGTAAAATCGTGGTGGAAAATGTCCGCCGTGGCAAATGTCCGCACACCGCGCCAGGAACATACGGTCTGCGGCCGCGGTCTCGGCTCCAGTTCACCACTGGCAATGGGAGGTGAAGCTTTGACAATGCCAGCCACTCGTGCTGGCGAAACGTCAGTAAAATCATCAGATGAACGTCGGGCGAAGAAGCCGAGACAACAGGAATCGGCTGTATCTCTTCTAATGGCATTATGACTGCTTTTATTATTGTCATCACGACTGCGTGTTTAAAAAAATAGGCGTTGTTTCATACATCATATCGTATAACCACAGACATCGCATCAATTATAGCTCAGTGTGGAACCCAGAAATGATAGTGGTTTTTTTCCGGCATGTGAGTAGATTGCGTGAAACACGCAGTGATGATCAAACCCCTTACAAAACTAGAACATGATAATCTGCTGCTGTATGATAGAACCTTTACAGACATGTCGATGGAGGTGCCTTATGCATAAAAAAATCAAATGTAAGCAGACAGATGGTAAATGGTATTGATACAACAGAAGAGTCACGTGATAAAATTTTATAGGAGGTTCTTTTACAACACAGGCCCTCATGACATGTTTTGTAAAGGCTGGTATGATATAGCATCGTATTCGTGAAAAGGGGACCTGCCATAGTGTGCAAAACAGCTGCGTGTTATTGAATTATACACTACTAGCCATTAAAATTCTACACCACGAAGATGACCTGCTATAGACGCGAAATTTAACCGACAGGAAGAAGATGCTGTGACATGCAAATGATTAGCATTTCAGAGCATTCACACAAGGTTGGCGCCGGTGGAGGCACCTACAACATGTTGACATGAGGAAGGTTTCCAACCGATTTCTCATACACAAACAGCAGTTGACCGGCGTTGCCTGGTGAAACGTTGTTGTGTTGCCTCGTGTAAGGAGGAGAAATGCGTACCATCACGTTTCCGAGTTTGATGTAGGTCGGATTGTAGCCTATCGCGATTGGAGTCTATGGTATCGCGACATTGCGGCTCGCGTTGGTCGAAATGAAATGACTGCTAGCAGAATATGGAATCGGTGGGTTCAGGAAGATAATACGGAACGCCGTGCTGGATCCCAAAGGCCTCGTATCACTAGCAGTCGAGATGACAGGCATCTTATCCGCATGGCTGTAACGGATCGTGCAGCCACGTCTCGATCCTGGAGTCAACAGATGGGGACATTTGCAAGACAACAACCATTTGCACGAACAGTTCGACGACGTTTGCAGCGGCATTGACTATCAGTTCAGAGACCATGGCTGCGGTTACCCTTGACGCTGCATCACTGACAGGAGCGCCTGCGATGCTGTACTCAACGGCGAACCTGGGTGCACGAATGGAAAAACGTAATTTCTCCGGATGCATCCAGGTTCTGTTTACAGCATCATGATGGTCGCATCCGTTTTTGGCGACATTGCGGTGAACACAGATTGGTAGAGTGTATTCGTCATCGCCATACTGGCGTGTCACCCGGCGTGATGGTATGGGGTGCCTTTGGTTACACGTCTCGGTCACCTCTTGTTCACATTGACGGCACTTTGAACAGCGGACTTTACATTTCAGATCTGTTACGACCCGTGGCGCTACCCTTCATTCGATCCCTGCGAATCCCTACATTTCAGTAGGATAATGCACGACCGCATGTTGCAGGTCCTGTACGAGCCTCTCTGGATACAGAAAATGTTCGACTGCTGCCCTGGCCAGCACATTCTCCATATCTCTCACCAATTGGAAACGTCTGGTTAATGATGGCCGAGCAACTGTCTCGTCACAATACGGCAGTCACTATTCTTGATGAACTGTGGTATCGTGTGGAAGCTACATGGGCAGCTGTACCTGCACACCCCATCCAAGCTGTGTTTGACTCAATGCCCAGGCGTATCAAGGCCGTTACTACGGCCAGAGGTGGTTGTTCTGGGCACTGATTTCTCAGGATCTATGCATCCAAATTGCGTGAAATTGTAATCACATGTCAGTTCTAGTATAATATATTCGTCCAATGAATACCCGCTTATCATATGCATTTTTTCTTGGTGTAGCAATTTTAATGGGCAGTAGTGTAGCTCGTTGTTGTCGAAAGTAAAATGAGCCGACTTGTGAAAGATTGTATTCTCTGATGTTATATGACGTGTCTGAAATCTTTGTAACACACACTTGCATGACTCTTTATTTACAAACACTGATCTCAGTGCGACAGAAGCTGTCAGGACGCGTAATTTGTCCATCAAGCTGAAGGAAAATGCTCAACATAAATGTTTTTCCTTCGGAATTTAAATTCTTGCCTTTTCATTACTCTGATGACGTTTTTTAAAGAAAGAGGGCATTCTGTGGCGATAAAGAATTTCCGCAGCAAAATAGTGGAAGTTTTTTTCCGATTTTTACGCAGGGTGGACATGTCTCTGCTGGTCGTTTGTAATCGGCGGCAGTGCACATCGTTGCATGTCGCTGTATGAGATACGCATTTAACCTGCAACTGAACGTACAACTATACTGATTTTACTCATGAAACTAAAAGAAAAAGGACTGCACCTATTCTTGTGGTAAGCAGCCATTAATTGTCGCAATAGTGTTTTCCTATTTTAATAGATGCTTGATTATAGGAGACGTGTTGATGTTAAATACAAATGTTACAGACCAGTGCTCAGAACGGCGAGGGGGCCGAGTTCCGTAGGAGGTCGTGGCTGTCCCTTTACACAAACTACCTGAGTTGGGGATAACCATAATTTATCACGGTTTTGTTTTGTGGGATTCTTGCATCACGCTCTAGTTTACGTGTAGCTTTTCTCAGCGTTAAGAAGGTGACAGCCAAGCCATGTTCTCGTGGTGATGCATTGTACAGAAGACACTGCGCACCATGTGAACCATTCTTCGGAAATTTGTTGTCGTATCAGAGGACTCCAGTCTTTCTGAGAAATATATGTAAGAGATTGCTAGAACGAGTTGTGCTGACGTTAAGTAAAAGTGAAAAGTGTTTTCCATTGAAGACCGACTCTTCTATTGGAGGCATTAGGGGCGTGCCTAGTCTGTATGAGGTCGCCCCTGCAGGTGCGCCCCCTGAACATTAGATTCGTCTGTGTCACTATACTTTATATGAAACAGTTGCAATCCAGACGGGCGTCCGTTTATCTGCTATTGCTTAGTTAACAAAAGCTGCTGTTGCGTAGGCAAAGGACAATAGCCTCAATGCAGCCAGTGTCCACGATGATGCGAAGGAAGGCCATGTGCGGCCAAGTCTGCAAGGCACTAGGCCGTAGCGGTTTACCGTTTCAAAAACCTGTGCCCTATAAGTAGGTGGATGGGTGGAGGGTGGTAGGGAGGGGCGGGATAAGGGGAAGTAAGAGAGGCTAGATTTTGGGCAGTTGTTGAGTGCCTATCGAGGAGAACACCCCTCTGGAGCATTTTGGGACGACGATTTTACCCAGAACATATGTTGCACTATGACCTGTTCATTATGAGGGTTTCTTCACGACAATTTCGGAGTGTAATTAGAACAGCGATGCATTCTCGACATCAGTTGTGATAGCACATATTGGCATCGATTACTTGGGCTGCAGGGTGATATTTGAGCAGGCATTTGTAGCAAAGTCTGACATCAAACAACGACAGATACTGTCCTCGGCTGATTGCTTACGGGTAACACACGTTTTAAATTCCTCTCTGTCCAACATCAGTATCTCGTCAGTTGAACATATTTCCCGCCAAAAAAATAAAGATAGTTCCTTACATTCCACTCTTTTTCCTGACAGTTTTTAGGTGAATGGTAGTGTTTGAATGTGTCCGTCACTACATCATAGTGATGTTGTGAAATTTTTTCCCAGCCGGGTAACACCAGTTGTATGGTATCGTTAATTTTTGATCTTTATTGGAATTTAACTCTCCTTGTGCTGCGTTCAGCATGTAGTTGTGTAATTAGGTGCGATCTTCGTGGTTAATTACGTAATTACGAGCTATCTTTACATCAGTTTCACAACCAAAATAAATAAAATACACTAACTTAACCTTCCTCTCCTGCATCTCGACAGTTTCCATGTTTTGGGATGAGCACTAGGGCTTTCGATTCAGAAGGACCAGGGTTTGGGTCCCGGAATAGTCATTTCTAATTTACCGCCTATTCCAAGCCCCTTATATATGATTGTGTTAGGAGGTGCACTTGGGCTTTCCGCCGAGATAAACCAGGGGTCGAGTCTCACAAACGGTACCGCCATTTCTAATTTGCAGCCAGTTCCCATGTGTTGGGTGGAATTGGACGTCAGCACGTCACTGGGACAAAGAAATTCCCAAAATAGATTCGACATACGCATCAAAATTCGAAATTCCCTCCAAAATTCCAAAATCCCGTCAACAGAGTTGGTGGGAGAGGGTGGAGTTGGGGAGCGGGCTGAAGCCCACGTGTAAGGTGAAAAAAAAACACATGATATTATCTGGGGATGGGGTGGGCGTGATTGCGTGACGTGGTGGGCGTGGTGGGAGGGGCGGGATTAATTGATCAAAGTAATTAATTTGCACATTAATTTCATATTACAATTGTGCTGATACCCCCATTTCGCTAATACTATTTATTACTCCTAGATAACTCTCACGTGAATATTCTTACAACGTTCACACAAAAATAGATATACACTACTAGCCATTAAAATTGGTACACCAAGAAGAAATGCTGATGATAAACGGGTATTCATTGGACAAATATGTTGTACAAGAACTAACATGTGATTACATTTTCACGCAATTTGGGTTCAGAGATCCTGAGAAATCAGTACCCACAACAACCACATCTGGCCGTAATAACGGCCTTGATACGCCTGGGCATTGAGTCAAACAGACAGGCGTGCAGAGGTACAGCTGCCCATGAAGCTTCAACACTATACCAGAGTTCCTCAAGAGTAGTGACTGGCGTATTGTGACGAGCCAGTTGCTCGGCCACGATTGACCAGTCGTTTTCAGTTGGTGAGAGATCTGGAGAATGTGCTGGCCAGGGCAGCATTCGAACATTTTCTGTATGCAGAAAGGCCCGTTCAGGACCTGAAACATGTGGTCGTGCGTTATCTGCTGAAATGTAGGGTTTCGCAGGGATCGAATGAAGGGTAGAGCCACAGGTCGTACCACACCTGAAATGTAACGTCCACTGTTCAAATTGCCGTCAATGTGAACAAGAGGTGACCGAGACGTTTAGCCATTGGCACCCCATACCATCACGCCGGGTGATACGCCAGTAAGGCGATGGCGACTAAACGCTTCCAATGTGCGTTCACTGCGATGTCGCCAAACACGGATGCGACCATCATGATGCTGTAAACAGAACCTGGATTCATCCGAAAACATGACGTTTCGCCATTTGTGCACCCAGGTTAGTCGTTGAGTACACCGTCGCAGGCGCTCCTTTCTGTGATACACCGTCAAGGGTAACCGCAGCCATGGTCTCCAAGCTCATAGTCCATGCTCCTGCTAACGTCGTCGAACTAATCGTGCAGATGCTTTTGTCTTGCAAACGTCCCCATCTCTTGACTCAGGGATCGAGACGTGGCTGCACGATCTGTTACAGGGATGCGAATAAGATGCCTGTCATCTCGACTGCTAGTGATACGAGGCCTTTGGGATCCAGCACGGCGTTCCGTATTACCCTCCTGAACCCATCGACTCGATATTCTGCTAACAGTCGTTGGATCACTACCAACGCGATCAGCAATGTCGCGATACGATAAACTGCATTCGCGATAGGCTACCATCCGACCTTTATCAAAATCGGAAACGTGATGGTACGCATTTCTCCTCATTACACGAGGCATCACAACAACGTTTCACCAGGCAACGCCGGTCAACTGCTGTTTGTGTATGAGAAATCGGTTGGATACCTCCCTCATGTCAGCTCGTTGTAGGTGTCGCCACCGGCGCCAACCTTGCGTGAATGCTCTGAAAAGCTAATCATTTGCACGTCACAGCATCTTCTTCCTGTCGATTAAATGTCGCGTCTGTAGCACGTCATCTTCGTGGTGTAGCAATTTTAATGGCCAATATTGTAAAATAATGACATAATGAAGATGAACGCCATCCATTTAACTCCCCCTGCTCTTAATGTATTTTGTTTTTCTTGAGTTGTACACATATGCTTATACCTTTCGTACTTTAAGTATCCGCCAATTTTCGAAATGTCTCCACTGCGTCTTCGAAGTGCAAGTCTTACTCCTGGATTTCTTGCCTGCTCAAGAAACTCATTGGCTGCAGAAATTCATTCCTTCTTGCTGCGAGGATGATTGGGGCTTGGAAAAATTTTAGATTAAGTCTGGCAATCCTGTGATAGTCGACATACTTCCTGAAGTGACACAGAACCTGCCTGCTACAATCACGTAATATTGTCTCCGTATTTCAATGAAATTTTGTGAGCGATTTTCACTTTGGTGTGTCATCTAACTATGAAATGCTTGTTTTTAGTCCAGGAAGGTCATTCCACACAGAAACCACAACTAATTTCGTATTTATGCTATCACTACCACTACGAGGAAGCAGTGAATGCTGCAGTAGGTCAGTGGAAGCGCAGTTCCATTACTAAACTGAAGATACGTTTGTTCTAGTTTCTAATCTACTAACATTTTAATCCTTATGTGACAGAGCTATAGCGGTTCGGTCTGCTGAATGTGGCCAATAATTCACGATAAAATCACCCTACATGACACGAGAAAGCTATTATCGGACTACATTGATCGAAAACACTCACCCCGTACAGGCCACACTTCTTCGATCTTTCGGCCTTTCCCCTTCTGTTAAATCCTAAATCGCTACAAACCTATGCACCACCTCTTTCTTTCTGGTAAATTTTGCCGGCAACGGCAGGTACCTTACTTAGTATGCCTTGCGTTATGTGCTGCGATAATACTGGTTACAACGTTGTTGTTACTGCATCGTGTACACTCTGTTTACAGGAAATATTTCACGCTGAAAACCACATTACAATATTAGATAATCTTACGTTTGCCATTTTGAGTGAACAAACGTTCGCTGTAGATTATAGGCTCAAGGCGTGGTCCGTCGCCCTCACCACAGAGAGTACCGTAAGTGGAACCGACACATTCTCTGGAGACTTCCGCATCCTACGGTGTTGGAAATATGTGTAGATAGCCTGACATTTTATTTCACTGATTACAAAATCAGACTGAATGTACACATTGTTTAGGTGAGGCGGCTGGTCAATGGCAATTCTATCGAGGCAGAAATGAGTATTCCGAATGTAATTCAATCCAGGGGGTCAGAAAACAATATGTCTCACCCAGTTCGGCACATCAGCGCTACGTAAAAATCACGACACGTGCAGATGTGCAGTTAAGTGGTCTGGTGCTTGAGTCTAAGTTAGTATATGTCCAGTCAGGGTTCGATTCCCTCTTTCAGTGAAGGTTTTCATCTGGTTCTAGCAAATCTTATTTACCCAAGATTATGCCAGATTAAGAGCATACGTTTCCCTCGTGGTTAGAGATTCACATTACACGTGACGTCACTTCGCTGCCAACTACAGGTTAGGTTGGGCCGTGATAGAGGCGTAGGTGGCAGCATGTAAAAGCCAATAATCCTTCTTACACCAGAATTTTTATTTTAATTAAAGAATCACACGCTATTCAAGGTCTCATACTACTTTTCTATCTTTTATTTCAGCTTGAAGCGGTGAATACGTTGGTTCTGGTTTCGAAATGATTTGATCCTTTCGTGACGACATACTGCCATCAATTCATTGTTTGCTGAAGTTTCCAAACTCCAAAAGTTCTCCACGTAAGGTGTGTATAAGGGTTCGAGTCCTGGTTCGACACAAAAATTTTTATTATGTCCTTTCAGGCTTTACCATGTGCACACCTAACTGTTGACGGATATTTATTTTGATTTTTCACGTCTCTTCATTCATTGTCTATAACGATGCGTGACGGCTTCAACTCCCAGAGAGACACCGGTCTTTTGGTCAATTTAAGTTCATACATGACACTCCTAGCTACTGGTGAAATGGAATGAGACAGCTAACGTGTTCTCTTGTTTCATCAGCGGTATGTGTGGAGTTCGATTCCCAGTCGTCAGTGTACTCTTCGTAACGTCTATTCACATTCAAACATTGGCACATCTCGCTTCTGGTGAAACAAACCTATGTTTAATGTCTATTCGTGGCTAGAAAACAACAGCGATAGGCGCCGGGTTCGAAACCGAGGAAGGCTGAAATTATTCATTTTTCTCATCAGTGCAGTTTCAGACCGCTGAGAATATTCTATATATGGGTTTATCTGTGCTTACATAATAAGCTGATTAGGTTCTATGTTCGAATCGTTATCAAACACATGCATTTGTCGTTTCAAATTTGTTACTTTGGAATGCAACCATATTAAACATCTTTCGTAGTTAGTCAACAGGAAAAAAAATTCAAAATAGTTGTCCCGATTTAGCAAAAAAATTTTCGTCATGTAATTTAAAGTTCAGAATTGCAAAGTAATACTGGCTGAAAGTGAAATATATTACGCCTCCTTAGAGTTAGTCAGCAAAGACGGATAATACTGTGGTCGAGTATCGCGACATATAAAAAACTTCCATATTTAATGCCACTTCATGTCAGATAACAAGTCCGGTAGATGGTTCTCGAACTGCACATAAATCAATGTGCCTTCGTGAATATTGTGGAAATACTAGAGATACATAGTTGACGTCGTGTTTTCGATAGAGCGGTAGTGCATTACTCAGTGTACACTAAAGCAATCGTAAAGTGAAAGATAATTAATATATGGATGAAGCATTGACTAGGGAACAAAAACAGAAAAATGACTAATGTGTTAAAGTCATTTTTTGTGTCAATCACTAAACAAATGTCACTTTTTATAACACATTTGAGTTTAAAAGTGTTAAGGATTGTCTCAGGTATTTCCTGATATTTAGAGCATCTTGTTATTGCTTTATATCTGGAGCTATCGTCATATAGAACAATGCTTTCTAGTGGTGACTTGTGGAATCGATTCTGTATAGTCCAAGACCTTTACGTTATGTAGGAAACATGCAAATTGTGTGAAACGCAGTTCAGGTGGTTCGAATACTTTTGAGCGTGATAGTGCTCTGCCTCTGCCCCTGAGACACTTCTCATCAGGTGAAGGCTTTCATGACCGGATGAAAGAGCTGCTGGTAAACCTACCGGGATGTGAGGTCGTGGTCCAAGAAGCTCTTCTGTTCCTGACGTTTCGTCCAGGACAGCGTTGCGGCAAGACTCAGAGGAGGAGCGCCTCAGAAGATGTCCAGCGCAGTCGTGGACGAAACATCGGTAACAGAATGGACCACGACCTCACATCCCTAAAGGTTTACCAGCAACTTTTCATCAAAACAGCACGATGATCATTATGCAGCGTGTCTCCTGCTAAGGCAGATAGTTAACGGCCTTCTGCAGTTGTCCAGGTCGACAGCCGAAATTCTGTGAAGTTTGGAAGGTAGCAGACGAGGTACTGGCGGAAAAAATCTGTGAACACGAGTCGTGGGTCGTGCTTGGGTACTCAGATGATAGAGCACTTTCCCGCGAAAGCAAAGGTCCCAAGTTCTAGTCTCGGTCAGGCACATAGTTTTAATCTGCCAGGAAGTTCCATATAAGCGCACACTCCGCTGCAGAGTGAAAATTTCATTCTAGAAAAAATGTTTTAGGTTTCCAATGAGAACCTGCATTCACCAACCTCCTTGTTGTATCACACATGGTACTGTAATCTGGGTTTTCCTTGTTTGTGTTCACTTCCTATGTAGTGTTATAGTGTGATGCAAATGTAAGTTTGCTTGGTTTTTCAGGTCATGAGTAAAACCGCGTTGTGTTGATATTGTTTGTTCATGATCTAACCTTGACGTTAATACTTCTGAAAGGATATAATCACTGCTCAGCTGCAGATTACATAAGGTTATGAGATATCTTTATTTTGGGCTGGCATACGGTAATTACTTAAATTTAGTGAAAATTTTATTCCAGTGTTTACATGTTACTTATGCAGTAACTGGATCTGCAATGGTAAATCATTTGTTCATTTCTTGATTAAAGATTTTAGTGAGTGGGTAACAGAAGATGTAAATGTGCTGTTACAACCAAAGAAATACGAAGTGGTGGTTTTTGCAAAATCTTACACAACTTGCAACGACCAGTTTTATTTCGAAGCTCACTAAGAGATTTTACGCTCTACTAATGGAATTTTAGCACTGATTAAGGTTCACAATGGACAGTTATTACTCAGTTTATAAAGATACGAGGGCTATTCAGAAAGTAGAGAACCTTTTGGCATTAGAAAAATAACTAAGTACAAGAAATACATTTTATTATATACATCTGAAAGAGCGAATGCCGTACTACTTTTCCACATAATCACCAAACACATTGAGGCACTTACCATAGCGGCGGACAAGATTTGAAATACCTTAGTCGTAAAATTCTGCCGCCTGAGACTTCAGCCAGTGAGTCACGCCCGCCTGCAGTTCCACGTCGTTATTAAAGCGCTGCATTGCAAGCCATTTCTTCATCCTGGGAAACAAGTGAAAGTTGCTTGGTGCAAGATCGAGGCTGTAGGGTGGATGAGGGAAAATTTCCCATTTAAATGAATTAATGAGTTCTTTAATGCTGTTTGCCATGTGAGGTCAGGCATTTCCGTGCGAGGTCGGGCAAAAAGAAAATTTTAGACGTCAGCTTTCCTCGGCGTTTGTTTTGAACTGTTCTTTTAAGGCTGTTCAAAGTTTAAGAGTACCAGGCTGAATTTATGGTTGCTCCACGTTCGATAAAATCAATAAGAGGCACACCTTGTCTATCCCGAAACACTGTCGCCATCAGCTTCCTTGCTGACAAGGTTTGATAACATTTTCTTGGTTTTTGGGGGGGCCCTTCTGTGCCACCACTCCATGGACTATAATTTTTTCTCGAAATTGACGTGTTTCACCAAAGTCAATTCACCAGCTACGATTCGATCAGGTAATGAATCACCATGTTTGTGGTAGGCCTCCAGAAATGTCAATGTTACCCCCATTCGCAGTTCTTTGTGGTGCTCTGTAGGCATTTTGGGCACCCATCGTGCACAAAATTTGTGGTAGCCTAGCTTTTGAGTGACAATTTCAAACAACGAAGTCCGTGAATCTTGTGGAAAAGAAAACGAAAGCTCCGTCATTGTGGAGCGACGGTTTTCTGGAATCGTTTCATCAACTTTAGCGACAAGATCGTCAATCACATTGTTCGGGCGTCCACTTTTCACTTCATCATGAACGTTGGTTCGGCCATTTTTAAACCGGACGGAACATTCACTTATTGCGTTGTTTCTGTACACTTTGCACAATTCACGATAGATTTCTATAGGTTTTAGCTTTTTTGCCAACGGAAACGGTATCATAGATCGAACCTTACAAATGGCGGGATTTTCGATTGCAGCGCACATTTCAAATTCGAATATCGAAAAAACGAGACGCGCAGAGACGTTCCCGCTGTCACGGATTGATGCCGTCTGAGCTGCTGAGCAAGCACATACCAAAATATACGTGATTGGCGCGCGCCTAGCGGCGTCAGACGGCAGCGTTCCCTAATTTCTGAATAGCCCTCGTAAATTAAAACATGAGTTTGACAAGATATCGGTTTACACTGTCGTTTAGACCTTCTACAAATAGCGTCTATTATCTTCAGATGGCATACCTTTTTTTTGGGTGGGGGGGTGGTCCGAGTTATCGGAGGTCGGTTCGGTTCATACGCAGTGCAATTATGGTGGTGGTGATGGGGCGGGCTGTGGTGGTAGTGGCTGGGAACCCTCGAGTGGTATCGCTACAATGACGCAAAAAAAAAAAAAAAATCATCCGTCGCTAAATTGTTCAGAATCACAAGTATTAGTGCTAAGAATATTCATTGTTTTCTCGTAAGTCTTAGGGGAAAAATGACGTTATTCACCCTCCAGTAATCCACCATCAGTTGAAATCCAATTGTGATTCTTTTTGACAACCTAAATGGCTCTGAGCACTATGGGACTTAACTTCTGAGGTCATCAGTCCCTTAGAACTTAGAACTACTTAAACTTAACTAACCTAAGGACATCACGCACATCCATGCTCGAGGCAGGATTCGAACCTGCGACCGAGGCGGTCGCGCAGTTGCTGACTGTAGCGCCTAGAACCGCTCAGCCACTCCGGCCGGCTTTTTTTCAAGCTATCTTGTTGGTGTAAAAAAGTAGTAATTGCTGTGGTTAAGGAAGACAGTGAAGTCATCTACGTGAGTACGCAATCCGTAAGTTTCGGCTACATGATAAGTCACACAAAATACAAAAGGTTGCCAATTAGTCTAAATACTACCTAGTAACTATGATTTCGAACACTTTAAATTGGAAAGATCAAAAAGATAACGTTGAATGGGTAGGTAAACCAAAGACTTTGTTTATTTTTATAGACAGAATACACATAAGATGCAGCACATTAACTAAAGACACAGTGTAAATACCAGCCTATTCGTCCTCCGCTAGAGTAACGCTAGGCGCTACGTGACCTCTCTCTCTCTCTCTCTCTCTCTCTCTCTCACACACACACACACACACACACACACACAGACACACACAGGTCACTTACCCACCAAGAGGACAGAAGGAGGTCACAGCGAACAACCTTTGTGGTGAGGCTTCAGGAGAGACAAGAGACAGGAACTCAGATTACAAGTAAACTGTGCTGCTATCGTCTTCGCAGCGACTACGAGTTACGGGGAATTCCTTTCTGTTACGCGAACCGCAAGCTTCGGATTTCTTTCTATGGTTGCACGGTTCGTGTCAGTTATTACAGTCACTTCTCGAAAAGTTTGCTGTAAGCCCACAAATATGAAACCGACCCCACTCGTAGGTTCCCACGTCATGCTTGTAGGTACTCTGCAGTCGTAACTAATAAGGAGATGAGCTTTGCAGAAACGGCAGACGAGGAAGCAGCATGGCGCGGCTCATATTGCTCGCTGAGGCGACGTCTAAGTGCAAGCTACACTCACACCCTCGATTACACGCGCGAACGCGTTTTGCATAACGATGTCATGTATTGCGTGTCGTTTACTGTGGCCACAGCGCACGAGTTTGTTTCCGCGTACGCACATCACGCCACAGTGCTTCAGCTGCCATCTTGCTGAGATAAACCAGTGGCAGCAGTCGCCTGCAGCCCAGTCTACGCTGAACATACAATGCGAGGCTGTTCCTGCATTAAGTCACAATAAAAAACACTCTACATGGTTGTTCTACTCTATTTATCCGGCTTTGGCCCGCAAAGACCGTACAGCGAATTATGGGAATAAAAGTGCCATATTAACGTAACTGAAGTTTCTGCAGCAGAAGAATAAAAAGAATGTGATGTTCAAACATAAATCCTTAATGTACAATAAAAGATTATGAGATGAACATCAGTCATCCAGGACTAGTTAATACAGTGCCAAATTAGTCACTCCGTATACATCGATCAGACAGAACATTATGACCACCTACCAGTAGTCATTACGTCAACCTTTGGCAGAACAGGGACACGGCATGCCTTGGAAGCAACGAGGCCTTGGTACGTCGCTCGAGGGAGTTGGAACCCCATTTCTGCACCATGTTCACCTCTTCCCGTAAATTAAGGGGAGGGGTCAATGAGTTCTGACGCTAAATTTAATCAAATCCCAAATCACAGATGTGTGTCATCGGGTTAAAATCTGGCGAGTTGCGAAAGGGGGAGGGGGGAACCCCAATTGTAAATCGTCACTATGTTTCTGTAACTACTCCATAACACGCCTGGACTTGTGACATGCCGCCTTATCTTAATGGAAAATGCCACTGCTCTCTGGAAACATTATTGTCATGAAGGGGTGTATATGGTCCGCAACCAGTGTACGATACACCTTGGTCGTCATGGTGCTTTGCACGAGCTGCACTGGACCCTTGGTAGCCCACCTGACTGATCCCCTGAACATAATGCAGCAGCTGCCATCTTATCTCCGTCCTGCGTTACTCGTGTGAGTGAGCTGCTCCCCTGGAAGACGATGGATTCGCTCCATCCCATCGTCATGATGAAGAATGTATCCAGATTCATGAGGCCATGAAACGCTCTGCCACTGCACCAACGTCCAGTGCGGAAGGTCACGTGCCCATTTCAGTCATAGCTGATGACGTCGTGGTGTTAACATTGCCATGTGCATGGGTTGTCCACTGCGGATGACTGTTGTTAGAAGTGTTCGGTGCACTGTGTGTTCAGACACACTTGTACTCCGCCCAGCGTTAAAGTCTTATGTTATTTCCGCCACATCTCGCCACTTGTCATGTTTTACAATTCTGCCCAGCCTACGACATCCACCGACAACTGTAATGATAGGTGGCCGCCCAACTCCACGATGTCTGGAAGTGGTTTCACCTTGGTATCGCCACGTGTTGAAGACACTCACCACAGCACTGTTCGACAAGCCGTGCAGGTTCCGGAATGCTCGTGCCAATCTTCCCTCGGCCAAACTCAGACAGACCGCGTTCCTTCCCCATTCCACACACAGACAGCATGTTCACTGATATTACATGAGCCGTACGTGTGTCTGACTATCAGTCATTCTTCGCCGGTGACGCTGCTGTTGCCTGCACGGTTTTATGTCTACAGCTGGTGGGTGGTCATAAAGTTCTGCCTGACCAGTGTATGGTTCGACGTACGATATTAGCCCCTCTATTACCCAAACTTGGTGTAGAGCTATAATTTAAAAACTGTTAATTCCATCGGTTTTATCTCATCAGAAATTGTTATTTTGTTGCTATTGAAGATGCAGGACGCTGCAAGACGTAGTACAGCTGTCTAGACTTCCTCGTTAAGCTCAAGGGTCGTAACATTTCTGTGTAATACTTATGGTGGGATCTGTGTTATCGGTTGCTCCACACATCAACTTGTTACGAGAAAATTGTACTACACGAATGATAAGGTAATTTCAGGCGTATAACAGTTTCCTTGTTAGTTATATAAGGTTTAGCAGGTGACGTGTACTGTTTGCTTGGGCAAACGTAGCACGTAAAAAAAGAAAACTAGGATTATACAATGAGGTGACAGAAGTCAGGGGAATAGCGATAAGCACATACACAGACAGCGATAGTAGCGCGTACAGTTGTTATGAAAGGATCATATGTAGTCAGATGATTCATATGAAAATGTTTCCGACATGATTATTGTCACACGAGGGGGATTAACAGACTCTGAACACGAAATGGAAGTAGGAGCTAGGCGCATGGGGCATTTCATTTTGGGAATCGTCAGGGAGTGCCAAGAGTGTACTGAGAATACCACATTTCACCCTGACCATGCTCAACGCAGTGGTTGACGGGCTTCACTTAACGACTGTGGTACCTGACAAGCAACACTGTGTGAAACAACCACCGAAATCAATGTGGGACGTACAAAGAACGTGTCCGTTAGGATAGTGCTGCAAAATTTGGCGTTAATGCGCTATGGCAGCCTACTACCGACGAGAGTGCCTTTGCTAATAGCGCGACATCGCCTACAGCTCGTCTCTTGGGCTCGTGACCTTATCAGTAGGACCCGAGGCGACTGGTCAGATGAGTTCCGATTTCAGTTGGTGAGAGCTGATGGTAGGTTTTTAGTGTGGCACAGACCTCAGCTAGCCGTGGACCTAAGTTGTCAACAAGGTACTGTGATAGTTGGTGGTGACTCCGACATGGGTTGGGCTGCGTGTACGTTGAATGTACTAGGTCCTCATGATTTTATACTGTCAGAGGACCTTACTCTGCTTCTCGCTCCTAAAATGTGGAACAACATCGCGTGGGGGATAAATACCATACATACTTTCAGCACAAAATTACTTATGGACATAGTCCTCACATAGTGTCGTCGGATCATTTGAAAACGTTTGACGGTAAAAAATTTATTTCTTGAAACTTCCTGGCAGATTAAAACTGTGTGCCCGACCGAGACTCGAACTCGGGACCTTTGCCTTTCGCGGGCAAGTGCTCCACCATCTGAGCTACCGAAGCACGACTCACGCCCGGTTCTCACAGCTTTACTTCTGCCAGCACCTCGTCTCCTACCTTCCAAACTTTACAGAAGCTCTCCTGCGAACCTTGCAGAACTAGCACTCCTGAAAGAAAGGATATTGCGGAGACATGGCTTAGCCACAGCCTGGGGGATGTTTCCAGAATGAGACTTTCACTCTGCAGCGGAGAGTGCGCTGATATGAAACTTCCTGGCAGATAAAAACTGTGTGCCCGACCGAGACTCGAACTCGGGACCTTTGCCTTTCGCGGGCAAGTGCTCCACCATCTGAGCTACCGAAGCACGACTCACGCCCGGTACTCACAGCTTTACTTCTGCCAGTACCTCGTCTCCTACCTTCCAAACTTTACAGAAGCTCTCCTGCGAACCTTGCAGAACTAGCACTCCTGAAAGAAAGGATATTGCGGAGACATGGCTTAGCCACAGCCTGGGGGATGTTTCCAGAATGAGACTTTCGCTCTGCAGCGGAGAGTGCGCTGATATGAAACTTCCTGGCAGATTAAAACTGTGTGCCCGACCGAGACTCGAACTCGGGACCTTTGCCTTTCGCGGGCAAGTGCTCCACCATCTGACCTACCGAAGCACGACTCACGCCCGGTACTCACAGCTTTACTTCTGCCAGTACCTCGTCTCCTACCTTCCAAACTTTACAGAAGCTCTCCTGCGAACCTTGCAGAACTAGCACTCCTGAAAGAAAGGATATTGCGGAGACATGGCTTAGCCACAGCCTGGGGGATGTTTCCAGAATGAGACTTTCACTCTGCAGCGGAGTGTGCGCTGATATGAAACTTCCTGGCTGATTAAAACTGTGTGCCCGACCGAGACTCGAACTCGGGACCTTTGCCTTTCGCGGTCAAGTGCTCCACCATCTGAGCTACCGAAGCACGACTCACGCCCGGTACTCACAGCTTTACTTCTGCCAGTACCTCGTCTCCTACCTTCCAAACTTTACAGAAGCTCTCCTGCGAACCTTGCAGAACTAGCACTCCTGAAAGAAAGGATATTGCGGAGACGTGGCTTAGCCACAGCCTGGGGGATGTTTCCAGAATGAGACTTTCACTCTGCAGCGGAGAGCTTCTGTAAAGTTTGGAAGGTAGGAGACGAGGTACCGGCAGAAGTAAAGCTGTGAGTACCGGGCGTGAGTCGTGCTTCGGTAGCTCAGATGGTGGAGCACTTGACCGCGAAAGGCAAAGGTCCCGAGTTCGAGTCTCGGTCGGGCACACAGTTTTAATCTGCCAGGAAGTTTCATATCAGCGCACACTCCGCTGCAGAGTGAAAGTCTCATTCTGGAATTTATTTCTTGTTATAAAAAATATCCGTGCACAGAGCTAGAATGGGGAGCCTATTGCTCGAAATACATACAGCACATGTAATTATGCTGCAAATATTTACAGCTTCTTTTAATATTTTTTCTTGAGCAGCGTTATTTTCGCTTCATGTGGCCGTTGCTGGAATCACCTCACCTCGCCTGTGCCGAGGCACGCAAGCATATTTGTGTTTTTTGCCCATTCAGCATCATCGGCGTTAATATTTATACCGTCTCGGATCAGGGATTATTGATATACGTCTCGACAACCTCACCCCATGAAGTTACTCTCATCAGTGAATGAACTGTTCATCGATCGCTGTAAATGTTTCCACGACCTCTGCTGCCAGTATTATTGTCTTACCTGTGCCTGTGCTGTTGTCGTTAAGACGGTAAGCCGTGCATTTAGAAGATTTAAACTACAAGTATGTGCGGCGTATTTATTCCTCCTCATCGAAGTGAGCACCAGTGCCACTTTATTTAAGCAATATCTCTCTACTGCAAAAAATATCCTCATTACAATATCTATAATACGACAACAAGTTGCTTCATTGTCAGCGTTCCCATCACGTCGTGCTGTGGAAAGAGAAAGGTAAATACAAAAAAAAAACTTCATGCGTAGCAGTGTGATTTGAGAATGGAGGATTTGCAGCCGATGTTCAAGGCGCAAATGCAGCGAGACAGTGCTGTGCGTGGGTATTTTAAAAGCCTACGACCTGTAAACTCCTCCATTAGCACTGTAGTAGCAACAAGAAAACCCTAAGTGTAACGTTAAGTTGAAACATAATAGCAGTTATAGGGAGATGAATACTTACTGTACTTGCTTACGTGCGCAGCAGTGACTGTGGACAGCCAGGCGAGGACCACCTCTGGAGTCGTCCTGAGATATACGTGTAAAGTTGTTAACCAGTCTACTCTCCGTCGTACTGAATATTCTGTAGCTGTGATTACAGAAAACGAGATCTGATTTGTAATCAGAACTCTATGAGAATAATTAATTACGTGCTTCTGTATTTGGGTTATCCGTTAGTGGAATATTTTACAACTGTTAAATCAATCCAAGCGATTACTTTTCCAGAGGTCTTTACGACCGTTGTTCTTCTCAAGAGTCAAAAACTTTGTTTACGATGTCAAAGTGGCTGACCTGATAGTGCGGACCATATCTCCCTCGTGCCACCCACCACCCTCCCCCGCAACACCCTACTCACTGACTGTATATGACTTTTAAAACGATTCGAAAGCAGAACGAGGGTTCAAATTAAATAATGCTGCGCAATTTGCAAGCGCAATCATGTATCAAATACATGTGACAGCTAATGCAGGACACCTGACGCATGACCCGTGACGCCTTTCTCCCTAACACCTGATGGTTGACGCTTTACGCTTAATCAACTTTTGACATTTGATCAAAACTTCCTAACCATAGTTATTTCAGAAGATGTGTAAACTAATCTGGGAGTTTTCTGGTAGTGTTTACGAAATACTGCTTCATTTATTTTATTTATTTACTTATTTTTGACACAACTGCTGTTGCTATAGTGCTTGCACACAGTATGTTGATTTCAGAGAAATACATGCACCGGCGATTCCAACACATGCAGCCCTTCATACTTAGTAGTTATAAAATAGCATGACGTCAACAGATTCACCTCCCAGCACTTGCGCAAAGCGTGGGGCCTTCGTGGCTGGCACTCATACTGACTAACACACATTCAGTCTGCAATTGTGCGGGGTTGATTTCGGCCGGATGCTGATGTCATGATTCCTGGAACATCGTGGCACACATTGGAACTACAGGTGACTATCGCTCTCACAAATGCGCAAACGCTGCACTGATCTTCATGTTAACAGTATACACCCTATTGCCTGGAGGAAGGTGGGCACTAGTGTTGGACGGTAGGGGGAGGGTAGGGGAGGAGGTTGCATCATGTAAACTGCCAGTGTAGAGGGGTGCACGAGAGCCACACGCTGCCCAACCCTCCCCTCCTTGGTCATGGCACACGGCAGGATATCATGGTTCCTGGAGTGGCTTAGGAGATAATGAAGTGCTGATGATGATGTCAGCAAAGTATACTTTACTTATTTGTCTCTGCTGTAACAAGACACAACAGATTAAAAAGTTCTGTTTCTGATGTCACAACTTTTCTGCCCAGAACACTCCTTGGCGTAAGAAACCTATCAATCTGCTTTCCTGTGTGACAAGACGACTGTATGTAAAGCAAAGGTGCTCACTCCGCCACATCTGCTGTGTGAAGGAGACGTAGCAAAAGACTATAAATTTATAGTTATTACATTTCTAGTCTGTTGCTTAATAGCTAACAGTGCACTATGTTAATCTGCGAAGAGTGCTGTATCTGCATGACAGGTCTTTCTTTCGGTGTCGCTGTTTCCACTGATGGCACCATTATATTTCAAAGTGCGCTTTGTTACAGCATTTGTCAGTTAAGTATAATCATCAGGGCTACAGATAATTACTATTTCTATTTCATTCAGTAGGCTTGGGAAGACATAATGCCAAGTTTCCAATTTTTATTTCTGTGTCAAGTAAATAGCAGGGCCAGAATATGGCGTCCTGTTTAACAATGTATCTAACCAGCCTCTTCTACATAGCCCAGGAGTATATGCCATCCCTCATACGCGTAGCCTTCTGCTTTGGTGTAGCAACTTTTAGACCTGGTGATGAAGGAACTTCCATTATCAGTATTTGTTCTGTGATAAGAAGACCGGTGGTCTACCTATGGGCAACGACTATCATTATTAATAACAATAATAATGAAAAGAGTCGTCACCGGACGAAATGGCCGCGCGGTTCTGGCGCTGCAGTCTAGAACCACGAGACCGCTACGGTCGCAGGTTCGAATCCTGCCTCGGGCATGGATGTGTGTGATGTCCTTAGGTTAGTTAGGTTTAACTAGTTCTAAGTTCTAGGGGACTAATGACCTCAGCAGTTGAGTCCCATAGTGCTCAGAGCCATTTGAACCAAAAGAGTCCTCAGTCCCGGGATTTAACTTGGCCACAAAAATTTTGAGTAAAATAACAAGAAATGGTGGCCGATGACTTCTAGCATAAGTCACCTTCGTTATACCAACGGTCATCTCAAAGAGGAGGAGGAGCGGACGGAGTTTCAGGTCACAAGTTGCCCTTGGGCTGGGAAACGTCCCCTAGAAGGCGGAAGAATCAACAGTGATCAACGGCATGAGGTTGCAGTGGACAGGGGAAACTACTACATTAAAGAAACATAATGTGTACCCATAGGACATCCGAAAAGCGAAATGCAGGGATCAGTCTAGATTTAGTGAGGGTCAATGAATTGAAGCGGAAAGAAGAAACGGATATACGCTCATACGAGTAGGGGGTAATATTAACACTAGCAAAAACGATATAACGAGAGTAGGATTCGTTATTAACAGGAAGGCAGGGCTACTGAGAACAGTTCTGTGATAGGGTTGTTCTCATCAGACTCGACAACAACAACATTAGTTCAAGTACACATCCCGACATCGCCAGCAGAGGATGAAGAGAGAGAGAAAGTATATGAGGATATTGAATGGATAATTCAGGGCATAAATAGAGATAAATATGTAATAGTCATCGGGAATTCGAAAGCGCTTGTAGGAGAGAGAGTTGAAGATTTCGTCTTATAATATACTTGGTAGTAGGAATGAGAGATGGGAATGACTAAGTGAGGTCTGCAATACATATCACTTAGTAATAGTGAATACTCTGTTCAAGAATAACAAAAGAAGGAGGTTTACTTGGATAAGTCGGGAAGATATGGGAAGATTTCAGCTAGATTAAATTATGGTCAGGCAGTGAGGATGGAATCATATACTGAATTGTAAAGTATATCGAGGGGCAGATACAGCCTCATATCACAGTTTAGTAATGATGAAGCTGACTGAAGATTGAGGGGCCATTCATAAACAATCAGTGTGAAAGGAAATGGGGTACGAAAGTACTAAGGAATGAAGAAACATGCTTTAATTTCTCTGACCCTATAGATATTCCCCCCATAATGAATAGCGCAGGAAGCAGTTCAGTTGAAGAGGAATAAACAACTCTGAAAAGGAAATCACAGAAGTTTGAAAGGAAACTGTGCGTACAAGGAAGGTAACAGCGAAAAAACCAAAGATAACAGAAGATATACCTTATCTGATGGACGAAAGAACAATGCGCAAAAATAATCAGGAAAATTCACGAATACTGAAATACAAGTCACTTACTTACTTCTATCCGCAAGTCGCCGAAGTGGCGTCAAATCGAAAGACTCGTACCCGGCGAACGGTCTACCCGACGGGAGGTCCTAGTCACAAGACATTTACATTTTACTTACTTACTTAGTTATCCGTGGCTTGGGCCTTAGTGACCATATGCCTGCTCCCCACTCCTCCTCCATCGTTCCCCGTTGCGAGCCTCCTGCCACCACTCGCCCGCTTCTAGTCCCATGTACTCGGTGTCCTTGTCAATATATCTTTCTATCTTGTCCGCGGTAGTCCCCAGTACCTCCTTCCAGCTACAGCTCCCAGAAACACATCAAGGTGTATCTTCCCTTCATTCATCCTTGCTTCTTGTCCAGCCCTGGTCAAACTTCTTCTTCTATTTCTTTTTATATTGTCAGTCTGTGCGTGAAGGTCTTTTAATTCTTGTTTTTTTTTTTTTTTTTCGAATTTTCCATTCCCCTGTTCGTGAATCTATCACAAGACCAAATATTTTTCGGAGGACTTTTCCTTCGAAAACAAGTAGTTTCTCTTCATCTGTTCCCCTAAAGGTGAGGCTTTCACAACCGTATATAACCACTGGTATATTCATACTCTGGTACAGCCTGATCTTAAAACTTCTTGACAGGGATCTTTTCTTCAGCACACCCTGAAGGCTAAAGATACTCTGTTGCCTCCAACAATTCTGGCATTTATTTCAGTTTCACAGTGGTTCTGATCACTGCGGAGACTACCAAGGTATTTGAAATTATTTGACCTTTTGAATCGGAAACTATCCACCGTGAGCGGGTCACCGTCTCTCGCTGACTTCCTCAGGACCATGCATTCTGTCTTATCTTTACTGACTTGCAGTCCTGCCCTACTGGCAATCTTACAGTTCGAGCCTGCCATTCTTCTGAGCTCTTCTACCGCTGATTTGGATTATATCATCCGCGTACGCCAGTCGAGTCATTGACATATTGTCTAGGGGTATTCCAATGGGGTCAGTTTTCGTAAATTTCGGTGTGTTTTCTCTAGCACTAGGTTGAATAATATAGGGGACAGGGCGTCTCCCTGTCTGAAGTCGGTTCGAACTTCGAACTGTTCTGATAGACCGGTATTTGTCTCCAATATACAGAGTGTCTCCAATATACAGAGTGTATTTTTCTAGACACATTGCCACCAGCGGATTATTTTGGATGGAAACCGAAAGTCCTTTAGTACCCTAATTGTAGTACCCTGCGTACGCTGTCATAGGCTTTTCTGAAGTCAATGAAGAGCATGTGCATGTCTGTATTATATTCCCAGCAATACAAGTAACATTTGAGCTAAATAAACAGAAAGTGCAGCGAACTTAATGTGAAATGGCTACAAGAGAAATGTGAATATATCGATAACGAAATCATCGTCGTAACGACGGACTCGACATATAGAAAGGTCAAAACAGACTTCGGTGAAATTAAAAGCAAGAGCGATAACATTACGAGTGCAACGCGAATTTCACGTTAAATGAAGAGGAGAGAACGGATAGGTGGAAAGAGTACATTGAAGACCTTTACAGAGGTGAAGACTTACCTGATACAATACATAGTGCAATACAAGAAGAAACAGGAGCCGACAGGGAAGAGATATAGGATTGAGTATTAGAATCATAATTTAAAAATCATTGGACGATTTAAGATCAAGTAAGCCACAAGGGCTAGGTAACATTACCAAGAAATATCTAAAATACACTCCTGGAAATGGAAAAAAGAACACATTGACACCGGTGTGTCAGACCCACCATACTTGCTGCGGACACTGCGAGAGGGCTGTACAAGCAATGATCACACGCACGGCACAGCGGACACACCAGGAACCGCGGTGTTGGCCCTCGAATGGCGCTAGCTGCGCAACATTTGTGCACCGCCGCCGTCAGTGTCAGCCAGTTTGCCGTGGCATACGGAGCTCCATCGCAGTCTTTAACACTGGTAGCATGCCGCGACAGCGTGGACGTGAACCGTATGTGCAGTTGACGGACTTTGAGCGAGGGCGTATAGTGGGCATGCGGGAGGCCGGGTGGACGTACCGCCGAATTGCTCAACACGTGGGGCGTGAGGTCTCCACAGTACATCGATGTTGTCGCCAGTGGTCGGCGGAAGGTGCACGTGCCCGTCGACCTGGGACCGGACCGCAGCGACGCACGGATGCACTCCAAGACCGTAGGATCCTACGCAGTGCCGTAGGGGACCGCACCGCCACTTACCAGCAAATTAGGGACACTGTTGCTCCTGGGGTATCGGCGAGGACCATTCGCAACCGTCTCCATGAAGCTGGGCTACGGTCCCGCACACCGTTAGGCCGTCTTCCGCTCACGCCCCAACATCGTGCAGCCCGCCTCCAGTGGTGTCGCGACAGGCGTGAATGGAGGGACGAATGGAGACGTGTCGTCTTCAGCGATGAGAGTCGCTTCTGCCTTGGTGCCAATGATGGTCGTATGCGTGTTTGGCGCCGTGCAGGTGAGCGCCACAATCAGGACTGCATACGACCGAGGCACACAGGGCCAACACCCGGCATCATGGTGTGGGGAGCGATCTCCTACACTGGCCGTACACCACTGGTGATCGTCGAGGGGACACTGAATAGTGCACGGTACATCCAAACCGTCATCGAACCCATCGTTCTACCATTCCTAGACCGGCAAGGGAACTTGCTGTTCCAACAGGACAATGCACATCCGCATGTATCCCGTGCCACCCAACGTGCTCTAGAAGGTGTAAGTCAACTACCCTGGCCAGCAAGATCTCCGGATCTGTCCCCCATTGAGCATGTTTGGGACTGGATGAAGCGTCGTCTCACGCGGTCTGCACGTCCAGCACGAACGCTGGTCCAACTGAGGCGCCAGGTGGAAATGGCATGGCAAGCCGTTCCACAGGACTACATCCAGCATCTCTACGATCGTCTCCATGGGAGAATAGCAGCCTGCATTGCTGCGAAAGGTGGATTTACACTGTACTAGTGCCGACATTGTGCATGCTCTGTTGCCTGTGTCTATGTGCCTGTGGTTCTGTCAGTGTGATCATGTGATGTATCTGACCCCAGGAATGTGTCAATAAAGTTTCCCCTTCCTGGGACAATGAATTCACGGTGTTCTTATTTCAATTTCCAGGAGTGTAATTGGAGGAAGGGTTACATGACAACTATTCACGTTGTTATGTAGAATGTATGAGACTCGTGATAAACCATGAGGCTTTCAGGAAAACATCATCCACACAATTCCGAAGATAGCAAGAGCCGACGAGAACTAACGCACAATCGGCCTAACATCTCATGCATCGAAGTTTCTGACAAGAATAATATACAGAAGAACGAAGAAGAAAAGTGATCTGCTCAAAGACAATCATTTTGGCTTTAGGAAACATAAAGGCACAAGAGAGGCCGATTTGGCGTTGCAATTGGTAACGGAAGTAAGACTGAGGAAAAATCAAGACACGTTCATTGGATTTTCGACCTGGAAGTAAAAGGGGCGTAGTCTTTCGTCCCTACTGTTAAATCCGTACGTCAAAGAAGCAATGAGAGAAATAAAAGAATGTTTCAAGGGTGAGATTAAAATCCAGAGTGAATGGATATCAGTGATAAGATGTGCTGATTACACTACTATCTTCAATGAAATTGAAGGAGAATTACAGGTTGTGTTGCATGGAATAAACAGTCTGATTAATGCAGGGCATGGATTGAGAGTAAATTGAAGAAAGACGAAAGTAACGACATGTAACAGATATGTGAACAGCGAAAAACTTATCATCAGGATTGGTGATCAGGAAGTAGATGAAGCTAACAAATTTTGCTACAAACGTAGCAAAATGACGCATGACGAGCATTAATAGCAGTCTAGCACTGACAAAAGGGCGTTCATGACCACAAGAAGTCTACTAGTTTGAAACATAGGCTTATCTGAGGTAGACTTTTCTGAGAACCTACGTGTCGAGCACAACACTCTGTGGTAGTGAGAAATGGACTTTGGAAAAACCAGAACGGAGTGGAGTCGAAACATTTGAGATGTGGTACAACTGAAGGCTGTTGAAAATTAGTTGGACTGATGGGGTAAGAAATAAGGAGGTTCTTCGCACAATTGGTGAGGAAAGCAACATATGGAAAATACTGGCAAGAAAAAGGGACAAGATAATACCACATCTGTTAAGACATCAGGGAAGAAGAAGCAGGTGCTTCCATAATAGCAGAGAATGCTGTTGATGGTAAAAACTGCAAAAGAAGTCAGAAATTGTGAAAAAAAATCCAGCAAAGAATGGAGGACACTAGTTTGAGATGAAATGGTTGGCACAGAAGAGATATTCGTTGAGTGTGCGGCATTAAACCAGTCCCAAGACAAGGCCCCCCCCCCCTCCTTTTCCCCGCCAAAAAAAAGTCAGAAGAGAAAGAGAGAGACAGAAGATAATCAGCCTTTCCTGCTAATATATAGGCCGATCATAAACGGTCTGGAGAGCTAGTGAAGGCCATGCAAAGTAGATTGTGCTTAGAAATAATTACTGACAAAAATATTCGATCGTTGTGCCGTTTCCGAGATAATCAGGAGGTTGCGGGCACGGTTCGCCACAAATGGTGTCCAGCTCGTTAGAGTTTTTACATTATACGCCGTTTCTTTTGGACTGAGAGACACTTGCCGGGTGCAGCAAGAATGTGTTTTTACCACACCATCAGTGAACTCAGATGCAGTCAAATAACATTTAGGTAAGAAGTATTCTCACGGCCTGTATTTGACAATCTAAAATGAGGACTCCTCCAGGAGCTTCGTTTTGACCACCAGTTCTTTAACTACTTTCAAAAGAGATTTGAGTAACATTGAACCCTGTCTTCCTGGAGCATTAAATCAAATCAGTAGGTATATGTGGTGTGTATATCATATCTTATCATCTGATTTCCCTGTCTGCAGCCCAAAAATTGCAGTCACATGTATGAAAAGAGTTCTCCCGAAGAGGGAAGTACTGATGAGTCTTTGGAAATAGCACCGTTGCGAGCAGTGTGAGGAAACAAGCATCCAAAGTGTTGTATCTGTTTTAACCAGACATCTCTGAAAAGGTGAAGTTCTTTAATTTCAGGGCCCTTGTTGTTGATTTACAACCACAACTTGCTACTCACTTTGTCAAGTCCATGTTTACTGTATCCTTCCGGACAAACACAGAAATCTGCAGAATCTGATTTCATATCGTCTACGCATTTCCCTCAAATAGATCGAGTCCTAAACAGGAAGTCTTGTGAAAGGGAGGCTTAGCATATAGTTAAACACACGTGCTCCAATTTTCGGGGCATGACATCAAAGAATTTTTATTTGTCTGTGTTTGTTATAAAACTTCCGAGCCCGACGAATATAAATGATCAGTTCGGCGACAGAGCTTACTTTGCATTTCAGATTTGAACTTCTACCTCTGCAGTTAGTTCTTCACAAGGTAATCGACAAGACATCGATTTGAGTAAACTAAAGATATAATCGTAATTTAAGTGAAAGTACTTTCTGTAAAGATCTTCTCATGTTTCCTTGGAAAGAGCGGATCAACTGAAGAATAGTATACAACCCGTCGGCTTTGACCAATGACATCATAGTCAATTAATAGACATTAATGTCTTTATTTCGAGCCAAAGATAATAAATAAGTTTTCTTCAGTGGCGAGGCGTCATCATTGTAAATTGGAATAAATGAATCTGTTTTTAAGATATAGGGATACACAGTATATACGATTTCTGTAGCCTGTATTAATTATAATTATTTGTTTGATCCAATTCATTCCGTGCTTATTTTCATTGTTAGTGGGTTTGAGATATTTTTAGGACTTATTTTTCTTCCTGGATGACTTTTTACTTTTTTAGTTCCTTTTGTAGGTATGGATTTATCTATTCGTATGAATATGGACTCGAAGCAGGGTTCGTCAACTGCAATGCGGAACAAAAATTTTACAGTTGTCTTTTTTTTCAGTTTCGCTAGCACTAGCAGTACTACGATATTTTTCACTCGATACTAGTACTATCAAATGCGAAAAGACCAACACTCGAAAAACTTGTGTCCCGTACTTCAGTTGACCTATATATGTGATATAGGTAACATTAGCATTCTGTATCTCTATTGAACTACGAAGGTAGTAGTATCCTTTTCTTTAGGTGACCTATACAGATCATCTGAAGTGCGGGATGCTAATCTTATGTATGTTGCTATTTTTCGGGACAGAATTAATGCACCACAGCTGCCTGTGTCTAGTGTAAGCCATGGAATAGTACGAACTTGTTCAGATGTCTGCGAATCGTGTAACAGGCGGAACATGGGGACCAGCGCGGTATTCACCTAGCAGGATATGGAAAACTGCCTAAAAACCACATCCAGGCAGGCCGGCATACCGGCCCTCGTCGTTAATCCGACAGGCGGATTGCATACGAGGCCGGCGCGCCTACCCGAATCCAGAAAGCAGCGCATTAGCGCTCTCGGCAACCCTGTTGGGTCAACTGATATTGACTCTAGTACAGCACGAAAGGAGAAAGGTACTGGTCGTCCAAAACATACAGTTATGAACTGCAGAAAAACAGAGGACGATTATTCGAGTAGTAGGACAGGTGTAACTGTACCGTCTAAGACAATTGATAGTGGTGTTTGCTCTTACAAACATAATCTGCTGAAATCTACTGAAAGGTTAAGCGCCTCTGCGTCTAGTGTAAGCCATGGAATACTGCAAACATGTTCAGATGTCTGCGAATCGTGTAACTGAGGCAGAACAAGGGGACCAGCGCAGTATTCACCTAGCGGGATGTGGAAAACTACCTAAAAACCACATCCACTACTTCAACTTGTGCTAAGAATAGCACTCACATCCGTGCCAGAGGGAGGACTCAGACCTCAGGCGGGAGGGGCTGCGCAATCCGTAACATGGCGCCTCTGACCGCCCGGCCATTTCGCGCGCCTGCTCAGAAATGATTGTTCACAAAATTATTCTGTATGTTTCACCGTTTCCGAGTTAATTAGCATTGAAGGTAGCCATTCAGGGAACTATTTTAAAAGCGTGTTAGTCACATTTATCGGCGTAGGACTATGTTTCAGTCGTTTAGTTTTGATGTTATCTACAATGCCTTCATCCGCCTTAGAAACTGATATTGACTCTTTCTTTCTTTCTTGGGGCCTTTTTCCCGCTTCAACGGGACTGATGAAGTCAGCAGTTTTGTCCCTTAGAAATTCACAAACATTTGAACAATTTTGAACCTACCCTGAAACACTCTAACAACCTTTTCAGACTAATGCCGACCACGCTGTTAGGTGTTAAATTCAAAACCATAAAACTGTTTACCGTAAGCGAAAACAGATGGTACTGTGAACAGCGATTCGTCCGTTAGGCAGTGACGTTAGCTCGGATCCGTCAGTGCTAGCAGAGGGCAAAGTTTATGTACCACTTCGACGTTATATGGAAGTTGCTGCAATTATCAAAATTACAGAGGAATTACTTGTCATATAGCCATGCCCTCCCCGAATTACTCTTAATTTTAAAATGTCGCACCACTTTCATTAATCGGTACACTGTCTAGGTCATCATCAAAACGGTTAATGATTGCAATGGTCCGTCATTGTTATGTTACAAATGAGACAGTATGTTAGATCAGAGACACACAGTTCCTCGTGATACCGGCAAGACAAAGACAAAAAAGAAACGTAGTCGAAAAAGCCAATTATACATCACACAATGAAACAACCGCCAGGAGGGACGTAACATAATCTAGCCTGTAACTGCAGCTATGAATCGTTCTCTGCGAGTTCCGTTCCATGTGTTGTATCTGGAGACACTTTACGTCGTTGTTATGAAGGCTACGTACAAAAGAATACTAAAAATTCCGCACTTCAATGTGCGTTTGCTCAATCTTCTTTATTTTTTTCATTGAATTTTGTCTCGGTGGACGTCCCTTGAAACCTGTCCAAGTTCGTCGTCGATTCCCTGACACCGTTTTTTTTATTATAGAAGGCAGGCAACCCTCTGACCAATCACGCTGATCTACCGTGCTGTCACCGCCAGACCACTCGGCTCGACTTCTACGGAGTCATTTCATCTATACGTGCGAGTTTCATAATATGTGACATATACGAAGTTCCTTTTTATTGAACTGTCGTAGCTTAAATAATTGACATCGGCAGGCAACCATAGGACATAGGGTTTGATATAAATTACATCTTGAGACCTCTACCCATTCCTGAGAAACAGGGATCTTAACAATTCGACAGATCGACGGACAGAAGGGTGGCCCTGTAACGGTTCCATTTTTAACAACTAAGATACAGAAGCATAAAAATGAAATTTCTTGTGGCACTGGAATGAGACACAATGCAGAAACATGACACAATATGGAGAAGGAACATTATATATTTAATAAATAAATTAATAAAGTTAGAAATTATAAAACATCGTACAGTCTTGCGTAGCAATGCACAAAAATGTTCAACGTGCCCTATCGCACATACATGTTTGTGTTGTACTCTTTTGCATTCCTTTCTCGTCTGTGCTAATCAGATCTCTACTACTGAAAATACTTCAACTTATCTCTCTGGTACCGCGCGCCGCGGAATTTGGATCCCCGCCAGACGTCGTGAATGTCAAAGACCCATAGAGGTCTCAGCACCATAGCGCCGTAAGTCGTGGCGGCGCGCGCCTCCTGGCCCGCATGTAAGTGAGGGCGCCACAGTGGAACACGTGGTTGCAACGGCCAATAGCGGCGTCCCAGGTCGAGTACTTAAGTGCCTGCCTGTCGCTCAGCCTGTCATGCACTCCGCCTCGCCTTCCGTATCCGCCTCCCGTCCCCCACGCGGATCCTCTATGATCTCATTCCTTTCCCCCATCTGCTCCTATTCCTCGAACATATCCGCATCCTCTACACCTCCCGCCGTCTTGAACCCCCTCACCCCCTGGTTGCTCCTCTCCTCTCCCATCCCCGCCCCCTGCCACGTCTTCACCGTTGTGTCCCCCCTACCCTCCATCTCTACACCCACCATCTCCTTTCCCAAGGTGGCTTCCGTCAACTCCCCCTCCCGGAAGATGCCCTCTCTCCCTCCATTTATCCTTCCTATCAACTCTGATCCTCCCTCCCCCTCCTTTCCTCTGTCCTTTCCCTGGGCTCCCTCTTCCCCCCCCCTTCCGTCCTGTTTTCTCCCCACTAAACCTCTCCCTACCTCCCTTCTCCCCCCCAGTCCTTTTGTATTCCCCTCCTCTGCCTACCCCACTCCCTGTCGCGTCTGCCCCCAACCCTCTTATGGGTCCTCATCCTCCATCAGCTCCTTTCCCGGTTCCCCCCCTTCGCTTTTACTCTCCTGTCCCCCCTTTTTTTGTTTTCCCATCTTCTGTCCAGTTTTCCCCCACCTGCTCTCGACTGTGGTGTCACATTTGCCAACTTTTTAGTGCAGTGTTCCAGTGACTATTCAGTGTTGTTTGTCTTTCTCGTGTTGCGAACAGAAAACATGCTGTCGCTAGGTGTGAATTTTATGTCATTTGCGAACAGAATCCAGACTGTCGCCGTGTTTTTTTTTTAATTGTCTATTGCTTTCCCTGTATGCTTCGTATGTATTTTTATTAGCATCATCATCCCTCTGTTGTTTGTTTTAAGTTCCACGATTTCTTTTCACCTTGTTACTCTGTAAGTCTCCGATTTTATCGCCTGTTTTTTATTATTATTTGTTCTCCTGATCTTTGTCACAAAATCTGTAGGCTGAAGAGCGGCATACTAAGCTGCTGCCAGCCCACCCCATCCGGGGGGGAATTGAAACTCAATAAAGAAAAAAAAAAAAAAAAGCTCAGGCTGCATCTCCGGCGGTGCCTCGGAATAGTACCGCCCTTCGAAAGCGGCATTGCCACTTATCGAAACGTTAGGTGTTCCAGCCAGCCAGCCAGCCAGCTAGCTAGCCTGCCAGCAGCAGCAGCAGCAGCAGCAGTCCAGCCAGCAGCAGCAGCCCAGCGGCCTCTGCAGTCGCCTGTTCGCCTCCTTTCGGCAGCAGCTGAGTGGCGCTTTGGCCCCAGTCAGCGTCTTCTTCCGGATCCGTCTTCGTTCGTCCTTCTGTCTTCGTTCGTCCTTCTGTCTTCGTCCGTCCTTCTGTCTTCGTCTCCGTCTCCGTCTCCATTACTGTCTTCGTCCGTCTTCGTGAGATCCTTTTCTTCTTTCGTTTTGTACAGTCCTGCCCCTTTCTTCTTCCCGTCTAATCATGAGTACGTGCACCACCACTGCCACCACCACCACTATCATCTTTACCTCGCCATCTGCCATCGCCACCACGATTACGTGGTGCGCTCAGTCGCTCCCCTCCCATTCCACCCCCCCTGTTCTCACCCTACCCTCTCTTGTGCATTTTTTCGCCTTGTCCCTGGCTCCTTCCCCTGTTGTCTCCTACTCTGATCTCTTTCCTCCCCTCCCTCACCCTGCTGCCACCGTTCTTGTGGACCCCGCCAGCATGGTGGCCCAGAGGGCCATGGCCCACGTCCAACTGTTGCCGTCTCCATCGCCATCGCAATCTCCCTCACTATCGCCATCACCATCACCTTCCCTGTCATAGTCGCGCACTCCAGCTCCAGCGCCCAAACTAGGACCTGCCACCTCCCGCCACCTTCTGGTTGCCCCAGTCCCCCACGCCCCCTCTCACCCTTCTGTCACAGGTAAGTGTCCCAGTGGCATTCCTGCCTCCTCCGCTCCCAAAAAATTTCAGCCTCTTCCTCCTCCCACCCCAAGGAGGACATGAATGTCTCCCCGCCTGCCCCTTCTACCAACTCCTCTTCCTCCTCCCCCTCCTCCTACAAATACTTCCTGTTCCATCTATATCCTGCACTCCTCGAAGCCTGGAACATCACCTTGCTCTTCCACCATCACTTTCCCGGCACCCCCATCTCCCACCTCACTCCCCGCCGAGACTCTGTTCTCATCACCTACCCCAGCCCCAACTTTCACTCAGACATCCTGTCCTGAATCCCCATTATCCACTTTCGCCCAGATGCCTCCCTCACCCCTGCTCCTTCCCCGTGCCCCTCCCGCCAACCCCAACCACCATGTCGCCCACCAACACTCACTGCCGTGATCACTCAGCTTAGTCTGACGATCACGGAGGAGGTGTTGGTGGAGCTTAAGGTGCACCCTTACTTAGAAATATGGGCAGTACACTGGATTTTCAACCCTGCCGGCCCCACCTGCCTTATGTGGGTTTTCTCTGAACATCCCCTTCCATCGACAGTCTCCTGAAGTAGGGTGCCCTCCTATTACACTGATGAGAAGTCGACCTCTCTTGTTTCCGTCCTCAATCCCTCCACTGCCAGAGGTGCCTGTGGCTCAACGCATACCCAACATCTGAGTGCCACGAGGCCCCTCATCTATCCACACTGTAAACAGGCGCGCCTCCTCTGGCACTGCCGCAACCTACACTCCGCTCCTTCCTGCAACACCTGCTACCTCCCGCATCCCACTTACTCCAAGAAATGCAAGGCCTGACCCTCCCACACCACTCCTGAAGTCACCATCCCCGTCCAGCCTCTGGACGCTGCCCCCACCCCTCCTGGCAATTCCCTTCGTCCCCCCCCCTTCCCACTGCTATCATCAGGTTGTAACCATCGTCCTCCAGAACATCCACCCATTGCAGCACCCCCACACCCTCCAGCAGATATCCCTCACTGCCCGATCCGTCTTCCACCTCAACAGCTAGACCACCTACTCCCATAAGCAAGCCCACTTCACCTTCTCCGGTCTCGATACCCTTGTCTAAATCCCTGTCAGGGCACGACAGCACCATATCTTGTTTAATAACATCCATTCCCTTCCCGCCAATAAGAACCTCATCCTGCAAACCCTCACAACCCACCATGTGGATCCCTTCCTCCTCAATGAAACCTTTCTTCAGTCCCAGCACACCTTCCACACCTCGCCCTACCTCCTTCACCACTATGATAATCCCCTCCTGATAGCGCATGACAAAGTAGCCATTTACCACCACCGCTAGATCCCTGTTCAGCTCCAACCCATTCCATCCCGACTGCACAGAATGCCTCATCCTTAGTCTCTTCTTCCCTGGCCTTTGGATACTCGCGCCACCAGCTATGTCTGCCCTAACGCCCCTATTCCTTTTGACTTGCTTTACCACATCAACTTTACCTTATCCTCCTACGTGATCGCTGCCGACCTCAACATCCATAGTTGTCCCACAGCCCAGTTATGGTGGTGGCATCGGTTTCTCTCCTCCATCCAAGGCGACCTCATTCCCATTCCCCAGCACACCCACCCTGAATCCAGTACCACTTCAGATGTCATCCTCTCCTACCCCAACCTCCTTGGCCGCATAGTGGTGGATGTCCTGGACCCCATTTGTTGTGACCATCTCCCTATCCTCCTCACTGTTTCAAACAGTCGTCGCCCCATCCCGATCCTCACATCGACCCTCCCCTGAAATACATCCATGATTATTCCCGTGTCAGCTGGAATGCCTATTGGGATACCCTGTATACCCAGGACGATAGCCATCCCCTTACCTACCACGACCCTGGTGATGCTACCCATGCCACCTCCTTTCTCCAGCAGACCTTGTCTGAGGCCGTGGAGGCCCACATCCCTACAGTCGCCATCCACCCACACCATCCTACTTTACCCCCACAGGCCGTCCTCCTCCTCCGTGAATCCCACTGTCTCTACCATGCCTTCCTTCACACATGTGACCTGGACACTCTATGCTGCCACCGGCAACTACAAGGACCCATCAGGAACTTGCTCGCCGCTAAGAAATGCCGGGGCTGGTGACAGACATGCACCCGTCTTAATGCTACACTTCCTATCAACTCGTCCAAGTACAGGTCCACCTTCCGCTGCCTTACCAGATCTAACTTCCCCTACTACCCTCTCCTTCATGATGACCAACCCTTCCCTGACAACCTCAGTAAGGCCAATCACTTTGCTTCCTACCTTTACATTATCTTTACCCTCCCCAATTCGCTTACTCCATTTTCCCAGATGTCAACAATCGAACTGACACCTCTGTCCCTCCACTCGCTCCTTGCTTCCAGTAATTGGATAACATTACACACAATGAACTCAATGCTCCCATCACTAATCAGGATATCATCAATACACTCCACACGAAATGCAACACCACTCCCAGTCACGATCGTATTACCTATCGCCACCTCCATGAAGATCCCGCCTCCTTCCTCTCCACCCTGGCCAGGCTCTATAATGTGGTCTTGTCCACCGGCTGCTACCCCGACCTGTGGAAAACCTCCCATGTCCTGCTGTTCCTCAAACCCGACAAACTGCCATCCGCTGTCTCCTCCTACCATCCCATCAGCCTTACCTCAGTCTTCAGCAAGGTCCTGGAATCCATTCTTACCCGATGCATCCACCTGCATCTCTGCCAGGACCGCCTCCTTCCCGCTACCCAGTGTGGCTTTCGACCATCCTCCTCTACTGATGACCTTCTACTTCACCTTCCTCTCTGAACAGTGCAACTTCCGTCGGTCCTCCATCTTCTTCTCCCTCGAACTTGAGCGTGTTTACAACAGTGTATGGCATTTCAGTCTCCTCTTCAAGCTCCAAATCTTCGCCCTTCATATCAATTACGTCCATCTGATCGAATCCTTTCTTTCCCAACGTCCTCCCTTTGTCACCATCCATAATACGGATTCCTACACCTTCTACCCCTCCGCCAGTGTGCCCCAAGGTTTCATCCTCTCCCCTCTTCCCTAGCTTCTGTACACAGTGTACATGTCGCCTCCTACACCCTCCATCCACCTTCTCCAGTATGCTGATGATACTGCCTTCCTCGCCCTCGCCTCCAACCTGCAATGCTCCCTACACCTTCTCCAATCCCATCTTGACCTGTTCAACACTTGGTGTAACCAGTGGTTGCTCAAGGTCAAACCTTCTAAAACCCAGGCGATCATTGTAGGCAAAACCACCCCTTCCTTCCATTTCCTTGATTTCTGTATCGCCATTTATGACTGTCCTATCGCCCTCACCCTTGGCGTCACCCTTGACCATCGCCTTTCCTAGACCCCCCGTCTCCAGACAATTGAAGCCTCGGCACACTCCTGACTCCGTCTCCTCAAGCTCCTTCCTGGCTGCTCATGGGGTCAGGACCCCTCCACCATCCTCCATACCTGTAAATTCCTCATCCACCCTATCCTCTGCTACAACCACCTTGCCTGGGTCTCTGCCTCTCATACCTTTTACAAATCCTTCCAAATCCTAGAACACCATGCTCTCCGCCTCACCTACCGCATCCGTCTCACCTTCCACATGAGGATCCTGTATGACATTATTCCACTCCCACAACGCCTCGTTTTCCTCTAATGGATATGGCTCCTCTACACCTCCTGTAAACTTGATCCCCCTCACCCACTTGTCTCTCCTATCCTCTCCCGCCCCCATCTGCTGAAGCCCCTTTATTCCCACATCCCACCTGCTCTGCATCTCTCCGCTCTCCATACCCTCAGTCAAGGTGGCTTCCACCAACTCCCCCTCCCTGATTATGCCCTCATCCCCTCCATCTACCCCTTCTGCTAACTCTGATCCTCCTCTTCCACACATTGTGTTTTTTTCCTTAGGGCACCCTCTCTCCCTTCTCTCTCTCCTCCTTTCCTCCCCCCTCCTCCCACAGGTTTCACCTACCCGCCCATACCTCCATTGTTCCCCCCCCCTTCTCCTCTGCCCCTGGCATCTACACTCTCCCCACTCCCTCCTCCCCCACCTTTCCCCTTTTGGTGGATCCCCAGACTCACACACGTCAAGTGAACATTCACGTGCCAGAGATCATCACCATCGGTTCTGTGTGTGTGTTGTCGTGTTAGTGCTTCAGTGTTTTCGCCGCCATGCTCCATCGTTCACGTGTGTCATCTCAATCATCAGTGATCGTGTACAGTGCGGACAGTTTTTAATTTTTTTTCTACGCCTGTGAACGGCTTAGAGCGGTGTACTATTGCTGCGGTCGGTGGGCCGACAACTTATTTTAACAACTTATGAAAGATGTTAACATAACAATAAAGTAAAAGAAAGCTCAAGCTGCCTCTCCTCCCCCTCCCTTCTCCTGAGCGGCCTCCCCACTCCTACTCCCCCCTCTCTTGTGTTCACTTTGTATGTTTCTGCACTCCCTCCTGCCTTGTCATCCCTCTTCATTTCCTGCCCCACCAGTCTCCTGCCTCTTCGTGTACCTGTTGACGCCCCTACTCTCTTCATCCCACCGCCTCCCCTGCTGCCCTTTGCTCTCTCCTCCTTTTCCATCCTCTCCGACATCTCCCTCGGCTGGTCGCACCTGGCAGTTTTATACTTCACCATGTGTGCTCCAAGTGGGTTTTAATGTGTTGTTCTGGAATGTATTTAATATTGTGGCCGACTTTTAAGATGCACATGTGCATGTTATTAAACAAGATACGGTGCTGTCGCGCCATGACAGGGATTTAGACAAGGGTGTCCAGACCGGAAAAGGTGAAGTGGGCTTGCTTATGGGAGTAGGTGGTCTAGGTGTTGAGGTGGAAGATGGATCGGGCAGCGAGGGATATCTGCTGGAGGGTGTGGGGGTGCTGCAATGGGTGGACGCTCTGGAGGACGATGGTTACAAACCTGATGATAGCAGTGGGGGGGGGGGGGGGGACGAATTGCCAGGAGGAGTGGAGACGGCGTCCAGAAGGCGGACGGGGATGGTGACTTCAGAAGTGGGGGGGGGGGGGGCGGGCCTTGCGTTTCTGGGAGTAAGTGGGATGCGGGAGGTAGCAAGAGTTGCAGGAAGGAACGTACTGTAGGTTGGGGCAGTGCCGGAGGAAGTGCGCCTGTTTACAGTGTGGGCAGACGGGGGCCTCGCGGAACTCAAATGTTGGGTGAACATTGAGCTGCAGGCACCTCTGCCCATATGGGGCAGGGGAATTAAATCACAATAAAGAAAAAAAAAAAAAAAGCTCAGCCTGCCAGTCTAACCTTGCGTACATCTCAGGACATATCGCCTCGCATTAGACAGCGTATTGACTTTCTTGTTTTCTTTATGAGTGGATGTGGTTGTCTTATTTGGTTTTCTTGACTCTGTTGTCCGTTCTTGTTGTTGTCGTTAGGTCCTTAGGTCCTTCGTTGGTCGCGTCCGTCCTCTCCCATTGTGTCGTTGTTCGCGGATCGCTCCGCGGGTCCCGCCGCGTTTCCGTCACTACAACCCCGCGACTGTTCCGGTCGCCATTACAACAATCTCCATTTGAACAAGCTTTACTTCATTCAACCTGTGATCTCCCCCAAAAGTCTTAGCCTACTATCATTCCTCCATTTCCAAAACAACTATTCCTAGATTCCTCTGGTCGTGTCCAATTATCCTCTTCCTTTAGTCCAGTTTGATGACATAGAGATCCTATCTGACCTTTTAGAATCAGTACCTTCTCATTAGTTATTAGGCTAAGATATCACATTTTGAACATTACGCTGTGGTGACAGGGCATTCCAAGGAAGTAACCGTGAAGCGAAGGTTATAGTTTTTCCTTTGCGTTATGTGTCCAGTGCCCAGGGTGTTTTGTCATGGTAGTACAGCATTTGTGTTAAAATTTCAATGATAATATAAAGAACTTACAGTGAATAGTGTGACATAGATTAATTTAAACAAATTCTCTTATCAGTATCATTGTGTCGTGTTACGTACCGTCGAGAGGGTAGGTGTGTGAGAGTAAAGTCAACTATCACAGAATTTCAAAAATTCAAATGGCTCTGAGCACTTTGCGACTTAATTTCTGAGGTCAGCAGTCGCCTAGAACTTAAAACTAATTAAACCTAACTAACCCAAGGACATCACACCCATCCATGCCCGAGGCAGGATTCGAAACTGCGACCGTAGCGGTCGCTCGGCTCCAGACTGTAGCGCCCAGAACCGCACGGCCACTGCGGCCGGCTCACAGAATTTCGTCAGTACTCAGTTCGACGTGACTTACGAAGACGATGAGACTGACTTAGTGGGTTTGCACCGTTTCCGACTGATGATGGGTGTGTATGACAATCACAGTGAAGCAGAGCAACAGCAACTACTACGTGATACTGCCAACGAACAGAAGCCAGCGCCTTGTCACTAATAAATACAGAGGAACTTTCAAGTGAACCAATGAAGCGACTTGATTCCCTGGAATGACACACTTTTCATTGATTGTGTCAACTATTGAAGTATTTCGTCTAAATTACATTTGTCTGTTAATAGCATAACTGCCTCATTCCTGCAGACGAAGCCATGTCTTGTTTCGAGACTGCTGAATCGTAACTAATACAGTGGTTGCATACAGACTAAGCGAGAATGTCAAACTTATATCGCCACGATATGGTACCAAGAAGTTGTTGCTGACAGCTTCTGTGAACGGTTCCGAAAGTGCCATCGAAGTATGGGTACCATCGAATTTAACAAAATATTTCTCCGCTTCATAAAGTAATGAAATTAATTTTGACATCTGCAATATTATGACCGTCTATCGAAATTCTATTTGTAGTTTATTAAAGATGGCTGGACTTTAAGAAATTAATAAATTTCGTGAAACATATTTGCACATTATAAGAAGTAAATTCAGTGAAAAAGTAACAATTAAAATCGTCTATAGCTCTTTTGTGAATGAGAACAACTAAATGTAAAATGGCGTACAATTCCAATGACTTCAACTGGAGATAACATTCACATTTAAGATCAACTTTAAATGCTGCATAACACTGTCTTTGAAGCAAGCAAACAGCATGAGTGAGCTTCTACATCTATACCAACACTCCACATGCAATCTCACAGTGTGTGGTGGAGGATACTTCGTGCACCACTGTCACTTCCTCTCTCTGCTGTGCCAGTAGCGTATGATTCGCGGGAAAAAGACTGCTGGTAAGCGTGCGTGTCAGCTTGAACCTTTCTAATTTTATCTTCGTGATCATTTCGTGGTATACAGGCAGGAGAAAGAAATATATTGGCTGACACTTCTGGAAATGCACGTTTACAGAATTTTAACAATAGACCATAACGTGATATAGAAGCTTCCTTTGCAGCGTCTGCCACTGAGGTTGACTCAATATCTTCGTGAAAATTTCGCACTTACGAAATGAACCTTTTCGAGACGTGATGTTATTCTTTGAATCTTCTATATTTCCTCTATCCGTTGTATCTGGTATGGAACCCAGATTGACACGTAATATTCAAGTATTAATGAAACTAGGGTTTTTTAAACTACTTCCTCTGTAGATGGATCACATTTCTTGAGAAGTCAGACAATGAATCGAAGCCAGGAATCTGCATTACGTGGGACTTATTTTATGTGCTCGTTCCATTTTGAATGTCTCCGTGTGTATTTTCGTAGATTTTTGTGAAAGTAATTACTTCCAGTCATTGCTATATAAATCGTGCAATTATACAATAGAGCGTCTTTCTATATATAATTAATAAGCTATATTTACTTACGTTTAGCGTTATTTGCTACTCCATGCTACTCGATCATCTGCAAGTCTTTCTACATTTAGCTACAATTTTCCAGCGTTCTGCTTCTCTATATACAACAGCCCCATCCGCGTAAAGGCCTTATGGAAACTCCAGCGTTATCTGATGCGTCGTTTACATGGTCCTATACAACTCCCTCGGGTACACATTCAAGGTAAATTTTACGTTTTAACACTGATCTCCATTAAGAACTACAAGTCGTGTTCTGTTGTCCAGAACTCTTCGATATGATCACACAGCTGGTCTGATATTCTTGTGTTTGTTCATTAGGTGGCATTGCGAGACCGTATTGAAAACCTACCGGGAGTCTAGGCACACGGAATATACCTCTGCGCCTGTGTCTACCGCTTTTGGGGTAGCGTGGATGAACAGGGCGTGCTTGGTTTCAGACGTGGTTCTGTCACTGTAAGAGACCAAGAGCGGTAGAGAAATTTTATAATTTTCTGTGAAATTTTACGATAATGTTCGAGTATGACACTTGCATTCTCCTTTCACTGACATCTCCCAGCTAGTGAGCTTGGATTTTAATTAAACCTGTAGGATGGCGTCTAGCGGTATGAAGTAATTATTTTGGAGGTTCTGTGCTCTTGGGAGACTAAAGTGTAGCGATGGAGTCATTGATCAGGTGGTTTGGGAATGTACGTCAAAAGCCCATGGGAGAGAAAGTGGAGTCGAAAGTTCTACGACTAGCTGCAAGCAACATTACACCATGTCCTCAGTCAGCTACTCAGCAGAAGCGATTCTGATCGAAGACGGTTACGTTCCTACGCAACGGCGGCCGCTCTAAGTTTCACAGCGTGTTACAGCACTATCAGCGCTTCGAAGAGACGTCTGCCACACAGAATGTGTGATAGCAAGAGACGCAGTATGCTGTCGAGACGCATCAATAAAAGTGTTTTTCTTGGTAAAGTGTAATAAGCTGCCTCCACCCAGTGCCACACTCACAGCTTTAACAGAGACATTCTGCAGTGCTTCAGCCACTGGAATCTGAATCGAGAGGAGCAGGTTTCAGATCCCCACCTGCTCATTATTCATTAGGTTTTACTCTAGTTTCCTTAAATATAGTGATGGGACAAGCGACTGGCCATAAGAACCGATTGGTCTCTACGGCCTTAGCAGCTTTATGAATGTTTTCAGTCACTCACTCGGTATGAGACAACTGACTGAAACAAGTCTTTGTAGGTTGCAGCAGTTACATGAAAGTTTTCACTCGCCCATCGTATCTGAATGGTTTCATTCAATGCGGAACAACCGACTAATAAGTCTATTGGTTGCGACCGTTATATGAGTGTTTGCACTCAGTGTCCGGGTTTCAGTGATTTCATTTATATGCTATTCCAGCCTTTACGGTTATATATGAAGCATCACTAGGGCTGACAACTGTTTTAGAGACACATGAAGTATTTTGTTTCAATGGCATGTGATTAAAAATTCATTTTACAAACAAATTATTTTCGAAATACACTCCTGGAAATTGAAATAAGAACACCGTGAATTCATTGTCCCAGGAAGGGGAAACTTTATTGACACATTCCTGGGGTCGGATACATCACATGATCACACTGACAGAACCACAGGCACATAGACACAGGCAACAGAGCATGCACAATGTCGGCACTAGTACAGTGTATATCCACCTTTCGCAGCAATGCAGGCTGCTATTCTCCCATGGAGACGATCGTAGAGATGCTGGATGTAGTCCTGTGGAACGGCTTGCCATGCCATTTCCACCTGGCGCCTCAGTTGGACCAGCGTTCGTGCTGGACGTGCAGACCGCGTGAGACGACGCTTCATCCAGTCCCAAACATGCTCAATGGGGGACAGATCCGGAGATCTTGCTGGCCAGGGTAGTTGACTTACACCTTCTAGAGCACGTTGGGTGGCACGGGATACATGCGGATGTGCATTGTCCTGTTGGAACAGCAAGTTCCCTTGCCGGTCTAGGAATGGTAGAACGATGGGTTCGATGACGGTTTGGATGTACCGTGCACTATTCAGTGTCCCCTCGACGATCACCAGTGGTGTACGGCCAGTGTAGGAGATCGCTCCCCACACCATGATGCCGGGTGTTGGCCCTGTGTGCCTCGGTCGTATGCAGTCCTGATTGTGGCGCTCACCTGCACGGCGCCAAACACGCATACGACCATCATTGGCACCAAGGCAGAAGTGACTCTCATCGCTGAAGACGACACGTCTCCATTCGTCCCTCCATTCACGCCTGTCGCTACACCACTGGAGGCGGGCTGCACGATGTTGGGGCGTGAGCGGAAGACGGCCTAACGGTGTGCGGGACCGTAGCCCAGCATCATGGAGACGGTTGCGAATGGTCCTCGCCGATACCCCAGGAGCAACAGTGTCCCTAATTTGCTGGGAAGTGGCGGTGCGGTCCCCTACGGCACTGCGTAGGATCCTACGGTCTTGGCGTGCATCCGTGCGTCGCTACGGTCCGGTCCCAGGTCGACGGGCACGTGCACCTTCTGCCGACCACTGGCGACAACATCGATGTACTGTGGAGACCTCACGCCCCACGTGTTGAGCAATTCGGCGGTACGTCCACCCGGCCTCCCGCATGCCCACTATACGCCCTCGCTCAAAGTCCGTCAACTGCACATACGGTTCACGTCCACGCTGTCGCGGCATGCTACCAGTGTTAAAGACTGCGATGGAGCTCCGTATGCCACGGCAAACTGGCTGACACTGACAGCGGCGGTGCACAAATGCTGCGCAGCTAGCGCCATTCGACGGCCAACACCGCGGTTCCTGGTGTGTCCGCTGTGCCGTGCGTGTGATCATTGCTTGTACAGCCCTCTCGCATTGTCCGGAGCAAGTATGGTGGGTCTGACACACCGGTGTCAATGTGTTCTTTTTTCCATTTCCAGGAGTGTATATGTATTTACTTACTCAAATACAAATTTTTGAACTTGTGGCGTTAAAACTCAAGTTTTGTTGGGGTCTTAAAGTTAAGTATCTGGCACTACACTGTAAGTTTATGTATATGCAAATGACGAATCACCTTTTAACACGATTTTATTGTGTCGTTTTTTTTTGTCTATTGTATGGTTTATTTTAAATTATTTACAGAAATGGTAGAGAGTTGAAACTTCAACAATAGCTCGGAAATAGATGACACTACATTATTCACTGGCCATAGAGTCTAGTGTGTGGCGGAGGGTACCTTTTATCGGTCTGTCTGTCTGTCTCTCCGGTACAAATTCTACAACTGATTTTAAACTAACCTCCCAATAAGCTAAGGACCTGAAACTTTCCACTTTAGTGGGAACTGAATGGCAATGCAATATTATTTTCGGGTGTGTAGCGGAGGGTACTTTGTGTACATAATTAACATTATGCAGCTAAGGAAGATTGTTGCTAAGCTTTCGTGTAAATTCGATTCTAATCTGATCAAAATTCCTGAAATCAAATGAAAAATTTCACACACACAAGACTAAAAGCAGTAAATATATATTCCAATAAAAACGTTTTAATGTAACACGGTTTTTCAATTGAATTGAAGAAATGAATAACTCACTCAATATGAAAAGCTACAACGATGTCGAATGTTTACATTCAACTGCTCCCACATTCTTTCACTCAAAAAAATAAATGAATAATAATGCAACCGACACTAGGACAACAATCGACTTACACGATTACTTGATTATTTTCACTGGCCATACATTGGTTTAGTCAAAAGAATGAATTAGTAGTCCGACCAAATGGACGACGGTTTTCAATCGGTTGCACCGAAAGACTGGTTTCACTGAAAAGAATGAACGAATAATACGGAAAATTAGAACCGAATGCGTCTTATTGTTTTCCAGCAATGAATCGATTGTTTTCATCGGTTGTTCCCATCACTACTTAAATCGCTGGAGCTGAGTATTGGAATGATTTCGTTAATGGAACTGGCCTACTGTTTCGCTACTGACAATATCAAGGCCGGTAAGACTTTAACAGTAAACTTACTTGCTTCCGTCTCTAAGTATTGAATATCCGTAGAGTGGCTTAGGTTCTGCCTATAAGCAGCTTCCTGAAGCTAAGACTTAGCAGATACTTTTGTTTCATTAAGAACTATTATATTTTAGATGCCAACGAGAACCTTACATCTGATGTAACAGGCTGCAGTGTCCATATTCAGAAGTGCTTCATCCAAGTAATAAACTTAATTTGTGTGCGACCTCCTACACTTCATTGTATTTTTTTTTAGACAAGTCACCATATTTTCCTGGGGATCCTACAGCGTGCAATGTTTTAGTTAAGTGTCAATTAACACCCGTCAGTTATAGAAAACATGCATTTTCACAATGATCGTTTATTTTAAAAATCTATATGTCAACCGGCCTCTGGCATAGAATATCTCCATAGCATATAAGGTGAAAGCAGATCACGTAAAAGTATATTTAATGTTCCTATGAGGATGACACGATGTTAGACCAGTCGTAATGAGACAAATACAGCACTTTCAGTAGTAACAAATACACTTCTGATTATAATAAATTGTAATGGTAATCGAGGTGAAGTGAGTTCGATACTGTCTGTATTTTATCATTGATTGTGGATTCTGACTATGAAAGCATCCGAAAACGAACATGAAATATACTTTTACCTGAGCTGTTTTCAACTTACGTCCTGAAGGCGGGCCACGACTGAAACCAGTAGACGTAGAGATTTTTGAAATGAACAGCAAATGGTTCAAAAAGCATTTTTCAGTTGTACAGGTCGTTGTGTAGGCTGCCTACCGGGCTACAACTAAATAATGAATAGTCGTTGTACTGTATTACAAAAAGAAAGAGTCTTCATAATCACGTATTGTATTAATGGACTTTTAAGGCCTACAGCAGAAAACAAAATTAATATCCACAGTACAAAAAGAGAAAAATCAATACATTATTACTTATTATAAAAATACATTATAAAAAGAGCAGTGAAGAGGATGTCAGTCAATCACAACAGAGGAGTTATCTACTACAGATGATAGGCCATCGCTGCCGGTCTCCAACTTCATATTCCTCCGCTGTCGGCTCCACATATTTAAGGATTGTTAATACTCGATTCTTCCACCGCTTCCTTGAAGGTCCCATTTGACGTTTTCCAGCTGGTAAGGGACCAGTCCATCAGCTTGACGGATGTGGCCAGACCACTATAGCCTCTTGTGCCCTAACATTCGGCCAGTGAGTGGCTTTCGAAACTGCTGGCACAGATCTTCTTTCGTTCTTCGTTCCCATTTATCTTTCATGTTACTGTAGAAACGTCCATAGTTCTTTCGAACTACCTTATTGTCGCAGGTATAGATTGCTTCTTCAGTTGTGCTGTTGTCGCCCAGGTTTCACAAGCCTATAATAGAAATAGCGTGACGTACAGCTAGATCTTATTCTTCTACGATATCAGTCGTGACTAGAATAAAATGTTTAGATTAACGAACATGCGAATGCCGTTTGTTATTCGCCGATACACTAATTTCATAGCTTCACTTTTAGTAATGAGTAGCAAACCCAGTTACCCGAATTCCTGAACACGTTCAAATGTGAACCCACCAACAATAATGGAAACAATGGGAGCAGGACACGGTGATACAACGAGATATTTGGTTTTATTCTCATTCATCACCAACCCAATTTTCATCCGATTGTGGAGAAATTTGGAGGCATCAGCGCATACTTGCTCCAATGTGTCACCAAGAATCACCACAACCTCTGCAAATGGGAGGAGTGTGTTCGCTCTCACCATCTGAATTTCTCTGTTTCGATCAGTGTCACGCCTTACTTTTTCCAAGTCGAAGTTGGATAGTATTGGCACCAGTGGACCTCCTTGTCTCAAGCCATTTCGAATACTGAATGGTGGTGATAGCTGGTTGCCGAACAGTACTTGACAAGTTGACTGAGAGTAGCAAACTGCAATTAGTTGGATTCAATTCGAATGGATATGAAGTTCCTGTAACGTTTCCCATAACATGGAGCGTTGTTTAGTGCCGGAAACGTGTCTAAAACCATAGAAGGTAAGGTGTAATCCCCGATCGAACCCATAAATTTTCTCTCAGCTGCCTCAAGGTAAATACATGGCCAACAATCGACCGCCCATGGACGAATCCACATTGACAGTAGCCTAAAATTCCTTTAACCAATTATTCCATGTGGCTTAGCAGCAACGTTGTGAAGGAAAACAGCCAGTTTCTTTGTTGGCGATTGCTGGTTGCCGTACAGTGCTTGACAAGTTAACTGTGAGTAGCAAGCTGCCCTTAGTTGAATGTACTTCGATGGGATGTGAAATTCCTCTAACGTTACCCATAATATGGAGTGATCGCAAGGTTATCAAATTCAACGATGATAACGTGTAATTCCCCATTGAACTCAGCTGAGCCAAGGTAAATATGTCGTCAACAGTGAACCGTCCATAACGTAGCCACATTGATAGTGGCGTAAAGTTCCTTCAGCCAAATGTTTCATGCGGTCTAGCAGCAACTTTATAACCGGTTCAAGTAATGACATTCCTCGGTAGCGGAGAATCACCCTTCTTGAAGATGTACGTATAATTGCTCCCTTCCTTTCTTCAGGAATTTTTTCTGCTGGCCAGATGACAGATATTAACAGCTTCAAAGCATCCATCAATGTTTCACAAGCGGAGCTTCTCATCATCTGATGTGTGTACTACCTCCTTGTTCTTGACGGCCCTTAGCAGTTTACAAATTTCTTCCTGTGATCGTTTGCGGATTTTCACTATACCAAACTGAGCCCACACCTTTGTTGTCACCACTGTTGTGATGGCTTGATTCAGTAAGTCCTAAATTTTTTTTTAAATACATCTGCCTATTCTAGTGGTGGTACTTCACCAGTCTAATTGTTGAAACCAATGACTGTTGTCGGTAGACACGTCTCGCAAGTCTTGAAGTCCGGATAAAGAAGTGTGACGACCTCCACTCTTTGAGCACAATCAACAGGCCTTTAGGGCGTTCCGCTTCATTCTTCCTTAAGAGCTGACCTGTCTTACGGCTCGCCTCAAAATATGGTATCCTTTTGGCTTCCGAAAAAAGTTCTAGCCATTTCAGCCTCTTCGACGATCTGGTCTCTAGATTCTCGATATCATTCATTGGATCAATGTTTACATCTGCATTTTGCATGGCAAACAAACACGTCATTGGAAGTCACTAACACTGCATTCCGTAATGTCAAACACACACACACACACACCATTATGTGAGGATCCACGGATGCTGTGAGCTGTTCTGCAGTTTTATTTTGATAAGAATATTGAACCGTGGGTTTATTTTCAAAGAATATTCTTAACAATTTATTTTATTTATTAGTGATTTATCAAGAACATTAATACATTTAATCACACTATGTAAGCATGGAAGTAGTTGCCAGGGAGTAACGATGAAATCATAACCAAATTCCTTTTAACAAATGGGAATTTTATTCATTTTAATAGTGCCTAAAAGCATGTTTTAAAAGAAACAGACTTAAAATTGCAATCAGAAAGCACCATCTAAATATCAAAGTTACAATTTATTCAGAGGCAGAAAGAGACAGGTTTTGACAGTATGAGCTTTCGGGCTGAGAACCTTGCTGCTCCCTATTGACACGGCTGTAGTTACGACCTCTCACAACAGCCTCTGAAAGACTACACTAGTGCAAATCTGCAACACAGCAGATAACTTTAAACTAAGAGTTTTAACAATTTACACAAACATACAAACTATGCACCCCCCGCCGCCGTAGGAGGGATAGAAATGGTAAAAAACAATAACAATTGAAATATTAACCTTGCCACCGAAGGTGCTACTTGATTTTCACTTCTAAGAAAAGTCTTACGGTGAAGACGGTGGTAACTTTATGTACTAAAATGATCATTTAAATAAAAGCCTATGAAATGAAATCTTATATAAAATTCTACAAGGTTGGCCAAACAATAGTTAAGATGCTCTACAGAACACAGATACCGCCTCTCAAGATCATAGGCAATAATTTAAAAAAGTTTCCAACGATGAAAATATATTTCAACGATGAAAATATATTAGGCCGCTACAATCCAAGCAATAAATTCGTTAACACACCAAATCCGACAAACATGACAGAGGCAGCTACTAACGTACGGAACATTGATAGGGAGATTACCGAACAACCTGGACCGCAGGTTGCTGTAACCCGCCCCTACTCCACAAGGGAAAAACGGACCACCCAATTTATAAACAACCTCCTTCCCGTGGATGAGCAAACGGAGAAGAATGGTGGGACGACCCCAAAGCAAAACGGCTGGTGACCTCACCAAGAAAACAAGTAGAATTTAACAAGAGCGAATCAAACAACATATCTCCAATCACTTAACTTCTAATAAACTGCGATATCTCGAGAAGACCTGGCGCAGCACCCCCAAATCGCTCTCCCGAATCGTCCGCTGCCAGCCGCTTCAACAGACGCAGGAAGGCGCGCCGATCTCCCGTCTCACGGCGTCGCAGCTCGCACCGGCCAGACTGATGTCGTGGATTGACTCCTGTTGCTCTCGTGTCACCCGCGAAGTCACTACCCCTCGCTATACGCCGCGGCCCACTGGACTCACGTGGCGACCTCACATGCGCCGACGCTCAAGACGGACAAGTCATCTTGTATCAGTGCGCGACCGACCAACCAATCGATCCAACCGCCAATGACCATTGCCTGAGCAAACTCGAGCAGACTGGCGGCCTAATGCGCAGACTCAGATGCAGGAACTAAGCCCCGACCGGGCGAACACTCGCTGAGTTCTGTTACTGGCGGAGTGGAAAGACTCATTTTGCAGGCTTTAAAGGTTGATCCGAACGACAGACATACTAGCACTCCGAACGACAGACAGACACTAACTGCCTAACAAATGCGGACGAGAGACTGACCCAGACTGACCGACTGGCGAGCTCATAGCGCCCCTTAAATGCACGTGAACAGGCAGCCTTTCTCCTTTCGCACCAGAGGGAGACACCAAAGCTGCGATTGCCACAGCGGCGCCACCGCCAAAAACGGAGGGCGACTGCTTCACACTACGCGCTGCGTCGCGCTCTTCAAAACAGCAACTTTTACCACGGCTCAAATGTAACTACGAAATTAATTGATGAATCAGAAAAATTACAGACTATGTCATCGTAACAGAACTTTAATTTAACTTTCGTTACATATCTTAATGTTGTAGTTGTTAAGTGTATTTTTCTCTGCTCGCAACTTTGTCCCTGCTAATGTCTGTATCCCCAAGGGCGCCACTTCAAGATAGAAGGCCATTCTTTTATACACGTCATCATCTAGGCCGTATATCTTCTGTCTTCTTATCCGTATGCAACATCAAAGACCCATAATGCGACGATCTTCTCTCCTTTAGCTACCAGAATGAAGAACACCTTGGGTGCCGGAAATAGTAATCACTTCTGATTTACGCCACTTGCACTAAATGCTAGCCAGCTAACTTCAACGCCCGTGAAGGCGAACTTACTTGAACAAATACAGTAACCAGCTAACTGTATTTAGATTTGTTTATCTCAAGACACATTTCGCGTTTACACCCGTCATGAATTTGTGTGAAAGTTAATACATTTATCAATATTACTTTTTTTCCCACATCGTTTTGAACGCTACAGTTAGCTTCCTGTTTTTGTGACATATTTTCTTGTTTTTTTATCGTCAAAAATCAGTTTGTGCGTTCCAAACGCAGGAAAAAAAACGTATGTTCATTAAAATATATATGTCTTAGGGCAACCGGGAGTACATGAAAACCGGGAATGCGTCTTCCCATAAATAAAGAAATATAAAAACAGGGTTCTTGCTATAATTTTTCAAGCTATCAAGTCCACAACCACAGGGGTGAGCCACCATTATCATGGAATACTTAGTACAGTCCAAGCAGAGAGCCAGCAGCTATCCGGTCGGAAAAATTCATCGAAACTAATAGTGCCTCATGTCAACGTTCAACCTTTTATCTCGTGATAATCTCGCGAATTGTGGAAACTGAGTAATGAAAATGTCCTGTTACTAGGGAGACAAATGAAATATGCCAAGTGATAAATGGCAGGAACTCTGCTCATAGTCGTTTCAAGTCAACTGCTAATTCTGATCTTTACGATGAGTAGAGAAAGCAGAGAACGAGTATAAAGTAATAAGCTCGCAGCCCGTTCTGTTGTGTGCAGCCATACCAACACTTCGATTCTGTGGAAGAATTTCTGTTGCTTAACAGTAGAAAAAACTACATCACAGAATTTGAAGCTGTCAAATGAGGAACTAGTGAATTTTTTCTGAGAGCTAATACACGGCAGAGACCCTGTTTTTTTTTTTAATTGTTATTTCAGTCCGCACGCCACATATGGGTGGCGGATGGGTTGACAGTGGTATATTCAACCACATGTTCATCCAAGGGATATGTAACACTGAGAGCAAAGAGCTGCTCGGCTGCGAGTGGGACTCGCGCTGAGAGGGTTGCGTATAGACTCAGGTATGTATGTAGACATTTCATCGATCCTAGGAATCCAGAAAATCTACCATTTTCTGCCTCATGTCGACACTGATACTGACAATATATCTGCTCCAGGAATTCCAAGACTTTCGAAAAGGTTTTAGTTTTAAGTCGGATTACAGATAACAAAAGACGTAAAAGTACTTCTTGTGTGTGACACAATCACGAACTAAAATTTTCGCTTTTTTCCTTTACTTGTACTGTGAAAACTTGCTTCTTGGTCATTTTCATGATTCTAGCTTAACGGAAAACACCTTTTAGAGATTAATGAGTGAGTTTTCGATTATCAAAACATGTGAGATAAATGATCGTGTCTTTTGAGTGCGTTGATTTAAGAGCTCAGTGTTTTAAACACCACCAAAGGACCACAGATCTTAGTATGTGGCTCTACTAGCCCTCAGCCTTCACTATTTCATTTCTCAAAGCTACCCATTTCTCTTCTACTGTTTTCCTTTCCCCTGTTGTTGTCAATCGTTCCCTACTGCTCCCTCTGGAGCATTCAACAACCGCTGGTTGTTTCATTGCATAAAGGTGACATCATCTTTAGTTCCTATTTCTTTTTTTTCCCAATTTCTTTGGCTTTATTCTACAGTTCAAAACCAATAAATTGTGGTCCGTCCACATCTACCCTTGGAAATGTCTTGCAATTTAGTATCTGATTCCGAAACGTCTGTCTCACCATTACATAGTCCGTCTGAAACTAAGCGGCGTTTCGACATCTCTTTCAAGTATACGGCCTTCTTTCATTATTCTTAAGCAAAGTGATACCTGTGATTAAATTAAGCTCTGCACAAAATTCTATCAGGTGACTTCCACTATCATTCCTTCTTCACAGGCCATATACACCTATTATTATTCCTTCTCTTCCTCTTCCTCCTGTTGAATTCCAGTCCCTCATGACTAACAAATTTTCATGTCCCTTAGCCTTTTGAATAATTTCTTTTATCTCATCATAAATTTCTACAGTCTCTTCATCATCTTCGTAGCTAGTTGGCATATAAAATTATATTGCTGTGGTCGTTATGAGCTTTGTATCTGTCTTGGGTACAACAATGCGTCTACTATGCGTTCGTATTTTTACACGCACTGTTAAATCTAGTCCTGCGTTACCCCTGTTTGACTATGTATTTCCGGCAGGAGTGGCCGTGCGATTCTAGGGGCTACAGTCTGGAGCCGAGAGACCGCTACGGTCCCAGGTTCGAATCCTGCCTTGGGCATGGATGTGCGTGATGTCCTTAGGTTAGTTAGGTTTAATTAGTTCTAAGTTCTAGGCGACTGATGACCTCAGAAAATAAGTCGCATATGCTCACAGCCATTTGAACCATTTGACTATGTATTTACAACTTTGTGTAAATAACGTCTGTACTAATAACCTGACCAGAAGTCCTGTTCTTCCTACCACCAAACTTCGCTGACTCCCACTGTATCTCATTTTAACCTGTCAATTTCCCATAATAATTTTCTAACCTACCTGCTCAATTAAGGGATATATCTTTCCACTCTCCGATAGGTAGAACGCCAGTTATATTTCTCCTGATAACCACATCCTGCTGAGTAGTTCCAACCCAGAGAAGGAAATTGGGGACTATTTTCCCTTCGGAATATTTACGCAACAAGTTGCCATCATTTAACCACACTGTAGAGCTGCATTCCCTTAGGAAAAATTCTGTATGCTTCCATACGAGCCCCAGTATCTCCCATCCTGTCTCCTTGGTCGTAAGCAAAATATATTCTGAAATAGTTATTTCACCTTATTTGATGAAAAATTTTTGGAAAACAGTGTTTAGTAGCTCTGCTTTAGTGGCACTGTCATCAGTAACGTCATCATTGTTATCGTAAAGTTAAGGTATTGAATGCGTCTTGCCACTGGTGTACGTTCCATATGACAGAATTTCTCTCGGTTTTCTACCAAATTTCGAGGCAGACTTTCGTTGTGGAAACTATTAACAGCTTTTCGCATAAAGTTTCTAACTAAACCACGTGCTTGTGTAGAACTTTGCCATATTTGGTGATTTTGCGTTCTTTTAAATTTGGTATGCTTTTTTTGTTGCTTCTGCAACAGTGTTCTGACCCGTTTTGTGTACTATGGCTATAAGTACTGTCTCTTAATAATTTATTTGGTATATATATTTCAATTTTCGTCGGTACTATTTCTTTGAGTCCCAAACACGTCTGGCCTACTTCTACATAGGCAGATTTAACGTCAAGTGAATTTGTATCCACTTTTTTAAATAGCTGTATTTTGCGTCTTTGGTGGGTCTCGCTATAACAATCTTGTTGCCACTAATCACTGTATCCGTCATAATTTTCGCCATTTGCTCAGGATTATTTATGGTCAAGTATATTCTCACAGCCATTTGCACTTACAGTCGGCTCCTGAATTCACGGACAAAATAATTTTCTGAGGTAGCAATCACTACAAATTAGCACAAAATTTTTATCCCTACCAACGAATTTAACCGTATATATTGTCCAAAACACCGTGGGTAGATTGAAGTCACCATGAACTGTAACTGTATGAGTGGCGTACCTATTTGTAATGTGATAGAAGTTTTCTTTGAACTGTTAACTGTAACATCTGAGTCGAATGGTTGACAAAAGAAATAAATGATCAGTCTGTTCCAGTTTCACTTATAGTCCCTAACCAATCTAGCTATCTCAGTTTCACTACAAAATAAATTACTTCTAGGCGCTTCAGTCTGGAACCGCGCGACCGCTACGGTCGCAGGTTCGAATCCTGCCTCGGGCATGGATGTGTGTGATGTCCTTAGGGTAGTTAGGTTTAAGTAGTTCCAAGTTCTAGGGGACTGATGACCTCAGATGTTAAGTTCCATAGTGCTCAGGGCCATTTGATTTTTTGGATTTACTTCTGACAGCTTTAAGCACTCCAGGGCCAACTGTAATTAATCTATTTTTCTGAACACGATTGAGTCCTTCGTAAAAATTTCTGCTGAACTTTTTTTCAACTTTAGTCAGCTTTCCAAACATATAGCAATTTGAGTTTCAGTACTTTCTGTTAGCGCTTGTAACTCTGGTTCCTTATCAACATAATTACAATAATTTATATCAACCATAACGATTGTTGCTAGGTCAACCTTCGTCCTGTGTTTGGTCTGCATGATTTTAGTCTGGCGCCCTTTCAAAACCAGTCCATTTCTCTCCACACAGGCCCCGTCACACTTGTAGCCGCCTCCTGACGTATTAAGCAGAACTCGGGAACCCGCCATCCTATGGTACAATTCGAGTAATCTGCAGCATACGCTGCAGCAGAACCATCTCAGTCTCTGATTCAGACCCTTTACCCGGCACTGTACCAAGGGCGACGATGCTGGAGATGATGAGCTTCGCTTTCATCTTTCAAGAAGCACTGGAATGTTTACCATTTCAGATACCTACTCGAAACCAGAGACCAGCTCTTCCAATGAAAGGCGAGAGACTGTTAGTATCGACATGAGCCTCCACCTACAGTTGGCTGCAACCTGTGCTCTTCGTGACATCCGGAAGCATTCTTTCCACATGTGCAATGACTCCTCCTGGTATGCACACAGATTACACACTGGATTCGTTCTAGTCCTTGGTAGGCATATCCCTAAGGGGTCTTATTATGTGCCTTATGTTAGAGCTCTCAACTACCAGTAATCCCACCCTTTGTGAATGCCAAGACTTTGTGGACAGAAGCTGACTCTGGAAAAGGTCACGCCTTTGGGTCAGGCTCAGAATATTTATCAGACACAAATAGCGCCTGAAACCTGTTCGTTATATGAACAAGGGAGGCTCACGACGTCTTTCGCTCCATGCCGTATCTCAGAACCAGCTCCTACTCGACGTTGGGTGAGAGTTTAACGTCAGAGCAGGCAGCAACTGGGACGGGCACGTGTGAAATGGTAAATGTGCGACGAATCATAACATCCCACCCGCCACAGTGATGCGCATTTGAAACAGCCTTAGCCTGTGTGACCGAAGCCATCACCACCTTGAGCTGCCACGGAAGGCTCACCAACTCAGCTCGCATCTAAACACAGCCATCATTGCTCGTATCTATACTAAAGGCGGTTGAAATATACTTTAGACCAGGGCTTCACAACATACGTGCTCGTGGAGCAAGCTATGAGCAGCAAGGCGCGAGCACGGAGCAGCGCGAGCACGCTACACCCACTACCGGACCAGAGTAGAGAGTGGGGAGAGTCACGTGGGGCACACAACAGCTGCCGGCAGTCAATGTAAATCCCCGGCCACCAGCAGGGATATCACTCACGAATTATTACTGCGACAAATGAAACAAATAAAGGAGAATGTACACGTGCCACATAATTTTATTAGCCTAGTGTATGCCTCTACATTCGTATTAATTTGTGAACCGTTACACAATAAATGGTGTCACTGAAGTGTGGGATTCTCGGTTATCTTGTACTTTTTGCCCTTTTCAATTGCATCTACGTTCGGAGTAATTGTTCATTTGCATTGCAGGCGCAGCGTGCAGTTTAAATTTCGATCAGACAATGTGTTACTCACGCGCGTCTTGTTACATTTCATTGCAGAGAACAGTTGTTCACAAACATACGTGGAACCGAACATTGATATAATTGTAGCCGCCAGTTTGTGAAAACGAGGAAATCTATCCTGAGGGAAGTGTCTGTAGAATTCCAAAATGTTTTTCTTGTTCTGAAATTTGACTCTGTATTCTCTGTCACACTGCAGTTCAATAATTTCTAGTTGCAACTCAGGACGAATCTCTTCAATATTCGCCGAATATGGAGAGGAGAACAGTTCAAAATCACTGTCTAGTGCTGTCAGATCTTGAAAGCATTGATCAAATTCTTCCTTAAGGGCAATTAAACTATGTGAATAACGTTCACAGTCTTTGTGAACATCTTGCACGGATAATAATTTAGAAAAATGAGCTAGATTTCCTGTTTCCAGCTGACTCACCCAAAGTGTCAATTTCATTTCAAAAGCTCGTTTTCGATCTCTGAAATGAGTAATTAGCAGATATTTACCTTGTAGTGAAATGTTCAAAGCATTCAGATGGCAAGTTAAATCTGCTAAGAACGCGAGATCACATTACCATGAAGGCTCTTTCAATTCAGGAACACACATGTTATTTATTTCCATGGACATATTTATCTTATCTTATGGGCAAAAAAATCGATTTAATAATTCGCCACGACTAAGCCAGCGGACCTCGCTGTATTAAGACAGGCTACCATACTGGCTTTCTGCATCCTCAAGAAAGCTTTTAAATTGCCTGTGTTGTAGCCCATGCTTCCTTATATTATTGGTTGTACGAACAACACCACTCATCACATTTTTTAGAGCGGTACTCTTTGCAAATAATTTTTCCTGATGGATCACACAGTGAACGCCCCTTATTTCATTCGGCACGGTCAGTTTTTGCATTTTCTCCTTCAACAGCGCAACGAAACCTGATTTTTTCCCTGTCATCGCTGGTGCACCGTCTGTAGACACTGAAGCTAAAGAATTCCACGACAATCCTATATTTTCAACACTTTCTTCAACACTACTTAAAATATCACCTCCGGTTGTAGTGTTCTTCATGGCTACTACATCGAGGAGCTCCTCCCTCACCTGAAGATCTCTATTAACACCTCTAATAAATATGGCAAGCTGTGCTGTTCCAGTGATATAAACACTTTTGTCCAGAGCTAGAGAATACGCCATAAAATCTTTACAGATATTTGCAAGCTGGCTCTGGACGTCGTCTGCCATCTCCTGTATGCGACACATAATAGTCATGTTAGATAATGGCACAATCCGAAACTGTTCAACTTGAGATGGACACAAATGTTCCGCTGCAACTACAAAACATTCTTTTATTAAATCGCCATTAGTGAAGGGGCGCAGGGCTTTTGCTAAGAGCAAAGCAGTTTTGTAGCTCACTCTGAGAGCTGCCTCGGTTGATTTTTCTTCGTCGTCCAGATCTTCTTCGGATAGCTTCCTTTTAAGTTAAATAACTTCCTGTGCACGATCTGGTCCATCAAATTTTCCACTTCCGTGGTCTTTCGCGTGGTACGACATATAATGTCACTGCAAATTAAATTTCCTAAAGGAATTCAGCGTTTTTTGACATACTAAACATTTTGGAACACAATCTTTTTCTGTAAACCTATACAATTCATCCCAATGGGGGTTGAACTACGAAAGCATGGTTGGGGTTACACAACGGCGACTTGACATGATTCTTAACCAGCGAAGTGACTGTTATCTGAGTTGATCGTAGTACTTTAAACGTTACGCAGTCGGCGTGAATTCAATAGGCACGCTGCGGCCTTATTCAAGCGTGCGCGCGTATTTCCCCTCCCTCCCCTCCCACCCTACTCCGCGACCTTGCACCTGCTCGCGAGCACGTGCCTGAGCAGACGCGAGTACTCGCGCTCAAAATCGGCCAGTTGTTAAGCCCTGCCCTAGACAGTTAATAAAACGTGTAACTGTGCCTGATAAATACATAAACGTACATGAAGTCCAGGGTGTTTACACTTCGGCTGCCGGATATGAATTACCCAAGGTTATGTACCAGGAAGAGGCCTTTTCCAGTGTGATAACTGTTACACACATGGCCTCTGAAGTTAAGTTCGCGTTATACTGCCAAAACACCAGTGTTCTTCTGACAGGCACCATAGCTTCAACGACGCACACTTTCTCACCAGTACGAAACAATTTGTGAAATTTATCGTCCAGGAGATGAACTAATGGTGACATTTTGTACAGTTTGCCATTATTTTTACCATAACTGTATGAAAAAATAGCACACTCAAAAAGAATTCAAACCTTTTGCGGTATATGCCTTTACTTAATTAATTTTTTTACAGTATATTCGGTGACCAATATTTAAAAAAAAAAGAAAATTGAGGAAAAAATGAATTTCTTCACAATTATAGTCCACCCAATTTAGTCTTCTTTGTTCTTTATATTTTTTGTTGACAATACTAACAATAGTTCGTTGCTCGACGTAACGATTCGTCTTGGTTACAATTATTTCCAAAGCTCGCTCATCTAAAAAATAATCATCTTTTTCTTGGTACGCCTGAATCGGAGATGTCAGAATCACTATCGGACCTCTAAGGAGAGTATTCAGGATCATCGTCTTCAGATAGTCGCCAAACAAACTGGTCTCACTATCATTAAATTCGATTTCCTCGTTCACCCAACCCGCAATTGCCTCCGTGTCAGACGTTGTCAGAAACGGACAGGAAAACAAGCTCAAACCTTCAAGAACACACGACTTCAAACACAAATAACCTCTAGTAACACTGCCGTTTTAGCTATCTCGAGTGCAGGTAGTAAACTCTGTCGTATCATATGGTCAAATAGTATCGTCTTTGATAATTAATCAAAGCGTTCTCGGTCCCGGGTTCAAACTACGCCAACACTTAAATTCTGAATTAAAAAACATCAGAATTAATGACTGAAGACTTGCGGCATACGAAGTGATCCTCGTTATGCCGACGGCGGAGTGGACAGAGGTTCAGGGCACTCCCTTGCCCTCGGGGTGGGAAACTGCCCCTTAAGGCGGAAGAATCAGCAATGATCGACGGCATGAGGAGGCAGAAAGCAATGGAAACCACAGTATTAAAGACACATAACGTGTACCCACAGGACATGTGGCCTGTAGTTGAAAAGGTGTCGTGATCTCTTCACTGGCCAAGAATACCAGATTAATCCACCAATCGCGTCTAATAGCATCTCTGATAGCAGGCTGCTAATGGGAAGGTGACCTTGAGAGAAATATTTAATAATCAACGAAAGGACAACGTTCTAGCAGTCGCTGCTTGGACTGTCAGAAGTTTAGACGCCGTAGGGGAACTAGAAAATCTGAAAAAGGAGGTACAAAGGCTTAATATAGATAGACTGCACGTCAGTGAAGTGAAATAGAAAGAAGACTAAATTTTCTGGTCAGATGAGTACACGCTAATATCAACAGCAGAAGAAAATGGTATAACGGAAGTTGGAGGTCGGATTCGTCACGAATAGGAGGGTGGCGGAGAGAGTGTGTTACCCTGAAAAGTTCAGGAATGCGGTTGTTCTCATCAGAATTGACGGCAAACGAACACCCACAACGACAGTTCACGTTTACAAGCCGGATTCGCAAGCTGAAGATGAAGAGGTAGAGAAAGTATATGAGGATGTTGAAAGGGTAATTCAGAATGTAAAGGAAAATGAAACTCTAATAGTCACAGGGAAATTAGATGCGTTTGTATCGGAAGGAATACAAGAAACGGTTACTGGAGAAAATAGGCTTCATACTTGGAATGAATGGGGTGAAATAATAATTGAGTTCTACATTAAATATGGGCTAGTAATAGCGAATACTCTGTTCAAGAATCACAAGTTGAGGAGTTATACCTGGAAAAGGCCGGGAGATATGGGAAGATTTTAGTTGGGTTGCATCAGGGTTATGCAGAGATTCCGGAATCAGATACTGGATTGTAAGCTGTACACAGGAGAAGATATAGACACAGATCACAATTTAATAGTGATTAAGAGTAAGCTGAAGTTAAAGAGTCTAGTTAAGAACAATCAGTACGCAAAGAAGTGGGATACCGATATATTTAGGAATGAGGAGACACGACAGAAATTTTCTGAGGCTCTAGATACTCCATAAGTATAGCTCAGTAGGCAGTTCAATTCAAGAGGAATATACGTCTCTAAAAAGGATGGTTATACAGCTCGGAAAGAAAAACCAATATATAATGTAGGTAACTGCGAAGAAACCGTGAGCAATAGACAAAATACTTCAGCTTATCGATGAATGAATTAAGCTCAAAAACATTCCGAGAAATTCAACAACATAGAAATACAAGTCGCTTACTAATAATGTAAACAGGACCTGCATCGCAGCTAAGGCGATATGATTGACGAAAGGACTGACTGAGCATATAGAGAATTTAAAACAGCAATCGGTGAACTTAAAAGTAAGAGCGGTAACGTCAAGAGGACAATGGTAACTCCACTGTTAAATGCAGAGAAGAGAGCGGATATGTGGAAAGACTACTTTGAAGGCCTCTGTAAGAGGGAATACTCGTCTGAGGTGACAGAAAAAGAAAGAGAAGTCGATATAGAAGAGAGAGGGAATACGGTATTGGTATCAGAATTTAAAAGAACTTTGGAAGACAAAATCAACTGAGGTAGAATTTCAAAAATCTTTGGGAGAAGTGGGAATAAGATATCTATTCACGCTGGTTTGTAGAATGTATGAGACCGGCGACACACCATCTAACTTTCTGAAAAAATATCATCCAAACAATGCTGAAGACTGCTAGGGCTGGCAAGTGAGAGAATTATCGCACAGTCAGCATAACATCTCATGCATCCAAGTTGCTGAGAAGAGTAATATCCAGGAGAACGTAAAAGAAAACTGAGAATGTGTTAGATGACTATCACTTGGGCTTTATTAAATGTAAAGGAAGCAGAGAGGCACTTATGATGTTGCGATTGGTAACGGAAGCTAGACTAAAGACAAAAAGAGTACGAAAATGTCAAATGATGCAAGGTGTTTGAAATTCTGAGGAAAATAAGCGTAAGATATAGGCAGAGAAGGATAACGTATAACGTGTAGAAGCGCTAAGAGGAAATAATAAGAAAGAAAGACCAAGAACGAAATGATCGGTCTGAGGGTAAATCGAAGAAAGGCGAGAGTCATGAGAGATAGCAGAAATGAGAATAGCGGGAAACTTAACAGCAGGACTGATGGTCACGAAGTAGGTGAAGTTAAGGGATTCTGCTACCTAAGCAACAAAATCACCGATGACGGACTGAGAAAACAGGACGTGAAAAGCAGACTAGCACTGACAAAAAGGGTGTTCCTGGCTAAGAGAAGCCTACTAGTATTAAAAATAGCCCTTAATTTGAGGAATTTCTGGGAATGTACGTTTTGAGCACGTAATTGTATGGTAGTGAAATATGGACTGTGGGAAAACCGGAATGGAGGAGAATCGAAGCATTTTAGATCTGGAGCTACAGAAGAACGATGTAAACTAGGTGCGCTAATAAGGTAAGGTGTGAGGAAGATCTACGCAGAATCTGAGAGGAAAGGAATGTATGGAAAACATTGACAAGAAGAAAGGACAGGATGACAGGATATCTGTTAAGACATAAGCGAGTGGCTTGCCTGGTACTAGAGACAGGTGTATAAGGTAAAACTGTAGAGGAAGACAGAGATTGAAACACAGTCAGAAAATAATGAGGATGTATGTTGGAAGTGCTATCCTGAGACGAAGGGATTGCCATACGACAGAACTTCTGTGGTGGGCAGCATCAAAGCAGTCAGAAGATTGAGGACTGAAAAAGTTATGAAAAGGACGTACACACAGAGAAACAGTTGACTGCAGGGCCAACTGCAAGGGTCAACTGTCACACTATCCGTCAACAGAATTCGGAATCAGACGTGCACGGCCTCTCCAGTAGAGCAGGCCAACCATGTGAACAATTGAAGTCGTTCCTACTGTTTATGCGAATCATACAAACGTCCTGAATGTGTATATCAATTTGACGCACATGGTCTGGCAGGGAAGTCATCTTGTGTTTCAGTTTGATACACATGGCAGCCGAAGTGTTGAACTACAGAGCACAAAGGAAAGTTAGGGTAAGTCGCTTCCAAAGAGGTATTACGTCAACGTACGGAACGATTCGGCGTACTTCGGTCCGCTACTACAGTAACGAGAGCCGCCACTCGTTGCTGGATCTAGCTATTAGAAGTGGCTCTTCAAACATAAACAAAAATCTAGCGCAGAACAAACCGCGGTAAGGTACAGACTAAATAAAACGCAGGACTGTTACTAATAAATACACAAACATGCATGAAATATAGGAGATTTAACTAGACAGCACGGAGGATATTTTAGAATAAGTCGCTTCTAATGAGAAGCTGCATCAATTCACAGAACGAAACCCGGTACTTACCTGCGCTGCTGCTGTGACGAAAGGTGCCACTCGACATATTGAATTTCCATGAACCTTCTACAGCATGCGAGGTAGTAAGTTAGAGGATTGTGTTTGGTATTCTTCAGTGCAGAAAACATTAATCAAGTTAAATGTACCATAAATCAGAATGCCAATATCCGCTCTTTGCTCATAACGAATGTTGTAATATTAGTATCCCAAACATTCAAGATACCTATTTTCACCCTCAGCAGCAATGATGGAGCTTAACGGCTTCACCAAGTTGGAAGACTAAATAGCCAATGGGACCCCCTCGAAGCTACTGAAAGACTGCATTAACTGTATACACACAATTTCTCCAACTTTCGTGAGCTATTATTTCAAAGACTGTTGACGCTAATGTCTTCTATATCCAGAAAACAGTGGAAATTATGCGACTATGATTTACAGTAACTTTGAAGGAACTTGGAACTTACACATTACGTTTAAGATAGAGTACCCTACTGAAGGCAAAATATCAAAAAGAAAGGCCTACAGACGTGTTCGTACCGAGGGAACGGAGTAGTGTTAATAATCTAAGTAGCAGTCGACACGAAAGTGATTCAAATGTCAGTCCGGATATTCAGTTTTACATTTTCCGTTCTTAACTTAAATCGCATAGGACAACTTCCAAAATGGTTGTTTTGTAAAGCTCATGGCTGATTTTCTTCTCTAGTCCGAGCATTTGATCTCGTATTTAACGGGGTTCAAATCTTCCATTCGTGTATGTGAGTTAGAAAACAATGCGTCTTGTGTCGAGCATGTTCAGAATTTAATTGCGTGGATTATCTTGCTGCTGAAGTTCACTGGTCTTTCCTTATTAACTGTGTCGGTTTCTGTGCTTATTTCACTCAGTGTGATGATCATGGAAGTCAAATCATGTCATGATTGGGAGCAAATAGATTGTGCAGACATGACAATGACGTTAATCACAGCGTGTTGCGTGAGCGGCATAAACTGTACCTGTGTCTTTTTTACTACATACAAGATATGGTACGCGTTACGTTGATATAGATCTCTCTAAAACGGATAACACAACGAAACCACGATGTCCGTTATGTAACATTACATCCTAAATATGACACTCAATTTGAATGCATTAACTGTGACTTTCAGATTCAGTATTAGTGCAATATGGGCAAATCACTGAGGGGGACTTCACTACTTTCACACATCAGGTATGTTAGAAAGAGCGTTGCTTCCTTATTTTATATACACTGACGGAAATAAATCGCAACCCCAAAACATAATTAATGTAAACCAAAGATATTTCGGGATTATATATTTCTCGGTAATATATTTAAGTGATTAACATTACAAAATCACAGGTTAATGTAAGCGTGAGGTAAGTATTTCCAATGTCAAAAGCTCGTACATTAATAACCAGTGGAACCCACCAGAATGTTGAATGCAGGGATGCAAACGGGCATCTATTGCGTAAACGTAGGCTCCTGCGACCCGTGTGACAGTCAATAAAATTCCTCTGGGCTTGTAACCGCATTATCAACTATAAAATTTCGACGTTCCGGCGAATATTACTAGATGCCTTCCTCAGAGTGTACTGCTAATTGCTGTGTGGGCTCTAGTTCGCTTACTCATATACTGCGGAGGATTGCTGTCGTTGGATATGAGGGTGAGGAAGAACGGTATCAGGTGTTCCTTTATTGGTCTTTGCATTGCGTGTTGTCATTGACGGAAATAGGCGTTTGCCTTTGGTGTTTTCTTTATTGCTTGCCATTGGTGGAAATCGGCGAACAGGAAATCGAGCGGCGACTGCAGCGCAGCGCTGTTTACTAACTGCTTATTATTGACTAGGGCGCTTCAGCACTCTGTGTACCCTGCGCCGCTGTGGCCCACCGCACGCCTGTTGCTTTGCGAGAGCTGTCCTTCCGCAAAACTTTCACTGCTGGCCGCCAAGACACTGGGAGTCGGTAACCGTCTTCTCTGTTCGCGGCTGGTCCCGGCGGAGGTTCGAGTCCTCCCTCGGGCATGGGTGTGTGTGTTTGTCCTTAGGATACTTTAGGTTAAGTAGTGTACAAGCTTAGGGACTGATGACCTTAGCAGTTACGTCCCATAAGATTTCACACATATTTGAACATTTTTTTGAACACTCGGTCTGTAACAACAACATTTTTTGAACATCTTCTCTGTTCATTTTGCCGGGCTGCTTGACTATTTCTACAGCTTCTCTGATCTTCCTCCTCAAGCTAAACGGATGTTACGCCAATTCGCGGGACTCCCGAAATTCAGTCTTCTTCCGGCACTGTTCCTGGTGTTCTACCACCGCCGATTTGTTGTATTGTTTGAGACGGATATATCTCTCGTGTTCAGATAAACTTGTGCTCATTGGACATCCCGTCTCGACTACATATACCAGTCCACATTCGCACTCGATTTCGTACACTCCGGCACATGAAACTTGTCAGTTGCATCTTTCGTCGAGCCCAGATCGTCTTTTATTTTGTTGTTGATACGAAAAATCGGCGTAATTCCTGCCCGACGAAGAATTTTGCCCAGACGTTCTGTGACCCCTTGTACGTACGGTAGCAGGGCGGTATTCCGTGCTTCGTTCTGCATTTCCCTAATGCCCTCCTCCTTTGGCGCCATAGTTTTATGTATCATCCTCATGTCGTAGCCATTAGCTCCAAATATGGACCTGGGATTCTGTATTTTAGCTTCGAGACTGTGTTCGGTGCGATCCTGTAGACTCTTTTACTTAAAGTTTGCAGAGCCGATTTCTTTTGCGGTCATGCAGTTCTATTGATTGTGACAACGGCCGCGTAAGCGAACGTTTACATTTAACGAACTTGTAAGGGCAGCAGATCTACGGAAATATCAGGCAGCTCGAATCACTGATGCTGAAAAGAGGTAGACTGTTGAATGATCTTGCGTTCCTGAAGAGATACAGGGACACCAATGTTGAGCCAAAATTTTTACAGCTGACGTCCCGCATAAAATGGAGCAGGGCCAGGAATATCTGTATACAAACCAGCAAAGCATTGTTGCGGGAAAGGATCCGCCACATTCGTGGTAATCCTGACGTGAACAGCGTAACATAGTGTGAACTGCACCTCTTCCTGAGTGGAAAATTGGATGAGGATGACTGGGAGAAGATCGGCAGGTTAACCAACAAGCCACAAGGACAAGTTAAAGCATCACCAGCCGCCAGATGACGATGTTCGACAAACTGCAACAGAAAACAACGGATGAAGGACCGATTCTGGACACACGACGAACAATGGTCAACCTCTCCAGCCACACCTTGAGCTATGCAGCCACACAAATTCTTGCTAGAGGGATGAACTATGCAGTCGCACCAAAACTAGTGCTGAAAGAAGACATTATCGAATCAGTGAAGGCTTCAGTATGCCATCTACCACGACCAGAAGCAGAGAAGATCCGGCAAGGAACAGTGCGAATCTTGGCGCACGAAAATCCTCCGAAGCAAAACATCAGTAAGGAGGAACGTCATCCCACCAAGGAGCTGAAGAACAACACTCAGATAACAGTAATAGAGATGGACAAGGGAAATGCCACCGTAGTGTTGGACACTGTATATTATGACAAGCGGATGGAAGATCTTCTGATTGAACCCATTTACCATAAACTCATGGGGGTTCCTACGGCCAAGATAATGAAATCGATGCAAGCGCTGCTGAAGCAAACTAGGATGAATTCCGACGCGGCCCGAAGATCATTCCACAATTTCCACAGGAATATATGGTGTACCAAATGTCCAAAAAGAATCCTATCCTTTAAGGCCGATAATGAGTAGTATTAATTCATCGACTTACAAACTAGCAAAAGAATTGGTTCCAAGCTTAGACATCTAGTGAGCCACTCATATGTCAAGGACTCCACCCACTTTGGAATAAGGAAAACGTGTCTCAGGTACAGATCTGATTGTCAGTTTCGACGTGAAGTCCTTATTCACGAATGTACGCGTGACGGACACCATGGACGTCTTAGAGGAATGCGTGGCACCTAAATCTGCGAGCTAGTGCGTCCCCTATTTCTGGTGGAAAGGGGTTTCCCTGAGCAGACAGATGGTGTAGTTATGGACTCCCCTCTATCGCCTATAGCAGCAGACATTTTTATGCAAGCGTCTGAACTAACAGCACTCCAGTCTGCACCATTACGCCCAAAATCTGGCTACGATACGTTGACGACACATTTGTCATCTGGCCACATCAACAAGAAGAGCTTCAGAACTTCTACCAACATCTCAATCCACAGCACAACAAAATTCACTTCACCATGGAGATAGAATAGAATGGGGTATTACTTTCTCTCGACGTGAAAGTTTACCTTAAGGCTGATGGGAAGCTTCAGTTTACAGAAAGCCAACCAACATGGACAGGTACCTGCATACATACTCCCACCACCATCCTACGCCAAAGATATCGGCCCTGCAAAGTTTAACCAAGAGAGCCTACAGGATCAGCAACGAACGGAATTTCAAAGATGATCTACAGAACCTCAGATCCATTTTTGGAGCTAATGGTTACGACATGAGGATAGTAAATAAAACTCTGGCGCGAAAAGAGGAGGGTAATAGGGAAATGCAGAACGTCTGGGCAAAATTCTCCGTCGCGCAGGTATTAAACCTATTTTTCGTAGCATGAACAAAAAAAAAAAACATTCTGGCGTCGACGAAAAATACAATTCACATGTTTCATGCCACGGGAGTTTACGATATCGAGTGCGAATGTGGAATGGTTTATGTAGGCGAGATGGGGCGTCTAGTAAGCACAAGGTGATCTGATCAGAGAGGTATGTCTCTCTCAAACAATACTACAAATCAGCGGTGGCAGAACACCAGGAACAGTGCTGGAAGAAAATTGACTTTCGAGAGGCCCGCGTATAGGCGAAACAGCCATTTAGCTTGAGGAGCAAGGTCAGAGAGCCGAGCGATTCTCGGAGCTTCAGTCCGGAGCCGCGCTGCTGCTACGGTCGCAGATTCGAATCCTGCCTCGAGCATGGATGTGTGTGATGTCCTTAGGTCAGTTAGGTTTCAGTAGTTCTACGTCTAGGGGACTGATGATCTCAGATGTTAAGTCCCATAGTGCTTAGGGCCATTTGATCTAGTTTTGAAGATCAGAGATGCTATAGAAATAGTCAAACAGCTCGACAACATGAATAGAGAAGACGGGACCGACTCCCAGCGCCTTGGCTGCCAGTAGTGACAGCTTTGCTGAAGGACAGCCCTCGCAAAGCTACAGGCGCGCAGCAGGCCACAGCGGCGGAGGGTACACAGAGTGCTGCTGCGCCCTAGTCGATAGTAGGGTGTTAGTTAACAGCGCCACGCTGCAGTCGCTGATCAGTTTCCTATTCGCCGATTGCCACCAATGGCAAGCAATAAAGGAAACACCAAAGGCAAACGCCAATTTCCATCAATGACAACACGCCATTCAAAGACCAACAGAACCACAACATCACACTACAATTTGTAAATCGCTGTAGATCCGCAGTTCACAATCGAGCTAGTAGGCATGGTAGTTAGCACACCGTACTCGCATTCGGGAGGACGACAGTTGAAATCGATATCCATACATCCGGATTTAGGTTTTCCATGATTTCTTTAAATCATTCCAGGCCAAAGCCAGTAAGTTACTTTTGAAAGGATACGACCCATTTCATTCCCCAACCTTGAAATATTCCGAGCTTGTGCTTAGTTTCTATTGACCGTGAAGTCGACAGGACGTTAAACCTTAAATCTCTTTCCTTCTTCAGTTTACAGTTTGCATTTTTTTTACACAAGAGATGGAACTCATGGAATGTGGAATAACTAACTATCACGACAACCACGTGTGAGTCTATCCAACTCCCTGAACGACTATGGAAGCATGAAGTTCGCTTTCCAACGATACGTGGACATGAGTTGTCTAGTGGCTCCTTAGAAGACGTTATTTATCGGTAAATTATCCGTTAGAAATTATCCGCAAACTGGAAAGCGTCGCCTTTGAGGAAACACGCACATCACACACTATCTACGCCTCAAATGACAGCAGTAACCCTGTCACTTAGTGAGAAATTCCAGAAGATCAATAGAGTGTATAAAAGGTTCAAATACTGATATCGATGTATGTCATATCCAACGACAAGGTGCACACACTACGGGTGAAAGGGGGGGGGGGGTAGTCAGATGCTGAGGCATATCGCGCCAGTGTATGTGACAACAACAGGAGAAACTCAGATACGTGCACAATGCCTCCTGTAACACTAATTCGTTGTCTTTATGGATATATATATTCATAGTAACTTTCTAGTTTTGATCAACAAATTCTCCTTTCTTGTAAGACTGTGTGACATCTCTTTTTAAACATCCGGCATACGTTTCTATTCACCTCCCTTCACGAACGATACCAGACATGGCGTTAATCGTATTGCAGAAATCGATAGTTCCCGAAAGGCAAGATATAAATGTTTCATAAGCTTTCAGACTACAAGTCACTTATTCAAAGGAAATAAAAACAATTCTCGTTTACTCTTCTCAGTTACACATTTTTAAATAAACTCTAAGACAAAAGAAAAGAAAGGAATGACGCACCACGAAGGAGTTATCCGAATGGGACGGTAATCGGTAAATGTAATATTGTACAGACGGACAAATGATTACAAGTTCAGAAAAATCGGATGACATATTCAAGAGAAAGAGCCTCACAAATTGAGGAAGTCAGTAATGCGTTGATCCACATCCACATCCCGTGAAAAATCTGCAATTTTTCTTAAATTCTGACGAAAGTTAAAGCTTCAGAGGCTATGATGCTTTCTTCAAACATTTACATGGACTGTCTCTCATAGAATGATGTAATCAGACATACATAACGAGCAAGAATACGCAGTGTAAAATACCAGACGAGTATTCAACACGATGGTGGTTCAAAACTTCGTCGTTCCATCCAGGATTTGGCTTTTCTCGATTTTCCTAAATCAAGTAAGACACATCGCGGAACGGTTCTTTTGATAGCGCACGGCGCATTTCCCTCTACATTATTTGCCATTCTGGCCTTGTGCCCCGCTTGAATCCTAATCTGCCTTCCTTCATCTAATGTAATTACAAGCCCTTGAAAAAATCATAGAATCTGAAAAGATCGCACCTCAAGCAGTATCAGTTTCTGTGATATGCTTGTAGAACGGAGATTCAACGTATAAGTGGAACTTAGAGATTTAGGACCAGTTAGCATTTTCCAGAATGGGAGAAAAAGGAATTTTACTTCATATATTGTGCTTCTGACATATCTGCTTAAAATAAGGAAAGAAAAGCAAAAGAAAGTCATGCTCTTTTGGAGAAAAGGAGTGATAGCTCCCCTGAAATCCAATGAAACTCAAAGAGGAAAGATCGGTGAGTTTAGTGACGAACGGTCTTTTAAGGAGTAGGAACATTGCATCCACGAGTAATAAAATGTTAAGTGAGTGGAAGGTTGCTGACGGTATGACGACTGGAACAGAAGACCCACATCTAGGGGCGTAGTAGATAAATAGCAACAAAAGGCAGAAATTTGAACGCGTAGCTTTAAATTTTGTAATCAAGTGGTACCTAATTGTCAGCCACGATTGACTCTGCATTTTTTCTTCTTTTTCTCTTTTGTCTTTCTTTTCCCCTCGTATCAGCAGCAGGACGGGCATTGGCTATCACTTAGGATAACTTTGTCTCTTTGACTTAACGTGACCAGGCTTACAGAATCATTTACTTCTAGCATTCGTCGTGATGCGTCATACAAATTAAGATGTGACCTGAGTATCCAGTTAAACTTAGTAAAGTCATAGTATCATGTCATTCTAGAAAAAGAAAGTATTGGGCAACTCGAATATAAACTAGCAATACAATATGCTTAAGAAATATTTCCCTTTGAGAGTGAATTCGCCATCGGCTGAACGGCGTGACTACAAAATTGCCCAGATTTTTGAACTTATAGAATTAGGAACGCAGCAAGTTGTCTTCCCGGTGCTGATAAATATTCGCCCAGGAGAGAATCATTGAAGACAGTTTTCCATCTTTCCGTCTGCAGGAATACTGCAATATTTAAGTGCAGTTTATGACTCTAGATGATGCTGTGTTGTTTGCTAAAGACCATTTCAATCATTTCGTTAATTAACATGTATAATTAAGGAATGACACTACATTACACATACATGCAAGAATAGCCTAATCGTTCCGTAAGCAATGAAGAAAGAATTACCACTAAGATATCTACACCTCCAACAAGAAGTTGCAGAAACATTTTCGAAAATTGTTAAAAGTGGAATTTTGCAAAATGTATGCTTCTACAGGGGAAGCTCTATAACATAGCATAAGAAGGGAAACACAAGTGGATTTTAAAACCCCGCAACAAATATTGTTTGACTCCTTAACCGCTTGATAATTACTCTAAGTAATCTCATGTGATGACAGCTGTTCAGGTGAAGCAGAGATGTGATACAATGCGAATGAAATGGCCCTGCTGGAGTCTTGCACGGTTCGAATGCATCTTACCTCATCTCGAGGGATTGTCAGGTTAAATGTAGCCGCTATTTTCTTCATAAAATATGAAGCAATGGGACTAGAAAATAAATTTTCTTTCCTTGCATAATACGGAGGAACTGACTTCAGCAAATGACCTCGTTAATAAATGCACAGTGCAGCGTCGGTTGCATCTACCACTTCTTTGTGCCCAGCCTTCTGGAATTACTTCGTATCTTTTTGAGAGATTGAAACGTCCCCTTAGAATAATTATACACGACTGTGCTTAAACTGACACACAATATTTTTTAGCGCAACGCAATCTGACTTTCAAAAATCCCTACAAAAGAATGGCCCTGACTAACATTAAGCTATACCTTTCACAAATCACTTACCTCAGAAAAATCTTTGTTACTCGAACTACTGCAATACAGCGAGCACCACTACTGCCAGCTAAATAAAAGATCCAAACTACTGAAGGCGCTAACTACTGACAGGCATAGTTAGCAAATGAAAGATTTTTGTAGAGAACAAACACTGTATTTACCTTAATAGTCATAATATATATATATCAGTTCATGACATCCATTCTTACAAATATCAAAACTCCGCCATTTCTCTCCCCACATCCACCACTGCTGGCGGCTCACCTCCAACTGCGCAACGCTACGCACTGTTCACATCCAGCTGCCACTGCCCAACACTACAATGGCAGACAACAATGCAAACTAGCCACAGACTGCACGCACACAGCACAGCCAGTGATTTTCATACAGAGCGCTATGTAATGTTGCCAATAAGAAAACATAAACAGCCTACTTACATAGCCCCCATGCTCCCCACAAAAAATTTTACAAATTGTTTAGGGCAGTGGCCAATAATGATTTGATAAAATTTTCCATAATTACAATAACAAAGATATCAAATGCACACACTTATTAATAAAATGTTGGTCAAAGGCTAAAATTTTCTCACAGTCCATAAAGACAGTCCAGATTGGTCATGACAGTAAAATTGCAGTGTTTTTCTCAAAGTCTGAGCAGTAAAAGAAAATGCACACGGAAGTAGTGGATTTCCATGCAGTCTTGAAGAAGTAGTGTTGTCCTTCCAACAGAAAGACAATGCTGACTCTTGACATGCTGACAGGTAATGGGCTACAACAGAGCAAACCCACAGCTGAGTCATTCGAAGTTTTGAAGAATATTGGTAGGTAGGTCATCACAGAGTAGACCCACTGTAGTCCTGGTAGAGATTACGGTATTGGTGGGCCACCAGTGATGCAGAACCACTGCAGTCCTTGGAGAAATAATGATATTGGTGAGTCATCACAGGTGCAGACCCACTGTAGTCCTTGTAGAGATAATGGTATTGGTGAGTTATCTAAGGTGTAGACCCACTGTAGTCCTTGTATAGATGGCCAGCAGCCATCTGCTGCGACTGTGCAGGTGCACAATCACCATTGAAGAGTCTTGCAGAGAAGATAGCAAGTCCATAAACCACCACTTGTGCACGCACAAAGTTTTAGGAATTGTCCTTAGAAGTCTTGCAGACAATATAGCAAGTCCATAAACCACCACTTGTACACTCACGAAGTTTTTGGAATTGTCCTTAGAACCAGCAATGCTATTATCCAGTCCCTTGCTGAATTAGTAACACATGTGCAAACACTAAGAGTCCCAACTTCTCACATATTGTGCATTACTATGACCAACAGAAATGTGTGCAGTGAAATGAATGCTTACAAGTTACTTAATTTGATGAACTGGTGTCAATTACAACATTATAACATGAGAATACAATTACAAAGTTACAAAATACATCATTAAAAACATAACAATACAGATAACATATGTAGAAATACAGGCTTTACAAATGAATCGAAATAACATATACATCAGTGTTACAGGAATTATGACAAGAGTACATACATAAAAGATCAGAATAACTTTTGAAACATCAACTTTACACATGAGCATTAAAACAAAACAGAATAAATAATGTCTAAGCACATTTACAAGGTAAATAACATATTATTAATGCCAGTTATATTTGAGGAGAACAGTATTCCTCATCATAGTGAATGTAGCTTAATATTAAAAGAAGAAAAAATTCTATGAAACTACACAGAGACAAGAAGAAAACAAATCCACAAGGGTACACAAACACATCGTGGGATAACACAAAAGGAAAGGACAGGGTTTGTTTTCAGTGTAACATTTGGTACTGCAGTCCAACCCAAAACTTCATTCTATATATCGTCCCTCTTATTTCAACATTTGCTCCAGTCAAAAAAACATCCTATCCAAGCATGCTTTCTGTATTCTGTTCACATCCTCTTTCAAAAATAGTTTTTCTCCACTGTGCACTACTTTTTTGGCCAAACTATTTTCTTATAGCTTCTTAATGCATTTCTTCCAATTCATCATAGTTAGTTTCTTATATAGTCTATTCCCTCTTAAGCTAACTTAAATCTACTGAGCTCAGATATATATACCAAGGGATGAGGCAATGCAGCAGCATAAAACTATTAATACAAACAGCAATGACAAAAAATTCAAATTGGCAAAGCAAGCAGCAATATTACAACTAATATAAGGCAATGAGCAGCAAACAAGAAAAATAAATTAGTAGTAAAACTGGCTTAACAGCGTAATACAAAGTTAAATTAAGTAACATTATGCCTGGCAAACAGCAGCAGCAAATGCACTTATATCTAAACATGACAAAGCGCAAGCAGAAAAAATATTACAGTAAAAATGGCCATGTTTAATACCTATGTCACATCTTAACACTAGAGTGATGCATCACAAAAACTTACGCTAGCAGATAAGTTACCAAATCGTAAAAAAATTATTTATGCAATTCCTGTGAAGGGAAATGTCTTTTTGTGCTCCCTCATTTTTTTTGGATAGATCATAAAATTATTTACTGGCTCTGTAGGCATAAAATATCTACATTAGTACATTCATAAAATTTTATTTTAACCAATGCTGCAGTGCAGCTAGAAACTAGATATTAAAGAAAATGAGCAAATATGTACAAAGGACGGCATGAAACATCATTCATTAGCCATATGGCATTTCATAAGGCAGTAAAAATTCTCTCAATTCTCGTAGGAAGATACTTGTCATAATCAGGTGTGCAGATGTAAGAATGTTTCCAAGTAATGAGCGTGTCATATTTGCAGTGTTTTCTATAAAGGAATGTCAATAGCGAGGTTAATGGCCTCCCCTTTTTTTTTCTACCTGTGCCTCTGAAAAGGACACTCACTAATGACTTGTTCTCCCGGTGTCTGACACAGCTGGGTGCCCACGACGCATTACGTGCAGGCGGTCACTTAACTTTCTTACTGAAATATTTACGACAGCAGTTTCCGCTACAGTGACAGTCTCATATAAAAATATTTCACAGGTCAAGAATTTGCGTTACAAATCTGTGGAAACAAAATGCTATTGATATAACAGTGTCCAAAAAATTTTCATCGGCATTGTGATACATTCACGCATTTACATACATTTCATAACTCTTAAAGTACGATTCTTGGTTTCCAACAACCTTATTCACAAACCAGAGTCCCTAACCAATATTCATTACTCCTTACCTTATTATACATATACATATTCGTCGACACTTCTTCAATATTTCATCATAAGAAATACGTAGCATCATCTTATTGATCATAAACATACCTCATCAGCATAATACACATCATCGTCGTAAAAATAACATCATAACTCCTCAGTCAAATCTCAAAAACGTGGTAGCTTTCTGCAATAATTTCAAAACCTAGAGAAAATTCTCTGCTCATGTCAAAAGTGTCACCTACCTCAAACATACCTTAAAAATCATTCTCCCTTACTAAATACATCATTCAAAGCTCTCATAGTATCACAATGGTTCCGAAAAATATGAAGGGTTCACACAGTACAGACAAAATACAGTTTCATAAGTGTGAAGTTATCCAACTGCGTAATTGCGAAAACATGTGTCACTGGTGTAGTAAAAAAAAATGTTTATCTCTCAGTTAAATGATCATATAGCTGTGTGATTTATGTGTTAGAGAAATATGGTACCGATGTGTAAAGTTGTGTAAGCAAATACCATATTAGCTAGGGCTCCTTGTGCTTGCTATGGTACACAAAGTAGGCGTGTACCCTCCTGAGGATGCAACTAACAAGCAAGAATTTACACACACAATAACACTGTGTCGTCTGTTCGCAATAATAATGCATTTGTAATTTCTGTTTAAATAAGTTCTCTTGGTTCTTGACTGGATATTTAACTTTAAACATTGTTGCATGGTAACAGTTTCTAAGTCTGACAATGCATACTAGAAATGTGAAGTGAAAAATTTTATGGCAAAGACTAAGTTATAAAGCAGATTATCTTTCAATAAACGGTTTCACGTGTGAAATGTGGTGTAAACCTTTACTCTTCCTAGTACGCAGTGTTTCAAATTCGACGCAATTATCATGTGGTATACGTCGGATTCTGTAAGGTCCATTGTAAACTAGAAAGAATTTGTGACTCAAGTGTTTCTTCTTATGTGACAATGAATGAGCTTTAATGAGAACTTTCTGACCAATACATAATTTCTTTGCATTTGCTTTACCGTGTAGTTTTCTCCTTCTGTCTGCTGCAGATTTTATATTTTTAAGAGCCAAATCAATTATGTTTTTGTGTCGAAGTTTACGTGTATTCGGGAAAGGTACAAGCTCTCTGATTCTGTTCGGTGGTTCTACATTCTTCAGTACAAGAGTAGGTGGTAAAGCAGTGGAGTCATGAGGCATTTCATTCAGCACGTTTTGAAATAAGTGTAAATATCTGTCCCAATGCTGATGCTTTCTGTGGCAATAAAGTCTGCAAAGCTTATTGATTTCTTTCATAATCCGTTCGGAGGGGTTTCAATGTGGTGAGTACAATGAAATAAAAACAGGTTGACACAAATACTTGGAGCTAATAACAGACCTAAAAAACTTACAGTTCGTAATAGGTGTAATGATTAGTCTGCAGATGAAGTAGTTACTGGTGTAATTTGGTTCAGTACGTTGTCCTCATTAACCTATAGAAACATCATCACTAATACTCCCAACACCCTGTATCTGTTATGCTCTCCAGTACTGCAAGGGATTTTTCGTTGGTGGGAGGACTGCAGCGGGTGCACTCAGCTTCATGATGCCTACTGATTGGAAAGCTGGCAATGGTAGAGTGAATGGAGTGCAGAAAACACACATGCTCAATACAGTATTTAAATGGCACCAATTAACAATGGACGAGGCGGCGCTCGGGCTGCATCAGGTAATCGGGACCTGATCGTGAAAAAAGTTTTAATAACAACTTGCTATGCTCCCAGTTATTACTGAAGCAATTACAAAGAGTTACGAGATTTAAACCAGAATAAGGCTTTTGCCGTTCTGAAACAAGTGGGATGAAAGGAGAGACGAGAATTGTAAACAACTGTATGCAGAAACTTGGAGTTTGAAAGTGGAGTACCTTGAAAGACAGTTTCGTTTTCATAAGTGTGTCAGCCAGGTTTACAGATTTGTTTACTGACAGTTTCTTAGTTCGTCCACTTAAGAAGCAATGATGGAGTAAAGGACCGTTTCGGGCATGCAATGAAAGCACAATGGAAACTGATGCCAATGCTTAACTTCATCCATGACGCAGCTGTTCTGGCTGAAAATAAATTGTTACGTCATTGTCTTTCCGAAGAGTATCTGTAACGTGCAGCCAGGCGAGTCACAAGGCTGCCACCGCATTCTCGTGTCAAAATCTGGAAAGGTGCTGATCTGAAATGATGAAAGTGTACATTCGGATACTGAAGTGAGCTAATTACCACACGTTTAGCCTTGTTGCTGCTGACACTGCTGCAAATTCGCCAACGAACCGTGGTTCACCTAACCTAGGCATGGCGTTGGGCTGCTTTTGCGGTCTGTGTCAACAAAACTGATGGCCTTATCGGCCACAAATATCTCCCTCTCAAGCTACACAGTACCTGTCTTCGACCGCAGTAAAGCACACTACGGCTTGCCTCCCTCCGCCAGCCATTGGTCTATGTATTCCTGCCAGAAGATGAACTGGTGCCTTCAAGCTGGGGCCCTTCTGCTGGCATACTTCAGCCGACTCCAAGTTACCACACAACGATCATTGGTTCACCGACCGCGCCTGCGGACGCCTCGTTCCTGACCTACAGTCACCGGCTGTTGGTGTAGTACATTTCCGAGCGTTAGGCTATTGGCGAGCCACTGGTGCTGCTTTGGCCACAGGGCCGTTGACGTCCGTGCGCATCCAATTCGCCACCTGTGTTTTACTTTGGTGACTGAAGCCGTTATGTGCAATCCAGATGAAATCGTCGGCTGCTTTATGAATTCTGTTAAATGAAGATTTTATTCTCACTGCCTGTATGATTCCTCCACGGCCGAGGAGCTGGTTCATCCTACCTGCTGCGCTGTCTTCCACCTTGCACCAACATCGAGGCCTGCAGCAAAGTCAGCTGAACACTGAGCTATACTTACTTCGTTACAATGGCTTAGAACATGGGATGAAAGACGTGCACAGCATCCCCTGTGACAGTATAATAAAAAAGAAAGAGATCAGTAAGACAAGGGCCACGCTGAGTACTAGACTGAAAAAGAACGGCTCGTTTAACTTCAAAATCATGGTTAATAGAGTGAAAATGTGATGGGATTCTGCCAATTATGAAGTCATATTATGCAAGATCGCCGAAGTCAGTCTGTTGTGACATAGATTTATGCATGCAACGAAAAACCTGTTAGTAATACCAATGGCCTGTTAGTACATTTAAATAACTCGTAGACGTAAGGAAGGAATCCTCCGTTGAGGTACGTTATTATTCGGAAGTTTGGGACATGAGAAATACGCATCCGTAGAAACGATAAGTACTTTAAGTTGATGCCGTCCAAGAATTATAGACCTTATATGAATATATAACGTTCTGAATGGAAAGTTAATAAAAAAGATATGTGCTCAAGAGTGGCTTTTGAGAAAAGTTTTCAAGATAAAATTGCAAGATGGCGTAATATCTTATGAAGATAGCAGTTACCAAATGCTATATGGAACATCTAAATCTACATCTATGTCATACGTCAGGAAGTACCAAAGAATTTGTGGCGAAGGGTACTTCTAGTACCAATAACTGACCCTACCCCCTCACATCGACCCCCGCCCCGCCTTCCCTGTTTCACACACGATTGGCGCGTGAGGTGAGTGATTGTTGGTGAGCGTGTGTACTAGCTCTAATTTTGCAAATCTTCTTGTCGAGGTCATTCCGCGAAATGTATGTCTGAGGACGTAATATGTTGTCCGACTCTTTCCGGACAGTGTTCTCATTTACAACGCCTCTCTTGTAACATCTGCTACTGCGATGTATGTGTGTGTGTGTGTGTGTTTTGTGTGTGTGTGTGTGTTTTCTTTATTTCTTTGTTTTAGCTTCTCTGTAAACCTCTCGCTCCTTGTAAAACATCCCGTGGCGAATGTACTACCATTCGCTGGATCTTCTTAGTCTCTTCTGTCATCAGTCCTACCTGCTAAGGATCCCAGACCTATGGACAACACTCAAGAATCTCTCGAACAATCGCTTTGTATGCCACTTACTTTCATAAGATTCTTCATATGAATCTCACCCTGGCATCTACTTTTCCTACTGTTTGTTTTATGTGGTCATTGTACTTAATCCCACTCTGGATGGTTCTCCCAGATATTTTACGGTAGATACTGTTTCCAGCAATTTGTCAGCAATAGCGTAGTTGTACAGGAGTGGATTTCTTCTCCTTTGTATGCGCGGTATGTTACACATACTGACGTCAGGGTCAACTGCCAGAGCCTGCAGCATTCAGCAGACCTCTACAGTCTTCTGGCGTTGCTACTTTCTTATAGATTCTTGCATCATCTGCGAACAGTCTTAAATACTTCCGACGCTTTCTGCTAGATCATCCCAATACAGTGCAGATGAAGGTTTGTTGAAGCTGACACGAAGTGCAATGTGTAACACGCATTGTGTGTCGGCTATAGCATGGAATATTTACCTGCAAATGTGACAATCTCTAGCGAACAGACATTAGACTAGCTGAAAGAGTGATTTAAAGTAGTGAACTAGCGGGAACACTGGAATGGGGAAATGAATTAGAGAGAATACCCATGGCAGAAATAGTCGTGATTGTTTTGACGTCAGGAATTCAACCGAACGTCTAAATGACAGGTGTTACGGGTGGGGGAGCATAATGTTGCATGGGCTACTGCGCTCCAAACCACAGAGGACGGTACACTCACAGGGTGTCGTATTGTGACGCTCAACTGCTTCCCCATGTGCGTCTTCTCAGGATTGCATTCGGCCATGACTTCATTTTTATGAATGGCAATGCGAGACCGCATCAAACTGCACGGGTGGAAGAGCTCTTGGAATAAGAGGATATTCGGAGAATGAATTGGTCTGCCCGTTCCCCCGACTTAAATCTCATCGAACACGTGTGTGGTACGTTGGGGACATGTATTGTAACATGTCCACATGTAGCAACTTTCGCCAGTCGTCAACATCGCTGGTGGAGGAATTGAACGCCATCTCACAAGAAATCCTTACCAACCTCATGGCCAGCGTTAGAGCACATCGAAGAGAATGCACTGCCATCCATGGTAATTACACACCGTATAAAGAACCAATTCCCATCCTTTGTAACGTCCAGGAGACTGTCATGACTCGCAGCGACATCAGTGTAATTATTGGCTTGTATAAAAGTGTCATTTGTGTTCGTTTCATTGTGTTTTTTTCTTTCAGTTATCATCCGTGTTATACTATAGTAGTCATTTCTATGGATGAGTCAAGTTCTACAGGGTCTGGCAGTGACAAATAATGTGTAGGTTACTTTACTCTTTAAGTTTTGCACACTACTGTTTGACGAACAGCAGCATTATGTGTGTTGGAGTGAAATCTGGATCACTGTATCACTTTCTCCCATAGTCGTAGAGGTCGACAAATAATACTATACCCTCACTCTGTCAGAATTTAATATCAGGCGATGGCATTATCTAGCTGAAACTCTTATGAATTTATAACGGTGTTCGTTTCTTATTACTAGCCAGAGATTTATTCGTTTACCTCATAAAAAGATGTTGTTAGCAGAGTCCAGCTTATTGACGTCTTGACTTCAAGAAAGCCATCGATATAGGTGCGTAGTACTTAAATCTGAAGAACAAGGAATACCCGAACAGGTATTTAATTGGACTGAAGACTTCCTGACAAACAAAATTCAGATACCCTGATCTTAGTGAACGTTCACGGCCAAAGTAACAGGTGTGCCCTTCGTATCTGAAGGTAGTGTAATACGATTGTTACCGTTGACTATACAGGAAGCTGACCACGAAGTTGACCTGGTACATAAAGAACGTCGATCTCTGCTCGAAATGACGTAACTGTGCGAATGGAAGACAAAAACGTTAAAAAATTCCTACGAAATACTGACCTACAGCTAACACTTAACGCGGAGATTTGCAACTGACTTCATGCCTCTTTAATTTAATTCTAACATACAAATGATACGAACTAAACATAGGTTGACCGTAGGAATGACAGTTAGAACCTGGCGTGTCATTGCTGTTAGATATGCAGCAGAACCAAGGGTCGAATGTCCACGGAATACTAGCTACGTGAAAGAGTCTTATACTAACAATTGTAGGACGAATCCATATAGTTTAAGCTAATGAAGAATGTGGCTTACAGAAGGCCTGTCGAGAAATTCTCCATAACTGTTCAAACGTCTGGGATGATTTGATAATCCTTTGGCGCTGATCTTATCTTGCGTTGTGGCTCTATACAGCCCACAGTTACGACGAGGAACTTCGAAATATATTTAATATCAGTTTAATTACTCCAAAAGTCAAAAACTTGTAAATATATCATTGATTACTGAGACCCACACAATGTATCATTATTAGCCATTTCACATCCACTGCTGGATTTACCTGTCGGTCTCCTCTAGACTTCTGCGTTCTTTACGGTCTTCAGGCGTACGCATCTGTGATGCTTGTTTTATATATATACAACCACCATACGTTACGTCATCTCGGGATCTTGCTATATCTTGGAATGCACCAAGGGAATTCCTTGATCTGTCTACCATGCTTTTTCCTGGTTGCATGTTCCGTACACCTCCAACGTATGTTCCTTAGTCATAATCACATCCTTACTTTAATTCAGAATTATTAATACACCGTAATTAAAACCTTGATTTTCATAAACAACATACTCTTAGTTTAGGATACACATTAATTTACCAAAAGCACTCCTGACTCTTTTACAAACCTGTTCACTTCCTTCCCGGTCAGTTCATTCGATCACTTTAATTGCTTTAACTACAGCAAATCAACAACTGGATTGTTGTTCCTGCTTTAATTTTTACCATTGGCTTCTTCATGTATAATGATACACTTCTTTTAGCATAATTATAATTTATCTTCTAGTGAGCTTACTCTCTAGCTGTATTTAGTTCTTCCGTTCGTAGTGCATGTTTATTTGCACGTGAGGCCAAAATTACAATCTGTTCAACAAAATGGAGGTGGGGTCCGATATTTTTAATTAACGAGTACACCCTTTTAGTTTTCCCAGTTCTTAAGTCAGACGTATAGATTCCTCAGTGTACTGCCATTTGTTCAATCACATGTCTTATAGCCCTATTTCAGTTAGTACAGCCTTTTCTTAAAAATACCCTAAGTAAACCAAATCTATGAATTCGACATAAGGTGCCGATTCATTTGGTAATTCCTGTTGATATCTCCATTCTATGGGGCTACTTTTTCGATGGTCCGATCGGTCGCGAAATGGAAACCACAGTGAAAATAAAAAATGTTTTATTGGCAACATTTAGCTACATCTTTCAGATAGTTTTCTACACAGACGGCGCTCAGACATTGACATTTGTTCATGTCGAGGTACCTACTTTCCAATGACGTCATCACAGAAGGCACCCGCCTGTGTTTTCTGAAAATCCCATACGCTTATCTGCTGCTCGTCGTATGTCCCAAAATGCTGTCCACATAGACAGAGGTCTTTGTCGTTCTATTATGACCAGGGGACATCGGCTGGTACGTACCTCTTAATTCAATAAGCCTTACCAACAGCCGTATACTTTAGGTTATTTTACTTTAATTCGAACGCAACCAGTTTCGGCAATTCTTTTTGCCATCTTCAGGACCCACACGATTTTTTCACATCAACGAGCTTATCGTATAGCGCCATAAAACTGGATACCGTGAATCCCAATCGTTGTGCAACTTATTCATACGAAAGTGTGACACCGACTGAGCCCACCTGGGCTCACGCTTTCGTACTGATTAGTTGCACAACGATCGGGATTAACGGTATCCAGTTTCATGGCGCTATAAGATCAGTTCATTGATTTGAAAAAAGCGTATGGGGCCTATAAATGGCAAAATGAATAACTGGAACTGGTTGCGTTCGAAATGAAATGAAATAATCTAAATTATACGGCTGTTGGTAAAGTTTTTGAATTGAAAAAAGGACCGACACAGAGAGGGACCCCCTGTTCAGGCTCAGACACGATCGAAAACTGAACTAGTTTCGCAGTTGACATTTCCTTCCTTCCCGGACCACTTGCGTCATGAACACCTGTACATCCCGCGTAAGTCCTACACCACAGCTGCACTTCACCGTTATGCGTGACAGTTAGGTTACGTGAGCTGCATGAAACAAGGTGGAACCTTTTCAGCAATAAGAGATCGAGTGCAGCATTCACTTCACAACTGGTGACAGATTCTTTTGTACCACGCATATTTACGTGCTCACTGTACGTACACAACCAAAAAATGCAGTTTGACGCATACTAGAGACGCTGCACAAAACTTCATCCGATATTCACTGTAGCTTTAGTTTTGAGAACGATAGGACCTGGAAAAACGCAATAGCAGTAGTATTATTGATTTCATTGGTACAATTGTCCATTATGCTTTATTGTTTTTTTTTCCCTTTCTTCCATTATATCTTATGGTTTTTTTTATCTGCGCCATTGGTCGGAGTCGTAATGACCATTTTCAACGTTATGAAGAGCAGATAAATGGAACTGGAATATATGAATGGAAAAACATACCCCACTGGTGTAATATTCTACAGTAGTCATTATTTTACAGACCGGTTTAGGTATAAAGATAAATATATGAGGCTGTGATATTTTTATAGTCTCAAAAATTGAAAATAATGCACCTATACCGTTGAGAAAAAATTTTATGACCACCTGCTTAATAGCTTCTTTCTCCGTCTTTCGAACGAAATACTTCACTGATTCTATGCATCAGGGATCCGACAGATCGTTGGAGGTATGTGGTATTAAACGTCTATGCACAAGTCATTTAATTCGCGTAAATAACGGGCCGCTGATTTGTGTACGCGGTAATGGCGCTCGATGACGAGCCAGATGGCTTCCATGGGACATATATCAGGTAACTCTGCTCGCCGAGATATCAACGTGAGTTCTTCATAATGCTCCTCAAACAACTGTAGTACGGAACTGGCTCCGAGACCTGGGCAAGTATACTGCTGAAACATGACATCGCCGTCGGGAAAAGTACCAAGGATGGAGGCTTGCAGGTGGTTCGCAGCTGTCAGTGTGTCTTCGAATGGTCCCACAGGCTCCATGCAAGTGCAGTACAATGTCTTCCACAGCATAATACTGCTTCCAGCAGCCTGTGTCCGTGGCGCACTGCACGATCCTGGTCGCCATCGTCTCGGTGATGGCGTTTGTGAAGATGGCCACGACCAACTGTAGAAAAAATATTATTCACCCGAAGAGCCGATCCGTTTACATTGATCGGTGGTCGAATCCCCACTGCTGTCGTAACTGGCGATATCGTTGGATTATGATGTGAACACTTGGGAGTGGTCTGCGGCGAAGCTCCATGTTGAACAATGTGCGACGAACGGTGTGCTCGGGAACACATGAGCTTGCACCAGCATTGTGCTCTTTCGGCAGAGATATCACACACGACCACTTATCCTACTTTGCAAGCCCGCATTCTGTGAAAAGTAGTGGACGTCCAACGATTCAGCGCCTAGTGGTAGTTTCATTGTCCTTCAACCCTATTTCCGTACACGCTCTCGACAGTAGGACGTGAACTTTAGACCAATTTCGCCGTTCGCAGGCTCTGTGTAATAATAATCAGCCCTATGTAAAACTCTGTTATCTCAATGGACTTCAGCATTCGCTGCCCATATCTTCTCTGAGGTGATCCTCTGGCTGTGTCCGTTCGCTTACTTTTTTTTTTTTTTTTTAGCGCGTCACATGCCTGCAACAACGCCACCTGGCGGCATACAACATCGCATTGGGCAGCAGCCATAATGTTTTGGCTTATCAGCGTACAGAGTATCTCAGCTGGTTTCGAAAGATGCAAAATGTTTATGTTTGACCTAGGACAAAAACGATAGGGGTTATTTCAGTAAAATACGATGTAAATTTATTTAGGTTAGATAAATTACGCGACACATTAAGTAATGGCAACCATGACAAACTACAACACATTTCCTGGGAAGAAAGGCAAGTTGATGACCATAGAGTAAAATCTGGTGACATGTTTAAATGGGAAAAATCTTGTGCTTAAAAGGTCCGATATTACAAATAAGCAAAATATGTAAAGGGAAACTACACATGTAAAATAGGGCAAGTGAAACTGCATTAACTGAAGAAAAGGAGAGAAAGGGCAGGAGGGTAATTTACAAAGGGAAATTTAGCAGCATTTGAGATTAAAAGTGGCGGGTAGGGGAATGGCGTCTGATCATTCAGTATTAAGATTGTGCAATAGACGCATGTTAAATAATTTCCGTCATTTCAAGGTAGTTCATTTTACTCCTTCTTGGATTTTTTGCAAGACGTCATACCACACCTTGCAACTTCGGCCTTCTTTAAGTGTTTTCTGTTTCTTTTGGTGGAAAGTAGATCTTCGATGGAAAGGTAGAGACAAAGGAGGAGATCGAAATAATCGAAAGCAAAGATTGTCTTTACAGAAGAAAATGTTTAAGTACGCTGTACTTAAAATTATTTATGACACGGGCTCTCAAACTTGTCGTTTATCTTTGCTGCATCCGTCGATGGGGAGTTAAGCTCGTGCAGGGCGAGCACCAGAGACGTTCACATAACTCGCAGTTACAAACAGTCTCCATGCACTCAAAAATGTGTTTCATAATAACTGTCGCATTGAAAGTAGTATTTTACGGCATTACAAACTGTAATTCTTACAACCTTTGTCACTGATGGCTCGCAGGTTATGGCGCACTGAGATATGGAAAGAAGTACTCTGAACTTTATACTGACATGTGGCCTTCAATATTATTTCACATATAATGAGTTTGATACAGAACGTAACATTGCTTGATTCCTATTTCTGGTCTCCGGATGATGTGTGCAGGTTGTCAGAGGCTGCTTCCTCCGCATATATAAGGAACTATTATCTACAACTAAGGTGGACGAAGTTGTTACTAAATTTCTCAAGATAATGTTTATGTAAGTGACAGAATTGTTATTAAGAATTCTTTTCTTCAAACTGAAACACCTTCAAACACTGATAGGAGGTATGAGGTAATAAATGTTTTTAATAAATAGGAGGGGTGTGAGATGACATGTCAAACGCATGTACAGGTCCAAAAATCTGAGATTCTCTGTTTTCGGATATATAATTTTACGAGTTCCACTGAGGTGTTATTCATAGTCAGTGCTGCACATCATAACTGGGAAACAAGAGCAACGTTGCAGTTTACTTTTACAGGTCTTGCTTGTACAGTGCCTCTACAATGAACCACATATATCTTGCATTATACCGAAGTATTAGGCGGAAGGTTGTGTGACGTCAGACAGACGCTTCATTGCCTCTGCTTCTAGAGAGTATAGCCGCATGTTCCCAGGGAATGTTCGATTCAGGGTCTCCCAGGTTATCAGATTATGTCGATTCAACTCACAGTTCATGCGTGAGCACTTTCTTGTAAGTAAGAGATCTTCTAAATGATCTCAATTTTGTCATCTTCGACAGTTTTAGGTTCTGTATTATTTTCAGTTTCAATCTCAACTTAAAGTTAAAAATCATTTGGATGCTGGATTATAACTTACAGCGTCCAGTAGACTTCAGCACCAACCGATAACATCGGAAGATAAGAGGAGACGATCTGCACACCGCTGGTCACCGCAGAATAAAAACAACAAACTGTAGTGTACGAGACGTAATCTTCATCATTTATACCTCAACCTCTGCTGTCACTTACCACAATAAATGCTTCTGTTGAGTTATTAAAAATAAGAAAATATATACTCGTATTACAAAAAAGCTAACGTTTCATTTTGTGTCTTAGTTTTGGCATACAAAGAGTGCCACTAATATGCTCTAAACTTGTTAACCAAATGATCAGAGTGAAGTGCAGTTTCAAAGACAACAAGTATTATTTACTTGAAATTAACACCAGACGCAGACGTCCATACTAACTTACGCTTAGATCCACTCCGTATGATATCGTACAGCTAATTTTGACTTCTACATGTGATTTAACTAATCTATTTGTTCTAATTAGTGAGGCTATGTATGAGTGTACAGAGTGTACCTTTTTAAAATTGATGCAGTACATTAACAGGAAGTTCGTTATCTTATACATTTGCATATAGTCATATTTATGGGTGAAGAAGTGGATTTTGTCAGTTACTGAAGTCAGAGTAGGTACGTTTGGAATTGCAGCTGGTTTGTAACGGAAGTGGCCGTTTCTAAGGAAGGAGACCATCTAGCAGAGGGAAGGCGAAGTCAACTTTATACTGTGACTGAGGGTAGATATCTGTAGTTTCACAGAATGAAAATTCCTTTCCTACAAAAGCCCAATGTATTCAAATTAATCACTATGGTTCTCAACAGCAAACATTATTTTAAACAGGCGATCGCTATTTACGTAATACACTGTAAAACTGAGGTAATGTGGAAGTACCATTCTGATATTTCTGGAATGTAGCCTAAAACTCATTCGTTTGATTTTCAGTCTTTCGCAATAGTATATTATTTATTTGCAGTTTGCCTACAATAAAATCACTTTATGTTGTAATTAATATGATTTAACGGATACTGCATTTGAATAAGTGCCTATTTCATGTTGTAAGCGGAAATAAAAAACCTTTTTCGTTATATCATACACATGTAGTGCTAACCTGTTCGTTTGATTTTTGCTGCTCGTAAGTAACGTCAATTCGTGTGGCGTAAAGTGTGTCAAATGGTATAATTCTATTTTAAGCGTGTAACCTGTGTTTCAATGCGAGATAATTGAGGATGTTGCCATAGGATAATCAAAGAGAGAGTGGTTTGTCAAGAATGTCGGTTGGAATTTCCCTGGCGTGAATGTAGCGGTGAACTGAATGGGGATCTCAACTAGGCTCTCTCATGGAACAACAGACTTTGCAAAATAGACAAGAGAATTACTGCGCAGGAAGCAAAGCTTTATGCTTTTCAGACTAGATTAGATCACACGAAATTTGAACTACATATGTTGAAGTGGAGATAAGAACTTGGGAAATTGGTAATGATAACAAGCAATAGGCGAAGGGAGAATAGCTGTTCAACTTCATCTACATTTGTGCTAACAGCATCCAAAAAATATGACTTTTTACCTGAAGCCTCATCCAGCTGTAGGTCACAATAGGTTGCAGTAGACTTTTAGCAAGGAGGATCAAAATAGGTCGGTACCGAAAGAGTGTGGGAAGAAAAGAGTCTTGCCGCTAGGTAGTAGTCATGGGAGTTGAGTAGGCCAAATTCTACTCCATAAATTAGGGCAGGGTACCAGGTCACAAGTATTGAGAAGCAAGTGCAAGCCTTAGACAGGTGACAGAGGACACAGGTATTTTGAGCAAAGATTTTGGCAAAGGCCAATAGGTTATTGTAGTTGGTCGAGCTGGGAACAGCCTGGCCAAGAAAATTAATTACACCATTAGAGTGACCTGGATGAAATAGGAGTAGCAACTACATACCCAAATGTGAGTTTTGTGGAGGTCCTGCGACGCCATGACCAGCCCTTGGTAACCACTGCTTTTGGCCGTGTGAAGACTGAGTTGAGCAGCTGACGCAATCGAAATTGCATATGAGTGCAATACCAGTTACTACAATAATGAGATGGATATGCACTAGAAATTGCCAACACCTGAATAAGAGAGGGAAAGATAGTTGGCCTCAGCTTCTTGCAGTTAAGATGCAGGCGGCCACCATCACACATGGCCAGATCTCTGAGGTTCTGGTGTCAGTGGTGCTCCTTTTTAGGTTTGACTCAGGATTCAGGCAACCAGTTTTGAAAAAAGTGAAAATTAAAAAAAGAGCGCCACGAAATAGTTAATAATGCCCAGAAAAGTAAGATTAGCTTATTTCATCAGACTATTAGAGGATTGAGTAATAAGGCAGAAGAGCTTCTTGTCTGTTTTCAAAAGCACTGAGAGAAGTATATTTGTAGTGATCAGCACATAGAAATGTGAATTAATGAAGAAAAGTATTTAACTTTTAATACTAACAATCTGTAGATCCCAGCTGGAAAATTTTGAACTATTTAGAACTATTTACGAGGAATTCAGATTTCTCACTGTGCAGTCTGTTAGACAACAGCAAGCAGTTTATGGCCTGTGGTGGTATCAATGTAGATTTTCTAAATGCTTCTGATAGGCCGGCCGAAGTGGCCGTGCGGTTAAAGGCGCTACAGTCTGGAACCGCAAGACCGCTACGGTCGCAGGTTCGAATCCTGCCTCGGGCATGGATGTCTGTGATGTCCTTAGGTTAGTTAGGTTTAACTAGTTCTAAGTTCTAGGGGACTAATGACCTCAGAAGTTGAGTCCCATAGTGCTCAGAGTCATTTGAACCATTTGATTCTGATAGGAAAAATTATCTGGAAACCTTATTTGCATCCTACAATTTCGTCCCAGTAATTAACTTTCCAGCATAGGTCGATGAAAACTGTAGGTCCTAATTGGTGCCTCGCGGCGTAGCCGCGCTGTCTTCGGCGTCTTGTCACGGTCCGCGCGGCTCCCCCCGTCGGAGGTTTGAGTCCTCCCTCGGGCATGGGTGTGTGTGTTGTCCTTAGCATAAGTTAGTTTAAGTTAGATTAGGTAGTGCGTAAGCTTAGGGACTGATGACCTCAGCAATTTGGTCCCGCAAAACCTTACCACAAATTTCCAAATTTTTCCTAATAGATAAAGTTTCCTCCGATGAAGCTCAAGAAGTAAAATACCTGTTTAACCAGTTACTAATACTCTTTCAGATCATGTTGCACAGTTATTCAGTATAAATATCAACCAAACCCTAACTAAAAATTCAGTCTATTCCATGACAAATTGACTTAATTATTTGCAAACAGCTTTCCAAATAAGATAATCAGAAAAGACACAGAACAGCTATATAAAAAACTATTGATGACTAGAAGGTTTAAAATATCTTGTGAAAGAAATGCGAAATGTATTCTTTGGCAAGAACAAGTAGGGATCCTGCAGTAGGTGCACACACAAATATTGCTCAAAACTACTAAGAAAAATTATTAAAATTCAGAGAAGGCGCACATAATGTAAGAAATCAGTAGTTCCGGCAACATATTTAAAGCTGTAGAGAATGTAGTGAAGTGAGAGACAGAACCACTAGCCACAGAACATGACAACATAACTATTGAACTGAATGGAAGGCTATAAATGATGAGTGACTGCTTGCATATGCAATTAATAACCATTTCATACGTATGGTAAATACATAGGGATAAATAGTTCAAGAGCAAAGTCAAAATGGTATGTTCAAAATGTAACTTGCATAAAATTCAATCATATGAATGATTCACCAACCTCTCCTTCTGAAATTAAGGAAATAACATATTCTCTCAAAAATAAAAGATAATCTGCTTTTGATTGTGGTTCCAATACTAAAAATTTGTTCCCATGCAATAAGCCCTGTCTTACCTGAAATATCTAATGCGTCACAATCTCAAGACATTTTTCTAGAGAGACTGAAATAGGCCAACGTTGAACCTCTCTTTATGAAAAGTGATAAGAGATATGTTAATAACTACCAATCTGTTTCACTTCTGACATCATTTTCCAACATTTTGGGGAAGGTGGTGTATTCTAGAATAATATCTCACTTAAGCAAAAATAGTGTCCTGGGTATATCACAGTTTGGGAGCCAGTGGGGTTTCTCTACCTACTATGCCATTTACACACTCACTGACCAGATTTTATAGGCACTCAATAAAAAAATAGCGCCAAATGGTATTTCCTGAACCCCTCTAAGGCCTCTGACTGTATCGATCACAGAAGTCTCCAACACAAATCGCCGCTTTATGAAACTGATGGTTTACATAATATTTTCATAGGGTGAGTTTCAACAGCTATTAAGTATATTACAAAATGCAAAGTAAAACAGCTTATTGTTAAAATGCGTTTTATAAAAAATGATGGTATAGCCAACGAATGGAACATTTCATACCTAACCAAAAGATGGCCCGAAGTTGTACTTATTAATTCAAGCAATACAGCCCAGAGACATAATTCTGACTGCTCAGAAATCAGGTATGGTGTTCCCTGAGGTTCAATCTTAGGTCCACTACTCTTCGTCATATATGTAAAGGATCTTCAGTCTATTACAAAACAAGCAGAATTAGTTCTTTCTGCAGGTAAAATTAGTATTATTATCAATCCAAGCATACGACAGAAACAGAAGAAAGGGTAAACAAAGTTCTCACAGATATCACTGACTGGTTTTCTGCGAATGGTCTCACCCTCTATTTTAAAAAGACACAATATACTCAGTTCTCCACACCTAGAGGCACTACATTAACGATAAGGGTAACACATGGTGAGTAAATAATAAACAGGTTAGAATCTTCAGAATTCTTGATGAGAATATAAATTAGAACTCCTTAAATAACTTTGTTCAGCCAAATTTGCGCTTAGAATCAGAGCATACTTTTTGGGAGAGACAAATTAGTAAGTTGACATATTTGCATAATTTCATTTTGTAATGTCATATGGCATAACGTTCTGGTTAACTCACCGATGTGGAAGATAACCTTCATTTCGCCAGAAAGGTGCTGTAAGAATAATATATGGTGCTTACCCACGATCATCTTGTAGACATCTGTTTAGGGACTTCGGCATCCTGACTACTGCTTGACAGTATACTTCTTCCCTCATGAAGTTAGTTATAAATAAACCGCTAAAGTTCAAAATAAACACTGAGGTAACCAGAAATGCAAATGACGTTCATTACTTGTCTTTAGCACAAAAAGAGCTGAACAATGGTGCAATAAAAATGTTTAAGCGCTTAACTGTGTGATATAAAAAATTATAACAAACTGAGTCTGTTTCGCCTTCATGGCTCCTTTGATTCTGTAAGATAATTTCTATTGCAGTAATGTGACTAACTCACACCTGTTTATTTTTGTAAAAAAATGAAAAAAAGAAATCTTTTAAATGTTCGGAATGTAGCCGTATATACAAATTAATTAGCGAATTATCGATGTAAATGTGGGACTAGTCTTTCCAAATCGGTATGATTCATCGCGAAAAATGATCCATGGGGCATGTAACTAAGTAACTAACTTGACAAGGACAATAACTCTCTATACTAGCTAGGAAGAACACCCTGAAGGGTGTCCCTCAAACTGAAAAAGCCAGAGTGGAACGAACGGAGTAGTCTTTAAATTCTCATGTTCTGCCACTTCATAACTGAAGTAACCTAGTTAGTAGCAGTATATAACGCTGTATCTGTATTGTATACGTGTTCTTTCTATTTCACTGAAAAGGCATCAAGGAATATTTCGTTTGTTCCTTTAAAATTTTGCATCGTTTTGGCAATTTGCATTTTGTAAAGCTACACATTAAAGGCGGATTTCGTTAATTTACATATTACGTATTTACTGAATGAACAATTTTCTTATGCAAATAATGTCCAGAGAGAGAATATCATGTTTGACATGGACTGGAATGAAAGTCTTTACATTAAGTAGCCAACAAAGATCCAGAAGTGTCTGCTCACTGATCAAGTAGGTGCAGCATACAGGGAACATTTTAATTTAAATGCAAAACAAACACCGAAATTAAACGAGGGATAAGCGTAATGTAATTTCTGGGAATGAAATGCTCACAGCTACAGTAAAAAGCTTTTAAAATTCTGAAACTTAATTAAAAGCTAACAGCAAATTCCCTGTAAACACTGCTGCTGCTTACAAATATTACAGAATGTTGTAACAAGAACGAAAGGTCCAGTCCACGCGCCCGGCAGCCATCAAGTCCACACAATACAATATAACTCCTCTGTTCACTAAAGCAGTGGAACAAAAATCGTTTTACTGGGTACCAGGATACGTGAAAATCCAGAAGAAAAGACTATGTGCCTGCGGCTAAGAGAGTCGGAGCACAAATTGTAGCAAAAGAAACAGGGACTGATTCCCATCTAGTGTTGTTTTGCTCCTTAAATTTCTCAGCTATCATTTGTCTCAGTGAGAGATATGTCATAAGATAAAATTGTCAGTCTGTAATCCCGAGTATAAGGTCAAACCCAACTTTGATAAATTACATTAATCAAAATAATTTCGTAATTAGTTTCAACCATTTCAGGTAATGATTTTTGCAAAAGCTCAGTTCAGTTAACCAACGGTAATTATTTCCTATTCGAGTCACATTGTTGACATGTAAACAGATGTAATTACCAAACTGCTGACGAAGTTAGGAAAACAGCGCATAGAAATCCTTACAGTGTTCATGTAGCTGATTTGCAAACCGTGGTAAGAACATCAGATCGTAATTAGTTTCCAGTAATTAACAGTTATATATATTGTATTGTTTATTTAGATATTTTAGCAGTTTTCGTCATCAAGAAGTTTGATTTCAGTCTCTTATTGTTGCATAAAGTTCATACGGACAGGAATACATTCACAGAAAGAAGAAAAGTTTCTAGCATTCGGACTAATAATTTTTCCACCAACAGTCCAAAGACGCACACATATTTTTCTTTATAATTACTACCTGCTTGGCGTTAGTCAAAGTATATTTTACTGTTATGATCAAGTACATAGCGCAAAGCAGACATCGTATATTGTTTACTAGAAGCGACTGTCAGTCAACTGTTTTTGACAGTTTTGCTGCCACAGAAAAAGAGGAGATATAGATATCGATATGAATTGCCTTAACGTACGGTAAAATGGACACAAACTAGCTCTGAGATCACGTTATCCGTGGAAACTTCTCTCAGTGAGAGGAAATATAATATGTAACTCAACAAGACGAGAAACGTGCAGTGTTTGATGAGACTACTGCTACTACAGGGTGTTCGGATATTCCCGTTACACATTTCTTGGCCTTGCAGAGAGGAGTGAATCCATAATATTTTGAATAGGAAGCCATTTCTAGAAGCATATCCTTTCCGTCCTATGACGATTGCAAGTAAGATGTTTAATTCACTCAGTTTTGCTTAAGGAAGTGAATCATGCGCGCTGTGGTACAATTATCAGGTAACTCGACGAAACATCCAGTTATCGCTTAAGTACGTTTGTTTGTATTAACACTTAAACATTATGTGTTTACACTATTCAAAAACGAAAAAGAACCCAGCATATTGGACGTACATAACAGTACCGATGCAGTACAACAGCGGACCGATGTAGCGAGTGCCAACATTGTTACACACATGGGACCTACGATGCATCTACGTCTACATCCGTTCTCTGCAAACCATCGTGAGATGCATGGCAGAGGGTACGTCCCATTGCACCAGTTATTGGTGTTTCTTCCCAGTCACGTATGGAACACGGGGAGAATGTACGAGTAAGTCTGCACGCTCTCGTGACCATTGTCTCTAAAGTTAAAATCTTCAGGGCTGTTAGGCCGCGTCATATTTCCTTCTAAGATAATCGACTTTGCTAACCCTCTGCTGGGATCCTGTTCAGGATATTTCGGTGTCCACTATTGCTAGAACACAGTCGATTATTTTAGAAGGAAATACGATGCGGCCTAACATCATGGGAATAATTATTGTTTGAATGCCCCTGTGCGCCCTGTATTATTCTAATCTTAACTTCACGATCCCTATGTGAGCGGTACGGAGTGGGTTGTAGTATATTCCTAGATCACCATTTAAAGCCGGTTGTTGAAACTTTGTCAACAGACGTCTATCTTCAAGTGTCTTCCAGTTCAGCACATTCAGTATCTCTGTGACGCTGTCCCACGGATTAAACAGACATGTGACCATTTGTGTTGCCCTTCGTATACGTTACTCCTACCTGGTAGGGGTCCCACACACTTGACCAATATTGTGGAACCGGTCGCACGAGTGATTTGTAAGAAATCTCTTTCTGTAGACTGACTGCACTTCCTCAGTACTCTACTCATAAACCGATATCTAACACCCGCTTTACCCACGAGTGAACCTATGTGATCATTACACTTCATATCCTTACAAAGTTTAACAGCCAGGTCATTATTATATGAGTTGGCCGATTCCAACAGTTACTCATTGATATTATTGGATACTACGCTTTTTCGTTTTGTGGGGTGCACAATTTTACACTTCGAGACATTTATAGCAAGTTGCCAATCTTTGCACCACTTTGAAATACTTTGATGATCTGACTGAATATTTATGCAGCTCCTTTCAGATAGCACTCCATTATATGTAACTGCAAGGTCTGCAAAAGACTGATTTCACTATTGAGATTGTCTGTAAGGTCATGAATATACAACGTGAACAGCAAGGATCCCAACACACTTGCCTAGGGCACAGCCGAAGTTACTCCTATACCTACCTGTAGATAACGTTCTGCGTCCTCCCCACGAAAGTCCTCAATCCAATCAAATTTTCAGTAATACTCAACATGGTCGTACTTTTGACAATAACCGTAAGTGTGATACTTAGTCTAAAGCTTTTCGAAATCAAGAAATACGGCGTCTACCTGATTGCCTTGAACCAAACCTTTCAGTATGTCATGTGAGAAAAGTGCGAGTTAAGTTTCACATGATCGATGTTTCCGAAAGCCATGCTGGCTGGCACTTAGGAGGTCATTCTGTTCAAGATACCTCATTATGTTTGAGTTCAAATAATTCTAAAAGTCTACAATAAATCGTTGTCAAGGCCACAGGTCGGTAATTTTGTGAATTGCTTCTACTATCCTTATTGTAGACGTGTGTGACCTGTGCCTTTTTCAACATTTTGGCACAGTTTTTTGGTCGAGTCAATTTATCTAAGAGTGTCACAGAGATTCCTTACGGCCCTGGAGCCTTGTGTAATGTTAATGATTTCAGCTGTTTCTCAACACCACTGACACTGATCGCTCACACTAATACTTATTTCATTCATGTTTTCAGTGGTACGAGGATCAAACTGGGGTAATGCTCCAGACTTTTCCTTTGTAAAGGAACTTTTGGAAAACGATTCAGGCACTTCAACTTCTGCTTTGCTACTCTCAATATCAGTTCCTGTCTCATTCACTAGGGACTGGACACTAACTTGGTTGCCGCTAACAGCCTTTACATACGACCAGAATTCCTTTGACTTTCGTGAAAAATCACTTGACAATATTCTGCTACAGTAATCATTGAAGGCATCACGCACTGCTCAGTTACACACTCTGCATCCCACTTAGTGTTTTCAGTTTCTAGTGCAGCGGTGAGAACTCATGACTCTGTCTCTATAGCAGTCTCGTACATTAAAATTTGTATTCAATGTACAAGAACCAGTCCATAGGTGATAAATCCGGGGATCGCAGGGGCCACGTGGTTGGACAACCTTGCCCTACCCATCTTACACCATGTTGCCGGTTGTAATGCATCCGAACCGCACGTGAGAAGTGAGATCGTGCACCATCGTGCTGAAACCACATATCCAGACGGACATTCAGTGACACAATTTCCAAGAATGGGTCTAATAAATTTTGTAGGAAGATCACGTATGAAGGACCAGATACACATCTTTACTGACACCGCCGAAGTACGGTAATGCTAAACATTGCTTCTTTTTCAAAATATGTATGTATTTACTCCCCGCTACAAGTCCTAGAAGTTTGTAACGAGATTTTTGAATATCCCATGTGTATCGATTAAGATTTTAAGGAATTAATGTTACTTCCGTTTTCCACGCCAGTTCTGAGTGATGGAATGGTTTGAGCGCTTTTGGTCTTGTGACTGGAGCCTGAAGTCGTTAAAAATTTTGAGAATATTCCAGTTATTCTATAAGCAGAATACAATACACATGTCTGAAGCGGAGGGTAACTGCGGGTTTCGGCCCATATCGTTGACTCATCATCTGTCAGCACTTTTCTTTCCGGAGTCTTATCACAACTGGTGCCATTGTGTACGTCATATTTAAAATCACTGGTGACACGTGGGAAGGTTAACTATGGCAATGGAAGGGAATAGTGTAGGAGGCGAAGGTCATGCAATGGGAATGAAGCTACATTCCGTTGCCCATTTTATTCGTGCCCAATAGCTATCGTTCCAGTTCTGTATCTGCAGTCAGAAGACCCTTTGATCAATTTTTTTTTTTTTTTTTGCTATAACAACTTATTCCATAACTATCCGAACGATCGGGCAACATCGCACAAGCGTTGCAGGCCTAGTACCGATGTGACAATGGCGTCAAAACTGTATTACACTGGTGTCATTGACATGATGCACTGCCGTCTATACTGTATGAGAAGCATGTGTGCATGACCGCGATTTCGACATATCGCTGGCCTCAGCGCACACACGTGGCGATTTTTTCACAAGTACAGCGCCGCACGGCGCTCCATTGAAAACCGTGCCAGCCCACAACAGCACTGACACCCGATGCACAACATGCAAACGGACACCGGATGTGGACATAAGGCCGCTTTGCTGTGCATTCCTCTGCACATATGTTGTAGAGTTTTTATGAGGGGGAAAAGATATTCCACATTAGTAATATAAAGGCTTACGAAATCTTAATTTCTTGCACATTGTTTTTTAAAAGTACCTTGCCACAATACACATTAACAGGTATTGACATGGCCACAAGACAGTTCTTTGAAATTCTGGCCAGGTCGTCGCAAGTAATGCTGTTTACAGTCAGTTATAGCTCAAACAAGACTGCCAGTAAATGCACAAGCCTGGGGTGGTGTCGGTTCATGAAATTTATCCAGTGATACAGTGATATAGTGACTCTGAAGTAATATTATCCCTAGATAAGAGGAATTGTCTATATAGTGTCTTGGCTGCTTTATTCCATTGAAGGACTCTCTCCCCCCTCTGGGTTACTAGATGATCACAATATCAAAGAAGGCGACTTCACATTAGTCTTTAACAAGAAAGAGTTCAGTGATCTATAAGAACGTATTTTTAAGAATGTAATATATTCGAGTTGTCCAGTTCAACAAGCCTTTGACTGTCAACAAGCTGGCAAAAATGTGTGTATCGCTTCCACGAGAGTGTGTGCAGCAAACTGTTGGCACATTATCTCCTCACCCAGAAGCAGAAATCATCGTTCAACCCTACGATTCATGCTGCACATCGATGCAAGAAGAAGAGGAAATGAAGGTAATAATGTGAGCGAGTACCTTTATATGTGTTGCTATAAGTAAGAGCTTAAGAATAAGGAAACATGCTAATGTATTGGATAGTCATCTCCATGACTTAGTGGATGAAGCACCTCCATCACAGGAGCCTTGTAGTGACTGGCTGATCCTGTAATTATATGAGAAACTGGGAGAGGATGAGAAATCGTTCACTGCTGCCCGATAATATAGATGCTTTTCTTGTTGAACCCCTTGATTGCAGGAAGACTAATCTTGATCTGTCACTGTTAACAAACTCGGAGGGGATTCACGTCAAGTATGCATATATATTTTCAAAAAATTTTTTTCGAATCCAGACACCAGGTACTTTAGGAGATTCTACCCGGCGTTCTTGGGATAACTTAACAGACATTTAGCGAAAGCAAGGATATTCCACTACCTAAGATAATAAAGTCGAACATTTTGTTCATATTTGACGGCGTCGTAGCCCAATACGGATCAGATACGCAAACATTTTTGTTCCAAATATCATATGAAAGTTGATGCCGTACACTTGGTCCAGACATATTCCTGGATTCCTAAGCACCTGGTAAGTGATAATGCGAATCTTGTTGTTATACTGAAACATGACAATATGAATTTAAAAGATATTTCCCATGTTCATGCCGGGACCGACGTGATCAAAGAATGTGTTAGCATATGTGCGGTTTGCTAGAACTCCACACAGTACGACATCCTCGTGATTGAAAAGATGAGGAATCAAAGTGAAGGCCAAGGCCGATAAAGTTAAACCTCCAGGAGATGCTGCTTGAAAGGTAGGCTACTCATATGCATCGTATTGTAGACCACGGACGAATTCGCAGGTGTGCCATACTACCGTTCTCAGGACGCAAAGCTATACAGTAGCTACACAGAGCTGATTCTGGACGAGATAATGATTTTATAGCATACGGTGTCACATTACACATCCTCCACTCCCTGCCCTCGGGGAACTACTGGGAGTAAATCAAAGTCACGCAGCGGAATCACTTAGGTAATTGTGTCACGTGACATAAAAATTGCGAAAACTCCATCACCCACTCATCATCCCCCTTAAAATCTTTAATAACTAGCTCAAATATATATGGTCCTCATGGTCCTCTTCATTAGAGATCTAAGCTTCATACACATATGGAACGAGGGTTGTCTTGTCTTCAGCTACCTAGTTTCAACTGCTTTTCATGTCATCCTACAACCCACCAACCATACACAAACCATCGTAATTAGGAATCCTGTTGTACTTATTATAAGGATAGAATGAATATGAAAACAAATATTGTACTAAATTTCGATTACATTTTGTTTATAGATTTACACATAGAAAACAACTTTGCCTTTACTTTGGTCTAGTGCGATTTTAGTAACATTGCCCTTCATTTTTATGTTATGACTGAAACCTGCACTGGTCCCTTCTAATTCTTTCGCCAGGCAGTAAAGGGACACATACAAACAAACTATGTTCTTTAATTTCAAAGACTATCTAATTGTTTCCTGTAAACCACCTGCTTTATGGATTTAAAAGTTAGCTCTTTTCCTTCCAGCAGTTCTTCTAGACTAGAGCAACTGCTGATTATAATATTACCTCTTAATTCTTGCATAACACCATTGTTCTAACATTCCACACCGTTGTGGGTGTTCGCTAAATGCTCTTCTGCAGCACATTCTTGAGGAATTGCCTTCTAGAGCTTTACGTTTACAGCTTTTTCAAACGAGTGCTCGTTAGATGTTGATATCCCGTTGGTTTTAGGCGTGGAAAACCGTTGTTCTGTTGCTAGGTGCTAAACATATAGTGCAGAACACTTAGATACAATGCAACCATCCCTTTTAGGCAGATCCAGCATGGAAAGAAGCTTTATAAACGGGTTTTTCGTGTGTCCTTTAATACAGTAAACGTGATCCTTACATCATTTTCTGCCAGGACTGCTGATATTTTATATTCCCCAGTGGTAGCGAGACTTAGCCACACACTGTGTTTTTAGTAGTATGTAAGCTTTGTCTGTAGATTTGCAATAGCTTCTTCTTTTCCAAATTACTGTATGTATGCTTCTTTTATGGTACTTTTCTTCGCCACATAATCAAGTTTTTGTTTTTGTCTTCAGTCTCTTCCATTTCCAGTTTTCTTTTTCGTAAACCCTACACAGTAACTGTACTCACAAGAGAAATTTCTCGAATACGAAATGGCTTTAAGTCCGCTGGACACATTAGCAGTTTTCCTTAAGACGTGAGGAATAACACTGTTTGTGGGAACCAGACCAAATTCCGCGATAGCTATATCCGATGGTATTGTGCAGAACAACATCCTCGACTGAGAGAAATATGTTTCTCCTACTTTAACATAGCACTTCTGTATAACATACGTTGCGTTCGTTGGAGTCACTGTGGTTGCTTCCTGCCTACTCGTCCAATATGGGGTGCCGAGGAAACCTGCTTTCTCGGATTGCTAGACAGGAATTCAAGAAAATCGTATTAATGAATTTTTATTATTGTGAGATTAATAACATACTTAACTGCGAGAATTTACAATGGTGTGTCGCTAGAAGTGGGCGAGAGACAAAACAAGAAAGTTTCTTCAGTATACACAACTTCCAATATAAGTGAAACAATACAGTTCCTAAGTCGCTGCTGTAGAGCTCGTAGAACGGCTGGTCTTCAACTGGGCAGCGGGCAGGCGGTGCGGCACTTACGTTATCCTTCGCCTAAGGGCCGCTGCTGTCACTGTGTCGTCCTAGAGAGGGGTCGGTGAGCGTACTATTGGCTGACGTCGTCTTCACAGCCCTGTCTGCTCTACCGTTACTGACCGTCGTGCCAGCTCTTGACTTTTACGCCAGAACAACTGCTAACAGTCTCCATATAATTTACAGGTAGATAATAAAAGTGGTAGACAGATTGTGCATAAGCTACAGGCTTTTATCTGGCTTCGGAGTCTGGCAGACTTGTACACCAGTCACTTTTCAAGTATTCTCATTGCGCCAGAACGTTGTTAAACAGCACACAGCAGCTGCTCTGTGAGTTGTAAGTTAGGTGACACCACATGCTTGCGACTGACACAGAATACAGTGGAGAACATTGTAAATACTGTTTGTGACAGTGCAAAACAAGCAATTCTGCAGGGAACAAACACACAACCCATTCTATATTTGTATATTGTAGCCTCCAGTCTCGTAGTACTACGGTTTTTAGTCAAGGTGGATGTAAGAAATGGTTCAAATGGCTCTGAGCACTATGGGACTCAACATCTTAGGTCATAAGTCCCCTAGAACTTAGAACTACTTAAACCTAACTAACCTAAGGACACCACACACACCCATGCCCGAGGCAGGATTCGAACCTGCGACCGTAGCAGTCCCGAGGTTCCGGACTGCAGCGCCAGAAGGGATGTAAGAGTTTCTCGCTGTCGCATGTCTGAATACTTTATAAAATCTATAAGGTGGATACTGCTAGATAGATTTGTTCACACCTGGACTTGTGAGTTGACACATAAATTTATTACATATCTTTACACTTACGTTGGAGGCCATCGGCCGGCCGAAGTGGCCGAGCGGCTCTAGGCGCTACAGTCTGGAACAGCGCGATCGCTATGGTCGCTCAGAGCCATTTGACCATTTTTGGAGGCCATCGACGTTAAACAGTCTACAGTCTATTACAAATGTCTTATTGTTGTCCTAAATGAAACTGAAGTTCACCTGGCAGTCTCTTTGGATTCAGTAGTCGTGGTTTGATAGTAAATAGTTGTGCATCTCGATTTTATTAAAAACCTCGGCGAAATATTACGCAATGTCCCAATTCAAAATATAATAGTCGTCTACATTTCACTGCTGTAATATTCCAGACAGCTCTTTCATTACAACATCAATTTTAAACTCAGCTAATTCCATTTTCTATGGTATAGCAACATCATTTTTATATTTCTTCATCCCTCATTTTATCCAATATTTCTGGTGATGACACACTGTAGTTCACGTGTAGGAGAAGTGATATCTTCGTCTTGGCACCATGTCTTGTAGTGAGGAACTTGGAGAATTTACTAAGTAGATAATAAATAAATGAGCCACACATCTCCTTCTTTAACGTTACAGACTGTCCCTTGTCTGACTGATCCTGCCAGTCCACTTCATCGTAGATATTAAATACCATAAAATTATCGGAAAACGGTTCTGTAATAGAAGTTAGCACTTTTAAGTTCTTCTCATCAAGGAGTGTACCATTTTCGGTGTAAATTAATTCTGAGATATACGCTTTAGTTGACTACTATTTATTTATAATAAATCCCATCTTCAGATTTTTGAAGTTATAGCATTTGGTAATATACAACATGCGGTTGGGCGAGTCAGTGCAAGAGTTCAAATCATTGCATGTTGGCGGATACTGCCCGCTAACAGGCAGCTGCACGGTAGAAGTGCACCGACTGGCCTGACCTCATGTTACGTATTACCAAATACTATAATTTCACACACCTGAAGAAGGGATTTTAAAATCTCGAAATGGGTCGTGGTTTGAATAAATATTAGTACAATTGAAGCGGATCTCTCTAAATTAACTATGAGATCGTGCAGATTCTCCGGTAATATTCATAAACCAAAACGTTTGTGAGCTGGTCTCATCCAGCTTCTTAAAAAACTGAGGGGTGTGAAGCACTTCGGAGGTATCCGTGTTGTCACTTTCAGTTACTACAAAACACTGATTGGCTTGCGGTCGTCAAGCCTCCTTCTGTACTCTGATGATCCAAAATGGCGGCATTTCCAGTCACGTTACCTTCCAATAATACCTTTTAAATGTTTTGTACCTGTAACACACAGGCTGCAGTTACCTATTGTGTTGCTAAGTTTCTCATGGTGGCGTGCAATCGTACTAGTACAGCAGTTGGAGGTATTGTGTTGACATAACACACAGTTATGTCATTTCACTGGTAAGGTTCCCACTCGCCGACTCCAGTGACGAGGGCAGTGTTGTCGTCAGAGGCTGCGGCGGTGGTGGTGGTGGGGTTGCTGGAGGTAGTCATCTGTGATGCATTCAGAGATAAGTTCAGTTGATGGACATTACTGCCTCACGTGTGTGCGTAGTTGAAGCTGTTGCTTACGTGCGGGCTGGTAATCGCCGCTGACAAGCTGGTTACGGTCCAGTGCTTACAGAACAGCTGCTGTCTGTGGTTTAACAACGTTCTGCAATTTGTCTGTGGGATAATAAGAATATCCGAAAACTGACTGGCGTGCAAGTTAGTCTGTCAAACTCTCAAGAAAGAGAAAAGCTTATAAGTTATGTTCTCTCGGTACACAGTTTTAAATATTTACCTGTAAACTAAGTAAATATTTTAAACAATGACTGCAACAAACACAATATAAGTATTACATATAAATGCTATATTTAAGTAAGAGAAGTATGTTTCCCTCAATTTAAGACATTGTTCTCCACAATATCGTCAGATATAGTTATTGCCGGATTGCGTATGGTTCCCTCAAACATTGTTATTCCGCAAGTCTTAACGAAAACAACAAATCTGTCCAATAGACTTCATCCACTCCCCTCTTAGTAAATTACTCCCCTAAGTGCAGTTACTGTGTTCCGTTTACAAAAAAGAAAACTGGAAGTGGAAGGGAGTGAAGACAAAAATCGAGAATTGGAACTTCCTGGCAGATTAAAAGTGTGTGCCGGACCGAGACTCGAACTCGGAACCTTTGCCTTTCGCGGGCAAGTGCACTTGCCCGCGAAAGGCAAAGGTCCCGAGTTCGAGTCTCGGTCCGGCACACGGTTTTAATCTGCCAGGAAGTTTCATATCAGCGCACACTCCGCTGCAGAGTGGAAATCTCATTCTGGGAACGAGAACTGGAGTATCTGTCGAAGAAAACTGCCATAAAGAAAGGATCTAAAAACCTAATGGAAAAAGGAGAAACAATTGCAAACATGCAGGCAAGGCTTACATATTGCATTAAACACAGTGTGTGGTGAGAAAAAATTAGATACGTTTTGGAATTCGAGAACGTAGCTTATTTGTATTTGTCAAATTACAGGCTGGCGTCATAATTAGGAAAGTCCAGTATATATAAAATATAACACAAAATTTAAGGTGGATGTTATTGCAACCACAACATCGAAAGATAAAGACAGAATGGTTCACTCTATGTAAATGTATATGTAGATGCTAATACAAATTTTGTGCAAGAATATTTGTTTTCAGGTTCTCGCTTTCCTCTCGAAGAGTGAACTCATATTCACTATGGTCTGCGTACAGTAAGCTGGTAGTGTATGACCTTGAAAAGTAGTTGAAACTATGTAGCTGAAGGCAAGGAAACCCTCATTGCTTACTTTTCTGAAGATGAGATGCCGAATGAAGTGGCCCATGCACAGTTGAGCTAGTTATAAAAGGGGGTGACGGGGGGAGAGGGGTTTCCCATCATTTTCATCTCACAGACACAATTGCCTGGTCGATTACCCTGGGTGACCTTGATAAATTTCCGATGCTTCCCCAGGGGAGAGGGAGTGGGGGAACCATTTAATCCCAGTCCGTAACCTGACACTGGGTGTGTAATATGACCCTGGTTGCTGTAAGATGGTTATTTCGCAGAGAGCGGTCGTGTATTCCTACTTTCATCTACACATGGACAAAAATTCGAGACTAACAGTCCTAATTTAATGGAATTGAGCAGAACCATTGAGGGGGTAACTGAAAATCTTTATCTGCTGGAGTGCTTACTTGCTAGAATAGGACCCGTGAGCTATAAGGCAATGAGAAAATTGAAGACGTCAACACAAATCTAGTTGATTTGCATGGATATACTTAGGTGGTAGCTGTTCCACATGACTCCAATTACCACCAGTTTATTTTTCTCCTGCATACCGAAAAAGACTGGAGACATTACAAGGTTACCGGAGAAAAATTATTTGCAGATGGGAACCCGTGTCCAGTACCGTTATCCACCAAGGCAACACAGCATTATATTCATAGGAAATAAGGCTTTTTCATGCAGCAGGCAGTTCCAGCTCATCCAATGAAGATCGTGACAATCAGTCACGATCACTGAATAACAAAAAGCATTTTGAGTAATTCCACCTGTAGTCTGTCACTATACAAAGTCACGTTTGCAGCCGAAGGGCTGGCTTAGAGGCAGGCTCCGGCGCTGTAGCAACAACTTCCTGTAGCATCGTTGGTCGATGTTTCTGGACATTATTTCCTATCCTCGATATGTTCCCCAAGACTCCCCGTACATCTCCTCGAAGTCTGTCTCAGTACTTCTGTGACACTCTGTGTGTGCTATGCACCCAAAATATTCAGTTACCTGAGATGCGTTATAGCTCCGGAATCGAAATATCAGAGTAAGCAGGGTATAGTAAAGCCAGTATTCCTCAAAACTTAAAGTCTGGAGAAGTACTTACTAGAAGAGGAACAAGCATATACTGAAATATTACCTATGACTAACGCACACAGGAAAGACAAAGCAACCAAATGATGAATCAAATGCTCTAAAAATTATAAATTCAATAATATGATTAAAGCTGCTTTAAAAAACGCAGGTGAAGGAACTGACAGACAACATAAAAGACTGAACACTCAAACTCTTGAGAATACTGTGTATGATCTGAATGAAATCTTTGAACGTCTACGCCTACTTACAGCATCAGCTGCAGCAGGGAAAATAGCACACATATGAAACCATATCAATAGCTTCAGGGCTAAGAGATAGCTGGGTCATTAAGTGACCATAGAGACAGCTTCGCAAGTATGTGTGAAAATATTCCCCCACAGAAATGTTCACATTTGGATGAAATATTGCTAGCTGATCTCGTTTATGTACCAATAAACACGATCGAATTAAGATTTCAACAATATTTTATATGGACATATACATATTCAAAATGCGACTGAGCACTGACAGTGGGGACGAAGACAAGTAAGGAGGTTGCACATACGTCTGAAAAATTTCTGCAGATGGGGACGAAGCAATGTCCTGAAAATCTAGAGACTGACCAAGGAGATCAATTTCACAGTAGACATTTTAATTTAGTAGTGAAACGATATGGAATAAACCACTGCTCAACATTCCCCCACATGAAAGCGAATATTGTGGAATGTTTGAAAAGGACTATCAATAACTGCAGGTTGATATGTATTCTTCATGTGCCCTGCGATGGTTAAACATTCTCCTACTAATAACTGAGCAGTAAGAACTGGACATCATACAATAAAGGCGAAACATTTTAATCCAAATGATAATAGGCTTCAGAATACAGTATGAAATTGTACTCCAATGGTGGATACTCTAAAAGCAGAAATTCAAAGTGATTGACATAGTGCATATCTCGAAATTCGAAACTGTTTTTTAGAAGTCTTACCTACGAGACTGGTCAACAGAGGTGTTTGCGGTTTACAATGCGCAACATATGAACCTAATAACTTACGCACTGCTGCTATTGACAGTTTAAAGAACATGGCAGAAACATGCTAACAAAGAATCAAATGAAGTTGAAGGGAATAGGATCCTTTACTGCTGTCGACGGCCCTTGTGTTTTTGTAATAGAAGTACTGAATTTCAGTATTAGTAAATCTCACAGTTTTTCCCATGGTGGCTTTTGTCTGACCATTGCTGATGCATGGAGCAGAAGTATTACTATATGTCATTCAGGTGCACTTGAGCAAGGCAATGGATGTCTGTTGCTGTGGTGTGCTGTATTGCTGCATCAGTTTCTGAGCTTGAGAATTTTGGTGAAAGAGACGTGATAGTGTACAACACGTTTCACATTTCTGAGTTTGCCAACGAATCTATGGAGAATCCATGTATCAGCCCAGTGATCCTCTGATGGTTTTCACCAGGAATCAGAGAAAAGTTGGTCCAGGCGAAGCTATACACTTGTGGATGAAAAGACATGGTACTACAAAAGAATTTAAAATTACTGGGAATGTGACATTGTGTTATCATTATTAATGATTTAGTTTTAAGAAAAAACAGTTCTTAAACGTGCTGAAGCTGCCTGGGGTGCTTGTGAGGTCTCCGTGAGCTTGAGCAGTATCGTTAGCTCCTCGCAGTTCGACTGCACTTCGCACTTGATTTTGCAACATTGTACTGCAATGACTAACGTGGCCCTAAGCAGTTTACCTACCTAGGGCCCTATAATCCGCTTCCTGCAGTTAGTGCGCACTTGACCTACAAAGGATCTCTACAATTCTCCACATTATAGGGGACATCGAGATATTTTTATTTGATACCTTCACAGAGTGATCTGAGCCTCGGGTTTGGACCTTCCACTCTAATCAAAACCAGTGGACTGCAGCTACATTCCATACAATGATGCAAATAAACAGCTTAGTCTGCACGCTATATGCTATGCCTATTCCAGTTGCCGTCACCATATTAGTCTTCCACTGAAAGGAGCTGAGGATGTCCTCAGAACCTAAGTGGCAGGTATCATTCATGTTGACGTGTGTCACTATTTGTAGCCTGTAGCAACTAGTTCCCTCGACAGCTGCCAGCAGGGATTTCCACATCACAGACGAGACACTCTGGCGAACGTAATGAGTGCACACTGGTATTCTATTCCCCCCTTTGTCCTGTTTCGCTAATGATCTCTACTACTCACTTTACGCTGTAGTTCCTAGTGACTAAGGCACCCACCCTTTCCACTTGTCCAGACTGAGTAGAAAAATAGGCGGCTGGCCCAACAGAAGAGACGTCTAATACTTGCTCAGTAGTACCAATAACACTCGGAGCACACCTTACCTGTTGCTAAGGCATAAGCCATGTGTTCCACTTCCTCTTTTGCCTTCCAAACAGTGACATGCACTCCACCAAATGTTCACTGCTCCAGACAGCGTTCACATAACAGATGCCAGGGTAACGCCAGGTTTCAATTTCAAAGAGCCACCACGTGATGCGTGCATAAATTCGAAATTTGTGGCACATGCACTTCAAGGCCACAGAGATACTGCAGTCACAACTGCACATGCAGTGGGTGATACACATCAAGTTGAGACATGCATGCTGATGTCATCAATAAATAGTGTTGATCAGCTCCTATACCATTTCACTGTGGGCGTTAATTATGGAATCAGTGCGACACAACAATTCTTCTTTGGCAGTGGTGATGTCACTGCTAAGCATGCTTATTTGTCCAGTGCTGATGAGTTGATGTGAGAGAAACATCGCCACTCTTCGATCATCAGGCCATGGCAAACATCAGAGCTTATTTATGGGACTATGATCCGCAATTCTCAATCAGTTGTTTCTGAGGTTTTTTCCTTATCGTAGGGAATCGAATGTATAGGTACTATTAATTCCCTCTCTTCTATTAAAGACTTTTTTTACACTTGCATGTAATACTTTCGATGTTTTCTGTTCTATATGTGGTTGACAGAGCTCTAGTACGAGAAATGAATACAGCACGGGACCATCTCTTAATATGGACCATATCTTAATATGCACATAATGTACCAGACAATAGAGGCGGGACCTCTTATTTTCAGTGAACCTCAAAGTATGTCTCAGAAATTATAATTAATAATGAATAATTATTAATGCTAGTTGTGTATGTCTATAGCAATGTATGTATGTGTGTGTGTGTGTGTGTGTGTGTGTGTGTGAGAGAGAGAGAGAGAGAGAGAGAGAGAGAGAGAGAGAAAGAGAGAGAAAGAAAGGGGAGAGAGCACGATATTTATCAGCTACGCTTATTTTTGCAGCAGTATTGACGCCTTGTGGAAGAGGACTTACAACAAAGTGGCCGGACCTGAATATGAAGTGTTCATCATCGTCATCACAGCCTGGACCATCAAACTGGCAGCAAAGACCGGTGAACCTGTTGGCCCAGCCTGGGCTGTCAAAGTGGCAGTCATAATTTGTCACCCAATCATTAATACTGCGTGTAATGTCCACATCGTCTTGGTCTAGAGTGTCACATTGTAATCAGTCATAATAACAATCTTCTACATTTACCAGCACCACCGTCTGTCCTATACTCCACCTTGTTGATGAGCACCAGTTAAATCGCTCAGCACCATTGAAGTATTAAATAGCTGCTAGTGCTCTTGGGATGCATCATGGAATCTTGCATTTGCAACATCAAAGTTGGGATCGGTATATGGTTGACTTCGTTTATCTTGTCTAGCAGTGTTGGAAATGAAGCTGTTAGAAATTATGAACGTCCAGTGGCAGTTCTGCAGTATGACCTGATGCACCCCTTCCTCCCTTGCAGAGTTAGTAATACTGAAGAGAAAAGTAATGTTAAAATTTAGGAAAGGATGATCTGCTACTATTGAGTTGCGTCTATTACAATGTCGTATGGAATTTTTACCTAGAGATTTATAAGGAACCATTTTTCTGATATGCAAGAGAGGGACTGATAAGGAGCTTAGTCGGATACTCCACTTCATATGTGTTCACATATCACTGATCTAGTTATTGGGCGGTCCGTTTACATCTCTCTTAATCAGGATATTGCCAAAAATGGCATGTATTAACGTCTAGAATACCAAAAAAAGGAGAATACTTTGCATGGTCGCTTCTGACTGGCAATAGAAATTAGCTAAAACATCCCTTTCATACAAATATATATGAAATTACATTTGCAGTCGTTGTAACCTGAAAGGTACTCATTCCCCATCGCAATCCCAGACCTACCAAATCTCGAGCGGCTGAACCCGATTAGGCAACTGACGATTATGGCTTCGATGTAGACAAGGAAAAAAAAGCAAGCTACAAAATGTTAAACATAAAGTAGTTGAACCTCTACTTTTGCAAAGTAGTAACTGAGCGGCCCAAGCATTTAGATTTATTGACATTTTCTGATCGTGAGAAGCATCAGTACATCTGGATCAAAAACGTGTCCCACCCATTTTCCACGCACCTAAGCAAAGATATAGGGTCCAAGCATTTTTGTCTCAACTTTTACCCTAAGAGGATGTATTTGGAAAGACACCTGACTGACTTTTGGAGCCAGGAACTGGTACATACGGAAATGACAGCCCAGGATAAAAAGTTCTTAAAGTTTAAGAACGCACAGCATCAGGAACACTTTTCCTTCGCTGTATTTGTCACTTCGAGTGCTCACTAGTTCCTGTGGCATGTTGTGAACTTGATCCCTCAGCATTTCACATAATGTGCACTGTTTTTTAGCGGCATATTAAGTTGTATGCTCATATGACTTCAGTCTCAATCTTTTCGAATCATACAATGGGGATAATCCTGTGAGATGGTTGCTCTTGATGTAGAAACAAATTGCAGTGAGTATTAATTGCAACATCATGCCAATGACCACATCGCAGGACTATGATGCCTTATACAAACAGGCACTGGAATATCGTATCTGTGGGCTGTCGCTGGATAGAAATGCAGAAGCTCTCTTTAGAGACTACTTTCATCTAACAGTGAAGTGCCATGGGACAGCTCAAAATCTACTCAACTTGAAATGCTAACTACCTCTGCACGATAAATGAGCTGGTATTATGCTTAGTTTCTTGTTGAGTACTCGTGTGATGTCTGGTTGGAGAAAGATAAGGTCATCGTTTACCTCACAATGTACATGGGCCATAATGTTGAAAAAGATATGTATAAATGTTGAACTGTTGGCTTATGTTGATTATCATTTTCTTTGAATCACGGGATTCACAATGAACTTTGTCAGTGTGTGCACGGTAGGCCAAGAGGAATAGCCCAAAAGAGAGATAGGAGGTGCACGGACCATCTTACGATCTGAGCTCCTTTACCTGGATGTGAACAATCTCTATTGGCACACCATGCAACAATCTCAGCCGTTTGGAGGGTTCTGATAGCTGCCAAAGATGAAATCTTCAGATTGAATGATGAGATCGAAGGTCAAGATGCAGTTGCAGATCCTGGTGTGGGATATGTCCTGGAGTTTCCCACTACTATGCATGGCGCATACAGGGACTTGTTACTGTGCCCAGAGGGCCTATTCCTGTAAAATGTTTCTGTCCACAAGTTGCAGGCAAGGCTGGGGAATAAACAGAGGTATATTCTACACTACTGGCCATTATAGTTGCTACACCATGAAGATGACGTGCTACAGACGCGAAACGTAGGCGACAGGAAGAAGATGCTGTCATATGCAAATGATTAGCTTTTCAGGGCATTCACACAAGGTTGGCGCCAGTGGCGACACCTACAACGTGCTGACACGAGGAACGTTTTCAACCGATTTGTTATACACAAACAGCAGTTGACCGGCGTTTCATGGTGAAACGTTGTTGTGATGCCTCGTGTAAGGAGGAGAAATGCGTACCATCATGTTTCTGACATTGATGAAGGTCCGATTGTAGCCCATCGCCATTGCGGTTTATCATATCGCGACATTGCTGCTCGCGTTGGTCGAGATCCAATGACTGTTAGCAGAATATGGAATCGGTGGGTTCAGAAGGGTAATACGGAACGCCGTGGTGGGTCCCAACGGCCTCGTATCACTAGCAGTCGAGATGACAGGCATCTTATCCGCATGACTGTAACGGATCGTACAGCCACGTCTCGATCCCTGACACAACAGGTAGGGACGTTTGCAAAACAACAACCATCTGCACGAAAAGTTCGACGACGTTTGCAGCAGCATGGACTATCAGCTCGGAGACCCTGGCTGTGGTTACCCTTGACGCCGCATCACAAACAGGAGCGCCTGCGATTGTGTACTCAACGACGAACTTGAGTGCACGAATGGCAAAACATTTTTTTCGATGATTCCAGGTTCTGTTTACAGCATCATGATGGTCGCATCCGTGTTTGGCGACATCGCGGTGAACTCACATTGGAAACATGTACTCGTCATCGCCATACTGGCATGTCACCCAGCTTGATGGTATGGGGTGCTATTGGTTACACGTCTCGGTCACCTCTTGTTCGCATTGACGGCACTTTGAACAGTGGACGTTAGATTTCAGATGTGTTACGACTCGTGGCTCTACCCTTCATTCGATCCCTGCGGAACCTTACTTTTCAGCAGGGTAATGCACGACCGCATGTTGCAGGTCCTGTACGGGCCTTTCTTGATACAGAAAATGTTCGACTGCTGCCCTGGCCAGCACATTCCCCAGATCTCTCATCAATTGAAAACGTCTGGTCAATGGTGGCTGAGCAACTGGCTCGTCACAATACGCCAGTCACTACTGTTGATGAACTGTGGTATCGTGTTGAAGCTGCATGGGCAGCTGTACCTGTACACACCATCCAAGCTCTGTTTGACACAATGCCCAGGCGTATCAAGGCCGTTATTACGGCCAGAGGTGGTTGTTATGGGTACTATTTCTCAGGATCTATGCACCCAAATTGTGTGAAAATGTAATCACATGTCAGTTCTAGTATAATATATTTATCCAATGAATACGCGTTTACCACCTTCATTTCTTCTTGGTGTAGCAATTTTAATGGCCAGTAGTGTATATTGTTGAAACTCTGAGGAAGAAGCAGAGGTACAGTCTACATTATAGAAATCTCCAAAAATGCCTCAGGCCTTCAAAGAGACTTACTAGAACCACTCACAGGATCAATTTCCACCAGCATTCCTTGTTGAAGGAGTACATTGACGTTAATACCGAGAAGAGAGCCGTCTTGATGTGTGATTTTCAAAAGGACTTTTATAAATTAATGAGTAATAAGGGTTTTGAGAAAACCATGAAGACGTTAGGAGCCACTGTGCAATCAATTTTGTTTGGTGATGGGATGGTCGTTATAGTGCCAGAGGTTATAGCACCTGGCCAAATTTTAAGCAGGGCACAATCTTCCAAGAAGGAACAGTCTCTGTGGTGATGGCTAAGCCTGTCTGCACTTGTATGTGTGTTCTGGACCTCTTTAAATTCTGCAAGTACCGATTTCACTATGAGTTTGCACAATGAAACTTCGGTGATCACAAGTTTCAGTTGTAGAGATACAGACAGCTTCATCTACAGTGTGAAAGGCTGCAATCCATATGAAGAAGTGTATGTGCTATACTGAGGCATTTGAGAATTCTGTATATGCGGTCCATAATCCTTAAGACATAAGTCAGAACAAGGAGGTTGTTGGCCTGATAGCAGAAGAGTTTAATGGTTCACTGACTGTGAAATCTGTGTGGCTCTGATCGAAAATGTTTGCATACCACGTAGATACAGATGCCATCTGAAGGCGTCGCTGGCAGTCGTGACGAGAACTGCAATGAGTGCCTCCAGAGTAGTTCAGATGATTGTCTGCATATGGTGTGACAAATTGTATTTTGATCACGGGGCCATGAGGTACATACTGGACTGTAGCTGAGAGTCAGCCTGGTGTGCGTTAGTGACAAACAATTCATCTGTGTGGTGAGGATCAGAACTCTCCATCGTCACATAGTTCACTTGAGGGTTAATGAATGTGTGTGTGTGTCTGTGTGTGGAACAGATAGGTGAAGCATTTGTGATATGTCATAGATGTGAAAAGTATGTACCTCTGCAACCTGGTATACATAGATCACCTTCGTTAAAAAAATAAAAATAAAAAAATAAATTCGTAGTCCATGGTCATCTTTGACACTACCATGAAATGCTCGTATATGGTAGCTGGTAGGCAACAAACCACCTTTGCTCGGTGATTCGGGAGACTTCGTTCTGTCTTACCGGATAATGCTCTATAAAAAGGAATAAATTCAGTGGCCACATCTTCTTGAATAACGTCATCAATTTCCGACGGTTTTGCAATGGACGTAGGACGTAGATCTTTCCGCTGATCAATCGTGATAGCGGCAACATCGTAAATAAATCCAGGATATCCACTTTTAATCTGAGTAGGAAGAGGAAGGAGATCCCTCATGATGAAGTTGTAACCTTTTCTGTACTTCCTCCTGTCCTTTATTGGCTCATATGTTATACGGAATCTCGTGATTTCACATTAGGCATTATTCTACGTCTTATTTAGTCCCGATTTGAGTATTCTATCAGGTTTCTTACAGTCTCTTACACTACTGAGATTATTGTTTCAACGCAACGGATAACGCTAGCCTACTATCAACAAATTCCATTACAGCCGATACAGAAGGAGGTTTAAATATGATTCTTCCTTGCATGCTTTATTCACTAACTCCGAAGTTATGGAAAATTAAACTGAAAAATGTTATCTCTTTATTATCCTTTTATCAAATCTCAGAGTGATTTTAAGTTGACGAATAGGTAAATGTTATCTAACCTACACGAGATCTGGCTCAGTAACAGAACTATGTTTTTATTAAATCGAAGTTCAATGTCACATGATCATTCGTATATTATATCCTGTAACGAAGCTATTAAAAAGGATCATTCACAAATCAAATTGAATGGCAGTCATAATAATAAAGAAAAACTGATAATGATACCATAAAATATATCAGCAACGGTACAATGGTCTCCTACGTTAATAAAATGGTTCCCACACTATTAGGACCGAAAGGATGAGCGAATTTAATGAAGTATCGGTGCCAAGCATACCGAGCACATTTACGGCTCTACAGACACTCTGCATGCAAATGCTAAGCTTCTCTGGCCAATAAAGACGTGGGATAGGCTGTGCAACAGGATAATCGGAATGGCTGAGCAAGTTACAATAAAGTCTGCATAGCTTTCGCAAATTTCAACAACATGACCCTCACAACCACAGTTGCTTTTCCGCATCATACAGAAGGTAATGATCACTGAACAACATATTCGGTTTTCTATAAACTACCCCACATAACATCAACACACTTGGCACTCAAAATTCTACTACGGTACATTTCACAAGCCACACACAATTTTATCGTATATTGATGCAAAATTTTAAGTAAGCATTACATGTTAATAGTCAGAAGACATGTCCCAATGAATCAACCCTTAGCATCCCATAAAATGATTTGGCGCAAAGCACATGGATTCACCAGTCACCCAAGGACACACACGATAATGCGTAATTTAGCAGAACAGTGAAAATGCTATCACGCATACTGACTATAAGCATTTTTATTTACTGGTTCGTATTGACGTAATTAAGCACCGAAGGTGCCTTCAGCCACGCATTTGCTCAACTCTGTCCCCACAGTGGTTTGGCGAGATAAGTTCCAAACACTCACCCACAAGGAAAAATTCCTCTAAATTCAAAAGATATTCTCAAAACTCACGTCAAACTGAAGTATTTTATGTAAATTATTAATTTAACAAATACAGATAACTGAAATACCAAAATTTACAGTCCTGTGCTGAAGACAAATGGCGTCTGTTGTGGGTAAGACCTCCCGACCGCAGCTATTTCAATATCGCAAAATAATGAAAACTGTCGAATCTTTCGATGTATGCTGTCCAAGCTCTACATGAGAGGCAACATTCCTCGTAACGTGTAACACAGTACAAGCCATTTTTAACAAGGTTATCTCGCCAATTCTGCCGGTGCTTCTGGGATACGTCCTCACCCTAGGTCTCCCCGCTGTTGAGTGCCAAATATGGTGGAAAGCTACCCCAACGGCCACCTACTTAAACGAAACGAGGAAGACGCCGCTCATTAGCTGTTTCCTGCCTCGCTCTCCAGAAACAGGTGAAACTCGAGCAAGCCACTGCCAACTCTGCTCTTGCACCACCTGACGTCAAAGATTTGCTAATTCAGAACCACCACCACCACTTATCTTTCGTTAATGATCCTTATTGTTAATGCAAAAACAATTACTTTGAGTCACTCACATCCATACAGGAAGGGTGAAGAAAGAAAGTAACTGCGGCAGAAAGACGAAAATAAAACTCCAATGACAACCTTACCATGTCAAGCTGGATAGAGGGGTAACTGAACGTCATGAACATCGATTTGTAAAACGAAATTAGCCTCAAAGGCTCAAACGTAGCGTACTACAGTACCGCTTCAACGTTACTTGGGGTGCAGGAGGAAGAGCAGCAGAGGTGTTGCCTGCAAGCGTACTTGTACGAGGAGCCAGGATGACAGGAAGAATGGTAAAGGAGAGGGTGGATGCACGCGGCGGATAGAACGACAGAGGGTGGAGGGGGAAGAGATGAAAGTACCGCGTCAGTCCCCGACCGGTTAGTTTATCTGCGCATTTAATGATGTGATCGCTTGCTGAAATATTTTGCCCGCTGGACGCTGTCTAGTTGCCCTTCACCCAACTGTTTTTCAAGAGATGTTACCCCTCTAACATAACTCAAAAGGGAAAATCCATTGCCTACCTAACCTTACTAGGAGCTTTTTGTAGACGGCAACGCATTGGAGCAACTATAGTTATTTTACATTTTGTGCAAAAACACATTGTGCTGTTAATGAAGAAGTAAAAACACAGTTGAGAAGACCATTAAGTAATTTCAGTACCATATGAATGAGAAAAACGTCGATTAACATTTCAAGAATATGGAGGAGTCGAAGTGACAGAGCGATAGTTCTGTGAAATAGGAAATGATGTTAAAGCTGATACATCTGGCTAGGTGGAATGGAATATTAAATTGTGCTATGGCATATGAGCAGCGGAAAGAACTTTTAGCACAGTCATCTGGTTCGAAGAGTTTTGAAAATAGGTATTATTATATATTTTGATGTGCTCTTTTCGAAGTTTCCCTTTTCCACAACGTACCTTTGTTGCTTCGGCCGCCATACTGCAAAAATGCGGCCCGAAAACTACACTAAAGAAAATTCCCTATAATTTATGAGGTAACCCCTTTACGTCAAAGGCATGAAGAGACGTGCTGCCTAGGCGTTCGGCCCACCCTTTCTACAGAACATCTGGCTGGAATATTCTTGCTGAACCATCAGTACGTGTGTCGTTTACGGTTTTGTAGCCATGGTTTCTAGAGAAGTAAACTGTTTCAATTGTGAAAATCTATTGCAAGGAAGTGAGGTGACTAAAGTGAAGGGAAAAGGACTGAAGAAATTTCGTACGTCAAGTGTTCATGGAAAGGGCACGAGAGCATGTTCTTGGAAGGAGAGAGTTCGTTAGTGTTTCCCAGTGGGTATCGAAAGTGCTACTGTACTGAGAAAAGAATATCTGCATCTTTGCGCAGAACAAACGATGTCGCTCCTTCCCATCTACAACTCCGGTCCACTATCCAAACATTCTCATTCAGGGATCATTCTTTTTTTGCGCTGCGCAAATAACGGCAGAGTTTGCAGTGAAATAAAAGCAGGTACGCTTGTGCTATCGTAATACTATGTATAGCGTGTGTAAATTACAGATGTATATTGCATCGTTGCCACTGACCGAAGCAGCAGCAGCAAGACAACATTCGTTCGGAGCCTCTCACCAGATTCAGCAGTGGTATGGAGCTGAACAAAAGTCCATAGCGAAGGACTAATTCCTGTCACTACACTTGAGCCCGTATCTACAAAAACCCAGTTAAAAATTTCTTGCGAATGAAAAAATGAATGTAGGGGAACCTGCGGATCGAGAAAGGATAGGTTGAAGTGCTCTGTTATTTGCACGAATTTAATTTCCGATGTTCCAGGACAAGATAGGGATGAAGAGGAAGAAAAAAAGGCTCTTCTCGAGCAAACGTGTGACGAAATTCAGGAATAAGAGGATTACAACGAAACTGATAATTCTGTCCCGGATAACTGGGAAAAATTTCTGTTTCTGACGTTCCACTCAGTACTGCAGACGATGAAATCAGAAAATCCGACCCATCAAGGATAAGGGGGCGAAGGACAATGTGCTAAATTTCGTAATAGCGCGTTAAATGTAGATTACACCTACTTTGATACCACAAAAAGAAGCCGTGACACTTACTCATCCAAACTCGTGGTGTGGGAAGCATTTTTTTGGTGAAAACGTATGTTGCAGCTCGTACGCTTAAACTAATCATTTCACCAATAATGAAAGTTACCACATAAATCATACCAAATCTAAGATTTAATTTTTTACACTTCTGTTTTCATCGTAAAATGAGCCGGAAAAAAGATATTCTTAAAAACTGTAAAGGGGCGCCATTTTTCGGCTATGGTGGCAGGATCGGCAAGGATGCAACATGCAAAAGTAAAAATTCGAAAAGAGTACATCTAAATCTATAAAAATATCATTCGTTTTTTCAATCACAGAAAACTTTCCAGGTAAAACTATGAAACCACTGTACTATTTCTCAAACTGTTGGCAGGTAGACTTGTAATGTTAACAGGATTATTATCATTCTGCATTTAATTTCCTTTTCATTACATAATGAGTTAACTGCTGCCTGAATATAGGCAGTGGGTACTTACCGTCTACGTTTTATACGAGATAGCATTTTGGTGGTACTACTGAGGTACAATTTCATCGTTATCCGCATGAGATGCTGATAAATAAACTGTGGATCACGGTTACAGTATTATTCAAACGTAACGTCAAAGCTCATAGATCTGATATTTATACGACACTTTCACACGACGATGGAAATCAATGTGTGTATTCAATTTTCTCTACGCCTGTTACATGTCATATAAGATTATTTATAATCGATATACTTGTAACTATTGACTAGCGTAAGTATTCCTCCAAAAATAGTAACCTCAGGTAAATCGTAAACTGAACAATTATTCGTCGTTATACAAGTGATAACACAGCAGTGAACTGGAATGAAATTTTCATTCTGCAGCTGACTTTGCGCTAACATGAAGCTTTCTGGCAGATTAAAACTGTGTGCTGGGCCGAAACTCGAATTCTGGACCTTTGCCTTTTGCGGGCAACTGCTCTACCCACTGAGCTACCCAAGAGCGACTCACACGCCATCCTCAAAGCTTCAGTTCTGCCAGTATCTCATCTCCGACCTTCACAGAAGCTCTCCTGCGAACCTTGCAGAACTAGGACTTCTGGAAGAAAGGGTATAGCGGAGACATGGTTTAGCCACGGCCTGTGGGATAATTCTAGAATGAAATTTTCACTGTGGAGCAGAGTGTGCGCTGGTATGAAAGTTCCTGGTGGATTAAAAGTGTGTACCGGACCGCGACTCGAGCTCTGGACCTTTTCCTTACTCAGATTCCCAAGAACGACCCACACCCTGTCCTCACAGCTTGAATTCTGCCAGTATCTCGTCTCCTACCTTCTAGACTTCACAGAAGAAGAAAGGCACAAAGGTCCTCAGTGTGACTCTCCGTCAAGGCTAAGGTCCTGAGTTCGACACTCAATGTGACACACAATTTTAATCTGCCAGGAAGTTTCATAGACGTGAACTGTTTAAGCACTTTTCAATGCTCTTTCAACCTTTATTTCAATTCAGTATGATGGAGCACCTCTTTTCTCTCTGAACAAACATGTACTTTACTACTGATGCACATAACCTTTATTGCTTTCGATCACTTTCTCTGGAAAGACTAATTCGGATAACTTCATAAAATAGCTTTTATAATAATTCATATCGTTTTTATCAACTGAATTAGCTGAATTGATTTCTTCTTAACGTTACATTGTCATATATTCAATCGACGTACTCGGTTATTAAAGGTTAAGACATTTCAAATATTTTTCCATTATATTATAATATCTAAGTGACGTTATTTACAAATTTCTTTGAATCATAATCGGTTATTCGTACAATGTAATGATATCGTATCACCTACCGAAGGTTCTTCAGTTGTGCGGCAAGTGACATAACACACAGGTGTGCATCTACTGTCGTTAATTAAAAGTGTCAGGAACCTTAATGGTGCAAAACGAAGAAACTGAATGGATATTCAGAGTTTCCAATGGACCGTGTCTTCTTCAGTCCAACGGATTATGGAGAGTTACTGACTGCAAGACACGCTCTCAGGTCGTATAATATTTCCATCAAGCTGAAAGAAATTGCTTAACATATATGTTTTTCTTTGGGGTTTAAATTCTCGCTTTTCTTCATTCCGTTGATGGTTTTGAAACAACGAGGACATTCTGCATTGATTGATAGTTTTAGCTTCAATAATGGCATTTTTTTCTCGATTTTACGCAGGGTGGACATGTCTCTGCTGATCATCTGTAATCGGCAGCTGTACACTTCGCTAGGTGTTGCAAAATAATGAGATGTGAATTGTATCCTGTAGTTAAATGTAAACGCTATACCGATTTTGCTCATAAAATAAAATGAAAATGGACTGGGCCCTTCTCATGGAAAGAGGACGTTTATTATCGTCACAACTGTGTTTTCCTTTTTTAACAGATGCTTGATTACAGGAGCTACATTGGCATCAAATACAGTTGTTCTCTATGTTGTGTCGGCAGATTAGCCAACACAACGCACAAATTTAGAGAGGAGGCCGAAATGCACGCGTCAACTCACACCGGCTTGCGTTAAGTCTGAAACAGGATACGTAATGAATGCTATAAAGAAAAGTACGTAGCTGCTGGAATACTTAACTTTAATCCATCATTTGTATACAGCATGCTTGATGATACAAGTGAGACTCTCTCTAGAAATGGTTAATGGCGCCTTGCTAGGTCGTAGCCATGGACTTAGCTGAAGGCTATTCTAACTATCTCTCGGCAAATGAGAGAAAGGCTTCGTCAGTGTAGTCGCTAGCAAAGTCGTCCGTACAACTGGGGCGAGTGCTAGTACGTCTCTCTACACCTGCCGTGCGGCGGCGTTCGGTCTGCAATTACTGACAGTGGCGACACGCGGGTCCGACATGTACTAATGGACCGCGGCCGATTTAAAGCTACCACCTAGCAAGTGTGGTGTCTGGCGGTGACACCACACTCTATCGCATAACGGCGGGTTGCTGGGGCGTGGGAGGCGAGTCTACTTGGGGTGGTCGCCGGACATAGCCTCGCTTTGATGAGGGGGGAGGGGGGTAGACGGTGCAGCTAAATATCCCTCTGGTGCAGACGAAGGGCCGTCGCCTCAAGGAAGGAAGGATACCGCTAGCGAACGTGGAGGATGGCAGGAGGCCTGGTAAGACCAGTGAATGCCAAAGGGTAGCAGTTGGCTGCAAAAAACAGCGAAGCACCGGGTGGAACAGCTAGCCATTTGAAAAACCGAACTGGAGCATCCTTCAGAGTGTCATTGTTGTTCCAGAGGGATCCAGTCTTTTCGAGAAATACACTCCTGGAAATTGAAATAAGAACACCGTGAATTCATTGTCCCAGGAAGGGGAAACTTTATTGACACATTCCTGGGGTTAGATACATCACATGATCACACTGACAGAACCACAGGCACATAGACACAGGCAACAGAGCATGCACAATTTCGGCACTAGTACAGTGTATATCCGCCTTTCGCAGCAATGCAGGCTGCTATTCTCCCATGGAGACGATCGTAGATATGCTGGATGTAGTCCTGTGGAACGGCTTGCCATGCCATTTCCACCTGGCGCCTCAGTTGGACCAGCGCTCGTGCTGGACGTGCAGACCGCGTGAGACGACGCTTCATCCAGTCCCAAACATGCTCAATGGGGGACAGATCCGGAGATCTTGCTGGCGAGGGTAGTTGACTTACACCTTCTAGAGCACGTCGGGTGGCACGGGATACATGCGGACGTGCATTGTCCTGTTGGAACAGCAAGTTCCCTTGCCGGTCTAGGAATGGTAGAACGATGGGTTCGATGACGGTTTGGATGTACCGTGCACTATTCAGTGTCCCCTCGACGATCACCAGTGGTGTACGGCCAGTGTAGGAGATCGCTCCCCACACCATGATGCCGGGTGTTGGCCCTGTGTGCCTCGGTCGTATGCAGTCCTGATTGTGGCGCTCACCTGCACGGCGCCAAACACGCATACGACCATCATTGGCACCAAGGCAGAAGCGACTCTCATCGCTGAAGACGACACGTCTCCATTCGTCCCTCCATTCACGCCTGTCGCGACACCACTGGAGGCGGGCTGCACGATGTTGGGGCGTGAGCGGAAGACGGCCTAACGGTGTGCGGGACCGTAGCCCAGCTTCATGGAGACGGTTGCGAATGGTGCTCGCCGATACCCCAGGAGCAACAGTGTCCCTAATTTGCTGGGAAGTGTCGGTGCGGTCCCCTACGGCACTGCGTAGGATCCTACGGTCTTGGCGTGCATCCGTGCGTCGCTGCGGTCCGGTCCCAGGTCGACGGGCACGTGCACCTTCCGCCGACCACTGGCGACAACATCGATGTACTGTGGAGACCTCACGCCCCACGTGTTGAGCAATTCGGCGGTACGTCCACCCGCCCTCCCGCATGCCCACTATACGCCCTCGCTCAAAGTCCGTCAACTGCACATACGGTTCACGTCCACGCTGTCGCGGCATGCTACCAGTGTTAAAGACTGCGATGGAGCTCCGTATGCCACGGCAAACTGGCTGACACTGACGGCGGCGGTGCACAAATGCTGCGCAGCTAGCGCCATTCGACGGCCAACACCGCGGTTCCTGGTGTGTCCGCTGTGCCGTGCGTGTGATCATTGCTTGTACAGCCCTCTCGCAGTGTCCGGAGCAATTATGGTGGGTCTGACACACCGGTGTCAATGTGTTCTTTTTTCCATTTCCAGGAGTGTACGTTTAACAGATTGCAAGGAAGAGTTGCTTTGACATTAAATACAATTTCTCTCCATTCCAGAATGGCCGGCTGTTGGGGCCGACGGGAGTGTGTCTACTGTGAATGGTCGCTGGACACTGCCGTGCTCTGAACAGGGAGCGACATGTGGGGGCTGTGTCGCTATATTTTAGACAAACAAGTTCCAATTGCGGCGGCTGCCATGAGGCACTCGGCACAGCAGCTGGCCATTTGTAAAAGCTAGTTCCCCCCCCCCCCCCCTCCCAGTAGGTGGATGGATTGAGGGAAGAACGTAGGGGAGCAATAATGTGAGTTAAGAGGCCTTGAATTTCGACAGTTTGTGAGTGCCTCTCGTGGAGAACGCATGTTCAACTACCGGCCTCTCTGCGGTCTTTTGGGGCAATGATTGTCCCCAGTACATGTGTTGCATTATGACCTGTTCACTACGAGTGCTGGTTTCTTCACGGCAATTATGAATTGTAATTAGAATTGTGATGTATTTCTCCCACCAGTTGTGGTAGCGTGTATTGGTTTCAGTTATGTGGGCTGCAGTGTGGTTTTTGAGCGGGTGTCTGACATCAAACAAGTATAGATAGTGTCCTCAGCAGTATGTTTACAGGTAATACACTTACTAAAATCCTCTCTGTCCAACATCAGCATCTCGCCAGTTTAACATACTTCCCGCCAAAAGGAATAAAGGCAGTACCTTACAGTTCAGCCTTGTATGCGCCAGCTTGTAGGTGTAAGGTAGAGTTTCAGCGTGTCTGTCAGTGAGTTCCAGTGGTATCGTGAAATTTTTTCCACGCAGGATAACACCAGATGTACGGTATATCCAATTTTCTAGCTACTTTGCGATTTTACGCATTCCTTGCGTACAGCTGTGCATCTAGTGTGTAATTAGGACCTATCTTTATGGTTAATTACGTAATTAGGACCGCTAACAACCAAAATAAATAAAGTACATTAAACTGACCTTTCTCTCCTGCATCTGAACAGTCCATGAGATGGGGGTGCACTTGGCCTTTTCATCCAGAAGGACCAGGTTTCGAATCCCATAAAGGGCACTGCCATTTTTAATTTCCAACTAATTCTAGGATGGGGGTGGGGACAATGAAATTTCCCCCAAAATTCGAAATTCCCAGCAACATCCTAAATTCGTGCCAGAATTCGAAATCCCCGCCAGAATTCGAAATTCGTGCTACTAGGGTAAGTTCGGGGCGCGGTGATTGGGGCTGTGAGAAGGGGGGGGGGGGGGGGGGAATGGGCTGGGACTCATGCGCAGTCTGAAAAAAGTGTGGTTCGAACGGGAGTCGACCCGTCGCTTTGTACACGTTTCGTTTATGGCGTATGAACACTAACTGCTTTTTTATATCATTTTGTTCGTAATTATTCGTGGTATTTGGTCGTAGTGGACGTCACACGGCATCTGTTGAAGGTCGTTGTTGATCCCTTCAATCTGTTTTTTATTACAGAGAGCAGCCAGCTCGCTGACTGAACACACTGACTACCTTGACGGCTATTAGCTTTTAGCTTTCAGCTCCTAAGCACAGATACAGCCGTTACATAACAGACTCGTGAAAATTTCCCTGCAATTTTCTCGGAATTGCCCGAGTAATGCACCTTACTTGTACTTTATGCTGTTTTAATGCAGACAAGTTTGTAGTTGGGAACACCACAGCTATGAGTATTCCTCTAGGGTATTAATAAGCGATTTAACTGTACTTGGTCCTTTACTATAGTACCACTACCGGTTTCGTGGCTCTAAAAACCACATCATCAGGTGACATATGATTAAAACATTAGAGCCATTCCGCTCTAATGTTTTAATCATATGTTACCGAAGATGTGGCTTCCAACGCAACGAAACCGGTAGTCCTGTATTACTATACAGGACCAAACAGATGCGAAGAGGTTTTTAATACCCAAGATGGCTCTTTCTGTGGCCTATTGAACGAGTACAAATAAAAAATGGCTCTAAGCACTATGGGACTTAACATCTGAGCTCATCAGTCCCCTAGACTTAGAACTACTTAAACCTAACTAACCTAAGAACATATCACACATCCATGGCCAAGGCAGGATTCGAACCTGCGACCGCAGCAGCCGCGTGTTTCCGGACTGAAGCGCCTAGAACAACCCGACCACAGCGGCCAGCTAAACGTGTACAAAGTTTCAAGTAAATCCGTGATCTCAACGTCGTGGCCTCCCCTTGTGAGTACCACTGGGATCTCTGGTTACCTCGCTAGAATCCGTTTTTTATATAATATTGTTTTACTCAGTGCTGAAAATAATTACATTCCTTGTACTTGATTGTAGTAGAATGAACATAAATGAAAATGTAAAATTTTTTTATCATTTAACTCGGTAAAAGGTGCAAACGATTCTGACTAAAATACAAATATTTTTCATCAGATTCAAAATTCACAATTATGATACATTGCATTTAACACAATAAATTGACGAGTGGTTAGGAATTACAAAACATGCAAATTTTTGACACTTCTCAGCGTATTTTCTGTCCACAGATCTTTCACAAAATGGACATCTTCCTCGTTTCTCATTTGTCGTGTTGGTAAAAGCAGTGGGGAACTAAAATTGTCTAGTTCCCTGCCAATGAGTAGCTTTCCTCGTTCTATGAGGAATCTCTACCTCTTGTAGTTACTGCTTTCTGTCCAGCCTAGTGTGAGATGCAGTCATTTTATAAACGAATCCACGTTATAAAATAACATCACTTCCCACCTCCTGCACATGCTTTTTATAGTGTACGTTCTGACCAGTTTCTCCATAGAATGTACACCTCACTTCGTTTTGTTATAATCCAGAATCATTATTGGCTTGGAGTCTTCGCTATCTTCCACTTTTTTTCGTTATATATATTGTACTGAGCAATGGTTCAATTTCGCCCTTTTTTGGACAATACGAATTCATTGTTACATGCTCTTGGAACCGAAAATCCATGAATACTGGCTCGACCTTTAGCGTAAGTGAACGCTCCAGGTAGTTATTTATTTCTTCTAATTGTTCCTAAAAGTGTGAGATCGATGTTGGAAAGTGTTCTCCCGAAACCAAGGCATCTGAAAAATGTGTCAGCTTTTACATTTCCCCCATTGTTTTCTACGCCGTTCACCGTATTTAAAGCAATTCTCTTGCTTTGACCGACTTGGTGTGATCCATTTTCTTGTGACCAGTATAAAAAAGCAGACTGGCAGCGTAAGATTTTGCTCTGTCACATCGGCGGATAACTTCAGCCCACATTTTCCTAATCGATTAAATTTTGGGGGTGCAGCCACATGGATTTCACTTCTTCTTCTGGTATTTCAGGTATGTATTGTTCAACCATCTTCAGAGTGAGCCGAAAGACTGATGCTCCAGCAGTAGCTCCGTCCTTTTAAAATCGCGGACGGCTCCATTGCACTAGCGGTTTCAGATACTCAAGGCACCTGAGGCGTTGATCGGCAGAAAAGAGGTACAATATGCATGAATTAGATCTGCACGGACGATCCACGCTGAGGTATCGATCCATTCCTGTGATCTGTACTGTGGTGACGTATTCGTACATTAATTTCAGAAAATGATGGATTTCATCAATTATCCAAGATGATGCCGCAACATTTATTAAATAAATTCGCGGTCAACCTAATTTCAATTGCTTCTTTCACTACTGAGTTCCAGAAATATGAAGTCGAAGCTAAAATTGCGACTTTTTTGTACATAGTAGAGTGTCAAGTGTCAATACAGTACCCTGTCACCGCCGACTTGTTAGGCTGTAAGAGCCGGGTGTACCAGCAGTGTTTTGCGCATCTTTCATGGACTCTATGTGTCGTCTGTCTGATGCATGGAAGTCCACACTCACAGGGAGTCTTTTAAACCCCAAGTCAGTACCAAATCATCTTTAATGGAAGTGCTGCTGTCTTTGGTGAAGGACGAAAAATAACTTTATTTTGAGCTTTTTAAGAATCCGACCTACTTTTGACCAAAGGTTTCCCACATATGCCGGGAAAGCCATGGATTTAAATGCATTTGTAGTGTGGCCCAGTGATGAAGATAAATTACAAGAATTCTCAAGCCATCTGAAATCTATCTATAGTCAATTCCTGTTTACAATGGAAATCGAAAAAACCAGTGCCTTCCATTATCAGATGTTTTGGTACGACGCAAAGATGATGGCACTTTGGAACATGGAGTACACCGGAAAGCGACAAATACGGGTTTATGTTTACGTGCAAATAGTTGGTACTAGCCTTCCCAAACGATGAGTGTTCTCAGATCAGAACTTTACTTCACGAGCGCGAGTCATTGCTGATGAGAGTAATGTGGAAGTCGAGCTTCTACACTTTAAGAGAGTTTTTGAAGAAAACGGGCACTTTCCAAAGCAGATACGTGTGACGCTACGAATGAACCCAACAGTGGGCATTAGGGACGTAGGAGAAGACACGGGGAGTTTTAAATCCATGGCTTTTCTGCCAAATGTGGGAAACCTATCGTCAACATTATGACGGATCCTCAGAAACCTCAAGGAAAGGTGATTTTCTGCCCTCCACGAAAGACAGCAGAACTCCAGGGTTCGACTAAAGACGATCTTGTACTGCGGAAGTTGGGGTTTACATGATACCCTGTGTGTATGGCTATTCCCTGTGTGTGTGACCATTCATACGTAAGTAAGACAACACGTACAGTCCATGACAGATGCACATAACACCACAGCCTAATTAAATGGCGTTGCAGAGCGTTGTATTGACATCGGGCACCCCATGGTGCACGAAAACGTAGAAATTTTAGCCTCGATCCATGTTTCTGGTACTCAGTAGTGAAAACAGCAATTGAAATTCGGTTGGCAATGAATTTAATTAATACAGATAGCGGCCTCAGCTTGGATAAGACACAGAATCCTCCAGTCTGTGTAAGAAACTTATAAAGACATCGTCACTCTACAGCTTACAAAGATACATCGATATCTCAACGTGGATCGACAGTAATTCTTGCACATTGTACCTCTTTCCACCAATCTATGTCTGTGGTGCCTCATGTACTAGATGTGTTACAAAAGTAATGAGACTGACAACACTGCGAGCCATTTGGCAACGCTGTGTTATTATACTTCCAGGTACTCAGTTCAAGCTTCCGTACAGCCATCGTGTGATTTTAGAGAGCTCCATCACTGAAGTTGTGTTTTTATTGTGTGTTATGGGAATGGAAAAGCTGAATTTAGAACAACTTTATGCAACCAAGTTTTGTGTTAAACTTGGGGCAATCTGCAAATGTGACCTTTGATGGTTCAAATGGTTCAAATGGCTCTGAGCACTATGGGACTCAACATCTTAGGTCATAAGTCCCCAAGAACTTAGAACTACTTAAACCTAACTAACCTAAGGACATCACACACACCCATGCACGAGGCAGGATTCGAACCAGCGACCGTAGCAGTCCCGCGGTTCCTGACTGCAGTGCCAGAACCGCTAGACCACCGCGGCCGGCGGACCTTTGAAAAGTTAAACAAGTCTATGGGTAACATTCCATTAGAGCTCCAGTTTTTCGCTGCACAAATCACTTTTGGAAGGGTGAGAACACGGTGAAGGTGAACCTCGCTCAGAGAGATTTTCAACGTAAAAAACCGACCGAAATGTCGAACATGTTGATGACCTTGTGAGACCAGACCGACGTTTAACAATGATGACGTGTGACCTGCTAAACTTAAACACCTTCACCGTAGATCAAATTTTGACGAAAGATTTTCATATGCAGGCAAGTGGATGTTGCATCATGACAACGCCCCATGACACACGACCACTTTCATCACGGAATTTCTCACCTAAAAAGGCATCCGTGTTGTTCCAAAGGTCCCCCAACCCCATTCCCCCCTCTTCACCTTATCTGCGTCCTTGCGACACTTTTTTTCCCCGAAACTGAAAAATGTCTTAAGGGGACGTCAGTTTGGGGGTCTAGAGCACATTCAACGAATACGATTTATTTTATTTATTTGTTTACTGTTCCGTGGGACCAAATTAAGGAGATATCTCCATGGTCATGGAACGAGTCAGTACATGAAACTATAACATGATAGTAGAAACAGATAAAATGAAATATGAAAAAGATAATCAGGCGACAAGTCGAAAGTTTAAATAAAGAAAATCAACAATGTAACACTGGAATTCGCTTAATTTTTTAGCTCTTCCGGGAGCTCCTCGACAGAATAGAAGGAGTGAGCCATGAGGAAACTCTTCAGTTTAGACTTAAGAGACTTTGGGCTACTGCTAAGATTTTTGAGTTCTTGTGGTAGCTTATTGAAAATGGATGCAGCAGAATACTGCACTCCTTTCTGCACAAGAGTCAAGGAAGTGCATTCCACATACTGATTTGATTTCTGCCTAGTATTAACTGAGTGAAAGCTGCTAACTCTTTGGAATGGGCGAAGATTGCTAACAACAAACGACATTAAAGACAATATATTCTGTGAGAGCAATGTCAGAATTCCCAGACTATTGAATGGGGGTCGACAAGAGGTCCTTGAACTTACACCACATGTAGCTCGAACAGCCCGTTTTTGAGCCAATAATACCCTTTTTGAATCAGAAGAATTACCCCAAAAAATAATACCATACGACAGAGGTGTATGAAAATATGCGAAGTAGACTACTTTTCGTGTTGAACTTTCACTTATTTCAGATACTGTTCTAATGGTAAATAAAGCAGCATTTACTTTCTGAACTAGATCCTGGACATAGGCTTTCGACAACAGCTTACTACCTATCTGAACGCCTGGGGACTTTAACTGTTCCGTCTCGCTTATAATATGCCCATTCTGTCTGATCAAAACATCGGTTCTTGTTGAATTGTGAGTTAGAAACTGTAAAAACTGAGTCTTACTGTGATTTAGCATCAAATTGTTTCCCACAAGGCACAAACTTATTTCATGAACTACATTATTTGATACTGTTTCAATATTACACACAAGATCTTTCACTACCAAGCTGGTGTCATCAGCAAACAGAAATATTTTAGAATCACCTGTAATACTAGAACGCATATCATTAATATAAATAAGAAACAGCAGTGGCCCCAGCACCGACCCTTAGGGAACGCCCCACTTAACAGTACCCCATTGCGACTGAACATCACTACCACTCTCAATATTGCGGAGAATTACCTTCTGCTTTGTGTTCTTAAAGTAAGAGGCGAACCAATTGTAAGCTACTCCCCTTACTCCATAATGGTCCAACTTCTGCAGTAATATTTTGTGGTCAACACAGTCAAAAGCCTTCGTTAAATCAAATAAAACTCCCACCGTTCGCGACCTTTTATTTAATCCGTCCAAAACCTCACAGAGAGAAGAGAATATAGCATTTTCAGTTGTTAAACCATTTCTAAAACCAAACTGTACATTTGACAGCAAATTATGTGAATTTAAATCCTCCAGTAACCTTATATATACGACCTTCTCGATAACTTTAGCGAAAACCGATGGCATGGAAATAGGTCTAAAGTTGTTAACATTATCCCTGTCTCCCTTTTTATAAAGTGGCTTCACTACAGAGTACTTTAATCGGCCAGGAAACCGACCACTCCTAAAGAAAAAGTTACAGATATGGCTAAGTACTGGGCTAACATACACAGAACAATAGTTCAGTATTCTACTAGATACTCCGTCATATCCATGAGAGTTCTTGGTCTTTAGTGATTTAATTATTAAGTCAATCTCCCTCTTGTCAGTACCATGGAGGAACATTTCAGCTAACAGTCTCGGAACACTTTTTTCTACGAGCGCTATATGATTCCCTGTTGGGATTAGGTTTCTATTTAGTTCACCTGCTATATTCAGAAAGTGATTATTAAATACTGTACATACATGCGACTTATCAGTAACACGGACATTCCCACTACGCACTGATTCTATATCCTCGACCTGTCTCTGCAGACCAGCCACTTCCTTTACGACTGACCGTATGGTTTTAATTTTATCCTGAGACTTAGCTATTCTATCTGCATACCACTTACTTTTTGACTTCCTAATAACATTTTTAAGCACTTTACAATTCTGTTTGTAATGGGCTGCTGCATTTAGATTTTGACTGTTTCTTATGTTTTGATATAATTGCCACTTTGTTCTACAAGATATTCTTATCCCTCTAGTCAGCCACCGAGGCTGCCTGTTTGTGCTAGTACCCTGTTTTGAACGTTCTAACGGAAAGCAACCTTCAACGAGCACGAGAAAAGTCTTGAGAAAAGCATTATATTTATCGTCTACTGTATCAGCGCTATACACATCTTGACACTCTTGTTCCTTTATAAGGTTTACAAAGGTCTCTACAGCAACTGGATCAGCTTCCTACACAGTTGGTAACTATATTCAACATATGTTGCGGCACAAAAATCTTTTAGAGTTAAAATTTGTGCATCAAGATCTGAAAGGCCATTCACCTTTTTGCTAACAGAATGCCCTTCTAGTAATGAGGAATGAACAAAAATGTTGTCTATGGTTGTTCTACTGTTCCCTTGCACTCTCGTTGGAAAGAATACGGTATGCATAAGATTATATGAATTAAGGAGGTCAACCAGCATCCTTTTCCTTGCACAATCACTTATACAATTAATATTGAAGTCACCACATATAACTAACGTTTTGTATTTCCTATAAAGTGAACCAAGAACCTCCTCTAGCTTTAGCAAAAATGTTGTGAAATCGGCGTCTGGGGATCTATAAATAACAACAGTTAGAAGTTTAGCTCCATTAAATTTAACCACACCTGCACAACATTCAAACACATTTTCAGTGCAGTACTTTGAAATATCAATTGAATCAAATGGGATGCCGTTTTTCACATACATGGCTACTCCCCCACACCGCAAAGAGCTCCTAGAAAAGCCGCCAGCCAACCTGTATCCTGGTAAAGGAAGCCTCTGAATTGTCTCCTTATTTAAGAAGTGTTCAGATATACCCATAATTTCAGAGTCAACATCTATAAGCAGTTCACTAACTTTATCTCTAATACCTTGTATATTATGATGAAATAGACTAATTCCCTCATTACTTGGATACCTAAGCTTTGTCAAAAGTGGTTGCTTTGGTAGAGAGACTTCCCTTAAGCAGGAATACCTATCAGCTGACTTCAATATAAAAAAGGTGCAGCTCTAACACCCACTACTGCAGGTATTTTCCCATGAGTGATCCCAACATCCCCACCTATGCTGTCACCTATAAGCTTTGCCAACCTCCCCTTCCCATACCTGTTGAGGTGCAGACCATGCCTAGTGAAACCCGTCGTGCTGATAGACTCCACTGACACCACTGAAATGTGACCCATGCTTTCTGTCGTCAGCGGAACCCCAAGTCTCATGTTTTTACGCCTGACGGCTGTATGAAGATGAGGCCGATCGTGACGCAGAAACAGTTCCACAAAATGCAGATTCGTGTTGCCAGTCTGAGTGGCTATCTTTTCCAGGTCACCATCTATGTCATACTCCCCATCCCTATCAATACTATTACCGGCCCCTCCCACAATCACTACCTGATCCCCTTTGGTAAAATCCCTACATAACCCCCTATGTTAACAGTCACCTGAGCCAATCCTGCATTAGGCAGGATTGTATGTTAAAGGCAAAACCAGTTGAAGCCTTTTAGCTCTGCTGCCAAGACAGTGAACATCGACTTCGCCGCTAAAGGGAATCGCTTTGAAGATGGTAATGTTGTTTGAAAAAATAAATTTTTTCGTAGAGAAAAAAATCTGACTCACTACATTCTTACACACCCCTTACATGTGCCCAGGGCCGCGATTGGCAAGAATGAAAGGACGGAGCGAATCGTGGCACCACGAAAATTGATAATGAACATATTTTCCTGGTTTTGAAGGAATATATTGCCAAAAAGTACATTTACCACGAAACGTCACAAGTTTTCTGTCAATTGTTACGTTGCTGTAAAGAACACAAGCCACATGAGATCTCGTTATCCACATTACAAACGCTTCTCTGATGGGAGTCGGCTTGTCAAGTGACGATGCGAAGTTTCGCATCTGCATCGTGAAATAGTATGTATCTTGAAGTCTGGATAAAACAGTTTCTAGCCATTGTTTCACTAGAAATGAGTCTACCATCCTCTTTATTTCACAGATTTGTAATTGCTTTATTATGGGGCTTATAAGTATCGGCTTGTATCAATACGAAGGTAAAACACCTCAGTTCAGCGGCGCCTCTTTGTGTCCATCTACTACCATAATCAAGACTTTCCTCTTTGTCAGTCCACTTCAGTATTTTATCAACTATGTTCTTCGTAAGAAATAATTGGAAAGCTGGTTATATCGCGGCCACAGTTTTTACTGCGAACTTTGTTGGGCCTGACTTTACTCTCATTATGATACATCTTTCATGTCTCCACACGTTTTTCTCAGTTCGTGTTTGTGCCACACTTCTTCCTTCGTTTTTGACGTGGACCAAAGGGATTAAAAAGTGTATATCGTGGCATTAGAGGCTAGCGCAAGTATATTGTAACTTAAAATACAATAAGCACTTAACCGCATAAGTAAGAAGTACTTGTCAGTGCCTTCACGGGCTGCACGTTTGTACTCACCAAATCTTCATCCAAATTTCTGTCTGATTCAGGAATATTCTGTTCTACTACGGTACGTCTACTTCTCCACCACTACATGGTACATCAAAATCTGTACCACTGTTATCACTATTGGATTACCTTAAAGTAATGTGTCGAGTACTTCCTTTTCGGAAAGGTGACGAGGAATTTTCAACTAAATACAACAGACATAAAAGTAGTCTCCGCAAGCATTCAAAAAATTACTGATAGGATATGAATTCCTGTCAACAGTCGTACATTCCAGTAATAATTCCACGAATGGAACAAATCAGATATAACAGCAATTATGGCCGAGCCCCGAAGGGGATATACCGGCCAATAAATGCCATACAATCGTTTCATTATGGACTGCAAAACAACATCTACGTATCATAAAACGCCAAGAGGATCTTGATGGCAATGAAAAATGTATTAAACAGTCATGCATGATGCGGCATTTTCTTAACGAATCTCAGTGTTAATGACGTCGTATCTTTTAACTATGTGTCCTACAATGATATATTTGCGTAGGTAAATTCAACGGCATGTGTGAGTACAGTCTGCGAAATATGTTGCGAATAGACGGGCTGCAAAGAAGTAATAAATTTAAACTTATTTCACAATGCGGCAGACCTTTACTGATCTCAGTGCTTATAACGTTATACCTCCTGAACTATGTGCGGTACTACTATTTCTTAAGGAGGTGCATTTAGCTGCATATGTCGACATGATTTCCACAATTTATTGTGAACAGATATAATAACCAGGAAAACTGTCAAGTATTGGCTCAATATTTTTCTAACCTACTAAATTGCCCAGAACCCAGTTTAAGGTTTCCCAAAGAAATCAGTGCCAACGCTCAACCGGATTCATTACCACCAACACAGGAAGAAATCAAATGTCACATTAAAAACTTAAAAAATAATAGAACATCTGGCGAAGATGGCATTGTTGCAGAGCTATTAAAAAACCTAGGACCAAAGACGTTGCAAGAGCTCACAAAAATAATAACAAAAATATGGGAAACAGAAAAATTACCAGAGGATTGGAAATGTGCCCTTATTCACCCGTTACATAAAAAAGGAGACAGAACAAATGTCAATAACTACAGGGGAATCTCACTTTTACAAGTCACCTACAAAATCCTCTCAACATGCCTGCTGAAAAGAACACAAGAGCAGCTGGAACGCCAAATTGGTGATTATCAAGCAGGCTTCCGCCCCGGTCGCTCATGCATAGAACAAATATTTAATTTAAAGACAATATTAAAACACAAAGCAATTAGAAATGCCCCCATAATTTGTACATTTGTAGATTTTAAGAAAGCCTATGACTCAATAGACCGGCAATCTTTGTTTAACATTTTAGAGGAACTTGGACTTGACTCCAAAACACTAAGGCTTATCAAAGAATCACTGACAGACACTGTATCTAAAGTTAAATTCAGGGGAGAAATCTCTGAACCTTTTCTCATAAAAACTGGAGTACGTCAAGGTGACGGGCTATCTCCACTTCTGTTTAATATAGTCCTGGATAAAGTCATTAAGGAATGGGAAAAAGAATTAAAAAATCAATCCTACTGGAAACCAATCCATCTTGGTAGAACCAAAGACAACGTGGAGATATCTTGTTTAGCATTCGCGGACGACTTGGCCATACTTGCAGATGATGAAGAAATCGCCACCAAACAAATAGAGATCCTTAAGGAATGCGCGGATAAAGTAGGTTTACAAATTTCGTTTCAAAAGACAGAATTTTTCTGTACAAAATTACATATACACAGTTTGAACACAAAATATGGAAAAATAAATAGAGTAAAACATTTTAAATACCTAGGTGAAATTTTGGAGCCAACCGGAGGAGAGAAAGTTGCACAGAAGATCAGACAACAGAAAATGAAGAGAGCATATGGTATGACACATGAAATATACAATAAAAAATGCATCTCCTCGAACACAAAAATCAGACACTACTGCGCAGTAATTAAGCCAGCAGCACTATATGCTAGTGAAACGCTCACACTCCACACAAAATGTGATTTAGAAAAAATACTAAAAGAAGAACGCAAAATTATGAGAAAGATTTTAGGTCCAAAATTAACAGAAGAAGGATATCGGATACAATCAAGAAGAACCACAGAAACTATATCAAACCTGGCAGCAGACATAAGAAGGCGAAGATTAAAATTTTATGGACATGTCACTAGACTTCCCCCCACACGACTCACCAACAGAATTCTCACTTACATAGAAAAAGTCAAATCAACAACACCATGGATTAGCCAAGTAAAATTAGATTTACAAAAAGCAAATATTGAACTTAAAGATGTCAAAGACAGAAAAACTTTTAGAAATAAGGTGGAAAAGTGGATTGTATTGTCGGAGAAGGAAGCACTAAAGAGACCAGGAACAAAATGGACAGAAGAAAGAAAAAGAAAACATGGAGAACGGATGAAAGAAGTATGGAAGAAACGACGTCAGAAAGCTTTGCGTGATCCTTCTGGGTCCATTCGCGATAAGTAAGTAAGTAAGTAAGTAGAAATAATGTGGTGTATCATGCAGCATTTCTTGACGCAACTCATTTTTTTATGACGTCACATCTCCTGAACAACGACAGGTATGTGGTTCTTACCCCACAGCAACTGTTGACTGAAAAGAGTCAATACGTGTACCAAGTTTGGAATCGGTCCGGTGGTTTAATGTAGAGACAACTACAATTCATACATTCATTAATTATAATATGGATGAATTCAGCTTGTGGTGGTTCTTTTACGTATGTGTATTGGTATTGTTGGTATTTACATGTTATGTAAAGTTGGAGTTAGAACTATTCTGCCTGGTTCTCAACTGAGAAATTTTTTAAGTAAATGACTATTTTATGGTGCTTCTCGCAGTTAGTCAGTCAAGCTGTGTTTATATCAAAAGACACCACCTACACCCAATTAATTTTGTTATATTGCTATGCTAAAGCGGTTCTCTAAACATCCGGTTAGAGAGGATCAAATAATAATTCACTGAAAACTTATCAACGGATGTATATGGTTCAGTACTACTAAAACTAATTGCTACTGCTGTTTCAAAAGAAGAACCACTTATCAAGAGATATCTCCTACATTTACATTTATTTTAGGTTATTTGTCATAATTAGCAAGTATTTATTACGACTCTAGGCCGTTATAATCTAGAATAATGGCGTTTACCTCTGCGCCAGTGTTCCCCTATAAAATTTGCATAAATCGTTAATGTATACCACCTCGTGGATATAGGAGTTGTTACATTAAAACATTGCGACACTTTTAAATAATACTTGATTATATTTAGTCTAAATATTACATGAAACTTGCACGTTTTCGTGCCTCGTCACAAAATGGCTTCTTATACTACGAAGAAATAAAAGGGAAGTGTGTCCATCCTTTTTCAAAAGGAACAGAGATTACAATAACAATCACAGATCATATTAGTTATTACACAGACTTTTCGATTTTTCTGCCATAGTATTTATTTCGTTACGAGTCAGTTTTGCTACATTTGCGATATTCTTCTATACTATTTTTACACGTTATGTTGCGTACCGCCACATGGGCCCCGTAGTGAGGGTGTGCCCAAATATTTCTAATAATGGGTCTCACTCACTACCAGACCCGATCACTTCACATGATTTTTAAAGTCTTCAAAAAATGGCTCTGAGCACTATGAGACTTAACTGCAGAGGTCATCAATCCCCTAGAACTAAGAACTACTTAAACCTAACTAACCTAAGGACATCACACACATCCATGCCCGAGGCAGGATTCGAACCTGCGACCGTAGCGGTCGCGCGGTTCCAGACTGTAACGCCTAGAACCGCTCGGCCACTCCGGCCGGCTTAAAGTCTTCAGTCACATTTGTCACTGCGCTTTAACTTACAGTATTTGTTTACAATGTGTTTTCAGATTTACAATTATTTCGTCAGGGCTTGTGTTTAACGTACTTTTTTCCCTGTGTCTGCACATGAAGGTGAATAGTTCAAAATAACCTATGACCTGATAAAAGGCTTATACTCCCCCATTCCGGTTACAGGCATATGGGAAAAACAGGTCGAAAATAACCCCGCCCGGAGTCTTCGAACTGTTTACTTTCCTGTGATATTTAATGATTTTTTCGAATGATAGACATTTAAACATACATATATACAAAAACTATGATAATTTGCATTAACACAAAAGAAAAACAGTTCATGTAGACGTTGGTGAAAATGCAATTTATTTTAGAAAGTTTTACATATCTGCTGTTTAAGAATGTCCATGACATCTTTGGTTACTTAAGGTTGAAGTCCGTAACATGTTATACTGGTTTCACATACAAGGCAAATGTCTTTGTCAGTTTGGCAATATTAGGGAAACGTTTGTGAGATTTTAGCACATCAAGTTCATTTGATTTTACACTCATGAGCAATAATGTTCCATGTTTTGTTAATTGTTTTCATAAAGTTCTCATGCCAATTCGTCGCGACGGCAATTGACGATGGTGTCGGCTAGTATCCCGCTCAGGGGGGTGGCATAAGCAGGAACACGACACTCCGAAAGCAGGTTCGTTGACCGTGTATAACATCAGCGAACAAGTGAGCGTCGCCCGGCGCCGATCAGATAAGCGGTCCAGAACTGCTATGCGCCCGCTCGCCACTCGCGCGACGTGCAAAGTGACCCACCGAGCATTAGATTTCTCACTAATAGTACTACAAAGTACACTGGCTGTAAGGGAATCGTTATTGGGCCATACGCTTCACAGTCACACGTGTATCTGTAAGTGCGTGCAGTATGTTTGTCCAGAACAGATGGTTCAAATGACTCTAAGCACTATGGGACTTAAACCTAGCTAACCTAAGGACATCACACACATCCATGCCCGAGGCAGGATTCGAACCTGCGACAGTAGTAGCTGCCCGGTCCCGGACTGAAGCGCATAGAACCGCTCGGCCACAGCGGCCGGCGGTTCAGAACAGACAGTAGCGGTACTTTGTTGGGATTTTGGCTTTTTCTGATCACTCTTTTACTTAACGTAAGTAGTGATACGTAACACACATGTTCACTATAATTTTCCTGTACGTCACTCTAGTGGGCGTCAGTACAATGTTTACCTTAATGACACTTTCACAAAGTTCCGCTAATACTTCTGCCGCTGAAAGCGTTCACTTGTGATTTTAGCTCGCGATTGGCTGTTCCTTAACGGCACAGTTTTAACTACGATGTATAGGTTCACCGTCTTGCAATAAACACCACTGTTTCTTACTATGCGCAGTTCAGTAAAACTATAACAAACATATAGAACTTAACTTATTTCAGTGACTGACATGTACGTCTACTTTATTACTGCTGCAGTTCGGTACAGTTTATCAACACGTACAGTCTGTTTCACTCTTATTTTATTTAAAATTTGTACCATGTGAGTAACTTCTTTCCTCATGTCACCATCTGAGTGTCCGGAAATTTACTTCACATTAAAGGCACATTGAGTACATTTTGATTGTCTTCATTAAAAGTATATAACCAAAAACATATACAATCGATATTACAGTTTCCATAGGTTTTACCGACAAATAATTTAATCAGTAATATGCATTGTCGATCACAAATTTACCATGTCCTTTGCCAAATCTTATTCATGAAGTGTCTGCCATTTGGCCACTCTGATATCGTGAGTTCGGTAAATTTTGTACATAGTATTGTCACTCAGCACAGAATAATTCTGTTAACGTAGATTGCGCACTTGCAGCTGCCCTGTAGGTGAGAGTGCTGCCACAAGTGTTTCTAGCTGGTATTCACACTAAATCTGTCAAGCTATACTGTAGTTGAAATGAGAAATACGAACGATTCTTTGGGTCAAACTTTCGGGCGCACGTACTGTGCTCAGTGTTAATATGTCATTTATAGACACGTACATCCGATTCATTTGCCAATATGTTAGTTATGTAGATACATGATTCACACGTTCAATTCAGCTCATTCACAAATACACATCATACACAGTAAATAAGACAAGAAAATTTATGCACAAGCGCGGGATTAGCCGAGCGGTCTAGGGCGCTGCAGTCATGAACTGTGTGGCTAGTCCCGGCGGAAGTTCGAGTCCTCACTCGGGCATGGTTGTGTGTGTTTGTCCTTAGGATATAGATCTCACACACATTTGAACATTTGAACATTTATGCACAAAACTGAACAAAGCACACATAAAACACAAAAATACAAATTCAAACTAACCTAAACTATTTCAAAGTATGCTTACTTAGCAAGTATGAATATATTTATGATTTTTACTGAGTGATTCTGTATTTCCCTTCCTACCGCCTGTTTTTTCGACTAAGGGAGAGAATAGGTGCCGCCGAAGAATGTATCGTGAGCTCGGACTTGCGTATTGTACACATACCCTGTGATTATACCGGGTCTTCAGGTGAATACATAGGCAAATTGGTTAAGCAACTGTGTCAGTTCACTTTGCTGCTGGTCACTCCACTATGTGTACCCGGCTACCTTTTCGACAATATTTTGCTTAATGTTCCGTGATTCCTGCACCCAGGCATCTTCTGTATGATTTTCACCGTCTACTGAGAGATTATTCACCTGCATTATTGTGGGACTGTCAGGGAGCACTACGTTAACGTGCCGACAACAGTACGTGCATACATAAGATGTCCTGATTAACACCAATTCAATCTGCTTACATGGTATATTAAGGTGCAGATATCTTCCGCCAGGTCAGTTTTCACTTTCATATCACGGAGATCATCTAAACCCAGGATACAAGGTACGGCGAGATTTAAAACCACCAGGAATGAGCTTCTAAATACTTATTTTTCCAGTGTTAGCTCTACCTGCACTTGGCTTTTTTTTAACTGTCCCTTCCATCGCAGGGCTCCTACCACCCCACAGTTTTCTACTGGTAAAATTGCATCCTCCTGGTCTTATCCACACAATGGAATAGTTGTTTATCTATCACGGATGTGATGGCACCTGTGCCCAGATTCGCTGTTATTAAAATTTCGTTAATTTCAGCCTGAAAGGCAGCCTGAATTAAATCCATATCATCCGTACTTCGCGGTAGCGGTTCAGTAATTAGTTCCTTTAAATACTATCCATCTTTGTACCTCAGAATAGACAAGTTTACATTCCGCGCGCCCCCTACTCCTCGGCTGCCGACCGACTGGAAGGGGCCTTCAGCGGTCAGCCTGTCTCCCGCTGCAGGTGTCTCATCTGTGACGTCCACAATCCTCACGCGCTCGGTTTGAACGCAACAATGACTCTGTGTTACACACACTTGCGCATTATGGTTAGCTGGATGCGGCGGTGGCGGTGGCATGGGTATAACGTCTATGTGATGGATCGGTACATTATTACTTGACATTTGACTTTGTCCCTGCCAGTTTGCGGCCCTGGTCGTTGTCAGTGTTCGTTGGCAGTGCGCATGTTTTTTATCTGGGAGACGTTGTGGTTACCCCCTCCTTCACCTCTCCTTTTACGGTTGCATTGTTCATTGCAGGTTTTACTCGGTGAGGAAGTAGGTCGCCAATATTGGTTTCCTTTCGCATGGCTAGGATGCCACTCATTGTTACTCAGCTGATGGTTATGTCCCGCCTGCCTTTTATTGTACGCTTCACTATTTCAAGAGTCATTATTTTACTCGAACCCGTTAGTTCTGGGGCTGCTACAATTCGACTCTCGTGATTTATTGTGGTTTTGATTACTCTCCGCAATGCCATATTCGTTTTGACGAGCATCTTCTTGGATTAAGTCAAAACAGTCTAGTGCTGATATAAATTGTTCTACGTCCATGTCTGGGATATGCACAAGATTTTATCGAATGGCGATGGTTAATTTTCCTTGAAGAATACATCTCTTGCCAACATCGGTTCATCCCAATATCGCGTCGTATTAAGATTTTTCTCAAAATACTTTCTTAAATTCCCCTGGCGAGGGTTGAACAGTTCGGGGTTGTAGACCTGTTTTCTTAAACGTTCTTGTACATAGCAGGACCTGAACCTTGCAAGAAATTTGTTTTCAAAATCAGAAAACGACGCGCACATTTCGGCCGTTTCTAGTGCCCACAGCGCTGAATCTCCTATTATGAAAGACGTGGCAAACTGGATCTTTTGCCTCTCTGTCCATGAGATGCAAACGTTTTTAAAACTTTTTATAAAGACAACAGGACGCACTACCTTTTTCTCACCATTGTATGTCTGAAACCGACTATGTTTTATCAACGATTCATCAAGATTTACTTGGGGAAGAGTTGGCAATATGCCTGTATCTGCGACACCAACAATGCCCGTAAAAGTCGGTGGAGCCTGGCTTGGCTGTCTCACGCAGACAAATTTCTCGTCACGGGGTATATTAACTGGAAAGTTGCCATATTCCTCGTTTGGTAACTGCGCATGTGGAACGATATGTTGTCTAGCAACAACAGGCCGCTGGATCAACACCCGGCCACCGCATCATAGAGTTGGGCAACACGATTCTTTTTCCCGATTCGATTCCGACGATTCAACCGCACTTTGGATCGATATGTTGTCTGGCAACAACAGGCCGCTGGATCAACACTCGGCCACCGCATCGTAGAGTTGGGCAACACGATTCTTTTTCCCGATTCGATTCCGACGATTCAACCTCACTTTGCGAATCGATTCCTACGATTCTTTCACGATTCATTCTAGTCTGCGATGGCACGATTCTTACGGAAAAGTTCTACATCTTATCCACAGATGGCAGGACATGTCTGAAATTGTCAATGGGGCTAGAATCGAACTGTGTCATGATAAGATATACCAGAAATAGTTTATTTATGAGTAAACATGCATATGACGTTACTAGTGTGATTCTCGATTTATACGTGTAATGCCTTAATTGATGAAAGGTCACGTTTGATTTGATTGAATCTATTGTTTTATTTCAGTCTGCCAGGAAAGAGGAATCGATTAGTGCGAAAGATGGTGCAAAATTACGTGGTATGCCAGTTTGGTTGTGTGGCTTGAATGTATCTAACTGCAGACGTCTGTTTTATAGTAACAAAATCTAGCAGTGTGGCAGACGTGGTTTGCCTCATATCATCCTATGTTTTTCTGTGCCTTCGAAGCATAGCGAACTAAGAATCGTTGGAACTTGGAATCGTCACGACTCGGAAACACGCAATCGTTCTTACGATTCTTTTGTATGACGATTCGTCCATATCACGATTTGATTCTTACGACTCTTTATTTAAAGTCGTTCAAATGAACGACTCATTCACGAATCGCAGCAACTCTGGCTTGATGATGCGTGGGTTTACGTTCTTCGCGGGGTCATCAACTGCCCGGCTGATGGACCTCATTTATCCCTTAAGCACCTCATGGGCATTGTCAAGGTTATTAACTGTGTCGTCAAGGTCACAGATTCTTTCTGGATCATCCTTGTTTTGTTCTACAAATTCCAATACTTGTTCTTTTATCACATCAATCACCTGCAATAGTTATGAAGAGATAGCCCTACCTCGTTTTTCTATAAGGTCGTTTAATTTCTGTACAAGAAGGGCATAACGCTCTTTTCTCACGTTCGTTCGTTTTGATTGTAAGATGTTCTTTACCTCACCTAAAAATGCTTTTAACGTTGTCTGTCCCAGATATCTAATTGTGCTAACAACATCGCAAAAAAATCAGGACCGAACCTCCTGCTACTGTTGCAACATCAGCTGATGCTGTGACATCAGTCTTCGGTTGTGGTATAATCTCATGAACATGTGTGCTCACTTGCGCTTGTTTAGTGTTATCATTAAAATCGTGATATGTTGGTCCCTGTTGTGGTTCCTTTTGAGGAATTTGCGAATGGGTATTCTCCAATGGGTCAGTTATTTGGAGCTCTTGGACATTATCGTCCACTTCCTTATCAATAGACCCTCACTCTTGGTCCGCTTCTACACATTTAAATGAAATTGTCTCACTATACACTAAAAAAGAAACACACAAAAATTAGAAATTTCGACTTAAATTCTATTTCTTTTCGTTATGTAAGACTATCATTAACTAAAATTTTTTTTTCAAATTGACTCAGTACTTTACCCTGTACATGATTTGAGCTAGTACACCTCCACAGAACTTTCCGCAACTGCAGTGCAAGTTTTACCTATTCTAGATTATTAATTATCGAAAACACTGCAAAATAGTCTTGTGATCTATGCTCTAAAGTTAACACAGTGCACATTTTACCTTAAATTACTTTACACTAATCTGGCAAGCAATTTCTCATGAAATAGGCACGGCACTAAATTATTTAAGTCAGACACTCATTCACACATTTTAGTAAGTGAATCGTTTTGACTTCACTGCAAAAATATGCAACTATAAATTCATTAAAATACGTAGACAATATAAAAATTTTCACTGTGCTGAGTGCCTGGCCCCCTACGCATATATTTCTTTTCATCCCCCAGCCAGCAGCACTTGTATTCGCACTCTAACCTTCTGTAGTTTTTGGTTTATTGTTCTGGTTATACTTTTTTTCTCAAAGCTGCAGCCCAAGGATCGGTTACTGCAAACATTGCTTGTACGATTTTGATGGAAGTCGTATTTAAAACCGTTTATTTTTACAACATTAAAATATGTACCATCTAGAATTTCTGCATACACAAAATTTACATTTACTTTTAAGTTTTAGTTTGAGATTCTGAGTTTAATCAAAAACTAAATACAGCTGTATATCTGTTTGCACATCTGTTCGGATATATTTATGTAAGGGTTTCGAGTTGCACGCTTAGGGCTCCAGTTGTGGTGTAGCTTTATGTACCTCCACAACTGCTACATTTATATTAATCGATGGTACGTGCCCTACAAGTTGGTCGCCATTGTGGTGGTTCTTTTTAGGTATGTGTATTGGTATTGTTGGTATTTTTATATTATGTAAAGTTGGAGTTAGTTTTATTTTGCCTGGTTCACAACTGAGAAATTATTTAAGTCATTGACACTGTTATGGTACCTCTAGCAATTAGTTTCCCGACAAGCTGTGTTTATATCAAAAGACATCACCAACACACAGTATACCACATATACAGTTGCATGATTACTTTTGTTAGATTGTAATGCTGAAGAGATTCTCGCATTATCCGTTAAGCGGGGATCAGAATTAAATTACTGAAATCACGTTAAATGAATATGGTTCAATATTACAAAAAAAGACTGCTGTTACTGTTTCAAAAGAAGAACCACTAACCATCGTATATATCGTTAGTATATACCACTTCATGAATGTAGGAGTTGTTACAGTAAAACATTAGCGACACTTTTAAGTAATACTTGATTATATTTAGTATAAATATTACACGAAACTTACACTTTTTCGTGTCTCGTCACAAAATGGCTTCTTACACTACGAAGAAACAAAAAGGAATGTGTCCATCCTTTTTCGAAAGGAAGAGAGATTACAATAACAACCACATATCATATTAGTTGATTACATAGTCTTTTCGTTTTTTCTGCGGTTATATTTATTTCGTTATGAAGTCAGTTTTATTACATTTGCGAAGTTCTTCAATATTATTTTTTCACGTTATGTGGCGTACCGCCACAAGCTGTAAGACTTTATAATGAAAATGTTTTGTTATACAAACAGGGTGGATCACAGACGATAGGAAAAGCTGACATATGTGGAAGTATATGACACCAGAAGCTAAAACGTTGCAATGAACATGGAACAGCAACGAGCTGATAGCGAGATGACATAGAATGTGTGATTACGAACTGCCAGTGACTAAAATATCGTGGTGACTAGTATAAATGAAGCAATGTGAAGTGTAAACGTTCCGATGAAATCCAATGCTATTTCCCCTCAAATACCATCATACGTTGCAGATTTTTGGGGAATTTGGTACAGTCATGATGGGACACAGGCGCGGTTTGCTGCTGGTGTAGGATGACATCTAAGTCGCTAATATGGTCCGAGGTGGACAGGAGGAGCAGAGAGCAGAACCTGTATCTCGGCCTTCAAGGTCACCATACCTAAATTCTGTGGATTTTTCTGTCCGGTATCATGTCAGAACTGAAGAGTATACTCTCCCTTTGATGCGGTTAATAAATGGGGACATCGGACAGTGCAGTATCGTCAAGATTTACTAGATGATCTGAAGTAGTATGAAAGAATTCACAGGAGAGCCAGAGACTAATATAGTATTGCATCAAAATGCAAGGATAGCATGAGGACCACCTCTAACTGATACAGTAAATTGTAGCTTGTAACTCGCTGAAGCAGTATTTTATTTCTTGCTAAGGCAGGGAGTGAGTGAAATTGTATTCCAGTTAGATTGGGAATAACCTAACGTTTGTATTCACATTAATAGTAACTAGGGCAATAGTTTGTACTCAAGTTAAACGACTGTTCGTAGCTACAGTCCTGTACCAGATTTTGTAGCTAATAAACACTTAAGATAAACGTAGACCTTGGGCGCCTCTGGTGGTGCCGCTCACAACTTGTTGCCCCAAGCGGCGACTTGTGTTGCTTGGACCTTGCCGGAGTCTGTGGGATTATAGGGTGGTATAAAGTTGTAGTAACTTTCGTGTTCAGTACCTTCTATGGTGGGACACGCCACGTTCTCAGGTGGCTGCAGTCTGTTATGATGACAAGCATTATAAACAATGAACCTAGAGTCCCCGGGAAGTTGCGAAGCAGTTAGCGTAATATTTTTAGTTCAGTGAATACGTCCGCGAATAGAAAAATAGTGAACAGATCTGATTTTGAGTCATGTGTGCTACGATGTGCTGAGGAATATGATGCCAACCGTTCAGGTCAAGATGTCGATCCCGAAAGGATCATTACAATCGAAAATGCTATTTCAAGTGATCACGAAACAGCAAACGAACTTTCTACCGATGAGTATGGTGACGAATATGCCATTCAGGTTTCTGGAAGAGAAGACGAAAACTGTGTGTTCAGCGCACTGAAAATGTACGAGACTTCTAGTCGCTATATCTTTCATTACGCTTGTTTTGACAGTTGTCAGTATTTTACAGTTTTTCTATAGTGGTAAACGTATGCTCTTTTCTTTTAGCTTAGACCTTAAAAAATGTGTATTCGATAGAAAATAATTTTTATTTGAGTTATTTTTCTTTGATAGTAGATTTGACAGAAAGACCGTATCTATTTTTGTAAAACCTGTAGTTCCATATTTTTTCGCTTTATTTTGTTTCTAAATTGGCTCCAAATACAAAATTTGGTTTCATAATAAGTCTTTGATTACGTATACGTCCCAAAACTACTACAACAAAAATCATTATCAGACACACCGCAAATTTTTGTTTCGGAGTCCCCAGGATTCGGCAGCACATTTAGTGTTAAAATTTCCGACCACGTCGGTTAGGGGTTAACCGCCGCAGAGCGTAGTGCCTCTGAACGGCTACCTCAGTTTGTCGAGAGGCTGTACGCACACTAATGCTTCCTGGGATGGGACTTTTTGTTGGCTTCCTACCAAGCTTAATTAAATTATCACAGTGTTTCAAATGGTCGGATTAGCAAATGCTGTTCAATTCAGCAGTTTCCACACTCATTGTTAGCGTGTCGACAGACAATGATAATGGCTTTATTTTTTGCAAAATAAAAAGAGGGAAGTCCAGTACCCCCTGAATCGGTGAAATGTGTCCACGGGTCACATAAACATGGCTGCCCGGATTTATCAGCTTTGCAGCCGTGGTGCGCCGCAAGCGCTGTGGTAAACCCGGAGCGTTAGCGCGCGGACAGCACGTGTGTGTGCGGTGCTAATGGCCCTACGCAGCCTGTGTGGCAATATTTGCTGGTCGACTCGTGCTATTTTTGCGTGTTACCAACATTTCTGTCATTAGTTGTCAAGGCTTGCAACAAATTATGAGCACGTAATAAGTGTCTTCTATCGAATATTCATTGTATTCTGGTAGACCGCACAGGTTTCCTCCAGCCCAGGCTCAATCAAAATGTGTATTACGTGAGTTTCCGTTGCTATGGTTGTAAAAATGTGTGTTCGTGAATTAAACCAGCTCGCAGCACCAAAATATTTCTGAAGTATTTAAAGCAGTATTGATAGCAGACAGTGTGATAAAGTTAGAATTTTAGTCATCGCCAGTTTCAGCAACAACTTGTCACTTACATTATTGCCACCTTTGCAGCTTCCAGCTGCAGCGAAATATCCGTCAAGCTGGGATCAGTGATCTTGTTCAATCGGTGACAGTCATGGAAGTTCAATAAGAGGAGTTGTCATCACGACTCATACTTGAAGCCGACGACCGCTTTGTCAGCTGCCCCATCAGATTACCTTCCGGTGGAAGTGTTTTCATACAAAACTAACAGCTTTTGTAATGTACTAGTGTACTAATCTGATGTGATGTTAAGTTCAAAAGATCACATCTAGTGTGTAAATGGACTCTTTCAAAAGATATTTTCTTTTATATACATGAATTTTGGTTGCTCAGATCACTTTTACTAACTGATTACGATAAGAAGAGTGTTACCTTTGTTATATCGGTCTAACAGTACAGTTTCAATTACGATTATTTATGCTTAGGTCAATAGGTATTAGTACATTTATAGCAAATCAAACATTCGTAACTGCGATTGGGAAAATTTGCAACGCCGATACCAACACTCATGGCCGAGTGCACCAACCACGGTCTAAAAGAATGATAACCAAGGTCCCGCGATCATGGTTAAAAGTAAATCGTGTTTAAAATGTTTTTGCAGTGCACCATCGTTAATCGCTGGTCAGCAAACCGTCGTCAGCCAACCGTGCATTTGACTGCGGTAAACTCTGAACATTTGAATGAACCGTGCCCTGGCGATTCAAAGATATTAGTAAACATGAGCAGTAAATGTGGTGCTACAGAAGAATGCTGAAGATTAGTGGGTAGATCACATAACTAATGAGGAGGTATTGAATAGAATTGGGGATAAGAGGAGTTTGTGGCACGACTTGAAGAAGGAATCGGTTGGTAGGACATGTTCTGAGGCATCAAGGGATCACCATTTTAGTAATGGAGGGCAGGGTGGAGGGTAAAAATCGTAGAGGGAGACCAAGAGATGAACACACTAAGCAGATTCAGATGGATGTAGGCTGCAGTAGGTACTGGGAGATGAAGAAACTTGCACAGGATAGAGTAGCATGGAAAGCTGCAACAAACCAGTCTCAGGACTGAAGACCACAACAACAACAACAACAGTAAACATGAAATTGCACAGATAATAGCTGGTGAGTTAATTCTTTGTCACATTCTCTCTTTGCTGTATTTTCCGTCGACAAGCAGAAGTGTGTAAACGTAACTCGGTACCTATTACTGATCTGTTCGTTTTTTGGAGAATAATGGAGAATAAAAGAATAACACCGAACTGCTCGAAGTACGAGATAGATGTACTTCTTGAATTGGTGGGTGCATATGCATCCTTTCTTGAAAATAAGGAAACTGACGGCTGCAGCTTAAAGGAAAAACAGGGAATGTGGTCCCATTTGGAAGCGCAATTTAATTCTACTCCTGGTAAAATTTATCATAAATTAATAACTTTTCTGGGTTAATCGTAAGCATAGGATACGGCACACGCCGGCTTTTAGTTTGAAATCTGAAAGTGTTATTGATGTAGCACTGAAACATGAGATAGGGCTATGTACATTTACAGTTGGAATTGTTTTGTTTGACTAAATTTAAAATCCAATGCTGTGCTACTGTTAACTAAATATTACCTGATTAACGGAAGCTTTCTTGTTGAAAATTGTGAACATACGTTTCTCAATTAGAGCTGAGCCGTATTCTTCATATATGCCTACACCACTCTCTTTTTAATGAACTCAAATGTAAACAATAGCCGTATATAGATCTTAGATTTTTATTACAGTTATAAGTTAAGAGTGTCAGAATGCAAAATGGACTTATAAATGTAAATAATATAAGAATTAATTTATGGTTCTAGAAACTACAGCAGTTATTTAATTTCAGGTGTGACAAGAAGATCCTGTAACAGGCTGAAAAGCTGAAAAGAAGACACCGAAAAGATCATGCAGCAGAAAAGTTGGAAGTGTACAAAACAGATGGGGGGAAACAAACCAAAGAAACCAAGATCCATGATCGGGCAAAACTGTTTGAAATTGTTGGTTCCTCAATGAAACTGTTAACAAATGCATACGATTCCCATGAGCAGTTTAGTATGAGTGTGGATGTTGTTAATATGCAGTGCAGTGCAGTGAGGACACGCCACCTGCTTCAGTTGTCGAGTGCACACAACCTAGCACTTCCCACATACCTGACGTAATACAAAATAAAGAGACATCAAAGAATATTCTGGTGGATGTCATCCAGCTGCAGTCTGTTTCGCAGTGTCCTGATCCATCCAAAGCAACATTTTCACACCGAAAAATACATGGCATCGTCGCAGGATGCCTGCAAAACCAGAGCCATCAGGTTCGGGAAGAGTAATTAAAAATGTGTGCAAGAAGAGCGTGGAAGTACTGGAGGCCCAGTAACACATGATGAAGGCTGAGCATAAGAAGGAGCTAAGGATCAAAAATGTAAAGATTATGGGCCTAAAGAAAAAACTAAAATACTGGAAGAAAAAAATGCCAGTAACATGTGACTTTTTTTAAATGGATAAAAGTTGTCTCATAGCTCATAGTGTTTCTCTGTGCTTGTCCCGTTAGTGATGACGGCTACTATTCTAATTGTTGTCTGTCTAATATCTGCTTACACCTTATATGACCTAAACTAAGTTTCATCCAGTCACATAGAATTAGAACTACTTCATAAATAAAAAAAGTTTAACAACACTGCTGTTTACATAAGTAAGCTACATGTCAGTTGCAGGCTTGTAGCCATGATCTCAGATGACATTTCTACTTAAAAGACTTGACAATGAGGTAGACTCTTAATGAAACAAAATAATAGTAATAAAGCATCCTTCTTACTCTATCTTTGAGCTGAACGCAATCTGCTAATGTGTGTAGCGCCAACAGTAAATTTCGGAGATGATGGGTGTTATGGTGCGGTCGTGTTTTTCATAGAGGGAGCTTGCACCCCTTGTTGTTTTGCGTGGCACTATCACAGCCCAGGACTACACTGATGTTTTAAGCACCTTCTTGCTTCCCACTGCTGAAGAGCAATTCGGGGATGGCGACTGCATCTTTCAACACGATCGAGCACCTGTTCATAATGCACGACCTGTGGAAGAGTGCTTACACGACAATGACAGCCCTGTAATGGAGAGGCCTGGGCAAAGTCCTGACCTTCCTGAATCCTATAGAACACCTTTGGGCTGTTTTGGAAATCGGAATTCGTGCCAGGCCTGACCAATCGACATCAACATCTCTCTTTAGTGCAACACTCCGTGAAGAATGGGCTGCCATTCCCCAAGAAACCTTCCAGCACCAGATTGAACGTATACCTGCGAGAGTGTAGGCTGTCATCAAAGCTAAGGATAGACCAACACCATACTGAATTTCTGTACTGTAGATGGAGGTCGCCACGAACTTGTAAGTAATGTTTAGTCAGGTGTCCGGATACTTTTTATCACATACTGTACCAGTTCGGTTTAGGCTTTTGTTCAGTTCTGACTCACTTTGACAAATCTGTAGCTTATGTATAGACAGCCATTCGAGTCTAGCTCATAGACTGATAGATGAAAAATTATGATATATCAGTGAAGGACAGTCCATCACTCATACACATAGAGGGTGTCTCACCCAACTCCACTACCTCATATATTACAGAAACGGAACAAACTGTTAAAAACGCGATTGGGCAGGGATGTACCTACGTCAGGGGCTCACTCAGCGGGCAGAAATCCAATCCATAAATGTAAAGAGACATCACTGTCAGGACGAAGTTACTTTTTCTTAAATGACACATTTACGTTTTTTTCTACAGAAATGAATTATTTTGTTTTCTATTTACATATGTTCTGCTTGTAGTACGTTGATGTGACTAACATATCCTATTACGGGCATCATATCCAATACAAATTAGATTTAAAATAATGTCACCAAAGAAGTTGATAAAGAAGTTAAATTCTTGGCTACATATTTGATATTTGGTTTTTGGTGAACATGACGCAATGCATGAGTTGTAGGAGATGTTAACCACAGATACGTACTATAAGCAAAAAAATAAAATAAAAAACTGAAAAAATTAAAAAGTCAAACAAATAAAACTAAAAAATTTCTAACGTTTTCGAATTTAAGCTCTTTCTCTGACCTAAATACATGTCTCTCATTTATTGTTTTCTATTCATTTTAGCGGTTGTTGCATCCCTTCACAACCTTTAGAATCGGTTCGCCTTCTTCGTTTATTATATTTTGGCATTCATTATTTTGTTTTCTTGGTTTTCAGTATTTTGCAAAGTTTCTCAGTAGTCACGACGTTTCGTTACAGTATGACCACAGCCAGTGATACCATTGTTTGTACGTGACTCAGCATAGTTTCAATTAAGGCCCATCTGTTTATTACAGTATACTGATTTTTATTGTTTTTTGTAATATTGTGTTACTATTATATTTTGTTTAAGGGTTGCTATTAACCCATACCACTTACACTTCTTCCACTTCATTGTTTACTGGACCTGCAACGCTCATGATCCCTGACATCTCTCTCGTAGTTATGATCTACATGACTACTATGCAGAAATGCGATTAATTATACCTTTAATTTATGATGACTTAGTTTAGAAAGCAATGGAAATGGGCACTTAGGGTCTTCAAAGACCCCAGCTTGTTTACCTGACTCAGTGTTGCCAGAAAATGGCGGAAGTTGGCAAAACATATGAACAATGAAATTACTCAGTTGTTAAGCTTCAGACAGCATTGTTGATGCGAGGGAAGTGGATGATGGCTGGCTTTATTAGGTAGGCACGATATTTGTTTTTAAATCTTACAGTTTTACATGTATGTATGGTATTGTTCATAAAAGGAAAGAAATGTCTGGTCCTTTTAACTCAAGTAAGTCAAAACTATGAAAACTGGGATCTTTAGCAAAAACTGTTTTCTTATAAGTTAGGTTAGAATTTAAATATAGGATTCATTTTTTGTTTAGGATTGATGAAAAACTTGTTTGGGCTCAAGAGGCTGGTAAGATTCTTCTTCAGGTGTGGGATACTGCTGATATCAATAATGAAAGTATTTCTGATCTGAATGATGAACAATACTTGCCCTCAAGTAAAGTCATAAGAGAACTAACTGCAAAATGGCTCAGTAAGTGCCGCAATAATGTAGCTGACAGTTTTTTCAGTGGCATACCTCTAGTGAGAGAACTGCTGTAGGTGAAAAACATCTATGTCGGAACTCTAAGGAAAACCAACATTGAAATTCGTAAGGAGATGCAGCCACATCGATCAGTAGTAATATATTCCACTGTGTTTGGATTCTCTGATCCCATATCACTAATATCATACGTACCAAAGAAGTCATCAGCAGTTATACTTGTCTCCTTACACTCATAACGAGCTGTAGTTGGTTACGAAAAGAAGCCAGAACTAATAGAGCATTACTACAATCATAAGGGGCTGTTGACACCATGGATCAACTTGTGGGAAACTCTGGCGTGAAACGCAGAACCAAGCTCTGGCCCCTTGTACTCTTCTATAATATAATTGACATTGCTGGAATCGCCGCAATGATTATATGGTTGCATCATCTCCTACAGTCCGCCCCGAGAGCTGAATGGTCAGCGTGACAGATTGCCGTCCTAAGGGACCCGGGTTCGATTCCCGGCTGGGTCGAGGATTTTCTCCGCTCAGGGACTGGGTGTTGTGTTGTCTTCATCGTCATTTCATCCCAATCTGGTGCGCAGGTAACCCAATGTGGCGTCGATTGCAATAAGACCTTCATCCAGGTGGTTGGACCTGCCCTGTAAGGTGCCTCCCGGCCAATGATGCCAAACGCTCATTTACATTTCCATCACCCACAAAACATGACTTCAAATCAGAAGAGGAGACGGTTGCTGCTGCAGTTAGGCTTGTGCATCCTTACGTCAACACAAGACTACTCCATAGGAGGTTCCTTCAAAATGGAGCAAAAAGTGGTCTCCTTGCTCTTGGATATGACTATGAGCCTAAAGGAATCAGTATACCTGTGAATCACCAACCCACCACCAAAAAACAAAGCTGATTTTTGATCCCAGAAACCTAAAAAAAAATAAAACAATTTATAACTATTGTAGATAACTAGTATGCAGTTCTCATTCCAGCCAGATTGTGATATGCTTAGAATGTGACAAAAATGAGTAAGTATATCTTGGTGACATGGTCTTTTCTATCACAGTAAAATTAGAAGAGGTATTTAATTTACTGAAGTTTGCATTACCTTTTCGTTTTTGTTACGATCACTGTAGATACAACAACAACTGATAAATAAGATAATATATCGATTGTATTCAGAAGGATAAAATAATACGGTATGTATTGGTAATGTTTAACATGTAAGAATGTAAATTGTACAAAATAAAAGATGTTTTTGCAACAAAAAGCTATGTAAAACAATAGTATATAACGATGTACTTTCGCCCATACAGTATTAAATATAAATTTCCTTTTGATATTTATGATCCACTAATAATAATATCAGTGTGTAATATAACAATTTGATGTTACAACAAGGAAATAATGGCAAAATCTATCAATAAACAAAGTGCTCCAACTGGGGTACTGGAAGACCCCAAGTGACAAGTCATGTAACATTTCCAACGTGCCCAGCGGATTGCTAATACAATGAATGGGTACATGACAATTAATTGAGAAGAATCTCTGTGTCACTATTTTTATTCTACGTTCTTAATGTTTTTGATTTATTTCTTTATACTTTTTACAAATTCACATGTACGGTAAATTTCTTTTAAATAATGACAGTTGATTCTGATTAACAAATTGGATCTCTATTGTAACCTTTATGACTTTTTTGATTAGTACAAGGACCTAAAGATGGTGTCAATGAGACACTAAAACTGTAAACTAAATAAAATTGTTAAATAAAGTCACACTATTTGTATCTATTTTCTTCATTACCAGTCGCAGACCCATTCCATTCAAACAAGATAGAATTACATATATTACCACCACTAGTTTTCATTTCGTTAGAAAAGTCTTACATGTGTAATAAAAAAAAACGTGTCTGTGTGTTGCTCGTGGTCTTGCGGTAGCGTTCTCGCTTCCCACAACCGGGTTCCCGGGTTCGATTCCCGGCGGGGTCAGGGATTTTCTCTGCCTCGTGATGACTGGGTGTTGTGTGATGTCCTTAGGTTAGTTAGGTTTAAGTAGTTCTAAGTTCTAGGGGACTGATGACCATAGATGTTAAGTCCCATAGTGCTCAGAGCCATTTGAACCATTTTGTCTGTGTGTTGATAGCGATGTGTCTTTACTTTTAGGAGTTGTGCATTACTGCTTATTGTGTGAGTCCCTGACATAATCGCGTCCCTGGCCAACTGGTTTATTTACATTTTTTTTTGTTTCAGAAGTTTATGAGGTGACCAAGTCAGGTGTAAACACAGTCCAGGGAAAAAAATCTGTTCCGCTATTAAAGATACGGTTTAGCTTTGAACATTTACCGATCCGCCTGGACAATTACAGTCAAGCGTATATTGGTAGGGCACGTTGTAGTAATTCAGGCTAGTGTCTCTCTCGTCCACGACCAAATATCATTTTGGTCGGCGTAGATGAACATTTGTGCCAGTGTATCACGTAACTGACTCTTTCTTCAGTGTGGGTACACAGTTAGACTGATGTTATTTTTATTCCTTTTTGCAGGCCTCCCGTAGGTAACGTACGCCTGATATCTGATGAAGTTGCATGTAAAAGTCTACCAAACTGTTAACCATTCTGTCGATGAGTAAACTTTGTAAAATGGAGATGCAGGTAGATGCTGGAGTGCTCGTTGATATGATAAAGCTGTATAACGGTGGACAGTCTCCTCCTCCATGTAACTTGCAGCAATGAAATACGACTGCACAGAATACAGTGGAGGTAGCATCTCGAATATGGATATTTGCGGAGAGATGTCACTGGGCCTAGGTGCGTTTAACAACGCTTTAGTGAGTGTTTCCAGTAGATGAAAAAATTCTGCAAATTGTTCTGACCTACAAGATTTCGAAATGTACTAGACGACTGCGAGTACACAAACAGGTTACGGAAATGGGTGAGGCCGTTGTTTGAAATAGTTTATTGAAGGACGACACAACTGTCAAAGCCACGACTCTAAGAAATTGTTCCCGCATTGCGGGGTAAGGGTGGAATCGGTGGCGTGGGGGGGGGGGGGGTTGGGGAATGCATAGCTGTCACATTAACAATGTGTTGAAATGCCGTAGTCTGTGGCATCGTAAAGTACTTTAAGAAGATTGAGCACAACTGCAGGATTAGCTGAGATGAATATTTTCAGTTGCTTGTGGAACGCAATAGTCTGGAGCAAGTGTGATTCGTACTTGACTTCTTCACTGCTCGTCAGTAGTGGGGAAAATGGCTACCTACAGAATGTGCCTCTTCTATCCTTATCATGTACTTCTATGAGCTGCGCAGTGTTTCCTTTGACAGCAGTAGTGACGCTCACTTCATCTTCGCATACCTGCACGCCTTACATATAGGCATGTAATGGGAAGTACTCGAGGACTGAATGGAAAGTATGACGTCCCTCCCTTTCGTTAACTATTATATATTACTGTTTATAATCCACGATGACATCGTGTATAGACATTTACTGTTTATCAAGCAATGTATATTCAAGTGCAACAGGGGTGATAGCAAACAACTCTAAACGAGTTTTCGTAGATTTTTAAGTTGACACCAGTGTTCAGGGGCGTTGAGATGTTGCGTAGTATCGTATTTGAAGTCCAGGGTGTTAAATGGCATGGCATGGGGTTAATAGTTATTCTGTCAGAAAATGTGGTTTATTTATCATTCTACTTAAAGGTTCACACGTATTTCCACATTTACACATGAAAATCTCAACACATAAAACATAGATATATTTTCATTGTCTATCTACCATACACAATGCGAAGTACTTTACAAATGTTAACTTGGTCCGCATCAATAACAGTCTGATGCAGTTAACATCTACGAACAATAACGTATGATCAGCTTTTCTCTCTCGAAACTTCTAAACTTTCGATGAGTCAATATTATGGTAGTGTGAATTCCGTTTCTAGATCATTTATCGAGTATAGATCACTAAACGTTCATTGAGAATATGAATTTATGGTAATATATTTAATAATAACAGTTGACAGTGGATGTTAAAACTTCTGCAAATATTGAAAACAGTAAACGTCCCGATATGTTACAATACCGATGAAATATCTGAATAAGAAGTATATAAACATAAATAGTACAATAAGTTTTGTCTACACTTGGAATAGTCTGTTAAAACTATTAATGAATAATGTAGTTTATTCTAAACCGGATTTAGTGTAGAAGTTCTGTAAATTAATTATCATAACGCTTCTTCTTCATGAAGTGAACGTATCGACGCACGAACAAAAAGTATAATTACGTAAAAATTTACGCTAGAGATTTAGAAACGTTCATAAATATACACAGTAATGGATTGCGTACGTTTTCAATATAAAGAAGACAAATCTGGCCAGAATGTAGGTGGCACTTCACTAGTTGGGAAGAAGATTCTGTCTGACCCTGTTTTATTGATGGCACTGAAGAGGTGTTTTATAACAGCCCAAGGATAGAATGCTACCGATAGCGGGAACCCCTGTCTCAGGCCTCGATGAAAGTTTATGTGTGACTTGTGGTACTGATGGACCCTAATTCTTATTTTGGGGCGCAACCTGCATCCTGTTGTGATACAAAAATCTAGCGTGCAAAACCGCTAGTCAGTAGGACGTCTAAGAATGATCTGTCAGTCGTGAGCATTCCGGAAAACTAAAAATGCGAAAAACAAGTAAGTGTTGGCATAACACCTCATGGTTACAATGTCTCTGTATAGCATAAGGTTCCCTCCCATGGCTCGATCTAGACTGGTATTCTCCAAATTTAGATTAATTGCTTCTTCCATTGGTGCGTTAAATATCCGAATGAATTGAATTGAGTTGTGTGATAGTTCGACAATGCTGAAACTTCCGCGGTTAAGTTTGGTTGGCTGTTATGATGGTGATATCATTTGTGAAAGTGTGGTAGTTTGATTTATCGACTTTTCCGGTCTGATTTGTGAATATCAGCCAACTGACAAATAATAATAGATAATGATAATAGTATGTGATCAGAGTATAAATTTCTAATGGTGCTTCATACAAACTTTGAACGCTTGACAATGGCTTTTATGCGTAAGGTCCGTTCATTGTAAAGTTTGACCGTGAGTGACTCTTTTGAAAACATTTATTTATAGGTTTTCGTAGATTGAATAATCCGAAAGCTTCGGCTCGTGCTGGACCATTCATAACAGTTGTAACACGGAACCTTTAGCCATGCCAAGACGCCGTTTAAATCGAACAGTAGCTTGCAACATGAATGAAAAACAAGAACAAACAATATCACAATATTCACAAAAGTTCATACTAAATTACAGTACATAGACACTTACATTAATTCTGTTGCTGTTTGTAAATATGAGTACACCTAATGAGATTGCGCTCAATAAAGCTGAATAATGGCGGTGTTCCAAATTATTATCTGCAGCGATGACAGATATGCGTCTTATCTGGACCGCTACAAGAACAAAAAAGGTGGCGCTCGTCGGAAAGACAACTGAACTGCGGCATTATTCTAATTTTTCAGCGGTTTCACGCCACAGTCAATGCTAATTAGTATCTTAAGTAATTCTTTATTTATATTTTCAACTTATACCTACGTTTTTGCAATGTATCAACGCCCATCCTGCAAAAGTTCCTTTAAAGTAGGCCACTTTCGAGATGGTTAAAAACTGGCAAACGTTTGGTCCGGAGTAAATATTAAAGCTCTTTATGAAAGCACGGTACGCTAGTAGTGTCTTTGAGTAGTAATAAAAACCTCCTCAAAACCGGGTTCGAAACCCGCCACAGCTTAAATTTTGATTAATACTCATCATTGGAGCCGAAGACTTCCGGCATAAGAAGTCATCCTCATTCTGCCAACGGCCTTATCAAAGAATGCGCAAGGACACAGGTTCAGAGCACTTACCTCTGCTTGGGATAGGAAACTGTCCCTGAGGTGGGAGAATCAGCAATGACCAACAGCGTGAGGATGCAGGAGGCAATGGAAGACACTGAGTTAAAGACACGTAACGTATATGCACAGGACATGTGGCCTGTAATTGAAAAAGAGTGATGATGATCTTTCCGGAGGTAAAGGACTCCTGAATTATTCCCCATTCGGATCTCCGGGAAGGGACGGCCAAGTGGGAGGCGATAATGAGAAAAAGACTGAATAACCTGCGAAAGGATAACTTTCTTCGGGTCGGGGTGTGGAATGTCACAAGTTTGAAAGTGGTAGAAAAGCTAGAATATCTCAAAAGGGAAATGCAAAGACTTCATTTAGATACCGTAGGAGTCAGTGAAGTTAAATGGAAAGAGGACAATGATTTCTGGTCATACGAGTATAGGGTGATACCAACAGCAGCAGAAAATGGTATAACGGGAGTGGGAATCGTTATGAATAGAAAGGTAGGGCACAGAGTCTATTATGTGAACAGTTCAGTGACAGGGTTGTTGTTATCAACATCGACAGCAAACCAACATCGTCAACGATAGTTATGGTATACATGACGTCATCGCAGGCTGACGATGAGGAGATTGAGGAAGTATATAGCATATGGAAATGATAGTACAGTAACTAAAGGGAGATAAAAATTTAATAGTCATGGGAGACTGGAATGCATTTGTGGGGGAAGGAGCAGAACAAAACGTTTCAGGAGAGTATCTGCTTGTAACAAGGAATAAGAAAGCAGAAAGACTAATTGAGTTCTGTAATAAATTTCATCTAGTACTTGCGAATACTCTGTTCTAGAATCACAAGAGGCGGAAGTATAATTGGAAAAGACCGCGTGATACGGGGAGATTTCAGTTAGATATCACGATCAGGCAGAGATTACTAAATCAGATACTGGATTGCAAGGCATACCCAGGAGCAGATATAGTCTCACACCACAATCTACTAGTGATGAGTAGGCTGAAGTTTAAGAGATTAGCTATGAAAAATCAATACGCAAAGTAGTGGGATACGGAAGTACTAAGGAATGACGTGGTAGGCTTGAAGTTCTTTAACGCTATATATATTCGAGAAGGAACTGCTCAGTAGACAGTACAGTTGAAGATGAATGGACATCTCTAAAAAGTGCAGTCACAGAAGTTGGAAGAAAAACATAGGTACAAGGTAGGTAACAGCGAAAAAGCTATGGGTAACAGAAGAGATGCTTCAGTTGATCGATGAAAGAAAGAAGTAAAAGAATACATGTCGCTAAGGGATAAAATAAATAGTAAGTGGAGGGAAGTTAAGACGAAATGGCTGCATGAAATATGTCAAGAAATCGAAACAGAAATGATTGTCGGAATGACTGATTCAGCATATAGGAAAGTCAAAACAACCATCCGTGAAATCAAAGCAAGGGTGGTTACATAAGAGTGCAACGGGAATTCCACTGTTAAATGCAGAGGAGAGAGCGTATATGTGGAAAGTGTACATTGAAGACCTCTATGAGGGGAAAGAAAATACAGGACTCAATGTAGAGGAGATAGGCAATCCTGTACTAGAATCAGAATTTAAGACTGCTCTGGAGTACTTAAGATCAAATAAGGCGGAAGGCATTGATTACATTTCATCAGAGTTCCTAAAATCATCGAGGGAAGTGGCAACAAAAGGACTATTCACTTAGATATGCAGAATGTATGAGTCTGGTGACATACCATCTGAATTTCGGACAAATATCATCCACAGATTTCTGAAGACTGAAAGAGCTGACAGGTACGAGAATTATCGCTGAATCAGCTTAACTGCTCATGCATCCAAGCTGCTGGCACGAATAATGTGCAGCAGAATGGACAATTAAATGGTCTCCTGAATGGAATAAACAGTCTAATGAGCACAGAATATGGATAGAGACAAAATCGGAGAAAGACGAAAGTTATGAGAAGTAGCGGAAATGAAAACAGCGAGAAACTTAATATCAGGATTGATGGTCACTAAGTACATGAAGGTAAGGAATTCTGCTACCTCGGCAGCAAAATAACTCGTAACGGACGGAGCAAGGAGGACATCAAAAGCAGATTAGAACTGGTAGAAAGGGCATTCCTGGCCTAGAGGAGCTCACTAGTCGCAAACATAGGGCTTGATTTGAGGAAGAAATTTCTGAGAATGTACGTCTGAGCACAGCATTGTACGGATGTGAAACATGGACTGTTGAGAAACCAGAATAGAAGAGAATGGAGGCATTCGAGTTGTAGTGCTACAGAGGGATATTGAAAATTAGGAATGAGGAAGTTTTGCGCAGAATCGTAGAGGAAAGGAAGACGTGGAAAACACTGACAAGGAGAAGGCAAAGGACGATAGGACATCTGTTAAGATAACAGGGAATAACTTCCATGGTACTAGAGGAAGCTGTAGAGGGTAAAAACTGTTGAAGACGACAGAGATTGGAATACATCCAGCAAGTAATTGAGGACGCAGGTTGCAAGTGCTATTCTGCGATGAAGAGGTAGGTGCAGGAGAGTGAGAAGATTGATGACTAAAAATATAAATAAATAAATAAATAAATAAAATAAAATAGAAGTAAAGGCTTTTTGCGTAGAATCTGCTTAAGGTGCGTTATTAGCTGGGGGCTCGGATCTGCTGTAAGATTTCCATTACTTCTTCTAGGTCGAAGGATTTGAAATGTAGAAGGGTCGCCCTCTCCGTCTTATGCTGAGGTTTCGGGGTTCGATTAAGTCATGTCGGGAACTGCGCAGCAGCCGCGCTCACATTAGTGTAAAATACCTGATACTACTCGGCTATTTGATCTTTATCTCCCTATGTGTACTATAAGTTCGTTTACATTCTGTAATTAAGAAACGTATGATCGTGGGCTCATAAAATTTGAATGCAGAATATCTTGACCTCATCATGTTTCGAGGCTATAATGGTATGGTCTTTTGAAAGACATCAGACGCTTCTGTGGCTTATGTACGAATCAGACGAACAAACGAAACGTCGTTCATGTGTAATTGTTAATTCATTTTACTTATTGCGTGTGCACAGGCTGGAAACAGATGATTGCCCACTCAGAGCACAGTTTTGACAGAGGTTACTGGAACAGTGTCAAATGCATCCTACATTCCCGTTCTCTGTTCTGTTTATAGATAAAGCAACATTCGTGCATGATGTGGTCTTTAACATCCATATGTTGCATGTTTTGTGTGAGATTAATGAACGTGCCACATTTACATGCTCGTAAATCGTGGTTGTAAATAAATGTGTTGGCCGTTATTGGTGACTGTTTAAGTGTGCCAAATGTCCTATCTAGGCCTTTAAATGACAGGCATTCTTACAATTTCCTTGCCAGGGCATTTCCAGAGCTGCTGGATAATGTTACACTCGATACAAGACAGCACATGTCGTGCCATCATGATGTAGCGCTGGCACAAAGTTTTCTTCTCAAGGTTAGGAAGTGACTGATATTGTGCAGCTCGGTTAGGAAGTGACTGATATTGTGCATTACAACACCCTCTCGTGCCAAGTCGTGCATTTGTGATTTAAAATTATATCAAATTATTGACATGAAACTCCAGAGTAATAATTACGCGCAGCAATAATATTTGACTGTAGCGCTCGGCGATTGTGTAGAATCTTTGACTCAAATAACAAGCCCACTTTTACGATTTCTTGGATACTTGAAATTACGACCAGCTTGTAGGGAATTCGTTGTGGATGTGATTGTATTGGTTTTATCATTAATATTTAAACATCGATTACGAACGATTAATTACGATTCTTTGTGAAGTAAATATCTCACACACGTCGACATTTCGGTTCAGCACTGTTATTTTGTGTAACGTCGTCTTCGTAACTTGATAACGATCTGAACACTCTACCGACTGTCGCCGAGCTTTAGACGAGGCCAAGTACAAATCAAACGAAATCATCGAGAAGAAGAGGCGTTATACAGTGATGGTCCTGTACCACGGCCTACTCGAGTCTCTGATTTGACCTCTCTGGACATTTTTGTGTGACGAGAGACGCTCAACCTTGTTCACAAAATCCCCGTTCAATGAGAAGGGGATCTGGTCGCCCGTATAGTAGCAACATCTATAGGAATAATGGACGCTCTTGCAGTCTTCGACTGTGTTAGACAGAACATGACCCACCGATGTAACCTCTGTTTACGAGGCAATAGAGGCACCTTTGAACCTCCGCTGTAATTGAAGCAATGGTGTTTTGTTAATGTTGTTGTCTCTAGGTAAAGAAGATTTAAAACCTGTTAGTCATACTTTTTATCCTCTCAGGAAATCACATCAGAAAAGATGTTTTCTGAATTTTATCCATAGTGGATGCTGTCGAACTCCGTGACTGTTCCTTTATGGGGTTGTAGAAAAATATCCACTACCAGTCACAATAAAAGGTTGTTTATTCGTCACACGACCGGTTTCGGGCTTGCGCCCATGTTCAGGTGTTTATACATTCATGTACATGTTTGTACTGATGGAGATCAAGAGAGAGAGATGGTGCTTCATCTTTTTTATCTCCAACAGTACAAACATGTACATGAATGTATAAACATCTGAAGATGGGCGCAAGCCCGAAACCGGTCGTGTGACGAATAAACAACCTTTTATTGTGACTGGTAGCGGGTATTTTTCTACAACCCCGCAAAGATGTTTCCAGTTTGTTAGTTTAATTGATTTTCGTACAAGAAAATCCTCTCTGCCGGTTTTAAAAGTTCTCACAGGTAAACATGACATTAGAGAAAAATATTTCTTTCGGTGTCTCTTGCAATCTCCCAGAACTTGTCGATTTAAATAATATTCACCCTGCGACCAACCAACGTGAGCCACTCTTGCAACCGGAATGAAAATGACGCAAAGTACAGGAAACAGTTGATCAAATGTAGCATAACTACCCCTCTATCATTTCCTTTATGTCGAAGTAGTGTTGTTTATTCTCCCATTAGAGGCACCACCTGGATGAAAATTTTACATCACTGGTCTGCGAATGAGTTTTGAACTGACATGTAGATTTAGGTTGTAGTCAGGGACTGGCATTCGGCTGCTCTACGGGGGGCGTGGGCCCTCTTTGGAAGGGTATGTGAAGAGAAAGTTTCTTCTCACGGTGAGTACACGCAATGTAGCCGCCCACACACGCGCTCGGCAAAGATGCCGCGCCCGAACGCTTACGCCCGCAGAGCCGCACTCAGGACGTCCCTGTGTCACCATATGTATATTAGTTACACTCTCAAAAACCGCGGCGTGTGGAGGCCCAGGAACAAACTCTGAAGTCCTCTGTCCAGCGCCGCCCTATCACTAGCTGGGCCAGAGAACGGCCTTTTCCTCAGACGCCTACAGACGAGCTTGCTAATTTCACTTCAGAGTGGTCTGCCGGGAATCGCCTGCGCTGGGGCCTTCAATTCTATTTTCTCTGCTGTTATAGAGGGGGCGGCTTCCAAGGGCCGGTTTGGGAAATGCAACTCATCCTAAAGCCGATTATTGATGTCGATGTGTGGAAACTACCTATGGCACACAGTCAGGCACTCTTTTTGTCTTGCCGACACCAATACGAATAGGTGAAGGAATGTTGAAGCTTTCTGAATACCATGATGTAGAGGTCACTTGAAGCCGGCTTCGCTGTTGAAACAGCTCTCTCTCTCTCTCTCTCTTTCTTTCTTTCTCTCTCTCCCTCTCTCTCTCACTTCCTACGTGGAAGTTTCGAATAAATTATATTTTCTTGATATATAGTTGGGACGCAGCTTTTACGTCAAGATTTCCACTCCCAATTGGCTGACCGTAAGTTAACAGCTCTGACTGGCTAAAGCGCACATTTAGGGGCGTTTCCTTTCCATGGACACTGAGGAGTTTCGAAGTGACAATATTAATAAGTTCATTCCGTTCAGAGTCTTCCAGGAAAACAGGCTAGTTTCGACACCGAAGAGAGCGCTCTCTCTGTGAGATTATGGTGGCTTCAGATGTTAGCTAACTGGCGCCACACACTGATACACGCGGATTTCGCCTCCATCACGGAATTGTGAAAGGAGCAGACCACGGCTTCACGTCCCTGTAGGCGTCTTCTCGTCTGTGAGCTCTGCTTTAGCCCGTATCTGACAGATTAGGAAAACAGGACATGAATGAGATTTTCTGTAATTACAGCTCGTCTAAATGGAAGGGTGGGACTGCGGCTGGTCGATGATTTACAGAAAACAGATACAAAACAATCGTAGATCTGTGTAACAATTTTATTACGCTACCAGTTTCGGTGCCTGATTGGCACCATCTTCATGCCCATATGCACGGAACAAGATTAAGTCACCCAGTTGTTTGTGCTTACTAAAGGAACCACTGCATCAAACAAATTTGCATCGACATATGTACAATAGGCGTGGACACTTCGCACATCCAACGACAACTAATGTTCCGGCGTAGCATCAAGCGCCGGCACGTCAGCATGGAACGTAATCGCAGAGACGACGTCAGCCATTAGTACACTGACTAGGACTGCACCACAACAGGAGCGGCCTCTACCCGAAGAGAATATAAGCGCTGCTCCAGCGAGCCTCGGCCGCACTAGAAAAGCAACAGTAGTAAAGCCACGCTAGAACACCGGTACTAGACGATCCGCACTAGAAGACGTACTAGAAGACGAGCCGTCATTCTAACATTTTAGCTGGAACTTGTGCCTTACAATAATTGCTTCCATGGAAATTGTTTATAGCGAAGAACACTGATAAATTGCATTTCGCCAATTGCATGCGACACTTTATTGTAGAAACGAAAGATAATTACTGTAAATTCAGTTACTGTAATAAACTTGCTTCTATGTTGTCTAGCTATCCGAGAAAGCAGCTTCCTAGGCCCCCTATATTACACGAGTGGGCTGGATCGAACAACTAAGATTGTAAAGTGTCAAAGTCTGTTGTGAAAGGATGACTGAAACCTTATTTATATAGCGGTTCCATTTAGTAAGCACAAACTACTGTGTGGCTCCTCTCATTTCGTGTATAGGGGCCTGCAGAGTTAGAGAAGGGCGCAATAGTGTGCAATGAGTTATTTTACATTCGCCCTGCAGATTAATTTGTACAACCAAGCGGTTAAATTCCGAACATTTCTACGACTTTTTTTTAGATCTACAGATGTGAGTTAGTATTTCCTACCCACCACCATTTACACATCACAAAACTCTTGTACAGAATAGACGGAACTGCAGTAGAAAATGTCTGTTTTTGTTAGAAAATTTTTCGCTGTCTGTCAGACATTTTATATCACTGGATAACAGATACAAAGTTTTTGCTGCAGCATTGTGCATCTATTTTGAGCTAAAGACTATCTTAGTGTTGAGTACTGAATGCCACGTTTCCTTCTGGTATTGCAGTCATGTAGCTCATTGTTCATTTAAACCATAGTGGATTACTTACAACAAACTTCGTGACAGGATAAATACATAGTGAAGCAGTATCCTCAACTCCTTAAACAGACGTCTACAAGATGATTGTGGGGTGTGTACCACATATTATTTTTACTGCATGTTTTTGTGTAATAAAGTCTTTCTTTTTTTAAGATGAGTTTCCCCAAAAAAGTATTCCGTATGTCGTTATTGAATGAAATAAGTAAAATATATCAACTCCTGACTTGTCTCTTCCAAAGATTTGCAATGATTGTAAGAGAAAATGTGGCTGAACTAAATTGTTTTAGGATTCAAAATGTGTTTCTTTTCAACTTAAATTCTCATCAGTATCGACCGCTAAGAATTTTGAACTTCCATTCTGTTTATTATTTCCTCCCCAAGTGTAACACATAACGTTGGTGTAGTACCTTTAGATGTGCAGCACTGAATATGTTGTCTTTCATTAAAACTGAGAATGAGACCATTCGCTGTAAACCAGTCAATGATACTTTTGAGAACTTTGCTTACTGTTTCTTCTCTCTTCTTATGTATGATTCGATTGATTACAATACTAGAGTCATCTGCAAAAAGAACTAACTCTGCCTCTTGTACACTAGTTTGAAGCTCATTCACTTACGTGAGGAACAGTAGTGGACCGAAGATTGAAACTTGGGGAACCCCGTACGTGATTTCTTCCCAGTCAGAATTATGTTACTGGGCTATACAGCTTGAATTACTAAGTACAACTATATGCAAACTTTGGTTAAATATGACATTATCGATTGGTTGGCTTTACCATCAATCCCGTAAAACATTAAATTACCTGGGAGAATACTGTAATTCACACGTTCTAATGTCTCAGAGAGAGCGCAGAAAATTCCAACTGCCACTATTTTATTATTTAATGCTTGTAAAATCTGGTGAGTGAACGTGTAAATGGCATTTTCAGTAGAGTGACCCACATGAAACCCAAACTGTGATCTTCTAAGGATGCTAGAGTTGATGCTAATTTGAGATACTATTCTAGAATATATCAACTTCTAAATTTTGGAAAATCATGTCAGCAATAAAACTGGTCTGTACTTATTGACATCTCTCTTCATCACATTTCTTAAAGAGTGATTAACAATGGCATAATTCAGTCCCTCTGGAAAACCGCCTTGAGTTGTGACGCACTACATATTTCATAAAAGACTGTGCTTATTACATGGCAACAAATTTTAATACTCTATTGGGAACACCACCAAAACCTACTGAGCTATAATCTTGGGGGTAATTTTCTTAACTTCAGAAGGAGAAGTTTGCGATACATTCATATGACTGAATTTTGGAAAGTTACATTTCCAAAATACCGCTGTAATTTTGGTCTTCAACTGTTTGTCCCCATGCTTCCTGATATATTTATGAAATGATTAGTAAACGCATTTGGTACCTGTGACGGACCATTTATATACAGTCCATTCAGTTCGTTAGTGAAGTTCTCTTGTTCTATGGCTGATTGTCCTGTATCTCGTTTCACTACACTCGATATAGCTCTAAGTCTGTTGTCGGAAGTATTGATTTTTGATACCATGTGCCTTTTCTTTGATATTTTAATAACCATTCTTAGTAATTTAGAGTAGTTTTTGTAGTGTGCAACTACTGGAGGATCCCTACTTGTTCTTGTCAAATGATAGATTTCCTTTTTCCTTTCACAAGATACTTTATTCCCTCCTGTGATCCATGGCTTTTTACGTGGCTGTTTAGACTACGGTACACCGTAACTAGTAGCATAATATAATTATTTCATAAATTTATGGCTGTTGGATACCTTTTTTCTACAAGTCAAATACAGTTCGTGATAAAAATTCTCATCGGGATTGCCTGTAGCTCCGCGATAATATTTGTCTTCTGTTTCAACCATCGCTTTCATTCATGCGAATAGATCGTTGCCCTCACATTCGTGCAAAAGTGGCCCATGTAGTGTCGTGCTCTAATCTTCAAATTCTTGCGTGACTGTGTAATACTAAGACATTTAATGCCTAGTGTAAAATTGTCTCTCTTTCATCGCCGAAGGCCGCCTTAAACAAGACAATTTGGAATTACGGTTTCACCCTGCCTTCCATATCAATACAACCCTCCAGACGACGTCTGTGATGTAACCCAGTAATATCCGATTGTTTATCAACAGTTTATTATCGTTATTTTGGTTCATATGTAAATGTTTTTTTCCATGGTTAATACACTAGTGTGTGCTCCTTCGGGTAAATAAAACTGGGCAAACTGGACTTATTCTGATTTTCCGTCGTTTAATTACATCCTGTCACTTTCTCTTATTTATGTGATAGTGCATGATCGGGGTCCCTAGGCTCATTTGCAAGGGCTACTTCCTGCGTTATTCCTTGTGCAACTCTTCTTTGCATTACGCGACTGAACTTCTGGAGAGTATGTCGGTCTCCGGTAGAGAACAGTCGGAAGCAGATACCAGACGGACTAGTGTAAGTCAAGGCTATATGGCCGACATCTTGCACCTGCTTTGTCTGATTAATGATAGGTTTTGCTGTAAACGGTCCAAAAATTTGTATAGTTATTAGAGTGCTGCCGTATTTTGGAGCGAATCGCTTCCACTGTGTCTTTGCCCAATTATATCTTAAAACCGTGTAATTCGCGATTTGGCGCACCTGTGCTACCACTAAACTCCCGTTTAATATCTGTAGTGGCAATAGATTCATTTTCTTTGTATGTTAGATAACCTTTTCTTAGACGGCACAAGTTTCTGCCTTTTTAAATACTTTGACTTGCATGGAGCCACTGATATTGATTGGCAATGTGATCCCATAAACCAGTTGTTGCGTTTCAAAATCTATTACATCCGGCTGTAATTGCATATGAGTATATCTCTGATCTAAATGTCTAATACCGGTAGCTGTTTCATAGACGAAGGCCGACTGGAGTAAGTGGCATTCGGGTCAGACATCAACCAACTGTGGTTTTCTCGATGTATGATGCAGTTCAACGCAATAATTAAATTAAGGTTTAGGTTTAGTTCTGGACTGTGCAGTTTAAATGGCCCATTACCACGTATGAGTTCTGAGATTGGCAAAAAGTTTGGTGAGTTTCAACTTAATTTATTCCTGTTGCTTCAAGACACAGAACTCGACGGACTATCAATGTTTAAAACTTTCATGTAGAAGAGTGGAGAAGTTATTCCTCTGCGGGATAAGAGCAAATTTGTATATTTATTGCCTAAACAGAACAACTGGACCTACTTATGGTACGTTATTCACAACTGATTCAAACCCAATATCGTCTGCAACGTCAGGTACGAATACTTCCTCCACCTGTTTTTCGTTAGAGTCTTTTGTTTTTGTGGTGCAAAATGTCCTGTTTACTTTCATAGTAGCTAAACGAAATGTTTGTGTATTCATAACTGTCAGACGGTCGGACGTTTCGTTTGACTAGAGGATCTTCGGATCGTATTTTAAGTCGTTTTTTACTTGATCATCTAATTTTTGCTACGCAAACTCTTGTAATATTTACAGGACGCTTCTTTCACTCATCTATCAATTGTGTGTAACTGTTTGAGATAAAAAAGGTAGCTTTGTACAGATTTTGTTATATGTAAGTGTTCATTGCACGTTTTTGGGTTTCCGTGGGTGTTCGAAGTTTAACTTCGGTGACAGATTCAAGGGAAGGAATGAGTTCCTTAATAAAAGACAGTTCCTCTCTGGTGTCAGCATTTGTCTTGTCTGTAGTTTCTGAAGCATTTTAGGATGAGTTTGTATATCAATGAATTAATCGTATGTTTCCTAAGCATTCTAGTTGCAGGTGTCACGGATATTTCAAAACTTACCTCGATGGAGTATATTTGTGTTGGTGCTTGTTCCGTTTCCCTAACAACCTGCTAGTCAGTTTTACTTGTTGGACTCAATTCGTGGTAACAGTAGCATACCTTGACTCCGTTATAAGCTTCTCAGCGTCTCCTATATTCTCGTCAAACTCAAGTACATTGCACATGTAACTGATCAATTTGGGTTCATGTGCGAACGGACATGGTTCAGACAGACCTTCTCGTATGTTAGAAATGGCTCGTTCGCGAACTAACCGGTCCAAAGGAACTGTTCACTAAGATGAACGGAAGGAACGAGGAACGAGTCCTACCCAACTGTCATTCATAGTTCACTGCGGTCGCTGCTTTCTGCTTATAGTTCACGAGTATTGGAAACGGTCGGTCTCGTTCCCACAACGGCACGTCGGCCGGTCTCGTTCCCGTTCCCCTCTCTGTCCTGGTCTCGGTCTCCCTCGGCCGGACTCGTCCTTCTTCGTGTGTCCACTTGTCGCAGTTCTACTGCCGACAGCTCGTATTTAGTTCAGTATCGGGTTGTTGTCCGTTTCGTTTGGTGCGCACACCAATTCTAGATCTGTTTCAAATCTTTTTTCAACTCTGGACTTTTGGTTCTTTTCGTATTCTATTCAGCATCCACGACCGGTAATTAAAACACGTTTTATAATTACGTAAATTACATAAAAATTACGTTGTATGTAATGCACACGTATTTTCAGGTAACGAAAGGGCATATCAGCTTACTGCACTATTTCGATAAACAGCAGAAGACATACTTGTAAAAAGGCAAGTTTTTTTGTTATTACACATGCAAAGAAAATCGGAACGGCACACACGAGCGGTCATTTTCCTTCTTTTTTTGATCCAAGGTACAACAGCAAGTTCATTGTTACGGAAGGGAGACTGGCTTACAACCGAATGAAGCCCGCACTCCATAATCGAGTGTCTGCTATCACATTTTGTAAAGAGAATATGATAACTCCTACAAATTATTCCAGTGGCACAGGGTGGCGCACGAAAAATCGGTCCCACATACTAGACTGCTCATTGTCGCCCACCAATCGCTATCTACTGAATGGAAGTTGTTGTTTGCATTAGCTTATTTTTTATTTCTTTACTGCCTAATTAGTATGTGCTTATCTATTCCGCTCGTAGCGGTCAACAAATCGTGCGTAACTGGCCAGCAATCCGTACTCGGGGCCGATTTTTCGTGCGCCACGCTATATTATTTCACTGCGATCAGCCCCATTACGTACAGTTGACTAACGAGAGGTTTTTCAGAATCACGAAAATTACTTGTACTGGTGTGTGAGAATTCTGTAACGAATAAAAACTCTGTACTCCAGGGGGGAGGCAAGTGTCCCCTTTCGGCGCCTTTCAGCTTCGGTCACCTATGCTAGTCGTTTTCAGCTTTTCTTAAGAACCATATACCATGCACAAATTAAAGTTGAAGGAGTAGAAAAGAACGGTTCCCAAAAAAGAGCAATCACCAGTGAACTATTTCCCAAGGATGAACAAGTTTGCCCATCTCTGTCGTATGGTCAGAGTTTAAAAATCTTACACGTTAATGTCATAGGGGACAAGTATTTCTAAATTAAAGTGAACCTCTGGAATAAAATTAAAAACTTTTAAATGAATGGTGGTTGACCACCACATACCATACGAAGTGAATCATTACAGAAGTTGTCACAGTGCAATTTCTAAAATATCATTATGTCGTCGAATAGTGCTGATCAAACTCAATGAGTTCGCCACTTAAGGACTCAGTATGACTTGCTTTCACACTGGTTCGTAATTTCTTGAGATGTTATTTCTAATTTCATACCAACGGCTTCTGAAGTAAGTCAAAATGAAATTCATATGCTCGCTTTCATTATAAACTTACATTCGAAATAAACTGATCACCACTGTTAGCTATCTGCTATTTGCAGTAACCATAAAGGAAGCTGAATAGTTCGTAAGAGATATTGCAGGGCACTCTCACTTTTGATACGGTGTCATGCAGCTTATGTTCATAGGTAAGGAGGTGATCTTCATTACTTGGTTGCTATATCTGATACGATCTGACTTCATTCATATGATGAAATGGTTAGCAGCAGTTAACACTCTTATGAAGTCAGATAAAGCGATTAGTTCTGTTTACTTTGGTCTGTTGATCCCCAGCTGATCACTTTGTTAACCAAAGAACTCACTTTAGAGAAAGCTTTTGTCAGATGAAAATGTTTGTGCAGCGTTTCTTTACCCATCTTTTGTCATGATGATGTTGAGAATGAATAAATCAATTGTTATTTAGACCACAACTCCTCCCAGTGTTCTGATTTACATAACACTTGCCATTTTATTAAAGTCTTGGTTGTAATTGAAGGAGTCAGATGCTTGCAGTTGGCGAACTGCTGCCGGGGTCTATGTCCTTGGCACTTCTGTGATGCTGTCATTTGGCGTCCTTCCCAATCGGGTACAAATTATGTTGTCAAGAAAAAAAATGGTTCATTAGTATGTTGTAGATACTTATTCCTCTGATTGTGTTGTTCATGTATTTATTTGTTTTATTTACAATGCATTTGTGTCAGTGACTTTTGAATTACATGTTGATCGTTTTCCCGTCATTGAATACAGCGTTGTCGAATTAGTTTTCTGGTGTTCACTAATGTATTTTTTTTGTATTTGGTTGTTTGTTGTCTCTGGATCTAGTGTACCATAGTCATAGTCTCGGACTGCAAACTGCTTTGTAATTTATTTTTTTTTGCGTCTTTATATCTGATGTGTAATTCCTTTCGATACATCGAAATTAAACACATAACCAATTTGTAGTTGCCATACACTTCTTTATTACAAACACGCGCTCTTAATGAAATTAACAGTAACAACGATTATAATAAAAGGCACCTGCCCTACAGAATCACCAGCAGGACTCAGATTAAAACATTAATACATTTAAGTCCGATAGACACAGATCTTTCAAAATTTACTCCACCAATTTACACTAATTAGAACAATGTTCATAAAACCACCATTAATCAAATATAACTGACATAACTGAATCACCCCAAACCTTTTAAATATGCTTCATGACTTACATAAAAACTAGCTTTCACATAACTCATATCAAATTCTAAAACTGCTTCCAACAATTAAGACAACTTCCATGGACTGATCTTAAGCAATTCTAACATATTAAAATTATTATCAGATTTATAACTCAGCTAGGCTTCTCTTCAGTATTACTTACGGGTACGAGGTTAACATACATTTCATCCCCTGAATATAATAATAGCATATTAAATAGTCTTAAAATGGGGCCGTTTCAATTTTGCGTTGATAATTAGTGGTGAACGCGAGCAGACTGAAAAGTTCTAACAAACACAGGAGATTCATGGATCAGAAGGCGAAGTAGAACTATACTCAACTTTGAGCTACAATTAAGCTTCCGGAAAACCAGAACGCTCCAAAGGAAAGATGGAATTGCAGGACACTAACCACGTAACCATAGACACCGATGAAGGTCCTTAAAGTTCCCTCTTCCACCGTGATATCCCGATTGGAGTTAGCTCGCGTCAACCACTGCCAATTAGCTGAAACATAAACACATCAGCGGCAGAACACATTCTGGCGCATCAGATACTCCAAACATATCTGCTCAATTGGTTATAAATAAACCTTTAATTAAGCACGGTTCATTTGTGGTTCATGGTGTGGGTTCCTGTAGTCATTTCCTAGTTCATGAACCATAGGCAACGTATGAGTGGCCAAGTAAGTGGTCCCGACAGTCGGGATACCAGTTACTTTGGAATAAGGCTGGCATCTCGGACATATTCTGAGTCGATGATGATGATGATGTTTGGTTTGTGGGGCGCTCAACTGCGTGGTTATCAGCGCCCGTACAATTACCCAATCTTTGTTCAGTCCAATTTCGCCACTTTCCTGGATGATGATGAAATGATGAGGACAACACAAACACCCAGTCATCTCGAGGCAGGTGAAAATCCCTGACCCCGCCGGGAATCGAACCCGGGACCCCGTGCTCGGGAAGCGAGAACGCTACCGCGAGACCACGAGTGGCGGACCATATATATATATATATATATATTCTGAGTCGTGGTCACATTTGTGCTCATACGGCAAAGACTACCAAATCCACCGGTTAGTCCCTCAGCCGTTAGGGGTAAAACCCAATGGGACTCAGGGCAAGTAAGGCTAGCAACCTGCTTCCCTGGTACTTTAAATATGATGCTGGCAACAATCAGAGCAAAATGCCTCGGACCTTTGGAGGTGACGGAGTCCCAGATGTAAGATGGGGCTGGACGTTTTAGCTGTTAGTGACATTCGGGTAAGGGGTGAGAAAGAAGAGGAAGTGGGAGAATACAAGGTCTACCTGTCAGGAGTCAAAGCAGGAATAGCACAATGGGGTGTAGGGCTTTACATCAGGAAAGAAATGGAACCCAGCGTAGTTGCAATAAGGTATGTAAACGAACGACTGATGTGGATAGATTTGACAGTGTCTAGCAAGAAAATTAGGATTGTGTCAGTATATTCGCATTGTGAAGGGACAGATCAAGATAAGATGGATAGTTTTTATGAGGCACTCAGTGATGTAGTTGTTAGAGTAAAGGACAAGGACAGTGTTCTGCTCATGGGTGATTTTAACGCCAGGATTGGAAATCGAACAGAAGGGTATGAAAAGGTTATGGGTTAATTTGGAGAGGATATGGAGGCCAACAGGAACGGGAAACAACTCTTGGATTTCTGTGCCAGTATGGGCTTAGTAATCACAAACTCCTTATTTAAACATAAGAACATTCACCAGTATACTTGGGAAGGCAGGGGAACCAGATCTGTCATTGACTATACAATAACAGATCAGGAATTCAGGAAGGCTGTGAGGGACACACGTGTATTCAGGGGATTCTTTGATGACACTGATCATTATTTAATCTGCAGTGAAATTGGGATTGAGAGGCCGAAAGTACAGGAGGTCAGGTCCTTATGTAGGAGGATAAGAGTGGAGAAACTTCAGGATAAGGAAATCAGGCACAAGTACATAACAGCGATCTCAGAAAGGTACCAGTTAGTTGAATGTAGTCATTTACAGTCATTGGAAAAGGAATGGACAAGGTACTTGGACACAGTACTAGAAGTGGCTAAAGAATGTCTTGGAACAGTAGTGTGTAAAAGTAGGATGAAGCAAACAGTTTGGTGGAATGATACAGTCAAGGCAGCCTGTAAAAGGAAAAAGAAGGCGCATCAAAAATGGCTACATACCAGAACCCAGGTAGACAGAGAAAGTTATGTTGAAGAAAGAAACAAAGCCAAACAGATAATTGCAGCATCCAAGAAGAAATCTTGGGAAGACTTTGGAAACAAGTTGGAGACTATGGGTCAAGCTGCTGGAAAACAATTCTGGAGTGTAATTAGCAGTCTTCGAAAGGGAGGTAAGAAGGAAATGACAAGGTCAGGAAAACTGCTGGTGAATCCTGTGGATGCCTTGGGCAGATGGAGGGAATATTTTGAGGAGTTGCTCAATATAGGTGAAAGTGCGATCAGTAATGTTTCAGATGTCGAGGTACAATGGGATAGGAATGATGATGGAAATAGGATCACATTTGAGGAAGTGGAAAAAATGGTCTATAGATTGCAGTGCAATAAAGCGGCTGGGGTGGATGAAATTAAGTCGGAACTCAGCAAATACAATGGAATGTCAGGTCTTAAATGGCTACACAGGATAATTGAAATGGCCTTGGAGTCGGGACAGGTTCCATCAGACTGGACAAAAGCAGTAATCACACCAATCTTTAAACATGGAAACAGAAAAGATTGTAACAACTAAAGAGGTATCTCTTTAATCAGCGTTGTGGGTAAAATCTTCTCAGGTATTGTTGAAAGGAAAGGGCTAGTATTAGTTGAGGACCAATTGGATGAAAATCAGTGTGGGTTTAGGCCTCTTAGAGGTTGTCAGAACCAGATCTTTAGCTTACGGCAAATAATGGAGAAGTGTTATGAGTGGAACAGGGAATTGTATCTATGCTATATAGATCTAGAAAAGGCATATGACCGGGTTCCTAGGAGGAAGTTATTGTCTGTTCTACAAGATTATGGAATAGTAGGCAAACTTTTGCAAGCAATTAAAGGTCTTTACATGGATAGTCAGGCAGCAGTTAAAGTTGACGGTAAATTGAGTTCATGGTTCAGAGTAGTTTCAGGGGTAAGACAAGGCTGCAACCTGTCTCCACTGTTGTTCATATTATTTATGGATCATATGTTGAAAACAACAGACTAGCTGGGTGAGATTAAGATATGTGAACAAAAAATAAGCAGTTTTGCATATGCGGATGACTTAGTTGTGATGGCAGATTCGATTGAAAGTTTGCAAAGTAATATTTCAGAGCTAGATCAGATATGTAAGGACTATGGTATGAAGATTAGCATCTCCAAAACGAAAGTAATGTCAGTGGGAAAGAAATATAAACGGATTGAGTGCCAAATAGGAGGAACAAAGTTAGAACAGGTGGACGGTTTCAAGTACTTGGGATGCATATTCTCAGAGGATGGCAACATAGTGAAAGAACTGGAAGCGAGGTGTAGCAAAGCTAATGCAGTGAGCGCTCAGCTACGATCTACTCTCTTCTGCAAGAAGGAAGTCAGTACCAAGACTAAGTTATCTGTGCACCGCTCAATCTTTCGACCAACTTTGTTGTATGGGAGCGAAAGCTGGGTGGATTCAGGTTACCTTATCAACAAGGTTGAGGTTACGGATATGAAAGTAGCTAGGATGATTGCAGGTACTAGTAGATGGGAACAATGGCAGGAGGGTGTCCACAACGAGGAAATCAAAGAAAAACTGGGAATGGACTCTACAGATGTAGCAGTCAGAGCGAACAGGCTTAGATGGTGGGGTTATGTTACACGCATGGGAGAAGCAAGGTTACCCAAGAGACTCATGGATTCAGCAGTAGAGGGTAGGAGGAGTCGGGCCAGACCGAGGAGAAGGTACCTGGATTCGGTTAAGAATGATTTTGAAGTAATAGGTTTAACATCAGAAGAGGCACCAATGTTAGCACTGAATAGGGAATCATGGAGGAACTGTATAAGGGGGGCTATGCTCCAGACTGAACGCTGAAGACATAATCAGTCTTAAATGATGATGATGATGATGACGATGATTATGCACGGCACAAAATGAACCCAAGCAGAACTAACCTACGTGAACACTTGCCCAGTAGCGGCTCTTAAAATTTGATAAGCCTATTCTTTAGAACAAACCAATAAAATAATAACATAGAAAAAGGAAATAGGGAAAATTATTTTGGCCCGCTTTCGAACGCCAGGCACTGACTTACGCACTACTTGGTATGAACTCTAGCTACGCATTAAGCACGGCTTCATGTCTATTTGGCATGTGCAACTGGCACTCCCTTAAATGCCATCAACATATCAGGTGGTCATACCAATTACAGTGATAAGTAACTGAAACATTCAGGATAGTTTTGTGTACACTCGTATATTCTATTACCATGAACAGAACCCACCAAGGAACAATTCGACGACTCCAGTTCATTCACTTTGAGTAACATGTAACAGAAGTGAAGGAAATCTGTCCTTCAGATCTCAAGGAAATCCCAATCACCGTCGGCAGCGGATCAGCATTCCAACGGCTAAACACGCCGCAGCAGCTGCCCACGCTCCTCCGTCGTACCGACTCGGCCACTCGCTACGCTGCATACATCCACAGCGCCACAAGTCACTGTCGCTCACACAGCTGATACCCTAACTCAAGCCCCTCCAGCAGAGCGCGCGTGAAGCAGTTAAATAGCCATCCATCAAAGATGCGAAGAAAACAAGCATGAATCGAAAAGAAAATCGACTCACAACGATCGTGATGACAATCGATTGAGACTGGCGCCAACAGCGCACCAGCTCAATATTGTACTGCGTGTATCATCTGAGTTAGATCATACTGTTGATAGAGAATCTGAATGGTAACTAGAAGTAGGGCACAGAGACAAGTAGACTGGGAGCGGGAAAATGAAGCACATATCGCAATGAAATCGTGGAGGCACAGTTTGAACGTACTGAGGCGTTACTCTTGAACGATATTAGCAACAACGATGTCATGCAGCAAGGAAATCATTGAGACAAAAGCGATATGGTTTATCTAGAGGGGACAGACAGTGCCAGATGGCTCGTGATAGAAGATGTGAGCGTACCACAACATATCGAAGTGGAGGTGATTATCAGAAATCTGGACAGAGTTGATAGGGAGGTATCAGAACGCAATGATGCGGAAACGACACCGCAGACATCAAGTATGAGTTCGGTCGATCCCACACTGAGGATAAGGAAGAGGACTTCAATCTGATGGCATTTTAATGGGACTGGAGATGAAAATTGATGGACTAAAAGGGATGGAGGAGAAGATTAATGAGATGAGGACGGACATAGAAAACATCGGTGCTCAGGTATATCAGATGCGCGCGGAATACGTCATGGGCAAATCAACTCCAGGAAAACTTACATAAAGTCAACACCAAAGCATCATAAATTTAAAGATTGCATATGAGGCTAAGAAGAGATCAGAGGGCGCCAAGACGCTAGCAACTTTGGCAAGAAGAGTAGCGGCTGAAGCACAGTAAAGGCACAGAAACGCAAGGACGAGAGACTGTCATCAATTTGAACAAGAAGATCGAAAGTGTGGAAAAGCGGCAAAATGGCGCGGATTAGCGCATCGACACGAAAATACGTGAAGCCACTGATCATGCGACAGCGGTATAAGGAGAAGAAACTGAATGAGGTGCTAAGGAAACAATTTCAAATGCGGCCAAGCGCGAACGCAACAGAACCGGAAACAACTTCAGACGACATGGATGACTGCATACCGTTGCCAGCGAGCAGATGACATGTAGAGATGAACGATGCATTTTCTCGAAGCCGTGGAGGCAGCACAGATGAGGGTATGTGGGACAACGGCATCCAAAAGACTGATAATTTCCGTAGGACGGAAGTTGTCAACGAAACGCCATTCGATTTTCAACACTTCTTACAAATCCGAAAATTCCAAGTTTTCCGAAATGAAGGTAATTTTACTTGCCCACACACTTGGATATCGCAATGTGACCTCTCTTTACCTCCAAATTCGCCTTCAAATTACAAATTGGACTTTATTTGCAGGCACTTGCAAAGGTCAGTCGTGGAGAAAACGCGCGGAATATCAGCGACGTGTAGGAGTTGTCAGGAGTTCAAGGACAGCTTCCTAAATATCTACTGGTCCAAGGAGGTACAAGAGCGCATCAAGTACGAGATGATTGTTGGCAAAGATTTTGCGAGTTCAGGGTACAAAAGCCAATTCAACTTCCTTGATGCAATGATTGACAAAAAAAAAAAAAAAATGGCTCTGAGCACTATGCGACTTAACTGCTGAGGTCATCAGTCGCCTAGAACTTGAAACTAATTAAACCTAACCAACCTAAGGACATCACACACATCCATGCCCGAGACAGGATTCGAACCTGCGACCGTAGCTGTCACGCGGTTCCAGACTGAAGCGCCTTTAACTGCATGGCCACACCGGCCGGCAATGATTGACAAGAACCAGTATATTGATATACCACGCTCTACCGTCTGTGGTGCATGTTGTGCATGTCAGGATGTGGCTGAGGTGGAAGTGGGGTCTAAAGAATAACAAGGGTTAATTTTTCTACTCCGGTCGGCAAACTGCTTCCCGTTTATTGAGAAAACTTTCACTGATTGACCTAGCCGGGGTACATTATGTGAGTTTAGCGGCCCTAAGGCGCAAACAGATTGAGCAGGGGCTCGAAAAGTGCACGGAGGCAACCGGCCAATGCGTCTGATCTCGTCGGGGGCCTGTCAATAAAAGAGAGTGATCCACACGCCTCGTTCGCGCCGCTCAACGCGGTGGGCGCTCACACGTGATCTTCTGGACCTTTCCGATTGGCTGCTGTAGGAGCTCTGCCTAGGCAAGCGACGCTTCCCTAAGCGTCACCCCGTCAGCAGAAAGGTTGTTTGTTCGTCGAGCACGTGAACAAGCCGTGGGATAGCGGCACATACTGGAAAAATCTGGTGTGTTGCCAATCCAGGGCCCATTCGCAACGGATTAATCTGAGATGTACCCTTTACCCTGTGGCTCCTTCAAGATGCAATTTCCACTCGCACACTCTACAGAAGTCAGATCGGCGCTCCTAACCTTCTAAAGAGAAATGCCTGAAAGACTTTGAGCAATACATATCTTCTGTAAGGAAATGACACAAAAATACACAAAATTTCTTACATAACAAGTGGGATACTTGGGTACTGGAGTAGCGCTAGTTAGTGTAAGAAAAACATGAAAATAACAAAAATTCTTATATCCGTTGCAAAATTCTGAGAAATCACAATGGCACTTTTAGTTATTTCTGGGTTCTTTTCGGAATGTGAAGTTACCTCTTAAGGATAGGATTCGCTAGTGAAATTGCTATACAAAGTTTAAGATTGATATCGACTTGGCAGAATGGCTGAGAGCCACGCCTATTCAACTTGAATAATTATCCGTTAGAATGTTGCTAGGTACAGTCAAGGCTGTTGCATGTGTGCTGTTGCATGTGAAATGCAGTGATGTGTATTGTTGTAGAGGAAATATGGGGCTCGCAAGAGCTGTAACGCACAATACCGTAAACTGTGATGACTGCTGTCTGCACCGCTCGCTGTTGACAAATAAGATAACTCTCGTTCTATCTGGATTCACCTTTGCCAATCAAACTCTCCCTGTGCTTTGATAAAGTCTAGGAGTCCTATTCGCCCCTAGTCTAACTATTGGCGTGGTACACTGCTCAGATAACCAGTCCACCGCGATGCCACTCAAAAATTCCATCGCAGGCGTTTAACTATAACTCTGTCCGTTCATACCGCACAATAAGTGTGGCGGACAACACAGTGAACAACGCTTAATCACAAGGACTCAATATAGAGTCGCACTCCGATTCGCTCTCGACAGGGGTGCTCTCCCAGTCAAGTACTGAGGCGAGACTTGTTCCTCGCTCTCTGAGTACACGTACGAGTGCGCACGCTCTCCTTACGTGTTCTCGCTCCAAGAGTGACAACAGAACGGCCCCTCTCCACGCCAGTCGTGAAGGGGTATATACACTCCTGGAAATTGAAATAAGAACACCGTGAATTCATTGTCCCAGGAAGGGGAAACTTTATTGACACATTCCTCGGGTCAGATACGTCACATGATCACACTGACAGAACCACAGGCACATAGACACAGGCAACAGAGCATGCACAATGTCGGCACTAGTACAGTGTATATCCACCTTTCGCAACAATGCAGGCTGCTATTCTCCCATGGAGACGATCGTAGAGATGCTGGATGTAGTCCTGTGGAACGGCTTGCCATGCCATTTCCACCTGGCGCCTCAGTTGGACCAGCGTTCGTGCTGGACGTGCAGACCGCGTGAGACGACGCTACATCCAGTCCCAAACATGCTCAATGGGGGACAGATCCGGAGATCTTGCTGGCCAGGGTAGTTGACTTACACCTTCTAGAGCACGTTGGGTGGCACGGGATACATGCGGACGTGCATTGTCCTGTTGGAACAGCAAGTTCCCTTGCCGGTCTAGGAATGGTAGAACGATGGGTTCGATGACGGTTTGGATGTACCGTGCACTATTCAGTGTCCCCTCGACGATCACCAGTGGTGTACGGCCAGTGTAGGAGATCGCTCCCCACACCATGATGCCGGGTGTTGGCCCTGTGTGCCTCGGTCGTATGCAGTCGTGATTGTGGCGCTCACCTGCACGGCGCCAAACACGCATACGACCATCATTGGCACCAAGGCAGAAGCGACTCTCATCGCTGAAGACGACACGTCTCCATTCGTCCCTCCATTCACGCCTGTCGCGACACCACTGGAGGCGGGCTGCACGATGTTGGGGCGTGAGCGGAAGACGGTCTAACGGTGTGCGGGACCGTAGCCCAGCTTCATGGAGACGGTTGCGAATGGTCCTCGCCGATACCCCAGGAGCAACAGTGTCCCTAATTTGCTGGGAAGTGGCGGTGCGGTCCCCTACGGCACTGCGTAGGATCCTACGGTCTTGGCGTGCATCCGTGCGTCGCTGCGGTCCGGTCCCAGGTCGATGGGCACGTGCACCTTCCGCCGACCACTGGCGACAACATCGATGTACTGTGGAGACCTCACGCCCCACGTGTTGAGCAATTCGGCGGTACGTCCACCCGGCCTCCCGCATGCCCACTATACGCCCTCGCTCAAAGTCCGTCAACTGCACATACGGTTCACGTCCACGCTGTCGCGACATGCTACCAGTGTTAAAGACTGCGCTGGAGCTCCGTATGCCACGGCAAACTGGCTGACACTGACGGCGGCGGTGCACAAATCCTGCGCAGCTAGCGCCATTCGACGGCCAACACCGCGGTTCCTGGTGTGTCCGCTGTGCCGTGCGTGTGATCATTGCTTGTACAGCCCTCTCGCAGTGTCCGGAGCAAGTATGGTGGGTCTGACACACCGGTGTCAATGTGTTCTTTTTTCCATTTCCAGGAGTGTATTTAGGGCTCTTCCATTACTCCTTCATCTCAAGGCGTCAGGAATATCGTCTGCCAATCAGCATTGCTCTTCTAAAACGGGAGAATGACGTTTCGTTAAAGGCGACCAATCCAGAAATCTGTAACATCGGCGTTTGGCGTTTGCTGTCTCCCTGTGAAAACCTCTGAAACTGCATGCTATGTTTGTAAAGAATGCGTAGGCTGGGCGCTCCCACACAATGTAGCGGAATTTGCTTTTAAGCCGAACACAGGCTCATTCTCCCCATTCACTCGGGCAAATGCTGTCCGCTTCATGGGCGGTCGCCATCCGACGTAGATAGGCTGAATCGTCCTCTGAAGGGACCTGCCTCTCGGCGTGCGGTCCGCCTCTCCCGAACTAAAAGCTCTTGTGACCGTCGTGTCTTGAATGTGTAAGTGTACGCCAGCCTCAAGTATCTCAGCCCCGTTACGCACTTGTTATTTGCGTATCGTTTACATGAATTCATACAACATTCGCTTTATGTTATCGAGTTTGGGTTCGAATGACACGTCTTGATGTACGGAATATGATTGTGAGGGCAGAATATGTAAGCAATGAAGGTCAGAAGACCATGACGCCTTACAACTGGTTAATCATATGTCACCGTTAGACCAAACTTCCGTCAGTATATCAAGTATTAGCTGACAGGTGTAATGTCGAGCTCAGTACATTCCGTAACACTCTTTACGAATTCGCATTCTGAGCAGAGACTATCAGAGGACACAAAAGAAACTCTGACATATATGTGGCAGGCCCTATATCATGTCCGCAACATAGCAATTATAACAATAGGAGCGCAAAGTGTACGAAATGGAACGCTTTATGGAAACCATTCGCGGTCGGGAGATTTTATGACTAATGAAATGGAGCAACGAAGGGACTCGAACCGCTATGGTTAAGTACTACGCAATAGAGTCTGGAATGAAAGAAGAAATGAAGGCTATGGACCACAAAACAATGGTTGACGAAACCATGGATCCGGTTTCAATGACAACAGAAGATGTGGGCGTATGAACAACGGAGGAAATGGAATTGGAGGTCATTTCGAGGAAATTAAGATTCGGGGACCGAAAGCAGGACAGGGGCGCGAGGAAATGTCAACCAACGTCAGTGACTAGTTGAATATGCAGAAGAGGCACAAAAACCATCTGCAATCGAACTCGGACCTTGCCTCACCAATGTCATTAGATACGATGATCTTGAAGAAACGTTGCTGCACGAAAGAGCGGGGTTCACTCATAATGATGTGCATCCACTCATTAAGGTAACCAAAGGAGGAAAGGAAGTTGGAGCAATTCTGGACAGTGGCAGTGAGATTTCAGCCATCGCAGAAGATACTTATAGACAGTCTAAGAAACTGTAAGACTGGGTGGAACTATCGGTGAAGAGATTAAGAATAAAAGGAGCAATAGTAGGAAAGGTAACTGAAGTGAATATGCAGAACAGGCTAGAGCTACTTTGTCAACGTCACCTGTAGGTGAGAAACTTCCTGATTGTGCCAAAACTGACAACTAAGCTGATTATCAGGACCGATTTTCTAAGTGAGTACAAAGCAATACTACATGTAGGTCGTGGTACAGCGACATTAAATAAGTATAAAAGCATCATGCTTCGGTGCATTGATCGGGCGACGTGGGCGCAAGTGCCGGCGAGGTGCCTTAAGATCTGCTTACATCCAGAAGACTGGGATTTCCTAAAGTCTGATTCAGTGCCGGGAGATAAAAGGTATTGCCAAAGTGACACAGTGGACTCTGAGGGCAAGATTTGTCATGCGATATAGGAGAGGGTTTGTGGTATTGACAATATTACCGAACAGGATAGGGCAGATGTACAGATCTGCCACTTAACAACATTGAAAGGTTCCTACCTAAGAGAGGAGCCATCAATAATTTCCAGAATGCATTCCATGTCAAAGAACATCAGAAGTTCTTCATCCCACCTTATCCCATTCCAATCGCATACAGAGAGAAAGTCCGAAGAGAAGTACGGAGGATGATGGAAGAAGGGATCATAGACTCTGGTGTGTCCACAAGCAATAATCCGTTTGAGGTAGTTGAAACGAAGGATGGGTCGATACGTCTCTTACTTGAGGCAAATCAACACGACAATCTTGCCAGAAACAGACCATCTGCAAAAGCTGGAAGATCTCTTGAAAAGATTTCATGGTGAAAAGTGTTTTCGTCAATTGATCTCCGTTCAAGTTTCTGGGAAATTGAATTACAACCTTCGTGTAGTCAGTACACGGTTTTCGTAGATGAAGGACGCTGCTGTCAGTTTCGGCGATTGTCCTTTGGCCTCAATATACCAGCAGCAGCATTCTTTAGGGGGTTGAACGGAATTTTGACGGAAAGGCTGAAGAACAAAATCTCGTGCTATGTTGTTGATACCCTCATTGCAAAGCCCTATTCGTATGAATACAACAAGGTACTTGGCGAACTGCTAGGAGCACTAAGACGACATGGTGTCACAATTAATTAGGAAAAATCTTGTTTCGGAACGAGGAAGGTGGATTTTCTTGGGCACGTGATTTCGGCAGAAGGGATAGCACTTAATCCGGAAAAACTCGAAGCAACTGTCCAATTCCCGAGACCACAAACCAGGAAGAATCAGAGAGGGTTCCTGGTAGTCGTATATTTTTATAAGAAGTTTATTAGAACTATGGAGAATGGCACTCCAAGGCTTTTTGCCTTAACAGGAAAGAAGAAGCCTTGGATATGGGATGACGCAGAGGATCATGAAATCAATTCGCTTAAACAGTCCCTTCTGGAGGCATCTGTCCTAGCTCACCCTGACTTAACAGCGGTGTTTTTGCATGTGGATTGATGCAGCGAAAACATATCTTGGCGTAGTAATAGTCCAACAAATTATGGAAAAGGGCACATATGGGAGCCAGGTCCTTACAAAGTGCGAAAGCAGTTACTCAGTAACTGAGTTGGAGGCATTGGCTACCATGTGGGCTTTCTAAAAATTCTAATATTTCCTGCTCGGACGCAAGACCCATGACTGTACAGATCACAGAGCGTTGGAATTTTAGCTGTTGGGCAAATTGGGACACGATAGGCTGACATGGTGGGTTCTATTCTTCCAGCAATCTGAGTTCAGCATCACACATGTTCTGGGAATAACCAAGGTAATTGCGGATGCACTCCCACGTTCACCGATTGAGAGACCAGATGCAAAGGGAGAAGATGCGGATGATAGTCGTTTTAGTCTATTCTACTATGGGAAGTCGCTTTCGAGAACTTCATGAATGCATCATTACGGGATATAAGAAGAAAGCAGGATAAAGATCCGTAACTGAGGCAGCTGAAAGAACGTTGGAAGAACCGCCAGGAAGTGGAATTACGAATGCTCTACCTTGTAAGGAAGAGGATCTTGTTCCACCGACGAAACGCAACAAGCACTATATGGAGCCTTTGTATACCAGATGAGTTAAATTAATAAGTTAATCTGGTACATCCACTTAAGTTATTGTCACTTTGGACCACGGAAATGCTTGCTTAAATTGAAAGATCTGTGTCATTTTAAGGACATGGAAAGACGCATAAGGAAGGTTCTATTCATATGCAGGGCCTGTCAGAAGGCAAAACCAGACAGCCAGACAATGAAGGTACACCTCCATCAAATCACTCCAAACAAGCTGCGACACATGGCGGCCGAGAACTTAATGGGACCGCTCCTGGTCACTCGACGTGGTTTCCGGCGTATTTTAGTAGTCGTTGAATTAATATCTAAGTTTGCTACATTTACTCCGTTACGACGAGCCATGGCAATCACGACGAGCCATGGCCATGGCAAAGTGTTAACAAAGGACTTCCTAGCGCAACTAGGCAGGGTGGACAAAATTATTACAGATAACGGGGCCCAATTCAGGTCAAAACGATGGAAGGACACTCTGGAGAGATGTAGGGTGGCACCCATTTACATATGGGGACTTCACCCGAGTTCGAACCCTGCCATTTGGTGGATGAAGTAAAAGTGTTGTTAATAAAATTTCTCTATTTAAACTAGACTAAACTGCATGTGACTGCTTTAGTCTTTAATAAAACTTGCATCTGACTGCGTGTTTAACTGAACTGAACTTTATCTGACTGCATGACAATATTGTTGGAAAATTAATATTCAAAATACACATCTGACTGAATGAAAGTTTAGTGGTAAAAATAAATGAAAGTCACCAACCTGCATCTGACTGCGTCTGTGGACTTAGCTCGTGCACTCCTTCCCGTTTAGCCGATAATAAAACTTATATTCAACTACGCCGTAGTGCAATAGCATAAAATTGTCATTCTAGATAACTTTACTCATTTTGGCCCTGTTTGTTACTTGATAAAAATTCTGTCCTGATCTGAATAATTTGCCAACTGTGCAATGGCATATAGATTATTTTACTCTGATAAGTGAAATTATTAGCTTTACTCATGGGAACTTTACTTTAATGTACCTTTTGGTTCAATGCAAGCACAGGATGCGGAGAACGACATAAGGTGTGAGATGAAACTCTAATATTATCTGTTGTTGTGTTGTTGTGGTCTTCAGTCCTGAGACTGGTTTGATGCAGCTCTCCATGCTACTCTATCCTGTGCAAGCTTCTTCATCTCCCAGTACCTACTGCAACCTACATCCTTCTGAATCTGCTTAGTGTATTCATTTCTTGGTCTCCCCCTACGATTTTTACCCTCCACGCTGCCCTCCAATACTAAATTGGTGATCCCCTGATGCCTCAGAACATGTCCTACCAACCGATCCCTTCTTCTGGTCAAGTTGTGCCACAAACTCCTCTTCTCCCCAATCCTATTCAGTACCTCCTCATTAGTTGTGTGATCTACCCATCTAATCTTCAGCATTCTACTGTAGCACCACATTTCGAAAGCTTCTATTCTCTTCTTGTCCAAACTATCTACCGTCCATGTCTCACTTCCATCCATGGCTACACTCCATACAAATACTTTCAGAAACGACTTCCTGACACTTAAATCTATACTCAATGTTAACAAATTTCTCTTCTTCAGAAACGCTTTCCTTGCCATTGCCAGTCTACATTTTATATCCTCTCTACATCGTACATCATCAGTTATTTTGCTCCCCAAATTGCAAAACTCCATTACTACTTTAAGTGTCTCATTTCCTAATCTAATACCCTCATCATCACCCGACTTAATTCGACTACATTCCATTATCCTCGTTTTGCTTTTGTTGATGTTCATCCTATATCCTTCCTTCAAGACACCATCCATTCCGTTCAACTGCTCTTCCAAGTCTTTTGCTGTCTCTGACAGAATTACAATGTCATCGGCGAACCTCAAAGTTTTTATTTCTTCTCCATGGATTTTAATACCTACCCCTAATTTTTCTTTTGTTCCTTTACTGCTTGCTCAATATACAGATTGAATAACATCGGGGAGAGGCTACAACCCTGTCTTGCTCCCTTCCCAACCACTGCTTCCCTTTCATGTCCCTCCACTCTTATAACTGCCATCTGGTTTCTGTACAAATTGTAAATAGCCTTTCGCTCCCTGTATTTTACCTCTGCCACCTTTAGAATTTGAAAGAGAGTATTCCAGTCAACATTGTCAAAAGCTTTCTCTAAGTCTACAAACGCTAAATACGTAGGTTTGCCTTTCCTTAATCTTTCTTCTAAGATAAGTCGTAAGGTCAGTATTGCCTCACGTGTTCCAGTATTTCTACGGAATTCAAACTGATCTTCCCCGAGGTCGGCTTCTACTAGTTTTTCCATCCGTCTGTATAGAATTCGTGTTAGTATTTTGCAGCTGTGGCTTATTAAACTGATTGTTCGGTAATTTTCACATCTGTCAGCACCTGCTTTCTTTGGGATTGGAATTATTATATTCTTCTTGAAGTCTGAGGGTATTTCGCCTGTTTCATACATCTTGCTCACCAGATGGTAGAGTTTTGTCAGGACTGGCTCTCTCAAGGCCGTCAGTAGTTCCAATGGAATGTTGTCTACTCCGGGGTTCTTGTTTCGACTCAGGTCTTTCAGTGCTCTGTCAAACTCTTCACGCAGTATCGTATCTCCCATTTCATCTTCATCTACCTCCTGTTCCATTTCCATAATATTGTCCTCAAGTACATCGCCCTTGTATAGACCCTCTATATACTCCTTCCACCTTTCTGCTTTCCCTTCTTTGCTTAGAACTGGGTTTCCATCTGAGCTCTTGATGTTCATACAAGTGGTTCTCTTATCTCCAAAGGTCTCTTTAATTTTCCTGTAGGCAGTATCTATCTTACCCCTAGTGAGATAAGCCTCTACATCCTTACATTTGTCCTCTAGCCATCCCTGCTTAGCCATTTTGCACTTCCTGTCGATCTCATTTTTGAGACGTTTGTATTCCTTTTTGCCTACTTCATTTACTGCATTTTTATATTGTCTCCTTTCATCAATTTAATTCAATATTTCTTCTGTTACCCAAGGATTTCTACTAGCCCTCGTCTTCTTACCTACTTGATCCTCTGCTGCCTTCACTACTTCATCCCTCAGAGCTACCCATTCTTCTTCTACTGTATTTCTTTCCCCCATTCCTGTCAATTGTTCCCTTATGCTCTCCCTGAAACTCTGTGCAACCTCTGGTTCTTTCAGTTTATGCAGGTCCCATCTCCTTAAATTCCCACCTTTTTGTAGTTATTTCAGTTTTAATCTACAGGTCATAACCAATTGATTGTGGTCAGAGTCCACATCTGCCCCTGGAAATGTCTTACAATTTAAAACCTGGTTTTTAAATCTTTGTCTTACCATTATATAATCTATCTGATACCTTTTAGTATCTCCAGGTTTCTTCCATGTATACAACCTTCTATCATGATTCTTAAACCAAGTGTTAGCTATGATTAAGTTGTGCTCTGTGCAAAATTCTACCAGGCGGCTTCCTCTTTCATTTCTTAGCCCCAATCCATATTCACCTACTACGTTTCCTTCTCTCCCTTTTCCTACACTCGAATTCCAGTCACCCATGACTATTAAATTTTCGTCTCCCTTCACTATCTGAATAATTTCTTTTATTTCATCATACATTTCTTCAATTTCTTCGTCATCTGCAGAGCTACTTGGCATATAAACTTGTACTACTGTAGTCGGTGTGGGCTTCGTATCTATCTTGGCCACAATAATGCGTTGACTATGCTGTTTGTAGTAACTTACCCGCGTTCCTATTTTCCAATTCATTATTAAACCTACTCCTGCAATATCCCATTATCTAAAATATATTTATTGTTCGAACTTTTAAGGCACATGTGAAAAACTAAAAAAACTCTTCTATAGCATGGATTTACGAGAAAGTTTCACAAAACGCTTATTGCATCAACAATGGGATTTCTATCTAGCTTTTAGACAATATTTAACCAAAGAAAACCTGTTTTATTAATTATTCTTCCTAGTTTCCCCAGGTATGTGCCGAGTTTCGCTCAATATATAGCTTATTATGAGCGTAGCGCCAATTCTTTGATGCTGTCACGACCCGGCTGCCTCCTGCAGGCATCTAGCTCCGACTCGAAACACGTCTGCTGTCTCTCCGCATCTCCTCACCACTACTCAAACTTTTACCGCGTGCACATAGCTCTGTTAGCTGTCAAAGATCTTACTACTCGAAGATGTACTACTCGTCCAACCTTGCGGTTGGGAACTATTGACATTTTTCACTGGCTCTATCCAGATCGAATCTCAGCACATACCTTTCAGAAGGACCTGAGGATTGTGTGTCGTATCTACTGTCATCGACAGCACATCATATGGGACATGATGTTGATGTTCAATTCTCTTGGCGCTGATAACTGTGTTGAACAGAGAGCCAAGAGAGAAAGTATGGGATCTACTAGAATTTCCCTTGCGGAAACAGATTCCACACCAAGAGATAACCGGGTTGGCGCCGTAAAGGATTCGGGAAGATGGAAGGAGCGAGAACACAAGAAGGCTCTGGTCCATGAATTTCGCGTTGGACAGAAGGTTCTCGTCAAATCGTTTAGGCTCTCCAACAAACAGAAGAAACAGTGCCAGAAGTTCTTCAACGTGTATAATGGAACTCTTCGGATACGCCGTGTCGCGCACGAGAACGCATATGAGCTGGGATTCCAAAGATCCGGACGTTCGGCAGGAATGCATCACACATCGCACATTAAACACTTCACTGAATAAAGTTGGAAGTCACGGCAGCAACAGTTACAGCAGGAAGAAGGAGAAGAGAACAGAAGGGGGAACATACAGTGGCAATTTCTTATTCTGATCAAGCCACAGGTAGTTTAATGGATGTTGGCTGCCAGACATGAACGTAGTTGTATAAGTTTTGTTTATTATAGTAGGGTTAAAGACAACAATAATTTCTTTAGATTTTTTGTGATTCACTATGGTAATTAGCACAGGGTTTCCTCCTGTTACTGCAAGTAGTAAGAGTTTGGCATTGAGAGAATATCGCTGTACAAGTATTTCTTCGTCACATAAAAACAAGTTTATATATATATATATATATATATATATATATATATATATATATATATATATATAAGTTTATGAACCATGGACCTTGCCGTTGGTGGGGAGGCTTGCGTGCCTCAGCGATACAGATGGCCGTACCGTAGGTGCAACCACAACGGAGGGGTATCTGTTGAGAGGCCAGACAAACATGTGGTTCCTGGAGAGGGGCAGCAGCCGTTTCAGTAGTTGCAGGGGCAACAGTCTGGATGATTGACTGATCTGGCCTTGTAACATTAACCAAAACGGCCTTGCTGTGCTGTTACTGCGAACGGCTGAAAGCAAGGGGAAACTACAGCCGTAATTTTTCCCGAGGACATGCAGCTCTACTGTATGCATGGAGAGCTGCATCAAACCAGTCTCAGGACTGAAGACCGCAACAACAACAACAGATCTCTAGATGGTCATTCCAGAGCTAACTAATTATAATTGTTGAGAGTATAACTGTGCCGATTTCATGACGGACACTTCGTTGTTTATTTGAGTTCCATTTCGCATGAATTAATATGATCTCATAGCATTATTGCAGTTAGAACGGATCGACAGAATCAGCTGTCACAAAAACGATAGAATTTTGTGTCTTTGAGTCCGAAACAAGTGCATGAATATTGGGGACGGAAATCTTCTCCTAACATCTTGGAGTTCAGCTACAATCGAATTTCTTCTCTTTACTGAGTGCGCTTCCCAGAAAACGCCCTTGTACGAACCGCAATACAATTCGCAGTATAGTGTGTGAGAGAGGGGTCGTTGAGATTAGTTTGCGAGACTCATGGAGATAATTGCCGGATGGTCGTGTATTGCCCACGCGAGAGGCGTGTTGACTTTCTTGCGTGTTTTCGCCATGGTTTTTTATCACTGCCCAGTGCAGTGTGTCTTTTCTGGGGCTGATTACTGTCATCGCCAGTGGCACGATGTATTTCTGGTGTGTTTTTCGTCATAGGTTGTAGCCTTTGATGCGAAGTTTCCCGCTAATGGAATATTTTATTCGAATGTGGTTACACAGATGAGCTATCACGTCTTATGCGATTGTTGTCCACTTTGGATATTCGCTTGTGGTTTTCACATGTAGTTTTCCGCACTATTTTGCGATGACATCCATGTGGGCTTTCGCATGTGGTTCGCGAGTGACTGAATGGTAAATCTAAGGCGATAGATTGTACTACGTGGTGTAAGCACAGAATGTGCGGTCACTTTGGTATGTTTTCGCAGAGTGAGTGAGGCACACCATCAATTTGTGAGAAAGAGAGGAATGGTAGAAATGTAGCTTTTCAGTCAAATATCTATAATACTTTGTGTTTTTTTATGTTTGTTTCAACAGATGGAATGGAAAATTTGTACACCAACCTGAGAAATTTTTCTGTCAGTTCAGCAAAAATAGAATTTCGCAGCAGTACTGTTTTGCCCACATTACACAGAGAGCAGGCTAGTTACGTCTGCACTCGTCGAGATTCATGCCATATCCCAGCATTAGTGTCACCATAACGACTAAGTAATGTGGAAGTAATCTATAATACCTTCAGTAGTTTGTATGTCTTTTATAGTAATTGAGTTGCGTGAATAAGTAGTAGACATAGATGGCGTGAGAGGGACTGAAGTAAATGTGGAGTCTAAGCCAGCTTAGTACTCTGAGTTGTACAAAAGGTTCTGGAAAATTAACAAACACTATCATACATTACAACATCACGACCTCACCACTACTTAAGATTGTAAAGATCTAGACAAAGAAATGTAATAATTAAAATTTATTGCTGTAACACAATCTAAGAATAATTGAAGAATAGAATCAGCTTTTATTTTTGTCAAAAGAGCTCTGTAAACCATTTTATTTTTTTGGAGTAATCATGTAAAGCAATCCTGTACAATTTTGTTACAACTTTCTCTGTATTTATCCTCTTAACATATTTGTAAAAACACAGCACTAAGCCCACATTGTGCAGACTACGGGAGCTGAGTGGCTGGCAATGTATCAGGCAGTTGGAGAGGACACTGACACTGGCGTGGCTACTGCAGCTGGCAGTCATGGTGCACCTCGTAAAGCAGGGCAGTCAGGGTCGTTAGCCAGCCCTGTTAGATGCAGGAGGCGCAGCTGGCTGCAGTCAGCACTGACCCACTTTGCGATAGCAGGGCAACTGGTCGACATGACATTATTGGGCTAAGTGAATGGAGGCAGGTGCATGCGAGCCTCTGCGCGCCATGTGATGTCAAACAGCTGGTGCCCTGGTGGCAAGCGACTACTTTCGCCGCCACTTCGGGCTTCCAAGATCCCGTGGGCCCTACCGATGGATGGAAGGGCAAGGGAGGCCAAAGTGGTGATGATGCAGAGTCCTGAATGAAGGTACGTACGTGTCAGGAGACATGGGACGACGCAGACAGCGACAGCAGGTAGTGATTCACCTCAAACCTGTGTCCATATGCAGCCCAGTTCATCCCATGAACTTCTTCGCCGATGGCAATGTATTGCAGACTGACACGTCATCCAAGGCAGTCAGTTATTGAGACACCAGTGATTGCTGTCCACACAGAATGAGGAGGTCCTGCCACACTGAGGCTGCTGCCTGTATTGTGCGTGCCGAGTAAAAGGGGTAACCCAAGTTGGCAAACTCATCCCGCATAGCTGACACATCTAAGCTGATACATGACATGTGTAGTGCTGTGTTTATTCGTGGGACAATTGTAAACTGAAAAAACTGGACTCCATAAAGACGTTTGAGAAAGGAGCTGCTGGAGGTAGTTTTGGTTTCATTAATTTGTTTTGTATGTGCCTTGCTATTTTCAATTTTACAAGTTTACATGTATTTTCTGAGTTTTCGTATGAAGTTTTATTTTTTATTAGTGAACTCATATATTATTTTTCGGCTTTTGTAAAGATGCACTTGTTTATTGTCATTTATATGTTGTTTTGATGCGTTGTCACTTACATCTTTGACTAAAGGAACAGACTGACACATTTTAAAGAAATAAGCTGACCAGAAGACACATGCCACAAGATCACTATTATTCTTTTGTATTGGGTGAATGAGCGAACATTTGTGATCCATGTTCTGTCAAGGAATGAATGCAGGCATGTGTATAGTTGAAAAGGGGTAGTAATTTTCGATAGGGCTGGGAATCCTCATGACAACAATATTATATCCTGTTTAGGGAAATAACTTTCTCTGGCCACAATTTCAGGATGAATGAATAGATAAATGTCAGCATGACCCTGTAACCGTTTAGTAATTGTCGTATGACCTCTGGTTGAATGTTATAAAGACAGGGTATAACATTGTGCTGGGGTTTATGGTGAACAAAGATCGATACATGTTTATTTATTTGATAATGATCCAACTAAAGTGTCATAATTTATTCTGTTCCATGTCACACTAACCATTTTATAGTATGACACTCCCCAAGAACAAATTTGAGAGGAAGGGGGAAGTCATGAGAGATTGCTGGGTGCTCTCACTTTTGATATGGTGTCATGCTGCGTAATGTTCACAGGGAAGGTTATTTTTATTACCTTGTTGCTATATTTGATACAATATGACCTCATTCATATGATGAAATGCTTGGTAGTAGTTAACGTTTTTGCTTGTGTGCTCTAATGAAGGCATAGTGGTACGCTTTACCTGCGTCCGAAAGAAGAAGGTGCGGCGTTAACTGGCAACAGTAAAAGCGCACAGTGGCTGAGAGCCGAGGGGAGCTTTTTTCTGGGGAACCTGGGTGAAAACGTTTGCTGACAGCCAAGTCGCCCGGCCTCATTGTGCAGACACATTGGGTGGCGCTGGCCGAGGAGTCGCTGCAGCTATGAGCAGGGCATTGTAAGATCTGAGGGCCACCAATAAAGCAGAGTATGGGCCCTTGATAGGTAAAAGTAGATGCGATGGCAGAGGGTTTCTGCGAGTTCCGTGGGACAGGGCAGTGACGATCAGGCGTGCAGGCTTTGTTAAAAAACATATTTGTGAGGGCAAGAGGCTGTTAGTGAGTTTATGGCCGTTCTTTGGAAAGTTTGAAATGGACGCAACAGTGAAGATAATGATCTTTTTATGGGGGGTGTAGTTCCATCAAAGCCATGCTTTTAGCAAAGACACGGCGTTATCGTGTGGGAAAGAGGGCGTGAAACTGAATCTGCTTTCCTTTTCTCCCAATTAAGTTTTAAAGTCGCTGGTTGGTGAAATCTGTGTATGCAGAACAGGGGGACGGTCTCCCAGCTTCGAATGCCGAGCTCACTCCTGATTGGCTTGTGCTAAAGTAGGTGCAGTCTAAACGTGCAAATTTGCTTTCTTTTATGGGGGGTGTAGTTCCATCAAAGCCATGCTTTTAGCAAAGACACGACGTTATCGTGTGGGAAAGAGGGCGTGAAACTGAATCTGCTTTCCTTTTCTCCCAATTAAGTTTTAAAGTCGCTGGTTGGTGAAATCTGTGTATGCAGAACAGGGGGACGGTCTCCCAGCTTCGAATGCCGAGCTCACTCCTGATTGGCTTGTGCTAAAGTAGGTGCAGTCTAAACGTGCAAATTTGCTTTCTTTTATTTATTTCTTTGCATATTGTACCTCCTGGTTGTTTCAAGAAAATGTGATTAAATGTATTGCATCGTCAAATTATACTTTACACCTGAAAATCAAGTTTCAGTGGAGGCATGCACACACCCACTGTAGCCGCTCTCTGCGATTTGTACATTTGCGATTTGTACATTTGCGATTTGCACATTCGTGACTCTGATCGTCGTTTCTATCCCTTTGAAGCTATTGTAACACTGAGGGTCGAAGACAATGTTGATATAGGTGCTGACCTTATTCATTAGACGTCTCAAATATATGATCTCGAAAAAAAGAAGGGTGAAAAAGTGGTTATAGCGGCACTTAGCCACAGGAGGTCAACGAAAGACAATGCACAGCACAGTTACTGTCCTCGAAGTTAGTGTAGATGGAAGCAAGGTGAGATGAACGGGAAATTAGATAATTTTGCTCATAAGGCACCACTGAAGAGTGAAGTTACTGAAGGGGCAACAAAACAGGCCGAGTTTCAGGAGTCATGTTTTCAAGTGGCCGCAATTCTGAAGTGCATTACAGGAAATTAGATTTTCGAGTTTCACGCCATAGAGAATTTAATATTGACAATGTACATACGTTTAACTTTGGCTTCAAACCTATACTTCACCCTCAGTCATGCGAGGTACGGTATTTAGTTGCGTAATCCACGTGGAGATACTTTGACCACCATTTTGTGCTGCATAGGCTCATTCGTTTAACGAATAAAAGTTTTCTACCTTAAATTTAAGATTCATCTTTTATTATTAACCTAAGATATGAATGAAAAATAATTTTTTGCCGAAAAATGTTGAGTATGAGTATAAAATAAGGCTTCGGGGCCGGAAAACCATTGTAAACGGTAAGTTTGGCAATGACATTGTAAATCTGCCAGAAAAGGTAACGTGTTGCAATTATCAATTACATGAAACTGATAGGGTACTGGACAGAGGTCGTAAGGTGAATATCAAAAGTAAATCAAGGGTAATGGTGTGTGCTCGAATTACATCAGTAGGTACTGTGGGTTCAAAATGGTTCAAATGGCTCTGAGCACTATGGGACTTAACTTCTGAGGTCATCAGTCCCCTAGAATTTAGAACTACTTAAACGTAGCTAATCTAAGGACATCACATACATCCATGCCCGAGGCAGGATTCGAACCTGCGACCGTAGCGGTCGCACGGTTCCAGACTGCAACGCCTAGAACCGCTCGGCCACTCCGGCCGGCGGTACTGTGGGAATTAAAACTTGAATGGAGTTAGTATTAGAGTGATAGTTATATGGGCTTTTCAAGCTGGGCAGCAAAATAATTGACAGTGGTCAAAGTAGAAGGCATGTAAAATTATCAGAAAAAATAGTTTTATACGGAATAGTAACGTAAGTGTTAAAAAGGTTTGTCTGAAAGTAACTATATGTAGCGTAGCGAAACATTGAAAATTTGGGTAGGTTGAATAACTAAAGAAGTACTGAGTCGAAATGGAGGCTTGTGGCACAAGTTAATTACTGTATAAGAGAGGAATGGCGGCTTGCACAGAACCTGAAAAATAATGGTTAGTGTATTTTAATGGAGGGGCTTTGAGGGTAAATTATATCGAGGTGGAAGAAGACATGATTACAGTGAACAGGTTCAGATGCATGTAGAACGCATGAGTTACGCTGATGGATATTTATAACTTTCTGTTCATATTTTCAGCTTAACATACAGCCAAGGGGTTTGCTTATTTGTGTTTGAAAACTCGCTGCTTTACCATCACTGTTTCCACAGCACCTATGGTCGCTGAAAGAATACCGTTAATCAAGCAAATATATTATACATTTTTTACTATCGTACTTCTACAGTGAGACACAAAACTAGTTTACATCTTCATTTGAGTCATTTAAATTGCACTCAATGCGCTACAAATTTTCTGACAGCACAGTTTATTCTCCAGTACCTATATCTATCTGCTTCTGATGAAATCGTTTAACTGCAGTGATAGAAGGGCGCGCTGGAAAGGTCTCCGACATATAATCCTTTTCTGTCAAACGACTTTATCAGCACTTTATCATTGTCCCAAAAGTATTTTGACCTTTTATCGAATCTCCCACGACGTGAGTGAGACTTTTTCCTCCTGTGCATATACCTTAAAATTGACGAACGGTTGGCGAAACTATTTATTCGCAGTATATGACATTATACATTATTACTGACCTGCATTATTTACCGTTTTATAATCAGAGCTACGATGGCGTAGCGAAAAGTTGTGCCTCACATGTTTTTATCTGAAAAGTCTTTACGTTCTTTAAACAAAACAACCGTTATTAACACTTTGCATCTTTATTCTTCATGTCTACATGTTTATTTCTCAGCATAGTCACGCTGGCGACAGATACATTTCCCAACGAGAGATCAGACTGTTGATACCGTCTATGTAGAATGATTGACTTTTTAGTGGAGTTGCAACCTCACCTATGCTAATAAAATTTGATTCCCGGAAGTTTTAATAAAAGATCAAATTATTTTCGGGGCGATGCTCAATTGCTCTTACATTTGTGTGACAAAAAAATATCGTATATCGCAAAACTTCACATTTCTCTGTCTTACTTATACGTCATTTCTGGTGCATCTGTTAGCTGTTCGATGAAACAATGAAAACCAGAAGACTATGAGATCAAAACAACTAACTGTAACAGAAACGAATGAATGATATTTAAATCTGCCGTGTTAGTCCTTTGCTGTGGATTCAAGTTGGTGTAGATGTAATCACTTACATTATCATCTCTGAATAACCATTTCTTTTCTTCCTTACGATCAATGATATTGTCGACCATTTGCATCTAAGAGGTCATTTATATTTTTTCCTTTATCTATGGCTGCAGCTTGCTGACATAGCAGTGTTATTTGGCAACAAACAAGAAGCTGATTTATCTTCCAGAATTTGCTGCAGCATGGGCGTGTAATTAACCCAGAACCTGCCAACTAGAACACATTAATCACGGAGGTCAGGCGGGATCAGCTTGGTGCGTAAACAAACCATCAGTCTTACACAAATGCCCGGCGATGTTAAACACGTTACACACCTGCGGCAACATTGGTACACATCTCCCTTCAAGTAACTTTCTCTGTGTGTTCGTAAGTTGCTATAGTACCAGACGTACGTCATATAAGGGATGATGTTAGCAATGAGGTCCTTAAAATACGATGGACATTTTGGCAATCTAAAGAGAACTGTTACTATCCAGACCACGTAAGAATTGAACGAGTGATAATTAGGAAGATTGTAATGTAAGAGCTCCTGACTATAACTAAACATACCCGTATCTTAGGTAATTGTTGTGGCAGTAGTACTCCGCAATTCTAAATTGTGAATTGAATTCGAACCCGGTTTATGTAAGGGTATTACACACTTCGAAGCATGTTACGACTGAATAGTGGAAAACTAAACCATTTCCATAGCTAGACTTATTATCGTATATCATCGTGGCTTTCTGATATATTACTCAATGGAAACAAATAAAATAAGTTATAAAGCAGTTAACGACAGGTTGTGTTCTTTGACAGTCAGGGCAAATTTTTTTGATGTTACCATGATATATGCTTATGCCCCTACGAAGGAATCAGATGAAGACGAGAAGGAGGAATTTTACTCCAAACTGGAAAGGAAAATCAGCAAAGTTCAAAGGCATGGGGCAGAAATGATCCTTTGGGATCTGAATGCAAAACTATTGAAAGAACAAATGTATATAAAGGCAGTAGGAAATGAATGTCAGGATGGAGTCAGTAATGATAATGGTGTATGGTCGATAGACGTCGGTCGTCAATGGTAAAAGGATGATACTAAATATCAAAAGGCATCCAAGGAAATATATTAAGAAATGCACATGGGCATCGGCAGATGGACTTACAGGAAACGAGATAGAGCAGGTAATTACAGATAAACGGCACTTGTCAGACGTAGTGGGGGTCAGTAGCAGCAGAGGACAGACGGAGACTCACGCCGTTACTTATTCTGGGTCAGATATAGACAGAAGGTCGATATGATGAGAAACAAAACATGTAGGGGTACAGTGAAACACAAGATAGCAATTCTCCAAATTAATCGAAAGTAGGAAGAACACCTGAGACATCGGAGGAGATTATCGCGCCAAGAAACAGCACATGAAAGAAAGGGGATGTGGAAACCAAATGAAGGATACTGAAAACAGTCGTCAGTGTAGCTACTGGGGAGGGCAGAATACTGAAGAGCAATGACGTACTTTTATGAGAAATACTCACTGATAGTCACGAGAAAAGTGACACGAGACAAAGAAAGCTGCCAAGGAAATCAATAATAGCGGCCTAAGACTGTATATAGAAAGCAGCTGATAATTTGTGTAGGGTGAACGGATGACGGTGTGAAAAGAAGGAAGGCAGAGCTGTTGGAAGGAATGAGAACAATGAGATTCAAAATTTCTATGAAAGATCTAGAGAAATGAACAGAGTATCGCAACCGAGAGCACTCATCCATGAGGACGAAGAAGGAAAACTAATTGGAGATAAAAGCAATCGTTTGGTAAAATGGCAGGAACATTTTGCTGAGTTACGTGGTGGGTAGTAGAGAGGAAAGAGAGAAAACTTTGAATGAGGGAGGGGAGGAACTGAGCCTGGAATTGGAATTAGAATCAGAAGCGGAGGAGCAGGTACTTGAACCACCATACATCGAAGAAGTGAAGATTGCAGTTAAAAACTAAAAGAATAATAAAGCAGCAGGAGAAAATGGCATAAAGACCGAATGATTAATATTTGAGGCTGTTAATGAATTGATGGTCGAAATATGGATAAAGGAAGAAATGGCTAACGACTGCAGCATGGGAATAATCTGCCCACTGCATAAGAAAGGGAGCAAAGGCAGAGGGCAGCAACTACTGCGGGATTACACTCTCAGATACAACGTGCAAAGAGTTTAGTAAGATCTTAGCCTCTCGGCTAGAATCCCGGGCGAAACTGATACTTAGGTATTATCAAGTTGGATTTGGGAGGAATTTATCCATAACCGACTAGACCCTTCTATTGAGAAAACTGTGCCGCGCGGGTTCAGCCGAGCGGTCTAGGCGCTGCAGTCATGGACTGTGCGGCTGATCCCGGCGGAGATTCGAGTTCTCTCTCGGGCATGGGTGTGTGTGTTTGTCCTTAGAATAATTTAGGTTAAGTAGTGTGTAAGCTTAGGGACTGATGACCTTAGCAGTTAAGTCCCATAAGATTTCACAGGCACTTGAACATTTGTGAGACAAGTGATAGAGAAGTTTTATTGAAAATGAAGCCACTACATTAGTTTACATTGATTTTAAACAAGCATAAAACAGCCTAGATAGTTATAAGATTCTCCCAAGTATGATGGATTTTAGAATCTCGCTAATATTAGCGACATTGACCGAAATGACTACGTTAGCAACAGTTTGTAAGGTTAGAATAAAGCAAGAGTTGTCAGGAGAGTTTCATGTGGGGAATGGCTGTGGTAAGGAGATGTCTGTGCGCTACTGTTTAGCTTAGCAATCGAGAAGGTCGTTCGACAGATGCCAACAAATTCACGAGGAACAATTTTCAACCAGCAGGTCCAGGTGGTGACATACGATGATGTAGCATTAACTGCAATAAATAGCAGAGCCTTGAAGGATAATTATGCTCTACTGAAAGGAGCAGTGCGGAGTTTAGTACTGGTGGGGATAGAGTAGAGACTTGAATAAGATAAATTGGGAAAGAATATCAAAGAGTGGAAAATTTAAATACCTACGGTTAATAGTAACAGAAGATAACAGGCCAGCATGAGAAATTCAAGAAAGGATAACAACTTGAATCCACTATTACTATTGCTTGCAGAATGTTCAAATCCAGAATGTTAGTGGGATTAAATACTAAATACCAGATATATTTTACTGTTTAAGGACCTGTAGTAACTTTGGAATCGAATGGCTGGGTGATGACCACAAAGGAGGAAAGCTGGTTACTGTGACAGGAAAGGAGGCTCTTAAGAATTGTATTTGGGGTGTTGAGAGAGGAAAGAAGCTAGAGAACAAGGAGAAATGCAGACCTCGGCACGCTTTTTTACAGTTAAATACTGTAACAAAATCAAGCAAGGAAGACTAAGATAGGATGGACATGTAACGAGCATGGCAGAAATTCGAAATGTTAAGAAAGTGGTTATAGGAAAGCTCGAAGGGAGAAGAGGAAGACCGAGGAAAAGATGGTTTGAAGGTTTGGAGGAGGATCTCAGGACAATGAGAGTCTGGATTTTGAGAAGGAAAGTGATGGACGTAGAATAATGGAGGCAGGTTACAAGGAGGCCAAATTCTACAAGGAATCTGGCGCGGAACAGTAAGCAGGTATCTTCATAGTTATTGAAATTTGTCATGTCTCATTATATTCTATGTCCCCAGTTTTTTAAAAATGAAAATGCTATGTAATCGGTTTTTTGTAGTCAAGATTTGTATTGCAAGGGCTATTTTCTGTACTCATAAATGTGGCGGACAGATTGGGCAGCTATCTGTGGTTGATTGCTGGTGAGGCTGTGATGTGCAGGACGGTGTCGAAGCTCAGTGACTCTAGGATGACACAAGATGACCTAGACAAAATTTATAGTTGGAAGTTGGCTCTGGATCTAGAAAAAAAGGTAATGCCAATCAGTAGAATAAACAAACTCGTAATGTTCGGACAGGCATTAGCAGTGTCGTGCTTGGCGCAGTCAAATCGTTCAACTATCTGGGCGCAAAGTTGCGAAACTATATGAAGTGGAATGAGCATGGTAGCATTGCGGTAGTGAGCACTAATGGACGACTTTGGTTTATAGGGAGAATTTTAGGAAAGTGTGGTTCATGCGTAAAGGAGAACGCTTATAGGAAGCTAGTGCGACGTACTCTTGAGTACTGCTGGAGTGTGTGGCATCCGCACCAGAAGACATCGAAGCAGTTCAGAGGCGAGTTCCTAGATTTATTACGGGTAGGTTCGATAAGCTTGCATGTGTTACGGATATGTAACAGGAACTCAGACAGGAATCTCTGGAGGGGAGAAGACGTTCATATCGAAGAACACGTCTGAGAAAGTTCAGTGAACCAGTATTTGCAGCTGTCTGCAGAACTATCCTACCGCCTCCAACATATAATTCGCGTAGGGACCACGAAGACAACATACACGAAATTAGGGCTCATGCAGTGGCATACAGACAATCGTCTTTCCCTCGTTCTGTCTGCGACTAGACAGGAAAGGGCACGTCTAGTAGTGGTGCTGTGGATGAGGAGGATGTGTGTAAATGTGAATGTAAAGTTGTTTTTGGCTTGACGCAGAAAATGGCTCTGAGCACTATGGGACTTAACATCTGAGGTCATCAGTCCCCTAGAACTTAGAACTACTTAAACCTAACTAACCTAAGGACAACACACACATCCATGCCCGAGGCGGGACTCGAACTTGCGACCATAGCGGTCGCGCAGTTCCAGACTGAAGCGACTAGAACCGCTCGGCCACAGCGGCCGGCGCTTGACGCAGAAATGGTGTTAGCATTGATGAACTCTCCATTTTTTGTGGTAGTAAATAACAAACTTATATGTGGGATCTTATTGATTATACCACTTTTTAAAGTACTCGATTTAACCGTGTACTTCGTAACAGTATATCAACTTAAATGCTACGACATTACAAACTATTTGTTTTAGTCTAGTTGTTGGTAACGGAAATTCCTCAAAACCGGGCGAAGATTTTTACGGAGAGATCTCTCTCTTCAGTAGTTACGAAGTGGGTGGATGAGTTCAGGCGTGTAGTACTCTCCCTGAGAGTGATTGACACCAACTATGTCCCAAAAAGGGAATCACGAATGAAGGCATAGAAGCTTAGGTTGCTGCTGTTTCCAATTGAACAGATGCCGGAAGAACGTCTGAGCAAGTGGATCGGAATATTCTGAAAAAAAGGCGCAATACCAATACTTAAATACTCTTAACAACACAAACCTTCCAAATCAGCACCATGTGGGCTGCAGGTGTTAGGATTTATTTACATGACAAAAATTTGGAATAAGATTGTTGCTTGCTGACCCAAAGCAAATTCGGAAACCAATTTCTGAGCAACATAAGCAGATCTTCTTCAAGATAGTGAAAATTTAAAAAAAATGAATAAATAAAAACTGTGAAAGGTATTTTAGTCTTCAGGAAAAAATCTTATGAAGAAGTACTTGAGAAAACGCCTGCGCTGCGAAAGGAAAAAGAAAATCTTTTATTAAAACACTGACGTCATCTACGGAAGTGTTACGGCACTGGGATAACTGCAGGATTTTCAATACTATCAATTGCGCCATTTCCCACACTCAGCAAATCTGACTCCATCACAGAATCTGAAGCACGTTTTACCCAGATATGTGCTCTGTATGGTTCTGTTAGATTAACCTACTCAAAAATATTAGGTGCGATATAAGAGCGTGAGAATGGTTGAGGGACGACAATCAGTACTCACAGTCACCCCGCTTAGGTATAGCGAAAGCACTGATTCAATCAACAGCGGGACGACTTTTCTACTGCCATCAGGATTCAGGAGCCAATAATGGTACAGAGATTCTAAGAAAACGGTCATTTTAAAGGTCGATGATGATAATGACGATATTATTTGCTGATAAAGCCAAAAGTAATAGCAAACGGTTCTCACAACACCAAATTATCTAATAGAGGAAGCTAAAAGAGTTATTTAGGTTTTTATTGTGTCATATTATAGGAATTTTTATCAAATTGTTACACAAACGGCATACATTAATTCTCCCTTTTTCATGTTTTCCCTGTCCACGTGTTCATATATTGCCTCCACCACGAATTAAATATTTTTATTGAGTTATAAGCACACGGAAGCTGAGAGGTAATACGATCGGGCGTCAGCCATCCGGATTACAACAATACCGTCCAAACACTTAACTTCGTTGTTGAAAGTAATAATCAAGACACTGGCAGTCTCATACCTCATTCCGTTTACGGAGAAAGGCAAACGTTCACACGATGCCTCACGGAAGATGAATTTCGTATATTATCACACATCCATCATATCATTGGTGTGAGAGGTCTAAGAATTCAGTGGTGCACGTGTTTCCGCATACACATTTTAACTTCACACGGATACACGTCTCTAAAACCAAAATGGGTTATTTGTAAAGCGTTGCAACACACCCGATTCACATCGTGACTACACGTGGTCGAGGGGCAGTTCCAGTGTCCAGTGCGGCTGCCGTAGCGGTCGGTCGCGCGGTGTTTGTGTGCGCTGCAGCCAGTGTTAACAAGTCAAGTGATGTCGGTGCCGTCTCGTGTACTACTTACAACTTTGTTACGTGAAGTGATAGTCTTTTCATTTTCCTACGTGAGTAGGAAGATATAAAACACGAACGACAATGGAAATCTTACCCCGGAAGAATTCTGTGAAGCTGAAATTCGACAAGAACAACGAGCGGCAAACAGCCGCAAGTCAAGTGGATTCTGAGTGCTAAGTAGGCTCATTTAGCGTCGGTCATCTCGGATTACATCGTAAAGCATTTTTGGCCACTTTGATGGTTGGTATGACGATCAGGCACTTTCAGTGCGATCTCAGTATGTGAGCCTGGATGTGACCCAACTGGTTTGAAACTTGTCGCCAAACATATCGACTGCAAGTATGACAGATTTGTTACCAACATTTTCATCAAACATATTAATGTTACCACTTTAAGATAGGTATTTACTACATGCAAGGCAATTAATTGAAAAAGTACGTAATTGCGTATTTCACTGCATAGGCGTAGCATATGGACAGAGAGAGGGGGGAATGAGAAGATTGAAAGGGAGGAGAAGGAGGAAGACATATGGCAGAAAGCCTTCTGACTACGAACCAATGCGCTTGCAAGGGATAAGTATGGATTGAAATGTTAACGTAATTAGAGCGTGACGTTTACAAAAGTCATTTCTCGTACATTCTTCTTATGGGCACATTTAAGCTAATAATGTTAACGAAGTAGCCGAATAGGTGATGGCATAATAGGTCAATTAACAGAGGTAAAAAAATGATGAATATCAGGAATAGTTCGTGTAGTCGGATATTTTTGTTCAGGTGTAGTAAGAAATGACACAACACACTAAAAATCCTGACTTGTGAGGGATGAGTGTGGCGTGGAGGTGAGTCTGAAGTTCACTTTTGTACGTGTTTCTAGAATAACTCGGTAAGGTGGCCGGCAGCGGAAACGTATCCCAGTACAAAATATAAATACATTAAATTCGCTACGGCGGGGACGAAGCCTTTCCGTCGTTTCCAGGTCCCAAGTTCTATATATATATATATATATATATATATATATATATATATATATATATATATATATATATATTCTGTGTGTGTGTGTGTGTATTTTCTACATCTCTCTATAAACCATTGGACCGATTTCAACCAAATTTGGTACACAAACTACTTATTGACTGTTTGAGGAGGAACCAGCTAATACTAGTAGGGGTAAGGGAGGAGATGAGAGGGTTTGGTAACTTCTGACTTCTAGGTTACCTTTCATAAAGGACACGTTGTGCAGATTCAAGAGGCTATAAGTGCAGATAACAGCTTAGCAGAAAGAAGGGATGAAGTAGGGGAGGCTATCGTGAAGAGGGTTGGAGGAGGAGGAGATTGGTAGAGAGGTGGAGGAGGATGCAGAGTCATAAAGGTCGGAGGGTGCTGCGACCGTGTTTTCAGGGCTTCTCCGACCCGTAATGAGTAGGTAGCGGTCATCTACTGCAGTAGCCTTTGGGTGGCCTGGCGAGGCATGTCATCGACAGTCCCTGTCTCTCTGTATCTCCTTCATGTCCAAACAATATCGCTTTCTTTCAGTCCGAGAAGCCAAGACACTTCCCTTGTTAAAGCGCTTCCTGGCCCAAAGTAAGAATGCGTAGGCGATCGAACCACAGTATTGACCGTCTACGCATGGTTGAACTAGAGACTACACGAGCTGTGTACCTCCACCCTGGTGGAATGAGTGGTACTGATCGGCTCTCTGACCCCCACTGTCTAATAGGCGCTGCTCAAGCATGGTTGTTTACACCTTTGAGCGCATTTAGTGACACCTCTGAACAGACAAAAGGACTGTGTTTAAAATACCCACAATCAACGTCCATCTTCTGGAGTTCTGGAAACTGGGGTGATGCAAAGTTTTTTTGATGTATCTATTAAAACTGGGGTGATGCAAAACTTTTTTTGATATATATATTACATAATGTAAACATGGAAGAACCCTGGACATACTAAAATGTATCAGATATTTAGGAACCAAGTTTTAAATTGTAAGACATTTGCAGGGGCAGATGTGGACTCTGACCACAATCTATTGGTTATGACCTGTAGGTTAAAACTGAAGAAACTGCAAAAAGGTGGGAATTTAAGGAGGTGGGACCCGGATAAACTGAAAGAACCAGGGGTTGTACAGAGGTTCAGGGAGAGCATAAGGGAACAATTGACAGGAATGGGGGAAAGAAATACAGTAGAAGAAAAATGGGTAGCTTTGAGGGATGAATTAGTGAAGGCAGCAAAGGATCAAGTAGGTAAAAAGACGAGGGCTAGTAGAAATCCTTGGGTAACAGAAGAAATATTGAATTTAATTGATGAAAGGAGAAAATATAAAAATGCAGTAAATGAAGCAGGCAAAAAGGAATACAAACGTCTCAAAAATGAGATCGACAGGAAGTGCAAAATGACTAAGCAGGGATGGCTAGAGGACAAATGTGAGGATGTAGAGGCTTATCTCACTAGGGGTAAGATAAATACTGCCTACAAGAAAATGAAAGAGACCATTGGAGATAAGGGAACCACGTGTATGAACATCAAGAGCTCAGATGGAAACCCAGTTCTAAGCAAAGAAAGGAAAGCAGAAAGGTGGAAGCAGTATATAAAGGGTCCATACAAGGGCGATGTACTTGAGGACAATATATGGAAATGGAAGAGGATGTAGATGAAGATGAAATTGGAGATACGATACTGCGTGAAGAGTTTGACAGAGCACTGATAGACCTGAGTCGAAACAAGGCCCCTGGAGTAGACAACATTCCTTTGGAACTACTGACGGCCTTGGGAGAGCCAGTCCTGACAAAACTCTACCATCTGGTGAGCAAGATGTATGAAACAGGCGAAATAACCTCAGACTTCAAGAAGAATATAATAATTCCAATCCCAAAGAAAGCAGGTGTTGACAGATCTGAAAAATAGCCGAACAATCAGTTTAATAAGCCACTGCTGCAAAATACTAACACAAATTCTTTACAGACGAATGGAGAAACTAGTAGAAGCCGACCTCGGGGAAGATCAGTTTGGATTCCGTAGAAATACTGGAACACGTCAGGCAATACTGACCTTACGACCTATCTTAGAAGAAAGGTTAAGGAAAGGCAAACCTACGTTTCTAGCAGTTGTAGACTTAGAGAAAGCTTTTGACAATGTTGACTGGAATACTCTCTTTCAATTTCTAAAGGTGGCAGGGGTAAAATACAGGGAGCGAAATGCTATTTACAATTTGTACAGAAACCAGATGGCAGTTATAAGAGTGGAGGGACATGAAAGGGAAGCAGTGGTAGGGAAGGGAGGAAGACAGGTTTGTAGCCTCTCCCCGATGTTATTCAATCTGTATATTGAGCAAGCAGTAAAGGAAACAAATGAAAAATTCGGAGTAGGTTTTAAAATCCATGGAGAAGATATAAAAACGTTGAGGTTCGCCGATGACATTGTAATTCTGTCAGAAACAGCAAAGGACTTGGAAGAGCAGTTGAACGGAATTGATGGTGTCTTGAAAGGAGGATATAAGATGAACATCAACAAAAGCAAAACGAGGATAATGGAATGTAGTCGAATTAAGTTGGGTGATGTTGAGGGTAATAGATTAGGAAATGAGACACTTAAAGTAGTAAAGGACTTTTGCTATTTGGGGAGCAAAATAACTGATGATGGTCTATGTAGAAAGGATATAAAATGTAGACTGGCAAAGGCAAGGAAAGCGTTTCTGAAGAAGAGAAATTTGTTAACATCGAGTGTAGATTTAAGTGTCAGGAAGTCATTTCTGAAAGTATTTGTATGGAGTGTAGTCATGTATGGAAGTGAAACATGGACGGTAAGTAGTTTGGACAAGAAGAGAATAGAAGCTTTCGAAATGTGGTGCTACAGAAGAATGCTGAAGATTAGATGGGTAGATCACATAACTAATGAGGAAGTATTGAATAGAATTGGGGAGAAGAGAAGTTTGTGGCACAGCTTGACCAGAAGAAGGGATCGGTTGGTAGGACATGTTCTGAGGCACCAAGCGATCACCAATTTAGTTTTGGAGGGCAGCGTGGAGGGTAAAAATCGTAGGGGGAGACCAAGAGATGAATACAGTAAGCAGATTCAGAAGGATGTAAGTTGTAGTAGGTACTGGGAGATGAAGAAGCTTGCACAGGATGGGGTAGCATGGAGAACTGCATCAAACCAGTCTCAGGACTGAAGACCACAACAACAACATATTACATAAACCTCGTCAGGAAATAAAATCAAATTAATAAATGTGTCATCCCTCTGAATCTGAAGTTGAGTCTATTGGCAGAATTCAGAATGTTGCATACAATCCGCACCAGTTAATTCTTGGTGGAAACTGGTATGGTAAGGATGATATTGATGGCGACGCAGAACAAGAACAACACTATTCTGGCTGATGCCATATTTCGTTGTGGTTTGACGCGATCTATCACAAGGGTCTCAAACCACAGTGGCAAGAGTACCAATTTCCGTTTCCTCGTTAGTAACTTTCCTTTGCCGGATATGTTTCCGATGCGTTAAAGATCCAGTCGTCTTCAATTTATCATACACGTATTTAAATGTACGTTGAGCTTATCTTTCAGCGTATAAGCCTCTATCTCTCACTGATTTTCGTTGGCATTCTCCGTAAATGAGAAGCATATCGACTTGTTCTTCGAGGGAATACATTCATTCTCATTCGCTTCATTCGACGATATTAGTCTTACCGTTCCTGTTAGTGTTGTATTGCGAAACCGTCGAATCGTTTTTACAAGTCAATTGCGCGTTAGATCGATTCGCCGCATTCGGCGAATATTTACTATTTGCACGATATACGAGACAGATTTGTCATAGCGTCATCACTGCGAACACCTTTTGTAAATGGGCGTTAATGCCAGCTTTGTGACCTTCGTTGACCTTCAAAGACCTTACTGTTACGCATCATTGGATTCATCTCGATAGCCACTACCAGAAAATAAGTATCAAACTATAGCATCCGATTCAAAAAACTAAGTTGACCTTCATATCTCTGAATAGACCCTACATAGCAACAAAAAACCAACGTCATATTATGGTCCCCGTTGTCCCAGGCAACTTTTGTGCCACAAACTTTTCAGCTCCTATTATACTTTCAAATGGCTCTAAGCACTGTGGTCATCTGAGATCATCAGTTCCATAGACTTAGAACTACTTAAACCTAACTAACCTAAGGACATCACACATATCCATGCCCGAGGCAGGATTCGAACCTGCGACCGTAGCAGCAGCGCGGTTCTGGACTGAAGCGCCTAGAACCGCTCGGCCACAGCAGCCAGCTACTTATTCCTCGTCGAAAAAGTTAGTGATTCACCTCGATCAGTAAATTTGTTAGGAACGGAATGATTTGCAGTGTTAGTTTTTTCATTGTTTCCGAGTGGATATCTTCTGCTGGCGAAGCATATCACAGCAGCGCTGGCCAGTCACACTGTACGTCTTTGGTCCTTGCGGACAGTCTGTTAAAAAGAGAATGGGCCAAAGATAAACATAGTCGTGAAGCCATACCATAGGATAGCACGTTCACCTCACACAGGAACTTCGTGCACAGCGACTGGAGGTGAAGGTTCCCACACGCGGGAATTTTGTGTGTTCACCTCACCTGTCAAAGAAAACTGAACTTTGTCTGTCCATAGGATGGTCCAGGGCCAGTCCTTGTCAACTTCAGTCCTTGCGAGAAACTGGAGAGCGAAGTCAACACGTCGTTGTGCGTCCTGCGGTGCCAGCTGCTGTGCGATATGGATCTTGTACGGATACCATTTGAGAATGTTTCAAAGCACCTTCTGTATAGCGGGCCAATGGATGTTCAACTGTCGTGACACAGCACACGTACTGCTTGACTATCGGGAACTGCGCCCAGCGTTGCCTGCCACACCCCAGCGATTTCATCAACCACCTGTGGTGCAATCGGTCATCGACCTCTTCCCGGGGCGACACCCAGTTCTCCAGTTAATTCAAACAACTTCATGATGCTCCGCACAGAAGATAGGGAAATCGGACCCGTCCGTAATCCTTTCAACCGGCGACCGGCGATATTCTCGAAATCCAGCTGCACTGTTACTGTCGTTTTTATAATAGAGCTTAACAAATAATGCCCTGCTCCTTTTTTCCAAGCTCATGATGACATATCAACAAGTGCACTGCGACTGGTCAGATGTGTGTGACTATGAGTCACGTTGACTGGTCACGGCACCAGGTGGCCATGGAACTGTATGGCGGCACTGTGACGCATGGAAATCATGCACGCCATACTCTGGACGTTAATGATACTAAGTTTAGTACTCGTACGGTAATTAGTATCCGTATTATAACGGGTTCTGTAGGGAAATCGCCACCCCCCCCCCCCGTCCCGCCGGGTATAACCCACCAAAGTGAAGTGCACGCAACAAGATTTGCCCACACAAGACGCATAACCTTGCAGGCGGAAAATAGCTAATCAAAACGCAACAATCCCGGCAAACACAAATATTTTAACGTAATGAATAATGACACTGAACATTAAACGAAAATTAAGAAGTCCAAAACGACGATAATTTAAAATAGAGAAAGAAATCACAACTTTATGACAGTTCCCAGATTGAAGCCATTGTGTTTTCCTACGAGCGATACACTCGTCAAATCTCTTCATCAGACACAGGAACAAGGAACTACAAATACAGGAGGGTTAACCGAGTCCGATATAGAAGCAGCATGCCACACACACGCATAGGATCTGAACTAATCCACTTATCACGCTCTCAGTGAGGAACAAGAGAAGTCTTAACAAATGCCTTATTCTCTCGGCACCGAAGCTAACGACCGAGAATGCAAAAGCCAGTGTACGGTAAGATACAATGGAAAAGTTTGTATTCAGCAGAAGATGCGTGAATGATGACGACACATAGCCTGCCTCCAAATCTGGTCGGCTCTCCCTCCCGCGAGGTTTGAGGCACCCTGCCACGGTTCGCGCGGCTCCCTCCGTCGGAGAGATGCTTAGCCAGACCAACTTGTAAGTCATATTGGTGGTACAACAGACCATCAGCCATTGCCCCAAGGATAAGGGCTGTACGTGTTACTTTGCTCACTGTCTCTTCTGGAAATCAGTGTCAATTCAGCTCGCGGCAAACATGACATATCCCCTTTATAAGATATTTTGTGTTGCAGGGAATGTGGTACAGGTATCTATCGCACAACTGTTTACGAATGTGTACTTGTTTAGATGGAATAATGGAACCCATGAGAAAAAGAGAAGTTGAAGAAGACGAGAAAGGACAGGAACATAGAAACCGATGTCGATATGCTATATGGGATGTGGCACAGTTGTAGCAATCCCACAGTAGAAAGAGACTACTGTAAAGTCCGGAGAGACGAATGTCAAATGAACAGCCGGAAAGTAATTAAAAGAATTACCAACGTCTATCCTCAAGGGTGGATCTGTTTCCCAGTCTTCTGGACCATAACAATCGAAACCCTCCTATAACTTCTGAATGGGGATGACAGGTCAGACAGGATTGAACGCCTACGCAGATGAACTATTAGTTGTAGTCACTGCAAACACCAGAGCACAGTTAGAAGAGAAAGCCAATTGGATACTACGAACCATTACACAATGGCGTCACAACAATAAACTCAGGATATCCGGAAACAAAACAACATAGACATTACTGAAATGGTCACTCAAAAGGAATCCTTCAGGTAAAATTGGGGACACAAACATCAAACGAGCACACGTTACTCGCTATCTTGGAGTACGCATATAGGAAAAATTGAATTTCCAGGAACACATAAGGCTAACAACAGACAAAGCAGAAAAAATACTACACAAAGTAGTGAGGCTAAATTCCAAACAGTACAGACTACCTCTACCAGTCGTTCGGACATACAATTGTGCGCTCTTCGAATCAGTACTCAGCTTCTCAGCTAGCACGTGGGCACATAGACTGAACCTGGTCACCAACAAAGCATCGATCAGACGGACGCAGAGAAGTGTCCAACTTAGGTTATCCACAGCCTTCGGCACCACCTCTGCGGATGCACTGTATGTGGTGCTCGGAATATAATCCATAGATATCACGATAAAATACAGGGCTGCAAGGTACTGGCTAACGATAGGGAGACTAGATAAGGTACACACAATAACTGGTGTGCCGATAGAGACTATACGGCACCTTAAAAATTGGCGTTAGGCTACATGGCAGGGTGAGTGGGATGTAAGTGATAAGAGACGTAGGCGACACGACTTCCTGACATAAGGGAGCGATTGAGAATGAAACATATTGATCCCAGCCGCGGTATGGTCCATTCCTTAACCGGACACGGACCATATCCCACGCACTTAAACCGCGTAAGTCTGAGGTACACACCTACATGCACATGCGTGGAGGAAAGCTCCCCCGAACACAGTGTATTTTTCTGCGGGCAATACACGAACAGTAGACATACACTACACTTACACGACACAGGAACAGACATAGATATATACAAAGCAATAAGAGACGAAGAACAATAGGCATAATTCAACGTATTGTCAAACAGTATTTCAAAAACAACACGCGAAGAGCACATGAGGATACGGCATAACAGACATACCCAAGTGCAACGTGACAAAAATCTCCAGATGGTGGACAGCGATACCCACAGTGACAGCGAGACAGTGACAATTAGGAGAAGCAGGAGGAGGAAGCCGAGATGTGACTGTAAATAAGCGCAAGCTGTTGGCGATCTAGCCAAGAAATCACCAAACGCTGTACATGGATGGACACCTAAAGTTAATACATAGGATTAGTAATAAATAGGATAAGCAGTACTATTTCTCTACTAATACCAACATATATATATATATATATATATATATATATATATATATGTGTGTGTGTGTGTGTGTGTGTGTGTGTGTGTGTGTGTGTGTGTGTGTGTGACTGGCGGTCAGCAGCTCGAAGAAACCATTCCGAGGTATTCACCGTCAGTCACATTCGGTGATGGTACTAACAAACGTATCCTCTATCCTATCATCTTTTTATGCCCTTCTTAATAAAGCAACAAAATTTAATTTATATTTCAACCTCAAATTGTTGTTATACTATTGAAAATTATTATTCTTTATAAATGTTGTAGGTAAAACAAAAGAACAGAAAACGGCAAAAAGATGAAAAACGAAAGTTGAAAAGATGTACGACCTGATTGAAAACATCAGATAACAGGTCTATAATTTGGTAATTAATAAATATAAAAGTAAATGTCATAGCCGCCCTACACGCGACAGATGCATTGAACTCAACAGTTTTCATGCTAGATGGATCCCCACCACACATAGCTCGTGAATTTCACTTGCTTCTCCAAAACAAATTTGGAAACAATCGCATTATCAGCCGATCGTTTCCAAATGCATGGCCAGTACGACCACCAGCTCTCATTCCCTGTGATTTCTGGTTGCGGGGCTACCGAAAGACAGGGTTCACAAGGGCAACGTTCCACATGTGCTGATCTGTAAAGAAGCATATCAAAAGAGATAACCAGTATACCTATGGAAATGCTTTGTTCTTCTGTGCACAATGGAATCCTGCGCTTTCAGACTGATGGGCGTAATATTAAGCCCCTTTTGTAGCAGTAATGGTACTGGAATGTAATGATATGATGTTCCGTAGCAGAAGATTAAAAGTGTTTCAATTGAATATATTCAGCATTATTTCTCTTCTCCATGTCCTTGACATTAATGCTACTAAGTTTGGTACTTGTACGGGAATTAGTTTACATGTTATAACATGTTAAATTGCTAAAGTTTAATTATAACCAGTCGTACTTCCAAGCCAAGCTTGTGTTCTACTTGCACAGGTAGTCCCAGTCTTCAAGAAGGGTCGTCGAGCAGATGCGCAAAACTATAGACCTATATCTCTGACGTCGATCTGTTGTAGAATTTTAGAACATGTGTTTTGCTCGAGTATCATGTCGTTTTTGGAAACTCAGAATCTACTATGTAGGAATCAACATGCATTCCGGAAACAGCGATCGTGTGAGACCCAACTCGCTCTATTTGTTCATGAGGCCCAGAAAATATTAGATACAGGCTCCCAGGTAGATGCTATTTTTCTTGACTTCCGGAAGGCGTTCCATACAGTTCCGCACTGTCGCCTGATAAACAAAGTAAGAGCCTACGGAATATCAGACCAGCTGTGTGGCTGGATTGAAGAGTTTTTAGCAAACAGAACACAGCATGTTGTTATCAACGGAGAGACGTCTACAGACGTTAAAGTAACCTCTGGCGTGCCACAGGGGAGTGTTATGGGAACATTGCTTTTCACAATATATATAAATGACCTAGTAGATAGTGTCGGAAGTTCCATGCGGCTTTTCGCGGATGATGCTGTAGTATACAGAGAAGTTGCAGCATTAGAAAATTGTAGCGAAATGCAGGAAGATCTGCAGCGGATAGGCACTTGGTGCAGGGAGTGGCAACTGACCCTTAACATAGACAAGTGTAGTGTATTGAGAATACATAGAAAGAAGGATCCTTTATTGTATGATTATATGATAGCGGAACAAACACTGGTAGCAGTTACTTCTGTAAAATATCTGGGAGTATGTGTGCGGAACGATTTGAAGTGGAATGATCATATAAAATTAATTGTTGGTAAGGCGGGTACCAGGTTGAGATTCATTGGGAGAGTCCTTAGAAAATGTAGTCCATCAACAAAGGAGGTGGCTTACAAAACACTCGGTCGACCTATACTTGAGTATTGCTCATCAGTGTGGGATCCGCACCAGATCGGGTTGACGGAGGAGATAGAGAAGATCCAAAGAAGAGCGGCGCGTTTCGTCACAGGGTTATTTGGTAACCGTGATAGCGTTACGGAGATGTTTAACAAACTCAAGTGGCAGACTCTGCAAGAGAGGCGCTCTGCATCGCGGTGTAGCTTGCTCGCCAGGTTTCGAGAGGGTGCGTTTCTGGATGAGGTATCGAATATATTGCTTCCCCCTACTTATACCTCCCGAGGAGATCACGAATGTAAAATTAGAGAGATTAGAGCGCGCACAGAGGCTTTCAGACAGTCGTTCTTCCCGCGAACCATACGCGACTGGAACAGGAAAGGGAGGTAATGACAGTGGCACGTAAAGTGCCCTCCGCCACACACCGTTGGGTGGCTTGCGGAGTATAAATGTAGATGTAGATGTAGATGATTTATCAGCCCACTCTTAACGTCTACCTTCAACCTGTGTTTCCCGTCCCGTGAGACGGTTAAGTATTTATTGTTTCCACCTCGTGTCGTGATTTGTAGCTGAATCTCGGTTTGTCGCTGAACTTCATTACAATCAGGTGTAAGGGGGGTGGGGGGGGGGGGGGTTGCCTTGGCCACTTACCATCTTGGCTTTTAGTAATTTATCACAATAGTTTTGTCTATGCTGCCAGCATGTCGTCTGATGACGTAAGTTTTCACTCGATGTACTTAAAAGCTATATCTCTGTTTATCAGGCTATCATTGTATGTTGGTGCCTTGGGGCGCGTACCCACTGACCTGCCCTAAGTAATTTCGGGGCCGTTCGTCCGGATCATATTGCCCGATGTGTGGTGGCTTCATAACAAGCAGCTTTGAGGTAAACCTGAATTATTTGTTGTGTTTTGTCAAACACATGCCTATTTTGAAGACTGTTTTCCTATCATGGTCTCCTTGTTACAAAACACTGTTACTTGGAGTATACTTGAACTTAGTAGTTAATCCTTTATCCTATAACCAAGGAATAGAAAATTTGATGAGATTGTTTAATGGATGAGAACTGTTCTTAACTTGTTTAAGAGATTGGATGGTTTTGGAACAATAAATCAAGGTGGTGATGACCTAATAGGTAAAGTTACATTCCCTGAGAGTGTTAGTAAAAATCTTGATAAGAATTATGTTCAGTGCTTTCTTTGTCTGTTTCTCTGGTGCTTCCACTCCCAGCCAACCTTATGACAGTAGTGATTACCATTCTGGAAGCAAAGCCTGTCTGTTTCTGAAAGTTGACTTATATTGAACATCATCTGTATTTAAAAATCTACTTTAATACTAGTCAGTATTGCATCTGGATAGGCATAATCTGTTGTTTTTTTGCTTTATGTTTCAAGTACATTCATCTGTTTGGAGCGTCGAGTCATGGTGGGACTGGGCTGTATTAGCAAAGACCAGTTCACATACGAAAATAAAATCCAAGGATTGGCAGAGTTTGGCGACGTCGCAGAGCTATCGGTGTTTCTTCGTGCATGCATGAGTGCAGGTGACGGCGGTGCGTGTTCTTCAGGAGAGCGTGGCCATCGATCACCGAGTCGCTTCCCTGTTAGAGATAGAGCAGACATTGAAGATACTTCCGTTCAGTGCCCCTCGCCCACTCAGCTGTACCGCATGTAGGTGCAAATTAGGAGAGAGCTGGGCAGTGCCGTACAGCGGGGTAATACCGTGCACCGCTTTACCCAGTTTCCCAGAGAGCGCAAAGAGCGCTGCATGGTGCTGCCACATAGCGGAAGTAGCTATAATCAGACATAAAGGGGTCTATATCGTTCAACGGCGCAGACGTCTTCGACAATCGGTTTCAACTGATTTCGACTGTTTTCTTATAAAATCTGAAGATAGTAAGTCTAGAAGTGAGCGAAATATGTAATAGCAACAATATTTAAAGTAGCTCTATTTAATTACGCATTTCTTGATCTTCTTTTAAACATCAAATCTTAGACGTTAAATTTCGTGATTGTTGGGTTAGAATTTAAAATGGCGAGTCATGTTGTCTCGGGGCAATACAGTGCCCGAAGCACGGTATTGCCACGCGGTGAATGGTATTGCCCCATATGGTAATTTCTTTTGGAATTTTCGTGAACTATATATTTGGAAGTGTGTGTGTGTGTGTGTGTGTGTGTGTGTGTCATCTTACACATTTTCCTTGTGTAGTGCATGTGATACAGCTGAAAACTATATTTGCGACTACTGCCATTAAAACAGGGGATAAATGTGTTCTGAGACAAGTTGACACCAAAATCCAATAATTTTGTTTTACCAGTAAAAGGATTTTCTGTCTTTAGAAACTTTAATAAGTAATTTATCGTAGATCGCTGGAAGAACGTAAAGTACCTAGCGACTGGAAGAAAGCGCAGGTCGTTCCCATTTTCAAGAAGGGTCATAAATCAGATGCGAATAATTATAGGCCTATTTCGCTTACGTCAATCTGTTGTAGAATAATGGAACATGTTTTGTGTTCTCGTATTATGACGTTCTTAGATAATACAAATCTCCTTCATCATAACCAACATGGATTCCGCAAACAGAGATCATGTGAAACTCAGCTCGCCCTATTTGCCCAAGAAATTCACAGTGCCGTAGACACTGGCGAGCAGATTGATGCCGTATTCCTGGACTTCAGGAAGGCATTTGATACGGTTCCGCACTTACGTTTAGTGAAAAAAATACGAGCTTACGGAATATCGGACCAGGTTTGTGATTGGATTCAGGATTTCCTAGAAGAAAGAACACAACATGTCATTCTTAACGGTTCAAAATCTGCAGATGTAGAGGTAATTTCGGGAGTACCGCAAGGAAGCGTGATAGGACCTTTATTGTTTACAATATACATAAATGACTTAGTTGACAACATCGGTAGCTCCGTGAGGCTATTTGCAGATGACACGGTTGTCTACAAGAAAGTAGCAACATCAGAAGACTCGTACGTACTCCAGGAAGACCTGCAGAGGATTAATGCATGGTGCGACAGCTGGCAGCTTTCCCTAAACGTAGATAAATGTAATATAATGCACATACATAGGGGCAGAAATCCATTCCAGTACGATTATGCCATAGGTGGTAAATCATTGGAAGCGGTAACGACCGTAAAATACTTAGGAGTTACTATCCGGAGCGATCTGAAGTGGAATGATCACATAAAACAAATAGTGGGAAAAGCAGGCGCCAGGTTGAGATTCATAGGAAGAATTCTAAGAAAATGTGACTCATCGACGAAAGAAGTAGCTTACAAAACGCTTGTTCGTCCGATTCTTGAGTATTGCTCATCAGTATGGGACCCTTACCAGGTTGGATTAATAGAAGAGATAGACATGATCCAGCGAAAAGCAGCGCGATTCGTCATGGGGACATTTAGTCAGCGCGAGAGCGTTACGGAGATGCTGAACAAGCTCCAGTGGCGGACACTTCAAGAAAGGCGTTACGCAATACGGAGAGGTTTATTATCGAAATTACGAGAGAGCACATTCCGGGAAGAGATGGGCAACATATTACTACCGCCCACATATATCTCGCGTAATGATCACAACGAAAAGATCCGAGAAATTAGAGCAAATACGGAGACTTACAAGCAGTCGTTCTTCCCACGCACAATTCGTGAATGGAATAGGGAAGGGGGGATCAGATAGTGGTACAATAAGTACCCTCCGCCACACACCGTAAGGTGGCTCGCGGAGTATAGATGTAGATGTAGATGTAGATGTAAAATTTATGTGTTTCAATTCTAAATAAATTCTGAATTTCGAATATCTTAATTTGATTTATTTTTGCACAGTTTTTGTCATTTTTCGTGCAATGCAGTATCATAAGATATATTGTGCAGTATTACCCCACCCCTCGGGGTAATACCGTGCAATGTAACACTTTTCTAAAACAGGTTTAGGAACGTCAATCGATGTAATATAGCAAATATGAAGCCATAAACGTGTGGGGCATTGATTTCTTGCCAAAAAAAGGTGTTCATCATTTCAATTGAGTTCGAAAAATACTAAATATTTGAAAAATGTCTTACGTGCACGTGCACGGTATTTCCCCGCTCTCCCCTACACATTGGTGGCGATAGTCACGGATTCCCAGTTAAAACCTGAGGTTGATCAAAGTCCATAACAGAGCGATAGATTTGCAAATTACTTTAAGCGCCTTAGAGTAGGAGAGTGATCAATGGCTTAGTATATCGCAAACTCTGGTGTATTGGAAATGGAAACATTTCTTCGCGTCACAGAAGTGGAGTTCTAGAGAACCCATTATCCGGTTTTGTTAAATTACCTAAATCCTTCTTGAATGTGTTGTGTGGGGTTGAATCGCTTGCTATCGATACTCAACGGGAGTTGGTTAAATTTTTGTGGTTTAGTATCGTCTTAGAACAAGAAATTAACGTTTTTAAAATGTTGTGGGAAACCGTTTCTCAGTTGATGTATCCTTCATGTCAAGGGTCCTTGTCTGAAAGGGTCAGTGAGGTCTGAGCGAAGAAGGGACGTTTAAGGGAATTTCCTGTCCGCAGGACAGGGTTAAGATCGATCTCCTTAATGCATATTGTCAAGTAGAAGGAGGTGTAAGTAGATGAATGACGAAAACTATCTTCACTCAACGATGGTCTATTCAGCACTTGCACATACAAGGGCATGGAGCGAACTGCCTCTGGCCAGAACAAATACAGTATATCTTCAGCTACAGAACATTCCAGTACAATGTTTGTGGATACATCTAGAATGATCGAACGAATATAAAAATAAAAATTGTACAGTCCAGGTGAGTTTTGAACTCACCAACCTCTATGCAACAGTTTAGTATTATCACCACTACACCACGGTGTTACTCAGCTTTTTCTGTGACAATATTTTGTTCGTGGCCAACATGATTACAAGAACAGAGTTGAGTATATTCTCGAAGTGCCCACAGCAGCCGCGGCCTTTGGTCTACAGTTGGCTGAGCATGAGATTGTTACCACCATTTTGCAATGGGATTAAACTGGAGGACCATTCCAGGGTCTAGTTTGTCGAGAGGCCGACAACGTATCGTCACTTGGATAAATTAGTCACTCTTTTGGAGGTGGCTAAACAAGCTGATCAAAGAAGAGACAGTGAGAAGACGTCATCTCAGTCTTACGCCAAACCCACCTCAGGCGCGGTTTACGGTAGTAACATGGGTTTCCACCAAGGTAAGTATGTCACCGCTGTGGTCAGCAGGGGCACTTTGCTTGCAGTGCGAGTACAACGGAAAAAAGCGTGGCAGGGACAGCATGGCATTTCTTTCACGTTGTCGAGTGCATGTAACAAAGTAAAGGGGGTGACCCATAATGCTCTTCCGTTGGTGTGAGTGTACATGAGTCATGAGCCATTCTGTACACTATTAGATTCTGTCAGTAGCGTATCCTTAATGAGTCGTATTTGTTACTTCAGACACCGGACCAATTGTAAGTTTCCCAATTGAAAGCCTGTGGCTAGAAACTATAGAACTATTAGTGGTTAAGCTCTTCCTCTAATTGGACCCATATGCATTTCTTTTTGCGTTGGTGAATTGTATTGGTTCATGGAGATCTGGTGGCAGAGCGTTTAAGCACCCACCTACTCATGTGGTGTGAGTTTGGAAATAAAACGGGGTTAGTTTTACATTATGCCCCTGGGAAATTTTCCTTTGGATTTCGGCCTGAGGTGAGGTATTGCTTGTGCCGCCTTTCTAGGAGGGTAGGTCATTGTAATGCTAACGTTAGTGGGGCGGAGTTCGATGTTGCGCTCATACCTCCTGATCAAGGTGAGGCTCTCCTACAGATGTTGCATGGTTTTCCAGAAGTGCTGACAGATAAATTAGGTGTGACTTAACGAATCGAATATCGGCTGTTATTTTCAACCATCTTTCAGTCAGAAATCACCTTAAAGGCTATCACCACCTAAGATGAAGGTATCGCTTAGTTGGTAGATAAAATGCTCGCTGAGAGGTTTATAAGGCCGACCACCTCGCCATTTTCATCCGCGATATCTTAGGTGCCTAAGAATAATTAGGGGGCGGCGGCATTTCAGACATGTTGTGGACTATTGTCAAAAAAAAAAAAAAAAAAAAAAGGTTCAGATGGCTCTGAGCACTATACGACTTAACATCAGAGGTCATCAGTCCCCTAGAACTTAGAACTACTTAATCCTAACTAACCTAAGGACATCACACACATCCATGCCCGAGGCAGGATTCGAACCTGCGACCGTAGCGGTCGCGCGGTTGAAGACTGAAGCGCCTAGAACCGCTCGGCCACATCGGCCGACAGGACTATTGTCTCTTTAATCCTTAATCATAGGATAATCTTAGAGTCTGTCCATCTACCTTCTTCCGGAAATTCTTTACAAAGTTCGCTGAGCTATTTGTTCCGTAAAACCTGTTGCGAAAGAAGGGCAAGCCGTTTGTGTGGACCGACAGCCGGCTGGCTGTGTCTTTTGTGCTTCAGATCGTTTAGTATTATGCCCCTGCTCTGGCCATTCCTAACTTCAATCAACCCTTCGTGGTTCAAACCAACGACTCCAACATCACACTGTTGCTTCAGGAGGTGAGCTGTCCGAATTTTGCCTCAATGTGTGACACATTAGGAGGTGCGATAACGTTGTAGAGGATATAGAGATCAGAATGCTTTCCGTCCCAAGAGATTGTTAAGTATTTACTGTTTGTGTGTCCTGTCGGGATTTGAAGCTGAATCTCGGTTGGTCGCTGAACTTCTTTAAAATCAGGCGTAAATGCGGGTGGCTGCGTTGGCAGTTACCCTCTTATCTTTTAGCAACTTATCGCATCTATTTTGTCTGAGCTACTATCGTGTAATCTGATGACATAAGTTTTTACTCCTTTCAGTTAAAAGTTACTTCTCTGTTCATCAGTCTGTCATTGTGTTTGTGGTTTTTGGCGCGTACCGACTGATTGCTTAGGAATGGAGGAGTGTGGTAATCAGCGTATCGGGCTTACTCTAAATAATTTCGGGACCATTCGTCCAGAATTCATAGCCCATTGCGTGGTGGTTTTTATAACAGGTAGCGTTAATAGTTTGTATTTCCTTTTAATGAATTCGTTTCAAGTAAATCTTAGTTATTTAAAGCATTTTAGACAAACACATTCTAAAGATGTTTATTGTTTGCCGGTTTTGAAGACTTGTCTTCCTATCATGTTATACATGCTATAAAATAATGTTACTTGGGGCATTTATGAGCTTTATACTTAATCATTTATCCTTTGACAAAGGAAAAGATCTGTTGAAGTTATTGTTTAATCGGCTGTCAGCAAATGTTCATCAATTCCTTTACCAAACTGAATGTTTTGTCATAATATGTCAAGTTCCTGTTGACCTGATTGGTAAAGATACTCTTTCTGAGGAGTGTTAATAAAAATCTTGAAACGAATGATGTTCAGTCCTTATTTTGTCCGGTCCTTACAATCCCAAAGAAAGCTACACAATAATGCGCAGTGCTTCAGTCTTCTTCAGCCGACTGTCATCCGTCGTTCGCATTTTATATTTTATGCTCACGCAAGGCGAGCTTTCGTCTTCTGTAGTATCTGTGATGCTTTCTGGTGTCTCAGTCACTTGCCTAATAATTGTGTCTCACTCATAGTCTTGCCGAGATATTCTACCCGATTTTCTGAGATAGTCCATTTCATGATATATCAAGATCTTCTTTGGCCATCTCTCATCTGTCATTAGTATTGTATGTCCATACCAGACTTGCTGACGTTCTTGTATTCCATCCCTGTTGCTCTCTTGAGTCTTTGTCGTTTGCCTAATCCCTCTATTTCTTTCGTTGTCTCTCCGATATACTCTACACGATTTACTGCTATAGCCCATTTCTACAATCCTCAGTTTGTTTCTATTTTTTCCAGTAATTTCCCAACACTCGCATCCGTAGGTCGTTATTAGTTCCACGATACTTCTGTAGATATTAAAAGCAATTATCATTTATTCATCACTTTCAGTTGCGCACTGTAAGTTACATGAATTGATAAGATCCCCCTGATTCATCTTCAGATCTAAGAACTAAAAATGGTCGGTAGAGAACGAAACATCTCATGCAATTAAAATGTGCAACTGAGACTCGTGAATAAATTAGAATGGTTTTTATCTTAATACCGATTCTGATTCTCTCGAAACGAATATGTCAGCTATAGTGGCTTGTATAGAGCATCTTATTTACTTTCCAACTTACATTAGACCATAAAAGAGGATTTATCTTCTGGATCGCTCTTTTCCTATGGACTACTCCTTGCTGTACTTCTCACTTTCGTGTTTTGTTTTGTAATTCGATACTGCACAAACCCATAAAATTATTACATGCATTTATGACTCGGCCATTTATCATTATGTTCCCTACATTTTCTCCACAAGCGCAGTTATTCAGTCTCCTCAAAATTAATTTCAGTACCCACGTATTATAACCTTCTCATTATTGCCTTAGAATATAGCGAACACCATGTCATTCACTTTTCACCACTACGTGATCATCTGGAAAGAGAAAGATGTAAAAGCACTGATCCCTTGTCATCTGAATGTCCATTCGTGCACGTTTCTGATTACACAGGCTTCCTGGATGTATATATTAACAACGTATAAAGTAATCAGCATCCATGTTTTAGTTCATTTGTAGTTCTAAAAGGCTGTGACGAAATTTTATTTGCCACTTTGACTATACAATCTGCAACCTTGTATACACTGCACATACTTCTAATATATGTCTTTTCACGCTCACCCTCCCTCAGCAGTTCAAAAAGTTTCTCCAGTGGCATTGCGTCATACGTCTTTTCGATATACATATATAAACACTAAACAGCTACTCGTATTTCTATCCGGCGTCTTTGCCAGTTGTTGTCTTAAAGGAAAAATGTTGTCACTACAAAATCTTCCTTCGCGGAAACAACTTTTTTCTTCCGCATCCATCAACATTTCCCCTACCATGACTTTCACGACACGACCATACAACCTACCAATAGCGTTCGTAAGTCTTAGTCCACGAAAATATCCAGATACCCTCTTACTACCTTTCTTATAAATTTGACTAATATACGTCAACTTCCATTCCTTAGCCACTTATTCTTCCTCTACAATGAGTGCATTAGGCAACTTGCTCAGACGTTCCGGTAACTAACTTCCGGATGCATCAGTAATTCTATTGGTGTGTTTCCTAGTCCTTGAGATTTTCAATTTCTCTCACGGATCTTCCACCGTCTGTTCTTGTTACTGGGTCTACATTACTCACACATAATTCATTCTCGAAATCCAGTTGTACTCATTATACCCTGTTCTCTCATTCGTTTCCAACGTCTGTTCTTGTTATTGGGTCTACATTTCTCACACATAATTCATTCTCGACATGCAGTTGTAGCCTTTATACCCTGTTCTCTCATTCGTTGTCTTGAAATCATTTTCCAATTCTTTAATACCAATAACACATATGTGGCCTCTCCTTCACTTTTCTTAAGCCCTTCACTGTTCTCAGGGAAATACTAACTTTGTATCTCGTGTACATCTGTCTGTCGTCTCACATTTCTTTTCAATCTCATTTTCCCGATTAATAATTTCCTTCTTTAACCTCCCTCTTTGTTTCCACGAACTTTTTCTGTCCTCCACGTCTCTATTTCTCAGTCAATTGTTCTACATTTTCTTCTTCACTTCTATCTTTTCCTCAATGTTCCCCGTCTATCATTCTGGGCTTTGTTTCCTGCGTTCGCCTTGAGGACCTAGCGCACCATATGCTGCCTCACCTCGTGAATACATCATTTTTATTTGTTCAAATTTTTCTTCGGCATTTCTGCCTTCATTAGAACTTTGCAGCTTGACAGATAGTATCAGTTTATACAGAAATTTCTCATTTTAGACTATTTAGATCATATATAAAAGCATCCAGAGTTTTAATAGACGTACTATCTGCCTGAGGCACATCTATTTCCCCCATATGTAAAGATAAACTTTTATCCAGGTTGGATGTGCCTGGAGTCAGATTCCGGGCCTCTATATACCCTCACTTCACTCACCCTAATATCAAAATATTTCTTTTTGAAGAGATAATCTACGATTGTTCTTAAATATCTTGAATTACTCTGCCATATATATTTATGTATTCATATATAGGGGAATAAACCATCTAAAACGTTCAAATGCAACGCAGTGCATGTACTTACTAGTCTTTCGCCATTTTAATTTGCAGCAGCCTTTAAACTGAGGTGGAGAGCGAAGGAACCAGGAACTGAAAACGTTAATTAAAATTTTTCACTAACTTTTATTTAATTTTTAACTTTGCAAAATTTCACAATAATAATAATGCGCTGCATTTTATTCATTTACATAAGTTGAAGTAACTTGACAATGCTGTCTTGAGAAATTGAAGTCAATAGGAGCAAAGAGGATAGTCTGAATTCTCGCACAATGTAAGATTTAAGAATTATAAATACATTCTGAACAGAAATTTGGAATCCAGGTCAGTGTTCGCCTCTGAGCAGGAGAATAACTGTTGAAATAGTTGAATGCACTTCGACAGTACAACTACAAAAGAGAAAAGTTTACACTAAAATAGTCACAATATTCAACACATATATGCAGTTGAACATGGAGCAAAAACAATCTTGACACTAAATAAATCAGATGAAAACAGACAGATTATGGGAGCAGATAAATGATTTCAGTTTAATATATCTCCTCTAACCAGCTTGTGACTAACAATAATAATTTAAACCATTAGCTTAAATCACTAAAACAATGAAACGTTTTAGTTCTGTAGCAGAAACGTTAAATGCATTTATGACAAGACTAGAACAATATTAGAAGATCAAGTTATGCACATAGTTTAGCGCACAGAACAGTTTTATATATTTTTTTCTTTTATTAGGACGACAGGGAGTGCAACAGGAAACAAATGCAAGTGACTGTGCTGTACACTGAAACTTCAAGTCCGTATAACCACTTGCAGGAGGAGTCATGATAGTATGGTTGATGATAAAAAAAAACGAATTATTAGGAAAATCTGAAATTAATTGTGTCAAGTAGGATTTGGCGAAGCAAGAGAATTAATCTTTAGTTGTACTATTAATACGCAGATGCATCAAATACGTCCTAAGCTCACCTTTATGAGTGCAGCGGAGAGACCTCTCCAGATTAGTTCCAAAATCTATCCCAGTCATCAACAGGCAACATGCTGCAAATTGTAAATGTCAAATCACTGCACGTGCCACCTCGAGCACCCCATCTTAACGCAACTTGCCTCGGTCCACTGGACCTCACTAATATCAAATAAATCATTATCAAATGATGCCGGATACGTGGATCTACGCTGCAGTTAGAACACATTAATCATATGAATGTAGTAGTCTGCAGAATTTGACCACCATGCCTCACTAGCTTTTGACGACACAAATCAAAATCGTCACCTTGCAGTTTGCAGACATGTGATTCAGATGCGCCATTGCTAAGCACACGCTGACACACAGAACATCAGTCTTAAGTCACTGGGGTTAAGTACCTGATTGACTGCCGGCCGAGGTTGAGAGAGTGTGGCGACACGGAATGTCTTTACAGGGTCACCGTGGAGCCACCTAGACGGGGGCTGCAACGTATGTTGGCCCACGGTACCATGCAGAGATGATCACAATCGCTCTATCGTACCGAAACCAGTATCATCCTCTTCCAACCTTTTCCATATCTTATTATTACTTCAGCAACCACCTATGAACCTATTCTTCCATTAAAATCTCTCATAAGGTCTATTTCCTTTCGAGACTTTATCTTTTCCATAACACTTGCAACTTCCCCATCTTTCATTTTCCCATTTCGTCATTTGTTGGGACGTACACTGCCACTAACGTGCACCCATGTTCCTGCTTGGAAAACAACACAGTTATAATTTTTTTCATTTATTTGTTTTCTCTGCATCAAACAGTCTTCTCACAAACACGTCACAGATTGTCCGACCTGATGTCTTCTCCACGGTCGTAATGCACCAGTAAATAGACTAGGTCTTCCAGTGAAGACCAACCGTTTTGTGTCCGCACATCCACACTTCCACACCTGATCTGTTGCCCAGGGGAAAATAAGCATTAATAGCTTACTCTTGCCATAAGTAATTAGAGGTACTAACAAACATAAAACATAATTCCAGTTACTTACTTTACATCCTGTATATTCAACATCCATTTGGCCAAGTCCACCGTATCATTAAATTTTTCTATTGGAATAGTATAGTCTTAAATTCGCAACAGTTAATTCAGTAGTATTTAAATCCTTATAATAGTAGATTCTCAGCATGTTCTCAATATGCTGGCATGGAAATATTCAACACAGTCTCTGTCTGGTTACTGTTCATACACCTCGCAAGCACATAAGCTTTTTAGAAAGTGTTGTTACCTTAAGTTTAGTAATACCCAGTAAAATTGACTTCCACCGTCCATAAGAATGAGTTAAGTGTGAAGTTCTTTATTTCATCTTCCGGTGTTATCTCCACAGTGTTATACCGATAGCAGCGTCAATGTAGTTGTCTGTCTTTTCTTCTGTGAAGAACGGTACTACTTTATAACCCAAAGACCCAGAGCCCTTAGTTTCATGCGACTTTTTTCAAAATTAATTGGGCAATACTGTATTTAGCACATTTGAAAAGAGTGCAGCGTCTAACACATCGATTGTTTGATGAAGCTGTAATTGCGCCATAGCCGTAAAAGACGCATATCGTATGGTGATGTTCTCCTTGTGTAAACGGTAGAATATCTGGTGGACTGACTTTATTGTAACATGAATAAAAAGTTTAAATAATCGCGAACGTAATCGATTTGGGTCGCAGTAACAGTTTCGTCGTGTAAAATAGGGACGATGTTCCGAAGTTTCTCTCATACACTTGTCGTTATCCAAAAAGTTTGTATCCTTTCATTTTAGAAATAATTTAAATTTTAATGTTTGTGCCATCTTTCAGAGCAGCCCTACATCACGAATGCACTGAAAAACAGTGATATGAATATGTGGCGTCTGTCGAAGAAATCGTTTTATGGAGGCCTCGTCATTTATATAGTAGACACTGTTAGTACCTCCAGGATCAATATTGCGAATAACTTCAAAGTAGATACTGAGAAAGTGAATACCACACCAAGCAAATCAGGTGAAAAGGAACTATCGTTTATAGAGAGGGCTACCACGAAAATTGGACAGTCAAATGCTGTTGTGCCTGACGAAATAACTTTCATTGGCTCAGTGGTACGTTCAAGGTTTGCTTCTGGAGGAGGAAGGGTTGATACTAAACATACAAATAATATGAGATAATGTACTGTAATTGTCAATGCGGTAGAGTCTGCTGTTGCGATGAATTTTTCGAAAGATTTCCTGATGTATTCAGCTGTCATTCTCTTTATTTCCTGCACGACTGTATAATTTCGGATTTGGTATATTTATTATAACCTGAAAAAGATGAAATACCTAACTTCGTCACAATCCATGACCACAGATTGTTACTGACGTTGGACGCTAACTAATCACATTACACAGTACAAGATAATAGGCTCTTCTCTCAGAGAAACAAACTACTCAGTACAAACTATATAGTTTTGTCTGATCCAATTCTCACACTGCTTGCTGTGTTAACTACTCAGTACAAACTATATAGTTTTGTCTGATCCAATTCTCACACTGCTTGCTGTGTTGAGACGATGTTTTCGACAGTTATTGCAGTCTGTGCTAAACGGCACTCCGCTCTGACGTAAGTAAGCACGCTCCAGCGGTGGCGTGTGGAACTCTTGAGGGTGTCTGCTCCAATTTCGCTCATTCGATGCTGCTTCTGGCAGCAATTATGCTTACTTGTGGTTCAGTCACGAGGTACCAACTTTGGCTTGGGACCTTGTTTTTTGGACGACACCACAAATATAGTAACAAGAAAGGTAACCGCGAAGAAACTTGGGTAACAGAGAAACAGGGCCGGCCGGAGTAGCCGTGCGGTTCTAGGTGCTACAGTCTGGAGCCGAGCGACCGCTACGGTTGCAGGTTCGAATCCTGCCTCGGGCATGGATGTGTGTGATGTCCTTAGGTTAGTTAGGTTTAATTAGTGCTAAGTTCTAGGCGACTGATAACCTCAGAAGTTAAGTCGCATAGTGCTCAGAGCCATTTGAACCATTTGAAGAGAAACAGGGAGCTACAGGAAAGACAGGAGTAATGGTAGCAGAAGGCGTGTGTAAATATAGAAACAGAAGCGGACACTAAGAGGATTCGTTTGACACGTAGAAAGTGAAAATAATCATACGTGCAATTAAAAGCAAAGAGGAAATCCACGATTCGTTTGACACGTAGAAAGTGAAAATAATCATACGTGCAATTAAAAGCAAAGAGGAAATCCACTGTTAAACTCAAGAGTGAGGAGAAAGACGCTCTACTCGAGGGAGCAGGTTTCTGATGGAAAGACAGTTTGGAAGGCGTAAGGGATTCACTATTAAAGTGAAAAATCAGCAGAGCTTAATTTATTTATATTAAGGATTGAGGAGCCACGAAATCTAGGTTGAACATGAAATGTTGTTCATTTGGACTTATTACGCCTTTCGGCTAACAATCTAGACTGTTCACATCATAAAAATTCTTCATTATGTTGGTGCCATTAGGCTTCACACTTCGATAAAATCTTCCTCAAAGTGACAACATCCACCCATGATATAATTTAAAAAGTGTTTTCATGGTTCGAGACCGGTGTAATTGAACAATGATCATGAAACAAAGGCTATATACCAATATAAATTAATAACTGGCTTACTAAGTTGTAATGGCATAACGCCTTTGTTTTGTGACCATCGTTCAATTACACTTGCCATGATCGATGGAGAGCTGTTTTTAATTATGTCTTTGAACGGATGTCGTCATTTTAAAAAAGATTTTAACGGTGTGTGAAACCGCAATGGCACCAACCCTAATCAAGATCAGGTTACCTTCTACTCGGAAAGCGGATGCACTCAGCGACTGTATGTAACTTATAAATTATAGAGTGCTGCACTATATAATTTATAACTATTCAAGTTAGTTTAATGATGTGTACAGGCTACATTGTTAGCCGAAAGGCGTAATCATGCCAAATCAACAAGACATCATGTGCGACCTTGACTTCATAGATTTTAAATACCGATGACAAATAAGTAAGTTACAACAGATCGCGTATCTCCTGGTTGACAATGTCAATAATACTGAGGTTTGGTTGACTCGTAAACAGGGCTTTGGTTGACTTGAATTAAACTAGGACAAAATAAGTAGATTACATCCCCTCAGTAAAAGAAGTAGATTACATCCCCTCAGTATTTCTAAAGCCTTTTAAGAAAGTGCCAACAAAATGCCTTTTCAAGTTGGCTTATAGAATATATGAGTCTGGAAACATACCATCAGGTTTTCGTTAATCTTTCGTCCACACAATCCCTAAAACCCTAAGAGGGCTAGGGTAGAAAAGTGCGACAACCATCGCACAATGTGCTTAAGAGCTCATACGTTCAAGTTGCTGACAAGAGTAATACACAGAAGAATGGAAATGATAGCTGAGGACCTGTAAGACGATGATCAGATTAGCTTTACGAAAGGTAAAGGCATCAGAGCGGAGGTTCGGAAACTGCGCTTGATGGTGGAAACAAGACAAGGAAAATCAAGCCACGTTCTAGGAATTATCGACCTAGAAGAAGCTTACGACGACGTCCTCGGCGCATGATATCCTAAATTCTCAGGGGAATAGGTGTAAGCCTTAGGGGAAGGCCGCTACTATGCAGTAGAAGAACAAATACGGGAAAACGAATGAATGACAATAATCAAGTACTCTGATTAGAAAGATTATAAGGCGTGGATGTATTCTTTCTCCCCTACTGTTCAATTTATACATCGGACGTTCAGGTTTGGGATTAAAAGTCAGGGTGAGAGCATAACAATATAAGATTCGCAGCCGACATTTCTACCTGAAGTGAAAATTGGAAACAACTATCAGGATGTGTTGAATGAAATGAACTGTCCAACGAGCACAAAATATGGATTGAGAGTAAACCAAATGAAGACGAAAATATATAGGAGTAATAGTAATGACAATAGCGATAAACTTATCGTAGAAATTGTGAACCACAAATTACACGAAGTGAAGGATATCTGCCGTGGACAGAGGTTGCAAAAATAACCAAGAAATAATGAGGACATATGGTGAAAGTGCTACTCTCAAACGAGGAGGTTGCCACATGAGCGGCAGTCATGGAGGGAAGCATCGAACCAACCAGAAGACTGATGACCTCCCAAACATCTGCAGAATAATGTCTGAAAGCACACTGACTATTTGCAAGCAATTCAGTAAGAGGCCCTCAGCATAGCTGCAAATGTGTGCAGTGAAGTATAAAAATCAAAGCCAATGGCCATACTTATAATAACTATGCGTTGAAAATCCTGTAAGTGCCATTAAACAAGGTTTGTCACAATGGAATTTTCATGGTGTGTAATAAGTCGATCTTGAATAGGAAGTGGATTAATTACATAACCGAAATGGATATGAAATGGCTTTTTTAGATAAACTGCAGTTTCACGTTTTGTTAAGTTTGTAGTTTTCTTTGCGTCATACATCTGTGTATGTGCGAGGGAATGACACAGAATCAGTGTAAGAATATATATGGTAGGAAAACCGTTGTTGTGGCACGAGGTTAGGTCTATGTAATGTCATAGTTTACGGAAAAATCACAACACTACAAAGCCGTCGATCAGTTAACACATCATGTTTCACAGCTCTTCTACTGTGCAGTCCCGATTCACATGCGTATTGTTTATCGTTTCCAACTGTCAACTGCAGTACAGTATAGGTCTGCCGTAAATAGAGATATTAACCACCAAGAGCAACGACAAACTGCAGAACGGTTTTTGCGTAATGAGTCCCGCCTGTCGTTCAGGAAGCTCATATCAGCTGCGATTCATTATAAACCTGTCAGCTTTCATGTGGATTATCCGCCATCATCACGTACAGTGACAATCGGGATTTGTTTCACTCACGCAGATACTGGCGGGACACGTGGAATACGTGGATAAGCTGTTCATAGGTCGCGATCTCCTGCCACGTGCTGAAAAAAAGCAGCTGATATGTCAGCTGCGACAAATCAAATACCAGCATGTGTTTCAGAATTCCAATGTGAGAGTGAGGACCTACATCCAACTCTTAATGCGTGAAATCCGACAGATAAGCCTGAGTTCATCGCAGTGAAATTAGCGTTTGTACATTCGATTTTGGTTAAATATTTGAGCACCGAGCGTCCGACATGCACTGCAAAATTTACGTGATAAAGAACACCGAAAACATGTCCAGTTACTGTGATCGGCATTTGTCACTCAGTGAACAGTTCTTCAGATCTCGGCTTCACTAAGTGTTTCGGCAACATGAAGCTCGGTCACGACAAACCATGTGAGGTAAATAGCGCCAGGGTCCAAATAAAAAAAACCAACAATGTTACACCTGCTTATTGCTAGGAAAAGAGTGATTTACGTTCGCAGTGTAAACGAAGATCTTATGAAGTTGACTTCCTTCCCGGAGTAATATATGTTCTGTGTATGTTACAAATGTCGTACGGTACTATGTTTAGTTTCACCTCTAAACAGCTGTATATATATTATCTTCATGTCTTCATGTAGGGTACGTTTTCGCCTTTTTCGAGTATTTTAGTGAGAAAACCCTCAACAAAATAAAACTTGTAATTCGTCTGTTCAAATGGTTCTGAGCACTATGGGACTCAACATCTGTGGTCATCAGTCCACTAGATCTTAGAACTACTTAAACATAACTAACCTAAGGACATCACACACATCCATGCCCGAGGCAGGATTCGAACCTGTGACCGTAGCGGTCACGCGGTTCCAGACTGACGCACCTAGAACCACACCGGCCGGCAATTCGTCTGTCTAACTGTATTATCCACCCACATTAATGTGACCACCTCTCAAAAGTCTCTGTAACCACCTTTGGCAGCGCTGACTGCTGCTAGACGAGAGGAAAGAGAATCATTGTGATTCTGGGAGTTACCCGCAGGGATGTGGAGCCTTGCCGGCCACACTATGTAAGTAGGCTGTTTAGGTTTTTATATTGGTAACGCTTGCAGCGCACTGGATGAAAATCACTGGCTGTGCTGTGTGCAGTCTGTGGCTGGTTTGCATTGTTGCTGGCTATTGTACTGTTGGCAGTTGGTTGTCAACAGCGCGTAGCGTTGCGCAGTTGGAGGTGAGCCGCCAGCAGTGGTGGATGTGGGGAGAGAGATGGCGGAGTTTTGAGAGCGGATGATCTGGATGTGTGACCATCAGAGACAGTAAATTTGTAAGACTGGGTGTCATGAACTGTTATTTATTATGACCTTTGAACACTATTAAGATAAATACATTGTTTGTTCTTTATCAAAATCTTTCATTTGATAACTATGCCTATCAGTAGTTAGTGCATTCAGGAGTTAGAATCTTTATTTAGCTGGCAGTAGTGGCGTTCGCTGTATTGCAGTACTTTGAGTAACGAAGATTTTTGTGAGGTAAGTGATTCATGAAAGATATAGGTTATTGTTAGTCAGGGCCATTCTTTTGTAGGGATGATTAAAAGTCAGATTGCGTTGCGCTGAAAATATTGTGTGTGAGTTCAGTGTTGATCAGAATAAGTAAAGAGAGTAATGTCTGAGTACGTTCAGTTTTGCTCAGCTGTATGAAAAGAAAATAATGTAAGAGGTTTAGCAGCACAATAAGTCACTAATATATCTAAGGGGACCTTTCAACTACCGTGGCTCGCTGCGCTAGCTTCTCAGTTGAGGCTCCATGGCGCGAGCAGCCCCATCGAAGTTGTTACATACGCTTTCGATGGGGTTTAAATAAGGGAAGTCAGATAGTCAGGAGAGTACAGTGAACTCATTAAGGTGCTCTTCGAACAACGCATGTACGCAGCGAGCTGTCACACAGGTTGCATTGTCGTGCAGGTAGATGCCATCGTGCAGAGGAAAAAACTTCATGTAGGGGTGGACAAAGTACATACTTGCGCCATCCAGAATGATGGGATCACCCAGGGAATGCCACAAAAGCATTCCCCTCCTCATAACGCACTGCCCTTGTTTGATTTCATAAGAATCACGCTGATGTAAATCTGCCCGATTGAACATTACACGTGATTCTTCTGAAAAGGCCACCGATCAGATCTCAGTGGCCGTGAAGTAGCGGTACTTGCATCCAAATTCCAACCAGTATTCAACATGGGTGCATGAACCAGTCGCCTGCTGAGGCCGCCCACATGTAGCAACGTACGCTGAACGGTGTTCGTCAAACTTTTTTGCTCAAGATCGTATACTGAATCAGTGGGACGGTACGTTATGAGCCCCTAATAGAATGACTGTAGTTGATGTTGTTGTAGTCTTCAGTCCTGAGACTGGTTTGATGCAGCTCTCCATGCTACTCTATCCTGTGCAAGCTTCTTCATCTCCCAGTACCTACTGCAACCTACATCCTTCTGAATCTGCTTAGTGTATTCATCTCTTGGTCTCCCTCTACGACTTTTACCCTCCACGCTGCCCACCAATACTAAATTTGTGTTTCCTTGATGCCTCAGAACATGTCCTACCAACCGATCCCTTCTTCTGGTCAAGTTGTGCCACAAACTTCTCTTCTCCCCAATCCTATTCAATACTTCCTCATTAGTTATGTGATCTACCCATCTAATCTTCAGCATTCTTCTGTAGCACCACATTTCGAAAGCTTCTACTCTCTTCTTGTCCAAACTATTTATCGTCCATGTTTCACTTCGATACATGGCTACACTCCATACAAATACTTTAAGAAACGACTTCCTTACGCCTATATCTATCCTCGATGTTAACAAATTTCTCTTCTTCAGAAACTCCTTCGTTGCCATTGCCAGTCTGTCTACATTTTATATCCTCTCTACTCCGACCATCATAAGTTATTTTGCTCCCCAAATAGCAAAACTACTTTACTACTTTAAGTGTCTCATTTCCTAATCTAATTCCCTCAGCATCACTCGACTTAATTCGACTACATTCCATTATCCTCGTTTTGCTTTTGTTGGTGTTTACCTTATATCCTCCTTTCAAGACACTGTCCATTCCGTTCAACTGCTCTTCCAAGTCCTTTTCTGTCCCTGACCGAATTACAATGTCATCAGCAAACCTCAAAGTTTTTATCTCTTCTCCATGGATTTTAATACCTACTCCGAATTTTTCTTTTGTTTCCTGTACTGCTTACTCAATATGCAGATTGAGTTACATCATTCCCGGCGGGGTCAGGGATTTTCTCTGCCTCGTGATAACTGGGTGTTGTGTGATGTCCTTAGGTTAGTTAGGTTTAAGTAGTTCTAAGTTTTAGGGGACTGATGACTGTAGATGTTAAGTCCCATAGTGCTCAGAGCCATTTGAATCATTTTTTGAATAACATCGGGGAAAGGCTACAACCCTGTCTCACTCCCTTCCCAACCACTGCTTCCCTTTCATGTCCCTCGACTCTTATAACTGCCATCTGGTTTCTGTAAAAATTGCAAATAGCCTTTCGCTCCCTGTATTTTACCCCTGCCACCCACAGAATTTGAAAGAGAGTATTCCAGTCAACATTGTCAAGAGCGTTCTCTAAGTCTACAAATGCTAGACTGTAGTAAGGGCAAGGTAAACTGACCGTCGACGTTTAGTACTGGTCGTTGAAAGTTGGTGCATTCTGTTCCAAACTGTTGTCACCCTAATCGTTGCCAAAGGTGTTACACTGTAGTTGCCTGACTAAAACTGTTGCGTTGTCAGAGTGAACTGATGTTTAACTAATTAACGCTGAGTGCCGACCACCTAAACTTTGCCGTTTCTTATAATAACGGACATTTTTTTATTTTTTAATGTTTTAATCTAGAATAATAGCCAGCACAGTACTGTGTTATTACCTACTTCTGGATTATGTATATAAATTGTTAGACATTTCTTTCAGATTACTTTTTTGGTGTAGGAAACGGTGAAACAGTGTTTGTTGTGTATGACTATTTTGCACTCGCTGCACTGATATGTAGTGTCGTTTTCATATAGGCTATTCTCTTTGCCTATAACAGATACTTAAATTATTTTCGGATTCAGAAAATGAAGAAAAGTTGTAAAAGAACTAAATGTATCAACTATTGTCTTGTACTATCCAAGACATACACACTTGAATTCTCTTCGCACACAGTCAAGACCAGTATTCAAATCGTAGACATCATAATAAAATAAGAGAAATCAGAGCTCGAACAGAAAGGTTTAGGTGTTCGTTTTTCCCACGCGCTGTTCGGGAGTGGAGTGGTAGGGAGATAGTACACTCCTGGAAATTGAAATAAGAACACCGTGAATTCATTGTCCCACGAAGGGGAAACTTTATTGACACATTCCTGGGGTCAGATACATCACATGATCACACTGACAGAACCACAAGCACATAGACACAGGCAACAGAGCATGCACAATGTCGGCACTAGTACAGTGTATATCCACCTTTCGCAGCAATGCAGGCTGCTATTCTCCCATGGAGACGATCGTAGAGATGCTGGATGTAGTCCTGTGGAACGGCTTGCCATGCCATTTCCACCTGGCGCCTCAGTTGGACCAGCGTTCGTGCTGGACGTGCAGACCGCGTGAGACGACGCTTCATCCAGTCCCAAACATGCTCAATGGGGGACAGATCCGGAGATCTTGCTGGCCAGGGTAGTTGACTTACACCTTCTAGAGCACGTTGGGTGGCACGGGATACATGCGGACGTGCATTGTCCTGTTGGAACAGCAAGTTCCCTTGCCGGTCTAGGAATGGTAGAACGATGGGTTCGATGACGGTTTGGATGTACCGTGCACTATTCAGTGTCCCCTCGACGATCACCAGTGGTGTACGGCCAGTGTGGGAGATCGCTCCCCACACCATGATGCCGGGTGTTGGCCCTGTGTGCCTCGGTCGTATGCAGTCCTGATTGTGGCGCTCACCTGCACGGCGCCAAACACGCATACGACCATCATTGGCACCAAGGCAGAAGCGACTCTCATCGCTGAAGACGACACGTCTCCATTCGTCCCTCCATTCACGCCTGTCGCGACACCACTGGAGGCGGGCTGCACGATGTTGGGGCGTGAGCGGAAGACGGCCTAACGGTGTGCGGGACCGTAGCCCAGCTTCATGGAGACGGTTGCGAATGGTCCTCGCCGATACCCCAGGAGCAACAGTGTCCCTAATTTGCTGGGAAGTGGCGGTGCGGTCCCCTACGGCACTGCATAGGATCCTACGGTCTTGGCGTGCATCCGTGCGTCGCTGCGGTCCGGTCCCAGGTCGACGGGCACGTGCACCTTCCGCCGACCACTGGCGACAACATCGATGTACTGTGGAGACCTCACGCCCCACATGTTGAGCAATTCGGCGGTACGTCCACCCGGCCTCCCGCATGCCCACTATACGCCCTCGCTCAAAGTCCGTCAACTGCACATACGGTTCACGTCCACGCTGTCGCGGCATGCTACCAGTGTTAAAGACTGCGATGGAGCTCCGTATGCCACGACAAACTGGCTGACACTGACGGCGGCGGTGCACAAATGCTGCGCAGCTAGCGCCATTCGACGGCCAACACTGCAGTTCCTGGTGTGTCCGCTGTGCCGTGCGTGTGATCATTGCTTGTACAGCCCTCTCGCAGTGTCCGGAGCAAGTATGGTGGGTCTGCCACACCGGTGTCAATGTGTTCTTTTTTCCATTTCCAGGAGTGTATTATTGTGGTTCGATGAACCCTCTGCCAAGCACTTAAATGTGAATTGCAGCGTAATCATGTAGATGTAGATGTAGATAATCCTCACTGTCATTGTCGAAATCTGACTCCACTTCACGAAAAATTTCTTCGTCCACAAGCGAACGTGAAGCCGTCTTTCGTTTCTTTACTTACTGATTGAACAGCTGCCTCCCTTCAGCAGCTTAGCTTTGTACTACAAACTACTGTTTTACAAACTCTACGTCCGTCACTACACAGTAAATACCGATTGAGGCCATCAATATACGTGGGTTCGTATTTAAAGCGGGAGAAATTTTACGCCGTCGCATATCGGGATAGGCAGTTTACAGAAACTTTCGCGTCCCGTCAGTTGATGGGTTTGACAGTCAAAGGTTTGAGATGGCTCTGAGCACTATGGGACTTAACTTCTGAGGTCATCAGTCCCCTAGAATAGAACTACTGAAACCTTACTAACCTAAGGACATCACACACAGCTATGTCATAGGCAGAATTCGAACCTGCGACTGAAGCTGTCGCGTGGTTCCAGACTGTAGAGCCTAGAACCGCTCGGCCCCTCCGGCCGGCGTCAAAGGTTTAATAACAGTAATTTACTTATATGTAAATGCGCTCTGCAATATGAGACTCCATCACAGATGTTTATCACTTGTTTTTGATAACATTTTTAATATTATTATGAAACAATTTAACCTCTCCTTGCTAGAAACATGTACCGTATCTGATGGTAACGGTTTAAACCTCTTTATATAAATAAGTGTGTCTGTACTTAAATTGCTGAATGACTAAGGAGATGAAACTTCTACGTTTTTTGATTCTGAAACAGCTGTGTAACAATTAACTTACACTGAGCCTGCTTTCTCTTTACTTTTTCTAATGATGTCAACACTGACCCACAATATTCGCAGCGCAACGCAATCTGACTGCTCAAAAAAAAATTTCAACCTGACTTCAAATAATTAATTCAAAACAATGAGCCTGACTAAAAAGAAATCTTAACAATAACTTATACATTTCATTAAGCACTTACCTCAAAAAAAATTTCATTACGCGAACTACTGTAATACAGCGAGCGTCAATACTGCAAGCTAAATAAACGTTTCAACTACTAAAGCCACGAACTACTAATAGGCATGTGGTTAGCAAAGGAAAGATTTTGTTGCAAACCAAATAATGTATTTTTTTACCTTATTAATGTGACATCCAGTAGAAAGATATATAATCATGAACAATTTTCAATCTCCAAGTCGAGTACTTCGAGATCGTTAGCATACGCTAACACTTAGACCTCTACCCTCCATCAATGCTAGCTTCTCAAATCTAACATCCACCACTGCTGGCTGTTCACCTCCAACTGCCCAACTTCCAACTGCCCAACACTACTGGCGATTAACTTCCAAACAACGAGTCCAACCAGCCACAGAGTCTCTTACAAAGAAAGCGCAGTCAGAGATCCAATGCAAAGCTCTACACAGCGCTGTCAACACAGAAGCTGCCCACTTACACTGTCTCTATGATGCACATTCACGAATCCACGATACTTACGTCTGAAATTTGTACCAAACGCGATGATCGATATGAGAAACTTACGCCGGTGAGCTGTCAGAATAGGAGACAAAGAAACATTCCTCCTCTCACTCTACACTCTCAGTGGCAGCGCAACTTATCCCTCTTCCCCTATGGCAAGCGGTCAAATCCACTTTGCTCACTTCCGAATTTACTAAAGTTAATTAAAACTAAGCAAATCTTAGATTATTACTTCTGCATAAGGGATTTTGTTACTGAGCCTAATGTTAAGCAGCTCTTATAGGTAGTGGTCGTTTTCGGATTTGGCTGTTAGTTGCTAGATGCTTATTATCACAAAATAAGGATGAGAATGGCGGGCCGCACAAACCCTTGATTGGAGGCGTATGTGACCAACAGGCTGCAGTTGGACGACCGCTGATGTAGGCGGTCAGTTTCTCAACAGTTGCACCTCAATTCACCCACTCATATTTCCGCACGCGGCGTTGACCCCTGTCATCTATGGCCTGTGGTGCACTAGACTTGGCGTCTGTTTTGGATAGCGCCAGTTTGGTGTTCACGTTATACCTTATCTACGGCGGCACGAAAAAATTTACTAAAGTAGCCTTTTCGAAAATGCTTCCCCTCCGGTCCGAAAACCAATGACCATGCCCTTTTGGATGTCAGATACATCGCTCCGTCTCAGCATTACGTCAACGACTGTCTTTTCGTTCGCGTCCGCCGACGCGCTTTATATACCCTTCACTGCTAGCGCTGCCACTTGCTGCCTGTAAGTGTTCATTACACGTCGCCGGTGGTCACATTAATGTGATTGTACCCTGTACATCTACATTTGATACATGTGCCCCAAGCCTCCCTATCGTGCGCCGGCCAGGGTGGCCGAGTGGTTCTAGCCGCTTCAGTCCGGAACCGCGCGACCGCTAGGGTCGCAGGTTCGAATGCTGCCTCGGGCATGGATGTGTGTGATGTCCTTAGGTTAGTTAGGTTTAACTAGTTCTAAGTTCTACGGGACTGATGACCTCAGAAGTTAAGTCCCATAGTTATCAGAGCCATTTGAACCTCCCTATCGTGCATGTCTGAAAGTATGTTGTTCCCCTATTATTCATTTCCATTCCTTCTCCAATGGGGGGGGGGGGCGAACTACTGTCTACATGTTTCTATATGAACCCTGATTTTTATTGTCTTCGTTTTCATTAAGTGCGATGTACGTTGGTGGCAGCAGAATCACTATGAAGCCTGTCACAAACGCTGGGTCTCTGAACTTTCTCCATAATTTTCGCAAGAAGAACACCATTGTCCTTCTAGGATCTCCCATTTGAGTTCACGGAACATTTCTGTAATACTCGCGTGTTGGCCGATGAAACCGGTATCAAATCCAGCATCACGTCTGTGCAATACTGTGACATTTTCTTTTAAACCATCCTGGCTTGCATTCGAAATACTCGAGCAGTACTCAAGATCTGGTCGTGCATATCATCTGTACGTAGTCTCTCCCAATAGCCCGAGGTCGCCTTTGCTACAACTGAACTTAGGTGCTTCTTCCATTTCACGTAAGATTAAATATCGAGGGTTAACATTGCAAAGCTAATCACTCAACGACATCACTTACTCAGAAACTATTCCTTCACGAGTCAACAATCACAGATTGCTGCTCACACTGTCCTTCAGACGTTTTATGCATCTAAAGAACTTGAGGAGATTTATTATGCTTCCCAAGAAGATCGACTTTAGGAAGTCGACATACTCTACAATAAATATAATAATAACGTAACAGCAAAACAGAAACCACATCTTAGGGCTTAAATCACTTGACTTAAGGATACATGCAATCCTTGTAATTTAGGAGATCGAGATATGGAAAGAGAATTATCAATATTTCGTTGATATTATTTGTCTACCTTTCTGGAAAGCATTGGTCCATACACATTGCAGCTCCACTGTGAGCGCTGTTGTCGGAACAGTGGTGGGATACTTATGTTCGAATAAGTGTGTCTGAGGGCTACCAACAGGGATGTACTTGAGATAACAGAGATCCTTCAAGTACTTTCCTCTCCCTTGGCTGCTGCCTCTCCTCCAGGAAGTACAGGACCTATCACCCATCATCAAGTTGAATGCGAGTGTCGCATCAGTGGTACGTCCAAGGGCAATATGCAGCTAGGCAGTGGCCAGGAAGAGCTCAGGGTACTATAGCCTTCACTCCATGGCTCACATACTGTGTCTCACTGAAACTGAAGCTGAACCAGTGCGACACACATCGTTCCGTAGCCAGATGTGTTCAGCGTCAGAGAGAAAGCACCGCAAATCTGAAGTGCGTTATGGGTCGTCGTGGTGAATGCGGTAAGGAAAGGTATCTTTTAGGGAAATGACTTCAAGAAATAAGAAAGATCATTTTGTGCACTTTGATGCGCCCAACAAGGACGTTCATTATTGAGAGAACACAATCAACAGGTACTAGTGGAAGGGCTGAATAGCAAGATGAGCATCGTTTCTTCCTTTTATACCATGTCTTGACAAAATTTATTACCGATGTACCATTCGACAATTTCCTACAAATATTGATAAGCTCCATTGTTTTGGCTAAGCCATTTACTAGCTGCAAGAATTAATTTTTTATCTATTAAAAACGTGCAGTATCAGGAAAAGTTCATTTACATAGGGAATCAAAATTTTCCAGTATGTTACTAAAGGAATACAAAGGCAGTTTACTAGTGTTAGTTTCTCATTGAAAGAGTGGAATAAATCTACTCTTTATGCTTCAGAAAGTTCAGAAAAAACAATTTACTGAAAGAGGTTCCTTAGATCACATTCAATAAATTACGAGCAACCACTCCACTGTGAGGTTAAGCTGCAAACTTCCAGACAGCACATTACTTTCTGAGGTAAACCTTGATCACCCGATCCGTGGTGTTAGGGCGAGATCTTAACACTGGCCCAACTATAACACAAAAAAATGTCTCAAGGAAAGCAGGGATAAAACAACAGCTCACTGACCTATCCTAAAAGACACTGCACTGAAGGCTAGAGCAGAAGCGGGCACAAGGAATTTAACAGAATCAAAACAGAAACATTAATCTCATAACATTCATATGAAAGTTAACCAAATGTGCCGAAGAATGCAACGTATCTTTTATTTGTGCAACGCACCGGGACCGACGGGGACGGGACCACACCGACTACGGCGACGAAACCAACCGCAGCCCGCCGCTGATTACCATCCAGTGGAGTGAGGGCTACACCGAGCTCGGAGAGAAACTCTACTCCGTCGCAAAACCGCGAAGATGATCGCAGGGACCGACACCTACAAAGTCAGAGCAGATTGCATAGAGGCCCATGCGAAACTCATGCAACTCTGTGGGACCGAGAAGTGGAACTGCTTCACGCGGAGCACGGAGCAGCTCAAGCAGCTGAAGGTCGTTTTTCGTCACCTGCCGCTGAAGATGGATTCGGCGTTCCTACAGCAGCAGCTGGAGGAACTCGGCTTCCAGACCCGTCACGTCGGCCTCATGGGGTCGCCCAGGACCCACAGGGCATGCCTTTGTTCCTTGTGGTTTTAGTCGACAATGTCGACAAATGGAAAATTTTTCAGGTTGAAAACATTGCCGACTTCGACGTGAAAGTCGAGCCACGCCGCGCAAAAGGCAGACGAGCCCAGAGCTTCAACTGCCAGCGCATGGACCACGTGGCAAAGTTTTGCAGGATGCCTGTGCGTTGCTGCAAGTGCGCCGAGGAGCACCCGTCGGGGAACTACTCCAAGAAGAAGGAAGACCGACCGACGTGCTGCAACTGTAACGGGGACCACGTCGTCTGTTACCAGGGATGCGCCGCCTTCAAGCGCGCCAAGCGCGCCAATCGCGTAAACCCGAGCCGCAGCTTCGCGGACGTTGCTAAGGGGAAGCCGGCCGCTCCCTCTGAGAGGCCACGGCCGCTCGCAGGGGAGGCCGCACCGGCACCGCAGCCGTCGCAGCTGCCCTCGCCCGCGGCGCCGCATGCAGTCGGGTCCGGCTTGCCGGCGCCCGCGGCTGTAAGGAGGGTTGCCGCCCGCGCAGGGCGTTCCCAGCACGCCGCTCCGCTGCCGACTACGGGAAACGTCGCGAAGGAGTCAAACCTTCCCAAAACGGAGAAGGAAGACACCACCAAGCTGCCCGCGTTTGTGCGGTCGCTCAACCGGCTGATGACTCAGCTACCGGTCCTCGTGGGAGCAGTGACGGCGGCCCTCCGGCCACCGCCGGGAGAATCCAGCCTTAAAATGGATAACGACCATATTTATGGGTTAACCATTTGCACGTTCAATGCTTGGGGTCTCCACCCCCAGCAGGGCGAGTTTCGCCAATTCCTACGGGACGAGGCGGTCGACATCTGACTTGTGCAGGGAGACTTTCCTGAAACCCGGGTCGACGTGCGAGCAGCAAACTTTTGCTGCTACCGAGATGACAGACCCACCCACGGGGGCGGCACTGCCAGCTACGTGAAGAAGTCACTGCGCCACCACCGGGTTCAACTGCCGGCGCTCAACGCGCTGGAGGCCACAGGAGTGGCCGTCAACACCGCTGCCGGCAAGATTCTTTTCGTGTCGGTGTACCGGCAGCCTGGTAGACAGCTAGACGAAGACGACTTCGACGCCCTGCTGTCGCTGGAGGGGCGAGCTTTCATTGCCGGGGATTTGAATGCGAAACACACCGATTGGAACTCGCGAACTGTCAGCAGCAGCGGGCGCCGCCTCTCCCGCGATGTTCACCGCAACGGCTGCGATCACCGTGGGGCCGTTTGACCCCACGATCTTCCCTGCACGGGGACAACCGGACGTGCTCGATATTGCTCTTCTGAAGGGCATCGGGCACTTCGCGACCGCCGAGCCGCGTAACGTCCCCTCCTCCGACCACGTACCGATCATTTTTCTCCTCGACGTGGTCGGAGATTCTCTTCCAGAGACCCGTCCGAGCTATTGTGTCTACCCTCTATCCTGAGGATGGCAGTGCATGGAGGGTGGTAAAGTCCTTCCTACGCGATGTTCACCGCAACGGCCGCGATCACCGTGGGGCCGTTTGACCCCACGATCTTCCCTGCACGGGGACAACCGGACGTGCTCGATATTGCTCTTCTGAAGGGCATCGGGCACTTCGCGACCGCCGAGACGAGTAACGTCCCCTCCTCCGACCACGTACCGATCATTTTTCTCCTCGACGTGGTCGGAGATTCTCTTCCAGAGACCCGTCCGAGCTATTGTGTCTACCCTCTATCCTGAGGATGGCAGTGCATGGAGGGTGGTAAAGTCCTTCCTACGCCGGCGACAGCGAATACCGCTTTTACAGGTCGGGAACGACTTCGGCAGCGACTCCGACGCGAAAGCCAGCGTCCTGCCTGACGCATTTGCAGCGAACTTCACACCGGTGGCCGACGTCATCGACGACAACCACATACGGCAGGTCCACGAGCAACTACCAACCTTCCGCGCCGCAAGGGAGGAAGGCAACGTTATCGAGCCGATAACGGAGGAGGAAGTTGCTGTGCAGCTTCGCTCGCTGAACCCCAAGAAGGCTGGAGGCAGCGATGGCGTCACAAACCTCCTGCTGAAGAACCTTCCGCCGGGATTACACCGGCAACTCTCCGATGTTTTCAACGAGATTCTCCGATCAGTTGTCTACCCCTCTGATTCGAAACACGTGGAGGGTGTGGCCATTCTGAAATCCGGCAAGAACCCACGCCAGGCATCGCGCTACCGACCCATCAGCCAGTTCCCATCCCTCTCGAAAGTTATCGAGAGGCTGTACGCGAGAAGACTGATGCGACACGTCACCCAGGAAGGCATCATCCCGGACTAGCAGTTCGGTTCCGAGAAGAACATGCCACTTCCCACCAGCTCTTGCGGGTGGTAGAACCGGTGATGAGGGCAGTGGAAACAAGGGAGTTCTTTGGGGCAGTGTTCCTCGACGTCTCCCGAGCTTTTGACTCGTGTGGCACGACGGACTCGAGTTCAAACTTTTTGAGCAAGGGATACCGACATCCCACATGACGTTGCTGCGGTCGTACCTGTCTGAACGAACCTTCCACGTGAGGGCTGACGATGGTACGTCCAGAGACCGGAAGATACGTCCAGGGGTGCCGCAGGGGTCGGTCTCGGCCCCTCACTGTACTCCCTGTACACTGCCGACGCTCCGAAAGTGGCAGGAGTTGAACTGGCGCTGTACGCTGATGATACAGCCCTGTTCACTCGCAGCATGAACGCCCAAGTGCTGAGAAACCACCTCCAAAGCGGGTGCGAAACCTTGGGATCATTGGCGACAAAGTGGCGGCTGAAATTCAACGCCACAAAGAGCCAGGCAGTCGTCTTCACCCGAAGACTTCTGCGGCCAGGGCTTACGCCAGTCGAAATCCTGGGAGAACCTATCCCATGGAGTGGGAAATACTTAGGGGTTACCCTAGACCGCAGGCTCACCTGGAAGCATCACATCCGTGATGTGAAAGGGAGAGCAATAGGACGCCTTCGCGCCCTGTATCAGTTGCTAAACCCGCAGTCATCATTGCCACCGCAACATGGCATCACGCTTTACCTAACATTAGTTCGCTCACTGTTAGAGTATGCGGCCGTGGTCTGGGGGAAAACCGCAGATGCTCACATTGTGACTCTGCAGCGGATACAGAACCACGCCCTGAAGACTGCTATGCATCTTCCGAGGCGCTTCCCGACGCGCCAACTCCACGAGGACACCGGGATCCTGCCTCTCCGAGACAGGTTTCGCGCCATCGCCAGGAAGTTCTACGAGAAGACGGGACGCTCCCGCAACCGGCTCATCCGTGGACTGGGCCAACAACCTCATCACAGGCCAACCACGCGTTGGCCTGACCTGCTGAGGGATTAAGTTTTACTAATCCCTCAACAGAGTGTGTCTCTCTCTTTTCCAGGTTACACCAGCTAGGAACAATCGAAAAGAGTGGTAATACATCTTTCTCTCTTTTACAGGAACCGCAGGAACGACAAATTTTGTGTAAACCGCAACACCACCTTCCAAGGATAGGCTCGTCTTTTCAGCGTCAGCACCGTCTACCGGTTACGTCAAGGCTAAGTAAATTCTTGACTATAAAATTTAAGTTAACCATGCCAAGAAGGAACAAGTACTTCAGTACTTCCGAAGTATTACTAAGGTAACTATTAATTAAAACTTAACAAGAAATACAAGCAATTACTAATGCTTCTGCACGTCAGTTTTTACAACTGTCAACTGGAGCTCCCTTCTTGATAAACAAAAGCTAAACAGTTAAAGCATAAGACAACAAATGCTGGTTGCATGATCCTTCAAAAGAAATTAGACACCAATAACACTAACAAGACTTAACGTAAAACGATCCCCCTGTGATATTTGCTCTTTTAGGTTAAAAGGACACAGTCTTAAGAGATCAAGTAACTTGCCTACAAGGGACAGGGTTGAGCACATTTGGCGAAAACTTAGAAATAGATATTACCAAAACAGAACTGCCTAAACGGATGGTAGAGAGTTGAGCACCAAGCAGTCAATAGTCCCTAAGTCGGTGCAACGAAAACAAGAACCGTCGTCCGGAACGAGTGTCACAGAAATGTCAAAGAAAGGTCAACATTAAGGCTTCGACCTAGCAGAGCAAGGAAGTCAGGCAAATATCTGGTCAAACTACTCATCAAACCGTCTGGCCTGAATACACTAGTGATGGCTGGCACGCCGCAGTAACTGCCACAGAACTTCATACTGTAAGCTCCCACAAACAGGTTCTGCTACTGCAAAATGAGCTCGCCGGAAACCTCTCCAAACTAACCCGAAACAAGTACGCTGCGCCTATTACACCGTCCTCTCCACAACTTCCACAAACCCTCGTCCCTCCCTCTCACCTCCATAGTTCCTTCGCCAGAGAGCGCTAGCACCACAGTAGCCAGAGATGAAGCTCAAGATGAGGTATCGACTTCGCCACAATCTCTTCCCCGAGGATCGAACTCCAGGGAAATGAGATCTGAGAGGAAAGCATATAAATTAATGAGAATTTGCTGACGTAATCTGGCTGGTGTATATTCTCTGTCTGTCTAGATTGTCGGACGCCGCATCCTTCACTCTTAGCATGACGGGGTTGTGGATCTTGAGGACTCCGCCACAAGCTTGCTAGATACCTTACCTTCCTTATCATGGCCTTCTAAGTTGCGGACATAGACCATGACGCCCACTTGGAATTTTGCAAGCCGGCGCCTGCAGCTGTAGCGCCATCCTTTCGTGGACCATAGCGATCCCTCAACCTGCCCCAATTTTCTCTAATTACTTCCTTACTAACATGATCTGAAAGCAAATCAGCTATTTCCCGCAGGTCCCAATGCTGTGAATTTACAGAATGTGTAAACATGAACGTCGCTGACAAGGTTTGGTGGCCTTCATGTCTGTCAATGCTGAAGGCAAAATCCAACTACGGAAAGGAGTGATTCCACTTCAGTTGCTTCCCCGAGTGGTAGGTACAGCTTTCAGATTCCTATTAACCTTTCCCGCGAAAGACGTTTGGGGTGGTAGTTACAAGACGGATGGATTGCCAAACAAAACCGGCGAAACTCCCGAGAGACGAATTAAGGGGCATTATCACTAACAAGATTATCAGGAGGTCGAAAAAGCGAAATTAAGTTACTAAGGGGCTTAGTGCTGTGTCCCGTCGTCACTCCTCCGCTAGTCACTAACCACGCAAAATGTGAAAAAGCGTCGACAGCAACAAAAATATAACGATAACCCGCCCGATTCGGGGAAGGCGACCAAACATAGTCGATAGAGGCGGTTTCCATAGGCTGTTCGGCAATTGTGGACTGCAACCATCACTCTTGTCACTAACTTTAGGCTTTCCCCCTTTAATCTCACGGCATTGCTCAATCATCTACCTAACATCCCTGTAGAGGGAGGGTCATGACACTTGCTGTTTAACATTACGAATAAGATTACAGAGTGAACTAATTTTCCACTGCCTATCGTCATTGGTCGGTGAATAAATAATGCCCCTTTTATGTTCGTACTAGGACACTACTTCCCCAGATTCAAGACACTGTTTGTTCTGAGACAATTCTGGATAGATATCTTGCGGTTGTCAAGGTCGCTAAACAACTGAGGCAACTCAGCTAAGATGCCACTGACATCGGCTTCCATATCAGTCACTCGCGGAAGAGCATTCCCTTCATCCCTATACCCAAACGTATGGGTTAGCGCGTCAGCAGCGACATTTTCACTGCCCCTTATGTACTTTACTAGAAACTTGTACGCCGAAATTAGCACCGCCCGTCTCGCAATACATCCTTTTACGAGGACGCACTGCGACTCACGAGAGCGCAGGATTGTTTGGTTCCAAGGTGAACTCATAGTGTCCTTAGTTTAAAAGAGAACAGCAAGGGCGTCAAGTTCATAGGTGTAGTACCTGACCTCAGTAGCTGTCAAAGCGCGTAATGCCTAAACAATGGCTCGATGTTCCCCATCCAGTTCCTGCTACAAGACGGCTGCAAATCCAGAATTTGACGTGTCGGTTTACAATATAAAAGGTGAATCAGAACTGAGGACGGCTAGTACGGAGGTGTTACTAAGTGACTCTAGCTCTTCAGTGCATCGAAGTCCGCCTACTGACTTTCAAGTGCACCTGAACGATTGTCGCTTTCTGTAAACTCGAAGGAGCTGGCAGCTCGGCGAATTTAGGCACAAACTTACGAAAAAGTTTATCATACGACGAAACCGAGCTACTCCCTTTTTAGTTGTAGGAGGATGAAATTTGTGAATATCCCTGGTCTGGTCCATTCGAAACCCGTCAAACAAAACGAGAAAGGAAATACGTAACCGCATTAAGTTAACTTTTGAAGGTTTAACAGTTAGGCCCGCTTCCCCCAATCTTGGCAACACTTGACGAAGGTGGTCCAGGCATTCGGTAAAAGTCCTGCTGTAAATGATGAATTAACCAAGATGGTTGTAAGCGGACTGGAACTTGATATAATCCAAAACAGAATCGAGCAAGCGGAACAGAACCGCTGATCTAGTAAACAACCCTAAAGGGACACGACTAAATTCGCACAAGTCCCAGTCTGTAACAAATGCTGTCGCACCCTTTGATTCCTGCACCAGGGCAATTTGATAATAGTCTTGGTTCAGATCTAGGACGGTGAAGTACCTTGCCCCGGCAAACCACGTAACAAAATGGTGCAGATTTGGCAACGGAATCGAATCCATAACGACCTTGTTATTGTAAGCACCAAAAGACACGGTACCCAAGGCTAGAGCAGAAGCGGGCAAGAGAAACTGAACAGTATCAAGACACGAACATCAATAAAAAAATTCATATTGAAGTTATTGAAGCGTGCCCAACGAGGCGAAGTATCTTTTCAGGTTGCAACGTACTAGCTACGGGTTACCCCAACCGGGAATGAAAGTCTAGCTACAAATAACAAGTTAAACAAGACAGTATGTAATGAGCACTTCAGTATGTCCACTCAGGCAACTGTTAACTAAAACTTGGTAAAAATTACAAATTACTAATGCTTCCGCACAACAGTTTTTACAACTACCAAGGGGATCTCCCTTCTTGATAAACAAAAGCTGAACGGTTAAAGAATAAAACAACGAACACCGGTCGCAAGATATTTTGAACTAAACACCAAATACACTAACAAATGATCTCCCTGTGGTAATTACCTTTTTAGTTTAAGAAGAAATAGTCTTAATAGTTCCATTAATTTGCCTACGATGGAGAGGGTTCAGCATACTTGACGAATGTTCAGAAACAGACATTACGAAACCGAGACTGTGTAACGGACGGCAGAGTGTTGAGCACGAAGCAGTCAATGAAGCAAGAAACGCTGCAAATGTCCCGTCAAACTACTCATCAAACGATCCGGATGGAGTACACTAGTAAATACTGACACGCCTTTATAACTACCGCAGAGCTCTATATCGTTAATGTCATCACAAGGGGGTCCGCCCCTGCAACATGCGCTCACCGGGAAATATAGCCAAGCTAACTCTTAATACGTACGCCTCGCCTAAATCACACTTCTCTCCAAAGATTCCCTATATCCCTTGGCCCGATTGTCTACTTCATCGTTCCTCCGCCAGAGAGCGATCTCCCAAGATACCCTAAGATGGTGCTCAAGCACGCCCGGTATGAGGTATCAACTTCACCACACGGCCCACGCTTGTGTGTCTACGCCTCAATGCCTTATACATCAAGATCGAAGAGATTTTTGCCGCTGCGATTGAGTAATAGAGTTGAAATAACTGCAGATCGTAGCGCAGTAAAAGGTGGTTCCCTAGATCTGAAGATGGCCAGCAAAAAGCCCGAAACCGGTTATCTGTTTTAAATAAATTATCATGTTATATTGACTGATCCAATAAGTTACCTTATAAAAAATCTTCAGATCGCCGATACATTAATTCGTCAATCGTACTGACATTTTTGGAGACGACTTTACTCATCCAACAGTCGATTGAGAAAGTTACAATTTTGGAAGTGATGAGTGAGACAATACATATTGCGAAAATATACTAAATTCTCTCTTTGAAAACTACTTACAATTGACACTACTCAAGCGCCACTCACCGATTCCGATACACTTCAAACATGTTGTAATCTACGTCAAAATACGCAACACCTAATTTGTGAGCCCATACGGCCGCTGAAGGGATGAAAATCCTCCAGAGGATACAGCAGTTGTTATCTTTCTGAGCACCTATCGTCGAAACAGTAGGAGATATAGCAAAAAACATAATTTGCATGACTGCTACTGTACTTACAACTGAGAAATCACATCTTTAAAAGTTCTGATATATTTCTAAATGCTTCCCTCACCTCAGTTGCAACAGTAAATAGTTTATGAGTAGTTAATCTAATAGTATAATTAACAGTAAATTCAACTGTATGTGATAACGTTACATCCCGAAATCGTGGTAGTCAGATATCAGTTGGACGTTCCCCTACACACCGCCGGTATACGGGCGCTTTGTGCGCCGTATGACGCTTGTCATACATGGCGATTGATGTGCCGCATGACTCTTGTCACACATGGCGATTGTGCTGTTTGCAATTTCACAGCGGAACCATAAAAGACGGGCTCCTGAAGAAATTAATTTAAACAATAAGGTCTCGCTGTCTGTCGAGTCCTGGAATAACCAACGTGGAGATGCCGTTTTATTTCTTCATGGCCTTTGTTTTGTTTCTTAATGTTTGTTTGGTTTATTTGGTTGTTTGGATTTGGATACTCGTTCGGCATCAACTTTCATATTTTACAGTATTTAGGTTGTGTTGCATTACCTTTGATGGTCAGTGCAATGGTGAGTGAACGTTGTATTATCCATTGCAAAGAAGTGCTGCCTACACATATACATTGTTCACCACGCACATGTGATTATTGCAATATTATTGCACAATTTACAGCATGTATCACAATTTTTAAAGCAATAATTAACAGGAGGTTCACATTTATCAGGTTTTCCAGTGATATATCCCCTTTTCAACCACTCATATCTAAACATGTTCACAAATCGAATGAAAACTGATTATTATTCAAAGATTGAATTTTCAGTATATTATTCCTCATGAGCAAATTTACATCATAGCCGTATAGTAGGATTACATCAGAGAAATGTCTGCCCCGGAAGCTGAGTGGTCAGCGCGACAGACTGTCAATCCAAAGGGCCCGGGTTCGATTCCCGGCTGGATCGGAGATTTTCTCCGCTCAGGGACTGGGTGTTGTGTTGTCCTAATCATCATCATTTCATCCCCATCGACGCGCAAGTCGCCGAAGTGGCGTCAAATCGAAAGACTTGCACCAGGCGAACGGTCTACCCGACGGGAGGCCCTCGTCACACGACATTTCATTTTTTACATCAGAGAAACGGTTTTGAAAATTTTTCCACGTTAGGAACGTGTAAACATCAAGTGGCTGGATTAAGCCGGTTTTTCCAGGAGCAAGCGCCATAATTTTTACGTCCTTATTACGTTTGTCTTCGCTGTTAAATGTTTTTTCCTTTCTCCTGTCCAGGAATCCAAACACAGAACAGATCGTTCATCAAAAGCATGTAATTAAAAGTCCACAAACCACTTTACTGCTAGATCTGAATTAAATTTTTAGATGATGAAGCAAATGCAACAGTATTATCGGTTTTATACCTCGCTTGTTGATCAATGGGTCCCAAGTTGCCATTTGTATCCTGCATGACTATGAGCAAAGACGATTCTAAAACACCACTTGCAGATAGGATTGGCTTTATCGTCTGGCTATGGGCTAACGAATTCAACGATTCAGCGAGAAATCTAGTTTTGGGTGTTGCTTTAAAGGATAGGGTGCACTCTGCGTGTGTCTCGAAATTAAATCCAGATTGGTCCGATTTGTAGACGTTGTCGTCTCCTAGTGATGGAGTATTCAGTTTTACTTCTGCCACAAACGCATTAGATTTTTCTACTAATGGTTCTTTACTGATTAATTGTTTTTGAGTAATAAATTTATTAATCTTTCTGGCAATAGTTCTGTCTTACTTTAAAATGGGGAACCTATTTTGCAGAAACCATGAGTAGGTGGCATGAGAAATTAACTTCATCTCTCGCCCTCAAAGCCCAACGTTTTTGGTCCACATCATGAACAAGTAGTGATTCATCGCATGCCTTCTGGAATTTCTGCTACACACATTTCGAAATCTGTAATAATTAGTCCCTTTGTGTCCCACTTTCAGGTATCTGTGTTTCCCATCAGTATAGTGATTTTGTATCCTTAACCTTTCTAAATTATGTTGAACTGTTGTTAAACTCTTATTCCTCTTCTCTCTATGTCAAAACGAAACTGCCCTTTTTTACATTCCAAATGAATTACCATTTTACTCTTCTTACTGTCTTCCATGACATCCTCATAACCGTCTTCTAACACCTCTTCCTCTGTGACAGCCACAGGAAATACACTCTTGACATCATAGGTCAAAGTACTGTATGTATCTACAGATACGACGGTGTTGATGGATTCCTTAAAAAGGTTCCCTATATGTAATGCGAACGATGTTTACTCGTCGGAAATGATAGAGTCGACATCGTATTGCAGATGATGAAAGCTTTGGTGTAATACGTTCTTGGATTCATCGTGCTGTATTCGGAATAAACGTGTTTACACTCAATCTCTGATGCTCTGTATACGCTGTAAGAATTCAGTCCGATGTATGGTCTGCATATTCCGGCCGCCTGTTCATGGTAGCGGTGATTACCAAACTGCAGTACCTGCACGAGTACGCACACAGTTGATGTGTATGCATGCATTAATGCATATCTCTCCATTTGTCCGGCCCTCCATTACTTCCTCATCATCGTGTTTCTGCCAAGCGATTCGACGTCTATAACCGCCCTGCAGAATGACGCGTATTGGCGTAAACACGAGGCGGCCATGCGCGCATGTGCGAAGGTCTAGGGTACACCGAGATCGTACACTGTCTCATTATGGGTCGCAATATACATTTGGCCAAAGTAAGTCCATATTAACGCTTCCTTCATGTCATAGTAACTGCAACCATTGTAATAATTTCCCGTAATAACCTCTTCGGGCAATCTATCGCAAATAAATGGAATCTATAATATAAAAATGAATCGCAAAATGTGTTGGTAAGCGCATAACTCAACAACGCCTCGACCAATTTGGCCAAATCTTTTTTTAAAATGTTCGTTGAAGTTCAAGGATGGTTTGTACGGCGAGAAAAATTAGAATTATTGCTGGAAAAACCCTAAAAATAGCCCTTTTCTTTTTCCTATACAAATGAAAACGTAGTCAATTTGAGCTTTATTGCTATGGTATAAAGTTCATATTAAATTACAAGCACTCACTGTTGTCTAAGCAATGTAGGTGTGTTCCTAACGTCAAAGATCATATCTATCAAAACAATGTGCGTGTGTGCGTTGGAGCACAGAATACATAGTTGGAGAAGTTTAATGTCGCGTTCCGAAACTCGCGTTTCTTTTTCGGCACGCGAGATAAAATGCATCAGTTTCCACGTCATTACATCAGTCAAACAAAAATCGCGTTACCAACAGTGTTTTATTATTTTTATAATATCCAAATTACAATTCGTACGGCTTAAAAGGATTTGACTTCAAGTCATATAAAATTTAAAAAAAAAAGTTGTCTGTGACCTAATCTACTGAGTTTGCTTTTGTCAACTGATACACGAAACAAATTCGTGTTTTGTGCAGAGTGTTTACTTAGTTAGTGTTTGTTTAGTTCGTGATTAGTGAAAAACTAATTTATATTTGATATGCCTCCTATAAGACGAAGCAATTTAGGTAGAAGAACCAGAAATGCTACAAACCAAGCTAATTACCGATCTAATCGTACGGCACAAGAACGTGACGACGGAAATGAACGTGAAAGAATTCGGATATCACAAACGCGTGAAGCGCGAGCGCGACATTCAACTAATAATCGCGCAAGTTTGAATCGAGCTGCTTTCAGTTACGATGTGTCAATTGACTACAGTAACTACCAATGTGTTGTTATTGGTTCTATGAACTCGGTTTGCTCACACTGTAAGGCATTAAAATACAAAAACGAAGCCAATGGATTGTGTTGCGCAAATGGTAAAGTGAAATTGATACCATTGGACCCACCACCAGAACCATTGTACTCATTGGTTTCAGGAATAGGAACAGATTCTATACACTTTTTGACACATATCCAACAATATAACAATTGCTTTCAAATGACTTCATTTGGGGCAACAAATGTAGTTCGGTAAAATTTTATGCCAACTTTCAAGGTATGTATTATAGCAGTTACTCATAATTATTTTAGCGAACAAAATTTTCTGTCACAAAAGTTAAGATGTGTCACTAATCTTCAATTTCTTAATCACTTATATATCACTTAGTCATCATATTATATGGTGATTCAGTTTCAGTGACACTTTTATTATATTTTATATTTGATAGATATTAGTTCAAACTAAATATATACTTTTTAAGATCAAATATTATTTAAGTTTGATCACTGACAATCCATTAATTTATACCACACCATAATATTTTATTTTATTTACAGATACAAGGGCAAATATATCACAGAGCAGGTTCACTGTTACCAGTGTCAGATAGCGACAACAAATTCCTGCAAATTTATTTTATGGGCAATTCACCACAAGAAATTGATCTGCGTTGTGCACATAACAATTTAGTAAAGAGGTCTATTGTAGAACAATTACAAACTTTATTTCATCAACACAATCAATTGATTATATTGTTTAAAACTGCCCTGGATCTGATGCCATCCGATAATCACAAAATTGTAATCAGAGCTGATAAAACACCTGCAGGTCAACATACAAGACGTTTTAATGCACCAACTATTGATGAAGTTGCTATCGTTGTAGTTGGAGAAAACTTGGAATCCCGTGATATTGTTTTACATCGTCGGAATGATCAATTACAACGTATAAAGGAAACACACCGCTCATATGATGCACTGCAATATCCCATTATATTTTGGCAAGGTGAAGATGGCTACGATTTCTCAATAAAAATGATAAATCCCATTACAGGTAACTAAAATATTAATTTAGCTATGGCGATAATATCTCAGTCATTATATTATGTATTTTAATTTTATATTTGAATGTTATTAAAAGAAAATCTATTTACAGGTTCTGAAACCAACAAAAAAGTCAGTTCAATGAACTATTATTCATACCGCCTAATGATTCGGGAAAATGAAGAAAATCACATATTGAAATGTCGGCGATTATATCACAAATATGTTGTTGACATGTATGTAAAAATTGAAACGGAGAGATTAACATTCATCAGGTTGAATCAAACCAAACTCCGATCTGAAGAGTATATTCACCTTCGAGATGCGATTAATACTGATGGAAATGCACAGAATGTCGGTCGGATGACTATTCTTCCAGCAACATACATCGGAAGCCCTCGGCATATGCACGAATATGCTCAAGATGCCATGTCGTATGTTCGTCATTATGGTACAGCAGATTTGTTCATCACATTTACATGCAATCCGCAATGGATAGAAATCAAGCAGGAGTTATTCCCTGGGCAATCACCCATTGATCGTCATGATATTACAGCCAGAGTCTTTAGACAAAAGTTGAAATCTTTAATGGATTTCATCGTAAAACATAATGTGTTTGGTGAGACACGCTGCTGGATGTATTCTGTGGAGTGGCAGAAACGAGGATTGCCACATGCACACATTTTGATTTGGTTGGTTGAAAAGATAAGGCCAAATGAAGTTGATGCAGTGATATCAGCTGAAATCCCTAATGTACAAGTAGATCCTCGATTGCATGAGGTAGTTATCAAAAACATGATACATGGTCCGTGTGGAACTCTTAATCAAAATTCACCGTGTGTGATGGATGGTAAATGTTCAAAACGATATCCACGGACATTAATATCGGAAACAATTACTGGTAATGACGGTTATCCATTGTATCGTCGCAGATCGACAGCAGACAATGGAAAATCAACAATTGTCAAATTAAATCAACAAGATATTGAAATAGATAATCGTTGGATTGTTCCATATTCACCCATTTTATCAAAGACATTCAAAGCACACATCAACGTTGAATCTTGCCATTCAGTGAAATCTATTAAATACATTTGCAAATATGTAACCAAAGGGAGTGATATGGCTGTGATTGGAATTGGTGTAGAGAATTCCAATGATGAAGTTACCCAATACCAAATGGGCCGCTATGTCAGTAGTAATGAAGCAGTTTGGCGAATATTTTCTTTTCCTATTCATGAGAGACACCCTTCTGTTGTTCACTTAGCTGTGCATTTAGAAAATGGACAAAGAGTGTATTTTACAGCACAGAACGCAGTACAAAGAGCTGCTCAGCCACCATCTACTACATTAACCAGTTTTTTTGAGACATGCCAAAACGATCATTTCGCACAAACATTGCTATATTCTGAAATGCCAAAATATTATACCTGGAATCAATCCTCAAGGAGATTTATACGACGGAAACAAGGAAAACCAGTTCCAGGATATACAGATGTATGCGATTGGCCGGATTTATTCAGTACATCCAAGCAATGATGAATGTTTTTATTTACGACTGCTATTAGTCAATGTACGTGGCCCAACATCATTCCAACAGTTACGAACTGTTCATGGTGAATTGTGTGGATCCTACAGAGAAGCCTGTCAACGTTTGCAATTGCTTGAAAATGACGCTCATTGGGAGCAAACTCTCAATGATGCTGTAATATCATCACACGCTCATCAAATACGAACATTGTTTTCTATAATCATATCTACATGCTTCCCATCAAACCCAATTGATTTGTGGATCAAGTACAAAGATTATATGTGTGATGATATTTTGTATCAAATACGGAATAGAATGGGAAATCCAAATATACAAATCAGTGAAGAAATTTACAATGAAGCATTGATTTCAATTGAGGACGTGTGCTTGATAATGTCAAACAAACTATTAATTCAATTAGGCCTGACCGCGCCCAATCGTCCAATGCATGACGCTTTTAACCAAGAGTTGCATCGAGAAAAACTGTATGATCTCAACGCTTTGAAAGAATTAATTCAAACAAATCTTCCACTGTTAAATGAACAACAGAAGTATGTATTCGAAACTCTTATGAAAGTAACAAATGATGAAACTGGAGGGATTTACTTCTTAGATGCACCTGGTGGTACAGGAAAAACTTTTTTGATTTCATTAATATTAGCAACAATTCGCTCACAAAATAAAATTGCACTTGCACTCGCTTCGTCGGGAATCGCAGCAACTTTGCTTGAAGGTGGTCGAACAGCCCATTCAGCACTAAAAGTGCCATTAAATATGCAAAGCAATGAAACTCCAACCTGCAACGTTTCGAAGAACTCTGCAATGGCAAAGGTTTTGCAGCAATGTAAATTGATTGTTTGGGATGAATGCACGATGGCACATAAAAAATCTTTGGAGGCTTTAGACAGAACCTTAAAAGATCTACGGAGCAATAATAACCGATTTGGTGGTGCAATGATTTTATTAGCAGGAGATTTTCGTCAAACATTGCCAGTGATTCCACGATCAACGCCAGCTGATGAACTCAATGCATGTCTAAAGTCCTCCAATTTGTGGAAACATGTCAAAGTACTTCATTTAAGCAAGAATATGCGTGTCGAGTTGCAAAATGACCAATCTGGAAACATATTCTCTAAACAACTCATTGACATTTGTAATGGCAAATTTCCTATAGACATGTTGACTGGCTGCATTAACTTTCCTCAAAGTTTTTGTCAGTTAACTCGATCAAAAGATGAACTTATTCAGAAGGTGTTTCCAGATGTTTCTCAAAATTACAGAAACCATGATTGGTTGAGCGAACGAGCTATACTGGCTGCAAAAAACATAGATGTAAATGAATTAAATTTCAAAATTCAAGAACAAATTACAGGCGAATTGAGGATATATAAATCAGTTGATTCGGCTACTAATCAAGATGATGTAGTCAACAATCCACCGGAATTTTTAAACTCGCTGGATTTGCCAGGATTGCCACCTCACAATCTTCAATTAAAGGTTGGATCGGTGGTTATAATGTTGCGAAATATCAACCAACCGCGTCTTTGCAACGGTACACGGTTAGCGATAAAAAAATTACTAAACAATGTGATAGAAGCAACTATACTCAAAGGAAAGTATAAAGGAGAAGATGTTCTCATACCGCGCATCCCAATGATTCCGACTGATGTGCCATTTGAGTTTAAACGACTACAGTTTCCAGTGCGGCTTGCTTTTGCTATGACTATAAACAAGTCCCAGGGGCAATCATTAAGTGTTTGTGGTATTAATCTAGAAAACCCATGTTTCTCACATGGTCAATTGTATGTTGCCTGTTCCCGTGTTGGAAAACCATCAGATTTGTTTATCTATGCGCCAGGTAATCAAACAAAAAACATCGTATACCACAAAGCACTACAATGATAATAATAATATTTATGATTCACATGATTAACAATAAAGCGATTACTTACTTTTAAATCCTTATATATGTTTTATTTAATTATTTTTTATTCACAACGCCCTATCACCAGGGTGACGGTTCTGTTCAGGAGAATTTTTTTAAATACGTAGGCAAAAAAACTGCCATATTACAAATCTTTTTGACAGGACGAAGTCTGTCGGGTCAGCTAGTAAGGAAATAAAGACGTACAATGTATGACGATACCTGCTCGAATAACCGGTTTAATCCAGCCACTTGATGTTTTTACGGTCAGACCATGCAAGAATTTTCGAAACCAATTCTCTGATGTAATCCTACTATACTGCCTTGATATAAATTTGCTCATGAGGAATAATATACTGAAAATTCAATCTTTCTCTCGTAATCAGTTTTCATTCGATTTGTGAACATGATTGGATATGAAGTGGTTCAAGAGCGGATACATCACAGGAAAACCTGATAAATGCGAACCTCCTGTTAATTATTGTTTTAAAAATAGTGATACATTCTATAAATTGTGCAATAATATTACAATAATCAGACGTGCGTGGTGCACAGCTTGTATGTGTATGCAGCACTTCTTTGCAGTGGATAATACAACGTCCTTATTTCCTTATTCTACAGGAAAGGAATTCATGGCGGGCCGCATCAAGCCAGTCAGTAGACTGATGACAAAAAAAAAAAAATACAAAGTTCACTCACTATTGCACTGACTATCAAAGCCGCCCGTTGTTGCCGAGCGGTTCTAGGCGCTTTAGTCTGGAACCGCGCGACCACTACGTTCGCTGGTTCGAATCCTGCCTCGAGCGTGGATGTGTGATGTACCTAGGTTAGTTAGGTTTAAGTAGTTCAAAGTTCTAGGAGACTGATGACCTCACATGTTAAGTCCCATAGTGCTCAGAGCCATCTGACCCATTTGACTATCAAAGTTAATGCAACATAACCTAAATACTGTAAAATAACAAATTAGATGTGGCATGTAGTATCCAAATGCAAACAGATAAGGAAACGAAACAAACAATAAACAAATAAAAGAAAGACCATGAAGAAACAAAAAGGGAACAGTCTCCCGCCACCTCCACGTTGGTTATTCCCGGACTTGACAGAGACCGAGACCTTATTGTTTCAATTACTTTCTTCAGGAGCCCGTCTTTTATGGTTCCACTGTGAAATTGCGAACAACACAATCGCCATGTATGACAAGCGACATACGGCGCACAGAGCGCCTTTATAGCGGTATATAGGGGTACTTCCAACTTATACAGTGTGAGTCACCTAACGTTACCGCTGGATATATTTCGTAAACCACATCAAATACTGACGAACCGATTCCACAGACATAACGTGAGGAGAGGGGCTAGAGTAATTGTTTAATACAAACCATACAAAGATGCACGGAAGTATGTTTTTTACACATACCTACGTTTTTTTTTTCAAATTTAACCACGTTAGTTTTGTTGGCACATCTGAACATATAAACAAATACGTAATCAGTGCCGTTTGTTGCATTGTAAAGTGTTCATTACATCCGGAGATACTGTAACTTATAGTTGACGCTTGAAACCTCCGACGTTCAGTTGCGTGTTGTAACAAACACGGGCCACGGTCGGCGAGCAGCATCTGCAGGGACATGTTTACGTTGATACTTCTTTCTGTGGGGTACGTTAAAGGAGAATGTGTACCGTGATGTGCCTACAACCCCAGAGGATACGAAACAACGTATTGTGGCAGCCTGCGGCGACATTACACCAGATGTACTGCGGCGTGTACGACATTCATTACGCCAGAGATTGCAATTGTGTGCAGCAAATGATGGCCACCACATTGAATATCTATTGGCCTGACATGTCGGGACACACTCTATTCCACTCCGTAATTGAAAACGGAAACCACGTGGGTACGTGTACGTCACCCCTCATGGTAATGTACATGTGCGTCAGTGAAAAATACCAATAAAAAGGTGTTAGCATGTGGACGTAATGTGCTGTTCCAGTCTCTTCTGTACCTAAGGTCCATCACCGTTCCCTTTGGATCCCTACGTAATTCGGTGCTCTCCGAAACACACGATCGAACAGCAGGGGAGTGGTACTCAAGCGTCAACTTTAGGTTAAAATATTATCTCCGGATGTAATTAACATTTTACAATGCAACAAACGGCACTGATTACGTATTTCTTTATATGTTCCGATGTGATAACAAAACTAGCGGGGTTCCATTTAAAAAACGTTGGTTTGTGTTAAAAAAACATACTTCCGCTCGTGGTCGTACGGTAGCGTTTTCGCTTCCCGCGCCCGGGTTCCCGGGATCGATTCCCGACGGGGTCAGGGATTTTCTCTGCCTCGTGGTGACTGGGTGTTGTGTGCTGTCCTTATGTTAGTTAGGTTTAAGTAGTTCTAAGTTCTAGGGGACTGATGACCATAGACGTTAAGTCCCATAGTGCTCAGAGCCATTTGAACATACTTCCGTGCATTTTTTTATGGTTTGTATTAATCAGTTACACTAGCCCCTCCCCTCACGTTCGGTCTGTGGAATCGATTCGTCAGTATTTGATGTGGTTTACGAAATATATCCAGCGGTCACGTTAGGTGACTCACCCTGTATATGACTACCAAGACTTCGGGATATAACTTTATCATACATGTTTGAATTTGTTGTTAAATATGCTATTGATATAGTACACATAAACATTTTACCGTTTCAATAATTGTGAGGTGAGGGAAGGATTTCGAAATATATCAGAATGTTTAAAGACTTGACTGCAAAGTTGTAAAGTACAGTAGCAAGCGTGGAAATCCTGTTTCAGCATTTTCTGTTATAAGTCCCAGTGTTTCGACGATATGTGCTCAGAAAGATAACAATCGATTTTCCTCGGGAAGGGGTTTCACCACTTCAACGGCTATGTGGACACGTGTAAGGAAATATGTGTTACATATTTTGACCTAGACTACAACATGTATCGGAATCGGCCGGCCGGTGTGGCCGAGGGGTTCTAGGCGCTACAGTCTGGTACCACGCGACCGCTACGTTCGCAGGTTCGAATCCTGCCTCGGGCATGAATGTGTGCTATGACCGTAGGTTAGTTAAGTTTAAGTGGATCTAAGTTCTAGGGGACTGATGACCTCAGAAGCTAAGTCCCATGTGCTCAGAGCCACTTGAACTATCGTAAACTGCGAGTGCGACTTATGTAGTGTCACTTGTTAGAACGCAGAGTGCGGAAGCCCACCTATGGCGTAAATGTAATATATAATAGTGACTAACGTACCACAGTTTGTTAAAGTGTAAGCATGTAGCAGTTGTGGCAACATTGTTTACCATTGTACGAAGGGCGCTTACAACATACTGAAAGATTTACATATTCAGTAAACTACCCTGAGGAACGGAAATTACAGATCTTTTGAAACGCCGTAACTGACTCCGTTTGCAACGCAGATTTTTGAAATGTGGTTCAAATATGCCTAAAGTGTCTCTGGAATGGTGCAAAAGCTGGAAACCTCTCGACACACATACAGTTCTAGAAGTCTGCCTTGTGGTGCATAGAAATACTTCACAGGTTTCGTCTATACTGAATCATTTTGAAAATTCTAAAATGCTGATGATATGTTGATAGGGTTTCTTAGACGGACTCTTTGCTGTTTTATTGAAGCATGTGTCAGCATACCCCAGAAGTGCCAATAGTGTCAAAGTTTGTCAATAAACGTTGTCCTGTCGCTCATCGCATTGGGAACTGCTGTTTTCGACTGCGAAATGTATGGGAGCGACGCCCCAAGGAGTGGGTTGGTTTCATTGACGCCCTTTATGCCACCCTGTGAAGTTTTGCTGTGGCAGTTCTGAGCGGCAGTGTGTCTGATATATTTTCCTCGGCACTCATCCAAAGATCGCGTAATTTAAACGCTGGGTGTCGCAGTTCCGACTTCCATCAATTAGGCGGCAACACAAGGAGAGTAAAGTGGGTAAGAGGAGATGTGACGACCTATCGAACACGTGACTCCTCAACGGCGGCTTTGTGCAGAATAGTGGTGAAACTGTGTGCCAATGTGACATCATTAACCCATCTTACATGTCAGATGACGTTCGGAGCTCTGGCCATTTTTGCGCATGTGTCGATAGATGGGTGACGTCACAGGGTGCCACGCTTTTCAGCCATTACTTTGGAAGCTTGTAGTTACCTTTGAGCCATATTTCAAACTTCGTGTTCGCACAGGGAGAAAAGTATGCGTTTCGAAAAAGTGATCCTTTAACTCTCTTGTGCAGAGTAGATAACAGGCAGTAGTGTTATATATCAAAATAAAATTCCACACTTTCAATTCTACCTAAAAGCGTGTGGAGAAATATTTAAGAGTAAGTAAGCAAAGGGAGAAATGTGAATTTCATCTGCAAACGCTCTTTTAAAATCGGATATCTAGGAACAGTTTAATTCTTACCTCAGACTAAGGGCGAATGACGTGGACAGCGAGTCAGTGGCTTTGAGAAACTGCTGAAATTACATAAAATAGATAAGGTTCCCTAGTCCAGTGGAATTGCTGTCAGATCCTGACCACAATTTGCCACTGAGCTAGCGTCTAATTTGTACATAGTATACAGCTGATCCGTCAAAGGGAACGGTTTTAAGTTACTGGAAGCCAGGAATGGTTCCACCCGTCCACATGAACAGCAGCAGAAAGAATCCACTAAACTACCTTCCAATACAGTTGACATCTGTCTGTTACAGAACCACAGAACATATTCTGAACTCAAACATAATGAGATACCTCGAAAGGAATAACCTGATCCACGCCAACTTGCTTCGAATCCCCAAACGTTAGTATCTTTCCACAATTACAAACGTTGGAACATTAATAGTGTCAACTATTTATTTACAGCTCGTACACAATACATACGTGCTTCAAAGTCTTACTGGCCCTCAATGTAGTCACCAGTATTGTGTATAACCAGTTGCCTGCGATGTGCAAGTCGTAGGATACTCTTAGCAGTGCCAGTTGTGTTGACAGTTCGAGCGGCGCGGTCTACTGCCCGACGAATTTGTAGCAGTTCTGAAGCGAATGTCGTGAAGTGTTTAATTCAGTCTAGAAATCGAGTTGAACTCACGATGGCTTAAGTCAGGGGAATGCAGTATGTGGTATAGCACTTAGCAATCCCATCAGTCAAACAAATCAGTAACAGCTTGCAGTGTACGTGCTTGAGCATTGCCCTGCAAAATGATGGTCAGGTCCTGTAGAAAGTGTCATCACTTCCGTCTCTAAGTCGGTCGTAGGTTGTGTTGCAAAAATGAGGAGCATAGAGACAGAAGTGAAGACACTTTCTGCAGGACCTGACCATCATTTTGCAGGGCAATGCTCAAGCACGTACACTGCAAGCTCTTACTGATCTTTTCGACTGATGGGGCTGGTAAGAGCTATACCAACTACTGCAACACCCCTGACTTCAGCCCTCTTACAGTTTACATAAATACATTTTTCTAAAAGGGTGTGTCTGAAAGTTTTAGAAATAAATTACTTGTGTCCTGAAACTGATTTATGGACAATAATAGCAAAAAAAAAAAAAACCTCTCAAAACTTCTATACCAACAAAATTCACAGGATATGAGGCTGTAGTGGGCCTTCACTTTTGTCACCATTACATTTAGCACTATGATTCTGAACACTCAGCTTCCTGTATTTTGCCGGGCGTACCCCCAAACCAGCGAGCCGTGTCAGACCTTTTGTCGGCTTAATGTACAGTCAGCTCCTGAATGGTTGCGTCTGCTTGACTGGTAGGTTCTCAGCAGTTGGTCAGTAGAATGCAAGCCCATGCATGTGGGCAATAAACTGGGAAGTATCCTGCGTTAAACGTAATTTGTGTAATTTCTGAATTCCTTGACAATTTCAAGACTCTAAGTTTTCATGATACTTTATTGCCAGTAACTTGGGAACGGACACTTGTAAAAATATAAACACAATTTTTTCCTCTCCTTTTTTTTGACAAGGTAGCGGGATTCTGAACTCCTTGGAAGTCGGTGTTAACTTAAGGGTGGCTTAGTATTACATCACAAGGACTCCTCATACTAAATTTATTTTTAATCATTGAATTCTTGTTCCATCTACGTATGAGTTTTTCTCGTCGATATCTGTCACCGTATATCCAAAATTGGTTAGTTCCAAAAAAAAGGAAAGTGATGCTTCTGTCTTGATTAATAATGAAGTGGCGAGAACGCACTGCTGTCATGTTCATTAGTCACTGGTTACTGTTTGACTAAGTCAGGGATGTACACAATTGCTTGTTCTGCGGACTCCGTACATTTTGACGATGCGACTGACAACAGATAGGAATTCTTATATCAATTAGATCCGTCAGAATTACCGTCACATAAACTTGTTATAATGAAAAACACTATTGCCACGTTGATAAAGAAAACTGATTGCTAAAGAGTGCTTAGTCAATGAAGAGCGTGGTCGTAACAAAATTCAATGAAATTATAATTAATGGTCAGCTCATTGACAACAGGAAAACTTTTGTAATGCCATGGATAAACTTTACCCGACGCAAGCATGTCTTTTCAGTTGACAAGAAGACAGTGATCTAATGAAATTGCATTTCCGATCACTGTAAAAAAAAAAACAAAAAAAACGCAAGGACAAACACTTCAAAGAGCAGGATCGTATTTATCAAATCCCGTCATTACTCACGGACAATTGTATGTAGCCTTTTCAATGGTAGCTAAATAAGCTAACAGTTTCGTATCCCTTAAAGAAAATTGAAAACTAAAAAGTACACAAAGACTGCACTCCTACTTCAAATATCGTTTACACCGAGGGACTGTAATGCCGGGTAAGGGATGTTGTTCAAAATTATGTATGCGGAAATGTAAATATAATTGTACTCTCAGGAATATTATTTCATGTCGTTCGGTTCATTTTCAAGGATGTTTTCTCTTCATTCCCACAATTACCTTTATCTTAATGACTGCACTTACTCCAAATGCCGTCATTGTTATTGATTATAAAAGTCCGAAATGATCACACAGGTACCCTGATCAGGAAACAAATGCTTGCAGTTTCACAGAAATGTATGAAAACATTTTCCTTACCTTCGTTGTTAAATGTCCAACGCACTAACGAACAGGCTTACGAAGCTCACTGCCCAAGGTTTGTACCGTAAAGTACGCGAACCACTGACAACGATCCTTCGCTGTTCCCTGCAGGTTCACGTGCAGCTGTTGCCTCGACTGCGTTATTGCGCATGTGGATAAGTTCCGAAACAACGTACTGTGAAACAATTTATTATTGCTTATTGAGATCCACATGCCCCAATGGGAGCTACTGGCGTGGTTCTAAAGAACTAAGTCCTATAAGCGTCCACCATCTCGTATCTGGAAAGGAAAGAGAGACTAAAAAAATTTCAAGAGCTAGCGGTGAAAGATGGGCCGCCACCAGATCAATGGGTTGCCTCATGCGGCAGAGGACCGCGGTCTGTGTGTCTTTGATCTAGGTTCGAACAGATTACAAAAGTCTTTGCGGATCGAACGTTACTTGAAGTGAGAGGGTTGGGAGGGCTACCCAGTAAAATGGCGTGGATTTGGGTTATTGCTTACTGCTAGGGCATCCCTATTTCATCACTTCAGATTTACCACTAGCTCTACAAAGTGTAGTCACACGTTTTAATTACTACCTCCAGAAGTCGGGCAGTAACAACGCATGTTGGTGATGGTGGTACCAAGGACGTATATAAACGGCACAAAGAGGCTTCCTATGCATTACATCACTCTTGGTGGCAGCAACAAACAACACATATTGTAACGTCAGGCACACCGAAATTTTCTTCTGGACTGATGCAGCGGATGTTGGAAAATCACACGCCTTTTTTTATTTAAATATAAATAAAGATATTTTATTAATAATAAAACATGCTCATTGTAAGTGCATTGTTAGTTGTATTAATTATAGTAGTGATACAAACAGAAATGTCGAATTTCAGCTAGGTATCAACATATTTTCACATGCAACATTTCGTATATGTAACGTATCTGAAAATTTTCACATCGTATTTTCTTTCATTTGTATGTTGGCCGACTTTATTATTGTATTACTTATTTAGTGTGACTTAGTGAATCGACAGTACATCTGTTGGCCCAGAGTAAAATTAGTTGTAAAACAATAACCACAATAGACAGATGTATGTACAGGGTGTTTCAAAAATGACCGGTATATTTGAATTGGCAATAAAAACTAAACGAGCAGCGATAGAAATACACCGTTTGTTGCAATATGCTCGGGACAACAGTACATTTTCAGGCAGACAAACTTTCGAAATTACAGTAGTTACAATTTTCAACAACAGATGGCGCTGCGGTCTGGGAAACTCTATAGTACGATATTTTCCACAAATCCACCATGCGTAGCAATAATATGGCGTAGTCTCTGAATGAAATTACTCGAAACCTTTGACAACGTGTCTGGCGGAATGGCTCCACATGCAGATGAGATGTACTGCTTCAGCTGTTCAATTGTTTCTGGATTCTGGCGGTACACCTGGTCTTTCAAGTGTCCCCACAGAAAGAGGTCACAGGGGTTCATGTCTGGCGAATAGGGCCAATCCACGCCGCCTCCTGTATGTTTCGGATAGCCCAAAGCAATCACACGATCATCGAAATATTCATTCAGGAAATTAAAGACGTCGGCCGTGCGATGTGGCCGGGCACCATCTTGCATAAACCACGAGGTGTTCGCAGTGTCGTCTAAGGCAGTTTGTACCGCCACAAATTCACGAAGAATGTCCAGATAGCGTGATGCAGTAATCGTTTCGGATCTGAAAAATGGGCCAATGATTCCTTTGGAAGAAATGGCGGCCCAGACCAGTATTTTTTAAGGATGCAAGGACGATGGGACTGCAACATGGGGCTTTTCGGTTCCTCATATGCGCCAGTTCTGTTTATTGACGAAGCCGTCCAGGTAAAAATAAGCTTCGTCAGTAAACCAAATGCTGCCCACATGCATATCGCCGTCATCAATCCTGTGCACTATATCGTTAGCGAATGACTCTCGTGCAGCAATGGTAGCGGCGCTGAGGGGTTGCCGCGTTTGAATTTTGTATGGATAGAGGTGTAAACTCTGGCGCATGAGACGATACGTGGACGTTGGCGTCATTTGGACCGCAGCTGCAACACGGCGAACGGAAACCCGAGGCCGCTGTTGGATCACCTGCTGCACTAGCTGCGTGTTGCCCTCTGTGGTTGCTGTACGCGGTCGCCCTACCTTTCCAGCACGTTCATCCGTCACGTTCCCAGTCCGTTGAAGTTTTTCAAACAGATCCTTTATTGTATCGCTTTTCGGTCCTTTGGTTACATTAAACCTCCGTTGAAAACTTCGTCTTGTTGCAACAACACTGTGTTCTAAGCGGTGGAATTCCAACACCAGAAAAATCCTCTGTTCTAAGGAATAAACCATGTTGTCTACAGCACACTTGCACGTTGTGAACAGCACACGCTTACAGCAGAAAGACGACGTACGGAATGGCGCACCCACAGACTGCGTTGTCTTCTATATCTTTCACATCACTTGCAGCGCCATCTGTTGTTGAAAATTGTAACTACTGTAATTTCGAAAGTTTGTCTGCCTGAAAATGTACTGTTGTCCCAAGCATATTGCAACAAGCGGTGTATTTCTATCGCTGCTCGTTTAGTTTTTATTGCCGTTTCAAATATACCGGTCATTTTTGAAACACCCTGTATATGAACAGTAAGATAGTCTTCCTTTTTTCTACAGAATTCCTGTGACAAACAACAAGCTAATGCAACAATAGGCCACCATCTCATTATAATCAAGTAGGCTCTCTCATTTTAGGGCCTCTGGTAAATACTCTTTTCCAAGAAACAAACAGAACCATACCGACGTATTTTTTGTACCGTGACATGATCTCACTTATTCAATTCGCAGTGAGCGTACCCGGGATTTCTCTTTCTAAATTATCGGTGACAAACTGTTGCCTTTTCATGTACAACTTAATGTTGAGATTCCTGCGAACGCTCCCAACTCATAATTTGACAACAGTCATGTTCATTAGTCCGAACGCATGCGTTCCTGGCTTGTCAATCACTCAGGTACTCTATCACGTGATTGATTGGGCAATTTCGCAGATCTTAATCCTGTGGGAAATATCTAGGACTATTGGAACAGCGGATAGAACGTAGCACTGAACATTCCCGTAGTTTGCTAGCTCTGTGGGTTTTTGAAATAGATTATTGGCTTCAGCTGGATATGACATACCTGGAGAAACTGGCGACTTCCGTTCTTCACTGAACTGAAGTCATAATCAAGCTTAGAGGTGGTTGTGGCATGATGTCTCGTGCAGTGATTAATTTCTTTCTGTGGAATAATTTTTTTATATTTTTTTGCCACATTAGTTGGTCATGTTAGCTATAAAGAGATTCCAACGAATTTACCGCTTTTCTTGAGGTGGTATTAGTGCTCTCATGCGAAAAAGAGGTAAGCGTAAGGCCATAACGGACCTACTGATTGTTAGGTCTGCCACACTTCTAGGAATTTTGCAACCGTTTAAAGGTGGATGTACATCTGTTTTCTCAACATGCAGAGCAATGTATGAATTATATTTCTCGCGACGTATGTGAAACTCGTAACCGCTAATCAGAAAAAACGCGTATATGCTAATCTCTGCCACCAAATAATCTATTTTACTGGACAAGGTCCTTAAACTTATATCCACATCTGCAAAGGAAGAGTATCATATTGATTGAAACTACGAAATAGCAAATCGCTGATTTTGGAAACACTACGTAACCACCACGATTCAAGCAAAACAAAGCCATTCTCTTCCGAGTAGACATTGACAAATCTCTTTGAAAACTGTCCAAAAGCCAAATATGGGGTGAGTACGTAACTCATTCTACTCGAGTGCGTCATGTGGGAGTACCACTCATTCTGGAGCGTGGCGGTACAAATCCCCTTCTAGCCATCCGTATAGTAGAGGTTCTCCAATTCTTCTATCCCTACATCCCTTGAAGCAAAAGTTAGTATTTCCTGTTTGAAATCTACACAGGCGGTTTTCTTCCCTAGAATTCCTAGTGCGAAAATGTGCTGAATCGTCGAGGGGACGTTCAATCCTAACCGTCCTTTCTTCCAGCAAACTCGTCCTTCCTTGCTTCCACGTCTGTTATTATTACATGTCAGTTAATATACGTGCATGATAGTGATTGTGGTTGATGGAACCAAGCAGCGAGGTCATCGGTCTCATCAGATTAGGGAAGGATGGCGAAGGATATCAGCAGTGCCCTTTCAAAGCAACCATCCCTGCATTTGACTGAAGCGATTTACGATTTAGGGAAATCACGGAAAGCCTAAATCATGATGGACGGACGCGGGTTAGAACCGTCGTCTTCCCGAATGCGAGTTCAATGTGCTAACCACTCCGCCACCTCGTACGGTAGTACATAAATAATATGAATCGTACTGGGTATATTTACCTTATATGACCTACTCGTATATGTTTGCGCTGTCTTCGGTGCACACATTCTACGTAACGAAAATTTTTATGGTTTTTTTTTTTCTAACTAGCTGCTCTAATATGTATAGATTTCCTCCCTCCGCCGCCGTTCCTGTTCATCTCCTTCTCCCCTTTCTTTGTCCGTCGGCTCCACCTTTCCCCTCTATCCGTTCACCTTTCTCAATCCATCTCCTCATCCCGTCTCTCTGTCCATCACCTCACAACCCTTTTCTCTCTCCATCTTCTCCTTTGCCTCTCATTCCATCTTCTCCTGCCCCCTCTCTCTCCCTGAGCGCATCACCCCTTAAACCCTTTCTGTGCCGACCTTCTCCTCCCTCCCCTTTACATCACCTGCTTCCCACTCTCGTTGTCCTGTCCCCCCCCCCAATCACTATAATATTGAGACTTATATATTGACATTGCAAATTCAGATTCTATAGTAATGTACTAATCATAATGCGATACGTCGTCCGGTCAAGAATTCCTCGAAATCTTCGGTGAGAACTTTTCTCGTTTATATAATACATACTTATTTATATATTACATATATTTTAAAATATATATATAAGAACGTGCCTGTATTATAATGCGACGTTGTGTCAAAATTTCGAAGCTGCGAGTGAAGAAGCTTCGGAGATTTAAGACTTCGAACAACCGAAAATTGACATGAGACCCTCCTATAAGTAAATGAAACCACGCGCTTGCTCGAACGTAACGTTGTACCAAAATTTCAGAGCAATACGTGAAAAGCTTTGAGAGAAAATATTTTGAGCAAACGAACTTTTACATATTTCTTTATATAGATTTTTTTTAATGAGGTAATCTTTCAAACTGGTTATCATTGTAGCAAAACCGAATTATGCAGCTAATCTGTACTAACACATTAACATGCACCACATGAATGAAAGAGTTTGTTCATTGTTGTTAAACTGCTTTCTACGCAATTCATAATGTGTAAGTACTTTCGATTAGACGGATAACTCGTCAGCCATCTGTCACATTGTACCGTGATGATCTAATCTGAATTAATGGACAGCTCGTATAATCCTTGCTCGTCCCAGGCACTGGCTGTGAATCTCTATTACACACTGTCACCATGGGAGGCATTTGGACATAAATATAAACAATGAGCCCCCGGGGCTCTACTCAGGTCCGACAAGCGTTAAACGAGCGGTTAGAACATTCATTTAGCAGTATTAAATGAACGTAGTGCCATGTATGTTACTGGAGCCACTGCTGAATCCTATCACTGTTAGAAACGGCTGCCACGATGATATCTGAAAGACTATTGTGCGGTCAACCGTAATTCGTGTTCTTATCTCACTACCGTTTTCAGATTTTTATAGCTTCAAGACTGTTTCATAGAATTTCGGTAGTGCAAAAAGTATGAAGTATGGGCGATTTGTACTAAGCCAAGAAACAGAAAAAATCCATTAACTTGCGATACTTCCCTAAGGTATACCAAAAAATAAAATTAATAATTAAACTCTCATTTAAGAAAGGAACTACCCTAAAGTAATGTCGATTACCTTAAAGAATCGCATTTGATGTGTTTGGTAACGTTTCAGAGATTACCACAAGATTCACAAACAATAATCAAAAATTGGAATTGAGAAAATCGGGATGAAACTAAGTTGTAGGACATATCATTACGGTCTAGAGTGTGTGGTGTTCTTTATTCGCAGATAGATTCGATAGTTAACATCATTTCTGAGCGACATAATATGATCAATATAATCGTTGCTCAGAGAGGCACATATACTGAAGGCAATTTCCTATCACATTGGATAACGTGGCTCAGCATATGCACTATACTCAATGTGACGGAAAGTAACGATCCTTCCATCTATCTTGAGTCTGGTAGCTTTACGTTAAGCAACGATGTTATCGATATAAATTGTAAATGTCGTATGACTAGGCCTCCCGTCGGCTAGACCGTTCGCCGGGTATGTTGTTTCGAACAGAAGATAATATCAAGAGCGGTGCTTGTTATAAATGAATTTTTCATCCATATTCCACCTGTTTGGTTTTTCTTTTATTCTACCTTATTTTAGATAAAATAATGCTCATCACTGTTTGTGTGCTTAAGCATGACTACTCATGTGATATTTGTTTCTCATTCCATCAAAGACATGGTGACTGTCACGAATGGAGAGCTTTTACTGCACACAGCCAATTTGACTGAAAAATCGTTAGACGTCTATAATAACATTTAGTTTAATTTCGTTCTAAAAACGAGGGTAAGGAAATAAAGATTACAAGTTATCTAATAATTATTGATATTAATCCACTAAACATTAATTCATCTGAACAACAAGAGACCGAATTTAACAGCTAACTATGAAAATGCTAAAAGAAATTGACCTGCAACGATTCCACACCTTGAAGATAAGTAGAACACAGTTAGGAACGTATTCACTAACATTTAACGCTTTTACAACTATAAGGGAGATGCTGTGTAAAGCACCGTCAAGTCGACGTTTCCCTATTAGCTGGCCTGTTTATTTTACGTGTTCTGGAAATATACCAATATTTTTTGTAATATACAAGGCGACAACGTAAATTAAAAGGAATTCGTCACTGTGTGCCGTCATCCTTGACAAGCCCTATAAGTCTTAATTTCGTTATGCACAATGGTTTATATATCTAGATCACCAATGCTCTTGGAATCTAACGAAAATGTGGCACGAAGAGAACTGTCTACCATCGAAAGTAGTTGCTTTGACTGAGGTGTGTAATGTACCCTTTCTCTCCCCAGTATGGGTAGTTATTTTAAGTTTATTCATGACAGTAAAATATGACTGAAATAAAGAATTCACTACAATGCCAGCAGGATAGGGAAACACGCAATAAGATATGAAAGAAGGTATTGATTCCTTTACGCTCTTCTTGCTACCTAGAAGTCTGTTAGAGATTCTTTTTATTTTCTTATGCGAGCTTGATGACACGTTATTGTCAGTTCATTCTCAATGCAAAGAAATAGTTTGAATGATAATAGATTTCATTTATACACAAAGATTGCATTTACGACTTAAAAAAATGCTGAAATGAGAAGACAATAGAGTGCTTATAACACGCAATAGCCTCGTCACCATACTGACTGCCTACAACTAATTAGAAAACCAGAAAACATCCGAAAGCTTCCTTAGTACATGGAATACAGGGTTGCGGTGTGTTACAGCATGGTGATGAAATAATTAAAATAATATTATTATTTCACTAATTAATGAAAGATAGAGGCATAATGTAATCTTCTAGATGCGAGGGTCAGCAAGAAAGAAGATAATTGCTGTACACTACTATTTCAACAAGAAAGATCAAAACGGTTTTTCACGTACAAAAGGTATACAAAAATAACATTTATCATCAGCAATGTTGTGTTACTTACGTTTTAAGATTCCATCAGATGTAGTCAGTGTAGCTGCTTGAAGGGAAAGGAGTTTCAACAGATGGCGGGCTTGCATGCGAATTACGACCAAAATTAGGGCTACAGTGATTATCAACAATCTACAGTAACTTATTAGGAGATGTTATACCGGGTGACTATAATTAAACTGCAGCTACTCACAGAGATCCGTTGTGGGCTGTAATTAACGTATAGCAGCGAAACATGGTAGATATTCTAACCCGTTGACGCGGAATCGATTTACGCTGGAAAAATTTGTTCCAATCTTAGCCACCAGGTGCTAATCTGGCGCTATCAGTGAGCTAATAACGTATAGAAATTCCTCCGTATGAGATGGATTAGGAACGGGACGGGGGCAGAGAGATTTAAACAAGTGAGAGAGGTGTAACTTGGATTTTATTGTTCAGCGTCGCTTAAACAATTTGCTCAATTTGAACACCAGATGCGTTGACGAGATTCTGTACAGCGCCACATTTTCAGCTTGTGGCCAAAATTGGAACTATTTTTTCCAGCGTAGATCGGTTCGGTGTTAACCAATTAGCAAATCTACCAAGTTTCGCTTCCATACAATAATTAAGTCCACGCTGGACCTCTGTAATTAGGTACACTTCAATTACTACAACCACACCCTACATTAAATATCTTGAGTATGAATATGACAGGCAAATGTCGGTTGCATAGATCTTGAACACTAGTCTAGCCTTGAATCTAGTGAACGAAAAGTAACATAGCTAGTGGAAGGTACAGTAGCGCTCAGCTTAGCAGCTACTGTAGCTGCAGGGGTTGGACGAAAATATGTAAACACAGCAAGATATATATGCTTGAACATAAAGCAGACGCTAAAAAGTCTGCACGTTGCGATGTTGAATATGACCACGAACTGCCCCTGTGAAACGCCCCCAATACGTTGCATGTGACAGTCGTGGACAGATTAGAGTAGAGTGTAGTTGTGAGTGCTTTATGTCACGGCTAACTGAATTGTAAGGTGGGCACATTCTTTGTGCTTGTATGCTGGCTGATTCAGTAACCACGGTAGCCCAACTGTTTGGTGCTCCAAGAGGAACCATATAGAAGATTTGTTCCCCATATGAAGAATGCGGAGAAACATAATCTGCTAAGTCAGATTGCGGACTGAAGTGTATGTTGAGTAATTGTGACAGACGCTAATTGAAGAGGAGTGCGATGAAAAGTGCGAGGACGACAGCAGCAAAAGTTACTGCAGAACTGAATGTCAGATTCTGACACATGTCAGCATTAATACAACACGATGGAAATTCCATAATCTGGTAATTTCGAGGCAAGTTTGCCACGGTGTGGGGCGGCGAGTGAGTTGTAAAAATAAATTTGCTGTATAAAAGCTTGCAATTCAAAATGTTTGAATCAGTTTCAGGCTTTTAAAATGTTGTTAATGCTGTCTTTCGCCGTTCTCAACACTGGCTCTCTATTTACCTTTTAGCACCCAGAAAGTGATTTAATAAAACGTGGAGCCTGTAGAGAGAGTTCCTAGTGCCCACTTCATCTGAGAATACCATTATAGCTGCAGCTTATAGCTCTGAGGAATTAGGAGATTGTTCGGGATTTCTAATCAAAACGATTTTCCAAAATAGTTGAGTATATTCTGAAATTCACTGATAACAAACACAAGTATCCCTACAACCTAACTAACAGAGCAGTTCAGAGTCTAATGCGCTGATGCAACTATAAATGTCCGAATTAAATGTTAAAAGAATGCTCGCCAAAATTTGATGAGAATATTTCATCAAACGCCACGCTATAATAATTGGTAGAATGTCTGTCCCGCGACGGCACGTGAAAATACGACAATACGCAAACTGAAGCTAGATAATGCAAATCATCTCAGAATTAATCCTTTACTTGAAATGCTTTCACGGTTCCGCATACCTCTAGTAACTTAATACGGCACCCGAGGCTGTTTGTAGCAGTGCTTCCGAGCGAAGCGACTCCCGACACAGCTGACGTGCTATTCAGCGTCTGGAGAGAACTGGGGCCTTCCTTCCTCGCGCAGCGCTCTTATATATATAGCCGCGGTGCGGACGGCTAAGAGAACGCCTGTTCAAATCGGCTCTCCCGACTAGCCGCTGGGCTAGTAACGCACCACTTCAAGTTACATAATAATTTATAGCTTCTTTTGCTGATGGCCGATGAAGCTCTTAATTTAAACGTGCATTCAGCACGCAGGTAAGTATTGATAATAAAATTTTGACGTGGCTAAGTTAACTACTTTGGGCGAGAGAATTAATTAAATTACTCTGCACGCAGAAGATGAGCTCTGAACTGGCCCTTTTGAGATCCGCTATCGCTATAATTTTATAGGTATTCAAAAGAAACTTTTCACATCTTCATAGTCATAGCGGACCTCCAACCTATTTAAATCCAAACATCCTAGCCTTATTTATTAGTCTACTTAATCCATCTTGCTTCCTTCAGTTTTGAGACGAAAACCAGAAAATCATGAATTTCCACTAAAGTCTTAATCTGTGAAATCCAAAGTACTGTTTTTATTAAATCATTATGAAAGATGAATCTAAATATAAATTTTGAAGTCTCTAGCTCTTTTTTGTTGCGCCAATGATTTTTTCAGAAAAACGTCCAAATTTCAAAAATGGCTGAAGTTATCGAACTGATATTTAACACACATTAATTTAGTATTATTCCTCACATGCTAGAAAAGTTTTAGGTCATTTGCTTGATTTTTAAGGTATTGCGCAACATTTCTGACGTCAGAGCTAGTTACAGCAGACTGGCTGGCACACAATGGAAACTGATGTGAATTTACTACAGCGTGAGTAGGCTGCTTCCCTACATCACCCTCTACTTAAATTTTTTTGTTTATGAATGTTAATGAATGAAAAAAAATTTAATTACAAAAAGGGAAGCAAGAGTACAGTTTAACTCCCTATAAAAAATCAAAATTGAAATATAAACATGTAGAAACATTAAAGAAAACTGATTACCTACATTAATTATTTAAATTGTGGGCATGTTCGCTGCCTTTTGAACAATGTCATAACTCAAAATTTTAAGCCAAGTCAATGAAATATTTTGGCATACATGTTGCCTTAGACAAACAAACACATACAAATTGAAAAATTATGAAAATCTTAGATCCATTAAATACATTAAATACATTTTTACATACACAAATTCAAAGAAAATAACATAATACATAAACAGATGATTATCTCTTAGCAGTCTTTTCTAAACCTGAAAGAAAAGTTCACAAATAATTTTTACACACGTGGTTGTAGCCGCTTTGGCTGGCGTCCTACACTTCCATTCACTAGGGTAGAGGAAGGGAAGTTGCTATGGAGTGCGTCCTTCACGTTCTCTCTAAATTACATGGGGGAAAGGGGAGTGGTCACTGTGAGTTGTGTCCAAGTCACTCCACACTTTCACGCAGCTACCAGGCTGCCTTTATCTGGTTTGTCCTGTATAACAAACAAAAAGAGTGCCTCAGACTCTGTTCACTTAATATCTAAGGGTGGGTGACAATGAAATGGGTATATATACATTTTATCCTTCAATATTTTGCTGGAACAAAGTTAACAGAACTTTTTCAACATTACTCTCGCGGTTACTTAAATGTCATAAAATCGGTAAACAAATGGCTCAGAACGCCGTTAGTCACTTACTAGAGAAAATTTATGCTCAAGGCATACAATCAGGAATCCTATTTAACATCAATTTATTATTTCTGGGCTGGAACACTGAACCAATGCTCGGTACATTCCTGACACATTTGTATATTAAGCACTTAACTGACTCATCTTAGATTACCTTATTCTTAGAGATAGTATGAGTATGATTAGTGGTTGTTTTCTCAGCTTCTTTGTACATGTGAGTAACTTTTGGTAATAGTACAGTTCTGAGTATTCAAAACACACTACGTTTAGTTGACTACAAAATCCACTTATTGGTCCTCTGCTGTTGTGTTAGTTCCACATCTGCAATTAGGTACTTACTTACTTTGAAGTGTATTTATGCTGAGCTAAAATTAATGTTTCACGTCTGTCAGTATGTTACTTATTTATTTTGCTAGTGTATGTACTTATTTAACACTCACTCTATTAATTTTTAAGGCATAGGATAGCACGTTTATTTCATATTCATAGTGTATTGCAGCTGATTAGTTTGCTCACGTGGCAATCCATTTCCACTTGATCGGACGCTGAAACCTCAGGTAGTCTCTCTCAGACCTACCACTAAAGTGCATCAAGTAATTATGGACGAGCGTAATGCTAAATTCCTTAAACCTATAGGACACCATGAGCTGCTCTGTCTCATCTAACATAAGGGTACCTATGGTCGCATTCACGCCTCCAACTCATAACCTCAATACGTGTAGGTGTATCCTGTCACACACTACACTAAAATAATGGCCAGCTCCAACCTTATAAATACTTCAGGGACGTGTCCTTCACGTCTCAACCACAAACACTGCTCAATTCTATTACACTGCCTTTCCTTGCTACACCAGGTGAGTTTAATCTTACAACTTATCTGCATATTTTTCATAACACTAAGCAGTCTCTTTTACTTTTTCTTAGTTAGCTCTAAAGCATACACTAGGTTTCACTACCACTTCAGATCCTGCTTGTATATGAATTGTTGGTGGACCATTTCCAATAAAACAGCACTTTGTACTTATCATATTACCAGGGTACTATACATAATTGTTACTCAAATACATTTGTATCTTAATTACGTCATACTTCTCTATTGTTTGTCACTATTAGGTTTGTCACATTAGGTATTTTTCTTCACTAATCGGTGGATAGAATGGTTACAGAACTCATGGCTTGATAGCCATGACAGAAAATTTTCATGTCTGGAAAGAAGAGGTCGAAATTTTTTTGTAGATAGGAAAGATGAAGAATGAGTGAGACCTGAAATGGAAAGAAGATCTCACACAGCTGAGACTGCACAGCTGCCACACTGTGTAGAGGTTACAGAAACAACCTCCTCCCTACAGCATTCATTGACTGAATGCTGACTTGATAGTCATGACGGAAAATTTTAGTATTGCAAAGAAGGAGTCGAAACTTTGGTGGATAGGAAAGATGAAGAATGAGTGAGACCTGAAAGGGAAAGAAGATCTCACACAGCTGGGACTGCACAGCTGCCACACTGTGTAGAGGTTACAGAACAACCTCCTCCCTACAGCATTCATTGGCTGAATGCTGTATTGATAATCATACCGGAAAATTTAATGTATGAAAGAAGAGGTCGTAATTTTGAGGACAGGAAAGAGGAAGAATGAGTGAGACCTGAAAGGGAAAGAAGATCTCACACAGCTGGGACTGCACAGCTGCCACACTGTGTAGAGGTTACAGAACAACCTCCTCCCTACAGCATTCATTGGCTGCCTATGAATTTCTTTAGGTCGATCACGTTCCTGAGACCTAATAGCTTCTTACTTTTAGGGTACTCTAGCCTATATGCATTGGCATGTGGTTTTCCTATGATCCTGAAAGGTCCTTGGTATACGAACATGAATTTCTTTGTTTCTGCATTTACTTTCTTTGATTTTTCTTTGGTTTTAACAAAGACTAATTGACCTATTTCAAAGCTAGTACGTACAGCTTTTGCGTCATGCCGCTTCTTCCTTTCCAATGCTCTTTTTCTGATATTAGCCCTAGCCTTTAGTTTCTTCTCGTCTGTGGATATTTGCGTTAGAATAGGGAATTCTACCATATCTGCAATCACATTGTGAGGTTCTTGGCCAAACATCAATTCGCAAGGTGCAAAACCAGTTGCATCATGTCTTAAGTTGTTAATTACATTCTCAAAATACTTAATGTGCTCTGCCCAACTTGAGTTGAGCACAATAAGTTCTGCAAAGCCTATTCAATTCCCTCATAATACGTTCACTCATATTTCCTTGGGGGAAATACGCAGATATTTTCAGATGTTTCACGCCGGCCTTATCTAGACATTCCTTAAATCTATCAGAAGTAAATTGAGGCCCATTGTCTGACAGCAAATTCTTCGAAACGCCAACGTTCACGAAGAAATTTTTTTCCAACTTTTCAACCAATGTTTTTGCATTTGCTCTTTTAATTGGGTATAGCTTAACATATTTACTGAATCCATCCACAACAACAAAAACATGGGTACAACCACCTCTCGAAACAGGAAGAGGGCCAAACAAATCACAAGCCAGTAATTCTAAAGTTTCAGTGGGCTCTACTGAATGCATATCTCCTTGTATTCTGGTGTTAGCAGCACGGACTTTCTAGCACACTACACACGATGCTAGACGCTTAGCCACACGGCGGTACATGTTGTCAAACACAACCTTCTCTTTTAATTTTGCAATACACTTCTTTGCACCGTAGTGCCCATACCTCAGGTGTACATAGTCGATTAGTAAGTCTACATGTTGTGAGGGAAAGCACAGCTTCCACTCAGAAACACCTATCTTTTCCCTCCTAAACAGAATACCTTTATGTAAACAATAGTATTGCGAAACCTTAGGATAGTTCGCATTTCCTAAATAGCTCTTCACTAATTTCAGTTGGTCATCTTCATTCTGCTCACGTCTCCAGTTCTTAATCACTCTCTTTAATGCACTTTCTTCCTTTACTTCGTGCAATGCAAACATTCGAACTTCATTTAGGTCTGTTGCTGTAATTCCCGCGTCATCACAGAGCTCCGCACTTCTAGATAACCCATCAGCTACCAGATTGTCTTTCCCTTGAATATATTTAACCTCAAGGTCAAACTGCTGGAGATACAATGACCATCTTACCAAACGAGAATTCCTCAACTTACAGGTCTTTAAAAAGGTCAACGCCTTATGGTCACTGTAAACAATTATTCTGTGCCCTAATAAATACTGCTCAAACTTCTGTACCCCAAATACAATTGCTAATGCTTCCAGCTCTGAGATGCCATAATTTCTCTCTGCTGCCTGTAAAGATCGACTTGCGAAAGCTATAGTCTTGTGCACTTCTTGTTCGTTCTCTATTTCTACCTGGAATATTTCCACAGCTATACCATAGCCACTAGCATCAACAGACATACAGAATGGTTTTTTAAAATCAGGATGATGTAAAATTGGACTATTAATTAAAGATTGTTTAAGCACCTCAAACGCCTGTTGACATTCTGCTGTCCAAACCCAAGGGGTATTCTTTTTCAGCAGGAGGTGAAGACAGGGAGCATTAAAAGCCTGGTCACTAACAAAACGCCTATAGAAGCCGAACAGACCGAACATTGATCTCAACTGCTTCTTGTTTCTGGGAGCCTCAAATTTTTCAATGACTGCTAGCTTGCCTGGGTCAGGCAGAATACCTTTTCCACTTATCCTATATCCCAAGAAACCTATTTCCTCTTTAACGCACTCTGTCTTTTCAATCTTTAGTTTCATGCCCCCTCTCTCAATAGCTTCTAACACTTCCTCTAATAAAGCTATGTGTTCTTCCCAGGTAGGAGTTGCTATTAACAGATCATCTACGTAGACTGTTATTTTATTACTTAAAGCTGGTCCTAAAACATGGCACATCACACGTACGAAAGCACAAACAGAGATATTAAGTCCGAAAGGTACCACACGGTATTGGTAACAAACCCCTTCGTACAAGAAAGCTGTGTACTTCCTCGAACTTTCCGCCAGTGGCAAATTCCAATATCCACACGTGATGTCCATAGAAGTTAAGAATTTTACTCCCCGGAATTTTTGCAATAACTCGTCCATGTTCAGCGGTCTATCACTTTCCCTAACCACTATTTCATTTAACCAACGAGCGTCCAAGACCAATCTGACACTCCCGTCTCTTTTTGGTACAACAACAAGAGGATTATTGTACTCACTGACCGCTTTCTCAATCACACCCCACTCCAGCATTCTCTGTATTTCCTTTCGAACCGCCTCCTTCCTAGCTACATGTATTTGGTATGGCTTCACTTTTAATTGACATTCATAACCTTTGACTATGCCAGGTCGATCTGAAAATACCTTATGATGCCTTTTTAAAACCTGTCTCAGTTCTTCCTTTTGATTGGCGGAAATTTTATCGATTTCCTGCAATTTAGCTTCTATTTTGTCTAAAATAATTGCTTCTTCTTCTTCTGTGTTCAACTTACTGTTACTAAGATTAACACCTTCGTCCCAATACCTCCTATTTTTCAGAACTCGTATAGGCAGCTCCCATGTTTCATCATCAGTTACTACATGTTTATCACTAAAAGGTACTATAATTACTCCGGTTATTGGTAAGACCATTTTTAACTGGCTTCTTTCAAAGTCCACAACACTCTGATATTTTGACAAGAAATCTATGCCAATTAAAACCTCAATACTGAGATTGTTTACAATTAAACATGGATGATCAACTAAATTACCATTAATGTTAAAGGGCAGCAAAGCTTCTTGCTTTACCGTTTTTGACACCTTGCCAGTAGCACCAATTATTCTTAGTCCTGATACCCTCATTACTGTAAGCTTGTCTTTACCAGGTAATGCATCAAAGAAGGATTGAGTTATTGCACTCACCTCACTTCCACTGTCTAAGAGACAACGTACATTGATACCCAACATATTCACTATTATTATAGGGTGGCTTATTCTAGGTAGTACAGGTGGTTTCTCAAATTCATCTAGTAGTTCTATTTGGATTTGTCTCCAACTAAAGTGATTGACATCTGTCTTCATTACATTTAGGTCACAGTGTGTAGGGGTTTCCTGAATTACATTTTCAGCTGCCTTTTCCAGTCGGTCTATTAATTTTAAATCGAAACACCGCACGACTTCATTACATTTAGTTTGCTGAACATAACCCAAATTACTGCAGTCTGAGCGATTCTGCGTGTCCAGACCGGGCATAACACTAGTTACAGCTAAACCACTTTCACCATTATCGTCGGTTTCCTTCTCAAGTGACAACTGGTCACAGCTACTGGGTTCATCGACCCTCAACAGCCTACCCTCTACATTCTCACTTATCTCCTGTCCTAAATTTATTAGTACATTATTAACATCCTGCACAGGCACTTTAGATAAGAGCACATCATCTTCATCGTAAATATAAGCATGAATTTCTTCTGCTTCTTTACCTGTCAATTCAGTATTTTGTAGCTCCTCCCTATTGTTACACTGCTGCGCCTTCTCTTTCTCTTCCCAATTAGAAAGCGTTTCTAACACGGTATCTATCAAATACTGTGAGTGATCTAACATTTCTGTTGTATCCTTAGATGCTACCGACTCTTCAGCCACATGTTCAGTTTGAGTATTCTGATCTGTCTTATCAATTCCCTTAACTACTGGCTTAGGAAAAGTAACCGCCTGGTGAGCGCCAGTGTCCTCATAGACGGGAACTAGTTTTCCTGCCTCGGCCTACTGCTGTTTCCCTCAGTTTCATTATAGTTGACTGGCACAGCATTACTTTCCGTACTGTTGTTTACATGCATATTTCTGTTTGGAACAAAATTATCATCCCTTGGACGCCATTGTTGGTTCTGATAATTATTTCCCCAATTCCTACCTCTCTTAGGATGGCGAATACCTACTGTTCTGATGTTTACATTGCCATTTTGCTCATTCCTAAAATTACTATTATTGTTATTGGCATTTCTGTTATTACGTGCCTGCTCCTCATTGGCAGCAACACGTTCTACACGTTCCAAATATTCAATGAAACGATCAAGATTGTCTCTAGGGGCAGATATAATTCTAGTTTGCCAGTACCATGGCAGTTTGGCTTCAAGACCCAGTATTATCATTTCTGGCTTTAGCTTTTCCGCCAAATGTGACAAACGTGAAATCCATGACCTAGCAAACTCTTTAATTGATTCCTTGCCTGCATTGAAGCGTTTTCCACTCCAAAATTCTCTCAACACTTCATTTTGCTTGTTGCTAGACCAATATTCATTAATGAAAGGTGTTTTAAACTCCGCTAATGTTTTACACTTCAACATAACATCAGCTGACCAACGCATGGCGTCACCTGCTAAATGGCTTTTAATAAATGAGATTTTCTCTCGTTCAGACCAAGTTGGTGGAATCACATCTTCAAAATCGTTCCAGAAATCTAGCGGGTGGATATTTTTATCTGGATCAAACCGCAAGAACTGCCGACACCCGATAAAAGCGGCGTTTGCAGCTACAACTTGTTGTATACTACCATTACCAGAAGTTACTGAAGCTACTTTACTCTCAATGTTAGCAATGTTAGTACTGATATTTTCTACTTTCATTTCAACATTATCTACTCTTTGTACAATATGAGTAGTATCAGTTTTAATTGCATCTACGTCTGCTTGACATATGTTTACTTTAATATTAACATCTTTAAATCTATCTGAGCACAGTTCAGATTCCGCCTCGATCTTTTCTGTTAACTTGTGCTCCAGCTTCGCATCTTCCATTTGGAAGTCTTTGCGAACCTCAGCAACTTCGGATTTAACTGTTTTATACATTTCAGAAAACTGTTGAGCAACCTTTTTCTTAATATCCTCATGGTTGTAGTCAATTTTATAATTCAAACTGTCTAGATCCTCTTTCAACTTATTGCAACCAGCCTTGAAGGTATCGTCCATTACCTCCAAACGTTTATTAAAATTAGTTTGACTGGCCACAATCCTGTTATTTACCTCAATTATATCAGATTTTAATTCAGCTGTCATTTGTGCATTACTGGCAGCTATTGCTTGTAATATAACATTTAAATCAATAGCCCCAGCATCTTTGGGTTGTTCACTAGCTGGCTTTTTATCACACTCAGGTGACGAGAAACTAGCTTCAACACCAGAATCATCAAAATTAAATGAAACTTCTGATTGATTAGTCCTATCTAACTACTCCTTCTTAAACTCTACCATCTCTGATGACTGTTTCATTTTTATTTCATCAGAGAAACTATCATCCAATAAATTTACAATTTCTACTTTCTGCTTTACTACCGGGGTCTCTATTATTGAATCATTGCTCCTTCACACACTACTGTCAGGAGACAATATTTCATATTTCACTTTAACATTACTACTTTCATGCATATTTACACTTGAACCGTTGTCTGGATTTACAGTTCCTTCAACAGACATAGGTTCTGATTTAAGTTTAACCTCAGTTTCTTTTGGCGGTTCCATCGCAGACAGTATTTAGTGCAGGTTAGTAAAATTTTTAACAGTTTTTCACTTAACTTAGTTCCTTCTGCAAGACGTTGTCGGTGCGGCGTACCAGGATTACTGATGCGATGTGGCATGTTGAACTGCAGACGGCACTCCGACGGCTGATGTGTGTTTGCGTGGCCCGCAACTGCAGGCGCGGCTCCGGCTGCTGCGGCGGACGACTGCAGTACGGCGAAACTGGCTTCTCGCGATGCCGGCAGCACCGCTAGACTCAGTGCCAGCTCCGTCAATCCAGATGCGTTGTTCATCCAACTGCGTTGTCCACATGCCCACGTAACACTTTCACTGTTCTATTACTCAGCTGCGTGTCGCATTCCACTCGCGAATCCGAATAGTTAAAAATCACTTTCACTTAGTTGGTTTCCCGGCCGATGCACCATATGTGGGGCGGCGAGTGAGTTGTAAAAATAAATTTGCTGTATAAATGCTTGCAATTCAAAATGTTTGAATCAGTTTCAGGCTTTTAAAATGTTGTTAATGCTGTCTTTCGCCGTTCTCAACACTAGCTCTCTATTTACCTTTTAGCACCCAGAAAGTGATTTAATAAAACGTGGAGCCTGTAGAGAGAGTTCCTAGTGCCCACTTCATCTGAGAATACCATTATAGCTGCAGCTTATAGCTCTGAGGAATTAGGAGATTGTTCGGGATTTCTAATCAAAACGATTTTCCAAAATAGTTGAGTATATTCTGAAATTCACTGATAACAAACACAAGTATCCCTACAACCTAACTAACAGAGCAGTTCAGAGTCTAATGCGCTGATGCAACTATAAATGTCCGAATTAAATGTTAAAAGAATGCCCGCCAAAATTTGATGAGAATATTTCATCAAACGCCACGCTATAATAATTGGTAGAATGTCTGTCCCGCGACGGCACGTGAAAATACGACAATACGCAAACTGAAGCTAGATAATGCAAATCATCTCAGAATTAATCCTTTACTTGAAATGCTTTCACGGTTCCGCATATCTCTAGTAACTTAATACGGCACCCGAGGCTGTTTGTAGCAGTGCTTCCGAGCGAAGCGACTCCCGACACAGCTGACGTGCTATTCAGCGTCTGGAGAGAACTGGGGCCTTCCTTCCTCGCGCAGCGCTCTTATATATATAGCCGCGGTGCGGACGGCTAAGAGAACGCCTGTTCAAATCGGCTCTCCCGACTAGCCGCTGGGCTAGTAACGCACCACTTCAAGTTACATAATAATTTATAGCTTCTTTTGCTGATGGCCGATGAAGCTCTTAATTTAAACGTGCATTCAGCACGCAGGTAAGTATTGATAATAAAATTTTGACGTGGCTAAGTTAACTATTTTGGGCGAGAGAATTAATTAAATTACTCTGCACGCAGAAGATGAGCTCTGAACTGGCCCTTTTGAGATCCGCTATCGCTATAATTTTATAGGTATTCAAAAGAAACTTTTCACATCTTCATAGTCATAGCGGACCTCCAACCTATTTAAATCTAAACATCCTAGCCTTATTTATTAGCCTACTTAATCTATCTTGCTTCCTTCAGTTTTGAGACGAAAACCAGAAAATCATGAATTTCCACTAAAGTCTTAATCTGTGAAATCCAAAGTACTGTTTTTATTAAATCATTATGAAAGATGAATCTAAATATAAATTTTGAAGTCTCTAGCTCTTTTCTGTTGCGCCAATGATTTTTTCAGAAAGACGTCCAAATTTCAAAAATGGCTGAAGTTATCGAACTGATATTTAACACACATTAATTTAGTATTATTCCTCACATGCTAGAAAAGTTTTAGGTCATTTGCTTGATTTTTAAGGTATTGCGCAACATTTCTGACGTCAGAGCTAGTTACAGCAGACTGGCTGGCACACAATGGAAACTGATGTGAATTTACTACAGCGTGAGTAGGCTACTTCCCTACAACGTGGCGGTTAGATAATAAAGAAGAAGTGCGGTTGTAGAGTTCCAACGAAACATGCATATACAAATGTTGGTTAAAAAATGTTATTGCAAATTTTGGCTCTCACATTAGTCTCAGGGTATGATTTCCACACTTGTTGCATTAGTACAGTTCCACACCCACGCATTTGTTATAATTTGTCGATTAATTATTCACTCAGACATAAGAACAGTTTATGCTAGGGAACAAGAATTAGGTGATGATTATACTAAAATCTGTTTTTCACGACACTGTTCAATCGCTATTTATTGGCGTCGTCCTTTTCTTTCACACAATGAAATTAGCACTCGTGAGACGGTTTACAGTTTTACTTTAATAATAATTTGACTCCGAGCCGCCAATAGGAGTAATGTAGGCTCCTATAAGCGAAATTTATTCAAATAATACGAGCAGAACCACAAGTCCCAATGTCCTCTTTGTTGTAACAGTTTTGGCGCGAAATCACAGTTCGCCACATGTTACACCGTACTCACACACAAACGCACAGTTTGAATCTAAAAACCATACATCAGTGATGCAACTGCCCGTAACAGGAAATCGTGTCCCCAAAGCTACAAAACCTGGTCTATGGAACAACCGAAGAGGGTCGTATGGTCGGATGAACGTCATTTCACACTTTCTCAAAATTCTTGCTGAGTTTACGTCTGGAGTAATCTGTCCCAAGCCTATGTACGATGAAGCCTGCTTGCAGCCTAAGAGTGAAACATGGTGGGCGTCAGGTGATGTTATGGGGAGCCATATCTTAGTATTCCCATGTTACTGTCCAAAGCCGCATTACTGTCAATCATAATATGACCACTGTGGGTGATCAGATTAATGTCATGGTAAAATATTCGATCCCCAATGGTGTTGCTGCGTTCCAAGACAGGGTCCCTGTTCAATCAACTCACATCGTCCACGGCAAGTTTTGTGAAAACGAGGATGGATGTTGATGTCTCCAGTGGCCACCACAGTCAGCAGATGTCAGTACTTTAGAGCCTTTGTGGTTTACTTTCGAGAGAAGGATACGTGATTGCTATGCACCTCCACCATCGATTTCTGACATTGCTACTATTTAGCACGTAGGAAGGTACAATATTCCCTATAAAACCTGACAGGACGTGTATTAGTCCATTCCGAAACGAACAGAAGCTGTTTTGATCGCCAACGGGCTTCCTACATAGTATTCATCATTATCACGTGTTGTGATTTTGATATTTCCATATATCTGTCCAGTCCTACACATTCAGATATTCTCCTGAGACGAGGTGTTCAGAACACAGATCAGGGCCTCTCAAATGCGCAAAATCGCGCTCCTTCAAAGTGAAGCACAGAGTGTTTTTTGCACGGTGCACCGGTCTAAATTGGCTTATTTCGTCTGAATTCACCTTCCACGGTAAAGTTGCCGTAGTGTGCTGCGGAGTTTATTCAACGCTGTGCTAGACAGTTATCAGACGGAACAGCCTGCTCCGAAAAAAGCAAAGACTTCGAAAAACCACTTAGGTCGGAATAGGAACTTCCTTATTTTTTTGGTTGTAATGAAAATACCAAATCTCTGATCTGGCACAATAATTACATGTGTAAGAAAGTCGTCTATTGAAAGACACTACGACAAACTGCATTCAGAAAAGTAAAGGAAATCATGGAGCCTGACACAGAAGAAGAGTTAAGGAAGTTGCAGACTTTTCAACAAAGGAATTCTGTATCCACAAATGACGTTTTTACCAATACTTACGCATGTTTAGTTTGGTTACAGGTCCAGTGAAAGTTTGTTTACACCCCGCTGAATGTGTTTTAGTTTTCGTTTTCACTTGTCTTATTCATAACGCAATCTTTTTACTTTAATTTAGGGTATAGAAGATGAATGGTGCTGTGAAAGCACTCTTAGAGCTAGTTACAAAGTGGCTGTACATTTAGAAAGTGGTGGGAAGCCGTTTATATGAGGGCTATTAATAAATCATGTTTCGTTGGACGTAACAGAGACTATGAATCCCACATTAGCTCCATCATACAGCGCAATACTGCTTTCCGGTGTGACAATATCTCGGCGAATCAAGGATTTACATGAACAGTTGGCAGCCAAAACTGAAACCCTCTTTGCGTTCTCTTTAGCCACACGGCTCAGTTAGTCAATTTTTGCTTGGCATGGACGACGGCCTACGTGTAACGTAAGAGCCCCGGGATATGATTTCAATGAAGGACACTGCTACAGGGATGGATATCTTAGAAGCGGCAGAAATGTCAGCTGAAGGAAAATGGTTCCCTTGGGAAAAGCTGTTTACTGTAATCACAGACGGGCCGCCAGCAACGCGCGGTAGATGGTTGGTTAGTTGATTCGGGTGAGGTGATCAAACAGCGAGGTCAACGGTCCCATCAGATTAATGATGGATGGGGAAGGAAGTCGGCCGTGCCCTTTCACAGGAACCATTCTGACATTTACGTGAAGCGATTTAGGGAAATCACAGAAAACAAAAACCAGAATGGCCGAATGAGCGTTTTAACCGTCGTCCTCCCGAATGCTAGTCCAGTGTGCTAACCACAACGCCACCTCATTCGGTGCGCTGTAGAGTAAATGTCACGCGTATAAAATCATCCTAACCAAGTAGATATTAAGAACGGATTGTGGAAAGTTGTCTCGAAACACTAGAAAGCTACGAGGGCTCTAGTTTCACCATAAAGTTCCGTCTATGTATGGAACATAAGTCACCACCGATGAGAAGGAGGTACGCCGAAAGAGTGAGAAATTTCTGGCAAAAAGTGAGCAATAAGTACCATAGAACGGACATGAGAGACAAACTGAAGTAGAGCACCATGTACCTATGAAAATGCAGGGAAGAAGTTTTTGGCGGAAATTCAGAACATCAGAGACGGATTTGGGAATGACATATGATATAATCGAACAGGATTTGGTGACACAAACTGGCCAGTTGCAAACAAAATGCGACAGCACACCATACATCCTGGGGAATACATTGCGCTACCTACAGAAGTAAAAGAAGAATCGCCAATACAGGAAGTGAATGTGCAACAAAAACAGTACGAGGCTCACAGCCAGCTCCTGCAGGAAACAAGTACCTTGTACAAAGAAGCAAACAATAAAACACAGAACAGAACAGATCCGCGACAGTTTCATGAAAGCATAGAGAATATTAAGCAACTCACTAGACTGAAAGAGACACTGACGCTTACTACATCGTTAAGATATCTAGTAAGGTATAAGCATCCAGAAGTGGAGTGCATATCATTTCCTGTACCTGATGTCGTAGATAGAATTCATTTTAGAATGTACTATCTATCAATAGAAATACGTAATCTGGAGAAGTTACTGAAGCAGGTTTCAGCCAGAAGAAATGAATCATTCTCCTTAGATACCTTTTACAAGCACTCTGTGGCGATGCATGTTCGTATAGTATTCGATTACAGGCGAGTATGCCAAAACTGTCGAACATTTACCCGTCACCCCTATTGGAGATAAACCTAAGACAGCTTAATGCCATGAGATGAGTCAGCATATTGCATGAGGCTAGAAGAGTGACGGAATCGTTGAGTTAGATGTACTGTGCCTCCAAGAACCATATACGAAGGCAGGAACGACCCTAGTAAGCCAATGTCTGCCCAGATAGTCACACAGGGGCAGAGTCCTACGGCAGCAATAACAGTACCTTATCAGGCCATAACAGTGTTAAAAACATCACAATACTGTTCAGAACACGTGCTCTGTGTGGAAATGCCAACTGGAAGGGAGAGTTGCATCCTGGTTTCCATGTATTTTCCATTTAGAGATGAGATTGACGAGTATCTGCTAATACTGAAGGGTATCAGTCACATAGGACGAACTAAGCCTCTTGTGTACTCCACTGACGCAAATGCGAAGTCAGTATTGTGATATAGCCGCCTGAATGATGACTGTTGAAGACAACCAGAAGAAGCCATTACGCAACTCAGCTTACAGATATTGATTGAACCTTACAATCCGTCAACATACGAAGTTCTAACATGTGTGAGACTGGTTCTGATCCTCGTATCTTCCTACTAGAGTTGCGCAAGGACGGTCTGTGAGTGTGAGGACTTTGGTGTTAAACCTACGGCCTGCAAGCTAGGAAGATAATATCTCACACGTGCATAGTCAGAAGAATGCAGCAGTACGGACAGTTATGTAATCAGACAATGATCTCAATGTTGGTTCCACTAGACTCCCTGTAAAGCAAAGGTTATCTCTAACAGAAAGTATTGTACGGGTTCAGGCGTAACTATATGTTATGAAAAACGAAAATGTTAGATTTTCGTTATTAGGATTTATTTTTTCTCTAAGTATGACTTCATAACATAGCAATTTTTAGCAAAGTTACATGCAGGATGGTAAAATATTGATACTGGGTGTTCACAACTGTGAAGCGAAATTCCTGACAACTATACGATTCTTTAATGGTAAGATAATTGGTGACCATGTCTGGGTCAATAAAAATGCAAACAAATTAAATATAATTGGGACCAGAGGTATAAATTACGCTAAAATGTACAGTGAAAAAGCCCCAAAATTGAATGGGGTCTATATAAGGTACGTAAATATCACTGCAAAGATAATTCCGCGATTAAAACAGTTCAGTAATATTAGAGTACTCGCATAAAGCGCTCTGCAGGAGCTGATCAGTCTTTTCCGTTAGGTCGGATATCTCGCATTTCTGCTTCAATTAAGCCCAACAGTGGTGAATATGTTTAAATACAGGTCATGGTTGAATGTAAAAAAATCAGGAGAGATGAAGACGACAGCAATTCTGTGTCAATTGAGTATCATTTGCTGGCGTACCGCGTGCGCGTGTGTTTACCTTTGGTCGTTAGTGGCAGTGGCTGCTATGGACGCGAGCTGTGAACCTGAGAATCTATTCCAAATCTCTCCCGACTGTTAAACAGCGGTTGGATATAATTCATATGTGTTCGGTGAAGTTGAGACGCCTAGCTATTCCCAAACTAAGTTAATTGACATGGTACACACTATTTGACGGGAATGGTATGTACATCATTGCACTCAAATCGCTTGCAAAGCGTTAACTGTGAGTGTTCGGTGAGATTCTCTGTACTAGGAGACTTTGCAGTTTAGCTCCCTACGAGTTAAGACGAGCCTGTCAACAAATGTTCACATAGTGACTCTGGCAATCGTCTCAGCGAGGCGCGAGTCGTCTTGCTCAAATATTCCACGATTTCCTGCAAGAGAAGAAGCGAATTACTTTGTCTGCAATTTGCCTATATCAAAGCTGGTGGAGACAAGTATTCTTTCTGGCCAGTTAGAGCATTCGTACTTGTTATAACTCCATGCACTAGAGTTTTTGTAGCCTACCAAAGGTGTCGTTTCTTTCGTAAGGTACGTAATACCGAGATGAACAGCTTTTTCTTTCATGTGAGTCTTAACACAGGTTGCTACAGGACTTACCAATGTTCTGAATTGGCTTTTTCTGGACGTTTTGCCTGGCATCTCCCACCCTGTTCCTGTAGAAAGGCTTTCCGGAGTGTCATCGTTAAAAGCAGGGACAAGTGGTGGCTTTTGCTGGAGGCCTACGCAGTGGCTCCAATGTCTCCTTGTGTCTACAAGGTCGCGCTGAGAATTTTTTCGGCTTTGCCATTGTAAAATTCTCTTTCTCTCAGAACTGCAACTCATAGCTCGGATCATGTAAATTACTTGAGTGAAATTACTAGCGTGGGTGTTAGTGATTTATATTCACAATATGTCGGTTTGTTTATTCGCTTTGCTTATCAATAAAATTCATACATTTTCATGTAACCATATCATGTGACATATCAAGTTAAGTGGAAATGTTTCATGAATTCGATGTAATGTGTGTTATTTGTTTGACACCTTCCATATCACAACCCTTAAAAGATAATTTTTTACTGATGTTAGACAATGGTTGAGGCATTGCCCAAGAGAGTCAAAAAGTATACATTTTCTCGAGCATTGAATATTGGTCAGCCACATGATCTAATCCTCATTTTTTTTAAATCTATTGGTCTGTATACATTATATTTTTAACATGGTTAATTTTGTTAATGGTGTAATTATGTTCTTAACTGAAGCCTACAAATTATCATACTGGCATCAATTTGTTCTTCTTTTTTATTTAAATATGTTGTGTGTATTTTAGATTTTATTTAGAAGGTGAGGAGCCTCTCGCGTCGATCTTTTATTACTATTTTCTCAACTACTTACTATTTAAATCAGTTCGAAAAGTTAAATGACTTTATACATAGTCCAAAAATGTAGTGTTTACATTCTACTGCTTGTTTTACAAAAAAATATGATTCTAACATTAATGTAACTAACACTAATATAAGCATCGAATTAACTTGTAGCAAATCCCAGTTAGGTAAAATTTTGATTCATGCAAAATTCAAAAGTATTATACTCGTAGAGCTGTGTACCTGAGAATACATTTTAATCTCTCTCGACTGTTAAACACCAGTTGGATATATTTCCTGTGTATTTGGTGAAGCCAAGACTCCTAGTTATTCCCTTAGCTATGTTAATTGGTATAGTACACATCATTTGGGTGGTATAGCGTGTATGTCGTTGCCATCAAATTGCCCACAAAATTTAAGTGTCAGTGCTCAGTGCTATTCTTCATACTAGGAGACTTCGCAGTTTAACTCCTTATCAGTTAAGATAAGCCTGTGAACAAGTGTTCACATAGTGACTCAAGCATCTGAGCATGGAGCGAGTCGCCTTGCTGAAACACTCGACGATTTTCTGCAAGAGAAGAAGTGAATTACTCTGTGTGCAATTTGCCTATATCAAAGCTGGTGGCCACGCGTTTACTTCCTGGCGAGTCAGAGATTTCGTACTTGTTATAACTCCATGTACTAGAGTTTTTGAAGCCCATCACAGGCACCGTTTCTTTCGTCGGAAAAACTTCAGCTATGTAATATCAAGATAAACAGTTTTTTCTTTCATGCAAGTTTTAGTACATCTGGCTACAATGAGTCTCCAATGTTCCGAGTTGGATTTCTCTAACATCTCCCACGATTTTGCTGTAGCAAAACTTTCTGAAGGGTCATCATTAAGAGCAGGGACAGGGGCCAGCTTTTTCCAACGGGCGACACAGTGGCTCTGGTGCCTCATTGTGCCAATTAGGTCCCGCTTTGAATGTTTTCGTCCTAAACGGGATGGGCATTGATGTTCTAAAATTCTCCTTCCCACAGAACTGCGTCTCGTAGCTCGGGTCAGGGAAATTACTTGTGTGCAATTACTTGTGTGCAATGTTAGTGGTCTATTCAAGAAATGTAGGTTCTTTTATTCGCTTTCCCTAGCAATTTCACGTAACTATGTTGTGTGACGTATCGAGTTAACCAGAATTGTTTCAGGAATTGAGTGTAGGTTGTGTTATTTGTTTGACAACTTACAAAGGGAGGGTCAGAGCGTCATCAAATATTGAAATCAATTTAGCATATATGGCAGTGTTACGCCTTGTGAAAGACTGAAATGTAGCAAGTGGAATTACACTGAGTGACCACAATATCATCCACCATACACTGTACCATCACTGGAAGGGGAATCCAAGACCACACAGTAAATGTGAGCATAAGGCGCTTATGTAAGATCAATGACGCTAACTGGGATGAAGTAAGAAGGACGAATCAATGTCCAGGATGTCCATTGTTGGGTGATAATGTAAATGTTAAAGTGCAAAAACTGACAGTGGCAATACATAGAGTAATGGAGGCATCGATACCTATCAGCAGAGGTCATTCTAAGGGAACACCACGCATTTGGAGTGAGGCCCTGTATCAGAACAGCACGACTTAAGAAGAAAGAGTCCAAAGATTGCATAGATACAGGTATTTTAAACAACGTTTTAAGGAAGAGTTGTGGAAAACAAAAATGGAACAATGGAAGCATTTCGTAGAGGCTAATCTAGACACCGATCGCAGGCGTTCACCAGATAAAATAATCTGCAAGAAAATCTGATCACCAAAAGTCTCATCAACTCTGAGAAAGAATTATTGGATGGTAACATAAAGTTTGGAACAGTCAGGCGCCTTGCTAAAGGAAACACTACTTCCTAACGACGGAGAAGAAGGCGAGACACATGATCAGTGGAGGTTACGGGAAACGTTATGGGAAGCATATAGGAATTGTGCACCCCATCGCACAAGAAAAGAACTAGGCACATAAATTTAAGACTAGAAAAGGAAAAACCTCCAGGACCAGATGGGAACTCCGGCGAAGTAATACAAGCCTTATGTGACAAATTAGATAGTTACTTGTATGATCTGTACAACGGGTGTCTCTTGTAGATAAGGGTCCCTGCACTTGGAAGGATACTGAAGTGGTAATAATTAGTAAAGGACAAGATAATGATCTAATGATAACCAAATCTTTCATACCTAATTGTCCTTTGAACATTCTCAGCAAGATATTTCAAAAACCATTATGTAAGAGATTGCAAGGTCAGTGACTGCTACGTGAGATGCAAGAGGCAAGTCGACTGAAGATGCAATTAACCATGCGATTTCGCTAGTGACAGATACTCATTCTATGTACACTCTGGCAATGGTGATAGATATTGCTTGCATTTTCATATCCCATGGTGGCCGTATTTCCTTGGTTGCTTTAGAGAGGTGGAGTGTCAAGAAACGCTGTATAATTGCCTGAGTGATTATTGCCATGGGCGGCATGCTTCATTAACATGCCCTGGGAAGCAAATAAAGAAGACAATAAAATAAAGGTGTGCACAGGGATCAGTGTGTGGTCCAGAGTTGTGGGATGTAGCATTGGAGCCCATACTGCAGAAGTTACATTAAGCAGTAACATAAGCGGTCTGGTGGCTTTTGCAGATGATGTGCTCTTTATTGTAAGTGATGACTCCAGAAGATTTGTAGAAGACAAATGTAATATGGCCCTTCATGAACTTGAGGGCTGGTGTCAAAATGTTAAACTGTCGGTAGCACCTCCCAGAACAACGTACCTCCTGCTGAAAGGGAACCTAATAGGGAACCCTAATATAAAATTAAATGATACAACGATTAGAAGAAGCGCAGTAACGACATATGTAGGGATGCTTCTGGACGAACAGCGTAACTTTGCACATCATGCAGAGGAAGCAGGCAGGGAAGGTAACAACATAGTGAATAAAATTGATGCCATTGCCAATAGGCAATTTCAGCTTTCCTTGAAGACAATTAGGGTATACCATCAATCCATATTAACATCAGTCGTAGGGTATGGTGCAAGCATCTGCGCTCAAAGACTGCAGTTAGTGAATCCAGCCTCTCTAGTGAGAAGAGTTCAACAAGGTGTGCTACTAATGTTAACGAGGCCCCATAGCACTATCCAGAATGATGGTTTGTTAGTAATTCTTGTAATATTCACACTGGACTGGGATATTAGGAAGAGAGGAGCCTTCTACTGGCTAAAGCTAGGCAATCAAATGGAAGTACGGAGGGAGCTTGGAACAGAGGCCAGTTCGAAAAAGGCAATAAAAGATCGCATATTAGAAGTATGGCAAAATGAAAGGGACACTTCAAGCACTGGCAGGAGAACGTATGACTTTCTCACTACCATCAAGGAGAGATTAAAAATGAGATTTCTTAACCCATCGAGTGGATTGATGCTTTACCTGGCTGGCCATGGTCCTTATGCCACTTATCTATACTAAATCAGGGGACAGATGAATGATAGCTGCGCCTTTTGCAGTGTGGGCAACCAGAACACACATTGTGGGACAGTGGGAAAGAGCGCTTTGTAAAGATGCTACGAGTAATGGACTCAGGTATTAAGGATATGGGATCCCAAAGCAGCACTACGGAGCGAGTTGACCTGGCGCATCTAGGAAGATACCGCAGGTGCAACATGCAGGAATACCAAGGAAGATTTCAGGAGGCATTCTACCATACATCACCATGCTTCCGTCTAGGCTAGACAATATACTCTGCAGGTGGAGGGAAGGTAACTGAGGTTGGTGACCACCGAGTGAAATACTGTCCCAAGAAACTACATTGCGTTGGTGCAAGTGATCGTGGAAGTGTGGGCTTTAAGAAGTACAGGGATGAGTAGAATTACTCGTTACAGCGGAAAAGCTGCTGACGTGCTGCCCGAAGCCCAAGGAAACCAGCAGACTAAGGCTGTTGATCAGGGTTCAATGAGGGCGGATCCAGTAGCGGAAACATCCATGTACAAGTAAAATTCATAAAAGTAAATGAACAAACAGAGAAAAAATTCTAGTGTTTGTGGTAGATTAGTAGCTGTCTACTTGGTTAAGGGTTTTAATGAAGTTGTTAGTAGCACAAGTAGTTGTAGTTTCATTTCTTTTTTTAATTTCTCTTTTTTGTTAAATTAAGAATCGTAAATAAAGGACTATCCAAGGAAGTGTGGTTTGTATGGTCTATTTCAGTTCTTTAGATAATAGACTGTAATTATGAAGAATAAATAAAGAAAAGGTTTATTGGTCTACTGCGAATAAAAAAACTAACATGCGGAATTAACTTCCGTTCATTGTTTTCTACATAATGAGGCTCTTTCTGCAAAAGTTATCGGTCCTCAAGACGTGATGAATGTAGTGGTGCGTGTACTGAACTATATTCGTTCTAACAGGTTCATCCATAATGAGATTTTCACTCTGCATCGGAGTGTACGCTGATATGAAACTTCCTGGCAGATTAAAACTGTGTACCGGACCGAGACTCGAACTCGGGACCTTTGCCTATCGCGGGCAACTGCTCCACCATCTGAGCTACCCTAGCACGACTGATGCCCCGTCCTCACAGCTTTACTTCTGCCAGTACCTCGTCTCCTACCTCCCAATATCTCCACAATATCCTTTCTTTCAGGAGTGCTAGCTCTCAAGGTTCGCAGGAGAGCTTCTGTAAAGTTTGGAAGGTAGTAGACGAGATACTGGCAGAAGTAAAGCTGTGAGGACGGGGGCTGAGTCGTGCTTGGATAGCTCAGATGATAGAGCACTTGCCCGGGAAAAGCAAAGGTCCCGAGTTCGAGTCTCGGTCCGGCACACAATTTGAATCTGCTAGGAAGTTTCAGGTTCATTCATCGTGAGTTCAGAGAATTTGTAACTTCATTTGAGGAGGAGTATGCAGATATCCCCTACCATGCTGAGGTACGCTGGCTGAGTGAAGGAAAAGTGATTTTCTGGGTTTTTGGACCACGCGATGCATTGTCTCAGTTACTGGACGACAAAAGAGCCACTTTTCTATGACCCTGAATGGGTACTTCATTTAGGACTTTGAGTAGACTTTATGGCTCTTCTAAATTATATATGTCTGTAAATTCAAATGAAAGAAAACTGTCTCTTCAACTATATTGTCGTAAAAATTAAAATTTCCAACGTAAACTTCAGCTCCCCAAAACCAATCCTTCAGAGAAATCTACGCAACACTTTCCTGAGCCAGGTAATTGATATATAAATTTTACCTTTAATAAGGAACCCGAAATTTTGGAAGCGCTTTATTCAGAACGATACTACGGTTTTGTAAGACTGCATGGGTGCCGGAAGGAGCACGCTTTAAAAAATACGTCATTGCGGTACAATTCGTTGAAAATGAGTTTAGTGACCGATTCCAGCTAATGTCCGGTATATCAACAAAGCACAATAAATTCGATTTTCTTAAATGTACAAGTATAGCATTACATTAAAAACAATAGCCCACAGTAACTGTTTACTAAAACATGTCGCCGTTTAGTACTTCAAAGCTTCTTTATACTTTACTTTCAATTACTAACAATATGGTATCTCTTTGTTACAAGAAATGGTTAACTTGCTGCTAATACTTCATATGTTTGTAAAGTCCTTTTCGATAGTAATTGAAAATGAGCCTCCCAGTTATCATTTGGAAGTAATTGGTTTGCAAACCGATGACACTGAAAGGACTTATTTTACAATCAAAAAGATTTGATCGTATCCTATCAGAATTTGTCAAAAGGAGAATTTCCTAAGCAGAGAAGTCTGTTTCTGTGTCTAGTTACAAAAGTGTACGAGAAAGGTTTTTTTCTTTTTTGTCTATTACTAAAACCAGATGGTGTATAACTATATCTAACCGCAACTTAAAAAGCTACTGTAACAGTTGCTGTCAGCCGATCCCTTGTTTCGGATCTTAGTAGCATAACTGCAATTGCAAAACGAAGAAAACTGAATAGATAATTTTGTGCTGAAGCTAAATTTATAGTTATTATTGGTGTTATCATAATAATTATATAAATTGTGTAATACAAATAATTATAAATATATGACACTCTACCGTCTGGTGAGAAAGATGTATGAGGCAGGTGAGATACCCTTAGCTTCAAGAAGAATATAACAATTCCAATCCAATGTAAGTAGGTGTTACGGATGTGAAAATTACCGAACTATCAATCTCATAAGTCACCGCTGCAAAATACTTAAACGAATTCCTTACAGACGAATGGAAAAACTGGTAGAAGCCACCCATGGGGAAGATCAGTTTAGATTCCGTAGACATGATGCAACACGTGAGGCAATACTGACCCTAAGACGTATCTTAGAAGATAGAATAAGGAAAAGCAAACCCACCTACCAAGCATTTGTAGACTTATAGAAAGCTTCTGACAGTGTTGACTGGAATATTTCCTTTCAAATTCTGAAGGTGGCAGCGGCCAAATACAGAGAACGAGAGGCTATTTACAATTTGTACAGAAACAAGATGGCAGTTATAAGAGTCGAGGGGCATTAAAGGGAAGCAGTGGTTACAAAGGGAGTTATACAGGGTTGTAGCATATTCCCGATGTTTTTCAATCTGCATATTCAACAAGCAGTAAAGGAAACAAAAGAAAAATTTAGATTTGGAATTAAAACCCATGGAGAATAAATAAAGACTTTGAGGTTTTCCAATGTCACTGTAATTCTGTGCCGGCCGTGGTGGCCGACCGGTTCTAGGCGCTACAGTCCGGAACCGCACGACCGCTACGGTCGCAGGTTCGAATCCTGCCTCGGGCATGGATGTGTGTGATGTTCTTAGGTTAGTTAGGTTTAAGTAGTTCTAAGTTATAGGGGACTGATGACCTCAGAAGTTAAGTCCCATAGTGCTCAGCCCCATTTGAAACTTTTTTCTTTTGTAATTCTGTCAGAGACACAAAGGACATGGAAGAGCAGTTGAACGGAATGGACAGTGTCTTGAAGGGAGGATATGAGATGAACATCAACGAAAGTAAAACGAGGATAATAGATTGTAGTCGAATTAAATCACATGATTCAGAAGGAATTACACTTGGAAACGAGACATTTAAAGTAGTAGATGAGTTTTGATATTCGGGAAACAAAATAACTGATGATAGCCGTAGTAAAGAGGATATAAAATGCAGGGTGGCAATGGCAAGGAAGGCGTTTCTGAAGAAGAGGAATTTGTTAACATCGAGTATGGATTTAAGTGGCAGGAAATCTTTCCTGAAAGTATTTGTATCGAGTGTAGCCATGTAAGTAAGAGGAACATGGGCGATAGATAGTTTAAACGAGAAGGGAATAGACGCTCTCGAAATATCATGCTACAGAAGAATGGTGGAGGTTAGATGGATTGATCACGTAAGTAATGATGAGGCATTGAATAGAATTGGGGAGAAGAGAAGTTTATGGCACAACTTGCCTAGAAGAAGGGACCAGTTGGTACGACATGTTCTGAGGCATCAAGTGATCACCAGTTTAGTATTGAAGGGTAAAAGTCTTAGAGGGAGACGAAGAGATGAATACAGTAAGCAGATTCAGAAGGATGTAGGTTGCGATAGGTACATCGAGATGAAGAAGCTTGCACATAATAGAGTAGCATGGAGAGCAGCATCAAACCAGTCTCTGGTCTGACAACCCATCAACAACAGCATAATTATTATTTAAATCCTTTTGCACCGATAATCCTGTCCCACCAAGCTAAGCTCTCTGCCCACTCGTATTTAGCAACTAGGAAAAAAACAGAGGTGAAGTTTTGGAAAAGGTCGAGGCAAGCAGAGCGAGCGAGACAAGCGTTAAGGAGAAAGACAGCATTATTGCGAAAAGTCGAGGAGTGGGAATTTGCACCCTCGTCGTAGAATGAATGTTTACTTCGGATTTATTTGGGTGGTGTCAGGCGAAAGCATAGCATAGTCGACATCGGCTGTGTGTGGTGTGAAATAACAATGTTGTGCCTTCCTCTGTTCTGGCCTTCGCGTGTGGCGCCCTTTCTATGATCAGCTGTGTCTCTAAACTCTGGACACGGAATGAGTAGCAGCGCTTCTGGATCTGGGGACCTTGCACTGGGCTCAAATCCCCGACCCTTGGCGTAATGATTTAATTTTTCTATAACATACTTAAGTCTTTTTAATCAATGTCCATATAATTTCTTCAAAAAAGCGACAGCCTACTGTCATTCTGTGGCTGTCTGCTACGTCTAATGATTTCGAAGTCTTCCTTTCATTTCGCACAGTATAGTGCACTAAGGGACAAATATTTTACTCTATAGTAAAAACCCTTAACATTATCAGCCAGCACCAACTTACACCTATCAGTCATTTTTTATTCATGAAACGGAAACAAGATGAAATTTCTATATTAGTTTATTAAATGAAACTATTGCAACAGGTGTATTATGTACTTAAAAGAAAGCCATACATGTCTACATCCCTCCAAAACCATTGTACATTACATAACGACGTTAACGTTACACTGATTTGGGAAAGCAGTCAGTTTTTACAGATATTTCTCCTCACAGTTTGGCAAGATTTGTATAACTGCCACGCGTTTGTCAAAAGATAAGCAATGTCGTTCTATTTGAAAAAATTCGTTTCTTCCGTTTTCGAAAATCAAAATTACTTTAATGTGTATGTACGAAAAAATTATTCATACAACGAAGTGCTCATTTGTTCATGCATCATGAATTTGCGCTATAATTAATCGCATATTAAATACTGGGCTTACGTGGGACTCGGCGCACGACTCTCTGTGTTGTAAGCCCACTTTGTAGACCGCGTGCTATTTTGCTAAATATCCTCTGGAATTTAGATTTTATGTAATGTGATATCGTAATGTGACGAGATATCACGGCTTACTATGTTCATTATGCAGAGGTATGTTTAGTAGTAAAAGTACTAGACAGTATTTCATGTAAATATTGCTAAGATTCCAATGGAAAACGTCAAGTGCAAAGTTAAAGAATCTTGTAATAAGATATCTCCCAGGATAATTTTGAATTCTGTCTTAGTGAAGACTGCAAATAAAATCAGTTTAGCGTTTGTGTTAGCGGCATCTAGAAACAAAGAACTCATTGGAACACCCAAATTCAAATGGTGGTTTAAAATAACAAATGCGAATGTTTACACTGCGAACATATACATACTGTCAGCCAGCTGTTGCAACGCTATAAACTTGTTGTGTGTGAACGGTACATTGATAAACCAAAACAGCGTTGGACTTTGTGGCTCTCTCATTGGAATGTACCTCAATAGGAATCGTATTATTCACGTTCCGACAAATACGGTGCTGAGCATTGCTCTGGAGCGAAGCCGTTTTATGTGAACAATACGTGTATCTGTACGTGAATACCTGCAGTAGGTTTCAGTACGACCCTGAATGTAGCTCAGTAATACATACATACATATATATATATATATATATATATATATATATATATATATATATATATATATATATTACCGGCTGTCCCAGAATAAGTACGTTTCAGCTTAACATCAGCGTATAATATCGTATAGCGGGTCCAAATGCGGCGAAACAAACGTAGTACATCAAAATTGGTTCAAATGGCTCTGAGCACTATGGGATTTAACATCGGAGGTCATTAGTCCCCTAGAACGTAGAACAACTTAAACCTAACCAACCTAAGGACATTACAAACATCCATGCCAGAGGCAGGATTCGAACCTGCGACCGTAGCGGTCGCGCGGTTCCAGACTGAAGCTCCTAGAACCGCTCGGCCACTCCGTCCGGCCGTAGTATATGTCTGCTGTATTAGGAAACAAGCAACATAACTATATTTATTCATACATGTCCTACTGTTGTTGACTTTAAGTGGAAACTTGTTCAATGTAGGTCTTCCATTAATGTACCTTGTGCAAGCCTCTTCACCTCCGAATAACTAATGAAACCCACATCCATTCTAACCTGCGTGCTGTTTGCATCCGTTTGTGTCGATCTACAGTTTTTAGCCTCAGAATTCCGTTCAGCACTATAATGATTTTTCTTCGTTCAGAGAGTGCCGTAGCAACCGATCACTCCTTCTAGACAAGTTGCGCCATATGTTTCTTTTTACCCCAATTCGAATCAGCATCTGCTCATTAGTCACGCCATCTTCCCATCTAATCCTCGGTATTTTCGTGTAGCACCACATTTGTAAAGCTTCTATTCCCTTCTTATCTGATCTGTTTGTCGTTCACGTTTCACTTCCGCGCAAGGGCACTGCCAGACAAGTGCATTCAGCAAAGACTTCCTAACACCTTCATAATCGAAGTCAACAGTTCATCTTTTATAGAGAATAATTTCACCCTATAACCAATCTGAAATCCCACGGTTTGGCCATTATCTGATATTTTTCTGCCGAAATAGCAATACTACTTTTAGCGCCTCATTTCCTAATGCGTTCCACACAGCATCAGCTGATTTAATTCGATTACATTCCATTGTACTTGTTTGACTTCCACTTATCCTGATCATATAACGTCTTCTCAGGACACTATCCACTCTATTCAATTCATCCAGGTTCGTTGCTGACCGCGACCCAATTACAATATCATCTGCAAATTTCATACATTTCATTTCTTCTCCCTGAACTGCAAGTAATTCTCCTATTTTTTCTCTGCGTTCCTGTACTGCTTGAATGATGTATAGACTGCTTCTCTTTCATGTCTTGCAAGTCTACGTGATTTGTCTACAACTTTCAGACAACACGCTGCCTGTATTTTATCCCTGCTATCTTCAGAAATTCAAAGTATGTAATCCAGTGAACACTGTGAAAGGTGGCTACACTGAGTCACAGTGCCAGAGATTGCGCCAAAGTTTATTATTCCGCCGCCTCCACTGGTGCAGTAGTAGATCAGAGGTTGCCGAGGGCAGTACTTGTTGAGAGGATGTCGAGAGCAGTACTAGTTCAGAGGATGTCGAGTGCAGTTGTTGTTCTGTTGGGGGAGAGAGTAGATGCTGTTCTGTTGGTGTAATGTATAGATGGAAGATGTTGCAATGATCACAGTGTATTTTTTGTCAATATATGTGGAGGATACAGTTGTATAAAATATTTAAGAACTTCAGGTAAATTCTGTGTGTGTCCGACGTTACGAGGACTTGCTATCGAGGAAATTTCAGGATGAAAGTAATTTCGAAGAAGAAAGTAATAAACTAAAAAGGTAGCAATTAATTGAGTTTATTTTTCAGGTAACATATTTCTACTTAGGTATGTACTTTATACGTAATTTGCTGCTCGCGATTACGTGATTTATACTTTGTGTTAACTGATTTTGACGTTTTATTAATGAACGGGTTTGTTACTTATGTATATTATGCATGGATGGGCTACTCTGCTTTTTCACTATTGTAATATTTTTTTTATTATGTGCCTGCTGTGCCTATTTAATTAAATTATAATTGTCACCTGATTAGTTGTGCTGATATGTATGTAAGTTGTACTTCGTGATTTATCTACTTGCGCCTTCATGTTTACTTATTGAGATTACATGTGAACATTTATTTGCTTATGCTGATATGATGCTAATGACCAGTTTATTATGTAAGATATATTCTTGCCGCTTTGCGTATGGATTGCATATTTACACATTTCTGTTCTGTTGTCATAACTACACTTTAATATGGTATATAGAAATGCTGATATACTGTGTACGAACATGGAGTTTGGGTCACACTATGGTATTAACTACAGATTGTTCGCTTGGCTCAGCCTCTTTGTAGGGATTGTGCTGCATCCACTTGTTGACATTCTGTCTCTACTGGTATATTTACTCGCTATTGCATGTTTTACTTACGCTCAGTGCTTTATATTTTAAGATAAGAAAATGAGCTGCTATAATTCTACGAACTACATTGGCACAAGAAACTTCATTGAAGTCACATGAACTGGAGGTTTTATGGAAGCTGTATAAATTCATGCTAATAGAGAGGAAGCTAACGACATGAAATAACAACACTAGCTTTAGGCCATTGACAGATATTACACTGCATTCTTCGTGAGCAATTGAAATAGCAAGTGGCACTTGACACAAAGAAATGCTCCACATGTTTGCTTCTGTTTTGCCATGATTCTTGAAGTGGTGTACACACTGTGAAATACTACGATTTATTCATTCAAATTCTTATGTGATCATTCATACTACATACTCCCACCTACTTACTGAAAGTTATTCAAACTGAATGCTGTTAGAGGTCATGTATGCATTTCTTTTATTTTATGGTGGACAAGGTAACCAAAATGTATTTTATAATTCATAATGAGTAGAAGATTTGGCTCAGGTGGATTACACAGAGGATGTGTGTGGACATTGTGTCTTCGGATTGTATGGGATGATGAACTGAAGTTTACACTAGGATTTTATCTGTACTTGTTCGAGGAGACTGACTAGAGGAAAGAGTTGTAATGGAAGTGAAATGATATTGGTAATAAGGTTTGTATATATCTACGTACTGAAGAGGTATTATTGAAGTCTTGAGATTGTGTGATGTTGATGATTATTGGAGTTTTGGTGGATAAGAGGTAAGGTAAATGATATTGGTGATAAGGTTAATATGTATCAACGTATTGAAGAGGTCATATTGAAGTATTGAGATTATGTGATGCTGATGATTATTGGAGTTTTGGTGGATAAGAGGTAAAGTAAGTGACGAGCATATTTTTTTATTGGTTTATATGGAACAAGAAGGATATATACTTTTTTTGGGGACAGGAAGTATTTGCATATCTTGGCACACTGACAGTTGTTCAGCAAACGTACATTTTGATTTGGTTTCGCAAACATTGGTCCTGACATGGTGACTAACGTTGACTAACTATTATTGACTGTTATACACTGCTGCCACTACTACTTGATACACATGTTAAACATCAAATTTTGACAGAATTGCATTTACACAGTTAACACTATTCAATAACGCAATACTACGTAATATGTGGATGAAAGATGAGTGAGTGTGTTTTGTGTGTTTTCCTTTCGTAATCCCTAATAATTGGTACCGACCTACCTCCTAAATGTTATTTTACTTGTTTGTTATGGCTTGCACTGAAACACATAAATATTATAGGTTTACTGATATTTGTGTATTTGTAATAGTTAATACGACAATTATCTGATATCATTTGTGTGTTTATTATAATTTGTATGTTTCGTGTAAGAGAATTGATAATAATTTTGTAAAAGCAATTGTGTGTGCATTCAGACTGTTGTTTGTGCTTACACCTATTAACATTGGTGGGTGCCACTTGGAAATGTTTAATTTCTGCTGAGGAACTCTGATGAACTTTGTAATTATTGTGGGCTAATATTATGGACTGTTATCCGCACCTGTTCAACATTACTGGGTGCCAATGATGGAACTGCTTCTACTGAAATGATGTCACTTGTTGCTGTCTGCACCTGTTCAATATTACTGTGTGCCACCCTTGGAACTGCTTCTACTGAGACAATGTCACTTGTTGCTGTCTGCACCTGTTCAACATTACTGGGTGCCACTGATGGAACTGCTGCTAGTGAGATAATTTCACTTGTTGCTGTCTGCACCTGTTCAACATTGCTGGGTGCTACTGTTGGATCTGTCAACTACTCTGAGGAGTGCTACCTGTTTATTGAACTATTGAAAAGATTTTATGTGAATATTTGTGTAAACTGATTTATTGTGTATTTACTGTTTATGAAATGTTATGGGAGTGCTATTTGCACCTGTTGACCATTGCTGGGTGCTACTGTTGGAACTGTCAACTACTCTGAGGAGTGCTACTTGTTTCCTGAACCACTGAAAAGATTTCATGTGAATATTTGTATAAACTGATTTATTGTGTGTAGACTGTTTATGAAATGTCATGAGACTCTTACCTGCACCTATTCGTCATTGCTGGCGCCATTGATTAAACTGTTTAACTACTCTGACAAATGATACTTCTGTAAACTATAATGTAAAATCACATGTATGCAAGCATTTGTATTCCTTACTGTATTTTATATATTAGGTTATTGAAGGGTCAGTGCAAAGCCAAAATTTATTTACTTCTGTGATAATTACTTATTAATATCATTTTTATTTTTCTCTGTGTTTTTTGGATGAATTTGGTGGTATTTTCACCACCAATGCTGGCAAAAATACCATCAAATTCTAGCCCGTGGAGGAGGGGCATATGAAAGGTCACTGCACTGAGTCACAGCGCCATAGATTGCGCCAAAGATTATTATTCCGCCGCCTCCACTGGTGCAGTAGTAGTTCAGAGGTTGCTGTGGGCAGTACTTGTTGAGAGGATGTCGAGAGCAGTACTAGTTCACAGGATGTCGAGTGCAGTTGTTGTTCTATTGGGCGAGAGAGTAGATGCTGTTCGGTTGGTGTAATGTATAGATGGAAGATGTTGCCATAATCACAGTGTAATTTCGTCAATCTATATTGAGGTAAAAGAAAAATTATTTCACATTTCTTTAATGACAATGCCTCTTGGTCACAGGTTCAGTCAACAAAGAATCTGGCTCGTGTTCATGTGTTAGACTTGTAGGTCTGGTTTCTATGTGCAATTATAGTATTTCTGGTTTTTCAATTAGTTCATTGCAAATGGTGTTTAAAATATCTTGTCATATTGAGGAAGAACCGTTCCAGATACATGTGCGTTGAGTCACACTACCACACAGAGAACAGTTACACTTGTACTGTGTTGTTTCGTACCTTCTATAGTTGCAGGGGACTTAATTAGTCAATTGTGTTAACGGAAATTTCTTGTAATTCTTAATTTTTATTTTATGCAGTCAGATTGCGTGCTAATACTTCTCAGGGCCTACCGGTTACGAGATTTAGCAAACGGTCAAACAGCTGCTAAAATTACTGCATTTTAATTAAGCTCCCATGCAACTGTCAAAGCCTTTATCTAGTTTACAAATACTGTAAGAGTAGGATTGTGTTTCTTTCTTCCCTAGGAACCAAATCTGTTCTTCCACGAGGTCAGCTTCCAGCAGATTTTCCATTCTTCTCTTAATAGGTCGTGTCAGTATTTGGCATGAAAGTCTTATTAAAATGAGCTGGAATACTATACTTATTAAACTGGGCTTGGAATACTCAGACTTGTAAGTACCGGCCCTGTTTGGGATGAGAATTATTAGATTATTCTTGAAGAATGAGGGTACTTCGTCTGTTTCTTGCATCTTGCACAGCAAGTAAAAGGGTTTTGTCATAGCTGGCGTTTTTCCAGTCGTCTCAATAATTATGAGGAGGCGTCGTCTACTCCAGGGCTTTGCTTCAACTTAAGTGTTTCAGTGCTCTGCTAAATCCTACTCGTAGCATCATATCTTCTATATGATACTTCCTTTCCTTTTCTATAACAGTTTCTTCAAGTACATTTAGCCCTCCGACACTCTTCCACATTTAAGATTCCCGTTCTTTGCTTGCTATTGGCTTGCTGTCAGAGGTTCTCATTGTAAAACACTTGCTTCTGCTTTCTCCTAAGACTGTTTAGGTCATATTTGTCTTTCCCCTGCTTATATATGCTTGTACAGCATAGCTATTCCCGATTACTCATTCGGATTTTACTGTATTCCCTTCCCCTATTTAAGTCGAACGTTTCCCAGTCCTTCCTCTTTATGTTCTCAGTCTCTGGTTATTTTAGTTTGTTCAGATACCATCTCCTTATATTACTACATCTTTGTAACTGCTTCAGTTTTGAACAGTAGCTAATAGCCAGTAAAATGTGGTCTGAGAATACATCTGATGCTAGGAACGTCTTACAGCTTAAAGTCTGGTTTCTAAATATCTGCCTTACATTTATAAAATCATTCTGAATTTTTCCAGTATCTCCAGATTTCTCTCACATACACAGCTTTCTTACATGAATCATAACCTAAGTGTCAAACTGTCAGTGAGAGAGCATCTCGAGTTCCTGCTGCTAATAAGGCTAGTACACCATTCGTTTGTTATATATTTTTACGATCTCCAAAAAGGAGTGACTTATTTTCAGTTATATCTGTGGTTACTAGTTTATGTTTTTAATTTCTTGCATGTTTGAGTGCTTACTTGGTACAACCTTTTATTTTACTAGTTGTGTAGCGTACAGTACCGCCGTTGATATCGACACTTATATCGGTCCTCGTATGGTACAGGCTTTTGTTCAGTTTTGTTAGTGTGGTCAGTGTCAGCTAGACTGTCAGTGAGTTAGCATCTAGAGTTCCTGCTGCTAATAAGCTGATCACAACATTCGTTTGCTACATATTTTTACGAGCTTCAAACAGGAGCGACTCCAGTAATGGATAAGAACTGTGACTGCTGTGTACAGATGTGAGCTGAGTTGGTCACCCTTTGCTCACTGCTCCAGGCAGTGATGGCTTCTATCATACACCTTGAGGCTGCTGCCAAGGGGCATCACTGTGAGGGGGGGGGGGGGGGTTGTCGGATGCGGCAATGCGAGGTACTGCCTGCACTGAGGTTGTGAGGTTGACCCCTCACCTGTGATCTTGTGGGAGATCATTCCAGAGTCTGGCGGCAGCGAAAGACTTTCCAAGGGGCCGATTGTAGAACATCCACAGTTCGTTTGACAAACAGGTTTCGGAAGTTATCTGTGGCTGACGAAGTCTCTGATCTGGATGCAGACCTTAACCCGGTTTCAGAGGAAGCATCTAGGCCCACAAGGTCTGGGCACTAACAGAGGGTGGTTTTGCTGGTAGTTGGGAGCTCTAACGTTAGGCGCGTAATGAATCTCCTTCAGAATATGGCTGCTAAAGAGGGAAAGGGAGCCAGTCTGCACTCGGTGTGCGTACCAGGACGAGTCATTCCAAATGTGGTAAGGCTGCTTCCGGATGCCATGAAGAGTACAGGGTGTAGCCAACTCCAGGTGATGGCTCATGTCGGTACCAGAGACGTGTGTCACCCTATATGGCAAGTGATTCTCTCTGGTTTCTGACGGCGAATGGAAATAATTAAGACTGACAGTCTTGTCTGCGAGATTAAAGCGGAGCTCACCATCTGCAACATCGTCGATACAACTTGTTGTGGTCCTTTGTATGGAAAGCCTATTGGAGTGTCTGAATCAGAGGCTCAGGGGGTTCTGTGACCGTGTAGGCTATAGATTCCTTGACTTGCACCATCAGGTGGTGAGAATCCAGGTTCTACTTAATAGGTCAGGAGACCACTACACACCTGAAGCGGCTTCATGGGCAGCGGAGGCTGTGTGGAAAGGACTGGGCGTCCTTTAGGTTAGAGGGTCTCAGGAAACCACAGGAAGGGTGTCCGTCTAAAAGCGGGCATGTAAACCAAAGTAAGGTAATTGTAGCCACAATAGGTATTGTAGATGTAAATTGCCAGAGCTGTCTTGGGAAAGAACCAGACCTCAAATCCCTAATAGAAAACGCTGAAGCACAAATAGTCATAGGTACGGAAAACTGGCTAATGCTGGAGATAAGTTCAGCAGAATTATTTTCAAACGACCTAACGGTTCCATAAAAACAGCGGAGAACTGCTGTAAGTCAATAACACTTTGCCACGATATTTCGACACAAAGTCTTTTGGCCATCTTCAGGTGAGCATAGCTGGAGAAGTACTAGCGAATACGCTTTTAGTTATTTTTAAACCTGTTTACAGGCAGGCCAGCAGCAGCATACTACGCCGCTCTTTGGCCTCAGGGAAACACAAAAGATACAAATGAAGACAATGGGAGATAAAAATATAGTGGACATACAAACGGAGCCAGACACTTTTCAAAATACATGGAGCCGTTCACGGGCATAGAGTCCAAGATAAAATTTGTTCAGACACTTGGACACATACATAGACGAAAATAGTCACACGTGAACGTAGGTGCCCAAAACGAATAACACTGAACCACTTTAGCACAAAACGACGGCACACACAGAACACGAGGCGTTGATCTCCGGCGCGCAAATGTTCATTAACCATGTGTGAGTCCGGGGACCTGCCAAGAGAGGATAAAGGGGGGGAGAGGGAGAGGGGAGAGCAGATGCCATGGGCAGGGGAGATAGGGGGAAGGGAGGAAGAGGGAGGGAAAGCCTGGGGGAGAGGGGTGGTGGGAGGGGACGGGGGAAAAAGAAAGAGAAGGATTGGGAGGGTGCCTAAGGGAAAGGACACAGGAAGTGGGGGCGGGTAGGAACAAAGTTGATAGGAGGGGTAGATGGAGGGGAGGAGGACATCATCAGTGAGGGGGAGCTGGTGGAAGCCACCTTGGGAGAGGGTAAGGAGGGTGGAGAGATGGAGACCGGGTGGGACGTGGGAATACAGGCACGGAAGCAGGCGGGGGTGGGAGAGTATGGGCGAGACAAGTGAGTGAGGAGCATCGACTTTTTGGGAGGTGTACAGGATCCGTATCCTTTCAAGGAGAAGGTGGGGGAATGAAACGAGATCGTACAGGATCCACATGGGGGAGAGGAGACGAATGTAATGTGACAGGCGAGGCGGAGAGCATGGCGTTCTAGGATTTGAAGGGATTATAAAAGGTATGGGGGGGCGAGATCCAGGCCAGATGGGCGTAACAAAGGATAGAGCGGATGAGGGATTTATAGGTGTGGAGGATGGTAGAGGGGTCCATACCCCATGTACGGCCGGAAAGGAGCTTGAGGAGATGGAGAGCGTGCCTTGACTTGGATTGTCCAGAGATGGGGGGTCCAACAGAGGCGACGGTCGAGGGTGACGCCAAGGTACTTGAGGGTGGGGATGAGGCGATAGTACGGCCATAGACGGTACGATAGAAATCAAAGAGGCGGAAGGAAGGGGTGGTTTTGCCTACAATGATCGCCTGGGTTTTTGAGGGGTTGACCTTGAGCAACCACTGGTTGCACCAAGTGGTGAACTGGTCAAGATGGGATTGGAGAAGGTGTTGGGAGCGCTGCAGGGTGGGGGCAAGTGCAAGGAAGGCGGTGTCATCGGCAAACTGGAGAAGGTGGACGGGGGGGTGATGGTGGTGGCATGTCCGCCGTATACAAAAAGTACAGAAGGGGGGAGAGGACAGAGCCTTGGGGCACACAGGTGGAGGGAAAAACTGTGTAGGAATCCGTGTTATGGATGGTGATGTAGGAAGGATGGTGGGAGAGAAAGGAGCCGATCAGACGGACGTAGTTAATGGGAAGGGCGAAGGTTTGGATCTTGAAGAGGAGACTGGAATGCCATACGAGGTCATAAGCACGTTCAAGGTACAGGGAGAGGAAGATTGCGGAGCGATGGGAATTAAGCTGTTCGGAAAGGAGATGAGTGAGGTGAAGGAGAAGGTCGTCGGAAGAGAAGGACGGCCGAAAGCCACACTGGGTAACAGGTAGGAGGCGGTGCTGGCAGAGATGCTGGTGGATGCGTTGGGTGAGGTGAGATGCCAGGGCCTTGCTGAAGGCCGAGGTATGTCTGATGGGACGGTAGGAGGGGACGACAGACGGCGGTTTGCTAGGTTTAAGGAACGTCAGGATACGGGAGGTTTTCCGCAGGTCGGGGTAGTAACCGGTAGACTGGACTACATTGTAGAGCCTGGCCAGGGTGGAGAGGAAAGAGACAGGAGCTTCACAAAGGTGGCAGTAGGTGACACGATCGTGACCAGGAGTGGTGTTGCGTTTTGTGTGGAGTGTAGCAATGAGATCCTGTGTAATGATAGGGGCATTGAGTTCCATGTGTGCAATGTTGTCCAAGTATTGGAAACCAGGTGCGACAGGAGAGACAGGGTATCAGTTCGACCGTGGACATCCGGGAAGAGGGAGTAATCGAACTGGGGATCATCAGGGATGGAAAACACATCGGAGAGGTAGGGGGCAAAGTGATTGGCTTTACCAAGGGTGTCAGGGAAGGGGTGATCATCATGGAGAAGAGGATAGTAGGGGGAGGGTTTAGTTCTGGTAAGGTGACGGAAGGCTGACCAAAACTTGGACGAGTTGATAGGTAGGGTAGCATTTAAACGGGTGCAAGTCTGTCGCCAGTCCCGGCGTTTATTAGAAAATTACGAATGTGTCGCTGTAGTTGCCAGAGGCGTCGTAGTGTCTCCAGGTCACGCGTCTGAAGGAAGGACAGTAGAGACGACGGGATTCACAAAGGAGGAGGACGGCCTGTGGGGGTAGCGTAGGACAGTGGGTGTGGATGGCGACAGTAGGGACGTGGGCCTCAACAGCCTCAGACAAGGTCTGCTGGAGAAAGGAGGCGGCATGCGTTACATCGTTTGAGTGGTGGTAGGTGAAGGGGTGGCTATCGACCTGCGTCGAGAGGGTATCCCGGTAGGCTTTCCAGTTGGCAAGGGAACAGTCATGGACATACTTGGGGGGAGGGTCATTACGAGGGTCGAGGCGGGGGCGACGACAGTCTGAAACCTTGAGGAGGACAGGGAGATGGTCGCTACCAATAGGCTCCAGGACATCCACCATTATGCGGCCAAGGAGGTTAGGGGAGGCAAGGACAACATCGGGAGTGGAGTTGGATTTGGGACAGGTGTGCTGGATGATGGGGATGAGGTCGCCTTGAAGGGAGGAGAGGAGCCGATGCCACCGCCGTAACTGGGCGGCGGAACGTCTATGGATGTTGATGTCGGTGGCGATCATGTAGGAGGAGAAGGTATGGTCAATTTGGGAGAGGAAGTCGAAGGGAAGACGGGCGTTAGGGCGGACATAGATGGTGCCACAGGTGACGGTAAGGCCGGGGATGAAGAGACTAAGGATCAGGTGTTCGGAGTGATCGGGAAGGAGAGGTTGGAGCCGAACGGAGATCTGGTGGTGGTGACCAATGGCAACTCAGCCACGCACAATCGGGAGGGGATTATCGGAGCGGTGAATGAGGTAGGGCGAAGGGTGGATGGTGTGGTGGGGTTGGAGGAAGGTTTCATTGAGGAGGAAGGCATCCACGCGGTGGGTGGCAAAGGTTTGCAGGAAGAGGTTCTTGTTGGCAGGAAGGGAGCAGATGTTGTTGAATAGGACACGGTTCTGTAGCGCCATGACAGGGATTTAGACGAGGGTGTGAAGACGGGAGAAGGTGAAATGGGCCTCGTTGTTGGAGTACGTGGCGTACATTTTTAGGTGGAAAATGGAATGGGTGGCGAGGTATATCTGTTGGAGGGTGTGGGGTCGCTGAAAAGGATGAACATTCTGAAGGACGATGGTGAGGAATCTGATGATGTCCTCAGCGGTAAGGGTTGGGCGAAGTGAATTGCCGGGAGTGTTGGGGCGTCCAGAGAGCGGACAGGAATGGTGAGTTCAGGAGTGGTAGGAGGTGTTTGGGCCTTACATCTCTGGGAGTAAGTAGTATGAGGGAGGTTACAGGTATTACAGGAGGGGGGGGGGGACTGGAGATTGGGGTACTGCCATAAGAAGTGGGCTTGTCTACAGTGCGGGCAGGTGGGGGCCTCGCGGCACTCAGATGTCCTGTGTGCATTATACCGCAAGCACCTCTGGCAGCGGAGGGATTGGGGAGGGAAATGGCAAGAGTCAACTGGGTAGCATTGGTGAAAAAGAAGGGCACCCTCCTTCAGGATACGGTCTATGGAGGGGGCGTGTTCGGAAAAGACCCGCATAAGGCGGGTAGGGCTGACTGAGTTGTGGATGCGGCAAACCGCACGCACCTCCATATGGGGCTGCGCTTTGAGCTCTGCCAACACCTCCTCCTCCATGATTGCCAGACTAAGCCGAGTGATCACGGCGGTGAGTGTCGGCGGGCGACTTTGGGGTTGGGGCTGGTGGGAGGGAGGCGGAGAAGGAGCAGGGGTGAGGTAGGCATTAGGGCCAAAGCGGGTGACAGGGATACGGGAAAGGAGATCTATGAGGAAGGTAGGGCTGGGGGAGGAGATGAGCACCGAATCATGGCGAGAAGTGAGGAGGGAGATGGGGACACCAGGAAAATTCTGGCTATGGAAGAGGTTCCAGGCCTCAAGATGGGAGGGATCAGGACGGGAGAGCAGGTAGCGGTAGGAGGAGGGGGTGGAGGAGGAGGAGGTGTGGGGGATGGGAGCGACTGGAATGTGGCGGGGAGTGGCAGGTCCCGGTGCTGGAGTCGGCGCTGGAGATGGTGAGGGCAATGGCGAAGGCGACAGTGAAGACGATGATGATGAAGGCGAAGGGGAGAGTTGAGTGTGGGCCGTAGCCCTCCGGGCGACCACCCAAGCAGGAGCCGCATAAACGGAAGGAGCAGAGGGAGGGAGTGGAGGGAAGGGATCAGAGGAGGCGAGGGAGGGAGGAGTCGGGGATGGGGCGACAAATAGCGAGGGACATGGTGCAGTGAGGAGTGGGGAGATGGACTGAGGGGGGAGTGATGCGGCACACCACATGATAGTGGTGGCGGCGGTGGAGGGGGATGTGTATATGATGGAAGTGGTGGAGGCAGTAGTGGTATTGGTGGGGGTCGACATTACGAGAAGTGGAAAAGCACAGGACAGGATAAAGAAGCAAACGAGGGACGGACAAGGCGACGAGAAACACAGAGTAAAAGGGCTGGAGAAACGACCAAGAAAACTGGGGCCGAAGCCCCACTCTGCTGCTGCTGGCGGGGGAGTCGACCTGGCTGGCCAGCTGGTGGGGCGCTGCTGCTGCTGCTGGCTGGGACTGCTGCTGGCTGGGACTGCTGCTGGCTGGGACCGCTGCTGGACGCTGGCTGCTGGCAGGAACCGCACTGGCTGCTGGCTGCTGACAGAATCCGCTGCTGGCTGCTGACAGGATCCGCTGCTGGCTGCTGACAGGATCCGCTGCTGGATGGTGGCAGGAATTGCTGCTGGATGGTGGCAGGAGCCGCTGCTGGCTGCTGGCTGGGACTGCTGCTGGCTGGGACCGCTGCTGGACGCTGGCTGCTGGCAGGAACCGCACTGGCTGCTGGCTGCTGACAGAATCCGCTGCTGGCTGCTGACAGGATCCGCTGCTGGCTGCTGACAGGATCCGCTGCTGGATGGTGGCAGGAATTGCTGCTGGATGGTGGCAGGAGCCGCTGCTGGCTGCTGGCTGGGACTGCTGCTGGCTGCTGGCTGCTGGCCGGACCGCTGCAGGGTGGCTGGCACCTGCAATATACCTAACGCTTCGATTAGAACCGAACTGCCAACCGAAGGGCGGTATCCTTCCGGATTACCGCCGGAGATAGCGAATACGCGCTGGGCTCTTTTATTTAAAGCCAAAGGGGGCTGCATTGCGCATGCACTGCGCATGTACTGTTTAGCGTGCGCGTTCACAACTCCGTGCGCTGCGCCTGGCGCCCTCCGCGGTGAAAACTTGGCATTTCGATATCAGATCGATCTTCATCTTTAAACAGTACATACGCAGCGCATGCGCAATGCAGCCCCCTTTGGCTTTAAATAGCAGAGCCCATCGCGTATTCGCCAGTACTTCTCCTGCTGTACTCACCTGAAGATGGCCATAAGACTTTGTGCCGAAATATCGTGGCAAGATGTTACTGACTTACGGCAGTTCTCCCGTGTTTTTATGGAACAATCAGTACGCCGGGAAAATTTCAAACATCAGACCTAACAGTGTTTAGAAAGGATGGATTAAAAACAGTTGGTGGTTGAGTATTTACTGCTGTCAGGCGTGGTTTACCTTGTAGTGAAATTGAAGTAGATAGTTCCTACGATATAATGGGTAGAAGTTATACTTGAAAATCGGACTAAACTATTAACTGAATCGTTTTACCGACCCCCGACTACGAAGATACAGTTGCTAAACAGTCCGAAGAAAACTTGAGACTCATTTCAAATAGGTACCCCACTCATACAGTTATGTTCGGTGAAGACTTTAATCTACCCTCAATATGCCAGAAATTTATACATTTAAAGCCGGCGACAGACATAAAACATCATCCAAAATTGTACTGAATGCTTTCCCAGAAAATTGTTTTGAACAATTAGTTCATGAGACGACTCGAAGAGTAAATGGTTGCCAAATGATACCTGACCTCTTAGCAACAAATAATCCTGGATAAATAGGGAGTATCCTGACAGATACAGGGATTAGCGACCACAAAGGAGTTGCTGCAGGGCTGAATACTGTAACACCCACAACCATCAAAATTAAACGCAAATTACTTCTCTTTAAAAACCTGGTAAAATGCTCTTAACGCCTTTTGAGAAACAGTCTCCACTCCTTCCAATCTGATTATGTAAGCGTAAAAAAGATGTAGAATTATTTCAAAGAGTTAGCATCGACAGCAATTGATAGATATATATCACAGAAATTAATAAGTGATGGTACCGTTGGTACACAAAATGGATCAGATCGTTGTTTGCAGAAGCAACGAAAAAAGCATTCCAAATTTAAAAGAACGCAAGACCCCCAAAATTGATAAAGGTTTGCTGAAGTTAGAAATATAGCGCGCACATCAGTGCGAAATTCTTTTAATAATTTCCACAACGAAACTCTGACTCGGTATCTGGCAGAAAAGCAAAAGAGATTCTGGTCAAACATAAAGCACCCCAGTGGCAAGACGCAGTCAATACCTTCAATGCGCGGTAACAACGGTGAAGACACTGATAACAATTCTGCTAAAGCAGAGTTCTAAACCCGGTTTTCCGAAACTCCTTCACCAAAGAAGACGAAGTAAATATTCCTCAGTTCCAAACAAGAACATGAGCCAAGATGAGAAACATAGAAGTAGATATCCTTGGTGTAGCAAAGCAGCTTCGATCACTTAATTAAGGCAATGCCTACGGTTCAGATTGTATACCGGTCAGATTACTTTGAGAGCATGGTGATACAATAGCTCCATATTGTGCAATTGTATATAACCGCTCGCTCATAGAAAGATACGCACCTAAAGACTGGAAAATTGCTCAGGTCACACCAATACCCAAAAAGGGAAATAGGAGTAATCCGCTGAATTACAGGCCGTATAACTAAATTCGATTTGCAGTAGGATTTTGAAACGTATGCTGTGTTAGAACATTATGAATTACCTCGAAGAAAACGTTATATTGACACTTAGCACGGATTCAGAAAATATCGTTCTTGTGAAACACAACTAGCTCTTTATACTCATGAAGTAATGAGTGATGTCGATAGGGGATGTCAAATTGATTCCATATTTTTAGATTTCCAGAAGGCCTTCGAAATCGTTCCTCACAAGCGTCTTCTAACCAACCTACGTGCCTGTGGAATAAAGCCTCAGTTGTGTGAGTGGACTCGTAGTTTTTCCGGGTCAGGAAGCTCACATTTGAGGAAGCAATAGACGAAAAGTCATCCAGTGAAACAGAAGTAAAATCCGGCGTTTCCCGAGGAAGTGTTATAGGCCCTCTGTCTTTCCTGGTCTACATTAAGGAAGTAGGAGACAATCTGAGTAGCCCTCTTAGATTGTTTGCAGATGATGCTGCCATTTACCGTCTTGTAAAGTCATCAGATGATCAAAACGAATTGCAAAATGATTTAGATAAGGTATCTGTACGACGCGAAAAGTGGCAATTGATATTGAGTTAAGAAGAGTGTGAAGTTACTCACCTGAGTACTAAATGAAATCCGCTAAATTTCGATTACGCGATAAGTCATACAAATCTTAGGGTAGTAAATTCAACTAAATACGTAGGGATTACAATTACAAATAACCTCAATTGGAACGATCACATAGATAATGTTGTGGGTAGAGCAAACCAAAGACTGCAGTTCACTGGCAGAACATTTAGAAGGTGCAACAGGTCTGTAAACAGACTGATTACACCATGCTTGTCCGCCCCATTCTGGAGTACTGCTGTGCGGTGTGGGATCCACATCAGGTGGGACTGACGGATGACATCGAAGAAGTTCAAAGAGGGGCAGCTCGTTTTGTATTATCACGACATAGGGTGATACTGCCCCAGACATGATAACGTGGAGTGCCAATCATTAAAACAAAGGCGTTTTTCGTTGCCATGGGATCTTCTCATGAAATTTCGATCATCAGTTTTCTCCTCCGATTGCGAAAACATTCTGTCGGCCCCCACTTACATGGAGAGAAATGATCATCACGATAAAATAATAGAAACCAAGACTCGTACAGATATACGTAAGTGCTTGTTTTTCCCGCGCTCCGTTCGATATCGAAACAGTAGAGTGATCGCTTGAACCCTCTGCCAGGCACTTTATGTTGAATAGCAGAGTAATTATGTATATGTAGATGTTAGCAATGATAGAAATGTGCTTTGTACAAAATTATATCACGTGAGTTCCTTTACAACTCCTTTATCCAAGGCGGTACCTTCGTATTTTTCTTTCTTTTTTAGTGTACTAAAGAAATTTACTTGTTATTAGCCCTGTTTTAAATAAGCAAATAATACCCACAGGGCATGCCCTCTTAAGTTACTGAATGACGTGCACATACAAAGAAAAAGAAATCCACTGAGTAGAGTGGATTTCGCCCAGTTCCCTTCTAGCGCACCGCTCCAGGTAGATGAAAAGTTCTGTTAATTTCATTTACGTCAGAAACTTATAATACAATACATGCTAGAAGAAGCTTGATAAACGGATTCTATTGTTGTAAATAATGTTGAATGAATTGTAATGAAACGTTAGAGACTGTTGGGTTACTGAATTAGCCGTCACCACTGACTAGGCAAGAGGGAAATACAGCTTTATAAAGTGTCTCTTCATTCGATATTCCAAGTCAGAGACTCCTCCCCTCCACTGTGGGCTTCTGTTTTTGTTACCTGTCCATATACCACAACGCGCAGCATTCTGGATAGTGAAAGTGGAGAGCTATCGTGAGCTTGTACACCAAGCAGCCTGCAGAGTTCCACGCGTGTTTAGGCGAATGCTGGACTGGACCCAATTACACCTTACATCTAACACATAAACAGACGAAATGATTCACAGAAGATCAGTGCACAGAAATTCCCCTCTTTAGTTACCTTGGCAACTGTAGCGTCAAGAAGAACTCCCGTCCGCAAAGTTAAATAATACAAATAGAATTTTCCAAATCCCGAAAAAGCGGACCTCATACCACGTAGTATGAGCTCAAAGGGAAAGAAGTAAACACTTTTGTTAGTGTTTATGGTTCGGAACTGCTTCTAGATTAGAGGTAGCTTAGAAAAATGTTCATCACAACACCGTCACAAAAAGGAATGCTAGCCATTCTTACTGTAACTTAGCGTGATTTTGGACAATTTAGGGGAAAAGCCATGATAGCAGAAATGAAGAATTTAATGCTGTCAGTCTTTTATTACTGTAATATTTCGCCGAGCACTGAGTAACGGCATGTTATTATCTTTGCGAATATAATACATCTATTGTTTTTCATAAAAAAGTCAACTGCTACGTCTTTGGAGCAAGTACCTCCTCGTGATGTACTTGGATATCGGACATTCATGATTACTATGTGATCATAGGAAATACGTATTATATTCCTCCAGTTCAATTCGTGGAAGCCTCTTCCTATTTTTATGTGACAGTGAATAATGATTCTGTGAGGTGTTAATACCCGTATTTCCTGAACTAATGATGGGATATTCAATCTGAAGAAATAATGAAGTGTACATGCCTCCAAGATGCTTATTTACTTTTCGCACACGGGTACTTTATAATTACATTGATATGTTCCTAGCGATCTGAAAACGTCGTGAAAGTCTATTTCGCATTAACCCGGCGTGAATGAGGCAAGAAATTGTTACACCAGTCACGAGGAATGAGATACCCGAAACTCTGATGACGAGGTTTTGATAATATAATCGTGTATTAAGTATCTTTTTACTTGGAATATTAATAATGGTGTCTATTAAGAAAGATGAGTAAGTAAAATACTATGTTTAAGATAGAAAGCCTATTTTTGGATGAAATAATGAAGGGTCTATATTTTCTCAGAAAAAGTACAAGTTTCAGAATTTTAACAGTTTTTCTACAAAATTGAAACAAACATACAGTTTCTTTAATTAATTAAAATAATGGTATTATTTTCTAATACCTTTTATGTCTAGAGAACTGGTAGTAATATTCTCTGAACGGATATGAACACTTTGCCTAGGACAGTACCAATTGCGGACCTCTGGTACAGAGCCGAGTGCAGGGTCTGAATCAGAGGCTGAGACGGTTCTGCGAACGTGTAGGCTGCCGATTCCTCGACCTGCGCCAAAGGGTGGTTGGGTTTCGGAGTCCGCTGAATAGATAAGGTGTCCACTATACGCAGGAGGCAGCTACACGGGTAGCAGGGGGTGTGTGGCGTGTACTGGGCGGTTATTAATGTTAGAGTGTCTCGGGAAAACACAAGAAGGGCATCAGTGACAAAGGGTGCAGGCTGAACACAGAAAGAACATAGATACAGGACCCATTCGTATAACAGTTGTAAATCCTTGTAGCTGTGTTGGGAAAGTACCAGAGCTCCAGTCGCTAACAGAAAGCGCTGATGCTCAGATCGTTATAGGCACTGAAAGCTGGCTAAAGCCAGATATATGCTCAGCCGAAATTTTTGGGCCGCCCGGGTTTAGCCAAGCGGTCTAGGACGCTGCAGTCATGGACTGTGCGGCTGGTCCCGGCGGAGGTTCTAGTCCTCCCTCGGGCGTGGGGATGCGTGTTTTTCCTTAGTATGATTTACATTACGTAGTGTGTAAGCTTAGGGACAGATGACATTGGCAGTTATGTCCCATAAGATTTCACACGTATTTGAATATTTTTCAAATTTTTGCGAAGAACCTAAGGGTGTTCCGAAAGGATAGGCTAAACACGGTTGGCGGTGACGTGTTTGAGGTTGTTAGAAGTAGTTTAACTTTTCGGGAAATTGAAGTAGATACTTCCTGTGAGTTGGTATGGGGAGAGGTCATTGTTGGCAACCGGAATAAAATAATAATTTGATCCTCTTACTGACCTCCCAAATCAGATGATACAGTTACTGAAAATGTTAAAAAAAACTTGAGTTCGATTTGAAACGCGTACCCGACTCATACGATAATAGATGGTGGTGACTTTAATTTACCCTCGATAAGTTGGCGATAATACACGTTTAATTCCGGAGCTAGGCATAAAATATCCTCCGAAATTGTGCTAAACGCATTCTCTGAAAATTATTTTCAGCAGTTAGTTCGTGAGGCCAAGCGAATGGCAAACGGTTGTGAAAATACACTTGACCTCTTAGCAACAAATAATCCTGAGTTAATAAGGAGAATCCCAACCGATACTGCGATTAGTGAACACTGGGTTGTCGAAACGAGACTGAATATTGCAATCCCCAAATCCTCAAGAAAATAAGCGAAAAGTATACCTATAAAGAAAATCAGATAAAAATTAACATGGCGCTTTCCTGAGAGACTATCTCCACTCATTCCAAAGTAGTAATGTAAGTGTATAACCAGATGTGGCTTGAATTAATAAAATAGTGTCCGCAGCAATTGAGAGATTTACACCAAATAAATTGACAAACGACAGAGCTGATCCTCCTTGGTACACAAAACGGGTTAGAACACTGATGCAGAAATAACAAAATAAACATGCCAAATTTTAACAGACGCAAAATCCCCAAGATTGGCGATCACTTACAGAAGCTCGCAATTTAGCGCGGAATTCAATGCGAGATTCTTATAACAGTTTGCACAACGAAACTTTGTCTCGAGACCTGGCAGAAAATTCCATGAGATTCTGGTCGTATGTGTAGTATATTAACGGCAAGAAACAATCAATGCCTTCTCTGGGCGATAGCAATGGAGATACTATCGAAGACAGTGCTGCCAAAGTCGAGTTAGTGAACAAAGCCTTCCGAAATGCCTTTACGAAAGAAGACGAAGTAAATATTCCATAATTCGAATCGAGAACTGCTGCCAACATGAGTAACGTACAAGTAAATACCCTCGGAGTGGTGAAGCAACTTACATCACTTAATAAAAGCAAGTCTGCTGGTCCAGACTGTATACCAATTAGGTTCCTTTCGGAGTATGCAGATGCATTAGCTCCATAAACAATAATCGTATAAAACCGTTCGCTCGACGAAAGATGCGTACCCAAAGACTGCAAAGTAGCACAGGTCACACTAATGTTCAAGAAAGGTAGTAGGAGTAATTCACTAAATTACAGGCCCATATCGTTAACGTCGATATGCAGCAGGATTCTGGAACATACACTACTGGCCATTAAAATTGCTACACCAAGAAAAAATGCAGATGATATACGGGTGTTCATTGGACAGTGTAAGTAGGCTGTTTATGTTTTCTTATTGGCGACGTTACGTAGCGCTCTGTATGAAAATCACTGGCTGTGCTGTTTGCAGTCTGTGGCTGCTAGGCATTGTTGTAATACTCGCCATTGTAGCATTGGGCAGCTGGATGTGAACAGCGCGTAGCGTTGCGCAGTTGGAGGTGAGCCGCCAGCAGTGGTGGATGTGGGGAGAGAGATGGCGGAATTTTGAAATTTGTAAAAATGGATGTCATGAGCTGCTGTATGTATTATGACTTTTGATGACTATTAAGGTAAATACATTGTTTGTTCTCTATTAAAATCTTTCATTTGCTAACTATGCCTATCAGTAGTTAGTGCCTTCAGTAGTCTGAATCTTTTATTTAGCTGGCAGTAGTGGCGCTCGCTGTATTGCAATAGTTCGAGTAACGAAGTTTTTTGTGAGGTAAGTGATTTGTGAAAGGTGTAGGTTAATGTTAGTCAGGGCCATTCCTTTGTAGAGATTTCTGAATGGATGTCAGTAAATGACTCCTACAACAGACACATTTCACAGGAGAATGAACTGGCTCGGAATTTGTTGAACCTGGAAGTATCAGGCAACAATCCATCTTTTAGTGGTATAGCAACCACGTCTACTAGCCTGGATGCATATTTGTGTGACCCTCGTAGCAATTCAGCCGAATTTCAAGAGTTCTTGGGTAGACTATAAAAGAAACTAACTATGATGGATTGGAAGAAATGCATTGAGAAGTTATACGAAAAAAAGTACAGAAAACAGGTTTAGGTAGGATTTTCTTGGAAATAAATGATGAGGTAAGAAATATGTGAAATAAATACAGAAAGCAGGTTTGGATAGAATTTTTTTGGTGGACGCAAAGGTTGAAATAAGACGAAAGATCTATGGAATGAAGTTTTGGGTTGGACTGCAGTACCAAATGTTACACTGAAAACGAACCCTGTCCTTTCCTTTTGTGTTATCCCACTATGTGTTTGTGTACCCTTGTGTATTTGTTTTCTTCCTGTCTCTGTGTAGTTTCATAGAATATTTTCTTCTTTTAATATTAAGCTACATTCACTATGATGAGGAATTCTGTTCTCCTCAAATATAATTGGCATTAATAATATGTTATTTACCTTGTAAATATGCTTAGACATTATTTATTCTGTTTTGTTTTAATGCTCATGTGTGAAGTTCATGTTTCAAAAGTTATTCTGATCTTTTATGTATGTACTTATGTCATAATTCCTGTAACACTGATGTATATGTTTATTTCTATTCTTTTGTAAAGCCCCTATTACTACAAACGTTATCTGTATTGTTATGTTCTTTAATGATGTATTTTGTACCTTTGTAATTGTATTCTCATGTTATAAAATTGTAATTGACACCAGTTCATCATATTAGTAACTTGTAAGTTACATTTCACTGCACACGTTTCTGTTGGTCATAGTATATGGACAATATGTGAGAAGTAGGGACTGTTAGTGTTTGCACGTGTGTTAATAATTCAGCAAGGGACTGGATAACAGCATTGCTGGTTCTAAGGACAATTCCAAAACCTTTGTGAGTGCACAAGTGGTGATTATGGACTTGCTATATTAACTGCAAGACTCTTCAATGGTGATTGTGCACCTGCACAGTCACAACAGATGGCTGCTGGCCATCTCTACAAGGACTGCAGTGGGTCTGCACCTCTGGTGGCCCACCAATACCGTAACCTCTACCAGGACTACAGTGGGTCTACTCTGTGATGACCTACCTACCAATCCCCTTCAAAACGTCGAATGACTCTGCTGTGGGTTTGCTCTGTTGTGGCACATTACCTGTCAGCATGTCAAGAGTCAGCACTGTCTTTCAGTTGGAAAGACAACATTACTTCTTCAAGACTGCATGGAAATCCACTACTTCCGTGTGCATTGTCTTTTACTGCTCAGACTTTGAAAAAAAAAAAAACACTGAAATTTTACTGTGATGAACAATCTGGACTGTCTTTATGGACTGTGAGAAAATTTTACCTTTTGACCAACATTGTATAAATAAGTGTGTGCATTTGATATCTTTGTTATTGTAATTATGAAAATTTTTTTTAAATCATTATTCGCCACTGCCCAAAACAATTTGTAAAATTTTTTGTGGGGAGCATGGGGGCTATGTAAGTAGGCTGTTTATGTTTTCTTATTGGCGACATTACGTAACGCTCTGTATGAAAATCACTGGCTGTGCTGTGTGCAGTCTGTGGATGCTACGCATTGTTGTAATACTCGCCATTGTAGCATTGCGCAGTTGGAGGTGAGCCGCCAGCAGTGGTGGATGTGGGGAGAGAGATGGCGGAATTTTGAAATTTGTAAAAATGGATGTCATGAGCTGCTGTATATATTATGACTTTTGATGACTATTAAGGTAAATACATTGTTTGTTCTCTATTAAAATCTTTCATTTGCTAACTATGCCTATCAGTAGTTAGTGCCTTCAGTAGTTTGAATCTTTTACTTAGCTGGCAGTAGTGGCGCTCGCTGAATTGCAGTAGTTCGAGTAACGAAGATTTTTGTGAGGTAAGTGATTTGTGAAAGATATAGGTTAATGTTAGTCAGGGCCATTCTTTTGCAGGGATTTTTGAAAGTCAGATTGCGTTGCGCTAAAAATATTGTGTCAGTTTAAGCACAGTCATGTATAAATTGTTCAAAGGGGACGTTTCAACAGATAAATTATACTAGTATTGACATGTGATTACATTTTCACGCAATTTGGGTGCATAGACCCTGAGAAATCAGTACCCAGACCAACCACCTCTGGCCGTAATAACGGCCTTGATACGCCTGGGCATTGACTCAAACAGAGCTTGGATGGTGTGTACAGGTACAGCTGCCCATGCTGCTTCAACACGATACCACACTTGATCAAGAGTAGTGACTGGCGTATTGTGACGAGCTAGTTGCTCGGCCACCATTGACCAGACGTTTTCAATTCGTGAGAGATCTAGAGAATGTACTGGCCAGGGCAGCAGTCGAACATTTTCTGTATCCAGAAAGGCCCGTACAGGACCTGCAAAATGCGATCGTGCATTATCCTGCTGAAATGTAGGGTTTCGCAGGGATCGAATCAATGGTAGAGCCACGGGTCTTAACATATCTGAAATGTAACGTCCACTGTTCAAAGTGCCGTCAGTGCGAACAAGAGGTGACCGAGACATGTAACCAATGGCACCCCATACCATCACGCCGGGTGATACGCCAGTATGGCGATGACGAATACACGCTTCCAATGTGCGTTCTCCACGATGTCACCAAACACGGATATGACCATCATGATGCTGTAAACATAGCCGGGATTCATCCGAAAAAAATGACGTTTTGCCATTCGTGCACCCAGTTTCGTCGTTGAGTACACCATCACAAGCTTTCCTGTCTGCGATGCAGTGTCAAGGGTAACCGCAGCCATGGTCTCCAAGCTGATAGTCGGTGCTGCTGCAAAAGTCGTCGAACTGTTCGTGCAGATGGTTGTTGTCCTGCAAACGTCGCCATCTGTTGACTCAGGGATCGAGACGTGGCTGCACAATCCGTTACAGCCATGCGGATACAATGCCTGTCATCTCGACTGCTAGTTAAACGAGGCCGTTGGGATCCAGCACGGCGATCCGTATTACCCTCCTGAACACACCGATTCCATATGCTACTAACAGTCATTGGATCTCGACCAACGCGAGCAACAATGTCGCGATACGATAAACCGCAATCGCGTTTGGCTACAATCCGACCTTTGTCGAAGTCGGAAAGGTGATGGTTCGCATTTCTCCTCCTTACACGAGGCATCACAACAACGTTTCACCAGGCACGCCGGTCAACTGCTGTTTGTGTATGAGAAATCGGTTGAAAACTTTTCTCATGTCAGCACGTTGTAGGTGTCGCCACCGGCGCCAACCTTGTGTGAATGCTCTGAAAAGCTAATCATTTGCATTTCACAGCATCTTAATCCTGTCGGGTAAATTTCTCGTCTGTAGCACGTCATCTTCGTGGTGTATCAATTTTAAGCCAGTAGTGTATATCTTTTTTCAAAAATTATGGATTACCTCGAAGAAATCTGTCTGTTGACACACAGTCAACATGGGTTTAGAAAACATAGTTCCTGTGGAACACAAAATGGTTCAAATGGCTCTGAGCACTATGGGACATCTATGGTCATCAGTCCCCAAGAACTTAGAACTACTTAAACCTAACTAAACTAAGGACATCACACAACACCCTGTCATCACGAGGCAGAGAAAATCCCTGACCCCGCCGGGAATCGAACCCGGGAACCCGAGCGTGGGAAGCGAGAACGCCACCGCCTGTGGAACACAACTAGGTCTTTATTCATTTGAAGTGTTGAGTGCTATTGACAAGCGATTTCAGATCGATTCCGTATTTCTGGATTCCCGGAAGGCTTTTGACACTATACCATACAAGCGGCGTATAGTGAAATTGCGTGCTTGTGGAAAATCGTCTCAGATATGTGACTGGTTTAGTGATTTCCTGTCAGAGAGGTCACAGTTCGTAGTAACTGACGAAAAGTCATCGAATAAAATGGGAGTGATTCCTGGCGGTCCCCAACGTGGTGTTACAGGCCCTTTGCAGTTCCTTATCTATATAATAGATTTGGGAGACAATCTGAGCAGCTGTCTAAGTTGTTTGCAAATGACGGTGTCGTTTATCGACTAATAAAGTCATCGGAAGATCAAAGCAAATTGCAAAACCATTTATAAAAGATATCTGAATGTTGCAAAAATTGGCAGTTGAACCTATATAACGAAAAGTTTGAGGCCATTCACATGAGTGCTAAAAGGAATTCGTTAAACTTCGGTTACACGATAAATCAGTTTAATCTCAAACTCGTAAATTCAACTAAATATCTAGGTATTACAATTACGAACGACTTGAATTGGAAGGAACACATAGAAAATGTTGTGGGGAAGGCTAAACAAAGACTGCGTTTTATTGGCAGATCTCTTAGAAAATGTAACATATCTACGAAGTAGACTGCCTAAACTATGCTTCACCGTCCTCTTTCAGAATTCAGCTGTGCATTGTGGTATCTTTCCAGACAGGGATGACGGAGAACATCGAAAATGCTCAAAGAAGGGCAGCACGTTTTGTATTATCGTGAAATATGGGAGAGAGTGTCACAGAAATGATATAGGATTTGGGCTGGACATCATTAAAATAAAATTTTTTTTCGTTGCGACGGAAACTTCTCACGAAATTCGAATACCAACCTTCTCCTCAGAATGAGAAAATGTTTAGTTGATACCGACCTACATAGGGAGAAGCGATTACCACGATAAAATAAGGGACATCAGAGCTCGTACGGAAAGATACAGATGTTCGTTCTGCCCGCGCGCTGTGCGAGATTGGAATAATAGAGAATTGTGAAGGTGGTTCGATGAACCCTCTGCCAGGCACTTAAATGTGATTTGCAGAGTATCCATGTAGATGTACATGTAGATGTAGACAATTCTTCATCCATTTTGTGCCATCTTTGGATGTATAAAGAATCCCACGTACCTCAGGTGACTGGCTAGGAAACGCTAACCCAGATTTTGGCTCTTCGAATCATGCAAAATACCCTCTTACACCGAATCACTTTCTTCACTTCTTTGAAAAACTTTGACAATCTCTTCTTCGCGCTCGGGGTCACAGGAATTAGCATTTGAACAGTTTTCCAAATCTTGTTCTAGTAGTTCTTGTAGCCAACGTTCATTTTCTTCGGAAGACATCTTGAGAAATATAAAATCTAAATACTTTTAGTAATAATATTATATCTCATGAACTTGCAGACAGTTCAGGAATGTTAACACCGACCAAACGAGGTCGGGTGTGTCGTACCTAGCCACCCGCGTATCTCCGTCTGTTGCTGGCGCAACAGTTGACTCAACACTGCATCTTGCCCACCTCGCTCCCTTACCTCCAGCTACTGTGACATCAAGATTTGTGTGGCGACAATGACATTCTATAATCAGCGCTTCAAAACACTTTGGGTATGGCATACCCGACCTCACTGACGCCAGGTTAAAGCTGAATGATGCTACATTATACATTAGTCCGTAACCAACAATCACTGCATTCCTACTTCGCACATACGACTCGTCAGAAGTTCCTGAGCTATTTCAGCCAATTAGTACCTATTTACTGCGATGTTATAAACTGTTTTGATAATAGGTATAAATGAATGGTATTCTAATGACAATATGTAAGGAATAACGAACGGCGGCTATCTAGGGGTATATGGTTGCTAGCATGTACTTGCTGTGTGTACTGGGTGATTAAAACAACAAGAAAATCGGTTTTTAATTGCTTTCAACTCTATCTTCACAGTACACACAGTAACTTATGTGAGGGCGGACACAGTCTAGAGGGGGAGAGAGAGAGAGAGAGAGAGAGAGAGAGATACAGAGACAGAGGGGAGGGGAGCGGGACTGATGAAGGAGCCCTCATATCAGCTACAGTGTGCACCACGAAGAGGGAGTTGAAAGTGACGTGCTGAGAAATAATTGTTAACAGAAAAATTCGATAAGCCACCCTGTTTCCGAATTACTGTAATTAGTTTTGAAGTCATACAACCAAGCGAACGTACGTACAGATTCAAGTGGCCAGTCAGGCACAATTTGTGTCAGTTAAGAGAGAGAGAGAAAGAGAGAGAGAGGGAGAGAGAGAGTGAGAGAGAGGGAGAGAGAGAGAGAGAGAGAGAAGAGGGAGGAGGGAGAGAGAGAGAGAGGGAGGCAGAGACATTAATTGTAACTAAAGTTACGGTTCCAAAACGCTGGAAAAAAATGAAACGCAGCTCATAATGACGTAAAATTTGAACCGCACATTATCTAAGAAGTGGGAAACGTTAGGGAAAGAGAAAATTTTTCCGGGTAAATAGTGCTGTAGGAGTCATACAAAAAAATTGCTCTGAGCACTATGGGACTTAACATCTATGGTCATCAGTCCCCTAGAACTTAGAACTACTTAAACCTAACTAACCTAAGAACAGCACACAACACCCAGCCATCACGAGGCAGAGAAAATCCCTGGCCCCGCCGGGAATCGAGCCCGGGAACCCAGGCGTGGGAAGCGAGAAGGCTACCGCACGACCACGAGATGCGGGCAAGGAGTCATACAGTAAATGGGAACTGCTACCATTATAAATAAATCAGAATACTACATATATGGTGTGAGGTGCACAATAAACCAACTGTACTGAGCAAGTCTGGCATTCAACAGTGGTGGCAATGGTAGTTAGGTAATCAATCCACCACACCAAGGTCGTACCACATCTGATGAAAGAAACCTGTTTTCAATATCTTGAGCCCAAAAACCACATAACAGGCAACAATAAACACCGTTTGTAATCGTCCTGAGGGCAAAAGACGCATAAGAAACAACAATAAAATCAGGTTTTAATTGTTGTGGTACTGGCACAACACATGTACAAAATGCCGCCCACCTTGTTTAGCCATAAGCTGAAATTGCGGTACAGCATATTCCACAAGAGATAGTAGTGACTTAGGGGTCACGTTCAAACTTGTTCTGCAATGCGACCCTTCAGTTCAGCTACATTTGTAATCTGTGCACTGAACACAGCATCTTTAGATAAGACCGCAGCCAGCAGTAACAGGGATTTAGATTATGTTATACGCCCGGCAAGGCTGTCGGGACATGTGTGACAATTCTACCATTTCGTACATGCCTTGCGCCAGTCCTGCGACGCTTAAAAAAGATTTTATCGCTGGGTTTAATGCGGTTTTTGGCCCAGTGCAGTTGAAAGCCGATTTCCATGATTTTTATAAGGATTTTGGTGTTAGGATGATTAATAACCGATTTCAGTGTTGCCTTTTATGTGGCTTTTGGTCTGAAGAAAATTAAAAACCATTTTTTTTTCCATCCGATGTGGTACGAGCTTGCTGCGGTGGATTGGCTTACCTAACTATCAGTGCCACAACTCTTTGGCATTCAACACGGAAACCATGTAGTATAATGAGGACAGAGGCAGACAAGCGTAGAAAAAAGTTAACATTTTCACTTGTTAATTGGTACTAACAAAGAGTACTGTTATGTGGTACTTTCTACAACCACTGTAACATACCATAACCTGTTGAGTTAAGGGGTGTCACTCCGAGTTCGTTTGAGTTGTCAGCATGTTACAGGAACGAAATATTGTGATGAAAGTTACGCCTCAATATGAATAAAACAATCTTACGCTGCATAATTTTTCTGTTCATGCTGACTGATTCTGGATGTCTGAAGAAAGGTAACACTGCAGTTATATGACACAGTCAGCCAATAAGTGTAATTTATGCTAAGTTCCGTCATAAGTAGTTCTTCTACGTATTCTCAGACGTTGTGTCCAATGATTACAGACCAACTGCCGTTTTAATCATACGTTCATGGCAAGTTGATGTAAAACTGAAAATTTTGTAAAAAACGGTTTACTTTACCCATAGTTTTGTATGGGTAAAACTTTTTTGAAATGTTTTATACGTGAATTGAATTTTATATTTAAATCCTCCATTTGTATGGTCTTGTTTTACTGTTTCCTACTACATTATTGTTATTTGTCATCCTTCGCTTGCAGCGAAACAGGCCAATAACGCAAAGTCCTGTTTCATAACTCCGCAAATTTCGACTGTGTAGCTTTCCCCCTAAGCTAATTCTATTACATATTGTATTGCGTACACTTGCTAGTGTATGTAGTACATTATGTCATCGTTACGTCGCAGAATGTTTCCAATTTTTATCTGATGGCGTAGGTAGCCATCCATGACACTTTACAGTATGCTGTGTCTCCTTTATTCGCAGTTTGTGAAACCTAGTCGTTATCATTACTTGATGCGTCAAATTTTAATTTTAAATTCCATCTGTTAGTTTCCAGTGTTAAAGAAAAGCCTGACCCAGTTGCATTAGTCGAAACTGAGGTCATATAGTGTAGACCACCATCTGCAGCACAGGCTTTCGTTATACTCCTAATCCAATTACTATGTTGCAGCCAACGTAGCATTATACCAAGAACAGTGAAATCTGGCATGTCATTGTAATGCTCCTACTTTCTTGTGGTACGTTTCTATTATTATATAAATTGTGCTTATCAGGGTTATTCATTACTATATTTTGATATTGGACTGTATCAGCATCTGGACTGTATCCTTTGGACTGTATTGTCAAAGTAGCGATCTTGGCCAATAACTTGGATTTCACAAGAAATGTACAGTACAAATTTGTGGTTAGCTTTCTGCATACAATGGATTTGTCAAATGGTTCAAATGGCTCTGAGCACTATGGAACTTAACATTTGTGGTCATCAGTCCCCTAGAACTCAGAACTACTTAAACCTAACCAACCTAAGGACATCACACACATCAATGTCCAAGGCAGGATTCGAACCTGCAACCGTAGCGGTCGCGCAGTTCCAGACTGAAGCGCCTAGAACCGCTCGGCCACACCGGCCGACTGGGTTTGTCAGATGACCATAAAACTGTGAAGTAATGTTGAGCATCATTTTGTTACTGAGATATAGATGCGGGTTTATCGCTTCACGACCAGTACGAAACAGTATCTAAGCCACTTCTTAAAGCCATTCGCTCCAAAGGACAAGTCGATCTTATCGATCGGAAAACTTGTAGTCCTTACAGGGGTACAAAAATGATTCTGTATAGCAGAGCGTATAACAACTGACAAATACTAAGCAAGACTTTCGGACTAAATCAGCGAACAATGTCTCGCAGCGGTTAGCATGTTGGGTTCTCTTTTGGGACGACATCGGTTCACAACCCGGTCCGACCATACAGAATTAGGTTTTACGTGATTTTCCTACATCTCTTCATGCAATTTTCGGGGAAGTTCCTTTGAAAAAAGCACCGTCATTTTCATTCCCCACCCTTTCGTAAGTCGAACTTGTGCTGTGTCTATAACGACTAGGCTTTAATCTTCCTTCTTTCCGGAGTAATTCCAAGCAAATATCGTATACCATGAAGAGTTAAAAGTATACCGAGAGAGATATTCTGCAGTCCACCCCCGTTAGCTGAGTAGTCAGCACGGAGGAATACCATGCCAAGGCGCCTGGGTTCGACTCGCGGGTGAGGCAGGATATATTCGCCGCTCAGGGACAGGGTATTGTGTTGTCCTCATCATCAATTCATCCCCATCTCCGACGCGCAAGTCGACCAATGTGGCATCGACTGCAATAAGTACTTGCCCCCGGCGGCCGAACAATTTAACTTTGGTGCCGTACGTTAGGTTGGCGTTAATCGCATTACACATGTAATCCAACTTGTTTGGCTGCTAACCTTTGCGTTTGCATTTACCTAACATTTTGCCACTGTCGCGCGACAACTTTGTCAAAGGTTAATGAGTAATGAGATCCGGTAGCCGTCGGTATTCGTTAGCGTCCAGAGCTCACGCCGCTGTCGCGTACGGAAATTGTATTGCCGCGTTAGTGAATTGTTAGCCTTGACTGTGTTTGTGTTCCGTTCGTATGACGCAACAGAGGTTTTGCGTAACGGTGACGTACTAGAATCGTTTATTTTTTACGCTCTCTTTGTTCGATTAACGTTTCATGTCAGATTATGACATAAAAGCTGATTCCCTCAAGGGACTGAATCTTGTAGAACGTTTTTCTACCGCTTGTGCCAGAAACATATTTTGAAACACAGGTACTGTAATATTATGGCCAAACGTGTACCGTCAACCAGAACAGACATTACCCAAACGATAGGTCAATGACCATTAAACGTGTCCACATCGAGCAGTTTACGATAATCTCATGAAGATGCGAAGCATGCAATTTGAAACAACCAAAACAACCCATTAGCTTTCAGAAACAGATATTAAACATCGTCTCCCTAACAAAACAAAATGGGGGCCACACATTCATCAACTAACAAGTTAACTTACAGTATAATCGGCGAAAGAAGAACCCTTGGTGACCCAGGGGGTCCGTCTGCCTCTACCAATTACAGAAAGTGAATTTTTTATACATTTCTATGGAAACGCCGCAGTTTTGTCGCAGTTCTGTAGACCAAGATGGCCGCCGAGTCAGATCCCAGGTATTTTCTTCGTCTGCTAAAAGAACTTATTTAAGAGGAAGTAGTGTCAAATTTTTATATTATTTGTTTTGTATACTTGCCGTAGTGTCCGTTCTTGTCACAAAACTGAATATTAGCGTCCCAGAAAAGCTTGTTCTTGAAAAAACTTGTTCTTTTGCTGAAGTCCCGATAATCGCGACATAACCCGAAATTTTGCGTGACACAAAGAAAACAATTCAATTCAAGTTTTCTTCATAGTACAAAATTCGTTTAAAAAAGACTGCTGCTAGTTTCATCAGTGTCTACTATCGCAATAAAAGTGTAATTAAACGTTGATAAATGGTATTTAACTAACACATTTCGTATTGTTTACTAGTTAGATAGACGCGATCTAGGCCTAAATTTTTCGAGTTATAATCGTTTAAAGACATGACCAAACACGCCCGATAATGTAAATTCTCTAAAAGCAAATTAATAACAAATTCATTCTCCTGTCATTGTATCACAAAATCGGTAGAAAAAAAACCACCACACATAAGACCTTTGTATGGTTTTTTGTTTACACGCAACCGATCTATCTCACATCATTTACAAATTTAAAACATTCTTTAAACTCAATCATTCTTTCGAGACTGACCATAATTGAGATATGTGGGAGCTGTTATGGGGTAGTGAGGAGAGGGATTTGTTGCCAATCTTGTAGGTTATATTGTCACTGGGGGGGGGGGGGGATGCAGTGGGGAGAATGTTGTTGGTACAGAAGAGGCTCTCTCCTGGAACTGCAGAGTATGGAGTAGGAACATTTTCATTGGGTAACAGGAAAGGAAAATCTGTGCCCTTCAGGAAACAAGGAAAGGAACTCATAAGGATCAAGGGAGATAGGGGGGATTAGGCTGGTTGGGAACAGGCAGCTGGTAGGAGGATAGGCACAAAGAGAACGCGATCTGACAGTTTTATCATCAACACCAAAAACAGGTATCTACCACTGACAGAGTTAAGTGGAGAAGAGCCTCAGGTAGAACGAGGAGCAGGAAATGTGCAGCACACTTCAACCGAGGCCAAGAAGCCTAGGAAGGTACAAAGTGTTAGGAAGAAGAAAGTGCTGCTGCTAGGTAGTTAGCATGGGCGTGGTGTAGGCCCTCAGTTACAGGAAAGTTTAGGGGCAGCGTACCAGGCCACCAGTACCTTCATGCCAAATGCAGGGCTAAGTCATGTGATAGAGGACCTAGGGTCTTTATGTAACGATTTTACAAACGAGGACCATGTAGTGATAGTGGGTGGGGCGGGAAACAGTTTCGACAGGGATGGGGCATATGGCATAGGTGGTGACCTGGACAAGATAGCTTCCTGACTCATGGCACCAACGTACACTTTGTTGAGCTGTTCTGGCGTCATGATCGACCACTCCTTGGTGGAGCTGTGAGGTGAATCAATGTGGGGTTAGGGATGGCTTTGAGGTCAGCCAATTTTGCTCATGTTTCTGTGGTGCCTGTTGGGACTATCAACGGATGAGGTTTCACTAGACATGGCCTACGCCTAAACAGGACTGGGAAGGGAAGATTGGTACTGCTGATTCATGAAAGTATAGGGGGTGGATCACAGGCCACACATAGTCAAATACCTGTTGTCATAGGTAGAAAAAGTAGGTCTTTATTAGGATAAATGGAGACAACAGGTTCCCCTGCCTAAAGACTATCTCCAGCTCCTTAATAAATACTGAAACAATCACTCACAAGACAGATTTTAACACCTCAAATATGACATATACCAGATGTCACAAAGAAAAACAAACCATTGGAAAGAATAACATGGCACATGTCAAACACTTAACAATCCTCCATCAAAATATGCAATCAATAAAATAAAATTCAACTATGAGAAGTAGAGCTCCAGTCTTTGCACTGCACAGTAGTTGGTCTTACAGAGCACTTGTGTAAAGACACAGAAATCCAATATGTTGTACTATCATTGTATGAAAAGCAATCTCTTACTGCAGAACTACTTCAAGGAGTGGAAGAACATGCATTTATATCAAGAAAAGAAGACAGTTCTAATAAAGACATGACCTCAGTACCGCAAGTGAAGAGAAACACTTTGAAATATCAGCTGCAGCATTTACAGGGCTTGATATCACCAAGAAATTAATCATTTTTTGTATGTACAGATCTCCCAATGGTGATGTGGACACGTTCTTCAATAAGTTAACAGAAGTTCTAGATAAAGTCTCAAGTACGAAGGTCAACACAATTCTGTGTGGGGACATAAACATAAACACTAACGTCGTAAATGAATCCAGTAGCACCTTCATAAACATCCTTCAAAGTTCTGGCATGTCCCTACTGGTCAATAGTGAAACAAGGGTTACCACAACGACTTCATCAGTAATTGACTATGTGGCCACAAATATGGACAGGGAAAGATGTGATGTAGCTTTAAAAGATCTTGGACTATCAGACCATCTCTGTCAAATAACAACAAGTCAGGCATGGAATCATTCCATATACTACAAGCCTACAAACGACATATGTCAGAAATAAAAATAAAAGATTTTTCAAAATAACTAGAAAATCAAAGCCGGGATGAAGAGTATAAGGAAACCAATGTGAATATGAAATTCTCAAAGTTCTCCACATTGTTTAAACTGAACTCTGAAAAGGCATTTCTAAAAGTATGCATGTCTATATCAACAAAAATGGCTCTGAGCACTATGTGACTTAACTTCTGAGGTTGTCAGTCCCCTAGAACTTAGAACTAATTAAACCTAACTAACCTAAGGACATCACACACTTCCATGCCCGAGGCAGAATTCGAACCTGCGACCGTAGCAGGCGCTCAGCTCCAGACTCTAGCGCCTAGAACCGCTTGGTCACACCAGCCGGCCTGTAACAACATCACACAAAAACAGATGTTTAACAGCAGGTATTAAGCAGTCCTCTTAAACACTTAAACACCTCAGTTCCATGATAAGATATGCAGTGATACAGAATTCTTAAATTTCTATCATAGATGCAAAAAGATCTATAGGCATGTGCTGACTGCTACAAAAAAGTTATTTAATGACAAAATAATATATAATGCAGAGAATGAAACAAAGTAGTCTAGGATGTTATAAAAAAGTAAATGGGGAGAGAAAAACAAACGCAGAATAACATACTGCTAAGGCAGGAGGATAAAGTAGTAAATGATCCACAGCACTTAGAAAACTATATAAACGAGCATTTTTCAAGTATTGCAGAGAAGTCACAACAAAAATTCCCCCAAACAATTATAACCCCTGTAAAGAATGTTGCACTAAATACACTCCTGGAAATTGAAATAAGAACACCGTGAATTCATTGTCCCAGGAAGGGGAAACTTTATTGCCACATTCCTGGGGTCAGATACATCACATGATCACACTGACAGAACCACAGGCACATAGACACAGGCAACAGAGCATGCACAATGTCAGCACTAGTACAGTCTATATCCACCTTTCGCAGCAATGCAGGCTGCTATTCTCCCATGGAGACGATCGTAGAGATGCTGGATGTAGACCTGTGGAACGGCTTGCCATGCCATTTCCACCTGGCGCCTCAGTTGGACCAGCGTTCGTGCTGGACGTGCAGACCGCGTGAGACGACGCTTCATCCAGTCCCAAACATGCTCAATGGTGGACAGATCTGGAGATCTTGCTGGCCAGGGTAGTTGACTTACACCTTCTAGAGCACGTTGGGTGGCACGGGATACATGCGGACGTGCATTGTCCTGTTGGAACAGCAAGTTCCCTTGCCAGTCTAGGAATGGTAGAACGATGGGTTCGATGACGGTTTGGATGTACCGTACACTATTCAGTGTCCCCTCGACGATCACCAGTGGTGTACGGCCAGTGTAGGAGATCGCTCCCCACACCATGATGCCGGGTGTTGGCCCTGTGTGCCTCGGTCGTATGCAGTCCTGATTGTGGCGCTCACCTGTACGGCGCCAAACACGCATACGACTATCATTGGCACCAAGGCAGAAGCGACTCTCATCGCTGAAGACGACACGTCTCCATTCGTCCCTCCATTCACGCCTGTCGCGACACCACTGGAGGCGGGCTGCACGATGTTGGGGCGTGAGCGGAAGACGGCCTAACGGTGTGCGGGACCGTAGCCCAGCTTCATGGAGGCGGTTGCGAATGGTCCTCGCCGATACCCCAGGAGCAACAGTGTCCCTAATTTGCTGGGAAGTGGTGGTGCGGTCCCCAACGGCACTGCGTAGGGTCCTACGGTCTTGGCGTGCATCCGTGCGTCGCTGCGGTCCGGTCCCAGGTCGACGGGCACGTGCACCTTCCGCCGACCACTGGCGACAACATCGATGTACTGTGAAGACCTCACGCCCCACGTGTTGAGCAATTCGGCGGTACGTCCACCCGGCCTCCCGCATGCCCACTATACGCCCTCGCTCAAAGTCCGTCAACTGCACATACGGTTCACGTCCACGCTGTCGCGGCATGCTACCAGTGTTAAAGACTGCGATGGAGCTACGTATGCCACGGCAAACTGGCTGACACTGACGGCGGCGGTGCACAAATGCTGCGCAGCTAGCGCCATTCGACGGCCTACACCGTGGTTCCAGGTGTGTCCGCTGTGCCGTGGGTGTGATCATTGCTTGTACAGCCCTCTCGCAGTGTCCAGAGCAAGTATGGTGGGTCTGACACATCGGTGTCAATGTGTTCTTTTTTCCATTTCCAGGAGTGTACAATGATGTTACTTCCAACTACAGAGAATGAAGTCAGCAAAACAATACAAAAAACTAAAAATTAAAATTCAATAGGCTTAGATGAAGTGTCAAAGCATAGGGATTATACAAGTCCCCTTAACAAAAATAATAAATGATTCCTTCACGTTAGGGATATTTCCAGAGTAGTTACAACAGGCATGAGTTGTACCTTTGCTTAAGAAAGGCAAAGCAGAAGACATAGAAAATTTCCGGCCCATTTCCCTGCTGTCAGCATTCTCAAAAATAATAGAAGCAATTATGAAAGAGAGATTAATGAATTATCTTATTAAATACAATCTTTTAAGCGAATCACAGTTTGCTTTCCAAAGTGGCAAAAATATGGAGTCAGTCATAGCAGAAATCACAAAAGTTGTGCTTGCTGCTCTTTATGAAGATGAGTGTGTCACAGGCATATTTTTAATCTTTCTAAGGCGTTTGATACAGTCGACCACAAGATTCTATTAAATACATTAGAAGCATTGGTAAAAAGAGAGGTGGCTAATGGGTGTATTCGATCATACCTAAGAGATAGGGTACAAAGAGTAGAAATAACACATACTTCAAATAGATCTAAACATTTAGTAAAACACCTATCTGAACCAAAATACATTAATATATGGGTTTTGCAAGACAGCATATTATGTCCAATACTTTCCTGATATACATCAATGACTTCCCCAATAGTGTAAGTCATGGTGAAAAAATCCTCTTCGCTGATTACAGCAATATTATAGTCATTGAGAAGACAAGAGAACTCCTCGCCAAGAAAGCAAATGAAACTCTCAAGGAAGTTTATGATTGGTCAGTAAGAAATAAAGTGACATTGAACATAAAGAAAACTTATGCCACGAATATCAGTTTGAAGAGGAAAAACTGCAATGTTAAATTAAATGTAGGTGGCACCTCTATCATCTGCATAACGAATGAAAAATTTCTTGGAATGAACGTTGATTCTCAGTTGAAGTGGTGTGGACACACAAAGGTACTTGCAAACAGAATGTCATCAGCATGTTATGCCCTTAGAATCCTATCATCAGTGTGTAACATGTAGTGTAATTTGGTTACATATTGTTCATATGTACACTCAGTTCTTAGCTTTGGCCTTCTTTCTTGGGGATCAAATGCACAAAATATGAACTCAATTTTCAAACTCCAGAAAAGACTCATAAGAAAAGCAACCAAAGATACTACTAGAGCTCATTGTAAAGATCTGTTCAGAACACTGGTGATTTTAACTGCTCCACGTGAATACAGTTACCAGTCAGTAGTACACATCAAAAATAACATTGGTAATTACTGCGCAAACAGCTCTGTCCATGACAATGCAACAAGAGGTAGACTCAACTTACATTTACTAAGAAGAAATAAATATTAAACTCAAATCAGCATTTTCTACCAAGGAATAAAACTGTACAGCAAATTACCAAAAGAGATCAAAGAAATTCCTAAAAGTACCTGTTATGCAATACATTTTATTCATTGAAGGATTACTTAGCCAAAACAAAAGAGGGGTTTGATAAAAAATGTTATACAAACAAATTATGATAATAATGATTATAAAATATCCAACATTCCACATAACACCCTCACTAAGATTTTCTTTCTTTTTTTTCATTTCTAGAAACACTTACCCCCAAGCTTTGCATACCACAATACTAACACCTCCTCCTCTTTCTGAGCTCAACATCTCACCCATCATGGAGGGCTGCTGACTCAGTTTTTCAGTGTAGCAAATCCGAAGTTGCAGTCCAGAAACTGGCCCAGAGATCACCAGTGTGTGTTCATGTGTGTGTGTGTGTTTGTGTGTGAGTGTGTATGTTTGTGTAGTGAGTGAAGTATTATGAAACAATGTGTGTATAGTGTGTGCAGTGAATGATAGTGAGATATGAGTGAACAATCTGGCATTACATTACTTGAAAAGTTATTAGTAAAAAGAGTATTGCATACCAGCAGTAAGTCTCTAACTACTTGTCTGTAAATATATGTGTATAGGAATTAGCTTATTTTAAGTTGATCTAAGTTTGTAAATACTTTGACATGTCCTACATCCTTGTAAAAAGAGATATACAGATGAATAAAGCTACTAGTACTATTACCACTACAACTATATTGTTTGTGCTTCATAGAACTGCCAACAGTATAGCAACTATGAGGGATGTTAATTCGTCGACTTTTATACTGGTCTTTAAGTGGAATTATGTATTGGAAAAAGTGTAAAAACGGTTGAAATTATAGGTGAAAATGGAGCTAAAAGATGTCAATTCTCAATGATAAAACTGTACTACAAAAGTTACATATAGTTTAAACACTATTGCAGTTCCCCTTCTGCTAACTTACATTCTCCAATTACGAACAGCATTTCTACCTTCTCTTCGTTAGAGCACATTCCACTCACACAAATATAGAACTTAAGATGTGCCATGAAATACCAATATGCAATATCTTTATACAAGTAGTACAGGTTGAATACCGTCTCTTGCAACTGTAATGAAATTTTTTTAAAGGACGTCACTTTCGCCGTTGAAACTTCGACCTTTGGGCCATATTCAACTTCTGCTGCAAACATCGGACGATTTTAAAGTCTGACACGAGCTGAAGTAAAAGTTTTTTGCAGTACCACTTGAAAATGTCCTAAGGGCCAAAATTGCAATTGTGAAATAAATAATTTCTACTGTCAACGGCCATGTGATGTTTCTGTAATGAAAGTCTTATTCTTAGCAAGACATTCATTACTGTTGCAAAAGACGGTATGTAACCTATACATATTTGTATCTGCAGAAAAAAAGAGATCGAGAAACAAAGAATACAACATTTATTATCTTTCCATTCATTGTCAGCTTCATCACGTCAACAAGCTACAATAGCGCTGTTATATGCACTACATGTCAGTCCAGGAGAGTCAGAGTTGTTAAGTTCTCAAGAATGTAATCTTTAAGTTAATGGCACATTCTGATACGGTTTTCAACAGGTCCTGAAGTGGAGAAGTGGATTACCATAGAAGATGCTATTTAAAAAGGTATATGGCTGTTCATATCAACATAAATGGGGCAACTGGGATAATTACAGGCTGATTATTTTAACTAGAGGTAACCAAAGATCTCGAATGCGACGCATCGTACGAAAAAATATACATTAGATGAATAGTTGATATTAGTAAAGGGACATCTACCAGTGCTACAACTAGCAGGCACATTACCACACCTGCCGCGTGAATGTGGTCACGTTTTAATCTTCAAATGAGAAAGGCCCAACTTTTCTTTTTGCATATTCAGTTTCTAGGTCACAAATTACTTGTGGTATTTCTCAATCATGGTAGATGGCTCTTTAATCGAAAACTACAAAGAGTGACTGTTTCTGCAAATAAGAAGCGACGCATTTAATTCTTCACTTCGTTTCCAATGTAAATATAAGGTTTTGTGTTCTAACAGTTGACATTTATGTTCGAAATTTACTTAAGCATTGCAAATTTAATTGTACAGTGATATATGTTCAGCCATTTTAATGTCGGGTTAGAAACTATATACAACAGTTTCAGGAAATAATGCAACCTATCGCCATTTTTTCTTTAATTTCTATTTATTCACTACCGATTTCGAATCGCCTGACTATTCGTAACCAGATGATAGACCTTAGTTTGGATTATTTTGGGGGTCGTGCATCTGTGGCAAATATAGAAACAAAAAAGTGAGCACTGTATGTGGGAAAAACATTAAGAGTGAAAGATTAACTTAGTGGTATTACTCACTGTTTTTCTTCTTGTTGCAAACATAATGTGTGCTTTCCAGTATCGTTAATTATCAAGTGAAACAGGCACTTTTCCACCGATGACGACATTATTTACAAAATGTAAACAAACCAAAGAGTGTGGTTGTTGTTGTCTCCAAAGAGTTTTGTGGAGGTTGAGATTTTCTTTGCTCATTTTCCGTTTTGTGTGGCATTCGTAATAAAATATATATTTATTGCATTACTTTCTTTACAAAAATTATTGTTATGCCTTTACATTGTAAATATTTTTGCTCTTATGCTATTTACAAGATCTACAAAAAAGTCCTTAGGACAATATTTCTGGTAGCGAAGTTATGTTTGGCATGTTTCTCATTGCTCAACTAAGAGGACTGTATACATATGGGAGGGGAGGGTGGAAGGTGGAGGAGGGAGGGAGGGATGGGAAGCGGTAAGGGAGGGAGGGAGGAAGGGAGAGGGAGAGAGAGAGACAGAGAGAGAGAGATAGATAGAGCGAGAAATTGTGTGTGTGTGTGTGTGTGTGTGTGTGTGTGTGTGTGTGTGTGTGTCTGTGTGTGTGTGTGTGTGTAAGAGGTAGAGAGGATGGTGTTTAGGTGTGGTATGAGTGAGGTATGAAATGGGTATGTGGATGAGTACAGGATTTATTCGTTTTTCAAATTTAAGGACTCTATAACATTTTTAAGAATGGGTTATTTGCTAAATCAGTTTTTCACATATGATGGTGTGGTGTGTTTCATTGTTATGCATGATAATTGCTAGTTGTTCCAAGAGGTCCATTTTTATGCCTTTGTCTACAATGTGTAGAATATGGAGGTTGGTATTTATATCTGTGATTGAATGACTAGTTTGGGCTTGGTGGTCTGCAAAAGTGGATTTATTTAACTTTTGGCAGCCTTAACCACAAGAGTATAATTATCAACTAGTTTTTTATTAATTCATTTTAATGCTGTAGACTCATTACCAGTAATATTGTGGAGTTTTTTTTTTTTTGTTTTCATGTTTTTCTTTATAATTTTATTTGCTCAGTGAGCGCTCAGCTACGATCTACTCTCTTCTGCAGGAAGGAAGTCAGTACAAAGACTAAGTTATCTGTGCACTGTTCAATCTTTCCACCAACTTTGTTGTATGGGAGCGACAGCTGGGTGAATTCAGGTTACCTTATCAAGAAGGTTGAGGTTACAGATATGAAAGTAGCTAGGATGATTGCAGTTACTAGTAGATGGGAACAATGGCATGAGGGTGTCCACAATGAGGAAATCAAAGAAAAACTGGGAATGAACACTATAGATGTAGCAGTCAGGGCGAACAGGCTTCGATGGTGGGGTCATGTTACACGCATGGGAGAAGCAAGGTTACCCAAGAGACTCATGGGTTCAGCAGTAGAGGGTAGGAGGAGTCGGGGCAGACCAAGGAGAAGGTACCTGGATTCGGTTAAGAATGATTTTGAAGTAATAGGTTTAACATCAGAAGAGGTACCAATGTTAGCACTGAATAGGGGATCATGGAGGAATTTTATAAGGGGCTATGCTCCAGACTGAACGCTGAAAGGCATGATCAGTCTTAAATGATGATGATGATCAACATCATCATCTGCAAGATAATTCTGCTCATTTTGATTTAGCTTTGCTGATAGGCAGGTTACCTTAGCGTCAGTTATTTGGTCTTTTTCAGTGTTTTCATCAAGTTTAGTGAAAATATTGTGTTTTCGCCCTTTAGTTAGCAAATTTAGTTCTGCATGGTTAAAAAAATGGTTCAAATGGCTCTGAGCACTATGGGACTTAACATCTATGGTCATCAGTCCCCTAGAACTTAGAACTACTTAAACCTAACTAACCTAAGGACTTCACACACATCCATGCCCGAGGCAGGATTCGAACCTGTTATTGTTTGTTGTGTTCACTAACCTCTCAGAGAAATTAAAATTTTAATCATGTAAGTTGGAGTAGGAGTTGGTGGATTTTTTGGCAGCGAAGTTTGACAGCTTCTTCTTTAGTTTACATGAAAGTTTCAACATTTCTTTATCTACAGATTGTTGAACTAATTATATGAATGTTGCAATTTGGAACATCATAATGCGACTGCTTAACTCTAAGTGCAGCCTGTTGATGTCTATGTTGAGTAAGTCTTTTTGTTTACAATGAGACCTAATTTCGTTTTTGATCCATATTGCTTCAAATTTGCTTTTGGCTGCCTGAGCTGATTTACTCTAGTCATTGATTACAACTTTGACATAATTATAAGTAACGTTTTCTAATATGCACTACTTATTGAATTTAATAGCAAGTGTAGTTTGATTACTTTCAGTTTACACTTTATGTATTGATACACTGTTCCTTATACTGGGCTAGGTAGCGAAATAAACCCTTTATCCATTCTGTCTTGTTAAAGGTTTCAGGAATTACTGCCACCAATCACCATTTTTTCTTCAATTTTTATTTATTCATGACCGCTGGTGATTCATCATCAGATGATACAATTTAGTTGGGAATATTTTGGGGGTCGTGCATCTGTGACAAATATAAAGAAGAAAGAGTGAGCACTGTATGTGGGAAGAATATTAAGATTGCAAAATTAATTTGATGGTGTTACTCACATTATGACACGTTGTTTTAATACAACTGAACCACAACTGAAATAGGGAACTTAGCCAATAAATTAAATAATATACATCCCAAATTACTGTTTACAGTTGAAGACCAAACACAACAGGAAACTTATTTTCTTGTCTTAAACATAACATATCACAACATCAAACACAAATTCAAAATTTACAGGAAACCCACCACAACAGATTTTGTTATAAATTATACATCATGCCACCCAAATCACCATAAACTAGTATTTCTCAGATTGTCATTCAACTGTGTAAAAAAAAAACTCATGCTGAAGCAGCTGTAAAAACCAAAGAAATAATATTTTAAGAACAATAGCCCACAACAATGCTTATGACCCAACTGTAATTGACTAACTAGATGCAGAAATAAAAACTGAGCAAACACCATCAACAAACCTTTCCTCAAAATCAGAAGAAACTAAATGTGTCAGCATGCCTTTCCTTGGTAATGTATCATATCACTGTGCAATACTATTCAAACTACACAAAGTCAAAATCAGTTTCCACACACACAACAAAATACAAAATAAAATAATTCACAACATTAAAACAACCAGCCCACTATATCACAAATCAGGGTAATAGAAATTAACTTGTGGCTGCTGTTCTTGCTACTACATCAGACAAACAACCAGATATTTTGAGATCCAATACAAAGAGCAAACTGACGCACTCTGTTTAAATAATTTAAATAAATCCACTTTTGCAGACCATAAAGCCCAAACTAGTCATTCAATCACAGATATAAAAACGAACCTCCACATTCTATACATTGTAGACAAAGGAATAAAAATAGACCACTTGGAACAACTACAAATTTTCATCCATAACAATAAAACAGCCCACACCATCTTAAATAAGAAAAATTGATTTAGCAGATAACCCATTCTTCCAAAATTTTAAAGAGTCCTTAAATTTGAAAAGCAAATAAATACTGTACTCATCCACTCCCATACACATTCGTCACTTCGCTCATACCACGCCTAAACACCATCCTCTCTACCTCATTTTTGCACACACACACACACACACACACACACAAACATATAATTTCCCACTCTCCCTCTCTCTATGGGTCTCTCTCCCTCTCTCTCTCTCTCTCTCTCTCTCTCTCTCTCTCTCGCTCTCCCTCCTTCCTTACCCCTTCCCATACCCCCCTCCCTCCTCCACCCTTACCCCCTCTCCGCCCCTATGTATACTGTCCTCTCTACTGAGCAATGAGAAACATACCAAACATAACTTTGATATCAGAAATATTGTCCTAAACATTTTTTGTACATCTTGTAAATAGATTAAGAGAAAAAAATTTGCAATGTAAAAGCTTAATAGTAAATTTTTAAAAGAAAGTAATGAAATAAATATATATTTTATTACGAATGCCACACAAAACGAAAAATGAGCAAAGAAAGTCTCTGCCTCCACAAAACTCTTTGGAGTCAACAACAACCTCACTCTTTGGTTTGTTTACATTTTGTAAAGAATGTCGCCATCGGTGGAAAAGTGCCTGTTTCACTTCATAATTAATGACACTGGAAATCATACATTATGTTTTCCAGAGCATTACTTGCAACAAGAATAAAAACAATGAGTAAAACCATCAAATTAATCTTTCAGTCATAGTATTCTTCCCACATACAGTGCTCACTTTTTCGTCTCTATATTTGCCACAGATGCACAAGCCCCACAATACTCCAACTAAATTGTATCGTATGATGATGAATCGCCAGGTGATTCGAAACCGATCATGAATGAATAAAAACTGAGGAAAATCGGCGTTTGGTAGCATTAACTCCTGAAACCTTTAACAAGACAGTCGCAGTGTTCCAAATACAGAATGGAAATAGTTTTACAATATATAACTTTCTCCAGGAACAACGACGTACATGTAATAGTTTTCTGGTCCCATCAGAATGCTTCATGTTGGTGAGTCCCGTGCCTCTCACAGAGGATTACATTTACATCGTAATTGAAATGTAGAATGAAATGCATCTGTCCTCAATTACAAAAAGAGCCACACTTGATATTTGTCGATTACAGCCCTTTCGTTGGAAAATTCCTTGCATTGACCTAACGGTATTTATGGAAATCACAGGAAACGTAAATCTGGATGACCTGACGGAGACTGGAACCACCCTCTTTGCGAATATGGCTCTATAATCTCTCGTCTCACCACTGCACCATCAGACTCGGTGTTATGATAGAGCTTCTAAATGCCAGTAATTTAATGTGTCCCCTTCACGTATCTCAGAATAATCCTGTATACTACATTCGTAAGACACTATTCTCCAGTTATCTCGAGACTCTCCTCAGAAAGGAGTATCCGTGTGCGAGATACGCTGGCAGTTCTCCTTTAGCCAATTGTTTTTAGCTCTTTTTACAGCTGAAGACACATCTGGTAAAACACCTACAAAACTACAAACATCCTGAAAATTATAGCAGATAACCACAAGAGCTGTCAACAAAACATCCCATGTAGTCAGACTGTCGGAGGGTGACGAAGAATTCTTGCTGCTTTCCTGCAATTTTTTTCTGCAACGAACGTTGTTTACGTTAATCGTACATGCTGATGTTGTAAATCAATCAGTGTTTGAGCCTGACGAAAATTTTAAATACCTAGTAACAAGAGCAGGACAAATTTTGTGTCGCACCAACATGAGTGGGTCCTGCCTATGAACGACGTCAGTGACGTATGTCCTTGTATACCGGGTGGTTATCTATAAGTTTCACTACTTGAGATTCTCGCAATGAAATACGTCTCATCGAGGACAATGAAACTTTGTGGAAACATTTGTAATGACATGCAGAACAGGGTAGTAGTTATTCTGCAGCAACAAAGAAATATAAAGGTACCAAACAGGAAAAACGTTAACATTGTATTTGAAAACCGTGCTTATATAACAGTTTACATTAAATAAAAATAAAAATAAAATAAAATTAGTGCTTCATGTGACAACTTCAGATGATATTAATCATGGAAAGTGATACAGAAACTAATTAACGAAACGAATTAGCAGTTGTAACTACAGAAGGTATGAAGTACGTAGGGCGTCTCAATAAAATAAAAAAATGGTAAAGTCGAAAAATAATGAAAGAATATGAATCAACAGACAGTGTGGGAACTGATAGAATACTTAGAGGACTAAATGAAGTTTAGAAAAGGGATATATAAACCTATGTTTTCTCATTTAACATTAGATCTGGACTGTGGGCTAGATGTTTCTTGATTTTCAGGCCATCCCACACACTTTTTTTTTTGCCGTTGCTAAGTGAAGGACGTAGGACTGTGGCTGATAGTTGTGGCCCTCAGTCAGCACATGCACAGCAAATGTAGAGACAGAATTCTGCAGCCTCCAGCTGGGTTCATGTTCCGCCAGCCTAACTGCTCTGTCTCTGCCTGACTTGATAGACTTGATAAACTTATCTCAGTCAGAACTTGTAATTTTGTACACATTTCTGTTGGCTGTTATCTTATCTTTTCTACTTAAAACACGCTGGGCTGTCGCGGTCTTCACGTAGCAGGAAGTCCTGTAGATACCTCTACTCACCAGTGGCCAGCCCAGTTACTGCTCGCACAGAGGTTTGCCTCTCACCTGTGGTCGAGTGGGAGGTCGCCTCAGAGCGTAGCAGGCGGTGAAAGACTTCCCAAGGGCCGCACGTAAGGATTCTCCGGTTAGTCTGACCAACAGATTCCAGGTGCTGTCTGTGGCTGACTCAGTCACCCAGCCAGATGCAGTCGCCTGCCCTGTTTCAGAGGAAACTTCTCAGCCTTCAACATCCGGGCAGTCACAGATGGTGCACTATTGGTAGCTGGAAGCGCCATTGATAGGAGCTTTATGGATTCCCTTAAGGACATGGCTGCGAAGAAGGGGAAGAAAGCCAATGTGCACTTTGCATCCATTGCATAGCGGGTGGAGACATTCTATATGTGGAACAGGTCCTCTCGGATGCCACGAAGAACACAGGATACAGCCGGATGCAGATGGTGGCCCACTTCAGTACCAGTTATGTGTGTCTGCCAGTCTTATTTGCGAAACGATAGCAGAGTTCACCATTTACAGCATAGTCGACAGGAACGATTGCCGACATTTGTTACAGAGCCGAGTGGAGGCTTCGAATCAGAGGCTCAGGTGATACTGAAACCGTGTAGACCATAGATTCCTCGACAGGTTCTATAGGGTGGTTGGGTTTCGGGATCCGCTGAATAGGTCATGAGTTCACTACACGCAGGAGGCAGCTACACGGGTATCAGGGGCCGTGTGACGTGGACTGGTCTGTTTTTTAGATTAGAGGGTCTCGGGTAAAGACGAAAAGGACTTCAGCCTCAAAGAGTGCAGGCCGAACACAGGAAGAACGCAGATACAGGAACCATCGATATAACAGTCGTAATATGTGGTATCTGTGTTGGGAAACCAACAAAGCTCCAAATTCTAATACAAAGCACTGATGCTCGAATCGTTATAGGCACTGAAAGCTGAGTAAAGATGGAGATAAGTTCAGCAGAAATTTTTGCAAAGATCCTAATGGTGTTCCGAAAGGATAGGCTAAACACAGTTGGCGGTGGCATGTTTGTTGCTGTTAGAAGTAGTTTAACTTTTCGCGAAATTGAAGTAGATACTTCCTGTGAGTTGGTATGGGGAGAGGTCATTGTTGGCAACCGGAATAAAATAATAATTGGATCCTTTTTACAGACCTCACAGTTCAGATGATACAATTGCTGAATGGTTCAAAGAAATCTTGAGTTTTATTTCAAATACATACTCGACTCATACAATTATAGATGGTGGTGAATTTAATTTACCTTCAACACGTTGGTGAACATACATGTTCAAATCCGGAGGCACACTTAAAACATCATGCGATATAGTGCTAAATGCGTTCTCTGAAAAATATTTCGCGCTGTTAAATCATGAGAGCCACGCGCATAGTAAACGGCTGTGGAAACACACTTGAACTCTTAGCAACAAACAATCCTGAGTTAATAACAAGCATCAAAACGGTTACAGGTATTGGTAAACACAGGGTTGTCGTAGCGAGATGGACTATTGTAACCCCCAGACCCTCCAAAATCAACTAAAAATTACGGTTTCAGAAAAGCAGATAAAAATTCACTTGACGCCTCCTCTCCTTCCCAATTAACAATGTAAGGGTAGACCAGATGTGGCCTGAAATCAAAGAAACAGCATCGGCAGCAATTGAGATATCTGTGCCAAATGAATTAACAAACAACCAAACTGATCCTCCTTGGCACACAAAACGGGTCAGAACAATGTTGCAGAAATAACAGAAAAAACACCCCAAATTTAAAAAGACGCAAAATATCCATGATTGTCGATCTCTTTCAGAAGCTCGAAATTTAGCGCGGACTTCAATGAGAAATGCTTATAATAGGTTCCACAGTGAAACTTTCTCGAAACCTGGCAGAAAATGCAATGAGATTCTGGTCATGTGTGAAATACGCAAGCGACATGATACAATCAGTGCCCTCTCTGCACGATAGAATTAGAAATACTATCGACGACAGTGCTGCCAAAGTATACTAAACACAGCCTTCTGGAATTCCTCCAGCAAAGAAGACAAAATAAATATTCTACAATTCGAATCAAGAACAGCAGCCAACATGATTAATGTAAAAATAGATAACCTCGTAGTAGTGAAGCATCTTAAATCCCTTAACAAATGCAAGTATTCCGGTCCAGATTGCATACCAGTTAGGTTTCTTTCAAAGTATGTTGCTTCAGTAACTCCATACTTGATAATTATATACAACCGTTCGCTCGAAGAAAGATCCGTACCCAAATACTGGAAAGTTGCTCAGGTCACATCATTATTCAAGAAAGGTAGTATAAGTAACCCACTAAACTAGGCCCATATCATTAACGTCCATATGCAGCAGGTGTTTGGAACATATATTGTATTCGAACATTATGCATTACACCGAAGAAAGCGATCTATTGACAGAGAGTCAACACGGATTTAGAAAACATCATTCTTGTGAAACACAAATAGCTCTTTAAACACACGAGGTGTTGAGTGCTAAGGGGCATTTCAAACTGATTTCTTATTTCTAGATTTCCGGAAAGCTTCTGACACGGTATCACACAACCGAGTTGTACTGAAATAGATTGCTTATGGAATATTATCTCAGTTACGTGACTGGATTCGTGATTTCCTGTCAGAGACGCCACAGTTTGTAGTAACTGACGGACAGTCATCCAGCAAAACCGAAGTGATTTCTGGCGTTCCCCAAGGTAGCCTTATAGGACCTATGCTCTTCATTATCTATATAAACGATTTAGGAGCCCATCTGAGAAGCCGTCTTAGGCTGTTCGCAGATGATGCTGTCGTTTATCGACTGGTAAAGTGATCAGAAGATCAAACCAAATTGAAAACTCATTTAGAAAAGATGTCTGAATGGTGCAAAATCTGGCAATTGACCCTAATTAACGAAAAGTGTGCAGTCAGCTAAATGAATGCTAAAAGGAATCCGCTAAACTTAAATTACACGCTAAATTAGTCAAATCTAAAGGCTGTAAATTCAACTATGTACATAGGAAATACAATTACAAACATCCTAAATTGGAGGGAACACACAGAATATGTTATGAAGAAGGCTAACCAAAGATTGTATTTATTGGCAGGACACCTAGAAAATGTGACAGAGTTACTAAAGATACAGCCTACAGTCTGCTGGTCCGTCCTCTATTAGAATACTGGATTGACGGAGTACAACTAGAAAGTGGAAAGAAGTGCAGAACGCTTTGTATTATCGTGAAATAGGGGAGAGAGTGTCACTGAAATGGTACAGGGTTTGGGATGGACATCATCAAAACCATGGCGTTTTTTGTTACGGTGGAATCTTCTCACAAAATTTCTAACGCCAACTTTCTATTCCGAATGCGAAAAAAATTTATTGATTCAGACGTAGATAGGGCGAAACGATAATCATGATAAAATTAGGAAAATCAGAGCTCGCACGGATTGATACAAGTGTTCGTTTCTTCCGTGCGCTGTACGAGATTGGAATAATAGAGAATTATTGTAAAGGTGGTTCTATGAACCTCTTCCAGGCACTTAAATGTGATTCGCCGTGTATCCATGTAGAAGAATCTGTAGGTATGGTATTGCACCCAATTAACAGTCGCGTCTTTCTCATAGTGTATCGATATCACTACTGGAATAATAGAAAACTGAATTTGAATAATAGAGAATTGTTGTGAATTTGGATCGATGAAGCCTCTGCCAGGCATTTAAATGTGATGCGCAGAGTACTCATGGAGATGTAGATATAGATATGGTATTGCCCACCATTAGAAGTAGCGGCTTTCTCACAGTGTATCGATTTGGCTGTTGTTATGATCTTTGACTAACAAGTCGCCGCTGGAGCTCTGCGCCCTTTGTTGTGGCGCCTCCGTTCGTGGTAGTCGGCTTGCTGGGCAGGATGGGCTGCGGAACGAGATGTAATGCGCTCTCCGTGGGGCCTCTTGGCCCTGGTGTTACATGTGACCAGGCGACCCGTATTTGGGTCGTGTTAACCGTGTAAATTATTGAGTTCCGACGTGGCTTGTGCTGTAATTTATCAGAAGGGTGCCGAGCTGTGAGAGCAACTGTCATTTTCATCTGCCTCCTTGTTGGCTATGGACACCTGTCTCTCCATGGTATTCGAAGCGCAATGTGATTCCAAGATCAGGTAGACATTTTAGACTAATTCACTGGCTCACATTTTTTTATAATTTGTTTTACGTGTTAACCTTATGTATCCGTGGTGATTGTGAACCTTTAGTCAGTGTAAAGTGCTGTGTACCAGAAGAAAGCTTATTTGGAATGTTGTCTGTGTGCCTTAGTGTATGCATTACCTGTGCTTGTTCGTCTCCCATTAATTCCTCTGATTTTTTAAGTAAGTGATAGGTCATGTAATTTTCAACTCGAGGCGCAGTGAAATATTTAGTATTGCCAATTATCACGGATACTTATCTGTTGAAGTCACAATGTGTGTTGGTTATTCTATTTTATTGGTCTGTTTACAATTTGCTTTTCTTCTGGTTTCCTCCAAGCTGCATAAGAAATTGTATAGCGCGTCTAATACATTCATGTGCGTCAGATAAATTTTAGTCTTTTCCAGGACGCATTTGTTCTCTCTGAACATCTATGGACTAACGCGTAAATGCATGAACTTTGAATCTCATGCGAGTGACCTTGTGGTTACTTTATTGGTTCGTTGAAAAGAAAAACTTCTTATAATACTATTTCATTGCTGAAATTATTTTTTAAAAATATTTGTAGCTGGTTTCTTAAATCTTTGGTTAAATCATTAAAACTCGGTTAAGTTGTCTTTCCTTTTTTTAAGAGCTCGTACAATTCTGCTCTAAGAGTTATATATTTGATGCACGGCTGTGTGTTGAAATACTGTCTAATTGAAATTATTTGTGCTTTAGAAAACTGAAGTTAATAATCTTTTGCAAGCCACTGTATGTACATGTTACCCCGGATCTGGCCCCACTTACTCACGCCCAGTTGGCTTCTTTAACCGGCTGTTTATGTCATTTAGAGAGCATACACTCGACAGCTCTCGCCGCTGTCTGTCTTACGCGCTGTTTCCCCCAACCGCAGCAGCACTACTTCATGCTCCTGTTCAAGTTAAGTTTGTACTTGGATTAATTCCGGATTAGTATTCGTTAGCTTGTGGCCTTCACATCAGGAAAATTTTGATGTATGTTTGGATCCCAAAATGTACCTTAGTCTGTTGTAACTTAATTATTCCTGTTGTTCGAAAATGTGTGAAACCTTCAATTGTTATTGTGTTCCTGAAGTTAAAATTATCTTGCCTAGATATTGGTGTTAAATGGTTCTCAATCGTTTTAAGTATGGTCTTAGGCTTTTTTGATCAATCAAGTTTAATTCATGTTATATTATCACCATTTGGTAATTAAGGCCCTTCCGATCTTTTGTTTGGATTTACGTCCTCCTTTAATATGACCTTACCCTTATTTCATTCTGTATCTTATATGGGGCTTGTCTTGCCTTAAACAATATTCTCGTCTTAGCTTAAATTTACATTTTCTGTAAAGTATTTGAATTGGCATGGAATTTTAAATGAGTGTCATTGCTTGGCCTTTCAATTAATTTTAAAATTTAGCTTAAATGGCTGCTGTGTGTTGAAGCTTTGTAAAATAAGTTTGTGTTCTACCAGCGAAGTTTGTAGAATATTCACTCGTCCAGGTCTTCTCAGTTTTCCTTCTGGCTGAATTAAGAGGCCGTAATTATCAGCGTTTCACACCACGGTGCAGACGGTGGAGGGGCAGCAGATGGGGCATGAAGTATGGGCGTAAATTTCAGTTTGTTTTCTATGCAACAGGCGACCAGTCTGGACGAGATTGTAGCTATTGGTTTACGCAATAAATTTTGTTGTATGTAATTATGCTTTGAAATCCTCTTTCGACGTGGAAACACGTACGTGACGGTGTACCATTTAGTGGAAAGCCTCGTGTTTGTTACTTGGCGTTGTGAGCAAGCAGGTATTACTGTGTCTGTAGTTAAAGACTTTCTATAAATTTCGAAACAATGTGTCTGTCTACTTACGTCAATGGCGAGATCCAGGAAGATGATGGACTTTTTGCCGATCTCCAGTGTGGTCTGAATATTTTTATGCTGGCTGTCTGAAGTTACGTTGGTTACAAATATTATTCTTCATGACGACCATCTTTATCAGAGATACCATTTCACAACAGTTTGGAACCCTTTTCAAACGGTGGATCATGGAATGTTCACCTGCCGTGACACAACTCGTGCTCTACTTGTACAATGAACAGTACGTCTAGCATTCCCAGCTATGGCAACATTAACCTCTTTAACAATTTTTGGCGTAATTGGTCGTTGGCCTCTCACAAGGGCAATTCCGATGTTGCTAGTTTATTCCAACTTCCGAATCATGTTATTCATGATCTCCCCGTATTCTTTTAATGAGTCGAAATTCACGATAAGTAGCAGCATTATTATTGGTGTGTCGATAAAACTACTTTACGCGAAGAGCCTGTTCACCTTGTCCAGGCCCATATTAACTGTACTTGTAGTGCAAACTGATGTTTGTTTCAACCCTATATCACCTTTCCAGTACCGGCATCTAACGGCAGGTCAAGACACTAACACTAACAGCAATGCAAATCCTGTAGCATGAAGTCTGAACATTATTCCTCTAAAGCTGGATATCCATAGAGTAAATAGTTTTCCGTCTGCACTGGCTCAAGTATCTAAAGTTTAACTATAACCATTCTGTACTAAATTCGAGCAAGGAGGAGAGAGCTGCGCCAGAAATCGTCTGTCGCTAAAGCTGGTTCAAACGGAAGTAGTGCATTGCTGCACAGAATTGTTAAGACTGCCTAGCATTACTCCGGTGTGATCTGTGTAAACTGTTGTATAAGACGTTTTTATATCTACATGTGATGGTAGAGAGAAGTACTCTTAGTTAGTCTCAGTTTTCATTTAAGGGCTCCGAGAAACTGACGTCTTTTGTAAGTGGCCGGCGGTTCTTAAGTGTCATTTCATTTTTCATTTGTGATAAGGAAGACGAGAAAGCGCTTTTCTGCTGCTTAGTTTCGCTTCACTGAGTGGCTGTAAATGATTACGTGTTACCGAGAACGTAGGTTACAGATTTCAATAGTTGGACTACTCTAGGTTGGTATTACAAAAATAAGTGTTAACACCTTATAATGGTCCTGATTATTAGTTAATTAATTAATTTTTAAGTGACAAGTGCACCCAGTATTCTGTTGTTTTGAAAAGGACTCTTTCCCAAAGAATAATAAAATATCAGATAAATGCACATACATTTATAACAGAAACATTGCTTGACAGCTTTCGGTCGATACTGCTCAAAAGAAATTTTGACAAAATGGGCAAAAATAAGAAATAGCTAGTGAAACATCGAATAAATATACTAAATCGGTTAAAATTTTAGATTGCAAGTTACAAACGATCGCAAGCTCGCTGTATGGGCAACAATTACTGATGGTTATTAAGTTAAAAATGGTTCAAATTGCTCTGAGCACTAAGGGACTTAATATCTGAGGTCATCAGTCCCCAAGACTTAGAACTACTTAAACCTAACTAGCCTAAGGACATCACACAAATTCATGTCCGAGGCAGGATTCGAACCTGCATCCGTAGCAGCAGCACGGTTCCGGACTGAGGTTATTTAGTGTTTACAGTCTGTTCAAAAAATGGTTCAAATGGCTCTGAGCACTATGGGACTTAACATCTGTGGTCATCAGTCCCCTAGAACTTAGAATTACTTAAACCTAACTAACCTAAGGACATCACACACATCCATGTCCGAGGCAGGATTCGAACCTGCGACCGTAGTGGTCACGCGGTTCCAAACTGAAGCGCTTAGAACCGCACGGCCGCACCGGCCGGCTACAGTCTGTCATTACGAACCGATCACTGAATTGTCTCTCAGGACCCGGCAGATAATTTGTACGAACACATGCAAGTAAGAGTTATTTGTTTGAAAAACACTTTGCATAATGAACAATTTTATGTTACGGCCTATAATGCTAACTGTTACCGTATAAAAGGGCTTCCGGCAATTACTCTGAACAGTTCCGTTGCGGCAAGAGAGAAAAGGCTTCCCTCCTTCCGCTAGTGTACTGCGGTGTTGTTTGCTGCTACACCGCGGCCAGCTGTCTCAGCTTCACGACGCCTGTTGACCATGTTTTGCTTCGCAATACGTAACACACTGACCGGTATGCAACTAGCTCTGTTCAAGTTCATTTACACAATGGCGTACTTTTTCACTAAATACGCTTGATACGCTACACGACCTTTGAGAAGAAAGGTTGTTCTAACACGGGGATAGATCGAGATCTTCGCTTTAGAGAGAAAATTAGGATCAACAAGGGACAATGGCTGCCCAACATGGAAATTTTTCTTTTGTTTATTAGTAAGATTGCAGAACGCACTGGCAAAATATTGGGCAAGTATGGAGTTGAAACCACTTTGAAATCCACTAGGAAGATAAAAATTTATGTACGAAGGGCAAAAGGTATAGGACAATCTGTGGCTAAATCGAGTGTATTTAAAACTTCTACTACATGATGGACTACTGTATGTTGATATCACAAAAATAAGTGTTACTACCTTATAACGGACCTGCAACTCTGCTTAATTAATTAATTAATTAATTTTTAAGTGACAGGTGCACTCAGTATTCCCTGTCGCTTGGGAAAGGAATCTTTTCCCAAGAATAATAAAATTTCATATAATTGCAGATAACGTTATAACAGTCATCATAGCGTGACAGCATTCGCTCGATACGGATCAACAGAACTTTTGGCAAAAACTGTAAAAATAAAAATTTGCTAGGTAAATATGGAATAAATGAACTGAATGTGTTAAAATTTTAGATCGCAAATTACTAAAGAACGATTGCCAGCTCGCTGTATGAGTAAAAATTACTGGTGGTTATTATATGTTTACAAACTGTTATTACGAAAAAATCACCGAATTGTAATCAGGCGATAACAGAACCAAAAACACTGACTCGAGCTGAGATATAAAAACACAGTTAATACCATGAATCTAAGTCAATCAGGAACCCTCAGAATAATTTCTACGAACATAAGAACGTAAAAGTTATGTTTGCAGAACACTTCGCATAATGAATAACTTTATTGTTACTATTTATAGAAATGTTCATAAATACTTACTTTTATTCAAGTTATGAATTTTTGAAAAGTTTATAGTATTTCTTATATGCGAAGAGTAAGTAATTGTACACTACAGTGTTACGTAATCTGCAAATGTGAGCAGCTTTTGCAATGGATTATATTCTTTTGAACTAATAGTTTGAAAACATTCACTTAAATTACGCATTTACTCTTTTACGTTCAGTCATTATTCTTTGAGTAGTTGTTCTACCAAGCAACAAAGTTCACTGACGTTACATGACAGTTTGAGATATTTCTCAGTTTTGTAACTAGCACTTCTTCACCTTAGTTAACGAATTAAATAAGCCCATCTTTTTCAGTTTTTTCTATTTGTTCACTGTAATCTGAGTCAGTGATGAGAATACTGTAGTATCCTATTAGGTAAATGATGGAGGTAACGTTCATTTGCACAACAACAGCCGCTGCTCTAAACTCTGTTATTCAGTTAAGAAAAACTACTACACTGGTTAGCCATGTAGAATCCAAAGGTGAAACTGGTCAGATGTTATTTCTAGGAGTTGCTGCTAGTGCGATGTAAGGCATTATGTATCGACAAATTAAGCCAACAGACATTTCTTTATCCTCACTCCATACAACAAATTTGGGCCCAAAGTAGTCCTCTTGAATATTAATTCCTCTTGATGACAAAGTACTCTGCCAGTTTATAACAACGTAATATGTCTGGGCATATATTAAAAATCCTGCAGTTTATTCCTTACATTATGTGCACCTTATCTGTACTTCACAACTTGTCACTAGCAACTCTTCTGCCTACTGTTTCTGCTCGACTCCGAGTTTTCATGCCCAGCAACAGTACTCCTTATGTCAAACGTGTTCTTTGGCTCTACAGAACAGAAAACTTCCCTTGCTAGGCCAGTGTATTTACTACATCACAATTACAATCCTCCTTTTTAATTTCTTCACTGGAAATAATTCTTCTACAATTCATTATATGACAACATTAATAAGATAGTAAAAGATACATGTAAGAGATATTCCATGACAGTTACATGATGGTTACTAGATTAAGTGCGTGAAATATTTGTTAGCCACTGTATTGTGTTTCAACCTGTTTAGTTTAACATAAGAAGAATTGCCGACTGGGATGTATAGATAAATCAATCCCAGTGAAGCATGTATCCAAAGACTGTAACCATGAAATGAAACTCAAATTTATACGTCATATCAAAATCATCACCCTACAATGTGCACATGAATATACAGGGTATTGAGATGTATAAATATAATAATTTTAACTCAGCAGTAGTATAAGTCAAATTAGATTAAACATGGATGTCAGAACTGCAACAACAGAATGTTAATCGATAACGTTCAATCGACAATGTGGGCACTTCTAGATATATCCTCGAAGCCAGCGCCATGGGGTGAACTCTAGTGGCCTCTAAATTACTCATGTATTAGGTGCTGCCTCGGGTTCTGACTGCAGTTCGCTGCTTCACCTATGAGCACGTCTTCCGCAGCCAGATACGAAACGTTACTGGAAAGTTATACATATCGAAAATACCTAGAAAACATGTATTAACTGAAAACAGTGAGTTGAAGACTTGTGCTATTATCCGGCATATTTTTGTAAAACTGCTTGTATTAACTGACGAAATTGCTTCTGGCTTGCCAAATTTGGAAATTTGAACATTCACAAATCTCCTAATAAGAGGAGAGCTTGTATAAAGTTTCATACACGCAGACACAACGTTATATAGAACTACTATATAGTTCGCTCCAGAAGGTGCTGAAGAGTACACACACACAGGTCGACTGCTACAGTCATCAAGGTTTTGTGAAGTGTGATGGTATGTAATTCGCCATCATTTATTTAACGGTTTAGCCTATTGACAGGTTTGTGCAGCACGTTCTGTCTCTCATTTGGAAAGTAGCAGTATGAATAAATTTTATTTTCATATTTGATAACACCAAATTTTCCTCCTATATGTCATGTACACAATATTAGTATTTTCCTGAAAACCAAATGGAGTGCACATTTACCAGTGATCAGATTTAGGATCCCGAAGGTAAAATAACAAATAGTTACGAACCACAAGGTGCTTTTAAGGTTTTAAGAGGTGTTACCTACCAATGTGTTACCTGTCAATTGTTGCTTTCCGTTGTTACATGGTGGTATCTACCAGTTTTGCCATGTTCTTACACATATCAATATTTACTTTCTGTATGTCATATCTTTCGTCATTAAAATTCTAAGGGCTCAAGACTGTTCACTGCAGTCTGGTAAAACTTGTAAAGCTTCCAAACAGTGAGACAATGTGTCTAACAATACATTGTTTTTACCTTTGACATTATTAATTCCAAAGTCATGTGCCTGTAGGGCTAGTGATCATCTGTCTAACCAAATATGCAAAACTTCGCATCTCAATAAGAACCTCAGAATTTTATGATGAGAGTAATTTGAAGTATGACGCCCAGCAGGGTAGTAATAGAATTTCTTAAACACTCAGACTACTGTGAGAGCTTCTAATTCAGTAGGTGAGTAGCTCTTTTGATGTAGGTTTACCATGTATATCTCTCCGTAGGAACATGCATACGGAGGAAACTTCAGCTGCAGGACAAATTTCAAGTGACATGTCTTTGTGATGCAAGATGTCAGAATTTATTAGAGCTTCTTTAATTCTGTCAGATGCTTCTTGGCAATATTTTCACCATCATCCTGTTACTTCTTTTCTTAGAAAATTCAGCATAAATTTACAGTTCAACAGCTGGTCTGGTACAATTCTTTCACACAATTTAGCTAAACCAATGAAAGCCTCAAACGGATTCTTAGTCTGAGAAGTCAGAATTTTTTTCATTGTATTCAGATCATCATTGCCCAGAAGAATCCCGTTAGGTATAACCGAAGTACCCAAGAATTTGATTTTATCTTGCCCCAATTTTAATTTTTGTAAGCTGTAAATAATTACAGTCTCATTAAATATGTGTATTACAATCCCTGGGAGGTCAGTAAGACCTTGCCACTTTTGTGTCCCTATCCACAAAAGAGTTAACCTGTCAAGCAACTCTGGTCACAGTACAGAGTACAAAGCTGCTATGATTAAACTTGAACTAAGCTAAAGTTCGACACCTTAAACTGATAGCTTCTGCTTTCCTAGAAAAACATATTATAATTTCTTGACTTCATGGATATAGAAATTTGTAAATAGTGGCACAGAGATCTATGCAAGTTAGATATGGAATTTCATGGAATCTTTGAATTTGTTCCCCTATCGTTTTTGGTCAAACCTGGACACTTACGAAGTTTTTATTAAGAGCTGCGATATCTGCAACAGGCCTAATATTTCGTTTTAGTTTGGTTACAGCAAGTAGCAGACTACAGAATGGGCTCGTGGATGGTTCAGTTATTTTCCAGTCCTGAATTTTTCAGATATCTTTGGTGCTACCAGATCTGTCAGCCAACAAAAAGAGTAAGAATTGTGATAGCGGGCTACATGTCAGACACCATTAAAGTGCCATTCATAGCTATGGACTATTCTGGGCCACCTTCAAGCATGTCTGAACACACTAAAGAGTAATTGTTAAATCAGACTTCTGATTGTTGTTTAAATATACAGACTCGGGTGCTTTATTCATGAATTGCTTCTTTATTAAGGTTAAGATAGTTAGCTATGGTTACTGTGTACATCTATAGTTCGTCTCACTGCTGATTGTCTTTATGTCTAAACAAAATTTACCGTTGCGTCGCGGGCAGCGAGGTTGTATGAGGAGACCTATCCCCGCCGAAAACAACCACAGCACCTAATGACTACAACAGTGTCGCCGTTTCTCTAAGGCAGAGTCGCTCCAGGAAGGAGGAAATCATGAAGGACGTACCTGAAATGTAATGACCTCAGACATGGAGGAAAATGTGATTAACACGGTGGACGGCAACAGGCGTGTCAGTACCGGGCAATTGGATCGCCAGTACAGGGTAAGTCAGATGACCGTGTGGAACATTCTCCATGACAACTGTTACTACCGTTATTTCTTACAGCGTCTGTAAGGCTTACTTGCGACGGACTTTCCACATTGGCAACTGTTTTGTCACTGGCTTCTTCACTGCGTAACCACGATTCCGGGACTTGTCATCCATCCTATTCACAGATGAGGCCACCCTTACGCGGAGAGGTATCATCAACTTTGAACAGTCACCTGGTATGGTGACAGCGAATCATCAGCATCAGTGCAGCCGGAAAGTGTGGTCTGAGACAATTGGCGACCGTATTTTGGGACCATTCTTTCTTCCACGTCACTTAACAGGCCCGAACTACCGGTGTTTCTTGCGGGTGACATTGCCTACCCTGCTGGAATGCTGGAAGTGCCATTCATGACTCGAAGGATTATGTGGCTGCTACATGATGGTGCTCTAGCCCACTTCGTGATTGACGTCCGGCCTCATCACACTCGTGTGTTTTCTGGCCAATAGATGAGACGAGGGGATCCAGCTGCATGGCCTGCTTGTTCACTTCATCTCAACCCGCGCGATTTCTGATTATGGGGCCGTCTCTAGAGTATCGTGTATGCGGAGTCCGCTCCAGATGCGGAGACAATGGAGCAGCTCATTCATGCGGCCTTTGACACTGTTCGCCTGTAGCCTGGACGATGTAAACATGTGATACAGAACATACTACCTCGCGTACACACATGCGTTCAGGAACATGGAAACCACTTTCAACACATACTGTCACTATGCCTGGTTGGTACAGTGCGTGTTTGACTGCAGTCTCTGTAACAATGTGTAGTTGATAAAAGACCTCTAGCACAGAAACCGTGCATCTCCGGACATAAGTTCATTATATTTATTAGACTTCTCATCGATCAGTCCCTAGTGTTTGTACGCGGTGGAAAATATCACTTTGTATAACCATCAAATTGATTTTCTTGTAATAAAACGACGTTGTTGAGGTTGTTGTGGTCTTCAGTCCTGAGACTGGTTTGATGCAGCTCTCCATGCTACCCTACCCTGTGCAAGCTTCTTCATTTCCCAGTACTTACTGCAACCTACATCCTTCTGTATCTGCTTAGTGTATTCTTCTCTTGGTCCTTCTACGATTTTTACCCTCCGCGGCTGCCCTCCAATTCTAAATTTGTAATCCCTTGATGCCTCAGAACATGTCCTACCAACGGATCCCTCCTTCTTGTCGAGTTGTGCCACAAACTCCTCTTCTCCCCAATTCTATTCAATACCTCCTCATTAGTTATGTTTTCTACCCATCTAATCTTCAGCATTCTTCTGTAGCACCACATTTCGAAAGCTTCTAGTCTCTTCTTGTCCAAACTATTAATCGTCCATGTTTCACATCCATACTTGGCTACACTCCATACTAATACTTTCAGAAACGACTTCCAGACACTTAAATATATACTCGATATGAACAAATTTCTCTTCTTCAGAAACGCTTTCATTGCCATTGCCAGTCTACATTTTATATCCTCTGTACTTCGACCATCATCAGTTATTTTGCTCCTCTAATAGCAAAACACCTTTACTACTTGAAGTGTCTCATTTCCTAATTTGATACCCTCGGCATCACCCGATTTAATTCGAATACATTCCATTATCTTCATTTTGCTTTTGTTGATGTTCATTTCATATCCTCGTTTCAAGACACTGTCCATTCCGTTCAACTGCTCTTCCAAGTCCTTTGCTGTCTCTGACAGAATTACAATGTCATCGGCGAATCTAAAAACATTTTATTTCTTCTCCATGGATTTTAATACCTACTTTCCTTTAGTGCTTGCTCAATATACAGATTGAATAACATCGGGGAGAGGCTACAACCATGTCTCACTCCCTTCCCTACCGCTGCCTCCCTTTCATGCTCCTCGACACTTATAACTGCCATCTGGTTTCTGTACAAATTGTAAATGCCTTTCGCTCCCTGCATTTTACCCCTGTCACCTTCAGAATTTGAAAGAGAGTATTCCAGTCAACATTGTCAAAAGCTTTCACTAAGTCTACAAATGCTAGAAACGTAGGTTTGCCTTTCCTTACTCTATTTTCTAAGAGAAGTCGTAAGGTCAGTATTGCCTCACGTGTTCTAACATTTCTATTGAATCCAAACTGATCTTCCCCGAGGTCGGCTTCTACGGGTTTTTCCATTCGTCTGTAAGGAATTCGCGTTAGTATTTTGCAGCTGTGACTTATTAAACTGGTAGTTCGGTAATTTTCACATCTGTCAACACCTGCTTGCTTTGGGATTGGAATTATTGTACTCTTCTTGAATTGTGAGGGTATTTCGCCTGTCTCAAACGTCTTGCTCACCATATGGGAGAGTTTAGTCAGGACTGGCTCTCCCAAGGCCGTCAGTAGTTCCAATGGAATGTTGTCTACTCACGGGGCCTTGTTTCGATTCAGGTCTTTCAGTGCTATGTCAAACTCTTCACGCAGTATCTGATCCCCATTTAATCTTCATCTACATCCTCTTCCACTTCCACAATATTGTCCTCAAGTACACCGCCCTTGTATAGACCCTCTAAATACTCCTTCCATCTTTCTGCTTTCCCTTCTTTGCTTAGAACAGTGTTATCATCTGAGCTCTTGATATTCCTACAAGTGGCTCTCTTTTCTCCAAATGTCTCTCTAATTTTCCTGTAGGCAGTATCTATCTTACCCCTAGTGAGATAAGCCTCTACATCCTTACATTTGTCCTATAGCCATCCTTGCTTAGCCATTTTGCACTTCCTGTCGATCTCATTCTTGAGGCGTTTGTATTCCTTTTTGCCTGCTTCATTTACTGCGTCTTTATATTTTCTTCTTTCATCAATTAAATTCAATATTTCTTCTGTCATCCAAGGATTTCTACTAGCCCTCGTCTTTTTACCTACTTGATCCTCTGCTGCCTTCGCTACTTCATCCCTCAGAGCTACCCATTCTTCTTCTACGTATTTCTTTCCCCCATACCTGTCAACTGTTCCCTTATGCTCTGCCTGAAACAACCTCTTGTTTAGTCAGTTTATCCAGGTCCCAACTCCTTAAATTCCCAACTTTTTGCAGTTTCTTCAGTGTTAATCTACAGTTCATAACCAATAGATTGTGGTCAGAGTCTACATCTGCCCCTTGAAATGTCTTACAATCTAAAACCTGGTTCCTAAATCTCTGTCTTACCATTATATAATCTATCTGATACCTTTTAGAATCTCCAGGATTCTTACTTGAATACAACTTAGTTTTATGGTTCTTGAACCAAGTGTTAGCTATGATAAGTTATGCTCTGTGCAAAATTCTACCAGACGGCTTCCTCTTTCATTTCTCACCCCCAGTCCATATTCACCCACTATGTTCCCTTCTCTCCCTTTTCCTGCTCTTGAATTCCAGCCACCCATGACTATTAAATTTTGGTCTCCCTTCACTACCTTCGCCCTTCTTTTTGCTAATGAAAAACACACATTGCATAATGTACCACCATACAGCGAGACCTACAGAGGTGGTGGTCGAGATTGCAGTACCCACCAGTACCTCTAATATCCAGTAGCACGTCCTCATGCATAGGTACATGCCGATATTCGTCGTGGCGTACTATCCCCAACTCCACGAGGTCACTGTTGGTCCAGATTGTCCCTCAGATTGGTTGATGGGCCACGTAATTTATAAACTGTCCTTGTCTATCTATTCCAGGCATGGTCGATAGAGTTCACGTCAGGAGAACATGCTGGCCAATCTAGTCGAGCGATGTCGCTATCCTGAAGGATGTCATTCGAAAGATGTGCACGATGGGGGCGCGAATTATCGTTAATTGGGACGGATGCCTCAACACTATATTGCCGATATGGTTGCACTATCAGTCGGAGGATGGCATTCACGTATCGTACAGCCGTTATGGCGCCTTCCATGACCACCAGAGGCGTACGTCGGCAGCACATAGTGCCACCCCAAAACAGCAGCGAACCTCCACCTTGCTGTACTCGCTGGACAGTGTGTCTAACGCGTACAGCATGACCGGGTTGCCTCCAGACACTTCTCCGGCGATTTCCTAGTTGAAGGTATATGCGACACTCATCGATGAAGAGAAGGTGATAATAGTCCTGAGCGGTCCATTCGGCATGTTGATCGGCCCATACGTACCGCGTTGCATGATGTCGTGATTGTAAAGGTGGACCTCGCCAAGGACGTCGGGAGTGAATTTACGCATCATGCAGCCCATTGCGCACAGTTTGAGTCGCAACACGACGTCATTTGGATTCACAAAATGCATAATTCAAAAAGGTGGCGTTGCATTCAGGGTTCCTCCAAGCCATAATCGGTTGTTAGCGGTCATCCAAAGCAGTAGTAACCCTGGGACTGCCTTGAGCGTGGAATGTGATCGACAGATCCTGTCTCTCTGTATCTCCTCCATGTCCAAACAACATCGCTCTGATTCACTCCGAGACGCTTGGACGCTTCCCTTGTTGAGAGCCCTTCCTGGCACAAAGTAACAATGCGGACGCTATCGAACCCCTATATGGGCCGTCTAGGAATGGTTGAACTACAGACAACATGAGCCGTGTACTTACTTCCTGGTGGAATGACTGGAACTGATTGGTTGTCGGACCCTGTCCGTCTAATAGGCGCTGCTCATGCATGGTTGTTTACATCTTTGGGCGGGTTTAGTGTCATCTCTGAGCAGTCAAAGGGACTGTGTATGTGACACAATATCCACAGCCAACGTCTATCTTCAGGAGTTCTGGGAAGAGGGATGGTGCAAAACTTTTTTTGATTTGTATATTTGTTACATATGGCATTTGTAGTTAATTTCCGACTTTTCCGTTGGATTTTCCAAACATTTTCTTTCATACAAACCTTGCCAAGGCAATAACGAAAACATCATCAGCAACAACCACATTGGTCAAGTCGTTCTCATGCAATGATCTTCCATACATGCTACAAATATATTTTATTTATGTAGATAAATGTTACCTTCATAGTTAATGGCAGTAATAAACATTCAGAAATGTTACACGTTGTGCGAATATGTATTAAGTGTGATTTTTATTCCAGTTGAATGAGTTCAGTAAAATAAACTATCGTTATGTAGCCTTTCCTTCCCTTATGAAACCTGATCTGAATGCAGCGTTGTTCTAAGGCTATTTAAATACGGAAATATTTTCGATCTGAGCTATATTGGATGTCGCAGACTACATTTCTTGTATTCAGTGTCAGACTTGCTACATTTTCTTCTTGGCTATCCAGTCAGTTTGTATCAGGCTCATCGGCTTCCCTTGGAAGGTAAAACATTTCATCTCCCTTGACTCCGGATTGCCTGAGGAGGGAGACAGACGGAGGATGAGGCAGCGGGGATTTCTTCAGACAGTGAGTTCTCCAACGTGAATTGATAAAAAGGGCCTTTTCCTTGCGAAGGCAATTTCCCCGCCTTTAGTAACTCAGTTCCTTCAGCCCCACTTCCTCCAATCAACTGCATACTGCTTTTGCATGCCTCCTGAATAAAACATTTATTTTATAGTGCAGTTTTAAATTCATTGCAGACATCACGTTGACTTTTGGAAAGCGTGTGCCGTCCTATGCCCGTTGCGCACGAATCCATTGATAACGGAGTACGACAGTTCCATTCTGTATCTACTCCATTCACTTTGTGCGGTACAGATAATCCCATTCTCTTTTGCGGGACACACAATTTAGGGAGACCTATTGATACATGTAATGTATGGAAAGAAAATCTTACTCCAATAATCTTATTAAATGGAATGAATATTGAAGAAACGTTCTGACATTGTGCCTACGCCGTTAAATGATTTCAGAATCGGTACTGCTGGAAGGCAAATTTAATACAATATTTACTTGTCTCTGTTGTGATTTTATAAAATGTTATGAGTTTCGAGTGTCATAGCATTCAACTTAATACCTAAAATAGACAAAAAGAATATTTAACTTATAAAGTTCTATCTTACGTAAAGAACAATGTGAAAATAAAGGGAAGAGACAAAGAATATACCATAAAATATCGTTATAGAGTGTATCACGTCACATATTGCACATTCAATTACTAGGTGTTCCGTGATGCTAGTATTTATCATACAGAGCGGCATACATTTGCTAGGGAGCACCACTGTGTGCACAATTATGTAATAAAGTTAATCATACTGAAACAAAGTTAAACAATATACAGAAAAATATTGACAACTTAACTTAATGGAAGTAACAAAATTGAACAACTGAAAATTAAAAAAAAACACGGGTGGGTACATTAGCAGATAAAACAATAATTCTAATGTAGAGGATTGTTACTTTCCTTTCTTTCCATTACTGTACTTAATGGAAGTAGATAGAACATTTTATAAATAATATTTTTTCTGTGTCTCTTCGAGCTGAGGATGAATGCTAGCACAGCGGCAATATTATATTAATATTCGTGAATTAGACAAATAAAAGTAATAATAAAAATTAAAATCGATGTTCTAAGGTTGGGACCAAATCAAGCCTAACAAGAAATGTTCAGATAGTACAATATAATACGTTTTCTTGAAGACCGAATCATTCTCTTAGAATGACTTAGAAACATAGCAATCGTAGCTACACTAAACTCATAATTAACAGCTGTTTTCGAAAGTGCATATACAAGTGCTGTTTTATTAACTGTAAGGAAAAAATGGTCCCTGAATTGAGAAATATCGTTACTGCATTACCCATCACAGCAACGTGAGGGAGAGGACTGCACGTGAGACCCTCGTTTCGGGATGCGCACCAGCCGAATTAAATTAGAAGCTTTTAATGGTGTCACACATACTCTGTTCATGCTCTGTGATTTCACAAGCTTTCGTGTATGGTGCACGTCAGCGTGCAGATTGGAAATACCCTCGCATAGCGGTGACTGACACAGGAGGGTGGACGCAGGGGTGGTGGTACGTGTGCTTTTATATAATTTTAAAGTCTTCTTCTCATTTAGGAGATGGAAATAATATTTTTCTATTAACTGCACTATTCTTTATCTCAAGTTTACCCCTTCGTGTGCTTTCTCCGTGGAACTGTAAACATTATAAAAACAGAGTAATATGACAAAGAAAAGCAGAGTAAAATTTTTACATGTTGTTCATACACATTTCTATCCCTCCAGTCCACATAAGCTGCGGTTTTCCTATTGCTCCTTCTGTTTGACAGTATATATTGAAATATATTTTTGGATATTTTCGGATATTTTTTGTTGTCTCACTCTCGTTAAATGTCCTGTCCATAAAAGATGTTTTTATTGTGTTTAATCCATTGTGGTGTCTGTTTTCTGTAATTACCAACAAATCTTCATTAATTATTTGTTCCACAATGGAGATCATTGACGCTCGTCCTAGGCAGTCCATCTCTTCAACTTCTGTCTTCTTGCGGTACCTTAGATCTTAATTTGCTTGCATAGTGATTTCATACTTGGTACGTTTGGTTTTAGATCCGACTTTTGTTGACCAAAAATGGAGCTCAAGTTTTATATAGCCATCCTTTCTGAGACCTATCTGTTTCTCAAGTCCGCTTCACTGGTTCCATCTTTATTAATTATACCTAGAAGGCAGTTGTAACTTCCACAATTACCGACGTTATATTTCCAGATCTACCGATTGTGTCCCCGTGATTAGGTATTTTGTCTTCTTGATGTTCAACCTTAGTCCCCATTTGTCATAGTCTTGTATTAATTTCATCACCACACTGGAGATATCTTGTAAACCGCTAGCAATCACCACCTGGTGATACACGAATAAAACGGTATACACACTGTGATCTAACTGAATTCCATTGTACTGCATTTATTTCTTAAATTCTGCAACGCTATTTGCAAATATATTTTCAGTAATGTTGGGAATGAACAACAGCTTTGTACAAATCCAGTATTGGTGATTGAAATTACATGATAATATCCTGCCGTAACGAAAATTGCCTTTGTTTTAGTGATTGACAGCCCCATTCAAGTGTCTTATCCATGGCGATCAGTCCAATCAAGCTACCCTTCTTCGAACCTTTTCGACGATCTCTGTCGATCCTATATAATGTGGATTCCACATAGCATTACTCTAGAAGAAAACCTAAAAGCGTAGTGTTGCAGTCTCTTTAGTTCCATTTTCTCGGTGTTTTGCTAATAAATCGTAGTCTTTGGTTTGCTTTACCCACGTTATCTGAGTAATCGTTCGAACTAAAGTCATTCTTTTTCTGGTTTCTTTTTTGTGACTGTTTTGTAGCCCACGGTTCACTTCAGTCCGGCAATGTATTCCAAATGTTAAGTTTCAGGAATATCTTGCCAATCTCCATGACTGTTTTACATAACAAAATAGATATTGAGTGGTGATTAAAGTTCTCTTCTGACATACTATTAGTATTTTCTCTATAGTTCCCGCTTCTTAGTTAACGAAATTAACTCATATCTCCTATTAACGGCACTTTCCCTCTTTCAATGGTTACTATCTTCCGTTCTAGCATCCCTTGAAACATTCATATCACCTAGGTTCACCTTTAATCCATTTATATCCTTGCACCCTACAGTACACAAACAGAACTCGTATTTCCACAATTCCCATTTTTTTTATTTTCCCTCTTGAGTTCCTTACATTTTATGCTATTTGTCTGTTTCCACACTTTATCCTAATTGTTTTTCTTAGGATGTTGCGCAAAATGTACGTTGTTGAAATATTTCTCTAATTCAATAGAAATATTGAAACTATCCTGATTTGTATTTAGTCTATGTCATACACTGATATTTGCAGCTGTGTCCAGAGTTTGTAGTTCTGCGAAACGGCTTCCTTCCCAAGCTGATGACGACACTAGTGGTTAAACAGCCGTCCTTTATGCATCATAGTGATCTCAGTAATGTTACCATACACTTAAAAGCAGGAAAGGGTAAGGGATTTTCACCTGCCTCTAGATGATGGGTGTTTGTGCTGCCCTCATCATTTATTCTTCACTCTTGAAAGTGGCGAGATTGGACTGAGCAAAGGTTTGAATTTTGTACGGACGCTTATAACCGCGCAATTGAGCTACCCACAAACCAAACATCATCATCATCATCATCATCATCGTCATCAAAGCAGAAAAGTATTCAGAATCAGTAAATCACTCTATCATTCCCAAATATGTCCTTCAATCATAAACTTAATCGCCACATCCATCATCTCCATCATCATCACCTTTTCTTCATCTTCTTCCTCATCACTTTCTCCTTCTTAGCAGTCATCATCATCTTCTTCTTCATAGCGTTTTTCTTTCATAACTATATTGCTTTTAACGAATAGTTGTTCCAATTTTCGTGGCAGTAGAGAAACGGGTCTGATAGGAAGCTGAAGTGCCTGGTTCTTCAATCACCCATTCAAACACTCCGTTCTATGGCTGTTTTCCGTGGCACTCGTTTTATTCATCACCCATTTAGCAGGGGCTTATATACTGAATCACATTCACTAACTCCACACACCTGAGGATTCTATCCGAAACATAAAGAATATATTATGGGTGTGTATGCGCCAGTAACATAGTATACGAAACCGATGAATTTTTGTGTCTAAAATTGATAAAACAAATACTGTTGATCATTGTATCTCTGCTGGCTTAGACTGTCCAATAATAGACAATGTAAGCCAGCAGAGATCAACCACAAGACAGAACAAACTGATAAGTTGGTAATTATTGTACCATGTGTGACCATCCAAAAATTGTCAGGTATAAATAAATAAAAATCTCTTACATTAGCCACAAAGCTTGTATTACGTTAAAATCTTTGTAAACACTTAAAATATGGAGTTATTTCCTACATCCACCAGCGTTAATAACTTTCATATATAGCTCTAAATATGGTCCTGCCCCACCCACTGTAGAAATAAGGAAGGACAGAAGGAATAGGAATGCACTTCCTTTCGTCGTAGCACATTTCGTTTCCCTCCACAGAAAGACCCACACAGAAATGTTACTCTTGTAGCAACAGCCAATGGAGATCTTGCTTCTGTAGGCTCCCTATAAAGCTCACATGATCAGTATAATATGGCAGCTGAAATCTGTAATTCACAGACAATACGAGATTTATTCATTCTGCAAGAAAGTGACAAAATACAGAGTTATCCTCCACTCTTCTTACACACAAAAAATTCATGGCGCTCTCTTTCTCTCCACATTACACCGTACACAGTTACGTAACTATTGTAATTGCCCCCAGTATACAATAACAGCAAAGAAGAAGAGGCGGCGCAAATACCTCTATGCCACAGTATTTAAAGAGATCATATCTCCTACCATAGATCCGAATTCATGTGCAGACGGTGACATCACGGCAGTTGGTCAAAAGAAGACAGCTACTACAACAGTAGCAATCGCGTCTTGAGCTTCACAAAACACACTGTACTGTGTGCCACATAATCCACTATTGATGCTCTGGGGTTTATTAGTCCCACTGAGACCATATTCAAGATCTCATTTCAATGTCAGTGGCAGCATCAGTGAACATCAGAAGAGGGTTTGTGTCCAGAGTTGACTTGCTGTGCAGACATTATAAAGAGAGATTCGTACATACTCAATATTCGTGTTTATCACAGTGTTATTAGAGAAGGATCTCCTGTCAGCACTCTACTGCATAGATCCTATGACGTGTCTGAGAAGACCTACATCTGTTGCGTATAAGCACTAGCAAATAATCAGCATATGGGAGAGTTTTTTGGATGTACTCTAAAGATACAAGGTGCTTGTAAAAGTGGAAATGATTTCAGAGGAACCTGGTAATTTGTCTGCAGGTTTGAGCAAGTCTGTTCCTGTGACCATGAATGCCACATCGTCTTACCCACATTGCTTAAAATGGGTATACTGTACTATATAAACTAACTTCGATGTACGACGCCACTTAAAAACAAATAATATGTATGCGATCTGGGTACACCATGCCACATCAAACCATATACAGCATGTGTAACTTGGTATATCATGCTGTGCTATCTTGTACTCGTATGTGACACTCGTAGTCATGGGGGCGCACTCTCTCATTCCACAACTATTCTCTCTCGTTCGTTGAACAATGTTTCCATCTACTACATGAGCCTTGGTTCTTTAGAGTACTCATATATGCAAAGCCTTCAAATTGTAGTTGGTCAGTATTCTGTGTTATCAGTATACAAAAACACTCCCACATGGTAATTAGTCGCTTGTGCATGTATACAACAGCTGTAGACCTTCTCCGAGGCGTCGCAGAATTCATGTAATTGAGTGCTGACAGTTGTTCCTTCTGTAATGACTGTAGGATCAATATGAGAATTAAGTATCATGTGAATTTCACTGTATAGTGTCAGCCACATGTATGAATATCTGAAGACAATGGCTGTTCGATGGTAACTAATGCGGCCTCGGATATCAAACGTGGTCACAGCTCCTAAGCACAAAACTGGATCATGTGGTGCAAACAGTACATCGTCTTCTGCGAAGCAGAAGAACCCAGTTCTGATTGTCCTACCAGCCACAGTCTTGATCAACCACCGTCTTATGACTGACCAACGTAACAAAATCAGTGAGTATATGAATTAGAATGTGTGGTAGGAAATATCACATCTTAAATACAATGGCTCACTTCACCAGGTGTGTTGCATGGAGTATGGTGGCTGTGATTCTGATGGATGACTTCCCAGAATAAAGATATGTTTGCTACATTCCTTTTCCTTAGTCCTACTCCCTACAACACTTAACTGCTGGGGATGGTAGTGTGTGTGTCTTCCGTGTCAAGTGTTGTGTGTGTGTGTGTGTGTGTGTGTGTGTGTGTGTGTGTGTGTTCAAAATGGATCAAATGGCTTTGAGCACAATGGACTTAACTGCTGAGGTCATCAGTCCCCTAGAATTTAGAACTACTTAAACGTAACTAACCTAAGAACATCACACACATCCATGCCAGGGGCAGGATTCGAACCTGCGACCGTAGCGGTCGCGCTGTTCCAGACTGTAGCGCCTAGAAGCGCTCGGCCACTCCGGCCGGCCAGCTGTGTGTGTGTGTGTGTGTGTGTGTGTGTGTGTGTGTGTGTGTGCGTGTGTGTGTGTGTGCGTGTGTGTATGTGTGTGTGTGTGTGTGTGTCTGTGTGTTCGTGTGTGTGTGTGTGTGTGTGTGAATTATTTGTGCAGGTGCTTGTTAAACTTTCAATCCAGAGCCTGTATGCATTGTAATAATGTATAGAATCAATCATGGAATGTGACAGGTCATGGAATAAGGGTAATTGCTACCCCCCCCCCTTCGTTACCAGCAAAAAGTGTGAGTGATATAACCCCTGTTTATCATAGCAAGAAGTCTGCAATTGCACCTTCCACATCCCCAGCCAAAATGTGAACCCAATTGCTCTGAAAAATCGTTCGATAAGCAGTGTAATTGAGCTCACAAATAGTCCTATTTTACATATCAAGAACTTTGTAATAGCACTACCCACATCTCCAGCAAAGTGTGAATGTAATTATTCTGAATAAACGCTCATTAAACATTAACTGTCAGTGTGCAGTGTGCATATGAGGATTTTAGTGTGACGTTAATGGGCCGGCAAGGGTGGACGAGCGGTTCTAGGTGCTACAGTCTGGAGCCGCGCGACAACTACGGTCGCAGGTTCGAATCCTGCCTCGGGAATGGATGTGTGTGATGTCCTTAGGTTAGTTAGGTTTAAGTAGTTCGAAGTTCTAGGGGGACTGATGATCTCAGAAGTTAAGTCCCATAGTGCTCAGAGCCATTTGAACCATGTGTGATGCTGATGTCATATACATTCCTGGAAATGGAAAAAAGAACACATTGACACCGGTGTGTCAGACCCACCATACTTGCTCCGGACACTGCGAGAGGGCTGTACAAGCAATGATCACACAAACGGCACAGCGGACACACCAGGAACCGCGGTGTTGGCCGTCGAATGGCGCTAGCTGCGCAGCATTTGTGCACCGCCGCCGTCAGTGTCAGCCAGTTTGCCGTGGCATACGGAGCTCCATCGCAGTCTTTAACACTGGTAGCATGCCGCAACAGCGTGGACGTGAACTGTATGTGCAGTTGACAGACTTTGAGCGAGGGCGTATAGTGGGCATGCGGGAGGCCCGGTGGACGTACCGCCGAATTGCTCAACACGTGGGGCGTGAGGTCTCCACAGTACATCGATGTTGACGCCAGTGGTCGGCGGAAGGTGCACGTGCCCGTCGACCTGGGACCGGACCGCAGCGACGCACGGATGCACGCCAAGACCGTAGGATCCTACGCAGTGCCGTAGGGGACCGCACCGCCACTTCCCAGCTAATTAGGGACACTGTTACTCCTGGGATATCGGCGAGGACCATTCGCAACCGTCTCCATGAAGCTGGGCTACGGTCCCGCACACCGTTAGGCCGTCTTCCGCTCACGCCCCAACATCGTGCAGCCCGCCTCCAGTGGTGTCGCGACAGGCGTGAATGGAGGGACGAATGGAGACGTGTCGTCTTCAGCGATGAGAGCCGCTTCTGCCTTGGTGCCAATGATGGTCGTATGCGTGTTTGGCGCCGTGCAGGTGAGCGCCACAATCAGGACTGCATACGACCGAGGCACACAGGGCCAACACCCGGCATCATGGTGTGGGGAGCGATCTCCTACACTGGCCGTACACCACTGGTGATCGTCGAGGGGACACTGAATAGCGCACGGTACATCCAAACCGTCATCGAACCCATCGTTCTACCATTCCTAGACCGGCAAGGGAACTTGCTGTTCCAACAGGACAATGCACGTCCGCATGTATCCCGTGCCACCCAACGTGCTCTAGAAGGTGTAAGTCAACTACCCTGGCCAGCAAGATCTCCGGATCTGTCCCCCATTGAGCATGTTTGGGACTGGATGAAGCGTCGTCTCACGCGGTCTGCACATCCAGCACGAACGCTGGTCCAACTGAGGCGCCAGGTGGAAATGGCATGGCAAGCCGTTCCACAGGACTACATCCAGCATCTCTATGATCGTCTCCATGGGAGAATAGCAGCCTGCATTGCTGCGAAAGGTGGATATACACTGTACTAGTGCCGACATTGTGCATGCTCTGTTGCCTGTGTCTATGTGCCTGTGGTTCTGTCAGTGTGATCATGTGATGTATCTGACCCCAGGAATGTGTCAATAAAGTTTCCCCTTCCTGGGACAATGAATTCACGGTGTTCTTATTTCAATTTCCAGGAGTGTATTATCAGATAAAGCTTAACTTTTTTTATACGTAATAAGAAGGCACTTTGACGTGTAAAGAGGATACTTACTAAATTTTTTAAATTTTTGAAATGGTTGCAGTGTTTTTAACGTAATTCGTGCCTGCTGACAATTGTTTTGGTGTGCTCATACTAAGCTACCTGGGGCCACAAGTAGCGTCTAGCATCTAGTTGTCCCACCATAGCTGGACGCTGTGGCCTAGAGGTTCTAGGTGCTTCAGTCCAGAACCGTGCTGCTGCGACGGTCGCAGGTTCGAATCCTACCTCAGGTGTGGTTGTGTGTGATGCCCTTAGGTTAGTTAAGTTTGAGTAGTTCTAAGTCTAGGGGACTGATAACCTCCGATGTTAGGTCCCACAGTGCTTAGAGCCATTTGAACCATTTTGTGCCACCATAAATGATACAATCTGCGTAAATGTCTGTTGGACCAGGTGTCAGTTCGACTAGGTTCTCTTGCTACAATTTACAGAACACAAGTGATGCTTAGTATGCCCTACAAGCGTGCAGAGTGCAACGACTTTCTCGACACCATCAAGCATTGGATTCTGCTTGGGGCTGTTTGACAATAACATACATATACCCTGCAAACTCGAAAAAAATATTTTGACATTGCATTGACCAATATGAGGCTTAGAGAGATCAGACATCGAACAAGGTGACATCCCGTCAATTTTAAGACATGCAGTTGGCCTACAAATGTGTCTGGTGCGGTCACAGGTTGAGGATGTGTTGTGTGGAACGTGGGTTATCTTACCGCGACTGTGACAGTCATATGGGATACATTTGATAACAATATGAGGAGGACTGCACCGGAGGGCAAGTAGCTGAAACTGGTAAAACTGGCAACAATGTAGTCTCCACCAGGAGTGGTACAACCTCATTACTGACACCAGGCAGCAGTGGCAGGACAAGAAAATTTAACATGGTTGTACATACATATTTATGTTCCTTGTATAGTGATCCTGTGGAGAAAGAGAGCCGAGCGGAGTGGCTGCGCGGTTTCAGGCGACATGACACGGCTTGCGCGGCCTCTCCCACCGGAGGTTCGAGTCTTCCCTCGGGCATGAGTGTGTGTGTGTGTTGTACTTAGCATAAGTTAGTTTAAGTAGTGTGTAAGTCTAGGGACCGATGACCTCAGCAGTTCGGTGCCTTAGGAATAGACACACATCTGAACATTTTGAGAAAGAGAGGGGATTTTCTTGTTATGTTGGTCCATTGCACACATGATAATATAGTTAAAGAATCACACTAATCTTCTGCGGTCCGCCGCCTGTAGCTGAGTGGTCAGCGCGACAGAATGTCATTCCTAAGGGCCCGGGTTCGATTCCCGGCCGGGTCGGAGATTTTCTCCGCTCAGGCACTGGGTGTTATGTTGTCCTAATCATCACCATTTCATCCCCATCGAAGCGCAAGTTGCCGAAGTGGCGTCAAATCGAAAGACATGCACCCGGCGAACGGTCTACCCGACGGGAGGCCCTAGTCACATGATATTATTATTATCTTCTGTGGATATTTCATTATGGCGTGTTAATGAATCTCCTATTATATAGCTGTTCTGAACATGTCAACTTTTGGTTCCCCAACATTTGAAGATGATTGGAAACATAATATCACAGGTCACTGAACTGTACAGGATAACAGGATGACGACAGATGAACACTTGTTTCGATTTAACTATCGATACGTCGACTCTGGTATGGTCGGTCATTTGCAATGTTTTCAGCACATGTTGCTGTAGCGTCTCTGATGTTCGGTGATGAAATATTTACAAAATAAGAGACACTGATAAAATTATGTTAAAGTGTCAAAATTTATTTGGAAGAATTACAAATATGTTGCTCGGACCTAGATTCAAGTATGCTGTATTCTTAACTTACATGTATTTTCTGGAATTGAAGTTGGAGAAGAAATGTGAGTCACTTGATTCTGTATCTCATTTTTCCACGTTAGGCCACGAATGAATGACCGAAACTTTTTCAAATATTTTCACAAGAAATCCTCCCTACAAATTCTCATAAATTCATCGATAAGCGTTTCTTTTTCTTTTCTTTCTTTTTTCAAATACCCATCGTCTGTTCACATTGTTGTTTCTCAGAGTAAATTAAAATTAAATTGGTTGCTGTCTAGACGTTCGTTTGGAAAACATAGAAGAGTACTGGCCATGTAAATGAGAGTAGATGGTTTATATAAAGAAGTAAATGCTGCTCGATGCCGGGTGGAAGAAGGTTCACATAACTACAAAAGATGTAAACATCATGACCCTCTGGGTTTTAAGTGTGATAGTTCTTCCTCTAGAAAAGCTGGATGTATATACTGTAAAAATGCAAATGATGTCAATTTAGCGGTGCTTCTGCATTCGTCTTCCCCTTTCGCCAACCTAATGAAGGAGTGAGATTATTTTCTCTGTTCCGTCTGATTTATCATAAAGTGCTGGAGTTCCTCCGTACAAAACGAAAAAGTGCTACGCAGCCGCAGCCGGCCGCGCCGGTGCTGAGGAAATTGCTCAGAGGGTATTACGACTCTTCTTTCGCGCTCATCATATTTCCCGACGACGCGTTAAAACACAAATTTCACAGCCACTGAGAGCTAGTGTAATTTCATCCCATTTGAACTCCAACTTTGAACGTGGGTCGGAATGCCGAAAGCAATTTAGGACCTAATTGGCAGGCGCCGCTCACCACAGGTTCGTGTTCCTTCCGCTGCGGGAGAGCTGTCTCCTTTTCATCCCGATGTTTCTGAAACGTTTCAGCGCGGAGAGGTACATACACCTAGTCATCTTAGGAACATCGTGAAATTACATTCGAGCCCAGAGCTGTTGCGTGGATAAAGATTGCTCTACATGATTTCCACTAACAATTTACATTTTTATAGTAATTATCCCTTTCAGGCCTATTTAAATATTTTATGAGTATATTAAGTATAAACCATAACACTATTTTCATATTACCGTTTACTGTAAGAAAAACAAGAACCAAGTACGTGATTTTCTGGTAATATAACTCCTCCATTTTCCTTGGTATCTCCTAGCTGTGTCCGTTCATAAGACAAAAACATTCATAAACTCCTTTCCTGTTGCAGACCTCCGTCTCTAGACCAAACGTACTTGCATTCTGAGCGTGTTTCAATGTCTTCTTATTTTCAAGAGGAAGGTGACGCCCTTCCGTCTGTCACCATTATAACATAATCCAAAAGTTAACGGACATGGTAAATTTTCCCCTCTCAGAATTTTTGAGAAGGTTACGTATTCTAGAATATTGTCCCATCTGAGCCACAAATTGTATTATCAATAAATCAGATTTTTGTTTCCAGAAGACTTGATCAAATGTGGAGTTTATTTACACGTTCACTGGCCAAATTCTGCAAGCATTAAATTACAAAATAGTACTGGTTCGAAACAACTTGTCTGTGTAAACTTTCTCCTAGTTAAACTGATTTTTTTTTCGGAATGGATGTTATAGCCAACCGCTGAACATTGTCATACTAATCTTAAAAAAGGCAGAAAATTGTGGTTAATAAATCAATCAGTGTAATGATGGCAGATTATTGCGACTCGGGAGAAATCACTTGGGGGAATTTTAAAAATTTCCAAGGAAATTAAATGTTCACAAAATTTTCGAGCTTGCTTCCGATCTTAAATTCAGGTTATACGTGCATTTTATGTACAAGAATACACCGCTATTGTGGCAACGGATAAGGCTTTCACAAAACAGATTGACCATTACTTACAGGTTTATCTACTTTCTTACAACACATTCCACGATATTTCAACTGCGCGCCTGCCATCCTCTTGAGACGAGACAACGAAGACTGTCGAAGACTGCCTTCATTCTGCCCTATAAAGTGCCTGGTGAGTATTCCGGGTATGACTCTAAATTTAAGTGGATAGATCGGCCATTCACGGCGGGGGCACCCTAGCTAGCAGGACCACGGAACTTGCTGTCCTCTGCGTTACAGCTCACCGCGGCCGTTGGCGCAGCCTGTCGTCTTCATTAGAACTAATCCTGGAGATGACGTATTTCCAAGCACTGTCCAACTGTTAGCCACTATCGTGGTTCAATTTATTTTCAGCCAGGCGTGTTTTCAAGGATTCTTTGATAATGGGATCCCAAAACGATGTTGCTGTGGTCAGCATCATATTTCTATTACACTCGATTGAATGTCCAGTGGAAATACAGCGTTTGGCAGTAGTAGACTTGTTTGGTTGGAAACAAATCGAGTGCAAAATTGATGTTCAGTGCAGAGGTCCTTCACAGTGCGTGTGGTCTGTCCGAAGTGAGCCATAACACGTTGACAACGTTATGTGTAAATTTCGGCCTTCCGCAATAACAAGTTGTCTTACTCTGATCGCAAAAGATCTATCAGCTTTACATGGAGTCACTTTCACGTGACATTTATGGCTGATTCTTTTTATTTTAAACGAAATGTTGCCCTCAAAAGGAACGAAAGCTAATGATTTTGCCGGTGTGTTCTCCTTCTTATCCACTTCTCGAGTCTTGGTTTTAACTGGCAGTGTCCTATTAATCTGCCGGGAGGGATACCCACTTCTTCTGAACACTGTCTTCAGGTGCGCGAGCGCTTTAGGCAAACTGTCTAGATCTGACACAGTGTGAAGCAGAAATAATCCTCAACAAATTTTCTGTAAAATAAAACAATAGTTCTTGAAGAAAAACGCAGTAAAATTTTTTTTCCCTGGTTACAAATAAGGTGACGTTTCTACTGACTGTTAATTTTATAGTAATTTTCGAGTTACTTTAATTTTCTGCGCTGTCATCGCTAAAGCTTTAAATGCTCAATCAAACAATATATCATTGTGTACAGAACTGGGCATAATTTTCGTATGGTACAGCCCCTGTTTAGCCTGTGTAAAGACTTTTCAATGATTTCCTTAGCGTATAAACTACGTGACGATAATTAACTGTAAAACTAGTATTTTTTTAAATGATATCTAAGTATACCGCTTATAATCCACGCATTTCTACGAAACACAAATCTTTCTATTATTGTCTGCATCACTTTAAACCGTCTCAACACAATCGGTTCGCTTAAGGTCAGGTTTTACGAGAATTTCATGTACAACATTAGACCGCTATATCGTGGCAACGGATAAGGCTTTCACAAAACAACAGATTGAGCATTAATTAAATTTTAATTTACTTTCTTATAAAATTTGAACCAAATTTTGCAAGTTTGAAAAATAGATGTGGCGCGCATAGAAACCTCACAAGAAACTTGTTTTTTTCACGTAAAATCCGGATGAAGCTAGATTTTTAAAAGCGAGTTTTCTATTTTATCGTAAGAAGTTTCTTATTTATTTGATTCACTTTCAACTGAGTCTGAACATTCTGTTCACGAAGAAAAAAATCATAGTTAGCTCGACTTTAAACCAATGTATCTTGATAACGGGTAAAGATAACTAGATAAAAATTAGCCATTTGACTTTAACCATTTATCTACCTACGTGCAAAGATTGAACTGATTCACACGAGATTGAACTACAGAAGTGGAGTGCTTCAGAAACCTCTCAGAAAAAAACTTGGTTTTTGCACGTAAAATCCAAACGCAGCAAGTTTTTTTTTTTTTTTTAAACGGTTAAAATTTATCTTAGGCCGAGGTCCGATACACCGGTGGATCCAATTGCAACCATCACCCTCGCTAGAGTCCGGAGGTATTTATTGGTGCCTGTTTTTGGACATAAGATCCGATCGAGGGTGACTGCTTTTGCACATAAAATCCGAAGGGTTCACAAACAAAAGGTACCATCAGCTGACCATTAATATTTGTCCAATAAAATTCTTTTGCAGAAGGAATCAATCGATTCGTACAGTCTGTCTGCTGCCAGCTCCAGTTCGCCGTTCAAACCTTGCTTATTACACAGTAACATAGCTAAGCCAGATTTTCGAATAACTATACAAATGGCCGCTGGTCCGGACTAAACCAGAAACATTTTCTCTTCTTGTTTTTAAGTGAAATACGAACCGAGTACCAAGAGCACCCAAAACGGCTATTCTCCTCGCGACGTTATCATGCATTCTTGTTACAGTGATTCCGCGTTGTCACGATAATGTAACTTACAGCGAAGGGTCGAACAGAAAATGGTACACCGGAACACTGTAGTCACAGAAACAGTTGACAAGTTATTATATTTGGGATAATGGGAGACAACATCTGTACTTGCAAAAAGAGAGATAAACAGTACAATAAAAGTGACCAGTATTGCGGTTGATAACCTATATAGAGATTTGGGTATCTTGGAACTAGTTGCTGCAGTCAGTATTTATTAAGGAGAAGTTTCATGAATTTCACTGGCCAAGAACATATTTTTTTTTTAATTTTTTTTTTAATTTCATACCTAATCTTTACAGATTTTTATGAGCTGAATCCAAATCTAGCCTTAGTTTTTGTGTATCATCCGTAGTTTTCGAACAATATGATTTTCATTATATACTATAAAAATCCTATGCTATACGGTAAAGGGCGAAATTAATGAAACGCTTTCTTACAACGCAAGCATGGTTTGTATTTACAGTAAGCTACTTAAAACAGTGAAATGTATTAACAGCTGGAATTGGTTTGTATTTCCTTTCTCTCTTTTCTTCTGTGCTTCTTATGTACCATTTTCACGATGAGTTGCTTACTGAACTTCTCGGTGAAGTGACCAACAGTAGCCCCTATCACGTTCTTTTCTTTCAATCTAGAGACAAGCAATTCAGCTTTTTCTTTCGTTAAGCCCAGATCCCTAACCAAATCGTTAAGCTCGGTCTGAGTAAACAATTTAGGCTCTAGACTTTCTTAAATACAATGAAATTCATCATCATCATCTAGTTCACCTAAATCAGATTGTACATCAGAAAATACTTGTGTTGGAAAAAAATTTAAATCAATTACTGGTTCAGGAACCGGCTAATCTACACCATGCTCTACTGGTTGGATGGCGGACGGAAGGTTAGGGTAGCTTATTACCTACTGGTTTTTCGAATTATGACCAGTAATATCAACACTGCAAAAGTAGCAATCATCGGAATGATTTCTTGGCTCCCTCCTTATCATGAGAACAGATAATCTAAAGGCTTTCTTCTCCGTTTTGGACCATTTCCTCAGATATTCAACACACACATAACATACCTTATGCGGCGCCCAAGGTTAAGATAAATCACCAAGTTTAGATGTAAAATATGATAGATAAAACTTTTTCACAAAGTCTGTAATATTTCTTTGGTGTTTTTGAATCACAAATTCACACAAATATAACAAACTGTCAGCAGAGCTTTCAGAACCACGATAAGACATTGTACTGAGGACATGTACAGGAAACGTGAAAGTGAGGTTAGGTTGACAGTAAAAAAACACCTTCTGTTAACACAAAAATAGAATCGACTTTTTTAAGTTAATTTAACTATATGAAAGCTATTAAATTCTTTAAGAAAGCGCTATTTTTAAAAAATTTAACTGTAAAATGTGAAGAAATAGTGGGTGATACAGTTAACTGAGTATCATATTTGAGTATCATATTTGGATTTCCCACCCTAAAAAACATAAGACTAAGGCATTTTCTACAAAGATTTTCCATCGTTGGCCTGTGTTTTTCATACACAAACTATGAAAAATAAAATTATTATTCAGTGACGGAAAAAATGATTCAAATGGTTCAGAGCACTATGGGACTTAACTTCCGAGGTCATCAGTTCCCTGGAACTTAGAACTACTTAAAACCGAACGAACCTAAGGACATCACACACAACAATGTCCGAGGCAGGATTCGAACCTGCTACTGTAGCAGTCGCCCGGTTCCAGAGTGAAGCGCCTATAACCGCTCGGCCATCGCGGCCGGCAGTGACGGAAAGAGAACTGCAAGTTTAATAATAGAATGCAGGTTATGAAGGCCGGTATTTGAGTTTTTGCTGATATTTGATTTATGAGTATAAGGCTGTGGACCTAGGCATAATTACCTGCCTAAGGTTTCACCTTCCAGTGTTGGGGACAGCATCAGATCCTTTGACGACGAATAAAACAATTTAATTCTCGTAAGATCTCAACCAGACGAACTGCTGACAGCAAGGCAGGGCACGTGAGCTGTCCGTGAAGCTGCCCGAGGGCTCTGTGGTCATCTGTATCACCAACGGGCACGATGCGCGTGCATTTGGCGAATGGGGCCGAAGACTGCCGGTAATACACGATCGGCGGCTGACACTCGAGTTCGCAGTAACGTTCCTATTCTTTGCATTGTCGCAGTTATTACAGTAAGACAAAGCAATGAATACCTACTACACAATATAATATGTGCACAGTATTTGACCGATCATTGCAGCAGCTCCCTCTGTTCCTATCAACAGAAGTAACCTTAAACACCAACCCTGTGTTACACAAAAATGCCATCGAATGGAGAAACAGTAGTAGTTTATAACAGTTTGGTTATGAAAGCAAGCAAATGAATTTACGCTTTTGTGCACGTTTTTATGCACCATCTGGTCTTGTAGGGTTTTATATGTAAGTTATTTCGTTTTAAAACAGTCTTGGTATTGTCCTATGTTTGTCCGTAAGTCAAATTTAATTTTTAATTATTTTATCCCCGCGCAACCATCTCGTATTTCATGTTCCACTTACTTCTGAGCGTGAATGTATCGTTCCTCTTTCGTTCAAAAAACTAAAGACAGAGGAACACGTTCAGACGGTGATAATAGCCGACGTAAACGCGATTGAACGTTTGCAGTTCGATATAAGCACAATACAGTGAAAAAGAAAAAAAGAATATAAAAAAGTAATCATTTCACTGTGATATTTCGTAATGAGTATTGCAATGCCTCAAAGTAATAAACTGCTAGTTTTACTGCAATTAAAAGCAGTGCGATACGTTCCATATTATGATGTTCCGTTGAGCAGCGAATGGGGCAGGTTAGGTGGTGGGATGGGAAGGGGCACGGTGGCAATACAGAGATCAAGAAACAATTTCTTTTTCACAAATACAACACAAGGTATAAAGCAATAAGCAAAAAAACTCATGCTTTCTTATTAAACATTTATTATATCAAATATCTTTAACTTCACACATGTAAACTTACAACTGAGTGTTAAGTTGTAATTTCACACTGTTTCTTATCAAAGCTGCAACACCAGAATTTTGGCTGGTCATTGCAGTAGCTCCAACTGTTTAAATCAACTAAAGTTTTTCCGAACAGAAGACATATGTGTCAACTATGTTTCTCAAGCGAGGAAATATATCGGCGGCCATAGCTTTATCGTGCATTGGCACTATGTCAAGGATTTCCTCAGCGTCACATCATCCCACAAATACAGCAATCTGAGCAACATATGCTTTTATCCAAAGGCATAGAGAAAGAACCAAATCTTTAGTGTTCTTTCAAATCAGTTTCCATGTCTTTTGCCGTTTTTTCTATGCGCCATCGAACTATTGTCCGTGAAAGAGAAACAGTTTAAAACACCGGAACAGTCTCTGGGCACAAGATTGATCCAGCAGAAAGGAACAACTCGTTAATAAATCCTCAAACGCTGGCGGGACGCACCGTTTCGGCTATTTTAAGAGCAATGTGGTAGCTCTCACTCAATGCGGCATCATTGTCGATGACATTGTTCTCTACCAGTAGATACTTTACAAGGAAGCGGTATAATCAAGGGCAAAAACCAATGAAATATTACAAATAAAAGTAACATTTTCAAGAAATAATAAATACCTGTATTAATTGGCCGGCCGGTGTGGCCGAGCGGTACTAGGCGCTACAGTCTGGAACAGCGCGACTGCTACGGTCGCAGGTTCGAATCCTGCCTCGGGCATGGATGTAGTCATGTCCTTATGTTAGTTAGGTTTAAGTAGTTCTAAGTTCTAAGGAACTGATGACCTCAGAATTTAAGTCTCATAGTGCTCAGAGCCATTTTGAACCTACATTAATGTACTTCTTCCCCTCCGTTTTAGCTGGAGTACTTTTCCCTGCTTTTTCTTAGTATGTAAAGTGATACGAGTTTCTCATGAAGTATTGGAAAATATCGCTTCACTTTGTACTTCTTAGACACCGAAGAAATAGTGATACGAAACTGACGCAGAGGAATCCTTTTCCCACTGTGGTTTGAAACATAGGGATTGGAGTGATATCTGTGTTGAGGACCTTAACTCCTCCTCAGCCAGTTTTCACTCACTAATTTAACCCTAGGTCAATGGCAGTTAGACACCGACAACACTAACGACGCTAAGTAAACGGGTCTGTCCTTCGGTAACAAACGGGCGCTGTTTGGCTGACGTCGCGCGCGGGCAAGCCGTGTGGGCACTCTCGGGCGTCAGCGCCCGCTATAGCAAATTTACCCACTCCTGGTTTACATGTATCCACGTAACGTTCGATTAGTGACGCCAGCAGACCATCGCCTAAGAACGCAGTCACTCGGACGTGTGTTATGGAGTTCGTAGTGGGGATGATTTGGTACTGTTCGCCCAATTAGTTCTAAGGCCCACAACGTGTCTAATGTCAATCTTTCTTTTCTGTTAAAGTTGTTTGTGTGCTTTTGAACTTAAATGGGTTGTCTCTATCGCCTAGCGTACTGTTGGTTAGATCTTGCTAAAACATCTGTATGAGAGAAACGAAACTGTTAGTTCCCTGGCCCAGTGCACACATAATCTGCTACTACAGATTTCCACCTCTATCCTAGGCGATTTATTGCTATATATTCGTTAAGGAGGGTGCCAATGCTCCATTTTGTACTGACACGGAGAGCGAGCTTTATCATTTCAGAAACGGCTTCAGAAGAAAAGGATACTATAACTAACAGGTAAATAGAGCCGTACACCCTAAAGGGTCTACAGCTTCTAGTAGAAGAGCCAACCAAAGGGAAAGTTTTCCTTCGATTTGTAAAAAGTGTCGCAGATCGCATCTGTAGAGTACTCAGAAAACAACGTATTAATGCAGTGTTTAAACCAATAAGAAACGTGCGCGAATATTTGTCCACTGCTAAGAGCCCACGCCTACCAACTGCCACAGTTGGAGTATATAAAATCCCCTGCACATGCGGACTAACTTCAGTTGGTGACGACTTGCAACCGGGGACGATTTCTTGACTCGAAAACTTAAATTTCGAAGCACCTTGGTTTACCGATAGTTTCACAGCTGTAGGGGTCTTGTCTATTTTGACCAGGAAATTAATTCGTACGTGGTATTTAGACACGCAAGAGAGCTCACGTTACCATCTCTGTTGAACTGCCACCGTATTTTGTTAATACGGAAGCTTCATATATCAGTTATTAAGGAAAATACTTATCCTTTCGTATATTTAAGTATTTTCTAACATTGAATATTTCGCGAAAATATTTGAGGTGTAAGAGGTTTGTACGAATTTTGGAACTGCTAAAAAATGCGTTTCTTAATGTCAATGAAAAAAGATCCTCCAGTCATAACGAACACTGACATGAAACGTCACTGATTCTATGTTACTCCAATATTTCATGTAACATTACTTTCATGTATATGTGTGTGTGTCGTGTGTGTGTGTGTGTGTGTGTGTGTGTGTGTGTGTATGTGGTTTTCTTACGTTGGGCGCCCATGTAGAGAAAAGTTTGACTGTTACCATTTCTCTGAAATGACCATCTAGACTCTAGACTGATCTCTCATGTCAACTCCTCTACTATGATGCGTCAGAGACAATTGCTTGTATTAGCATCGCAGGATTAAAACTCAAACTTTGTTTTTGGAGCACAGGTTACCTTTGATATTTGCCTACAACAAACAAACACGTTTAGGCCAGACGTAAGGCGTGCGTGGGGTGGAGCCACTGGAACACGGCAGTCGTTAGATGGATGCCGCATCGATTGTTTACTGTGGCTGACAGCCGCTGTCATCCGAAATGCTGCCGAGGTAGCGAGCGGATTTACGTGAGATGATATTTGTGCACTGGTTGCGACGGATTGCGATACGTGGCGTAGAGATGTGACATGTTGGCGTATAAAGACTTCCCGTACGTTTACAAAGGATGCATGCACTCACTGGAATGCACAGAAAAGCGCTATATCCTACACACATTTGGTTTTTTAGTAATGTAACAGTTTCCAAATAATGATGACACTTTCGGTTAGACTTTCATCATGAAAAGCATTGGTATCGAGATGGCTAGTAAGTGATCCTTGAGTCTTCAAAAAAAAAAAAAAAAAACCTTGTTGTGTAGAAAGGTGCAATCTAAACTTTCAGATTACACAGAGATTTGTTTTTGGAGTGGGTTGTCGTTGAACAAAAGACATTTTCTTAGTTTTCTTTTTATTCTTCAGTCTTGTTTCACTGAAGTTACGGCATCATCAATGGGTTTTATGTATCTTCCGTAAAACACGAAAAATGCTATTTACTGCTAGTACACATATAAATTTGGGTTTATAGTCAGTATTTAGATACTTGAAAAACAGATGAAGTTAAGTATATGTACCTTCTACAACATACTGCTGATTTCCTTCGTTTTATGTCATTCAATGTAGTTGGCCTGTTTCATAGTTTGTCATCTGCCACCATATAGAACTTAATGTAGAACACTTATTTAATCTGAAAATTTACGGCTGGGTTTGTTAAGGTTATGCCTAACATTAAGCAATACTGTGTGGAATATGGTGTGTTTGTGCCTCTCTCTCTCTCTCTCTGTGTGTGTGTGTGTGTGTGTGTGTGTGTGTGTGTTTTGGTTAATGATAGTGAGTTTTGTTTATTTAATTACTACTTTTTAATTTAATTAAATTTATTTCTTTGTTATTTTTTTCATGTGTGTATGTTTGGAAGGGGTGTGGTGTGTCTATGGGTTGGTATTCCCCGAAAGTTAGTTGAGAGCAGAGAACAGAGTTCCATAGCAGAGAAGTGTCTATTCATTTATTACTTTTTTCCTTCAATTACAGCTTTCTATTTCTGATAGTTTTCTTGTATTATCAATTTTTGTGAGGGGCTGTTGCTGCGTTTGACAAGTTTCAGGTCAGTGCTGATGTTCTTTGGACTGTTTTTCATGTCCGTAAAGTGTTCAGCAAATTATGAATGACAGCTGTTCGTGTGTAATGCTCCTCTGCTTAATGAATCTGCTTGTCTGCCCTATACAAATTGATTTTCAGTCTTGGTATGTCAGTCGGTAAATACCAGATGTGTTGTGTCTGTTTGTGCATGTGTTGGTTGCTCTTAGTTTTCTCTGTGTTGAGTTGTCTGTCCTATAGGCTATTTTTAGTCCTTGTTTTTTGAGTATGTTGCCTACTCTTTGGACTACTTCGTTGTTTGAAAGCGGGAGTGTACCATTTGCCTGTGTGTGTGTGTGTGTGTGTGTGTGTGAGAGTGTTAGGTGTGGTTATGTCTGTGTGTCTATAAGTTGGTAACGGGTGGTTTGTTTTTGTGTGCCGAGTGCTCTCTTCACTTTTGTTTTAATTTTTTGATTCAGTTTCTCTACAATGTTTGTATCATAGCCAGTCTCTGTATTTACTTGTTTGATTGTCTGTAATCCTGCAGTTGCTTTCAGTCAGTGGAGTTTTATTCAGTCCGTGCAGCATACACCGGAAACTGGCTAGTTTGTGCACAGTCGGATGATTCGAATTTTTATGTATGGCTGTGGCCGTGACTCCTGGATGTGGAGAAATGCTTATTGCTATTGTACCTGTGTATTGTGAGATGAAGGAAACTTAACGTTTTGGTATTGCCTGATTCTATGGTGAATTTTATTTTGGTGTGAACTGTGTTAATATAGTTTTGGAATTGTTGGATACGACTGGGTTTCAGCTAACATGTCTGAGGAATAAAAAGAAAAAATATGAAATGTGTTTTGCTCAAGGTGGACTCTCTCCTAAAACAAATAAATCTGTAAGAACTTCAATCTCAAGACGATAAGTTCAAATTACATTGTAACCAATGCCTTATACGACAACCACTCATTAAGAAAGGAAAAGACCCACCACGATGGAATTATCCGAATGATGCGGATATCATTAGAAGATTTTTAAATGTAGAGACGAACAAATTATTACAATTTCAGAAAAATTTGGTAATGTGTTCAAAAGAAAGAGCTGCACGAATTAAGCAAGTCAATAATGAATTGATCCAGCAACGGCACTTATGCAAGCAGATATTCGGCTTGGAAGTGACTGATAGACTTGCTGGAAGTCCTCCAGACGAAAATCACGAAAAATACTGATCCACTGAAGTATTATACCATCATAATCCCGAACTGGTTACAGGGCCCCGCCCATAACTCACCAAACGAGCTGAGAGATCCGGCGACCTTGTTGACGAAGGAAGCGTTTGGCGAATACGAAAACAAGTAGAAGCTCTCGCAGTGTCCGGGAGGTCATTAACTTGCTTACTTGTAAGCCCAGAATGGCTTGTCATGAAGGGCAGCAAAACGGAACGGAACGTCAAGCAATGCCCACGTACCGCTGTGCTGTAAGAGTGGCACCGATGACAACCACAATGGTCCCGCTGTGGAGAGAAATGTACATCAAACAATCATTCTTAGTTGTCGCGCGGTACGGCGGGCGACTGTCGTATTGGTGTCCCTCCATTGTCTGGGACGTCTCCAGACACGTCTTCGGCCTGGAATCTCAGTGACTGGCGTATAATTGTCTTTTAATGAGTCCCGATGACTAGCGAAGACATGTCTGGAGATGCACCAGAGTGCGGTGGGATGCCAGTCTGAATGTAGCTAACCATACGGCCCCTCAACCGGGACAGATGGTGTGACGTGCGATGTCTTTTCATAGCAGTAATCCCTTGGTTGCCACCCGCGGCATCATTACAGCACAGCGCTATGTTGTCGATACTCTACTGGTCATTTTGTTGCTCTTCGAGGGAAGCAGTTATGGGATTACATTTCAACATGATGTAGCCCACCCGGACACTGAGAGTGTTTCTGTAGGTTGTCGCCGTTCTTGGCAAACCCTACATTGGCCGCAAGATTGCCGAATCTCTTACCAGTTAAGAACTTTTCGAGCGTTATGGCAACCAGCTCGGGATTTTGGCAGTCTGACGCTCCAGTTGTACAGAATGTGACACGATATCCCTCAGAAGGACGTCCCAACAACACAATAAATTTATGCCAAGCCTAACAACTGTTTTCATAAGGGCCAGAGGTGGACTAACGTGTTATTTAGGTGCTAAATTTGTGGATCTTTTCTTGAATAAATTATTCTGTTTTTATGCAATTGTAATCATGTGTTTGTGTGTGAATGCACATCACAGACTGAGCGAGGTAGCGCAGTGGCTACCAGACTGGACTCGTATACGGGAGGACGACGTTCCAATCCGGCGTCTGGCCATCCTGATTTAGGTTTTCCGTGATTTCCCTAAAACGCGCCAGGAAAATGCCGGGATGGTTCCTTTGAAAGGGCACGGCCGAGTTCCTTCCCCGTCCCTCCCTAATCCGATGAGACCGATGATTTCGCTGTCTGGTCTCCTCCCCCACAGCAACCCAACCCATGCACATCACAGCCACCGATTTCCGTTCCATTCGGGTAATTCCTTCGTAGTGCGATGTCTTTTTGATTTGTGTAAAAGTGCACTGCTAAAATATCAAAAACAGCAGTGCCTTAACAAACGTTGTTTTCTTAACACTGCAACGTATTCCAGGATTAGATCGAATATTTCATTCACTTCGAAATACAGGGGTGTGTAAAACGCAAGGATGAACCTAACTTACAAATTATGAGTCACTGCCTAGCAACTTAGCTCGATGAACCTTGACGATACATTTATTAGTACAGAAGGTAACAGAAAAGAATACATAGTGAGACGAATTATCATAATCGACAGTGTTCCGGATGCATTACATGTTCGCGCTTCTCGCCGTATGAGGGTACGTCCAGAGTCACTACACACTATGAATCTCCCCTTACGCGAGAAGAGCACGCGACCCCACACCCAGCTAGTCCCGTCCCTTTGCTCTTGCCACCATCGTAAACGCTACCGCCGATGTGCGTTCGTCAACGGAGCACAACGCACCGGACGTCGGGCAAAGAGACCACCGTAGTGCAGCCGCCGTGCCACTGCGGAGCGTGAGGTTGCGTGCCTCGCCGTCCCGTTAAAAGTTGTTGCTATTTCACCCGTTGTTTTGCTTTGGACCCGTCTTGCCAGTTTCAGAATGCAGCGCTTATCGGTTGCTGTTGTTGACCTTGGTCGACCACCAACCCTCCTTCGGGCAGCAGTGACTGTGAATTCCGGGCGTTTCCCGTCCAAGTGGAACAATACAGTCAGCATTTCTGAATTCGTAGCTTACACATATTTTGTTCTTCCAGTGTACCGACGATTCTTTACCGTGCGTTGTGATCCAGATCATGGCTCCGCGTCGTGTTGTAATGAAGAACTAGCTGATTCACATACACTTCAACTTGCTTCCCAACGCAATGTGACGTGCAACTTCCTGTACATGAAATGTGTGTGTTTTGAAATTGTTCAGTATTTCATTGTAAAATAATCAGTGCTTATAAGTTTACTATGTTATCACAGAGTTTTCGCTACAAGTAGTTAAGAGTCGCGTACTGAGATAACATGTTTACATCATTTGAATTCAAAAGGTGACTAACGTCAAAACTAATTTTTCGCTTCAGTGGTGGTTCCTTTACGACAGCTGCTTCCAAAACGCTCTGCATGCGTAAGATATGTAGATATAGTGTTTACTTAAAATAATGTACTTCTAGTTGAGGATAGTGTTCCAAATATCGCTAGGTTTATGTCACATTTTAACGAGCGAAAGATAGTTGGTATTCAACTAAGCTGATAATTATGGTTACAGTCATAGTCGCTAAACCCACACAAAGGACTGTATCCTTATAATTACACGAGGTGTAGTACAAGAAACTACATGCAATGGAAGTAGGAACTATGTTTAAGGATGGACATCTCTGTAACTATTTCGGAGGTGAAAGATTAATTTCTCGCTGTTTCTACAGTTAGCGCTACCTAGTAAACAGTTCGATCTAAATCTTTATTCTGCCACAGAATTGCCAAGCAAGTGAAACATAATGGTATCATATTGCTTAATAGTCAACAGAAGCTATTGTAAATGTCTTTCTAGGCTCGAAGAAGGAAGTATGCTATAGAAGAATCCTTATTTCCACCAATGTATGCTTCGACTACAACACCTAGTTAAACAAACTGCTTCCATACTTCTCTTATTCTTAAGAACATAGCCCTAAAAATAAATTCATTCAGCCTCGTAACGACAAGCCATTTGCTGCACCGTCTGTGGCAGAAGATATTTTATACAATTATTACACACACACTGGTAGTGGTATTGTATACGCATGTGGTGTTATAATAGATGACTGCCTACATTGGTCCTTAGACAGTCAGCTATTTCTTGTTTTGTCCCTATTTTCCTCAGGAAAATTGGACGGCGAAGGCCACACAATCATTTGCCAGTCTTACTCAGATACCGGTTCTTTACATTTAAATAACAAGAGTTCTGTAGAATAGCTTCGTCAATAATTTTTCTGTGTTGGAATCTAAATCCTCTGACAGTTCCCATGCTTGTTACCTAGGATTAAACCGCCTTGTTTAGATGATATCAGAGTTCCTCTTAAATCATTCTTTTACGACTGTCATACTCAAGCAATAAATCACTAGACTGTTATCTTAGTGTTCCGTAAGCTGTATCCACAACAATTGTACACAGTTCTCCAAACTGACTTGTTCAAGATTTTAGGTCTTTCCTACTTATTATTTTATCTGTCGTACTTCCACTTGTTTACCACTGCCATTATAACCGGATGTTAATGGATGCCTTCACTCTGTTACCACACGAATTCACAACCAAAGGCAGCTATCATTCTGTTGCACCAAATAGGAATCGTTCTAAATTTCTTTACAGTTATTCAATTACGAGTGTGTGCTGAAAAGTAATGCCTCTGAATTTTTTATTCTTTTCTCAATATTGGTAGAGATATTACATGTTACGCATACTTCTCAATCGTCTTTCCCCTTCCTTGACGCATGTTACCGCTAGAGGGCCCCGGACTGTAGTGGGTAACATGACTATGTTTGACGTCAACTACGTCGGATTGTTGCGAGACCCTTAGAAATCTGAAAGCCACAATCCGACGCCTTGGGTTCACTGTCGTCGATCATACCCATACTGTCCCCACTTGAGTCCATCCGATTTTCGTCTGTTTCCAAAACATAAAGAACACCTTCGAGGACATTACTTTAATAGTGATGAAGCGGTACAAGCACATGTGTGGTTGTGGCCTCGTTAACAAAGTCAACGTTCTACAGTGACGACATCAGCAAAGGATGGCTCGTTGGGAGAAATGAGTTCGTTGCCTGCGTGGCTACGTTGACAATTTAATATGTAGAAATAAAATGTAAAGATTCGGAATGATAATAACATTTGTTTTATTTAAAAACCTCTAAGAATTTCCATATACGGAAATTTGGAAGCATTATTCTCCTTTTAAACTTTTAGATCTCTTTCCTGTGGACCACAGCATCGGCAGGAAATAATCAGGCAGTGCTGCTGATATTATCTCAGAAATAATTTATGTAAACTGAGAACATTCACGGTTTTGTCGAGCTCCCGTCTGGTGTAAGGTATGTGACTTTGGTTTATGTTGCACATTTGCCTTCCAACGTAACGTACGGATTCCAGTCAGTCAGATGATATATGTGACTGTAGTATATCCAGAAATACGAATTTATGATGGTTTCTTGACCGATCGAAGAAAATCTATCGAATCCCAGAAGTATATGAAGATGTAATTTTTCTTTCCACTCTATTATTTGAGAGACGTCACGTGTGAGAAACATTCATTCTTTTTTTCGCGGGAGTGGTGTTTGATACGGCTTTGTGGTTCCTTGAAAAAACATTTACTTAATCTCCAAACGGGATTTCATTTTTGCTTATAATATGCTCTCCTATAAAAGCACGTAAATTTGGGTTTTCATTCATTTACTACCTCCTATCAGATGTTTCCGGTACTGTACATGCCTACGTCACAAGCAGAAAATGAGAAGATAGAGGAAGTGTACAACGAACTTCACACCGTATGTAAATGGACATTAAAATTGCATAACACAAGCGCCAAAGAAACTCGTATGGGCATGCGTATTCACATACAGAGATATGTAAACATGCAGAATGCGGCGCTGCGGTCGGCAACACATATATGAGACAAAAAATGTCTGGCGCAGCTGTTAGATCGGTTACTGCTACTATAATGGCAGGTTATCAAGATTTAAGTGAGTTTAAACGTGGTATTATAGTCGACGCACGAGCGATGGAACACAGCATCTCCGAGATAGCGATGAAGTGGTGATTTTCCCGTAAACCATTTCACGGCTGTACCGTGAATATCAGGAATCCGGTAAAACACCAAATCTCCGACAATGCTGCGGCGGGAAAGTGATTCTGCGAGAACGGACCAAAGACGACTGAAGAGTGACAGAAGTGCAACCTTTCCGAAATCTGCTGAATATTTCATTGCTGAGCCGTCAATAAGTGTCAGGGTGCGGACCATTCAAAGAAACATCATCTAAATGGGCTATCGGAGCCGAAGGCCAGCTCGTGTACCCTTGATGACTGCACGAAACAAAGCTTTAAATCTCGCCTGGTCAGTTCAACAACGACATTGGATTGCTGATGACTGGAAACATGTTGCCTGTTGGACGAGTCTTGTTTCGAATTGTATCGAGTGGATGGACGTTTGCGGGTATGGAGGCAACCTCATGAATCCATGAACCCTGCATTCAGCTGGGGACTCTTCAAGCTTGGGAGGATCTGTAATAGTGTTGGGCGTATGCAGTTGGAGTATTATGGGGATTCCCGATACTTCAACATACGACTCTGACAGGTGACACGTACATAAGCGTTCTGTCTGCATCCATTCATGGCCATTGTGCATTCCGACAGGCTTGGGCAATTCCAGCAAGACAATGCGACGCCCTACACGTCCAGAATTGTTACGGAATGGCTACAGAAACTGAGTTTCAAAACGTACGCTGCACACCAAACTCCCCAGACATGAACATTATGGAGCATATCTGGGATGCCTTGCAAACGTGTTGTTCAGAAGAGATCTCCACCCCCTCGTACCCTTACGAATTTATGGACAGCCTACTTCAGATTGTAGTCGAGGCCACGACACATCGTGTTGCGGCACGTCTGCGTGCTCGTGGGGGTCCAACACGATATTGGACCAATGTACCAGTTTCTTTGGCTCTCCAGTGTATCATGAAGAACTGGAATGCTGTAGTAGGGAAAGGAATATAAGAGAGAGCTATCGGAGTACGCAGACTCGGTAAGACCAATGAAAGAGGAGAATAACTGAGTTCTGCAATAAACTTCGACGTGTAGTAATGGATAAACTGTTATAAAAATTAAAAGATGGTGTATTACTTTGGAAAAGGGCTTTATATACGCAACAGTTTCTGCTGAATTACATCCGGATCCGAGAGATTTTCGGAAATCAGTTTCTGGGCTGCAAGATGTAGCCAGGAGCAGATACATACCCAGATCATAAATTAGTAAAGGTAGCTGGTAGACAGCTGCTGACTTTTTCACACTGCCTGACCAAATCAGAGACGCTCCCCGAAAGGGAAGAAGAAAGGAAAAGTTCCCAGAAAGGAAAGAAGAAAGGTAATGTAGCTTTACGAACTCAGTGGACACGTTGTGCTTTTCCAGCTATTTCTTTATCGAGTCACATTTGCAGAGAATTCCGCAGCATGAGCCCACTTCTCGGACTGGCTGGGATGCATAAACAGAATCGGTTGGAAAGGACGACCTAAAGTTGTCGTAACCCTTCATGAGGTAAGCTGGACTGCAGTTGTTGTATCTGGTCTTTGACACCCAGGATAGTGCCATCCGAGCTAGTCCAGACAAACATGTTCTATAGCGAGCAGATCTGGGGATCATGATGGCCACGGGAGTACCTCAGCGTCACGCAGACACTTCATAGAGAGAGGTGCATATGTGGAAAAGCACTGTCAACCTGAGAAACAGAGCCACGATATTCTCACGAGATAGGTTAAACATGAGTCCGTGACGTACCGTTGTGCCGTCAGAGGCCCTTCAGTCTAGCAGCCGTGACCTAAAGTCAAACACGAGGACTTCCGACACCGTAATGCAAGCAGCAACAAAGATAGTACAGGACCTATCCGCATACTCCTCGACGATGGTCACCCATGGTAGGGCGAAACCGCTACACATCAGTCAACATTTATAAGCAGTCCATGCTTGCCCGGTCACGACAAGCCTCTTTGCCTCTGTACGACTGCTGTATCTACATGTATATGGATCTGCTTACTGTTTTAAAGTCTTGGTCTCTCTCGACAATTTTTAACTCCCCCTCTTCTTTCCATAACCACAATGGGGACCTCTTGGTGCCTCAGGATGTCCTACAAACCGATTCCAGTTTTAGTCCTGCCATAATTTAAATTTTTCCCCACTGCGAATTAGAACCCGTCATTATCTATCCAATCTTTACATCTACACTCCTGGAAATGGAAAAAAGAACACATTGACACCGGTGTGTCAGACCCACCATACTTGCTCCGGACACTGCGAGAGGGCTGTACAAGCAATGATAACACGCACGGCACAGCGGACACACCAGGAACCGCGGTGTTGGCCGTCGAATGGCGCTAGCTGCGCAGCATTTGTGCACCGCCGCCGTCAGTGTCAGCCAGTTTGCCGTGGCATACGGAGCTCCATCGCAGTCTTTAACACTGGTAGCATGCCGCGACAGCGTGGACGTGAACCGTATGTGCAGTTGACGGACTTTGAGCGAGGGCGTATAGTGGGCATGCGGGAGGCCGGGTGGACGTACCGCCGAATTGCTCAACACGTGGGGCGTGAGGTCTCCACAGTACATCGATGTTGTCGCCAGTGGTCGGCGGAAGGTGCACGTGCCCGTCGACCTGGGACCGGACCGCAGCGACGCACGGATGCACGCCAAGACCGTAGGATCCTATGCAGTACCGTAGGGGACCGCACCGCCACTTCCCAGCAAATTAGGGACACTGTTGCTCCTGGGGTATCGGCGAGGACCATTCGCAACCGTCTCCATGAAGCTGGGCTACGGTCCCGCACACCGTTAGGCCGTCTTCCGCTCACGCCCCAACATCGTGCAGCCCGCCTCCAGTGGTGTCGCGACAGGCGTGAATGGAGGGACGAATGGAGACGTGTCGTCTTCAGCGATGAGAGTCGCTTCTGCCTTGGTGCCAATGATGGTCGTATGCGTGTTTGGCGCCGTGCAGGTGAGCGCCACAATCAGGACTGCATACGACCGAGGCACACAGGGCCAACACCCGGCATCATGGTGTGGGGAGCGATCTCCTACACTGGCCGTACACCACTGGTGATCGTCGAGGGGACACTGAATAGTGCACGGTACATCCAAACCGTCATCGAACCCATCGTTCTACCATTCCTAGACCGGCAAGGGAACTTGCTGTTCCAACAGGACAATGCTCGTCCGCATGTATCCCGTGCCACCCAACGTGCTCTAGAAGGTTTAAGTCAACTACCCTGGCCAGCAAGATCTCCGGATCTGTCCCCCATTGGGCATGTTTGGGACTGGATGAAGCGTCGTCTCATGCGGTCTGCACGTCCAGCACGAACGCTGGTCCAACTGAGGCGCCAGGTGGAAATGGCATGGCAATCCGTTCCACAGGACTACATCCAGCATCTCTACGATCGTCTCCATGGGAGAATAGCAGCCTGCATTGCTGCGAAAGGTGGATATACACTGTACTAGTGCCGACATTGTGCAAGCTCTGTTGCCTGTGTCTATGTGCCTGTGGTTCTGTCAGTGTGATCATGTGATGTATCTGACCCCAGGAATGTGTCAATAAAGTTTCCCCTTCCTGGGACAATGAATTCACGGTGTTCTTATTTCAATTTCCAGGAGTGTAATTTTCAACATTGTTCGGTGGCACAGCATTTCAGTAACACCTTTTCCCTGTCTTATCTGACCCATGTGGCGTTTATGTTTCATTTCCGTTCATGGCTAAACCCCACGCAGCTAACTTCAGAAAAAGTTTCTAACAATTAAATTTATATTTCTCTTTCTCAGAAACAACTTTCTTGCCAATGATTAGGTAACTTATATCCTGTGTACTCTGTCCTACTATAGTTACTTTCCTACCAAAATAACAAAACCCATTTATAGGTTTTAGCCTTTCATTTCCCGACCTTTAATCATCTGATTGGATTCGACTACATTCCATAACCCATTTTACTTTGGTCGAATTCCGTTCAAGACTTAACCCATTCCATTCATTCGGCGATCCACGTCCGTTGCTATCTACGGAAGACTTACAACGCCATCGATGAACTTCATACGTTTTACGTCTTCTACCGGAAGTTTAATTCACTTTCCAAAATTCTGCTAGGTATATTTTATTGCTTGTTCTACACATTCAACAATATCGAGGATATGCTACAAAAACGACTCACTCCTTTCTGGAATACTGGTCCCCTCTCATACTCTTCGACACTTATAACTGCAGTATGATTTATGGACATGTTGCTGATCGTGTCTCTGTATTTTCTCTCTAGTATCTTAAGAACAACAACAAACTTTATAACATTGGTATCCGCAGCTGAAGTAAAGCATTTCTGAAAAATAAATCCCGAACAGCTGTTCTATGATCCTTTAATAGTGCTACATCTAAATAAAGAAGCATAGTAATTGAAGGAACTAAGAAATATAAAAAATTATTAAACTATAATTTTTTAATGACAAGAATATAGGGAGGAGAATATGAATTCATCTACATAAGGACGTAAATGACAGAAGCAAATTTACATACAGAAAGCAACTTAACTTATATTTCAGAGACTTACAGGCACAAGCTGAGCACATTGGACGTTCCACCATTCCCACTCAGGCTGTAATAACTCGTGAAAAGAGTGATGAAAGTAAAAAGTAGGCGGAATGAAGAAGACAGCCATAGTAGGAAGTCAGCTCCAAGCAGAACAATGACATTGTAATACAAGAGAAAGGGGTGCTCAACGATGACAGCGATATTAAAACCAATCGTGATAAAAAGACAGAGAAGAGGCCGTATAAGTGAATAAAAAGTATTTGCAATTCCACACGGCGGCCGTCTTTTCCGAGTAGGCCGCACGTGCTCGTTTAATTTGTACTCACATACACGCTCAGTATCTTGCCGGAATCCGCCCATTATGGTTCTCACGACATGTGTCAGACCCTTCCGGTAAGATTTTAAAATAACAAGTCTCATTTCATATCTTTTATTTCTGCCTTTATGTATTCTAATTTTATTCTACGGTCGTTTCCTGAGCTTTTCACCACAACCTGTCTCTTTCAATTTCATCGAGCTGCCTCTCCTTTTATGGGTTTATAATATTATCGATCTGTTATAGTTGACTTCCTTTATGACTGTCTTCTTCATTCCGCCAGGTTTAACTTCGACTTTCATCACTATTTTCACGAATAATTACAACATGACAGGGAATGTGTGCACGTCTAATAAGCTCAAATTTTGCCTGTAAACCACCTGAAAATAAGTAAGCTGACAAGCTGACTTCAATGTTTTCATTTCCGTCTGTCAGTTACGTCCCTTGCATATGATGCTACGTTCTCCTCCTTACATTCTTGCCATTATACAAAAAAGCAATTGTAATTTTGAATTTCTTCATAATTCTTAATTCCCTATTGTGTCCTTCTTCAGATGTACCCGAAGATGCAGCTCTAACGTTACGCAACCGGTAGTACTATTAAAAGATCATGTAACAGCTGTCTGCAGTTTATTTAACAAGAGCGCGTACCTTAAGATATTAGAGTCAATATTATCAAAAGCTTTGTCAAAATTTATGGGTTCTGGAAACAATGGTTTGTGTATCTTCAACCAGACTGCAGCGCCTAGAACCGCTAGGCCACTGCTGCCGGCTACGCCTGTCTGCCCTCTTCCGTACTACGGCTATGTGGTGTGGGACCCACATCAGATGTGATTGAAGGAGGACGTCGAAAAGTTTCAAAGAAGGGCACTCGTTTTGTATTATCGCGAAGTATGGAGAGAGTGTCACGTATATGATACGCAAATTGAGGCGGTAGTTATTAAAGCAAATGTGTTTTCCATTGCGCAGGAGTTGAAAAGAGCGACGTGATGAGATAGGTCGTCATACTAGAGAAATTTGAATCGCCAGCTTTCACCCCAGAGTGTGAAAATATTTTGTTGGTCGTATCCCACAAGAGAGAAAAATGATCACCGTAAGACAATAAGATAAAGATTTAAATGTTCATTTTTCCCCCACGCAGTTCGAGAGTGGAACGGTAGAGAAATAGTATGAAGGTGGATCTATGAACGGTCTGAGAGCCACTAAATTGTCATTTGTACAATAGTCATGTAGATGTAGATATTGCGTGGATAGTGCACTGTCTTCGTAAGAGAAGAGCTGAATTTATTTTCTGTATATATCATTATAACTCAAAATTAAATTTGCTCTACAAGCCAGCGAGTAGTGTTAGACACTGGCGTCGCGAACAAAATTGTTCAGGTTGAAAAGTTGGTTGATTTTTGGCGAGTCGTCTAAACTTCTGCTCGAGTGGGTAACCATTACTGTAAAACCTTGGCAAATAATACCTGAAGAAGCTTAGTTACGGCGCTGACTCTAGGCTCATGGTACCTATTTGCCGAAAACATATTCTTAACACCTGCGGACTATGTTTTTGCCGAGTATATACGCAAGTTTTGGTAACCAAGGAGAGTCGTACTAAAGGATTATCTATGCAGTCCTCTGAAGTAAAACTGCACTCCTCTGAAGTAAAATCTAGAGTGTAACAGGAGACATTTCATAAAACAATCTTGACATCATCATTAACTGTTACTAAACTACTGCTCTTACTGCTTGATTCGGGCAATTTTATTTAAAATATCTGGAAGCTGTCTCTTCATTTTATTCTTGTTCTTTTTCTTGTTCTTGTTCTTCTTACTTATATTATGTAGGAGGAACGTTACAAAGCGATTTGAAATGGAATGAGAACGTCAGGTTGGTAGTAGGGAAGGGTAGTCCTCAACTTCGTTTCATTGAGAGAAGTTGGCGAACGTGTGGCTCATCCATAAAAGAGACGGCGTCTAGAGCGCTAGTGCAACCCATTCTTGAATACTGTTCGAGTTTTTGTGATCTATACCAATGTGAGGTTAAAGGAAGACATCGAAGTGATTCAGGAGGACTCCTAGATTTGCTTTCATTAGGTTCAATCAGTATTCAAATATCACGTAGATGATTCATTAACTCAGATTGAAATCCCTGGAGGGAAGAAGATAATTTTTTCCGCATGGCACTATTCCACAAATTTAGAGTACCAAAATTTGAGGACGGCAAAAAGATTCTACTACCGCCAACATACATTTCGCGTAAGGACCAAGAAAATAATAAAGGAGGAATTACGGATTGTAAAGAGCGCTTTAGACAGTCATTTTTTCCGTCGCTCTATTTGCCAGTGGAATAGGAGAGGAAATAACTAGTCGCAGTATAAGGTAGCTTCCGCCATGCACTGTACGTTAGTTTGCGGAAAACGTATGTAGATGTAGATAATTTCATTCACATGTAAAACCATATGCTCTAAAATTCATTATTTTGTATCCCAACTGTCAATATTTTATTTAGTTATGACAGTTTAGAAACTTAAATTGAAATTCCATAAGTTACATTTTTGTTGATTTTTGCTAAATTATGTATAAACTAATTGAAACAATGTGTCTGAGAACGGTGTAAACCATCTTGACCTCTCTGTCTCCAATTTAATCTTTGGACTTCTTTTTAGTTGCATTCGACGAGAAGTTGTTTTGTAATGGAGTCAAGTCATATTTTGCGCTGCTGTAGAAAGGAGAAATATTTAGTAGGAATTTGTGGCTAAAGAGAGAGGGTTGTCAAACTTATATCTGAAGAGTTGAAAGTAAAAATGTTTATACTGTAGACTTTTCAGGTTCTTCCGTAGTTACTGATTCATTCAAACTTTCACACTCCTGAAATAAATAAGCAGGATGTTACGTGTGTAGTTACAAATATTGGGATAATTGCTACCTTATTATGTATCCATTTAACCGTTTTAGTTCTTTCCCCATACGCCTTACAGTGTTCACACAAACACAGCAAATATTTTATTATCTAATATTTTCTGCACGCCGTAACTGCGCCAATAAATGGACTACGCCTGCCAATATAGTCTGTCTATTTTGCGTCCACGCGCCCACACTTCAATAACGAACCTGTTGCCAGGGCGATAATAAACTTTAATGGCTTCCTCATGCCACACATATTTGGAGAAACAATCTAACCTAAAAACGTACTACTCGTAATACCTGCTGTTGAGGAATTTTCAGGAAGTAGGGTCCACAGATCAATGTGCCCTTTTCCGGGAAACTATTTCAAGTTAAACAGCGGCTTATGTAGATCCAATGGTGTCATTATCACAGAGATAGAGGCCAGGGTGGCGTTTCCTTGATGTGTGTGCACGCAGCACTTGTCATTCAGTTTAATGACGCTGTTACTGTGTTTAAAATTCAGAAATATTTTGTACTGCAATTTAAAGCAGATTGTTCAGCACAGCTCACTAAAATACGAAGGTCCATGTAAAACATTCCCACTTTGTAAACCGAAACACAGTAATGGAGAATTAGAAAATTTGAGACTATCAACAGTGACGTTGAGCCCACTGACGTCAGAAAAAGAAAAGATGTCAAGGACTTACTTATCGACATGGATGATAAAATTAGTTTGTGTGACACAATATGCTTGAAGATAGCCACTAGCAAACATATATAATTTAGAAAATAGACATTCATGCAGGACAGGAAGAAATAGGAAAGGAAGAAATGAAACGACGGTTCTTCAGTAACTAGAGACTTACGACAGAAACTGTCCGTCGTAACGTACGGACGACAGCACAAAAGAGTGGTATTTTATATGTATAGTTGTATTTTGGTACCAATTTACTTCGTGTTATTTTACCTCACTGAGGACCCATGTTCGTAGGTATTAATAAGAATAATATGACCGGTATGTGTACTGAAGGTTATAATTACATTTATTGAAATTAATGTTTGCTCATTATAGCATACTGTCGCATATTTATGAGAGACATTACTTTTCACAGTAAGAACATAGGTTAAAATGATCTAGTATTATAGAAAGATATAGTTAATAGTACTACACACCCTATTAAAATATACTTGTATATTAGAATGAGGTTTTTATTCAAATATATTAAAACGAATTATTTAAACTGCCCTATCTCACGTAACCGTCTTGTCCTATGAGCCGTTCATTCGGAAAAAGCCTATATTATTAGTTGCAAATGAAGTAAATTCTGATGTAAGTTTGTACAGTAGTGTCCTTAGTCATCAATACAAATATCTGCAGTCTTACCCCTAACAATGTGTATACATTCCTGGCTCAGTTGTGACCTGTGGCCATAGTCATTCTTCTGAACAGAAGACAACGAGACCAACTGCAAGACAATCAGCGACGTAAAAAGTCTTATTCTTCTGAACAATGATAGAAGTCCGTTCAGAGTACAGGTAACTGTACAGAGACTGAAGAAGCGTGTTAAAAGTGTGTCTGTGTGTAGTAGATAATAATGAAACATTTTCTCTGCTAGGCACATAGTGGTACTTGTTCTCAGCATATAGGTAATAACAGCTAAGCGAGGAGATGGTTATAAGTCCTGTAAGAAATGTCACCTAGTCATGAGTGCTCATATGCCTAGCACACATGTGGCTCTTTTAAAAAACTACAAATTTTCCGAAAAATTGTAGCCAGAATCCAGAAGAAAGTGGTCTTCAGCTTGTTAATAAGTCTTACCAGGCAATCAATACGGCTGTGAGTAGGTGCTTCGTTTCAGCAATTCGATAAGCATGTACCACACACTCTACAAGGAAGAAGAAGCAGAGAATAAAGAAGTAACTTACGAGTAAATCGTTTTCTAACGACTTTCAATACGTTGTGGTGTGGAGAAAATTGACAAATATCTTTTTATACGTGCCCATTCGAGCGATAATGGGGTGAAAGACCACTTTGAAAAAGTTGTTTTTAACATTTCTGAAGGCGTACCGTTGGTAGGTTAACAGATATCAGATATTTGAAAAACTCGAAAAAATAGTTCCAGGGTTTTTAATGTACGTTTCAATGGTGCACCCAGATTTCTGGAAAAAGTCTTCTTTTCGAAATACCTTCTGGGAAAGACTCACTATAGAACCGAACATAACAATGCGCACTGAAGAGGATACACATCGGTCGCGCATACAGCGATATAGAGACCAACTAGATTATTTCTTTTGAATACAACTTCATCATATATAACCAGATTCTGTGTTAACAATGCTATGAGTGTTGCTATTAGTCAAATGTTGAAATGAAAAACAAGTAATTGGGATGAGGGTATTTCGGAAATAATGACTTTCGACAATTCCGGATGCAGCGTTGTAACACGCAATAAGAACCATGTAACTTTTATTTGAAGTTTCATTTCTTTTATATGTCACCATTTCAATGTTATTCATTGATAAATTTTGATTTAGATTTTTGAAGGGTGTTTCTAACTCCATTAGCGGCCGTAAGGGCACAACAAGAAAAAATATGTCTCTTATTTTACCCTACAATATATTCAAACCGGAATAAAATGCAAGTGTATCCCTTGTATAGGTGATTTTTGTTGCTAATAAAAAGTATTGGTATCTTTTTATTTGACATAATGTCATTGTTCTGCTATATTTGCCAGAAAGCTAAAACTCAGAAAACTCGTTGTTTGTGTATACTGTCAATAAAAGGTAACTTTTCTAGTTTCTAAATGTGTATGTCGCATGAAATTACTTTCTGCGAACTGTCACGTAATAGGGATGGGTTCTCTATCGTTGTTCATGTTGGACTGCTTCGTTATGCGAAATATATTCGTTGTTTCTTGAGTGTAACACTTCATGCGGATCACTACTATGACAGCATACTGAATGTACTGGGCTTAGATTGTCGTAATAGCTACAAAATCATAATGCATACCGGAGGAACTACGAGCAGTTACTCCATAGAGGGGATATGTTTCACACTAGCGAAGATGAATTGGTGCTCATAGTTCCACAGGTATACATTTCTTAGTTTTTCTCCGTGCTACCACGTCTGGAAGTTGAGTTCCCTACATTCTTAACAACAACAGTACCAGAAAATTTAACCCACTGGTAGAGGTGTTTGAATGATTTTCACTTCTAACTCCTGACTCGTTCTTTTTCTAACGAGGAATCTCTAAATCAGATTGGTACATTTATCCGTCTCCATCATTCCTGAAAGTTTGTATCATCATCATGGAATCATACATACATACATACATTTATAAGTGCGGCTCTTACAGCTTTGACGCTCTGTACCATCTTTGGATGACTTTTCTAGACGTGGATTCCTATGTAAAACTTGATCTACTAAGTCCCCTCTACAGCCTCTACAAGTGTATAAAATGTATGTCTAATTTTATAACTTGTATGGATGCAGTTATTTTTGCCAGGTCAAAAACGTTTGAAATTGCACTAGTATCGCTAAGATGTGCAGCATCCCATTGACCGGACCACCTTTAGAAGTGTCACACGCTCTCATGCTTCATCAGAGAACGGGATAAATTTTGGGTAAAGAGCAGTATACTGGCACACAGTTTTATTGTCAGAAGTACTGTTCTCCTGCAATGGAAACATGCTCACCAAAAAATATTGTACCTCGTAGACTTTAACAGGCAACCACCTCGGTGAACATAATCGAAGTAGCGTGTATTATGGATATCGACTACTACATCATATGTCCATGAGCGAGTAAGGCGTCCATCAGTGGGGATTAATAGAAAGTACAGCGTGGATAGTGGAAGTTAAGCAGATCCTCGCTTCCATTTGGCTGTGCGCAGTCTTGAAGCACGCGGAACACTGTACGCCTCCCGTAGGACTGCAGCAATGCTAATGGGAGTCGTCGGCCCTCGCGCTCGCGCGGTCTAACAGCATTACGGCCAGCCTAATGCACTCTTGCGGCCCACAGACTGCCGACTCGCCGTCGTCCGTGTGGCGCCACTGGACTGCTACAGAGCTGCGCCTCGGCCGCCAGTTTCCGTTGCACTCAAGGCCATCATAATGCGCGGTGGACGCTAGCTGATGGATACAACATTCAGTTTCTCGGACGTACTGAACAAAATTTCATCCCTACCGTGAGCTAGTCCCAGTACACAAAGTAACCTATTCCCAGTTTTGGGGCACAAAACGGTAATTGATCCTAAACTATACTAGTTATTAACATAAAAACCTTTACGAAATAATACGCTGCAAAAGTGATTAAAAAGTAACGAGTAACTCCTCCTAATGTCATACTCATTTATTACACTGTACACCATACAGATTGCAGATACTACAGATTTTTGCTAAATGAGCTTTGCGATAAGATTAGTTAGTGAAGCTGTCTGACCGATAATTCCCAGTTACCAGGAACACTTGGCTTCATATACCAATTTCCTGTTACCTTAACCGTGACCGCCAAAGGACTTCGTTACGTCAAGATGACTTCCTCATAGCCAAGACGATCACATACAGGAAAGTCATTTGGAAATTTGTGGAAAGTACCAGTGGCACCGAACGGCAGAGGTCATTGGTCCCTAAGCTAATCTAACCTTAACTAACGTAAAACACACATACTCACACGCGAGGGAGGACTCGAACCTCCGACGGAAGGAGCCGTGGCAAGGCACCCAACACCTCTCGGCTATCCCCTGCGGCAACATTTACAGGAGAGAACTGGGCAGTTCTACAGACCAAAAGACAGATCTGGCGAAAATTTTATTATCTTCTTGTTGCGGATTATTCATTTCTGGCACAATTCCTCTGCCACCTGACACCATCTTCTTCTGTCTTGCCTTTCTTGAATGTTCATATTCCATTACCTCCATTACCTCCTACACACCACTTTGCCAGTTGTGGGTGACCTGTTTTCTTCCATTATGATGACAGCCATTATATTATCCTATTTGGTATCTTGTCTTAATTTATCCTATTCACATGACGAGACTAGGTCAGCTTTTTTTTATTGATTGTTGTCACAGATAGCATTTGTAAATGTTTTGCAGCAAAACTAATTCGAGAGTTGAATGCAGTCGGTCGTGTTCATATCGTGATGCCATTAATCATCCACCATTGTAGCAGATTTAATTCTACATCGCAAGAACAGTGACAGAAGCTGCTTTCACTTTAAATTTTTATCACCTAGGCTAATATTACATTGAAAAGTTATTTTTCCACAAGACCAATAGTGGAATTCAAATCCTAACGCGACCATAGTTTGTAGATAAATTGGAGAGATTACATAATTAAAAACAGCACATAACTTTAACTAGTTAATTACATGCAGGAGGACACTGAAGTTTCTTATGCGATTAGGGCATGAAGTAACAGGGAAGATTGTAGACAGCATGATCAGTGAATGAGGTTAGTACAGCAACTGATATGAAGTTCAGCCACTAAGCAATCAAAAGGGGACTGCCAGGAAAGACATTCCCATAGTAAAAAGATGGAATAACCAATAAGAGGAGCAAAACTTTTTCTAAATTACTCGCCAAATATTAACCAATTTTAAAAGTTCAAAATACTAACATAACCTACAGAAAAAGAGCTATTCAGAAAAAAATGTAATGAATAAAACTGGATATTTTTCAGTTTTCATTTTCTTTATTGTTCTGAAAGTACTTCAAAACGAAATGTAAACATAAAGTTAATACTTCTACATTTTTTTCTAATTTTTCGTTAATTTATCTAACATTACTCATTGTTGAGCATTGTAGATTTTTCTTACCACATGTAACTACAAATCCATCGGCTGACATGACTAGAAAATTCTAACTAAATAAAGCTAAGTTCACCAATAAAATACAGATTTCCATAACAATATAAACGTTAAACATACATAATTAACATAAGTATAAAGATAAACATTTAAAAATGTTTAAATAATGTTTTTTCATCTCTAATAAATGTTAGCTAATTAATACTCAGAATTTGTTAAAAACGCTAAATGAAATAGAAATAAAGCTGTAGAATTAAAAGAACAATTCAAGCTTAGGAAAAATACAACCATGAACAGATTATGAAATTTACAGAAAAGGAGATCAACCAGTTATCAATGCTATTTGAACAAGTAAAATAGGGAATCGAAGGATTAGATGATGTGTTAAAAGGTATTGAAGAAGACAGAGAAGTTGAAAAACAAATGATTCCATATCTTCATCATATAGAACATTTTGAAGATATACCAGAAATTAAATGTTATGAAATTCCACATCGTGATTATATAGTAAGTGAATCAGGAATACAGGACACATGTGGATGTATGAAGAAGAGACTAAAAGTAAAAACTCAACAGGTAAAATTAAGAAAATATTAATAGAATAATGAATAGCGATGCTAAAAAATAAATGTTAATGAAAAATGTTAAAGTATATTAAACATAGTAAAGATGAAGGTTTTGAATTGCGACCCATTGGTATGTTTCAATATTTTGGTATATTACCATTTGATTTCATTGGAGATAAATTAATTATTGGTGAAAAGACATATGAAGGAACAGATGGATTAATGAATCTTTCACCTGAAAAACAGTTTACTATTGACAATATGGGTAGCAAGTTTGATCATGTTGACTAGTCTTGTATGCAGATATATTATATCAATCAGGAGCATTGATATCTGAGAGTGACCCAAATAAAATGAAATCGAGTTGAGGTAACAAATGTAAATAAGTAAGAAAATGAATTGTCGATTTCTATTTCGCTAACTTAAGATCAGGTATTGCTTCTTCAGATTATTCAGAAATAAATTCACCTGAGAAAATGGGTAAAGAACTATTCAGAAAAAGCAGTCAAATCTGTTTGGCTCAATGATGTTAGAGATTGATTCGATAGATTAACAGTAATTTATGGAGAAGAATTAGCTGGAAATAAAAACTATCACAATGAAAAAGTTTGAATACTACAGCTGTTAACCAACAAATTTAGTGATTTCGTTATTAATAATCCTAAAGGAATTCTATATCTGCTTAGATTTTTGAATAATCTTCCTTACACATTTTGCAAAAGTAAAAACATGGCAAAGGATTAGTAAATACTTTAATTAAGACATTTATACTTGAGATGTATCTTTCAGGCTACTCGTACTGAAGAACTGGGGCCAAATTAGAAGGAAGACTAGCACTGGGGTTCCAGGAATGAATCCCCTAAATGAAGCTTATAAAAAACATGATATCACCTACCATGATCATAAAGTTTTACAATCAAGACCTCATGGTGATAAAGAACATCAAGTAGCTGCAAAAGAAAGAATGCATGCAAGTGATGCTTCATTAGGAACAATAGCTGCAATGGCAGTTATGAGAAACGAAAATTAGGTATTGGTAATGATGTTGCACCAGTTAGAGCAGCCTGAAGATGTGGGTTGATAAAACTTGTTGATGGTTAGAAAACTAATATTTTATCTTCTAATACAATTTATTGTATTTAAATGAATATAATATTTGGTACAATATATAAGATTACAAACAGCACTGACAGTAAATTTATATTGGAAGTACAACTATAATGTTATGTAGAAGAATGGCTATTCATTTAGATAATGCCAGAAAAGGAAATACAAAACCTGTGTCCACTCATATGAGAAATTTAGGAACTGAAAATCTTAAAGCTGAATTTATAAGATCTGTTTTTGTTTTGTCAGTGGAAGAATTTAGAATTGAAGAGCACAATGAAGTAGAAAGGTATCATAAGTCAATTTTGTTCAATGTACTTTCAGCACCTTTCTTACAACTGTGAAGAGATGCGATACATAGCGAAAAGATGCAAATCCAGAAGAGATTGTTATCATAGACATAAGCGAGATCCAAAATAGTATGAAAATGAAAAAAAAATAAAATAAACTGAGAATGAAAATATACCATAGTAAGTAAAAGCTATAGAAAAAGTTTTATGGAGTTATGTAGACTAGAAATACAAAAATTATTAATCATTATAAATTTTCGTCTATATAAATTAATATCCGGTCTCATAAACTGATATATGGCTGGGAGATGGTGTGCTGACCACATGTCACTCCATATCCACATCCAGTGATGCCTCTAGGTTAAGGACGACATGGCGACTGGATGTTACTGTTGGGCCCTGATGGCCTGTTCTGCTGGAGTTGGCTTTATATAAATCAATAACTTTGCAATTGTTTACACTTTTCTAGCAAGTGGCCAAACTAAAACAAAATCAATAAAATTTATACTCAATAATGAACAATTAAATAGTATTGAACCATTTTAACTGCTGTAAAAGTAAGTAAGAAAAAGAAAGAAATTGGTGGAAATTTACTTTTTACATTAACAATTCTTCTTGTGAGAAAGATAATTGAATTACTAACAAAAAAAGAAATAAGTTAAAGGATAAATACAACTTGAAGGTGGGTTTCTACCATTACTATTAACTGATTTACAATAGGTAGCAACTATTGGCTCACTTGTTTTTAGCTCTGTAACAGTTGATGGAGATTAATGTTATATCTTTGCATCAATTCTTTAAAGTCTTTTTATAAAATTAGTAACCATTATCGGTTTGCAAATTTCTTTGTATTCTCTTGTATATTTCTTCAAAAGCATTATCTTTAACTGAAATAGCACAAGGAGCTTTTGAAAAATTTTGAAAAAAAATTTAGCACTTAATAAATATTCTGAGGCAATCCCAAATGCAGTAACAAACAAGAAAAAAGGTGAAGAAGAATTAAATGAGAAAAGATGTAATCTTGCAATGGAAGCTAAAACAGGTTCCAGCCTCAGGCATGGAAAAGGCTTGTTGAGAGTAAAAAAATTTTAAGATATAAACACAACATAAGAATATTTGGTCTAATTTTGACATAGGAGAAATAGTTAAACGATTACAAGTTAAATATTATCATAGCAGTTTTATGATTAATGAATTACCTAAGGAGTCAAAGTTTACAATGCAGGCTAGTTACTGTAGTTCCATCAGATTTTGTTGTTACCCATAGGATTAGTTATCATAAGAATAAGTGACAGCAAATGCGGTGTTCAGACTGAACCATAGGTATAGAGTTTGTTTTTTATTCATTTGGAGGAAATATCCAAGAACACCTAACACTTCATTTAGAAAAATATTATTTATGTTACCAAGTCGAAAGGGTAAAGAATTTTGATGAATTAATATGTGTGAATTCGCGTCTATTTATTTTAAAACTACTGTGCATGAATTTTGAGTTTAATGACATTTTCAATTTAATAAATGGATATTTCTGGAAATGAGTTGCAGAATGAAGTTCAAATGGTTAATGGTAAAAAAAAAATTGGAAGAGATAAAAAAATGAATTACAAGCAAATATTGATTGAAAAATTTAAATAATTTTATAAAGTATTACATTAAAGTTTTAAAGCTACTAAACGATATACTGAATTAAAGGTAGAAGATGTAAAAGATCCAGTAAATGGTTATGATGTTGTTGTTAAACAGTACTTAGAAAAAGAATATGTTACAAAACCTGAATGTACAAGTATTGTAACACAATTCGATACTAAGGTCACTACACATTTTTAATGAAGTGGTTTCCAGATTCATCAAGAAAATTTTGAGAATATACCAAGTCTTGATGAAAAAATTGAAAAGCATGCATACAGATCTGATATTTACTTTGGACTTGTGTAATACACTAGGAAATATACTGAATGATAGACACAAGATTTAGACTTACTTTTATGACTGGAGGAGAAGAAAAAAGACATAATTTCGAATAAGATTTCAAGTTTAACAAAAAATTATTGCTGTTGGTAAGAATTTAATCAGAAATTTGTGATTTGACGATTCTGATATTACAGTAAGTGATTTGATAAATAAGTGTACCTGATAAAGTAGATGAAATAAATAATAGTAATCAACCATGAATAATTCTTATTATTATTAAGCCCAAATCCAAGTTTTCAACTGTAAGATCAAATGATAAAGTAGAAACTGTTCCAGTTGATGAAAAGTTAATTATATTTGGTGAAATAATTTATATCTTATTTGACTTTTATTCTATACAAATGGAAAGTCACATCTACCCTTTGAAGAGTAAAAAAAGTTAGTAAAACTCATAAGCCTCACAGAGTAACAACAAAGAATTGAAGGTTTTTGTATAGTATGTAAAACAAGAAAGAGAAAACTTACTAAGAAAATTTGTGGGTGAAGGAATGAGTGATAGTCTTGCAGGTCAGAGCACACCCTCAATATGAAATTCGCTCACCCCTTCAAATATTTGTGAAAACATTTTTTATGAATTACATAAACCAATGAGAAAAATTTTTAAAAGAAGAATTGCATTTCTCTCAACATAGACAACTTGTTGCAAGGGTATCTAGTGTAAGACATACAGGTAATTAGAAATTTATTTCAAAATAAGTAAAGGATATAAATATTTATTAAGTGTTAATAATACACTCCTGGAAATGGAAAAAAGAACACATTGACACCGGTGTGTCAGACCCACCATACTTGCTCCGGACACTGCGAGAGGGCTGTACAAGCAATGATCACATGCACGGCACAGCGGACACACCAGGAACCGCGGTGTTGGCCGTCGAATGGCGCTAGCTGCGCAGCATTTGTGCACCGCCGCCGTCAGTGTCAGCCAGTTTGCCGTGGCATATGGAGCTCCATCGCAGTCTTTAACACTGGTAGCATGCCGCGACAGTGTGGACGTGAACCGTATGTGCAGTTGACGGACTTTGAGCGAGGGCGTATAGTGGGCATGCGGGAGGCCGGGTGGACGTACCGCCGAATTGCTCAACACGTGGGGCGTGAGGTCTCCACAGTACATCGATGTTGTCGCCAGTGGTCGGTGGAAGGTGCACGTGCCCGTCGACCTGGGACCAGACCGGAGCGACGCACGGATGCACGCCAAGACCGTAGGATCCTACGCAGTGCCGTAGGGGACTGCACCGCCACTTCCCAGCAAATTAGGGACACTGTTGCTCCTGGGGTATCGGCGAGGACCATTCGCAACCGTCTCCATGAAGCTGGGCTACGGTCCCGCACACCGTTAGGCCGTCTTCCGCTCACGCCCCAACATCGTGCAGCCCGCCTCCAGTGGTGTCGCGACAGGCGTGAATGGAGGGACGAATGGAGACGTGTCGTCTTCAGCGATGAGAGTCGCTTCTGCCTTGGTGCCAATGATGGTCGTATGCGTGTTTGGCGCCGTGCAGGTGAGCGCCACAATCAGGACTGCATACGACCGAGGCACACAGGGCCAACACCCGGCATCATGGTGTGGGGAGCGATCACCTACACTGGCCGTACACCACTGGTGATCGTCGAGGGGACACTGAATAGTGCACGGTACATCCAAACCGTCATCGAACCCATCGTTCTACCATTCCTAGACCGGCAAGGGAACTTGCTGTTACAACAGGACAATGCTCGTCCGCATGTATCCCGTGCCACCCAATGTGCTCTAGAAGGTGTAAGTCAACTACCCTGGCCAGCAAGATCTTCGGATCTGTCCCCCATTGAGCATGTTTGGGACTGGATGAAGCGTCGTCTCACGCGGTCTGCACGTCCAGCACGAACGCTGGTCCAACTGAGGCGCCAGGTGGAAATGGCATGGCAAGCCGTTCCACAGGACTACATCCAGCATCTCTACGATGGTCTCCATGGGAGAATAGCAGCCTGCATTGCTGCGAAAGGTGGATATACACTGTACTAGTGCCGACATTGTGCATGCTCTGTTGCCTGTGTCTATGTGCCTGTGGTTCTGTCAGTGTGATCATGTGATGTATCTGACCCCAGGAATGTGTCAATAAAGTTTCCCCTTCCTGGGACAATGAATTCACGGTGTTCTTATTTGAATTTCCAGGAGTGTATTTTTTTCAAAATTTTACAATAGTTGTTTTGGCTATTCCAGTTAAAGATAATGCTTTTGAAGAAATATGCAACAGAATACCAAGAAATTTCCAAACCGATAATGGTTAATAATTTAATAATAAAGACTTTAAAAAATTGATTCAAAAATATAACATTAATCACTATTCAAATGTTACAGAGTTAAAAGTGTCTGTTGGATGAATTAACAGAACACTTAAAAAAAGATGTGAAAAAATTTTCCCTTTAAGAAAATTATAAATGCATTCAACTGAAAAATGGTTCAAATGGCTCTGAGCACTATGGGAATTAACTTCTGAGGTCATTCGTCCCCTAGAACTTAGAACTAGTTAAACCTAACTAACCTAAGGACATCACAAACATCCATGCCCGAGGCAGGATTCGAACCTGCGACCATAGCGGTCTTGCGGTTCCAGACTGCAGCGCCTTTAACCGCACGGCCACTTTGGCTGGCGCATTAAACTAATTTAGAAATTAGTTGATCGACATAATTACACAAAACATTCGAGTATAAAAATGAAACCAACAGAAGTTAATGAAAAGAATTATAAACCATCTGTGTTGGTAGCTAGAAATAAAAATTAATTTAAAAAGGAGATAATATTAGAATCAGTAAACTTAAAGGATTTTTAGAAAAAGGCTATACAGCCAATTGCTCAACATAATTGTTATTAAACAGCATCAGCTACTCCTATCACATATAAATTGAAAGATTTCAATAGTGAACAAAGATAAGGAAATTTTTGTGAGTATGAATTACAAAAAAGAAAAGTATTCTAATACAGTATTGTTAAACAAGTATTGAGAGAGAAAAGATATAATGTATGTGTTAATTGGTTAAGATTTGATAATACACATAATAGTTGGATAAATAAAGAAAAAACTTGTTTATAAATACTAAATAAAATAGCACTTTCGTTTTTTCTATCTGTGTGTTAGTGATGATAATGAAGATATGGTTTCTTATATTGTAAGTTAATTAACTGATGAAAAGATGAATTGAGTATAAAATCTCAATGGAGAAGAAACTTCTATTCTTAATGAATTCCTTAAAAGCCAGTTTACTTTGTAGTGGTTGTTTTTTAAATTTCTTCTCTTTCTCCATATTTTTATGTTTGAGCGAATTTCTTAGCGCTAATATTCTAGAAGCTCTTTTAATCTTTCTTTAACTGCATTATTATAATATGGATATTCTTCAAAGAGGTCAATAAAGCTGATTCCAGTTTTTCTTTATATAAATCAACTAACATAATATCTTTTATTTTTGTAATTTGTTTCCAATCATCAACTCAGTTATAATTTCATGTTGAATAACAATACAGTTAGTTCTTTACATTGAATATTTCAGTAAACTGTTTCTCCATTCGAATTAATTACCTCATGCACTTAGTATCTCCATAAAATAAATTCATATAATATGCTACATCATCAAAATGAATTTCAATCATTTCCTTTTCTGTCTAATCTTTATGTACACATAGAAATTGTTGTGCTACATTTCCATCTATTTTGTAATTAAAATATTCTTCACTTAATATAAATAACAATTTGTCATCATTGGAACAACTACTGCAATAAGTTGGAAAATGACCTACTAAATGTAATTTCCATTGAACTACACTAACTTTAAAAATTTATATATATTACTTGCCATATATGTTATTTGTTGTTTTTCGTTTCCATGACATTATATCCATCTTTTAAATGTAAACATTCCACCTCTTTTCCTTTTAGTTCTTCCTCTTTTATTTGTAACTTAATTTAAAATTCGAGTGCAAGTTGCAGAGAGTCAATGATCTTGCTATATTCTACATAGTCCATAGATGAGAAAAATATTTTGCTGGTTGCAGATAATACTTTTTAACTTCTTTAGCCTCAGAATTTTTCAACGATATAAATGTACATTTAAAATTATGTACAGGGTGATTCAAAAAGAATACCACAACTTTAAAAATGTGTATTTCATGAAAGAAACATAATATAACCTTCTGTTATACATCATTACAAAGAGTATTTAAAAATTTTTTTTCACTCAAAAACAAGTTCAGAGATGTTCAATATGGCCCCCTCCAGACACTCGAGCAATATCAACCCGATACTCCAACTCGTTCCACACTCTCTGTAGCATATCAGGCGTAACAGTTTGGATAGCTGCTGTTATTTCTCGTTTTAAATCATCAATGGTGGCTGGGAGAGGTGGCCGAAACACCATATCCTTACCATACCCACATAAGAAAAAATCGTGGGGGGTAAGATCAGGGATTCTTGGAGGCCAGTGATGAAGTGCTCTGTCACGGGCTGCCTGGCGGCCGATCCATTGCCTCGGGTAGTTGACGTTCAGGTAGTTACGGACAGATAAGTACCAATGTGGTGGCGCTCCATCCTGCTGAAATATGAATTGTTGTGCTTCTTGTTCGAGCTGAGGGAACAGCCAAATGCTTGCTGGATGCGTGCTACATTTTCATCACTCATTCTCGGCCGTCCAGAACTTTTCCCTTTGCACAAACACCCATTCTCTGTAAACTGATTATACCAACGTTTAATACACCACCTATCAGGAGGTTTAACACCATACTTCGTTCGAAATGCACGCTGAACAACTGTCGTCGATTCACTTCTGCCATACTCAATAACACAAAAAGCTTTCTGTTGAGCAGTCGCCATCTTAGCATCAACTGACGCTGACGCCTAGTCAACAGCGCCTCAAGCGAACAAATGTACAACTAAATGAAACTTTATAGCTCCCTTAATTCGCCAACAGATAGTGCTTAGCTCTGCCTTTTGTCGTTGCAGAGTTTTAAATTCCTAAAGTTGAGATATTCTTTTTGAATCTCCCTGTATAATCACAAGTAAACATCCATTTCCAGACAAATTATTTGGAATTGTATTTTTATATTTTCTTGTATATAGGGTTAGAAATATATTATAATTTTGATATTGTATCTGTCCAAAATCTCTATCATTTTCTTTTAACAGTTCTTCTTTTTTTTAAAAAATAATCTGTGGTCGATTTTTCCTACCACAGACTTAGTTTTAGAAAACCCATACAAATTCAACATACATGAATCTAAACTAGAGACAACTGCACAACTGTACATGGAATAGCTACCATTTCTTAAAAAAATAATTTTATTAGATATTTTTTATTTTCAGTAAAAATTGTGGTTTTCCTCATTCTTATTTCAGTGAATGTAATTTCGATTATTGACATCTTTATGTAAATTCCATAGTGAATTAAATTTAAAATTTGAAATTCCATAATGAATGAGTATAAAAATTTTCAAATGTATAATTTTATTCCTCTCTAAATGAATAAAATCTCATTTGTTTAAATTTTTGAAAGGTGTTGCTCTACACTGCTGGTTTTAAATCCTTTAATAATCTGGAGACTTTGATGGCACTTGCTAAAATCCATATAGAGAATTTAAACACAATTTGCCATATCTAGATTTATTACATCATTCATCAATTCTTCTACAGTGTAAACATTTTAAATATTAAGATATTGTGCCAACAAATAATTTTAGAATATCTTTCACATTTTCATATTAATTTACTGATTGGAACACAATTTGGATGTCTATCTTCAATTCTAGATAACTGTTTTGTAAACCCTTTCTCTCACTGCTGATAACATAATAACTGTATTCATAATCAATGTCAAGCAATTTGAAAATAACAAACATTCATCTTAAAGTTTCATTAACTATTTGAGGTACAACATGAGGTAATAAACTATTCATTTCTTCGTTTCTTTCAAGTAAGATTTCTAAAGTTCTATCAACTACTCATTTTATATTTTGAATCAGAACTCCTCGATTTCTATTTAAATTTTCTAAGTGAGTTATTTGTCTTTTGAACATCTCTTTTATTTACTTCTTAATAATATTTAACTGCAGTAAAACAAAAAATTTTGAACGTTGTGAAAGACAGTCTCAAAATAAAATATTGATTGAAAAGTGTTATTCAGCTACTTTGTGAGTACCAAATGAGGACCAGTAGAAATATTATGAGATTTTAATACCAGAGACAGATCTGTAGGGACGCAAATGAAAGAGACATAATTTATAAAATTTTAATTGTAAACTAAATATTTAATCAAGGATGGGTGATTTTGAAGCACATGGATAAGGATGGACATTAAATAGAATTATCGGTCTTCAACTAGGAATTAACAGATATGTTCCATTGAGAGGAACAGCTCACAACGAATTACCTAATAAAATGAAAAATTATAAAGCATTTACTAATGTAAAAGTAAAGATCAAGATTTTTATCTTCAAGGTACAATTTTGATATTCTTGTGGTGATTGATCATATTCCAATAATTGAAGATAAAATAAATGTTAGTTTGACATTTATTAATGAGAATAAAATCAATGCATCTTTGACATTTATTTTCTTGGTGAACCATATTAAGTGTATCTATTAAAATTAAGAAAAGTAAGATAGAGAAATTTGTGTGTCTCCTTTATTTGAAGGAAGGATATACTTCACATTGGTTTTGCATGAAAAATTTTATAGGATTGTTCTGAGTCAAATTAATAAACATGGAGAAATAAAATTTTATTGAGATATGTGATTTCTCGATTTCACTAGTGAAGAGATGTTACATAATCATACATCAAGCTGTTTGTTAAAAAACCATTAAGAGTAGAAATGCCAGAGAAAGGTTCCTACATAAATTTTCAAAATTATTGAAGTTCAAATTGTCATTTAGATTGATTTTGAAAGTTTGCTATTGAAGATTGAAAACTGTCAACTGAATCAAAAAGATTCATATACAATGAAATATCAAAAACATGAACTATATTTGTTGTGCTATTATTCTTAACATGTAAATGGACACTACAAATATCCTGTTGTCTATACAAGACAAACTGACATAAAATTATTTATTGAATGTATAAAAATAGAGGTTGAAGGATTGCAAGAATTTATTCTGAAGTTGAAGACAGGAGACCATTAACTCCTGAAGAACAATCAAGGCATAGTAAATCAAAACTTCATAGCCTGTGTAAATGTCATACCCACAGAAAAATCAGAAGTTCCGATGCAATGATAATTTCAATGAAAAATTTATAAATTAGGTATTAAACGTAATCTACAGTTATTTTGGGACTCAATATTGAATGTGACTAAGTAACCACTTGATTTATTACATGATTATGATATGATTTTAATGGTCGAAAAGTGAATAAGAGGAGGAATATCACAGTGTTGTGAAATATATGTTAAAGCAAACAATAAATATATGAACTGTTTTACTATTATAAAGACATCAAATTATTTAGCATATTTAGATGCATATAATTTATATGGTTATGGTATGAGTCCATATTTACCATATGGTGGATTTGAATGGGATGAACCAAATAAACTTCATTGTAGAAAAATAAGTGAAAATTGAGGTACTTCTATACTTCGATACATTTTTGACTTAGATTTAGAATATCCAAAAGAATTATTTTATTTACCATTAGAACCTAAAAATAGAGTTGTAGCTGGAATGAAAGATAACAAGTTGTTGAGTGCTCTGGATGATCAAAATGGATAAGTAGACCATTATAGATATCTTAAGGATTATTTATCATTAGGAATGAAATTTTAAAATAACATATAGATAAAGTTATCAAATTTAAACAATTCGATAGGTTTATGAAGTACATAGGTTTAAATACACAATAATGCCAAAAATTATTTTGAAAATGATTTCTATAAAGTGTTGAATAATTGAGTGTTTGGTAAGAGAATAAAATGGGTTAGATAGAGTTGATAACAAAATAATGATATGGATAAAAATGTGATAAATTAATAGCAAAGCCAAACTTAAAAGCTAGAACTATGTTTAATGAAAAGCTTGCTGCTATTCATATGAATAAGACAAGCATCACATTTAATCAATTCATCTATGTTGGTATTAGTATACTTGATTTATCAAAAACTGTTGTACGATTTTCACTATAGAACAATGAAACTCGTATATGAAAATAATATTTAGCTGTGTTATTAAGATATGGACAGTTATATCTATAATTATAAACTAAAAATTTTTATGTATATATGAAAACGATGACTGATAAATTTGATACTAGTGATAATCCTCAAAATAATATATATGGTATTCCTCAAGTAGACAGGAAAGTTTTGAAAAACTGAAAGATGAAATTAATGGAAAAATTACGGAAGAATGTTTGGTTTAAGACCAAAAATGTATGCTTGTTAAGTTGGTTATGAAATAAAGAGGAATCTAAGGGACTTAAGGACTCTACTGTCAACAATAGAATAGGCTTCATCATCAGTTTTCTGCTATATTAGCAGGTCCTTTGCCTCTCCAGTTTCTGCAATCCTTTGTATCCTTCTTAAGGCTGCTGTATGCTGTACTGTCCATTACATCACCCACTATCTGAAATCTCTTCCTTCTTGGCTTCCTCTTTCCTTCTGAATAACATTCTAAAACTATTTTCATTAGTTCATTATTCTTTCTTAATATATGTCGAATAAAAGTTCTTTTTCTTCTTTTTATTACATGTGTAGAACAGGCTTGGAAGATTATAAAGGTTGTTTGTTTAACATTAGAGAACAGTACAGAAGAATTAAAATGATTGGAAGTGAAAAACACAAAATATACACAGTTGAAATAAACACGAAAGCATTGAGCCCTCATGACAAAAAATATATGTTTGAGAAAATAAAAACGTACAGAACCATTACCAATTAAAACAATAAGTTTTAATTAATATTTTTCTGTATATATGGTGACTATAATCAAGCAGCTCAACAACTTAAGTGTCTCAAAAGAGATTATAAAACTAACTGGGTTAGAGAGAAAAAGTATTATTTAATATTACTAGATGTGAATATTTATATACTGGGTAAGGAGAAAAATTTCGCATGGAGCCTAATAATGAGTTTAAGGTTATTTTACCAGATAAATATTCTAAATTAATAATTAATGATTGATATTATCAATTAATTGAAAAAGAACAGATGACACTAAAATATAAGGGAATAAAACAACTTAAAGCAGAATAATGAATTTCATGATATTTAATTCTTTCTGTGACAGTAAGTCGGTGGTAGAGGTGCTGATGATAAGGAAATGAGACTCTGGGTTGGTTTAATGGTGCTCTCATTGATTTTTCAAGTGTTTACAATTTACATGCAGAAGAGCAGAGACACCAGTTTATAACTTCAGAAAGTGTGAAACACAGAAAGTGCTTACTGTATCCTCCAGTCAATTACAAGGAGAAATGGCCCCTTCGGCATTTGAGAATGCTCAGTACCTAGTCGTACTACAGATCAAAAATCATGGAAACGCCAGATACTGTTTTTCTAGTCTGACACTCCACTGCACATCCCAATGGAAGTGACAAACATCTGCAGGTACATGCTACAAAATGTACGAAAGGAAACCTAAAGCCCTAGTTCATAAATGCATGTAGGCAAACTGTGTGAGTCACTATTGTGTGAAAGTGGAATTCAATATAATCATCACTCTTATAGTACCTGCTGCAGACTGTTGTCCATCTGACTGGAACTCTTCTCTGTCTGGAACGCTGCCTTGCCTGAAATCTGAGGCTCTCTATATACGGCATTTAGACCAGTTTGGTTATAGATGATATGTGATTGCGTCGACTTTTTCTCCAAATCGCAATCAATGACCGTGAAATCAGTGCTTTCTTCATGCCTAAAACTCCACATACTGAACTGGCAGTAGTGGCTCGCCTCGTATTACAAGGATTACTGTTAATAACAATACTTAGATTATTTTCTTTTTTCTATCAACCCTTCGTTCTCCGGTCGCTAGAAAAGCCTACAAAATAACAAACAGATACACTGACGCAAGGTATCATCACTTCCTATTAAACGAATTGGCTGTTCAGCTTGAGGAGTTACCATTGCAACAACGGCTGAAAATTTGGTTCAGGCATGATTGAGCACCAGCTGCATATCCGAGAAAATCTGACAAAGAAATATAATGGATAATGAGTGGATCGATGTGGTCTAGTACATTAGCCAGTTCACTGCTGCGATTTTAATCTTTACAATTTTTACTTGTGGTACAGTTTCAATCTTTGATATAAGCATGCCCCATTAATGATATGTAAACACAAGAGGCCTTCCGGTACTCCCGCCTCCAACCAGGAGTTTCTCAGAAAGTGAATGCTTGGTAAATAAGTCTGAAAGGAACGTGCCTTACTACGAATGGACACCACACTGAGCGCTCCTTCAGTGATAGCTCTCATGTGCACGTCGTATGCAATAGGAAACAGACTACACTGGAAGCTCTGCAGCTTCCTAGTCACAGAATAATGTGTTCCTGTTTGTTCAATGCAGACTGTAGGTCGTTCGTAACAGCAAACGTCTTGCGTTAGAAGGTACGTTTTTCACAATAGTCAAGATCAACACATGCTCATAATTTTTAAGGTACACATATTAGAGCCTACACTTACTGGACATTTTTGTTGTTTTGATTGTTACGTTACCGACCTAGTCGGAAATCGTCACTTAACGTATCCAAATTCACAATGAAAGAAACATTAGAAAGGAAAATTCAATTGAGACAGAGGAATGTGATAAACAGCAGTACCAGTATTGTCGCTAACTTTACTCTCCTTTTACTCTCGATTCGGATTTGCATGCCTCATAGAAGTGAGAGAACATACAGGAACAGTACAATTCGCCTGCAAGCCCTACAACCATCTTACAGAAGGCTTGTTGCAGGAGAGACGAGATTCTATAGGCCACGGCAAGACGTGGCACCTAAGGCTTCGTGGCCACAGAGATAGGACCACCTGTGGTGTGAGCTCCAACCGACATTTTACAACCCTAAAAATGAGAACCTTTTTAACAGGAGGTATCATTGTGCACAAAAATTGAAAACAAAGTTTCAACCCGGATGCCACAAGATCCCACAGATGAAATGGGGACCTCATGTAGACACAGCAGGAGGTGTTGACTCCGCAAGATAACAAATGTTTGTACTACGTAGGGATCACAGGGACTGGCTCAAAGAAGCTACAAGTTAATCAGATAAGATAAAAAGTGAAGTCACATTTTTCTGTGTAAGACGACAGGACTAACATTGTTGGTTGACCTAATGCAGGTGAGCCCAAGGAATTGGACTAAAATATTCAAGGCAGCATTCTAGTGAGGGGGCGCTGGGAAGATCTGGAAATTAGCCAATCCGGTTTCTGTAACAAGAGAAAACGTGCCAATGCTAGGTCTCCTTTTAGTAAACATAGAACCAGAAATCACTTCATTTTGTACTTCATTTTCTCCTTCATTCTAAACATCATGTGAGCCTGAACATTGGACTCTGTCGCCGTCGACTGCCACCACCAGAGCTTAACTGTCGATAAACTTGGAGAGATATTGGGCTGATGAGAATTTTTGTCGTTGGTTTCTTCAACAACTGAATCTCCAGCCACTTCAGCCTTCACCTACAACACTGTAGTGAGTAGGAGCCAAAACTGTGAGATAGGAATTACGAAAACTAAAACCATATAATTACTTTTGGATCACTTCAAACTTCATTTTGAAGACTTGTATTTCGAACGAATGAACTTTGTGCCTTCAACTCGAACCGCAGGTTTGACATCATCCCCTTTGAAACACTCTCTGCTATCTATTACATCACGGTAGTCACTAGCCAGCCCTCGATTGCAAACTATTCACTTGTGCTATTATTAACATCTTTCCTCTGATCTTTTTGTCAGGTAGGCCAAGGCATTATTACATTAATTTTCCTACTGTTTGTCATTTGTTTTCTCAATTATTTTATCGGAATAAATCATAGTACTTGTGATTCTGGTTTCATTTTGTAGTCATAAGTTTCCTTGTTCATGAATCTGAAGGGTACCCTAACACTTGCAACGCCTGTCGGGCTTCCGGTTCACTTAAACCCATGTCACCTTGCGTGATCCAAAGTAACAAACTTGCAATAAAGAATACTGGTATTTTTTAATGCCCTGTACAGTAACATGTGGTCTCGCAAGTAACACCTCGCTACTCGTCTGCGGTAGCAGGGCTGTTGGTACTAGTCCACATATTTGCGCAGGTGGTCACTGTTTCGATTACCCGTACGCCGTAGCGGTCTGCTGGCACACGTCTGCCGGCCGGCGCCCCAGAGCTCTTGCGAGGCGGCAGGGCCGAGCCGTGGCCGGCTGCCGGCTCCCAGATGCAGAGCAGCAGCCAGCCAGCGCCTACCGCTGCTGGCCCGCCGCCAGTTGTAATAACACGGATGATTCACGGCCACCGCCGGAGCCTCCCGTTCAATAGCGTATAGGATAGGCGGCGGGTGCCACCACGGAGAGGCGCTGCCCCGCGCCGCTCCACGCGCAGCCAGACTCCGTGCCTCTTCGCAGACATCGATCGCGCCAAATCCATCAAAGGTAGTCTGAGGTTTCGTCAGCTCGCAGAGCGACTCTGCGTGCAGATATCCGTTTCCCTTTCCGTCAGCCATGCGCTGTCTCCGCACACAGACCACAAAAAATGGTTCAAATGGCCCTGAGCACTATGGGACTCAACTGCTGAGGTCATTAGTCCCCTAGAACTTAGAACTAGTTAAACCTAACTAACCTAAGGACATCACAAACATCCATGCCCGAGGCAGGATTCGAACCTGCGACCGTATCGGTCTTGCGGTTCCAGACTGCAGCGCCTTTAACCGCACGGCCACTTCGGCCGGCCACAGACCACACTCCACGAGTCTGCTGTCTTCGCAGTCATCTTTAAAGTCGAGAAACGACTATTACAGCAACTGTTTTCTTTCGTTGCGGTGTAAAATAAGCTTGTGTCGTATACTACTGTTCACTGCTTTGTTTGAATAATTGTTAAGACGCACATCAAAATTATGCTTTTCCTTGTTTTTACAAACACCAGTAAAACAAAGTGCTATAGCTAATGTTAGTAATGTAAGGTAGCAGTACTTTATTGAAACTGACCATGATGATTCAAATGAAAAACGTATGTATTAAAAAATTTCTTCAGGACATACAGCCACTACGTACTTTGTTATAGCTTTGTTTTTCACCAAAACTCATTTCGGATGTCACTCATCATCAGTTAGCGTAAGATATTTCTATCTCCAGCAGCATAAAGTTCTTCGTTGAAAGCGTTTTGCACGCTGTAGCGCCGGCTTTGGTAGCCGAGCGGTTCTAGGCGCTTCAGTCCGGAACCGCGTGACCGCTACGGTCGCAGATTCGAATCCTGCCTCGGGCATGGATGTGTGTGTTGTCCTTAGGTTGGTTAGGTTTAAGTAGTTCTAAGTTCTAGGGGACTGATGACCTCAGTTGTTAAGTCCCATAGTGCTCAGAGCCATTTGAATCATTTTAACGCTGTAGCCGCCCTGTGAGTAACAACATTTCTTTCAGCTACCAAGTTTCTCGAGATGACTATTCATGTTTAACCATCCGACAAACCCGGCACTGACAAGGTAGTCATTTGTCTAATTTTCTGTTACAAACGAAAGCAAAAACTGCACCTGTAGTGTAATATTGAAAAAACTTCACATCTTTGTATTCATAAAGCAACCTTGGAAACTATGAAACAATCGTACAAAGAAATATGAGTAATGTACAAGCGTATAAGTACAGTATCCCTAACAGTTTCTGTACGCTGGGTGCAGCAGCTTCGCGTGTCTACATCGCGATTTTGTAAACATCTCTATGTAAACGCCTTCTAATAGCTCTATAGACGGCTATTGTTTTCGCCCACAGCCTTTTGTGCTTAGCAGCTGTAATCTGTCAAAAGCGCTGCGAAGTATCAGGAATTTCCTTAAGTTGACTCGACTGTAGGAGTGTCTGAGTGGTAAAGAATAAATGCATTAAGGCTTCATGCATGATGCGGCACTCTTCCAGTCTTCTCAGTATTTATGACGTCATATCTCTTGAACCGTGTGTCGTAGAATGACATAATGTATTTGTGTAGGTACACACAACGGAATATGTGGATACGGTCTGCGCAATATGTTGCGGATGAACTTAGCAGCAAATTAGTAGTAAATTTAAACGTGATTCATGATGCGACACTTTTTCAACCGTCAGATCATATCTCCCAATCTACGGTTAAAAAAATGACTTAATGTTGTAGGCAGATTCAGCGGCATTTGTTGATACTGTCTACAAAATGTGATGTGAGTAGACTAGTTCAAAACAAGTAATAAATTTAAGCGTCATACCCAACATGGCAGTTTTTCAGCCACCTTATTATGACGTGACGTCTCCTGAAATATATCTCCACTAATAATTTTGTAGGTACAGTTATTGGGGAATGCAGGTACTGTCTACTTAATTTATTGTGAATACAGAAGTTAGGACAGGAGTAATAAATTTAAACGCCATGTATGAAGCTTCAGTTTTTCACGCATCTCGTTACTAATGACGTCATATCTCCTGAACAATGGTGCGTAAGTGGTGCGTACCCTCACAGTGACTGTTAACACACAGTCAGGGCTAAGTGTACCAAGTTTGGCAGAAATCGAAGTAGTGGTTGAGGAAGAGATTTGGAACATGCGGCTGTATGTACACATACACTTTTAAGCACATGCTTCTATAATTCGTGGCTTCTTGTTCCACCTTTATCTGTACATCACAAGCACTTTTTAACTTAATAAAGCATCGTAGTAATCCCCATGTGATGGTCTAAGTTACATTTTAAATCAGGTTTTAGTTTTCTTACACAATTCAAAACTATTTCTCTTATCAGCTATGTTATTTCTGCCCATAAATCTAAGTACAAGTTTCTGTGTGATTAACAGTTGTGTCAAGATACAGTATGCAGGGCGGTCCCAAAGTACATGTCGAAAATGTAAAGGCGGGTAGAGGGGACCTAAATAAGTAGATTTCGTGTGTGCGATCATGAGGAATTACAGTGCTTGGTTGTAAAGCAGTATGAATCACAGGAAACTGAAAAGGCGTGTAAATAGTAATGATATTATAAACTCATCAATAGTTTACGAGAGTTGCTCGGAAGAGCGGCCACCTGCAGTGATACACAAATCATAGCAACGGTGCATGGATCAGCGTACATAAGGAAATGTGTCAGGCACGTCAGTCACGTATCCAGCAGCAACAGACATGCGGCCAACCAGATCCTCTTCACATGTGACGGGATCTCGTACACCAGTCTTTCCATATGACCACACCAGTATATATATATATATATAACAAGCAGGTTAAATCGAGGTCGAGGCCCGTCCTATCCACTCCTGACGTAGACAGCGTCCAAGTGATTCATGACGTTTCAGTTGAAGTGAGCTGCCGCTTCATCGTGCTAGAACCACATTCGTCTGCGGACAGCTAGAGGAACATCGCCCAGAATTTCATCTAAGACCTCCTGTAGGAAGATGTTGTATGTGTGGCCACTTAAACGAGTACGTAGAATGTACGGCCCTATTAAGCTACTGTGCACAGTACCTGCCCAAACATTAACGGAAAACCTCTCTCGCAGGCGTAAGCTGTGCCATGTTGGTTACCATGAATGCACAGGTGAGAATTATGCATGTCCAACATACCCAAACCGCATAAAAGTAGCGTCATCGGTAGATAAAACATCTGCAGGGAAGGTTTCATAGATTGCAGTCTGCTGTAGGTACCAACGAGCAAGGTTGAGACGAGGAAGATAATAGTCAGGGGACATTGCTAGCACTCGCTGTAAATGATACGGATGCATTACATATTCATGTAAAATTCTCAAAACACTTTGATGGCTCACACCCAATGCACGTCCTACACCTCATGAGCTTGTCGAAGGATTATCCTCAACTGTGTTTAGTATTCTTTCTTCCACTGCAGGAGTTCTGCGATATCATCCAGTGCCAGTTTCACTCCTGGAAGCATAAAACGATCCACTTATGCTTGACTCCCGATGAAGAGGCTCGAATTTTTGTCGCTCAAGCTGACTCCTATCCGGGAGTCGCTCCCTCTACATCCTTTGAGCAGCTAATTCATTTGCTTGTGCAGCCCCATGTATGAAATACATCTCGGCCAGCTCCCTGTCGGTGAAACGATGCTTGCTGCTCGCGATCTGTGAGGGAGATGATGAATCCAGCCAGCAAAGCGCTTTTATACGCCGCAGTCATCAGTGCTCTCCACTGGCTCAAAGCGGCACTGTGTGGGACTGGGGACCCGGAAACGACGCAGAGGCTTCGTCCCCGCCGTAGCCCGCAGTGTTACACAACCCCACAATAGGCTACAGCAGTCCACTCACCCTATCGCGGCCCCACACTGAACCCAGGGCTACTGCGGGGTTCGGACCCCAGTGGACCCTCCTCACCGCCCTCCACCCCGAGAACGACTCTCACCAGACGAGTGTAGCCCCAATGTTCGCGTCGTAGAATCATTGTGGTGTACGGGTACGTGGAGATAGTGTTTGCCCACCAATCGCCGACGTAGTGTAACTGAGATAGAATAAGGGGAACCAGCCCCCCATTCGCCGAGGCAGATGGAAAACCGCCTTGAAAACCATGCACAGACTGGCCGCCACACTGGACCTCGACGCTAATCGGCCGGGCGGATTCGTGCCGGGGAGCGGCACGCCTCCCACCCTGAAAGCAGTGCGTTAGCCCACACTGCTAACCGGGCGGGCTGAGGCGGCATTACCGCACACACATTTTATACGACATCTGCTTATTTCGGTCTCCTCTAGCTGCCATTACATTTTTGACATATATTTTAGGATTGCTCTGTATGTACTGAAATGAGTCACACCTTATCCTTCTTCCTTTTTTTTTGTGTAATATAGCTACATTAACTATTGACACGATCTGATTGTCTAACTACTGGAAGAGATAAATTAATAGATAGATGATTCAAAATGATTCGGAACTTCCGCTTCTTGATGATGTCAGCGTGGTCGTGACGTGAGCAGGGCCGTTGTCACGACAATTTATTCTTAAGGACGATTTTAAACTCTGTTTATGTTGTGTATGGCTTTGTACACAACAGAAAGGAAAGCTGAGCTACGGAATGATGTGGAAAATGTCGTCGCAGGACTGCTGGACAGGAGCAGAGATGAATAGCATACAAGACAACACACAAATGGAAGATTTATTCATCTTGTGTCTCTCCAAGCCTATGAAGATTTACGAGCTGTAAACGCGAATGTCCAGTGCAGCAAGTCTGTTGCTGAGACTATCTGAATGTGAGAATGGCATGCTGCCGCGGTACATGTATATGAGGTACATGCATATCCTGATAAACTGTGTGGTTTCCACAAAGATGCTACATTTGCACGGAACGAAAACTTTTAAGCGGTTCGTAGACGAGGCTTCACGATGTTTCAAGGCCGTTTTCGGTTCCATTCTGTGTACGCGCTCCTCTAATAGTTACACAAATTCGTTACTAAAATCTACTAATTTCCTTCTAAATCAGAAATACACAGCTTAAATTCTCTCATTTCGTGCAAAATTAGCCTCTCTGTGGAAACCATACAGTTTAGCAGGATATGCATGTACCTCGTAAGCATTCCTTTCCCACGTTCAGATAGTTGCAGCAGTATACTTGCTGCCCTGGACACTGACGTTTACAGCTGCCCTCAATTCGTCGAAATCTACTGCATCACGAATACGCCACTGTGACGTACAAATTCATTAGCGAAAACAACGACAATGCTTTGATAAAGCTATTTTCTTGCTTGGAAATACGTATGAAGTTGCATGTGAACACAATTGTTTTATTTTAGGCGCAGGAAGAAATTATTTTATCACCCTGTTGTCTCGCCAGGCCACCATGCCGTGTGTTGCGCTCTACAAGCAGGTAATTCTTATGAGCCCAACGACAGCAGAACTTTTATATCTCCAGTGGCTGTCGGGATGTTTTCAAGTCCACAACGTAGCAGAATTTCTACAATTGCGCGGACACTTTACCGCTCGTAGCGAACACCCATACTATATCTCGCGACACTCTGTAGCAAAGGGCTGCCCACAGCGTTGTCCAACAAAGGACGTCCTCAAAGCGCCCTCTCGCCAATTTCTTTTTAGTCATAGCGACCGTTATTCCGAGCATCGAAATCACATTTTACGCCGTCATTTCAGAGTTTTTCAGTTTACGTGTTAGAGATACATGTCAGGTGCACTGCGTTACCAGCGCTCATCTCTATATATTTTTATGAATTTGCTGCATCACTCCTTCCACAGTCCTTAAAATACAGTTATCCACAGCAATACAAATTTTCATAGAAAGTCAGCTTTCTTACAATTTGCATTATGTATCTACTTTGTCAGATCCTAACAATTGATGGACCATCGGTTTCCTTGTGGTGAGAAAGGAAAGGATACTTTTGTTGGGATTATGTTAGCTGATCGTAATTGCGATCATGTCTTTTGATACGCCTCAGTGCTGATGTTTCGAGTAAGACACAGATCGTCATAGGTTGTGGCATTTCCATAAAATCGTCTTAAAATGTTCTTCCTCATGCTGCAGTCTTTTTCTTATTTGTATTTTGCATTAACGATATTTTTGCTAAAACTTCATAAAAATATGGAAAAGTTCAAGTAACTTCTAAACAAACTTTAACGAACCATTTCTTTTAAAAAATTTCATTTGTGTTATACACTGAAAAACCTTTCGTTTGAGCTATCCTTTATCTGTGTGAGACATAATTCATCTAAATCTACGATAACGGTTATGTTTTTATATGTCTGTATCTACTAAAATAATTGTCCAAGAAGTTTCAGCGTCGGCTCATTCGTTTCGTCTCGAAGAAAGCATTAATACGGAGAGCATATATCTTACATATCCGTAGTGGATCATGTACATGTTATTACGACAGCCGTTTCAAACCTATCGTTCGGCGGCCATCTGCAATCGGCTCTCCTACAAAGGAGCCGACCACATGGTTCCAGTGCAATTCGCCATCTCTTGCACAGCCGCTTTGACAGTCATGTCTGTCGGCAAATCACCTTGGAAACAGTTGGATTCTCTTTTGATTATTTTAATGTAGTTCAACGTAAACCCAAGGCGTCCAAGGTACAAAGGTTTGTGCCTTCAGTCGATGAGCTTCGAGCTTTCAGTTGATGACTGACTGTTTGACACAAATACGCAAGGATGGCGAATTACTGTATTAAATATTTAATGCTGATTAGTTCTTTCCTTAGACGCCAGTGTACTTTTGCTTTGTATATTACATGCGCCAGCGATAAGATTTTGTCAGCTGATAACACGGGATGAAACACATCTCATGTCACTTCGTGGAAAAGTGACGTCATTTTCACGTATTGCGCTATATCGAAGACGGAAAGGGCTGTCTGTCGACTTTTATGATCGTACGGTACACAACACTTGACGCGAAAATGATGTTAACAACGATAACATTCGCAAGAATTAGAGAGAACTGGAGGTTACGCTTTTTCTTTACTGCAGGATAGGTTACCTCGAAATTATATCATTAATACATGCGTGAATTTCTGCTGTCATGTGGATAAGGGAACGATTAAGTGTTGCAAGAATTAATTCCGAAATTACTGAAAAAGTTGTATAAACTATTATTAGTAATACGTCTTCATCAACGCTGAATGTTAGACGAATTGCTGGTTTCCAAGCAGAAAAACAAGCTGAAGGCAGCCGGCTCGGAATCCGTGTAGCGTAAATATTCAATAATGATAATTAGAATGTCTCAACAACGTGAGTTTATTTTTGGGAACTCTGGGAACAAGTTTCAGGAGTTGGTCTGTAATTAAGTAGAGGGGATTGCCATTCTAATTTGTGTTCCATGAGTAAATTCTGTTTCAAAACATCAGCGCATTGAGGAAATCTCGAAAACGCTTCGGTATTGGTTCAAATTGTTCCAATAAAATAACGAGAAACTTCATATGGGTGTACTTGAATTCAGGACATTCTTTTTAGGCTTCTGTACCTCAATCGGTAAAATGGAATCCTTATAGGATCAATCTTTTGTCTGTCAGTTTGTTTGTCTGTCTGTCCGACTGTTAGAAACCCTTTTTCTCAGGAACGATTGGACGTATGAAGCTGAAATTAATACCACATTCTGAGGTCTACGGTTCCTTAGCGGTGAAAAGATGCAGTCACGAGATACAACCATTATTGCCAAATATTTTGATACTCATGAACTCGCTCACCATACCCTGTAGTGTACTTCCTGTTGATCTTAAACCATGATGTTTCACAAGAATCAACGTTTCACAATACAAGAAAAGGAAAAATTCCGAAACTTTATATTTGTAATTATATTGCACAAAATATTGTTTGTCACTTATCCGACTTCAAAAACAGCATTATAAAATTCTAGAAATCCTTGGATTTCGAGGGACCGATATCTTGCCAATATTAAGGTCAACACGAGTGAAATATCGTGGAGATTCTCGACTCCCTGGATGTGTGAACAGCCTATGTACATTATTAATTATGTTCGTACGGAACCCTCGGAGCGAGAGTACTACTCGTACAGACCAATTTCTGACAACGAAATGACTTGAAAGAACTAGCTCGCAAATTTTCTTTCATATCTTATAGATGTCTTAGACCAAGTCACCTATCAATTATTTTGCAGTTGTATTAGTTTTTACTGTGATTTTGATTGTGAGTCTTACTTTTACAAGTCGACCAATGTGTTCTCAATATTTATTCGCATCTTCGTGTTTAATGCTTAATTTGTAATTTATTAAGGATGACAGCTTACTCCTACGACAGCAGCCTTATATGTACGTAAGGTCGAATATTACAGAACAACATTCTATTTGATTTATAACGAAGTAACAGAATCTTTTAGGAAGGGGCAAAAATTTGGAGGCGGTAAGGCACAAACAAACAATCAACAAACATTCAATTTGGAATAACAGATTCATAACCACTACACAATGATGACATTGAAGAATTTTAGACTTAGTTTTAACCACCATTAGTTCATTCGGTAACATCTAATTATAATAATAATTATAACAAATCGTACCAACAGAGACGTTGTTTCGTAAATCTTAGATACTACGCCTGACTTCAAACTGACGTCACGTATGCATGAAGTCTTCTGAGTTGTAATCCGTGCATGAGGTACCCGCATGGAACGATAACGAAAGTCAATAGTAGTTTGTGCGGTTGTCGATACTGCGTGTGACGTCAAAATTACGTCACGTTTGAGTGTTACCCGATAACACGGAGACGGCTGAAAGGCATATTTTAAATCGCTACGCTCTTGTTATTGCAATTTAATAACAGCGAACCTCTCTCACCTTACCTCACTGTATGTAACGAGTTTTAAAAAAGAACTAAATCCATTAGGCATAAACATTACGCATCTGAAAAGTGTTTTCAAAAACTGGATGAGTATATTTAATTAACCTTACTTTGCTGCTAGTGAGTGACACATATCGGGGGTTTCGTAGCAAACACTGTCTTATCACGAATTGCTAACTAACATCTAATGCATTATGTTAGCAATTCTGTACAGTAATAGGCATAATACCACTGATAAATACAGACTTTGAACGTAAGTCTGTTGCTAAGGTAGAATATTCAAAACTTCTGGGTGTTTGCATTGATGAGAAATGGAATTGGTAGAATCACGCCGCCGAGCGGAGATGGTTAGGTCCAGCTACTTCTGCTATTAGAGTTATTGCCAATTTTGATGATAATTATATCAGTGAGGCTTACTATTCCTATTTTCATTCACTGCTTTCATATGGCATCCTATTTAGGGGTAATTTATCATTAAGAGAAATAGTATACATTGCGCAAAAGCAAGTAATCAGAATAATGGATGGCGCCCACCCACGATCACCTTGCAGACGTTTACTTAAGGAACTCGGGATATTCACAGTACCTTCGCAATACGATACTCAAGAAATTTGTTATTAATAACCCTTGCCAATACAAAAATAACAGCGAAGTGCATAGCTACAACATTAGAAGAACGGATGATCTTCACTATTCCAGGTTGAATCTGACTTTGGCACAGAAAAGAGTGTATTATACTGCCACAACAATCTTTGGTGATTTGCCAAATAGCCTTAAAATTCTGACAGATAGCCAACCAACATTTAAAAGCCAATTAAAGGAATTTCAGAATGACAACTCGTTCTACTCAGTTGAGAAACTTTTAGATATGAATTAGTAATTATAAACGAAAACTTAATTATTTTGTGCAAAGAACTAAACTCCTCCCGAACTGGACATGAAGTCCCCACGGTACCGACCGGACGCCGTGACATCGTCATCTCAGTGGCGTCACTGGATGCGGAAACGGAGGGGTATGTAGTCAGCACACCTCTCTCCAGGCCATATGTCAGTTTCCAAGTCCTGAGCCGCTACTTCTCCGTCAAGTAGCTCCTCAGTTTGCCCCACAAGGGCTGACGGCACCCCGCTTGCCAACAGCGCTCGGCAAACCGGATGGCCACCCATGCAAGTGCAAACCCAGCCCAACAGCGCTTAACTTCGGTGATCTGACGGGAACCGCTGTTACTACTGCTGCAAGTTGTGTAAAGGCAATTTATATTAAAGTGATACGTTCCACATCATTACGAAATGTCGTATTCATGATCTACGGAACAAATATTAATGTATGTACGAATGTATGTAATTAATAAAACTTCTCCATTTAATACCAGTAATTTGGCGATTCCAACATAGCTTTCTTCTTTGTTAACCAAATCAGAGATCAGTGGACAAAGTAGTGTAGTTTCATTAGTATTTTATCATATATTGGCTCGAAATGACAACAACATAAAATAGTTTGTTATACTTTCAAATGATCTACACGTTCCAGCCTACACAAAATTAACTACCAGCCCACATATTTTAAAATTTCATTCGTACGCCGTCCTGTGTAGCCAACTACTTATTCAAAAGTCAGTCTTTCTAATTATTAAGTTAAATTACAAAATGATTACTTACTTTTTATACACTTGTGGTAAGTCCAATAACATCTTCCTGCAATATAATCTTCTTAGGTAACGAATCGTAACGCAGGCAACATAGTGCTACCTACTACCGTGTTAGCGACTACCCAAAGGCATACACACGCCTCTCAGCTCACGCTTTGAGAAGGTTATGCTGTAAATATGAAGGGCAGAAGAAAATTCAAGAATACAGAGTATGAGGTGGAGAGAAGCATAGGTAGAATAAGTATGAATTAACAACAAATAAAAGTAAGAACATGAATTAAAGCGTTAGAGGTTTATTTAAATGGCCAGACAGAGGTTATTACTAGAACCTGACGCTTCATACTGGAAATTTAAATCTAATTGCTGGGAAAAGAAAAAGCAAAGTAACATACGAAACTCGAACGTTGATGTTAAGGCGGAAGAGAGGTGTTACATAATGCAACATCTGTCAGTGGTCAACACGATGTTTTGGAGATACCTCACAGCATTACTCAAGCAGGAGGTTGAAGTAGTAGATCTTACAATAACATCTGAGGTCATCAGTCCCCTAGACTTAGAACTCTTTAAACCTAACTAACCTAAGGACCTCACACACATCCATGTCCTAGACAGGATTCGAACCTGTGACCGTAGCTGCAGCGCGGTTCCGGACTGAAGCTCCTAGAACCGCTCGGCCACAACGGCCGGCTGACTAGTGGCTTTCCTCGAGTGTAATAACAAGAGCTTGCACTACTTTCCGGTTGTGAATGATCGTCAAAACATAGTACTGTTTTCTGAGTCAGTTCTGCTCAGCACTTACTTTTGTCTTGCCGTTCAACGAAAATTGATTTATTCTATGCTTCAGCGCCCAACATTTGTAAAGTGTTGAGCGCTGAAGCTTAGAGTAAAACAACAACGTACTGCACTGCTCTGTCTTTATATATCTGGTGCTTGTGGTCTTATTGCATAGCTTGAGAGCTTCGCTTTCACTGTATGCAACAACTAAAGTAAGCCGCCACCTATCAGTTTGGTTTGTGGGGCGCTCAACCGCACTGTCATCAGCGCCCGTACAAAGTCCCAATTTTTACACAGTCCAATCTAGCCGCTGTCATGAATGATGATGATGAAATTATGAGGACAACACCAACAACCAGCCCCCAGGTAGAGAAAGTCCCCAACGCGGCCGGGAATCGAACGCGGGACCCCGTGATCTTAACATAACAACGCTAGCCACTAGAACACGAGCTGCGGACCCCAGCTATCAGCGTGTTATGCATTGCAGTATCTGGTGACTTCTCAGAAGGAAGTGAATGCCGGTATTTCAGTTTTATCCAATAAGGTAAACTGATGACAGTTGTCGTTTGTCGTTGTCAACAAATCACATGCAATAAGCATGTAAATGCAGTTCATGTTGCAAGGGTAGTCTGTTCGATCCAAGACGTACGGACCTCCAGTCATGTTGCTATAGACATCACTGTTCCTCCATCGGTCATCAGTTGGTTGTGGACACGCTACAGGAACATAGGTCAGTAGGAAAGGGGAATTGGACAAGGATACTGACACACAGAACACCCCCTGATGGCGGTTATCTGGCCATTTCTGCGTTGCGGTGCCGTACGGCTACCACCATAGAATTGTAAGTCGACCTGAGAAGAGCCGTTGCAACCACTCTGTCCCTATGAAACTGTAAGGAACAGTCTACCAGAAGGGACCTTACGATTCAGAAATCCTGTTCAAGTACCTCGCTTGACATGACAACACTTCGCAGCTCGGTTTCAGCTTTATCATTCCGACGTCAACTGGCAAATTTGTCGTAGGTGAAACCTGTTACTCATAAACGATACATTTCCTCTGGTGTATGGAGATGGCCGTGTTCGTTGTAGTAGACGCCTTGGTGAGCGGGACCTGGCAAAAGTTGTGCAGGAAATCGACCTTCTTTTAATGTTCTGTGATGGTGTTGGGAGGCATCAGTGTAGACGTCCGTACAGATCTTGTCGTTGTTCATGCTCGCCTTATCTCCAGGCAGTACATCGAACACATCCTCCTGGGCGATGTGGTGGCTGCTGCATAAGGTAGGGTCCCTGAATTCCTTTTCAAACACGATAAATCCAGATCCCATGTGGCGGGCGTAACAAGTGATGTCTTGCGAAGCCTGGACAAGGAAGTAATGGAATAGTTAGAAGTGGGTGCCGACCTAAGCCCCGTCGAGCATGTATGGGACATGCTTGACATACGTATTCATGGTCGTTCTGTTCCCGCGTAGACTCTTCAACAATTCTCAAAGGGCTGTCTTTGGAGAATGTAACGTATACCACAGTATGCACAGTACTGCCGTATATGGAGCATGCTACATAGATGTCAGGTAGCGATAATCGCTCATGGGGGGCATAAGGATTATTGAAGCTCTCAAAGTCCTATAAATGGACCCAGGATGACGGGACGAATGATTGTTAAATTTTTCCGAGACCTGTGGGACATTTCAGTTCCTGTTATTTAAATGAGCGACGATGTGTCGATGTCTTGTTGTGTATTTAATTTGCAAAATATAAAGGTATAATTTAGTAACACACCCAGTCCTGAGTTATTGCTCAACGGAGAATGGCAGTCGCTCAATGTCATGTTCCCGTAAATGTTTTGAGTGGTGTATATACCCGAGTGATATTAGGTTAAACCGGAGCTTAACTTTAACAATAGACGCGAATTAGAGACGGCCATGACTCACTTTATGCACCAGGAATAACAATTCCATCTCTATCACAGTGATTTGTCACAGCTAGCCCCAAAACAACCTAACAGTATATTGTGCTCTTAGGGATATTTTTGTGCAGCTTACACGCGAATTTGAACTGACAGCGACGTATACGCCATCCTACGCTACTAACAGCCAGCAGTGTTCCTGCATTTTGAGTGCAGTCGTGAAAATACGTTATTTATATTAATTGTAGATATTTTTATGAATTTATTGTTTTTCTAACACATACTAGCAGACCATTACCATCGTAGGACTGGAAATGGAAGCTGAGAAAATGTGTGACTGCACTTTGCGCGCAGTGTTTCTGAGTGGGCTTGTGTGGAGTAATATGAATGCGTAGTGTCTATTCTTTCTGACATTCCTATAACTGATAAGCGTAGTGAGCAATGGATCCATCCACCTTCTTTAGTGTAGTCGGCCGTGGTGGCCGAGTTGTTCTAGGCGCTTCAGTCCGGAACCGCGGGACTGTTGCGGTCGCAGATTCGAATCCTGCCTCGGGCATGGATGTGTGTGATGTCCTTAGGTTAGTTAGGTTTGCGTAGATCTAAGTTCTAAGGGATTGATGACCTCAGATGTTAAGTCCCATAGTGCTCACAGCCATTTGAAGCATCTTCAGTGTTGATGCACAAATACATCCTACTTCCTATGGGAATCTCAGAGTAACGAACAGGAGTAAAAGGACAGGGACTGCGGATTAGTGGGCTCTGAGGGAGTGTGTATCGGCAGTGAGTCGTGCCCAGTTAGTCCAGGGAGTTGCGATCAAGCTGTGTCCTGGATGTGGTAATGGTTAACACATCTACCTAGTAGGCAGGAGATCCTGGGTTTGCAACCTGGGCCCGTGCACATTTTCACTCGTCGCTGCTGATTCCGCGTAACGTCCCGCTGCAGCTGGCAGAATTGTAATGCATTTTAACTTATATATTATGTAGGGTTGACAGTGATTTCAATGTAAGGCACTGTTGACAACGATGTACAAATATTTAGAGCAAAGTGTCTGGCAAATATGTCCTTAATTTAATGTCAACAGACATGGCAAAGAGGTAACATCGATATGTTCTTGATGATCAATTAGAAAAATCAGTCGAGATCGCAGAACATCTCACTTTTGGAAATGACAGTATTCTGCACGTTTAAAATGCCATATTCAGATTACGAGTAATACGAAGTTATGAAAGTGCTTCTTAATTACGGAAGTATGACATTTGGCTTGAGCTTCGCATGACGTGTACAAAAGATCAGAAAGACTATAGTGTGTCTGGAACTGGCGATGAGGTGAACAGCGGCGTGTGGTCACTACGGCAATTACTGCTTGTGGCGATTCTGCCACAGGTTAAATAGCATACGAAAGCGCGCGCATTGGCTACAGTACGTTAGCTGCAGCCAAGGGAAATTTAACTTACTTGGGAACAATAATAGTTTGTAAATAAAATGTATGTATAGCGTTATACAAATGCGAGTGTTCCTGCAAGTATAATACGTCTTTAATAACATTTCTATACACTTATGAGTGACTTTAAAGCAGAAACACGAAAAGAAATAGTTGCAGGATCGTTGATCGCTAGCTGGTGACACTTCTTGATACCTCCGACCAACTGCCGCGCGCGATTAGCCGTGCAGTCTAGGGCGCTGCGGCCATGGACTGTGCGGCTGGGGCCGGAGGAGGTTCGAGTCCTCCCTCGGGCATGGGTGTGTGTGTGTTTGTCCTTAGGATAATTTAGGTTAAGTAGTGTGTAAGCTTAGGGACTGATGAGCTTATCAGTTAAGTCCCATAAGATATCACACATTTGAACGTCTGATCACCTCGCATAGTTCTAATATACTTCTGACTCATTTTTCGCCATTAAGAATTCATATTTTTATTCCTTTTGTTAGTTTTGAGCTTTTAATCACAAACCTTCGTGCTATACACAATTTCTCTCGTACTGTATCTTGCATGGCATTAACCCTTTCCGATTTCTTTCCACTCAATTTTGACTTCTAGTGCCGACAACATCAAGCAACATAAGCTACAACGTCTTCTCGAGGGTTGAATCCCCTCAACTTCCAAATCGAAAGATTACGCCACCTGGGCTACTCTCAGGGTGCAGTAGTCTGACACAGCCGCCGTCCGTCCGTCTGTCCATCTGGCCGCCAGCCACCGCCCGGTGCTCGCCGCCACCGCCGCCGCCCACTGTCCGTCTGTCCGTCGCCGCCTTCACCATGAGCCCTCCCACCTCCACTGTCAGCTACACCTCTGAGTCCCCCACTTCCACAATCACTTCCTGAAGTGCCGCCCCTGGCCTCCCGCCTTACACCTCGCCTTCGCTCCCCCCATTCACCCAATCCTCCATCTCCCCCCTGTGTCTGCCCCCACATCTACTTCACTTCCCCAGTCCCCACGCCCACAACAGACACCACCCTGTCACGTGCCACAGCTGCCACCTCCGCTGCAATCCCTCAGGTTGTCGGCTTCCCCCCTCTCACCTCGCCTCAAAGCATATACCGTCACCATGGAGATACGAAAGTATGTCCCCATTGCGCCCATCTCCCAACTGATTCCCCACAGGGACTCAGTCCTCATCAAGTCCTCCTCCCTCTCCTTTCATACAGATCTCCTCTGCAAACTCCCATGTGCCTGGTGTGGCCCCAATGCATCCCTGATACCCTTCCTCTCCCCTTCCTCTCCTCACCCTAGTTTAAAGTTCTCCTCTCTTCCCACCATGGTGCGGCTCGAGTGTCGCAATCTCTTCCAGAAAATCCATTCCTTCCACACAAACACATACCTACTCATGAATACCCTCTCCCAACACTGAGTTGACACCTTTCTCCTGAATGAAACGTTTCTCCAGCCCCACCATACTGTCCACACCTCTCCTTATATCCTCCAACTGAGTGCAGGGTGGAGTCATCATCAGCCACTGTAAGCACATCCCTGTCCAGCCACAACCCATCGTTTTTCCCCTCCCTCACCGTCACCTGCACCACTATCTATGATCGATACATTGCTGCTATTCCCTATGAAATCATCTCCCACATTGACCGCACCTTGCCGAACTATGTGATTACCCTACATCAACATCCACAACAGCTCTCTTGCCGTCCTTTGGTGCTGGTATCAGCTCCTCCCCACAATCGAAGGTGACCTTGTTCCTCTTCCTCAGCACACCCATCCTGAAAGCAACACAACCCTCGATCTTGTCATTGCATCTCAACCTCCTTTGGCATATCGCTGTAGACATCCTTGACCCACAGGTAGCGATCACCTCCCACCCTTCTCACCATAACATCTACTCACCACCAGCCTCTGGCTCCCCATCCTACACACCTTCTGAAGGTAGACCATGACTACCATCGCACCGACTGGGATGCCTACAGGAAATCCATCGCCACCCAGGTCAAAAGCCACCCTCTTATCTCTGTCCTGAGGACATCACCCACACCTCATCCTTCCTTCAGAAGGCCATTATTGACGGTGTGGAGGCCCATGGTCCTGCTAAAATCGTCCACCCGTACCATTCCACTCACCCTACACTAGCAGTCGTTCTCCTCCGCGAATCCCGTCGCCTCTATCGCTTCTTCCTGTGAACTCATGACAGTAATACACTCCACAGCCACTGGCAACTCGAGCGACAAGTTCGGAACTTGATTACAGCAAAGAAACGTCAGGACTGTCACCAGACATTTACCTGACAATGCTGCCCTCATTATAAACTCCTCTAAATATTGGTTGGCCTCCCATCACCTTACGGGTTCCCAGTCCCCTCCCCAGTACCTCCTTCCCCATAACGACTGACCCTTCTCGACAACCTCAGTAAGGCCAACCACCTTGCTTCCCGCCTTTCCTAAGTCATCTCCATCAATGATTATTCCCTCTTCCCCATTGTCATGGAATGCGCCAATAGCTCGGTCACTCCGCTTCCTCCCAGACCCCAGTAATAGAGACAGTTACCCCCCCCCCTCTGACATCAACACTCCAGTCACAGTGCAAGACGTTAAACTTATCGTCTGGTCAAAACGCAATACGTCCCCTGGTCACAACTGTTTCACCTACCACAACCTCAAAGAATGCCCCTTCTCCTTCCTGACTGTCCTTGCCAATTTGTACAACATTATCTCCAGTGGCTTCTACCCCGAGCTGCGGAAGATTTTTTGCATCCTCTTATTCCTTGAACCAAACAAACACTCTTCCGTTGCCTCTTACTATCATCCCATCTGCCTCACCTCTGTCTTCAGAAGGTATTTGAATCCCTCCTCTGTCGTATCCATCACCACCTTAATCAACACCACCTCCTCCCCCTTAACTAGTGTGGCTTCTGCCCTCCTTCTCTGCCAAAGACCAACTCCTTAATCTCGTCCACCTTCTCTCCCTCCAACTTATCACTCGGCCATTTTTGTTTCCCGTGACATCCAAAATGCTTACAATCACATATGACATCCTGCTATCGTCTTTAAACTCCAAACCTACACCTGACCTATCACTTTTGTCCATCTGGTCGCTTCCTTCCACCCACGCAATTCTTCCTATGTCATGGTCTACAATATGAACTCCTGTATCCTTTTTGCCACTGCCAGCAGCCCCAAGGTTCCGTCATCTCCCCCTCTCCTCTATCTACTGTACACCTCTGATATGCTTCTTCCATCTCCATGATTTCTACCTAACCATTGTCCGCAGCTCGTGGTCTTGCGGTACTTTTCTCACTTCCCGCGCATGGGGTCCTGGGTTCGATTCCTGGTGGGAACAGGGATTTTCCCTGCCTCAAGATAACTGGGTGTTGTGTGTCTTTCATCATCTTTTCATCCTCATTCACTCACAAGTTGCCGTAGTGGCATTACAGAACTTGTGGAGTGGTGGCCGAACCGCCCCAGGAGGGGTCTCCTGGCCACCAATGCCATATGCTCATTATCATTATTACCTAACCATTTATGGTCATCCCATCCAGCTCACCCCCACCATGACATACCTTGGCCTCACCCTCCACAGTCACCTCACATGGACCATAATCTCCTGACGATCCAGCAGAAAACCCATACCCATCTACACCTCCTGAAACCCCTGTCTGGCTGGACAAGGGGATTGCATCCTCTATACCTACAAATTCCTCATCATCCTATCCTATGTTATGCCAGCATTGCCTGGATCTCTGCTCTGCCTTCCCCCCTTTTATTAATCCGTCCAAATCTTTGAACACCATGCACTCCACCTTGCCTTCAATCCTCTACAAGTGTCCTGTGTGACCTCATTGCCTTCCTCAACCTCTTCCTTTTTCTCCAACATATCTGCCTCCTTTACACTGTCTGTAGGCTTGGTTCTCCACCCACCCCCTGGTGTCCCCCTCCCTTTCCATCCCCCCAACCCATTGCCACGCCCCTATCGCTGTATCCCCCCTCTTTCCACCTCGATAATCTCCATATCCTTTATCAGGGCAATTTCCAGCACCTCCCCGTTCTACCAACTGTAGCCTGGCCTTGTTCCCCCTCCTCCCCAGGCTCCACCCCCAGTTCCACTCCCATCCGTTGCCCAGAGCAGTTTTTCCTTCTTCCTCCCTTGGTCTCGGCACTTACTCCTCAGCCATTTTCCTCTACTGTCCTCCCTTCCCAGCCCACTTCGATGCACCCCCCACTCCATCCCCCCTTCTCTCAACCCTCTAGCACCGCCCCTTTCCCTCTTTCTTCCCTTATCCCTCATATCCCTATATCTGGCAGATTCTCCCAGTTTTTTCTTCGTAATCAGTGCCGTTTTTCAGTGACATCAAGTGCTGTGATTTTAATCGTGTGCTTGACTTGTACATACTTTTGCTGTCCATGATTGTTGTGTGCTACGCTGCCCATCGTGTGGCTGTTTTAATCATTCTGCAACTTCTATGCTCTGGCCAAACTTCATCTTGTGTTCTTTTATTCCTTACTGTGTGTGGTTTATTGTGTTAAATTCTTTTTAGGTGTTTATCTCCATTTTTACAGACATCGCCTTTTTTATGCTCGCTGCCATTATGTTCCCCGTTTTTATGTCTATGTTCCGCCATAATTTCTCTTTTATGTTGTTTTAAATGTCCACCTATTATGTAGTTACGTCTCTCGGCAGAAGAGCAGTCCCCGGATGGGGAATTGAAATACATTAAAGAAAAAATGGTAAAATGTCAACTTACACCTGTAAACGTACACTCCTGGAAATGGAAAAAAGAACACATTGACACCGGTGTGTCAGATCCACCATACTTGCTCCGGACACTGCGAGAGGGCTGTACAAGCAATGATCACACGCACGGCACAGCGGACACACCAGGAACCGCGGTGTTGGCCGTCGAATGGCGCTAGCTGCGCAGCATTTGTGCACCGCCGCCGTCAGTGTCAGCCAGTTTGCCGTGGCATATGGAGCTCCATCGCAGTCTTTAACACAGGTAGCATGCCGCGACAGCGTGGACGTGAACCGTATGTGCAGTTGACGGACTTTGAGCGAGGGCGTATAGTGGGCATGCGGGAGGCCGGGTGGACGTACCGCCGAATTGCTCAACACGTGGGGCGTGAGGTCTCCACAGTACATCGATGTTGTCGCCAGTGGTCGGCGGAAGGTGCACGTGCCCGTGGACCTGGGACCGGACCGCAGCGACGCACCGATGCACGCCAAGACCGTAGGATCCTACGCAGTGCCGTAGGGGACCGCACCGCCACTTCCCAGCAAATTAGGGACACTGTTGCTCCTGGGGTATCGGCGAGGACCATTCGCAACCGTCTCCATGAAGCTGGGCTACGGTCCCGCACACCGTTAGGCCGTCTTCCGCTCACGCCCCAACATCGTGCAGCCCGCCTCCAGTGGTGTCGCGACAGGCGTGAATGGAGGGACGAATGGAGACGTGTCGTCTTCAGCGATGAGAGTCGCTTCTGCCTTGGTGCCAATGATGGTCGTATGCGTGTTTGGCGCCGTGCAGGTGAGCGCCACAATCAGGACTGCATACGACCGAGCCACACAGGGCCAACACCCGGCTTCATGGTGTGGGGAGCAATCTCCTACACTGGCCGTACACCACTGGTGATCGTCGAGGGGACACTGAATAGTGCACGGTACATCCAAACCGTCATCGAACCCATCGTTCTACCATTCCTAGACCGGCAAGGGAACTTGCTGTTCCAACAGGATAATGCACGTCCGCATGTATCCCGTGCCACCCTACGTGCTCTGGAAGGTGTAAGTCAACTACCCTGGCCAGCAAGATCTCCGGATCTGTCCCCCATTGAGCATGTTTGGGACTGGATGAAGCGTCGTCTCACGCGGTCTGCACGTCCAGCACGAACGCTGGTCCAACTGAGGCGCCAGGTGGAAATGACATGGCAAGCCGTTCCACAGGACTACATCCAGCATCTCTACGATCGTCTCCATGGGAGAATAGCAGCCTGCATTGCTGCGAAAGGTGGATATACACTGTACTAGTGTCGACATTGTGCACGCTCTGTTGCCTGTGTCTATGTGCCTGTGGTTCTGTCAGTGTGATCATGTGATGTATCTTACCCCAGGAAATTTGTCAATAAAGTTTCCCCTTCCTGGGACAATGAATTCACGGTGTTCTTATTTCAATTTCCAGGAGTGTATGTTACATCAGTGGATGGTGGTTGTCACGGCTTTTCCTACGTGCATCTGCGACGGCCAACTGCTATCGTACCTACATCATCATCTTGGAAACAGCATCAGATTACTGTATCTGTAACCAGTGGCGGTCACCTGAACAACGTCCGCATGGTAACAGAGTCCTCTGCATACTTCTTTGGTCACCTGCAGCCGTTGTGCAGCGTCTTCATCGAAACGCTGTCTTACAGCATAATCCATGAGTACCAGTAGCCATACCATTGAAATTTCTACGGAAAGGAAGTCGCTATAAGTACCACAAATCGTCACCAGGTGGCATTCAACGATCGTAAAAGTGTTTCTATTGGTGTTTCTATTTTAAAGGCTTTGATAAACTTGTAGCAAGATTATTTAAGAGTTGAACTACTCGTTAATGCCTTACATACAGATATAAAATAGTTTTAATTTTTTACATAAGTAGTATGCGTTGGATTCAGCTAACGTAGTGCGGCAATCTGTGTACATTATTCAGTCCGTGGTAGAATAGCCAGTCTCGGCTGTTGCGCGTTGTGACTACACATGACAGTTCACCATGTCACTAGCTCCAGCCACATGGGTAAACACTACTCTATAGTATTTCTGTTATTTTGTACACGTTATGTAAAGCTCCAGCCAAATGTCACGCTTCCATAATTAACAACCAATGTCGTATGTTTATTTGAAGATGGCCTTTTGATATTAAAAAAATTAGAAGTAAATATTCCTCAATGCGAATCAAGAACAGCTGCAACATGAGTAACTTAGATATCCTTGGAGTAGAGAAGCAACTTAAATCACTTAATAAAAGCAAGTCTTCGGGTCCAGACTCTATATAAGTCAATTTCCTTTCAGAGTATGCTGATACAATAGCTTTATACTTAACACTCACACAGAGCCACTTGCCCGACGAAAGATCTGTACCCAAAGACTGAAAAGTTGCACAGCTCACACCAATACTGAAGAAAGGCAGCAGAAGTAATCCACTAAATTAAAGGCCCAAATCTTTAACATCGAAATGCAGCAGTATTCGGGGACATTTATTGTGTTACATCATTACGAATTACCTCGAAGAGAGCAGTGTTGTGACACTCAGTTAGCTCTGATTTAGAAAACATCGTTCTCGTGAAAATCAGTTGGCTCGTTACTCACAGGAAGCATTGAACGCTATTGATAAGGACTTTCGAATTGATTCAGTGTCTATAGATTTACGCAAGGCTTTTGACTCTGCACCTCACAAGCGGCTTGTAGTAAAGTTCCGTTCATACGGGATATCTTCTCAGGTATGAGTCTGGATTCGTGATTGCCTGTCACAAAGGTGACAGTTCGTAGTAATTGAGGGAAAGTCATCGATTACAAAAGAAGTGATTTCTGGCGTTCTCCAAGGTAGTTAATTATTTCCTCTGCTGTTCCTTATCTATATAACGATTTAGGAGACAAACTGAGCAACATTCATAGGTTGTTTACAGATGATGCTGTCATTTACCGTCTAGTAAAGTCATTAGAAGATTAAAACAAATTGCAAAATGATATCTGTATGGAGCAAAGATTAGGGAATTGATCCTAAGTAACTAAAAATGTGAGTCCATCCACAGGAGTCCTAAACGGAGTCCGTTAAACTTCAGTTTTAGGGAGAAATCAGTCAAATCTAAAGGCCATAAATTCAAGTAAATACCTAGGAATTATAATTACGAACAACTTAAACTGAAAAGAATACGCATAAAATGTTGTGGAGAAGGCGAACGCAAGACTGCGATGTGTCGGCAAAACGTTTAGAAGATGCAACACATCCACATTATGCTTGTCTGCTGTCCTTTCCTGGGTACTGCTGAGCGGGGTGGAATCGTCAACAGTTACTATTAACGGAGGACATGGAGATAGTTCAGAGAAGATCAATACGTTTTGTATTAGCGAAAAACAAGGAACAGAGTGACACAGGATTTGGGGTGGAAGTCATTAAAACAAACGCGTTTTCCGTTGCGGCAGAATCTTCGTAAGATATTTAAATATCTAACTTTCTCTTCCGAATGCGAAAATATTTTGCTGACGCCTACCTACATAGGGAGAAGAGTTCATCACGATAAAAAAAAAGGAAAATTGGAGCTCGTACGGAAACATACAGTTGTTCGTTTTTTCGGTGTGCTGTTAGAGACTGGAATAAACAGAGAATTATTGAATGTGGTTCGATGTGTATACAGAGTATCGATGTAGATGTAGGTGCAGGCGTGCCGAAATCGATCATTTCAATAAATGAGGTTTTAGGTGACACTGAATATTTTTTGATTTGATTTCATTCATTTGGTTACCAGAATACGTGCTCACAATAATGAAAACAATCAGCGGTCTTTCGGTTTTTGTAATGCGTGTACTCTACGAACTTTTGTCGTACCCGCTGGCTGTCAGCGCCAGAGGGGCTCTGTGGGAGTTCACCCTCTCTGCCCTGCCGCCTCCTGCCTCCTCCTCCTCTGGGTGGCACGGCGGGTCGGCTGCCGCCGGCACCTCACAGCGCCGTCACGTGACGTGCGGGTTAGCGGCCATTGTCGGGCTGCGGCGGGCGCGCTGCATTTTCGCCTCTGCCCGAAATCCTGGCATTTATACGCCCCGCCGGCCCTGAATGATGGAAACGCGCTATAAATGAACGCGGGATTGCTTTGTCAATTCGAAATAGCTGCAGAAGCGCACAATCGTCGGTGAAAGAACCTCCATTTCAGGCATGTTTTCAAATGACAGAAAACAGTGAAAAAAGCCCTACTGTGCCATACGTCGACACACCACGTAGATGATTACTCTGCAGACTCAACTGTTATGCATTTTTATCTATAAGCACCGCAAGTGAAATCAACTTGTCAAATACTTTACGTCTTTGTCAATACGAGCGCTACGACCCTTCGTGGAGAACGTTCAGTAACAAAGCGTATGTGTCACGGGCATACGCACCAAAGGACAGAGCACATGAGTTGTATCTGTTAGTAAAAACAGAATTATTCTCCATCAGAACTGTTATCCCACTTCACTGCCTCACAGACGAGGCTGTTCAGTATTAGACTGAAGAAAATCATATGAAGTAATTACAATTACAAAGTTAGTAATAAGTGTATCATCTTCATCAGTTTGTTAACGCAGTGTTGAATGTCGTGATCTCATGCCTCCATTCACTTCTTTAGTACATGAAACTTGGACTAGACTTCTCCATCCACAGTGATCTTCAGCTCTTCCTAAAATAATGTGAAGTGGTAGGGTGGTAATCTTCTTCGCTTGATCCAACCATCTATTTGCTGCTCATCTTGGTGGTCTTCTGTCTTCAGTTTTCATTTACGAATCTTATTTCCTCTGAATATTCTCGTCTCAAAATGTACCCAACGTACTGCAAGTATCGTTGACTGAACCACTAAGATATGCTTCTTGTGATGGTAAATTCTTCTGTAAATGAAACATTTTTTCTTCTTTCTGTCCGTGGTACACGTAACGTCCTCCGCCAACACCACGTCTCGAAAGCATCAATGCTGCTCTTGTAATTAGCATTCACGTTCCATGCCTTCCAGCTGTACAAGAACACAGGAGACACCAAGGATTCCACCAAGTGCATCTTCGTTGTTTGAGACATTGCCCGGATTTGCTGGACAATAGTGAACTTTCCAGAATGAGATTTTCACTCTGCAGCGGAGTGTGCGCTGATATGAAACTTCCTGGCAGATTAAAACTGTGTGCCCGACCGAGACTCGAACTCGGGACCTTTGCCTTTCGCGGGCAAGTGCTCCACCAACTGAGCTACCGAAGCACGACTCACGTCCGGTACTCACAGCTTTACTTCTGCCAGTACCCCGTCTCCTACCTTCCAAACTTTACAGAAGTTTACAGTACTGGCAGAAGTAAAGCTGTGAGTACCGGACGTGAGTCGTGCTTCGGTAGCTCAGTTGGTGGAGCACTTGCCCGCGAAAGGCAAAGGTCCCGAGTTCGAGTCTCGGTCGGGCACACAGCTTTAATCTGCCAAGAAGTTTCAATAGTGAACTTAATCATTGTGGTTGGGGGAAGACGGATTCTTCAATCTATATCTTTAACTCACTTTCATGTTGTTTCATTGACCAGATACACACAATCGGACACTATATTCGGATCCTTTAAGCATCCTGTAAGTTGACCATGATCGAAACCTAGGCCATTAATAACACTTAGTTTCGAGATTTCATATTTATCTCTGGACAGAAGCTTAATGTAATATATATCACTCTGGAGACCAGATTCCTATGCCCTTCCTCACGTTCTGCAATGTTTGTAGTACCATCTGCAAAGTGCTGATTTTTTATTTTCCTACCGCCAATTGAAACTACACCATCCCACCCATCCACTACTCATCTGACGGCATTACGCCATAGCTAAGCGGTAGTTAATCCATTTTGCTGAAGAGCCAATTACGACATTACTGGGTATTAGCTCAGGCTGCATATGTACCCGTATTATTATTAACTGGTAAAACACAATCAGCACCCACGGAGTAGTCCGTAGCCTAGTTCTGACTGGCCGGCTGCACTCTACAAAGCAGTGCGAGGAGCGACCTTTGATTGTTAGCCATGCGATCGGCAAGTCGCCAATCCCTCCACCAGTTATTGTCACCAATGAATCCTGATGACCCTGCTGCTTCTTTACTTACGGAGCTCCTCATTTGACCTATCGAGGGCTGAGTAGACTGAATGGCAGATCTCCGTACATCGTAGAAAGTCTGAGGAGGTACCTTGAATCGAACTCGGAACCTTTCGCAGTGGCCTTCCTTGGCGATGTTGACCGTTCGTCTATGGAGATGCTTTTGTTAATTAGTGACTTACATATATTAGTATGTCACGTGCCGCCAATAGACTGGCTATGGTATACGCGTGATAAGTTGACCACCGCTACTGATCGTTAAATGTCAGCATCATTTCGAACACATTGTGTTGGCTATAGTCTATTGCAGATAGCTGCCAACCTCATCGATTTAACAGTTGTGGCATTATATGTGTGTGGAGAAGTTGCAAAGTTTACCTAGCTTTACCTAGGTTTCAGTCGGGATAACCCAACCTTCTTCAGAATAAAAGTTACTTTCTTTCTGGTCTTACGTTAAATCAGTAAGTGGCTCGAAACATCATGTCCAGACACTCCGGGATGATGATGGCATTGAAACAGAGGATGACAAGCGTAAAGCTGAAATACTAAACACCTTTTTCCAAAGCTGTTTCACAGAGGAAGACTGCACTGCAGTTCCTTCTCTAAATCCTCGCACAAACGAAAAAATGGCTGACATCGAAATAAGTGTCCAAGGAATTGAAAAGCAACTGGAATCACTCAACAGAGGAAAGTCCACTGGACCTGACGGGATACCAATTCGATTCTACACAGAGTACGCGAAAGAACTTGCCCCCCTTCTAACAGCCGTGTACCGCAAGTCTCTAGAGGAACAGAAGGTTCCAAATGATTGGAAAAGAGCACAGGTAGTCCCAGTCTTCAAGAAGGGTCGTCGAGCAGATGCGCAAAACTATAGACCTATATCTCTGACGTCGATCTGTTGTAGAATTTTAGAACATGTGTTTTGCTCGAGTATCATGTCGTTTTTGGAAACTCAGAATCTACTATGTAGGAATCAACATGGATTCCGGAAACAGCGATCGTGTGAGACCCAACTCGCTTTATTTGTTCATGAGACCCAGAAGGTATTAGATACAGCACCCAGGTAGATGCTATTTTTCTTGACTTCCGGAAGGCGTTCGATACAGTTCCGCACTGTCGCCTGATAAACAAAGTATGAGCCTACGGAATATCAGACCAGCTGTGTGGCTGGATTGAAGAGTTTTTAGCAAACAGAACACAGCATGTTGTTATCAACGGAGAGACGTCTACAGACATTAAAGCAACGTCTGGCGTGCCACTGTGGAGTGTTATGGGACCATTGCTTTTCACAATATATATAAATGACCTAGTAGACAGTGTCGGAAGTTCCATGCGGCTTTTCGCGGATGATGCTGTAGTATACAGTGAAGTTGCAGCATTAGAAAATTGTAGCGAAATGCAGGAAGATCTGCAGCGGATAGGCACTTGGTGCAGGGAGTGGCAACTGACCCTTAACATAGACAAATGTAATGTATTGCGAATACATAGAAAGAAGGATCCTTTATTGTATGATTATATGATAGCGGAACAAACACTGGTAGCAGTTACTTCTGTAAAATATCTGGGAGTATGCGTGCGGAACGATTTGAAGTGGAATGATCATATAAAATTAATTGTTGGTAAGGCGGGTACCAGGTTGAGATTCATTGGGAGAGTCCTTAGAAAATGTAGTCCATCAACAAAGGAGGTGGCTTACAAAACACTCGTTCGACCTATACTTGAGTATTGCTCATCAGTGTGGGATCCGTACCAGATCGGGTTGACGGAGGAGATAGAGAAGATCCAAAGAAGAGCGGCGCGTTTCGTCACAGGGTTATTTGGTAACCGTGATAGCGTTACGGAGATGTTTAACAAACTCAAGTGGCAGACTCTGCAAGAGAGGCGCTCTGCATCGAAGTGTAGCTTGCTCGCCAGGTTTCGAGAGGGTGCGTTTCTGGATGAGGTATCGAATATATTGCTTCCCCCTACTTATACCTCCCGAGGAGATCACGAATGTAAAATTAGAGAGATTAGAGCGCGCACAGAGGCTTTCGGACAGTCGTTCTTCCCGCGAACCATACGCGACTGGAACAGGAAAGGGAGGTAATGACAGTGGCACGTAAAGTGCCCTCCACCACACACCGTTGGGTGGCTTGCGGAGTATAAATGTAGATGTAGATGTAGATGTAGAACTACCAATTGTCCATAGTCACCGGCCGTGGTGGCCGAGCGGTTCTAGGCGCTTCAGTCCGGAACCGCGCGACTGCTACGGTCGCAGGTTTGAATGCTGCCTCGGGCATGGATGTGTGTGATGTCCTTAGGTTAGTTACGCTTAAGTAGTTCTAAGTTCTAGGGGATTGATGACTTCAGATGTTAAGTCCCACAGTGCTCAGAGCTATTTGTTTTGTCCATAGTCGACATCGTAAAGCTAAAACTACAAATCCATATATTATCGTCAGTCAGTAAAAACTGTTTTTTTGAAGTTAGAGGATAATTTATTGATTTGTAGTTTTAGCTTGACGATGTCGACTATGGACAAACGGTAGTTACTTTTATTCTGAAGAAGATTGGGTTATCCCTACCGAAACCTAGGTAAATCTACGTAAATTTTGCAACTGAGGCTGTTGATTTTTAAAATTAAAAATAATATTTTTACAGTTGCTGACATGGCCGCGCAATGTTGAAAATGTTTAAGTCTCTGTAATGCTCATACATTTGTCTATGTTACTTCCGTTTGAAAAGTTATACCATAACAGGTGATCGGAATGAGTCGGGCGCGCCAGTGAGTATTGAGAACCGTGAGATAAACAATAAAACATTACCCTACCCTCTCACTTCCCCAAATCCCGCACTGTAAACGCTAGTTACCCCTCCGCCCTTGATGTAAGCGGCCAACATTACTTACGTCACTGCCGAATTCACCGACGTCGTTCTATATTAAGCACATTTTAAATTATCTCGGTAGATTGTTTGTTTGTTACATAGCAGGAAAACTAATCTTTTAAGGTGCTATTGACATTAGTTTACGTTTTCGGATTCGGCTGTTAGTTGCTAGGTGTCTATTATTAGAAATACGCCTTAAAATAACGGGCCGCCATAATAGTTGAATTAGACTGCATGCGGTCCGCGGGCCGCAGTTTGGCAGCCAATGCTATAGATGTTACAGAGGTGTGATGACAGCTTACAACCTTGTTCCACTCTATTTGTCATAAAAAAAACCTCCGAGTCTTCGCCATTCACTTTTATATTTGCAGCATGATTACTATAAAATTTCTTAGTAGTTATATGTTCTGTTTAGCAATCCCTGACTCATATCTGCCACAGTTTGTCCCACATGACAACTATACGTCCTATCAAGTTTTAATAAAACTTTAGATAGATTTAGTTAACCGTAACTAACATGAATTCAGACTTTGGGTACGCTCCTCGTATTTACGAGGAATGTGAATTACAGGAAACCCTGACTAGCTTTACCTTGGTCGCTTTGTCCATGAGATTTCTAAGTCTGCAAACCACCAAGGCTAAGGAAATAAGGCAACGAAGTACACTGTGTGTCAGACTGAGGCTGGAAACTTTCTAACCATTTAGATCCCATCGCAGGAATTTTGTTTTCTCATTCCAACATGGCGGAGTTCTCGTTTCTTTTATCTCTGCCTAGATTATTTATTGAGCTCATTTGTCGAGCAATAACATGCATGAATAATGAACAAGAAATTCCCCGCAAAACATAGGATATAAAAGAAGAAGATGCTAGTTTGAATAAAAGTTCCTAAATAAGAGAACTCTCATCATTTTATTTTAAAATGTCAATTTTTTCATCTGGTTCCATGTCATTCTCCGACTGTTGCTACTTTATGTTAAAATTTTCCGCTATACGTATCTGCTCAACCAAACATTCTCTCTATAGTCAAATACACATATTTTAATCGTTGCCGGTCTTACGACTGTTTTCCTCTCTAGCCTTCTATAGCGCCATGTTCACTACAACCCACTACTCAGTATAAATAATCACTTCGTCAGCTAACTGTTACTCATTTTTTTGTGATCCTTCATCTCTTCACTATATCTACGCTCCATATTTTGTCACTAAACGTAATTTCTAAATTTTCTGATGGAACGAGTTTCTGAACTAACAGATTATGGATAGACCAAGATTCTGGCTCTGGGCATTGTGGGACTTAACTGCTGTGGTCATCAGTCCCCTAGAACTGAGAACTACTTAAACCTAAGGACATCACACACATCCACGCCCGAGGCAGGATTCGAACCTGCGACCGTAGCGATCGCGCGGTTCCAGACTGTAGCGCCTAGAACCGCTCGGCCACTCCGGCCGGCAGACCAACATTCTTATCTACATGATATTAGCCTGCATAGTTTGCGCACAGTAAATTCTTCTTCGTTCTCTTTTCCTTAAATAGTAACTAGACAAGGGACGAGCTTCCTTAAAACAACGTATTACTCATTTTTGATGTTGAGTAAATAACAATCATCTTATATAATACTCTTTGTTTTAATTCTTCGTAAACCGAGAACATATACTAAAAATGCTTTAGATTCAATGCACAACGTTTTAACTATCCCTTACGTAAAGTCAGAACGTCACCTGTGACCAATATGAAGGTACAAGCAAGTAAAGAATCTATTTCCGGTTCCAAAATTTTATATTACCTACTTAATTGCTTCACAAAAATTTATTAATCTCATCTTAAAAGTAATTTATCAATAATTTTCCACTTTTGTTAATCCCAGACTGACTTCACAAACATTTTGGAGTTACTGTTGTATATCTCTAGTTTATCACGATCATTCTGAGGATTAATACATCTTATTCCAACTTAAACAGCGAAAGACATTCTTTGAGTCAACAGATGGTAATCTGGTGGATTACACGTGTATCCTCTCCCCGCTTCTGCGTTAGTATAATGTGAAAACATGTGTGAAATTTGATGAGTGTTACGCTATAGTCACCAAAATAACTTCCTTGTTCCTACCTCTACTAGTTATTCCTGTAACTATTGTGGTATATGATAGTTCTACGATGACTTGCTTCAATTAAGGATCTAAGTGCATACCAGTTTCATCAAAAAACTTTCGTCACCTCTTCTAATCTACTGTGGGACTGTTCTCCATTGAAGATAGTTTTGACGTACTACTGTTATCTTTCTGTACTTCCTTTGGTACGTAATATATTTTTCCCATCTGCGATACTTTCATTTCCCTAAAATAGTATTTAATCCAACTGAAAGTTTCGTAGTATCTTTGTTGAGGATTACCTTACTATCACACACCTTGATTTAGCATATTTCTTCACGTTAGTGTCATATCTAATAAATTTTCATTATAACTGTCCCGTTTCTGTTTCAGAAATCCGATGTTTCCATCTGCCATAGATATTCTGGAGCATTACCTGAAATATCCATAGATTTATAGCTCTTGCTTCCGATGCACCAACGGTACCCTGTATACCCTTACTACATTCCACTGTTCTAGTAACCTATACTTGGAACCTACTTCATTGCCTTAGACAAAATTCACTATCATTATATTTCCATCATACCACTTGACTTCCATCCTAGTATTCATCACTTATAGATTATGTTCTGTGTCTGTATCTGAAGCTACGTTGAAGTAAAATGTTAGGTTCTAAATTCCTCGTTTACCCACGGGGCAGCCCTGTTGCGTTCTACAACGTCTTTTGCAATTTCTCTGAATTAATGCTCGATGTTCGCTAAAACCGGTCAAAACCTGTCACAGTCTTGAAAAGTCTCGCTCTGGTTTCCTCTAAGGCAACAATAATTATTCCACATAATTTTTTCTCCTTTCCTATACCGTTTCTATCACTTAGTTCCACATAGTTTTCGAATTCTTACACTTAATGGTGTAATTTGCGTTTATGAATAAAAACAACTATCAAAGTAGACTCGTAAGTCTGCAAATAATTGGTGATAGCGTTGCTCACGTCAATTTACAATGTTACTTTCTTCTTCTGCAGAATAAAATTTCCAGCACTTAAGAAGGAATTATAGGATTCTAGGATTTATGACGATGTTATTGGATACCATCTTGGATTGGAGAAGGATGGGAAAATAAATTAGGCGTGTCATCTCAAACAGAAACTAACCATCCATTTGCCTTAACTGTCTTAGGGAGCCTCTGGAAATCCTGAAGTTAGTGATGTTAGCAACCCAGTGTTAACCACCGCTCCACACCATTCTGTTCCCACCAACTGCTAAATCGTTCTCTAAGGCTGCTGTCATTACTCTACACCCATTAGTTTAGAAATCTCCGCCCTCTTTCCACTTTATTTTAGTAATCTATACGTAATACTAATTTAGCAGTCCCATACTCTTCTGTAGATTATTCAGTTTCCCACAACAGTCAAACTTATCCCTCGCCCCAGATCGTGGAAAATTAATTTTACTCAAATGTCTCTTGATAGGCCTTATTGAATAGTCACCACTTAGATACCTGAATGAGATACTAGTTTACATCGAACTTTTTTTATTTTAGCGGAACCCACAGTTTTAAATCTCCTGTATGTTGCGTTGTTATGGAGTGAACACTTGTATTCAAGTAACATCGCATGTGCTGTGACTAAGCGCTTGTCCCCATACACTTTCGATAAGAAGTGTCAGTCCACGGTATTTGGTAAGTAGGGGTAGTCATTTAAGTTACTACCCGGATCGAGAGTTTCACTTACACCACCGTCAGTAAAAGCGTTGGCCGCGGAAACGAACGGTCAGCGGGTGTGCCGCGCCAGTGTATGGTCGTAATCCGTTGGCACATTTAATTCTCACTCTTCCTCTAGTCAGCATAATTTGTTTTGCAGAGGAAATATGAGTTCAACTGACATATGCAATGTCTACTTTGCTAGCGTTGCGTTCACGTGTTAACTTCTATTCGCAGGCCGATGCTTATGACAACTTCTGTGAAGTAGGTGTACAAAAGAATTTTATTTACACAAAAATTGATTGCATTGTTTCTTCAACACACATTGGTATGATATTTGGGTTCTGCAATACGTTTATTCCGGAGGAAGTACGGAATAACTGTTTATTTTCGGCTTCAGCGCTGACGGGGCGACCGAAGTCATTCGGGTCACATTATACACAAACGTTTAAGGTTTCTAACTTTGCTGGAGACTAACATGTGCGAAATATATCATTCTAGGCTGACATCCAATTACAGAGTCCGTGGGTGAGTATAAGATAAACCATATCCTTCACTCCTGCTGACGTTTTCAATCCTCTGCAAAAGCTATGACGCCCGGAAGAAAAGCTCTGGCACTTTACAAAACAATCTAATAAATATTTGAGAGAGTACGAGATTTTTCGCTATTTTATTAGTAATAATTTTAAAAAAAGAAACTATTTGATCAATAGAAAGCTCCAATACTAGCTTGATATATAAATGAACCGGAGAAAATAGTTGCGTGTTTTGATAAAGCTAAATAGAAAAGTCATTTCTAGAGTAAGAACTAACTTCAGTAGGTATGAAGATTAATTACAGTACGCCTTCTGTCGTGATTGTTCTATTTATTTGTTTGTGGTATTCCTTATGGACCGCGTGTGGCGATGAGTACTGTAAGGCTGTGCCTGATGCTATTGTAATTACAACAAAGAGAATGAGAACTGTAACGCTATGCCTGACTGCTTAACGTCGTTGCAAGTGCAACAAACAGACTGCTGCATCCTGCGCACTTCCAATGAATGATGGAATGGAAATAAAGTCCCATGCTCCTTGACAGAGCGTAGGGAAACGATGCGGTAGACCTGCACCTCCTTACTAGGCAAGGTCCTAATGGAGGTGGTTTGCCGTTGCCTTCCTCCGACCATAATAGGGATGAAGATGAAGACGACACAACACCCAGTCATCTCGGGGCCGGGAATCGAACCCGCGACCCCCTGCTCGGGATTCGAGAACGCTACCGCGAGACTACGAGCGGGTGTATATATTTTTTACTTGTGAGTCGTGGACTGGTTTGATATTTCCAGCCAGGAATTCTTCTCCTGTGCCAATTTCTTCATCCCCGAGTAGCACCTGCAAACTGCATCCACAATTATTAGTTGTATATATTCCAATTTCGGTCTTCCTCTACGGTATTTATCCTCCACGGCTCCGACTAGTATCTTTGGAACTTATTCCCTGATTCCTTAACAGATGCCGTACCACCCTGTCCCTTCTTATCAGTGTTTTTGAATATAATATACAGCAATAATTTTAACACATTATTGTGAGCAGTCATGTCAACACATTGTGTCGAATCTTTTTGTAAGCGCGCTTTATTTAATTGGCTGAACGTTATTATCCGAAATGGATTTAGTTTAAGATAAAGAGGTGGGGTAGTCTCTTGCCTGGAGTGCAGTCAACGTGTAATGAAGTCCCATTGTAACTCCGAGCCTGTCGGAATACTGATTTAGTAAACGTTGGCGTCGAATCAAGATTTAAAAAGATATGATTTAGTCAGAATTTCGACTGCTACAGGTTAGATATGTAGTTTATTAGTACATACACATCAATCAAACTCTTGCACGTGGCGACGCTGGAGTTAAACGAAGCCGGAAGTAAAGAAGATTAAACTGAAAATTAAAAATCGAGAAGACGAAACTAATAACGAAGACCTTTCCCACGAGAAGAAGATCATACAATAATCCATCGAATTAATCAAGAGAAATGATATGTCACACACAGACAAGAATTATGCAGTTTGCAGGGCATTCAAAATTCGTTTGGAAATTTAATCCACAATAAATATAATCAGCAGCGTTGTTAAACAAATAATACTGATATTATCACAATATCCTTTTTTTCTAGTGAGTTTGGGTTGGGGTACTGCGTCACCTGTGTACAGCATTCTAACTACCTTGGTGCACGAGTAAAGAATGAAATTTTCCTGTCACATAATGGCATCATCTCAATGATATCATTACATTGCACGTTGAAGGTTTGTCTGTGGGACATGAAGTCCCATACCACCCTCCGACGGTGGGAGGTCCACGTTACCGGTAAGTTATAGTGGTGGTCGTACCATGGATTTCACGTAATGAGTGCCCGAATCAAAACTGTCTCATTATTTGTGTCGATACCAGGGCTAGCGTTAGCGATCGTTCAAATCCAGGTCGTCGGGGATGGTAAGAGGAACAAGGTGGCGGTTCCAGTGTCCGGTGGTCGTGGTGCCATTGGTTTGGAATCCATTGACCGTGTAACGGAGCGCGTCTACTTTGTCGTAGAGTCGCCATCCCATCTTTCCAAAAAACGTCTATAGAGAGCCCATGTTCGTCTCTTTCAATTCTCATGAGTGGGGGCGCGGGGGGGGGGGGGGGGGGGGCGACTTGGCACGCACTGTCCACCGAGGCACTTTATTCTGCAAGCGCTAGAGGCTCTGATCCGGGAGGCACTATTCATGGTTCACGCAGTGGAGCCATAGGTGAGGGAACGGTGGACAACTATACGGTACAGTCAGAGCTTGGTGGTCGGCCGCGGTGGTCTAGCGGTTCTAGGCGCTCAGTCCGGAACCGCGCGACCGCTACGGTCGCAGGTTCGAATCCTGCCTCGGGCATGGATGTGTGTGATGTCCTTAGGTTAGTTAGGTTTAAGTAGTTCTAAGTTCTAGGGGACTAATGACCACAGATGTTGAGTCCCATAGTGCTCAGAGCCATTTGAACCATTTTTTTAGAGCTTGGTGTCTAAGTTCAGTTCCCTGTTCGTGAAGAGGAAGTGCAAAGCTTTTATCAGCTTTCACTCCTTTTGGGTGAAGTAATACGCATGTCGGTGGAAGAGCAGGTTCATATCAATTCGGACGTCTAGATGTTTGATATCTGGGACTATGACATTCGTACATCTGCAATAGTTATGTTGCTGCAGACGGTGGGCACCATTTGGTACAGTAGGCAGCCATAGTTCTGGTAACATTAAGGGCAATCTTGTTTTAATGACACCGGGTGACTGCTGCTTTCATCTGCCTATGCACTGCGGCAGGTGGCAGTGTGGGAGGACTGGCATATCGTTAACATAAGTATTACAGAGGATAGTAGAAAACACAGACAATACTTAACTTGGAGATTTACAAGTAGTAGTCGCACACGAAGGGCGACATGCAAACAATTATGTTCGCCAATATAGACAACTCCAACTAAGCACTTGATACGGATCTCTACAATCTGTTCTTCGAGTGCCGGTCTACAACCGACCACTGATGTCGGTATACGGAGCTGATCTGAGCGGCCGAGGCCGGCAGGAGCGACGCTTATATTCACTTCTTGCATGGGGCGCTCCTGTCGTGGGGCGGTCGTAATCTGTGCACCATTGGCCGACGTTGTTTCACTGCGTTCTCGGCGCGTCCGTTCTTCATCTTCGTTTCGGAGCTGGTGGCTACGGCAGAACATTCATCCCTCCCCCCTCCCCGAAAGCGGTAGACCGTTGTCGTGTATGGAGTGCGACCATGGCGGCGGATGCAAGAGTGTAGGCGCATCGTCGGGCCAGAAGCTGTGGCTGTAGGGGACGTCAAGCTTCTAGCCGTACCCCGCCACCCACCCTACGCTCTTGCAGAAACGTCCCCCGGTAAACCACCAGAAGGGTGCGCGTCCACCTCCTGCTGCTATGAACCAGATGAAGAAGGCGGCGATTACTGCGGTATCGGGGGGGGGGGGGGGGGGTCCATTTCCATCCGCAGGACGAGAGGAGACGGAGGAGGTGATGGCCCTCCGTGTCCATCGGGTCGTCCTGCGGTACCGTGATGACACACTCTGGCGGCTGCTGCGCCGCACTGTCCTCTGGACCCGTGAATCTGGGGTATGATAGACTGAAAGATCATTGTGTACTTGACAGAATCGAATTGTAAGATGATTCATGCAAGCGCCAAGTCGACGGGTGATCTCGCCTCGAACCAACCGTCTGCTGCCGCTAAAAACCCTGTAAAAGACAATATCATGCGCTGCGAAGCGGTACTTGCGGCCTCAAATCAAATGTGTGTGAAATCTTATGGGACTTAACTGATAAGGTCATCAGTCCCTAAGCGTACACACTACTTAACCTAAATTATTCTAAGGACAAACACACACACCCATGCCCGAGGGAGGACTTGAACCTCTGCCGGGGCCCGCCGCACGGTCTTTGACAGCGGCGTCTAAGACCGCTCGGCTAATCCCGCACGGCTTGCGGCCTTCCATCGGCGCCGGATGCTGAGGAGGGTGGAGCAGGTGGAGCAGTGTCCGATGGCGGCAGCTTGAAGCATTTTCGCCGTCGATGGTCCGTGGGTACGAACGGTATGAGGCGAGACACAGTTGCAATGCTTGATCCCTGGTGTGTGCGGAGCGAAGTTTGGCCATCTACTGCTTCAAGGTTCTGACAAAACGTTCCACTTCGTCCTTTGACTGTGAATGGAATGCCGGCCGGGGTGGCCGAGCGGTTCTAGGCGCTGCAGTCTGCAACCGCGCGACCACTATGGTCGCAGGTTCGAATCCTGCCTCGGGCAGGGATGTGTGTGATGTCCTTAGGTTAGTTAGGTTTAAGTAGTTCTAAGTTCTAAGGTACTGATGACCTCAGATGTTAATTCCCACAGAGCTCAGAACCATTTTTTTGTGAATTTAACGGTGCACTAGTCAGATGCTGTATGCCGGTGCGTTCAGAGAATGTTTCAAATTCATTTGAAGTGTACTGAGGTCCGTTGCCTGGCACTATGACTTCAGGTAAACCTTCGAGAGCAAAAAAATCGACGACAACACCTGAATTATGCTACGTGTAGTTGTCGAGTTCATAGGCACAGCAAAAGGAAACTTGCTATACGAGTCAACCGCCATCAGCCAGCGAGAGTTCCAGAAAGGTCCCCCAAAGTCTATGTTCACACGTTGTAATTGTGATTGCGACTTAGGGCAAGCAGAAAACTTTTGTGGCGCACCGGACTGATTTTCCGCACATGCGTGACACTGTGACGTCATCTGTTCTATTTGGGCTTCCATAACCCTTCCAACTACAGTATCGACGCGCTAAATGTTTCGTACGAACAGTCCTCCACTGTTCTTTGTGAAGTAACTATCACGCTTCTTCTTACAGAGCTTTAGCGATCAACACACGTGACTGGTCAATGACATTCTGAACAAGAATTACACCTTTCTGTACAGCAAGGCTATGCCGACGTGCGAAGTATTGGTGCACTACAGAGTTCTTGATGCAGTTCAATGAACCAGGCCAAGATGTGCGAATGTAGATTAACAAAATGTTCAAATCCGAATCAGCGTTCGTGTCCTGTGCAATTTTCTTATAGTTCATCGGAAATGTTTGAAGCAATTCAGAATACAGAGCATCGACGTGACAACAAGATGCAGCAGAAACGTCAAAGTCTTTATCAGGGCCAATAGGAAGACGTGAAAGTGCATCCGCATTACCATGTTGAGCTGTCGGACTGATACACAAACTCGTAGTGATATTGAGATAAGAAGAAAGCCCATCGTTTCAATCTCTGGGCAGTTCGTACTAGAACTGTTTTCGTCGGATGGAAAAAGGACTGCAAAGGCTTGTGATCGGTTACTAAGTAGAATTTTCTGCCATACAAATAGTGGTGAAATTAGGTGACACCATACACAATAGCGGATCCCTCTTTTTCAATTTGTAAATAGTTACACTGACCTTTGCATAACACTTTTGATGCAAATGCAGTAGGTCTGTCGTTATCACCAATACTGTGCGAAATCAGTGCACCGATTCCGTAAAAGGAAGCTTCAACTCGCAATACAACCGGTTTTTCAGGATCGAAGGGAAGTAAGCATCGATCGCTGAGCAATGCATCTTTCTGTTTTTGAAACGGTACGTGGCACTCATCTCTCCTAACAAAGGGGACATTTTTGAGACGCAAGCGATGCAATGGAGCTGCGATTTGTGCAGCATTCGGTATAAACCGAATATAATAGTTCAGTTTCCCTAAAAATGGCTGCAGTTATTTGATATTGCGAGGAACTGCCAAATCGCTTATGGCTAACAAATGCGGCAGAAGAGGATGTACATCTTGACTGTTTATGATATATCAAGATACTGCAATTCAGGTTTAAAAAATCTCACTTGTTCAGTCTACACTTTAGCCCTGCTTCAGTAAACTCACGAAACAAAGCAAGTAAATTTGCAATATGTTCTTCCAGAGTAAGACCTGCAACGACAATATCGTCCAAATAGTTTGAACTGTTTGGCACTTGTGCAGTCAGCAGTTCAAAATACCGTAGGGAAATGGCGGGTGCGGAAGCACTGCCAGAAGGCGAACGAAAATATTTAAAACCCTATGAGTATTTACTACCCACACTTTTTGAGATTCTTCATCGAGCGGTATTTGAAGATATGCGTTGCGCAAATCAGTTTTTGAAAAGTAGCGTCCAGCGCCTAATTTATCCGTAGGATTCTCTAGGCGTGGCAATGGATAGTTATCAATTACCGTTTGTGGGTTGACTGTAGACTTATAGTCAACACAGAGGCGAAAGCGACCTGAACGTTTGGGGAGCAAAACCAGTGGACTTGCCCATTGACTAGCTGATACGGGCGCGATAACTCTGTTACCTTGCAATTCCTTAAGTTCAGCAGCGACTTTGTCTCGTAATGCAATGGGAACTGTTCCGTACCGGCAAAATTACGGCCGAGCATTGTGTTTCAGCGTAATATGTAATATGTATAAACCTTCAGAAAAGAGTTCTGGGAATAATTTTAGCAAGGTAGCTACACTCCTTTTGCATTGAATGCAGACACTGACTACACATTGTCCTGAATGTTAAGGCCAAGCAAATCAAAAGAATCAAGACCAGATATGTTCTCACGCTCGCGTGATTGTAGCACTGTGAAAGTCACTGTTCGCGTATGCAAGCAATACGTGGCAGGCAAAGTACATGTTCTGAGAACCGGGAATGTCTTGTCCATTATAAGCCGTCGGTTCCGTGCTAGTTTTAGACAGGCGTGGGGAGCCTAACAGTTCATATGTGTGACGATTATCTTCGTGACAGAGGCACCCGTGCCCAACTGAAATTTCACATGTTTTCCACAAATAAGTAAATCAACAAAACGTTTGTTTGACTGGCGTATCACTGAAGAAACTGCAAGCTTACTAGTTGCAGTCTTGGTATATACTGCATTAATGACATCAGCCTTGTGACTAGCTTTTCGTGAGTGAACCGAATCCTTATGATCGTTCCGTTGCAAACATACGGATTGCACATGTCCTTTCCTACCACAAGCGTAACACTGCGATTGTCGGGAGCGGCAGTCTTGGCGTTTGTGCCTTGTATAACAGCGAGGGCAAGACTTAATTCGGTTCTCCTATGTAGGAGCCTGTGTAGCGAGCTGCTTACGTAGCGTGGAAGTTTGCTTACTCTTCGTGGGTAGCGCACGCCGCCGATATGGAATAGGGCGATGGCAACCAAGGGACTCAATCTGACAAATAGCTGGCTGCTCAAATGTATGAGCCGACAAGGCACTGGAATCGTACTGACCTAGTATTTGGACTGCCTGCTGAAAGGATGGATAGGACTGTTCCAAAATTTGTCCTCCGGTTTTGAGATCAGGTACATTGTACACGATCACATCACGCAACATAGCATCTGAATACAAAGCACGGCAAGCACATTTGTATTTCCATTTCCTTGTCAAACCTTGCAAATCGGTTACCGACACGTGATATGTTTGTTCTGATCGTTGTTTGCAATTAGTAAATTTATAACTAGCTGCTACTACATTCACTTGTTGGTTGTAATAGTTTGTTAGGGCCACCTATTAATAACTAAGTTTACTCGGAGTGGCGTTATGATATAACTTCTGGATAAGTCTGAACACTGCACTTACTATCGTTGATAAAAGATGTGGATGTTTCACAGAACCTGGTACATTGTGGGCAATGGGATGGGATTTGAACTGGCCTAACCACTCGAGCCATTCCCCGTCTTGTTCACACAAAACAGTCGAAAAGGTGGTATACCAGCAGTAGTAGGCAGTGTTTGTTCTGTCAGGAGCGCAGCGTTGACCAGTAGCTGCTGCACCGTGTTGAGTAACGTGGAGATTTGTTGAGTCTGGAACTGAAACATCTGCATTAGCTGTGTGGTATGTTATACTTGCGGCTGTGGCGCCTAAGCAGGGGGCGGGAGAGGTTGGTGGGGGGAGGGGGTCATGTTGGAAGGTACAAAGGCAAGAATCAAGCAAAAGAGGCAAAGAGGATTTCTGCAACGCCCACCTGAAGACACTGATTAGCAAAAACGGCAAGAAACTGATGAAACAATATGCACCCGTGCAAAGTAAAGACAAGAGATAATTATGGCGCTAGCACAAAAAAAAACACATATTTCCGTCGCCATCAGCACGGAATTAGTTTCTAACCCTTCATAGCTAGTTGTTGCGTCTCGCCCACTTATCTCGTGTAGGGCGCCTAAGGGATGCAGCGTTCTCGGAATGTTATACAACAGTTCAAGCAAATAACAAGAGTAGTTTTATTTCTATTAAGCAGACTGACAATACTTAACTGCGAGATTTACAAGAAGTAGTCGGAAACGAAGGGCGATATGCAAACAGTTATGTTCGTCGATATAGACAAGTCCAACTAAACACCTGATACGGATTACTACAGTCTGTTCTGCGAGTGCCAGTGTACCACCGCCCACTAATGCCCATATACGGAGATGATCTGAGAGGCCGAGGCTGGCAGAAGCGGCGCTTATATTCACTTTTTGCAGCGGGTGCTCCTGTCGTGGTGTGGTCCAAATCAGCACACCACTGGCCGACGTTGTTTCAACGACTTCTCGGGTCTCCATCTCTTCATCTTCGTTTCGACGCTTGCGGTTACGCCAGTACACGGATGGTCGTCTGTCTCAGTAATCTGTGGACGAGTTTGTCCTGGAAAGTCCTGTCGTAAACGTTTTGCAGATCCATGAATACCGTTGGCGTCGACATGGTGTAGTTAAAGCCTTTACTGACGTGCTGTGTGATCCTAGGAAATTGCAGTTCGGGCGACGTGTGTGGAAGTTAACCCTGGTGGGAATATTTACATGATTTATAATGTAGGCAAAAGTTAGTGCGTTAACAACATTTATTTTCACAAAACAGATATAAATTATGTTAAACAAGTTATTGATTGAATATCATATACAACTAACTGGTGATTTTAGAGTACACTGGACAAGGATCCTGGGTGGGAGAGACATTTTAACTAGTGGAGTGAGTCAAGTACTATGGCCCCAAAAATGTGAGTAACGCACCCTGAATTGATCTGACGCTGAGCAGACTTTGATTGGCCAAATCTACTGACGTTCCTCTACGTAGATGCAGCTGAGAGCAAGTGGAGATTGAGATGTGTACGCCATGACAATACCGGCGATGTAACTTTCAGCTGGCGAGATGTTTGCTGCGGAGGTGAGACGTGGCGGCGGCACCTGTGAATTGATCGTGGCCACAAAATAAATGTAAAAATCTCACTGTTTAGCTATAAGGCAGACGGATCGCAGTTTACTCTTTACAAGAGCCCTGAAATCACGGTAGATTTCAGTGTGTGGCACACCTGTTTCTGGTAGTACTAAGGACCAATTTGGCTCCCTTATACGACAGAGCGCGCAAGGATACCAACCGTCAAGACTGGTAAACCAAAAACGAGTTAGTGTGCCCTCGGTAAACGAGTGATCCGAGACGTTTGAAGTCACACTGTCGGTACAGTAAGTAGTTCACTACAGACTCCCCAGCGTTAACTACTCGCAAGTGAAGTCAATCTCAGGATAGGCCCCAAGTACCAACCACTCACGCCAGAGCTTCGACCAGAAGTTCTTACCAGACAAAGTACCGCACCCGAGTGCCTCGCACCTATCCTGAAAAACAGGGCTCTAGAGGCGCTTAATCTTCCCTCCCATGCGACAGCACCAACTCATGTCGAACCAGGGCAGGAGTTAAGAAACCGACGTCCCTGGAAAAAAACAGAAACTGCCAATTACTGGCTTTTTTATTAAGTTTCCGCAGAGGGGGAAGGGATGATTTTTTTTCCGAAGTCGTGTCTCTTCCCACGGCAACAAGCGAACAGATTCAATCTCAAAGATCTTTATCTAAATCACTTATGCATTGGAGCTTTTAGAAGGAGGTGTTAACCATGGAAGAGTCCATGCAGGTGCTCTTAGAACAATTTAAACGTGTGAATAACAATTTCACACAATGGATAAAGGAATCGAACAACATGACAACAAAGTAACGCAAATCGATAAGAGGTCTGCAGATTTAGAGACAAGATTCAATGGATTTCAATAACTTCATTGCCCGGCTTAACGGAAGAACAGAGAGATTAGAGATTAGATTACTGTCGTGATTTGATCAGTTTCTGAAATAGATAATCGATTAAAATTGTGGGGAATGTGCTGGATGGTAAACTCCAACACATACAGAGTGGAAAGACAGAATGGGATAAAACGTTGCAAGGAATTGAGGTTTCATCTACATCTGCACCTATATGATTATTCTGTAATTCACAAGCACATGCCTCGCAGAGGGTTCATAGAAATACCTTCAAGCTAATTTTCAACCGTTCCACTCTCGAAGGGTATGCGGAAAATCTCTCCGTTCGGCCTTTCATTCCTCGTACAATTTTCATTCTCTCTAGTATTTTGTTCCTAGCATTTTAAAACTCTGAGGAGGAAATTGCTGATTGAAATTTTATGAGAAGATCCTGCCGCAACTAAAAACGCCTTTGTTTTAGTGACTGCCATCCCAAATGGTGTATCATATCCATGGAACATTCTCCCCTATTTCGCAACAGTACAAAAGGAGCTGCCCTCTTTTAAAATTTTTCGATTTTCCCCGTCGATCCTGTCTGATATGGCCAAAACAACATACATCAATACTCTGGAAGAGGGCGGACAAGCGTAGTGTAAGCAATCTCTTTAGTAGTCCTGCTGCATTTTTTAAGTGTTCTGTCAATAAATCGTAGCCTTTGGTTTGCTTTACGCACAACATTATCTATGTGATCGTTCTAATTGAAGTTACTCTTAATTGTAAACATTAAGTATTTAGTTGATTTTATAACCTTTAGAGATGTGTGATTTATTATGCAACCGAAATTTAGCGGATTCCATTTATTCCTCTAATGGATGTCTTCGCACTTTTCATATTCAACTGCCACTTTTCGCACAGTTCAGATATATCTCAATCGTTTTGCAATTTTTTTCATCATCTGATGACTTTTTAAAATGGTAAACGAGAAAAACAACTGCAGACAATCTAAGGAGGTACCCAGAGTGTCTCCTATACCATTCACGTAGATCAGGAACAGCAGCCGGCCTACAACACTCTCTCGGGGAACGTCAGATACTACTACTGGTTTACTCGATGATTATACATCAATTACTACGTATATGTGACCTTTCTGACAGGGGAAATCACCAATTTATTCGCACTACTGAGACTATACTCCATAATTACGCAATTTTATTATGAGTCGCCCGTGAGGAACGGAATCAAAAGTCTACAAGGAATTTAAAATATATCGAATCAGTTTCAGATCCCCCTTCTTTTACAACAACGATTTTTTCTGAATTCGTGTTGGGTGTTAGTAAATAAATCGTTTTCTTCCATTTAACACATAATGTTCGAACACAGTATATGTTCCAGAATCCTACTGGAAATCCCCTTTAGCGATAATGGTCTGTAATTCATCAGATTAAATCCATTTCCTTTCCTGGGTGCTTGTGTGACTTGAGCATTTTTCTCGTCTGTAGGTACGGATTTTCCAAGAGCGAGCAGTATTATATGACTGCTAAATCTAGAGCTATTTTATCAGCATACTCTGAAAGGAACTTGACTGGTGTACAATCAGCACCCGAGGCCTTGCCTTTATTAAATGGTTTAAGTAGCTCTGCTGCACGAAGGATATCTACTTCTGAGTTACTCATGGTGGCATCTGTTCTTCGCTAGAACACTGGAATACTTAGTTCGTCTTTATTAGTAAAGGAATTTCAGAAACCACTATCTAGTAACTCTGCTTTAGTGGTACTGTCATCAGTAACATCATCAATGTTATCATGCAGTGTGTGTATTGATAGTCTCAATCCCTGGTGTACTTTACAAACGACCAGAGTTTTTCTGGATTTTCAGGTAGCTTCGTTGTGGAAAATATTAAAACCATCTTCCACTGAAGTTAGAGCTAAATTTCGAGCTTCTGTAAAAGTAGGCTAATCTTATATATTTTGCGTTCCTTTATATTTGGCATGGCTTTTTTCGTTGCTTCTGCAGCAGTGTTCTCACCTTTTTTGCGTGTAATGAGTAATCTTATTTGGTATATATTTCTCAAGTGTCGTCGATGCTGTTTTTGGTTTACCTTTACGTTGTCAGACTGGAAGAAGTCTATTAGGATGCGTCAAGCGAATCCCTCTCTGCTTTTTTTAAAAAGATATATTCTGCATTTATTTTTGGTGGGTTTGAATATTCCAGTATTCAATCTTGCTACAACTTCCTTGTGGTCTGTAATCACTCTATCCGTCATTTTTGTTCCTATCTGCTCAGGATTATTTGTTGTTAAGTGGTTAAGTATGTTTTCGCAAACATTTACAGTTCGAATGGGCTCCTGAATTAATTGTTCAGAGTAATTTTCTAACGTCGCATTCAGAACGATTCCGGACGACATTTTATGCCTACCACCAACTTTAAACATTTATTTTCGCCAACGTATGGAGGCTATATGGAAGTCACCACCAGCTCTGATTGTATGACTGGGGTATCTATTTGAAATTAGATCCACGCTTTCTTCGAATTGCTGAGTAACTGTATCTTCTGAGTCGGCAGTCAGTTCGAGGATCCCAATATTAACTTACTCCGGTTATAAGGCAATAGCTCTAAACATACTACCCCACAGCAACAACAAACCTAAGTTTCACAAGGCAACCTACTTCTGACAACAATGAACACTGCACCACCAACTATATTTAATCCATGCATTCCGAACACGATTAGGCCCTCCGTACTAATTTCGGCTGAACTTATTTCCGGCTATTGTAAGCTTTCTGTACCTATAACGATTTAAGCTTGAGTGTTTTGTATTAGCACTTGGACCTCTGGTTCTTTTGAAACACAGCTACTACGTCAGTTTACACCTACGCTAAATATTGCTACTAGGTCTACTTTCCGTGTTCGTCATCCACCCTTATAGACTAACGCCCTTTCTGTAGTTTACCGCGAGTGTTTAACCAAGAAAACCACCCAGCCCCAAGCCCCTCAGCCCCTGCTACTAGTACAGACGCCTTCTGCATATAATGAACCCCTGCCATATTAAGCGAAACTCGGAAACCCACCACCCTCTGGTGTACATCAAGGAACCCGCCATCTACACGGTCTCAGACTCGTCTAATCCTTTGGTTCACACTTTGTACTCGACTCTGTACCAAAGGACCGCAGTCGATTCTGTCGAGAAGGCTACAGATGGTGAGTTTTGTCTTTATCTCGCATGTAAGTGTGGCAGTCCTTACCATAGAGAATTTCTTCTGATCCAAAGAGACACACATCGGTAATTCCGATACGAGCCACCACCTGCAGTTGGCTGCACCCTGTGATCTTCATGGTATCCAGAAGCATCCTTTACACATCTGGAATGACCTTTCCCAGTATGAACATAGAGTGTAAACTGGATTCCTTCTCGTCCTTCGGAGCCATATCCCTAAGAGGTCCCATTACGTGCCTAACATAGGAGCTCTCAACTACTAGAAATGCACTCCCCAGCGAATGCACAGACGTTGGTGACCGAGATGTCCCCTCTGGAACACGTAGAGCGGCAGCATCCGACTCAGGGATTTCGACAGTCAAAGATAGTGTTCGAAATCTCTTCGTCAGACGAACAGGGGAGACTCTCCGGTCCCTCTCCCAGAAGGTCCTTCGCTGTTTGCCGCTACTTGGAACTTCCACTCGACCACGGGTGAGGGGAAAACTTCAGTGCAGGCAATACCCAGAGTTACCACAGTAGTCGACTGATCGGCCGATATGTGGCGCGTGCTGAACTTGCCTGACCCCATGCGGTGGCGCCCACGGTCAATAGTCTCAAGCTGTGTGATCGATGTCAAACTGTGTGCAAAGTGTCACCAACTCAGCTCGTAGATAAACACAGCTACCCCAGCTTCTATCCATACCAAAGACGGATAACTCTTTAGAATGCTAGACTGTGCCTAGTAAGCACTCAAACACGCAAAAAATTAAAAAGCTAGACTATTATCCTCACAGATTTTTTAAAGTAAGCCTCTACCGTTTCAAGCTCTTAAATATAATTCGCAAAGAAGCGGTGTACTCCCGCTATTTGCAGCAGTAGTGAAAGGTCCAGTTCACTGACGGTCTAACTTAAAAGAGCTGTCATTCACTAAATCACTATACCTAAATATACAGATAAGAATACACACATTTTACCTTCGATTATCAATAACCTACAGCCTCTATTGCCAAACCTTGAGCTACTAAGAGAGGTAAGAAATAAAGAACTGCACAATAAGCCTAAGGAATTTTTCGATAATTGGTTCTTCTACTTGGCCGCTACACTTGTAGCAGAGGGAGCTTCAACAACGATTAACAGCAAGAATTTTGCTATCCCTACACCTTGAAAAGGAACAAAAAAGGGATTAAGACAGGAAGTAGAAGAAGTGTTAACGAAGAGTAAAACACTACGCATTAATGCCAATACAAAGTAAAGTATTGAATGAAAAACTCTCAAAATGTACACAAATTCTCAAAATTTATACCCTCAAGAGACGTCCATCCAGCAGTGTTTCTGTGGGATTTAAGGGTATGTTTCTACATCTTTGACAGATTACAGGAAGAAACGATTTATAACAGTTCACACGACAGGCGCTACGTGACAATGAGGTATGCTGCAATTTACTATCTGTCATGATTTAGAAACTGCTTTGAAATACACTCCTGGAAACTGAAATAAGAACACGGTGAATTCATTGTCCCAGGAAGGAGAAACTTTATTGACACATTCCTGGGGTCAGATACATCACATGATCACACTGACAGAACCACAGGCACATAGACACAGGCAGCAGAGCATGCACAATGTCGGCACTAGTACAGTGTATATCCACCTTTCGCAGCAATGCAGGCTGCTATTCCCCATGGAGACGATCGTAGAGATGCTGGATGTAGTCCTGTGGAACGGCTTGCCATGCCATTTCCACCTGGCGCCTCAGTTGGACCAGCGTTCGTGCTGGACGTGCAGACCGCGTGAGACAACGCTTCATCCAGTCCCAAACATGCTCAATGGGGGACAGATCCGGAGATCTTGCTGGCCAGGGTAGTTGACTTACACCTTCTAGAGCTCGTTGGGTGGCACGGGATACATGCGGACGTGCATTGTCCTGTTGGAACAGCAAGTTCCCTTGCCGGTCTAGGAATGGTAGAACGATGGGTTCGATGACGGTTTGGATGTACCGTGCACTATTCAGTGTCCCCTCGACGATCACCAGTGGTGTACGGCCAGTGTAGGAGATCGCTCCCCACACCATGATGCCGGGTGTTGGCCCTGTGTGCCTCGGTCGTATGCAGTCCAGATTGTGGCGCTCGCCTGCACGGCGCCAAACACGCATACGACCATCATTGGCACCAAGGCAGAAGCGACTCTCATCGCTGAAGACGACACGTCTCCATTCGTCCCTCCATTCACGCCTGTCGCGACACCACTGGAGGCGGGCTGCACGATGTTGGGGCGTGAGCGGAAGACGGCCTAACGGTGTGCGGGACCGTAGCCCAGATTCATGGAGACGGTTGCGAATGGTCCTCGCCGATACCCCAGGAGCAACAGTGTCCCTAATTTGCTGGGACGTGGCCTTGCGGTCCCCTACGGCACTGCGTAGGATCCTACGGTCTTGGCGTGCATCCGTGCGTCGCCGCGGTCCGGTCCCAGGTCGACGGGCACGTGCACCTTCCGCCGACCACTGGCGACAACATCGATGTACTGTGGAGACCTCACGCCCCACGTGTTGAGCAATTCGGCGGTACGTCCACCCGGCCTCCCGCATGCCCACTATACGCCCTCGCTCAAAGTCCGTCAGCTGCACATACGGTTCACGTCCACGCTGTCGCGGCATGCTACCAGTGTTAAAGACTGCGATGGAGCTCCGTATGCCACGGCAAACTGGCTGACACTGACGGCGGCGGTGCACAAATGCTGCGCAGCTAGCGCCATTCGACGGCCAACACCGCGGTTCCTGGTGTGTCCGCTGTGCCGTGCGTGTGATCATTGCTTGTACAGCCCTCTCGCAGTGTCCGGAGCAAGTATGGTGGGTCTGACACACCGGTGTCAATGTGTTCTTTTTTCCATTTCCAGGAGTGTATAAATACCGTGTGAAGATGCAGAAATAAATTACGGCTCGAACTGTTAAGTTTGATTCCTTATAATAGTAATTGAGATAATAGCAATAGAGATTTCACATAATACCACACCAACAACGCAAAGTATTTGGATGATCCAATAAGAGAACACTTACTGGAGGCAGTAATTAGCTGATTACTATGGAGAGTCAGAGACAAGCTAGTAGTAAAGCATTAGACAAATGTAACATTTAATAGAATGCATTGAAGAAGTACAAACATTGGAAAAACAGGAAGATGACAAACTGGTAATACTAGCAGCAACAACCAACGTAGCAATAACAAACTGTCCTGAGTAACTATGAAGACACTAAAAATGTAGAGAAACAGAGGACTGAATAGTCATGATCACATTCGACCTGGAAATAGGTGCAGAAATGAAAATAATAACAGAGAGTATCGGAATAGCACATTCAACAATAATTTGGACACAGGAAGGAAAAACTAATATGCGTGTTAGGAGGGGCTCGGTCTGCTGAAGCGATGCACAATGAGCCACAAAAAACTGCTTCAAGTCTGATTAGGTAAGACGATATCAATACATAACACAAGGGTCATTAAAAGGAAGTGAAACGCCAGCTAAACCCCACTGGGCAGAACAGGTGATAAGGATTGTGGAAATGGTCAAATAAGGTTGTGGCCAGTTTCACCTTAAAATAATAATTTATTGTAATTTAATAACACATTTCGACCAAAGAACTTTTACATCTACGAGTTTCAAACTCCAAATCTTTCATGGCCAAAGGCCTCCAAACAAGAAATCTTAAAAATCAACAAGGTAAATTTCAAGTGACTGAAAACACGCAGCTACAATTACAAATAAAATAATTAAAATAAATATATATCACAGCTAGGCTGAAAGCCTAAAGGCAAAGGTGGATAGACAAACATATACAAGATGCAATGCAAATGACTGAAGGCCCAGAATAAAATTTTCCAGATTTTAAAACCAATTACCATAACCTTTGAAAGGCAGAAGGCTGCAATGTTTAAGCTTGAAATGTAATTTTAAGAACAATATTCAAAGCCCCAATGTTTAAGCTTGAAAGGTAATTTTAAGAATAATGTTTCAAGGCTGAAGGACCAAAATTAATTTTCCAAAATTTAAAAAGAAAATATAACCATAAGCCATAAGTTTAAAGTAGCTGAAACCGGACTAAAAGAAAAGACAACACAATGGCAATAACCTTTCAGCAAGTATCCAATTGCAGTAATTCAAACTTACTTACATACAACACAGTAAAACTAGAATTTTTTATCATTGGCTATGATAGATTATAAACAGACAATTAAATACCGGTGAGAAAGACAGTAAAGACAACAGCACACAGAAGACTCCAGGGGGTCGGTCTGCTCTCGTTTACTTAGCTGAGAGGCGTGATGAGCTCAACTACACTTGATCCATCGGAACCCAACCAAGGGACAGCCATGGACCGACCGATAAACGACTTGCTTGTCACCAATGGGTACATGAGAATTGAAACACAAAATGTTACAGACGTGCCGGCCGCAGTGGCCGAGCGGTTCTAGGCGCTACAGGTTGGAACCGCGTGACCGTTACGGTGGCAGGTTCGAATCCTGCCTCGGGCATGGATGTGTGTGATGACCTTAGGTTACTTCGGTTTAAGTTGTTCTAAGTTCTAGGGGACTGATGACCACAGCAGTAAAGTCCCATAGTGCTCAGAGCCATTTGTTACAGGCGAGATTATCCACAATCAAATATATATATGTATTAAGCTGCCAAAACTACACACCATGTTGGGCAGCGACAACAGGTGAGGAAAGGACACTGCCTGAAATTACGTTAGTGGTAGGGCAGGTAACCGGAACACTAACGGCCACAAGGTAGAAAATTCCGCTGGTGCACTTGAATTGTAGTGAACCTATATAGTTAATTGCACCGCATGGCGGCTAAATTTCAGCAATACTAACAGTCGGTGTTGCTCACAGGAAAACCTCCCCAAGAGCGAACCACCGAAACGAACCACCACAACATGAATGGACGTGGCTTGGGTACTTGACACCACTACTCAACTTTGACGGTGAACCACGAAGCTTGTAGTGATTGGACAGCTCCACATACGCTCCAACACTGTACAGGGACCGCCAGCAGACCCAGCCGACTGCATTGTGCGGAGATAACTGCCCATGTCCGCAGCAACCGACCGACTGCCCTCAGAATGCCAACATCTAAATGAGCCCGCAGTGGAAATAACGCCAACTACACGCACAACCTGAAAAACACCTGCACGAAGACCTGAACGATACCAAACAGTCACTAAGCACGCACAAAAACAAATCAGGAGTCGATGCACACACACAGCCGACTCATGAACGATCGGCGAGCCAAAACGCGTCGTCCAATAGGAAGACCGACCGACGATCCACCAAGACCGTGGCCCAGCTCAAGTGATGCATGGTGGCAATGGTCAGGAGAGCCATTTAGAAGCAGACCTCGCAGCTCCAACCCGACTGCACTAGTGCCGCATTGAAACTCCCTGACTGGCAGGTCCGGACTGCGCTCCAGACGCGTTCCAACTGACTGGCAGCTGTAACTCACTTACTGAACTCCACTATGACAGACAACGACCGGGAGGTAACAGCAGTCGAGCATAGATACTACGAGGGGGGACATACTGATACGCGCTGCTAACGCCACTCACGATCAGGCAAAGAAGCAACTCAGTGACAGTAGTAATTTAAATTAAGGTAGTGAGGTGGAAGTACGTTAAAACAGGTTGTAAAACTCATGATGGCTGGAACACGATCCATGAACGGCTCAAAAAGTATGCAACCAAGGTACATAAAACGAAACCTAGGCACATAAAACGAAAACTATGAGATATATTATGAAATGTACAAGTAGGGATAATTTAGAATTGGGTAGTGGTGTTTCAGTGATTAATAACAGTTTATTCAAACGAAATAACAACACATTTTAGCAATCAATGATCGTTGTATCTTTAAATATATCTGTAATCGTATGTGTAGAACAGAAGGTTTCATGAAGTTTCCATAATTAAACAGCAACACTTCCATGTAGGCAACAAAAAGAAATACTTATGATATACTTTAAACAAATGATTACACACACAGTGGGTATGATTCGTATCAAAGAAGAGAAGCTAGGGCAAAATACCAAAAATCAATCATGCGATTACGATTTAGAGGCAGAGTAAACTGATATAATCAACACCGTAATAATTCAAAAATTCTTAACAAAAATAAAAAAGAGAGTTTGATTACTTTTTATGCGAACGCATAAATGTCTTTACAGTGGCCAGGAATTACTAAATAGAAAGAAATTTTCACTCTGTAACGGATTTTGCTCTGATGTGAAACTTCCTGGCAGATTAAAACTGCCGAACCAAGACTCGAACTCGGGACCCTTGCCTTTCGTGGACAAGTGCTCTACCATCTGAGCTACCTAAGCACAACTCACGACCGTCCTGCCAGCCCTAATTCCACCAGTACATTAGGAGATGAGCTCAGATGGTAGAGCACTTGCCTGAATAGGGCAAAGGTCCCGACTTCCAGTCTCCGTCCAGCACGCAGATTTAATCTGGCAGGAAATTACTAGAGATGTTATTGCACTTTAAGGATTAAACTTCACAATCCATTCTACATAAGACCATAGTCTAGCTGGAATCTACAAAACCACTGGTACGAAAGGAAAGTTGTGGAACATAACTGAGACATCTGATAGCTGTTATAACAGTCCTTCAGTAGTCGTTAAAAACGAGACGGGAATTGGCAGTTGGTATTTGACACATGCACTGTTAATTAAATAATGGAATCAGAGAGAGACAAGCCACCAGTAACAAAGGATATACACTCCTGGAAATTGAAATAAGAACACCGTGAATTCATTGTCCCAGGAAGGGGAAACTTTATTGACATATTCCTGGGGTCAGATACATCACATGATCACACTGACAGAACCACAGGCACATAGACACAGGCAACAGAGCATGCACAATGTCGGCACTAGTACAGTGTATATCCACCTTTCGCAGCAATGCAGGCTGCTATTCTCCCATGGAGACGATCGTAGAGATACTGGATATAGTCCTGTGGAACGGTTTGCCATGCCATTTCCACCTGGCGCCTCAGTTGGACCAGCGTTCGTGCTGGACGTGCAGACCGCGTGAGACGACGCTTCATCCAGTCCCAAACATGCTCAATGGGGGACAGATCCGGAGATTTTGCTGGCCAGGGTAGTTGACTTACACCGTCTAGAGCACGTTGGGTGGCACGGGATACATGCGGACGTGCATTGTCCTGTTGGAACAGCAAGTTCCCTTGCCAGTCTAGGAATGGTAGAACGATGGGTTCGATGACGGTTTGGATGTACCGTGCACTATTCAGTGTCCCCTCGACGATCACCAGTGGTGTACGGCCAGTGTAGGAGATCGCTCCCCACACCATGATGCCGGGTGTTGGCCCTGTGTGCCTCGGTCGTATGCAGTCCTGATTGTGGCGCTCACCTGCACGGCGCCAAACACGCATACGACCATCATTGGCACCAAGGCAGAAGCGACTCTCATCGCTGAAGGCGACACGTCTCCATTCGTCCCTCCATTCACGCCTGTCGCGCCACCACTGGAGGCGGGCTGCACGATGTTGGGGCGTGAGCGGAAGACGGCCTAACGGTGTGCGGGACCGTAGCCCAGCTTCATGGAGACGGTTGCGAATGGTCCTCGCCGATACCCCAGGAGCAACAGTGTCCCTAATTTGCTGGGAAGTGGCGGTGCGGTCCCCTACGGCACTGCGTAGGATCCTACGGTCTTGGCGTGCATCCGTGCGTCGCTGCGGTCCGGTCCCAGGTCGACGGGCACGTGCACCTTCCGCCGACCACTGGCGACAACATCGATGTACTGTGGAGACCTCACGCCCCACGTGTTGAGCAATTCGGCGGCCCGTCCACCCGGCCTCCCGCATGCCCACTATACGCCCTCGCTCAAAGTCCGTCAACTGCACATACGGTTCACGTCCACGCTGTCGCGGCATGCTACCAGTGTTAAAGACTGCGATGGAGCTCCGTATGCCACGGCAAACTGGCTGACACTGACGGCGGCGGTGCACAAATGCTGCACAGCTAGCGCCATTCGACGGCCAACACCGCGGTTCCTGGTGTGTCCGCTGTGCCGTGCGTGTGATCATTGCTTGTACAGCCCTCTCGCAGTGTCCGGAGCAAGTATGGTGGGTCTGACACACCGGTGTCAATGTGTTCTTTTTTCCATTTCCAGGAGTGTATTAACGAAGTTCCCAGGGGCAAGCACCATAATGACGATGCGTTTAGCGTCTTGATATCGCCAAACAGCGATACACAATGATTCAAGAGAAATGCAGCGTTTTAATTTTTGGAAGAACGATCATACGATTTAAAAGTACTACTCTTTGGTCTAAATATTTCCATATCTGTATTCATAAGAGCGATTAATAAGGCAATACGCAGTGAATTAAGATACAGAGTGCTACTTTATGTGATTTATATAGTAGTACTATTTGCTACAAGGAAGGAACACCTCAAAACACTTGATGAAGATTTCCTCAGATTAAATTCCAAAGATATTACCATTAAACTGTTAAAATAAGAATTCGAAAGATATAAAGTAGTGTTTTTGGGACAAAATAATAGGAATTAAGACTGAACCACCCAGATTAAATGCAGTAAATGTAACGACATAAATCTTCAACATCTAGATGGATATTCTACAAATCACACTTAAGCTCCTCAGGAGGGGAACGTAGGACTTTACAGAAAATTCCTTCCAAACCCAATGCCTAATACACGTAATTTAATGATATTGTTGAAACAAAACACAACATGGAAGTGGGATATACTGTGCGAAGAGGAGCTTAACAATAAAAAGAAACGTGGGAAAACTCACAGCTATTATTTCAGCCAATTTTTGGTCTTCCTTTCCAACTAGCAATGGATGCATCAGACTACAGTTTGGGATGTCACTTATTTCAGGAATATAATATACACAATACAACTGAACACAGGTCAATTGCTTTAACTAGTAGAATTCTAGCACAATATGAATGGAATTACAGTGTAACACAAAAAGAAACTTTACCTGTAGTATTGGTACTTAAGAAATTTAAATACCTATTAGCAGGAAGGGAAACAATAATATACTGACCATAGTGCTTTACCATTTCTATTGAAAAGCATACTACAGTGTAGTACAGGGAACTTTTTCTAAGGGAGTTTAGATTTTGTATTACATACATAAGTGTACAAGATAACATAATTCCAGATGCATCCGTCAAATGAAGATGTAAAATAAAAAGAAAAATTTGAAATTAATTGTAAAGGTTAATACATATGAAAAAGGCATATGGTATTTCTGTACAATTTAGGAAAAGAACAATGACAATATGTACATTTAAACATTGAAAGTGATAACTTTAATGAAGCGGTGCCAACACCAGCGAACAGTGGCTGTGCAAGGGACTCTTATTCACCAGGAAAAAAATTGCAACAAAATGGTTACTATGTACTCCACAGGGTAGCATAAAATTACGAACTAATTACATAGATATAAGTTAAGCACCTTTCTGTCATGGGAAATGTATCGACGTACAAATAAGTAATATTACTTAATAAATGTGGGTCGCCAAGTAAAGAAATTATTAAAATCTTCCTCGAGCAGTCCACGGGTATACTGCCTGTTCATAGTGTCCAACGGGCCCGTTTGACACTATGAACTGGCAGTATAGCCGTAGACTGTTCGAGCAACAAATACGCCGGGAGAAACTGAAGAAACATATTAAAATCTTGTTAGACTGGTCAAAAAGCTAAAGGACGAACAACTGGAGTATACAAAATGTTACATCGAATTACTATTAGCAAGCAATGGGTGATGTGAGCAGTGGACACCAATAGCCGGCTGTCTTAATGCTGTGGGGAAATGGCATATATTCTCATTGTGTCAGAATGCTAGTCTAAGTTAAATGAGCAACAATCAGTAGTGTGACAGATTAAGAGAAGATTATTTTGAAAATGTTGGTAACCTAAGATCCTATTGCCAAATAATGAAACACAATTCATGATCAAATGGTTAAAAGCATTCCTAGTATGGGGAATTGTCAGTCATATATTAATTTGGAGATACCATACGTAAAGCAATGTCTCCAAAGAGTCATGTGTGAGCTATGCGGGTTATGCCAGACCTATTGTGTGAACAGACATCCACGGTGGGTGAAACCAGTAGAAGAATTAGAAAAGATATTGAATGAGCTACCACGGTCAACCCCAAAAATCTCTCCAGTGGAAACAGTTGAAGAGCGAGTAGAAGGAGAAAAGATTCTTATGTGAGTTGAATGGCCAGAAGGGAATGTTCATATTCAACCTATATCATATGAAAATACTAAGAAGATGCTTACAAAGGACGCAGAGAACAGGAAGAAAAGGTGGCAGAGAGGTACCCCAATAAACACCGGATAGGAGACTTAGTTCCAGTTAAAAATCATGAAGACAAAGGCATGTTTAATACTCAAGATGTGAAACTGTTCACAACTGAATGACAGGATAATAAGCGATAAGAATTATATTCTTCAAAATTATTGGTATAAAAAATAAATCACGAAACACCTGAAAACTTATTGGGCTCTTGGAGAAAGGGCTAAGAAAAAACCTACAATTATTTAATAAAATTCTTTACAAGGTACAAAGTCGCAACTGATCATAGTGGAGGGATAGTCTAAAGTTGCTGCCATTGTGGTATAGTAGTAAGGATGTATTTTGAAGTGAGCACCGTGGCGAAGTACTTGACGTATGCTTACTGTGGTGTGTACATTGATGCCGAGGTTCATTATAATTTCTGACATGCAGTATTAGGTTGGGCAGTGAATCCGTCAGTTTCATTTTAATAACTTGTAAAAGTGTTTCTACCCCAATGATGACTGGTAACTGGTAAATTGTGTTTTAGGTGAGAGATTTAGTAACAGATCCCAGAGAAGGGAGACTGCTTGTAACGTTTAACGTATGGTACATGTTATCCTTGCACAAGGAATTTGTAAGGTAGCTACAACATACTATGTGAAACGACTCTTTTAATAATATACGCACTGGCAACAAGAATGATCAGAGTTGTTATTACCTAGTTAGTAATAAGACTGACTGAAGCCTAAATCTATCCTTGGTCTCTCTACTATACATTCCTTATGCGGCAACCACAGTATCAGCCCCAGTGACTTTTTTTAATTCATCAGTCTTTGCCTTGTTTGATGCTGATGCTGCAATAATAAATGTTGTACTGATCTGTTAATGATCTGAAAAGTGTAAATTTTTCTTTGGATTATAGGATGAGAAAGTAAATTTATATAAATTTTGGGTCTGCACACCAAGATGTTAAGTTTTTAAGAGATTTTTTACGTTTCTTTCCTTTCCTGACCTCGCCTGAGGAGGAATTCTATCTTTTCTGTGGAAAGGTAGCTGCAGTTTGGATACGTTTTTCAGGGAAAGGCATTGTGGTTTTTTTTTTTGGCATGGAATTACAGGGTTATTTGAATATTTTTAGGGAAGATTATTTGTAGTTCGTCGTTAAGTAGAAGCAATTCCTACTCTACAGAAAAGAGCAGTTATCTCTGAGCCCTTTGAGTAATCAGGTATACGAACATAGCTCTGTTGTCTGAACTTACTCTTCAGAAATCAACCTAGATAAGTGCACTACACTTTCGTCGGCATTCCTTACTATGGCGTACAGCCTATTTTCCGGGGTCTGGAATGGTGAAGCTAGTGGTTGCCGTTCTGCAGAATCAACGAACACCACTATTCTCCACGCCACAAGTGAACAACCTAACGCAGGAGGATAGTCCGGAGTGGCAGGTGGGAAGCATACTAGAGATTGGGGCATTCTCTGCTTTCTTAGGTACTTACGCTCTTGGTTCTTCCTTCTCCTTTCTTTATTACCCTATCATTGTGCCAGTTCTATCGTCCCTCGGTCTATATGCAATAGTTTCACTATGCAAACCCTTCCTTATATCCGTTTTATGCAGCTTGAAATAATAAGACTAGCCCAAGGTAGTGCAGCCCTAGAAGGTTTCTGACTGTAAAAGTGTAACTTTTAATTGGTAACTACAATGGGGATCAGTCAGTACTGTAACAAAATTAAAAAGAAATATTTTGCAAGACATAAAAAAGTCGCACGACACACTATAACAATCGTTATAAACCTCTGACTTACACCGGCGTATTGTCAAATATTAAATAACAATGCTGTATTTCGTGGGACAAACGAGTTATCTGTTTTCTTTGTTTTCTTAATTACCTGTCTAGTCTCTTCAGCAACATGTTGACAGAAAGATGATCTGTATATAACATACAAACTTAAGTAGATTCGAGAGGAGAAAATTATTATAAACTATTGTAATCAGTAGTATAGGTGCAATATTAGTAACTGAAGCTGTTTTCACTTTACGTAAATATTTATTAAATGAGGTTAAATTTTTACGAGCTTGTTCATTTATTTGGAGTGGCAAGTGAGAGGATAAGTGATTTTCCGCTACTTTTTCCATAACAATTTCAAAAGGTAAACCATATGGTTAATAGGAAAATACATACTATCGTGATAAATAAATGAAAAAAGGAACGTTTAGGTAAAGTTAAGTACAAAAGTCACTTCGAGAGAGAGTATGATATTTATTACGTACGAATCTTTTTTACGGAGCCCTGTCTTGACTGTTCTCTTTATTTGCTTGAGGTATTTCTAATGGATTACGTACGACGACGAGAACTGTAGCTCTGAGCTTCACGTCATCGCTAATGCAGCAAAACCACTGCACCACACGCGGCTCCAAGGAGTATGAACGACTCGAACATAACACGTAGCTATTATGTCACCATATAATGAATCTTTTTTTTAATTCCATTTTGTTCAATTGGTTGAATGTCAAGGTCTATACTAGATATCAGTGTACCGTAATGACGGATGATAATCTCTTGCATGTTGTTGTTGTTGTGGTCTTCAGTCCTGAGACTGGTTTGATGCAGCTCTCCATGCTACTCTATCCTGTGCAAGCTTCTTCATCTCCCAGTACCTACTGCAACTTACATCCTTCTGAATCTGCTTAGTGTATTCATCTCTTGGTCTCCCCCTATGATTTTTACCCTCCACGCTGCCCTCCAATACTAAATTGGTGATCCCTTGATGCCTCAGAACATGTCCTACCAACCGATCCCTTCTTCTGGTCAAGTTGTGCCACCAACTTCTCTTCTCCCCAATCCTATTCAATACTTCCTCATTAGTTATGTGATCTACCCATCTAATCTTCAGCATTCTTCTGTAGCACCACATTTCGAAAGCTTCTATTCTCTTCTTGTCCAAACTATTTACCGTCCATGTTTCACTTCCATACATGGCTACACTCCATATAAATACTTTCAGAAATGACTTCCTGACACTTAAATCTATACTCGATGTTAACAAATTTCTCTTCTTCAGAAACGCTTTCCTTGCCATTGCCAGTCTACATTTTATATCCTCTCTACTTCGTCCATCATCAGTTATTTTGCTCCCCAAATAGCAAAACTCCTTTACTACTTTAAGTGTCTCATTTCCTAATCTAATACCCTCAGCATCACCCGACTTAATTCGACTACATTCCATTATCCTCGTTTTGCTCTTGTTGATGTTCATCTTATATCCTCCCTTCAAGACACCATCCATTCCGTTCAACTGCTCTTCCAAGTCCTTTGCTGTCTCTGACAGAATTACAATGTCATCGGCAAACCTCAAGGTTTTTATTTCTTCTCCATGGATTTTAATACCTACTCCGAATTTTTCTTTTGTTTCCTTTACTGCTTGCTCAATATAGAGATTGAATAACATCGGGGAGAGGCTACAACCCTGTCTTACTCCCTTCCCAACCAATGCCTTCCTTTCATGTCCCTCAACTCTTATAACTGCCATCTGGTTTCTGTACAAGTTGTAAATAGCCTTTCGCTCCCTGTATTTTACCCCTGCCACCTTTAGAATTTGAAAGAGAGTATTCCAGTCAACATTATCAAAAGCTTTCTCTAAGTCTACAAATGCTAGAAACGTAGGTTTGCCTTTCCTTAATCTTTCTTCTAAGATAAGTCGTAAGGTCAGTATTGCCTCACGTGTTCCAGTATTTCTACGGAATCCAAACTGATCTTCCCCGAGGTCGGCTTCTACTAGTTTTTCCATTCGTCTGTAAAGAATTCGTGTTAGTACTTTGCAGCTGTGGCTTATTAAACTGATTGTTCGGTAATTTTCACATCTGTCAACACCTGCTTTCTTTGGGATTGGAATTATTATATTCTTCTTGAAGTCTGAGGGTATTTCGCCTGTTTCATACATCTTGCTCACCAGGTGGTAGAGTTTTGTCAGGACTGGCTCTCCCAAGGCCGTCAGTAGTTCCAATGGAATGTTATCTACTCCTGGGGCCTTGTTTCGACTCAGGTCTTTCAGTGCTCTGTCAAACTCTTCACGCAGTATCGTGTCTCCCATTTCATCTTCATCTACATCCTCTTCCATTTCCATAATATTGTCCTCAAGTGCATCGCTCTTGTATAGACCCTCTATATACTCCTTCCACCTTTGTGCTTTCCCTTCTTTGCTTAGAACTGGGTTTCCATCTGAGCTCTTGATGTTCATACATGTGGTTCTCTTATCTCCAAAGGTCTCTTTAATTTTCCTGTAGGCAGTATCTATCTTACCCCTAGTGAGATAAGCCTCTACATCCTTACATTTGTCCTCTAGCCATCCCTGCTTAGCCATTTTGCACTTCCTGTCGATCTCATTTTTGAGACGGTTGTATTCCTTTTTGCCTGCTTCATTTACTGCATTTTTATATTTTCTCCTTTCATCAATTAAATTCAATATTTCTTCTGTTACCCAAGGATTTCTACTAACCCTCTTCTTTTTACCTACTTGATCCTCTGCTGCCTTCACTACTTCATCCCTCAGAGCTACCCATTCTTCTTCTACTGTATTTCTTTCCCCCATTCCTTTCAATTGTTCCCTTATGCTCTCCCTGAAACTCTGTACAACCTCTGGTTCTTTCAGTTTATCCAGGTCCCATCTCCTTAAATTCCCACCTTTTTGCAGTTTCTTCAGTTTTAATCTACAGGTCATAACCAATAGATTGTGGTCCGAGTCCACATCTGCCCCTGGAAATGTCTTACAATTTAAAACCTGGTTCCTAAATCTCTGTCTTACCAGTATATAATCTATCTGATACCTTTTAGTATATGAATTGTCAATGTGTAGTAAGGACTGGTAGTATCTCCATGTGCCAGAATACTGCTTTAGCAGACGCTGGCGTCGAATCAAGATATAAGAAATTATTAATACAGACTTCAACGACTGCTAAAGGATAGATGTGTAACTCACATATCGGGCGAACTGTGGCATATTCTAGCAACCAAACTCTGCGTAAATCTACCAAAATTACTAGATACAGCATTTGGAGAGTGGTCCTGTTCTTGACGGTAGACCAAATAGCCGAAAACACAACTTTTAACACAACCTACAGCTCTCAAACGACTATCAAGCGCCCTCCTCAACTCACATAATTAAGTGTTCTAGATTTAAATAAAAAGTCCATGAAAATATCAAGACATTATTAACCACGAATATGCTATTAGGGTTCTATACCTCAGTAAATAAAGCAGTCAAAAAGGAATAGAAACGTCTCAAAATTGAGATCGACAGGAAGTGCAAAATGGCTAAGCAGGCATGCCTAGAGGACAAATGCAAGTATGTAGGGGCTTGTCTCACTAGGGGTAAGATAGATACTGCCTACAAGAAAATTAAAGACACTTATGGAGAAAAGAGAATCACTTGTATGAATATCAAGAGCTCATAGGGAAACCCAGTTCTAAGCTAAGAAGGGAAGGCAGAGAGGTGAAAGGATTATGCAGAGGGTCTATACAAGGGCAATGTACTTGAGGACAATAGTATGGAAATGGAAGAGGATGTAGAAGAAGATGAAATGCGAGATACAATACTGCGTGAAGAGTTTGACAGAGCACTGAGAGACCTGAGTCGAAACAAGGCACCAGAAGTAGACAACATTCCCTTAGAACTACTGATGGCCTTGGGATAGCCAGTCATGACAAAACTGTACCATCTGGTGAGCAAGATGTGTGAGACAGGCGTAATACCCTCAGACTTCATGAAGAATATAATAATTACAATCCCAAAGAAAGCAGGCGTTGACAGAACTATCAGTTTAATAAGTCACAGCTGCAATGGAAAAACTGGTAGAAGCCGACCTCGGGGAAGATCAGTTTGGATTCCGTAGAAATGTAGGAACAGGTGAAGCAATACTGACCTTACGCCTTATCATAGAAGAAAGATTAAGGAAAGGCAAACCTGCGCTTCTAGCATTTGTAGACTTCGAGAAAGTTTTTGACAATGTTGACAGGAATACTCCCTTTCAAATTCTAAAGGTGGCAGGGGTAAAATACAGGGAGCGAAAGGCTATTTACAATTTGTATCGAAACCAGATGGCAGTTATAAGAGCCAAGGGACTTGAAAGGGAAGCAGTGGTTGGGAAGGTAGTGAGACAGGGTTGTAGCCTCTCCCCGATGTTATTCAATATTTATATTGAGCAAGCAGTAAAGGAAACAAAAGAAATATTCGGAGTAGGTATTAAAATCCATGGAGAAGAAATAAAAACTTTGAGTTTCGCCAATGACATTGTAATTCTATCAGAGACAGCAAAGGACTTGGAAGAGCAGTTGAACGCAATGGACAGTGTCTTGAAACGAGGATATGAAATGAACATCAACAAAAGCAAAACGGGGACAATGGAATGTAATCGAATTAAGTCGGGTGATGCTGAGGGAATTAGATATGGAAATGAGACACTTAAAGTAGTAAAGGAGTTTTGCTATTTGGGGAGCAAAATGACTGATGATGGTCAAAATAGAGAGGATATAAAATGTAACCTGGCAATGGCAAGGAAAGCGTTTCTGAAGAAGAGGAATTTGTTAACATCGAGTATAGATTTAAGTGTCAGGAAGTCGTTTCTGAAAGTATTTGTATAGAGTGTAGCCCTGTATGGAAGTGGAACATGGACGATAAATAGTTTGGACAAGAAGAGAATAGAAGCTTTCGAAATGTGGTGCTACAGAAGAATGCTGAAAATTAGATGGGTAGATCACGTAGCTAATAAGGAGGTATTGAATAGAATAGGAGAGAAGAGGAGTTTGTGGCACAACTTGACAAGAAGAAGGGACCGGTTGGTAGCGCATCTTCTGAAACATCAAGGGATCACAGATTTAGCATTGGAGGGCAGCGTGGAGGGTAAAAATCGTAGAGGGAGACCAAGAGATGAACAGACTAAGCAGATTCAGAAGGATGTAGGTTGCAGTAAGTACTGGGAGATGAAGAAGCTTGCACAGGATAGAGTAGCATGGAGAGCTACATCAAAGCAGTCTCTGGACTGAAGACCACATCAACAACAATGTTGTGTTTGGCAGGAGAGCCAACACCGTGTTATTAGAGGAGGCCTAAATGCAAACGTTTTAGGTCACGCAGGCTGGCGTGAGGCCTGGAACAGGACAAGGAAATTAGAACTTAGAAAAACGGACGTAGCTGGTGGAATACTTAATTTTAATCCATTAATGATGAACGTCGCTCTTAACGGTACATGATTCACAATATCAATAGTAACTGATAATGGCGCCTTGCTAGGTCGTAGCAAATGACGTAGCTGAAGGCTATGCTAAACTATCGTCTCGGCAAATGAGAACCATCGCTAGCAAAGTCGGCTGTACAACTGGGGCGAGTGCTAGGAAGTCTCCCTAGACCTGCCGTGTGGCGGCGCTCGGTCTGCAATCACTGATAGTGGCGACACGCTGGTCCGACGTATACTAACAGACCGCGGCTGATTTAAAGGCTACCACCTAGCAAGTGTGGTGTCTGGCGGTTACACCACAAACAACAACCTCAATCTGTAAATACGGAGCCCTTGCAAGATAGGGTCGCCTTGTTGCCCATCTATTTGTTTGTCTCTCCGATTGTTAATGATCCTATCTCTCAGAAAGGGGTAAACGTAATATTGTCAGATTTATGTAACATAAATCTAAGGATCCTTGCCAGAAAAGAATTTTAAGCTTCCAAATCAATTCTGTCAAAAGATACAACTGTTTACGTCATATATTTTAGTACCCTAAAACTCACTAATTATAACCTGTGGTGTATTTCCCGTTGACCTAGAATTAAGAGATTGCACAAAATGCATGTTTTCACAGTACAAGTATAAGGAAAAATAGTATCATGTGGAACGAATATTTGTTATAATTTTTTATCCATCTGCTTGTCCGTCTGCTAAGACACCTTTTTCTCCGGAGCAAGTCACTTACTAAGTTCTGTAAGTCATTGAACGCTGTAGGTCAGTTCAATCAAAGAATTAAAAAGCCCTTATGTCAGACTTTTCATACTCGCAAACTCATTCACCAGAAACTGTAGGGTACTATCCATTGACGTAGAAAATTTGTGAAAAACCAAGGTTTCAAAGAATAAGTAAAGTAAAACAAAATTTGAAATTTGCAAAATTGTAATTTTATCACGTAAAATATCTTTTTGCCATTAGGCCATAATTTGCACTCATCATGCGTGGCAATTATAATACACGAACACTACTGCATGCAAACATAAAATGTTAGATGAATAATCATGTTATAGTAAGTAAATAAAATTATTTTATTAAATCTTCTACACCTACAAATACAAAATGAAGTACCTGCTTATTTGTTTTTATACGTCCTGGCTAGTCAGAGGAATTACTATATAGATTTAGAAACGGTCTTGGAATTACTGGGTGCGATATCTTACCAGTGTATGTACATAGCACTTTGCCAGTTTTATGGTGGTCTTTTACACGAATCCTGGCACACAGATTAAAATGGTGAAATTTCACGTGTTATAATGAGGAGCTCCTGGAGTTAATTCCCACTGACGTTCCATAAATGTGTTTACTCGGCTGAAATTGATGAGGGACCCTAATACTAATAACAAGCCAGAGATAATGTTGAACCCTCTCCCTTACCACTTGTTCCTCTGTGGGTAACACTCCATCACCATTGACTTTGCATCGTTTGAAGAGTGATGCGCGCTCGAATGATAAGATTTCTGCTTAACATTTCTCGTAAAGCACAGTCTCGGAATCTTGCCCCCAGACCAACGTACGGTTTCAACGTGTGAGCTTTAACTCGTCAGACACGTTCGTCATCATAACGCAAGCTGCATGAAGTAAGTAGGATATAAAAAGCAGACCAGAGCAAGTAAAGTGGGTATTAATCACTAAAGGAGGTGAACAAGTAACACACTTAGTAATTTTTGAGATTATACGTGCACATCACGGCATTCTAACGCTTCTGGACTGTAGGGCACAGCAAAAGAGAAGAATCTAAGTACTTGAGACTGGGTGTATTGAAAATCTGATGCACTGACAGGATAAGAAATCAGAAATTTATGCATGACGTCGCCGCGGAAAAGATTATTTGGGAAACTGACGAGAAGAACCTCCATGAAGTTAGGATATATATTAAGCTCCCAGGGAACAGCTTACACACTACAGTTTAGAGCAGTGGAAGGTAAGAACTGTAGGAAAAAACAGAAAGTAGATACATCGAATAAATGATTGAGGATGTTGCATACAAGTGCCTCTTTCAGATGGGGATGGCGGCACAAGGGAGGAGGATATGACGGGCTGTATCAAACCGTTCAGCTGAATGACGTCAATAAATAAGATCTGTACTACTCTTTATAGTTGTGAGAGGAAACATGGTCTGTAGTAAGCTGTAACGGAAAATTTTCAGGCACCTGAAAAACCATTTTCAAGTGCATTACACTGTCTGTATATATCTCCATACATCGCCATGTACAAATAATACATTACACAACTCACATTAACATACTACATTGGCAAGCAGTACTTTTACTTATATGTGTGAAACTGCATATTATGTTTTGGAATTACCTGATTCTTTTACTTTACACATTCCAAACCAGCATTATATTCCATAGTTGCATTAATAAAGATATACATCAAAAACGTTACAACTTTCACGTCACATATTGGTATCTATACTTTAGCAACTACATTCCCAAAACTAACAGAAACTGTTTTGGTGATGTCAGAGACACTCATACATCAAAACATTGCAAAACTATCGATAGCAAAAGTGAAAGGCTCATATATATTGCTGGTGATACATGCTTAATAGATGTATTCTATATCAGATAATCAGGGACCATATACCACTTAAGGCCATACAGAAAGACGCAATGAAATATTTTATATCTACATTAAAGGTAATATATGAAGCAAGTACAAAATTTCATAAAATGTTGAAAGACTGACGACCCATTATTTGCTGGTTGGTGGGCTAGCAATTAATTTAAAAATAAACGTACCGAATTTCATTTCAATTGAATGCCTTGTTTAATATTAGTAAGTAGTTGGTGGTATCTGCATATAATATTACTTGATTTACATGATGTAATAATTTTAACTGTGCTCTTCTGTATTATGCTTTTTGGTTACCATAGGTTCTACTTCAAGTAATGTCATTAGTTACTCTGTATTTTTCTTAGTATTAGATGCATATACATAATGTTGAGAAGCAAAATTTGGCATCCATGTACGTAATTAACGTAGTCTACCGTGAATGTTGGGTATGTATTTTCAGCGACTTTTCTTTTCTAAAATTGTGGTCATAATTTTAGTACAGCTTATATTTCCATCTTTTTTCACTTGTTTGTGGCCTCATACTCTTTATTCAGACTTCTCCAGTTCATAAATATTCATTTTCATATATCAGTGTCATGCAACCTTCACTGTAAACTTATGTCTAAAGCATTTTAGTTTATTTGATATTATCATAACATAAAATTCTGTAAGTCATAACTTGCATAATATAACCAGTATTGACTCTCTCATTCATTATTGCAGGTTCCATTTGTTTGCTGCCTCGACTTTAGTGTTAATTGGTTGGTGGGTAATACTCTACTTTTCTTCTTTTGAAAATATCTATATAGTTTTTAAAAAGTTATTAAATGCTACTTTGACACCTTGGTTTTTCATTAAGTGGTATGTCTTGGCTCATATTTTTAATCGATCTACGTGATGAAATAATTTTTAAATGGGATCTCTAACTTTAACACTTGCTCCTATACAGTCTTTCAAATAGTGTGATGTGCGACTACGTAGTTCCTTAATCTAAGAAGAAAACACGTTTATTTTTCAGAGGATCTTTTTGGGAACCTTATGTGTATAATAATTTGTGCCCAGCAGTTAGTGTTGACAACATTCGAAGTCCTTCTCTTTTTGACACTTGCTACAACAACTTACTCATTTTGGCGATGTCAGGTATGATTCAGACTTTGTGAGTGAAAACGTGGAGATACTTAGCAAATCGATAAATCCGCAATTTATATTTCAGTACCATTCTTTGTGCAACAGAACAATACTTTTTGTACAAGAACTGTATTTTTCCATATTAGATGACTGAAAAGTATCATGACGTTTATCGTCTTTGTTGCTGTCTGTTGTGTTTTGTTTCCAAATGATCATTTGCAAGATATTCCTGTCAAAGTTTCTTAGCTTATTGAATACGGAGGGTATGATGCGCTATGCTGCATCTTGGTATACACTGGTGAAATGACAGTTATTCTTGTGTTTAGTATCAGCTTCCTCAAATGATTCCCTACCAATATGGCTGACCTCTACTAAAAAAAATGCTAATTTTTTTACCTTGATTCTAATATTTCATTTTGCAATGAAACGTCATTCACACTTTCATCAGTTACATACAGCTGTTGAGTGTACCATTCTCTGCAGTCACTGGCCGTGTACAATCACAATCGGAGTATCCCCCATTATATCAGCAATACATGTAGTAGGCAATGTTGAATACTTTATACAAATGTACCTTATCCGAATGTGAGCCAGTCACTAATACAACTGTCACCAGAAAATGTTTCCTACATTAACACACAGTTGAATTGTTCCCTTCAACACACATTTTATTAAGTTCCCTTAACACTTCTATGAGAGAAGTAAGTACCATTTATTAAGCATTTCAAATGACATTAAACTAACATTCATTGTATTGGGATATGTTTGTTTTTCCTCACCTGACATAGGGAAGAGAAATTTGCAGAATAGTGAAAACTGAATTCCCACAGGTTATGCAATTAGTTCAAACAGGGCACCGAAAAAAATGTCTATGTTCTTCAAAATCCAAGCCTATCAGCTGTCACAACAGGACATCTTCGACTTTTAAATGCAGACTTGACAGAAAGCTGTTGAAAATTGTCTAATTAAATGCATTTTGCAGCTAGTTTACCATTACGGTAATATTGCTATGCTGAGCAAAGAACTTCTGCGTAATGTGGTCTTCTTCTTCTTCTTCTTCTTCTTATTCGTCTGCCACTGCGAAGTCTCCGCTGCTGCTTGCTGATTCTCTGGTGCTCGGTAAGAGTGTGGATACTAGATTACATATTCTCTGCTCCTGCTTGCAGGTTCTGTAGAATCTTTCATATTACATAGATTGGCAGCATTCTTAAGTATGAATAGGAATAAATTGTATATAGCATAAGAAGAGCAATTAGTAGGTGAAAGATCTCAGAATTTCTGTGGAGAGCTGCCTAATCTGTCATATTTCAGTGTAAATTTCTGGAAGACAACCCTGCTCTCTTTAGCTGCTTACAGATCCTGCTACACCGGAAAAACGTAATTAACGAATTATCAGTAATTTGAAAAAGTAAGATATTAAACATTACAACATATATTACATTAATAAAATTTTTAAAAATTAAAATGTTGGCCACAGAAAACAGACTAAATGAAATGGAAAGGGCATTAGAAATGACAAATAAAATATATAACAAATTACTGTGTCCTGGAACACAAAACGAAGGCATTATCAAAAAGTGGCAAGAACTTAAACACTGTCTGCTGCGGAAACACTTAAATTGACAAGATTTTGTGATCTTAAAAACTTGAAAATACTGGAATCTGGAAGTAATAGTATTTTCGAATACAAATTATGATCAGAGAGCTCTATCGCAAAATGTAAAACATTTTTCATATAATGAGGAAAAGAAGAGTACAGATTTATGGGTACGCATACCAAATGGATAGTAGCAGGGAATCTACAAATCCGAACCCGCATAATTCACCGAAATTGACGAAGATACGAAAAAGACTGAAATCAGTGTGAACATAATAGGCAACAGAATACTTTTTAGAGAAACAAAACAAAAAGTAACATTTCAAGACAGAAAGAGGTCTGCGAAAAAACAGTGGACCCAGGAAGAAAAGGAACGACAGTCTCTAAGGGCGAGTGAAGTCTGAGAGAAACGAAAATTAAACAGATAGAAGCAAAACCTAAGTTGGTATATCCTACCGTCTAGAACTGCTACCCGAATAAATAAATAAAATGGAAAACACGCATTACCTGTCTATCAGTTAAGAATGTAAGACTTTTCACAGAAAAACATATATTTACACCCTTACATTTTGCATAAGGGATCCTGAAGAAAAAACGAAGCTGATGGCTAGTATTACATGGAGTAAAGACCGAACTCAAGCCGAAGCTTTGCTTTTATAACCTATACTTCCTGCTGAGTCGGTCGGGCATTTCTCTCTCATGTGTTAATTCCTGCTGAATCAGAGCTTGCCAATGCCCAGACATGGAATTTTCCATCTCATGTCAAACGCCAAATTTCCCAACAGGTGCCTTCACAGAGACAAGACCTTCTAATTCTTTTTCGCGCGGCTCGCCCAGTCGGAGGTTCGAGCCCTCCATCGGTCATGGGCGTGTGTATTGTCCTTACCGTAAGTTAGTTTAAGTTAGATTAAGTAGTTTGCAAGCCTTGGGACCGATGATGTCAGCAGTTTGGTCTCATTGGAACTCACTACAAATTTGGAAAATTTCTAATTCTTTTCTAGATTTTGAGCTCTGCGGTCATACTGCACTCACCTGCAGCTAGCAAACCAACTGCAGCCTCCCACCTCGGGAAGAGGAAGTGTCGTGCGTTAACTCTTATGTTATGGAAAAATTACCATGGTGAACGAGATCAAACTATCGATAGTTATTTGCTACCGAAAACTTGTTATATGTAAATCACACCAAAACCATATGTGTGAGGCACTTAGAAATGCATAGGATTCCTGATGGTGAGGCTTACTCAAATTATAATACCTGGTTTGCACAAGTTAATATGCATCAATTGACGATAATTTTTTAGCATTTGAGTACGAGGAAACTATATTGGGTCCTGTTAGGTTCACTTTCGCTTGAGTTCCGCTGACTGTCTGTCATTAATGAAGTATTAAAGGACCTTCGCATCCTCAACAATACACAAAACTTTTCTCTGCAACCTTTTCTACTTCTTTTATTTCCTGAGTTGCTGACGGAAGAACATTGTTGTTCAATCGCATGATGAACACAATGTTGTCTCGTAGCTGAATTTATTCATGGCGGATTTCAGTCATAAGTCCATTTTCACTGTAGAAACATATTTGTTACAATGGCAAAGTCATATTTTCCCCTATGAAAGTGGCCTTATCGCTGAAACCCGTCATGAACAAATTCAGTTACAAGACAACACTGCGTTGATGACGCACGTCAACAAATGTATTGATGGCGTTCACAGTTGCGTGAAGAAAAAAAAAATATATCCCAGATGCATTTGCAATCCAAGAGATTACAGAGCAGAAACCAATGGAGATATGAATTGAAAATGGTCGAAATACTCAAAGGTTCGACCGGAGATGTGAGAATGACAATATATTCATTAGACGCTTGCACCACGGGGAATATGGTAAGTGGACACGAGCTATGTACTTCTTTTATTAAAAACAAAAAGTACATTAACTTTCCTTGAAAACAGATATATATGAATATACATGTTTTTAGCTCATCAAAATTACATGAAGGACCGGATCATTCTCGTTACTTATAGTCTCGGCAGCTGTAATTACATGGCTGCTGCGTCACAGTAATGTCAGAGATATTTTGTGCTGGGATCACACCATCTGTCGTATAATGAAGTACATAACAGAATTTATCACGGTGCCTATGTGACAGGTCTTACGTATATCTACTAATGAAGTGTTGTTGATATATCTTCCCTACACATAAAATCCTTGAAGCGCTAAATCAGAAACTATCTGAGAGATAGCAGTTATTGAATTGTGGTATGATCAAAAACATTAAAGAACCCAGTTGCTAACATCCGGAGTGTATATTCTAGTGGTCTGATTTTATATCTCCTTTACAATTCCAATGAGAAGCAACGACAGATATATTTTCCAAGTTTGGAATAATGAAGGAAAACTAGAGCTCCAACCAGTTTAAAATTCAGGTTATTTGTGCATTTTACGCTAACATACAAATTGAGACATTGAATTTTTCTCTGTCTACTCCATTTCGCTTAATTCATCAAAAAGAATGCCTGGCCAAATAATCTGTCAAAGTTTCGCATCGGTATTCTAACTACATCGTGTTGCATCCCGTGTGCCAATAATTTATGTCGACAAGCAATAACAATAAAGGAGTGATGATAAATATGCCCGAGTTCCTTTCGATTCCTTCTGGTATAAATGGTAGAGGTAGCGGATAGTAGTGATGGTAGTGATCACTAGTGAATGCTCGTTCACTGTGCTGTAGACCGGGCTTAAGGAGGCTCAACGATTGGAGGAAATGGCTGCCTGAAAGATTCATTATTGCTTGAAGTTTACAGTGACTCAACTGCAGTTGCGTGTGAGTATAATCCATGAAGTAAAATAGAAACCTGTATAATGTGTGCAAAAAGCTTACGTAGCTGCAGAGCTAGGATGCTTAATAGATTACCTCTTGAGACAACGACTAGTTGTGCGCTGTGTTGAGTCTTGTGAGATGCGTCCGGATTATAGCACGTGCCTTAAAAATCGAAAACAATTAATCACGAAATTGTGCCACGTGGTCCTTTGACTACGCTTATCTTTGCCCTGGTGTAGAGATTGAGTTTTATTAATTACGTAGGTAGCTCTAAGTTTGTATTACTCAAAGATCCCGTCTGTTGAAAATGTGGAAACAACAAAATACAATGCTTACACAAACAACAAGATAGAGAACTACGCGACTAATGCTCAATAACCACATTTGTGATTGCTGACGGAGCGTGGTAGGATGTACGTAAACCGGAACATGAACTGCAGTGGCTTTGACGCTAGTGCTGAATCTATCAGAGGCGTCGTCACTTCCTTTCTGAAATGTAAATACAAGATGCACTGCATATCTATTACGTATAATACAAGGAAGTCGGGATTCCTCTGCTAGCACGTTACATACTTTGAATCGTCTGGTAAGCACGATACACACCGAAAGGCTATCGGCATTGACGAAGGGGCGGGTAATCACATATTGAGTGCTAGACTTGTCAACGCCAAATTCGGAGTCACAGTGCTAGTTCGTATAAAAGCCTTGAAGGTAAGTCAGACGTCAAAAGTTTAGACCGTCAGTGCTGGTGAACTTCACAATCTCAACAATGGCGCAATGTATAGTGAATAACATGGACATACTCGATTTCTAAATTACTGATACATAAATTTTGGTGCCTATTAGAAAAAATTGTCAATTTCTATTCACAAAGTATCATGTAGAGGATCCACACGAGATATTAATACTGGTCTCTCAACGAAGATTGTTGTGACTTCTTGTTTAATTTTTCAAGAGTGTTTAGTTCTAATACTAACCTGTCATGACAGCCGTGTGAGCTAAAACGCTTCTTTGCGGATACAGAGGGGGACTGGCCCCTGTTCGAATCCGCTGGGTGAATTAACGGTGAGGGCTGGTTTGCCGGCAGCCTGGATAAGGTTTCTAGGTGGTTTCTCACATACCACTATGTGGCACTAGATGGTACGGAAGTCCTGTCTCAGAAGATTTTCAAACATCTAGAAAACTTTCGCTGACCTTCACATACAGAAAACGTTCGCTGACCTTCACATACATATACTATGTATAGATAGCTGGAGTACACATTTTCCGTCCTGAGGTAGCAAGGTGGCGGTAGGTAGGATCTCTGCCTACTCCATAAATTAACTAACTCAAATCCTTTAATAAACGTGCCGACCCTGCACCGATGGAGGAAAAAGCCACAAGTCAAAGAAGAAGAAGAAATTTAGATCTCATATTTAAAGTAACTGATGTTCTAAATGGTTTTTCGGAATTGAATGCAAAGATAATACACGTTATATGATTGAGTGAATTACTGTTTCCAAGAACTTTGTAATTTTGTGTGAATTTATTAATTAGTTGAAATGGTTCTTTTCGTGCACAACAAACTGGTTGATTTTTACGTTAAGGGTATACTATTCACACTGCATACAATTTACACGCAAAATGCAATTCACTGCCATTTCGATATCATTAACAGTCACAATATCAAGGGGATGGGGTTCTACTCATTGATTTTATTTTACAAAAGATTTGGAAAAAAATCATTACTGTTTTTAATGAAATCTTTAAAGAATTCCATAAATGCTTTAAATTTTTTAGCTGGACTTACTTAAAAACCTAAGTCTTAGTAGCAGATACCACTTTCCACAATGAGTGTGATATTCATTACTTTGAGTGTCAGGACATTACTTATATATTAGTATCTCTTTAAAATGTATGTTGTAAGTGAAAATAGACAAAACTAAATGAAGTTTGCATTTATTTCTTTCTTGTTGTCTTCGTAAAGAACTCGAATGTGGGTAGTACACTTTGTTGAAAGTGTGTTAATATTTCTGAGACTGTGCTAACAGATATTTTCAGATTATGGACGCTACTTACACATCAGTATCCCCTTAGAATGTTTGCTGTTGATGTCATTCAAAAACAACTAACGAATTCTATAATTTTTTTCCATTTCTTTCAGGGTGGGTATAACCTACTACTCCATCCCCAACCCCTGCCTCTTGAAGCCTGCTTGGATAATGTGTTGGGTCTGCTAGAGCTAAGAGAGACGATATCCTTAGAAGTATTGAAAACGAAGTAGAATATGTGTGAAATTCGTATGTTTTCATCATGTGTGTGACAAAATAAAATGTGAAACAAACTTTTGAAGTTCACAGTTTTTTTTCTAAGTTTATGTGTGTGTTATTTCCTAGGTTTTGTCTTCCAGTCGCTCTGCAAGATATTAATGGTACATATGTGGAAATAATTTTATGCACACTCGTTATCTGCTATGAAATTCGATGATTAGAGGTTGAGAAAGAGGTAATAAATGCACACACACACGTATGAGCTGCAATTTAATGATGAAACAGAACACTATTTACACAATTGGGATACTATGTATTGTGTGTGTGTGTGTGTGCGTGTGTGTGGGTGGGTGGGTGAGTGGGTGGGTGGGTGGGTGGTTGTCTGTGTGTATTTCAGAGTCAAATATCCTATGCCATTTTATGCAAATGGAGTTTTAATATTAAGCTGATTAAATGCAGGCTACAAATGTGTGTACACAATTCAGAACAAATATATTACTCCATTTAGTTCAGATGCCTTTGATTTTCATGTGATCATATTGGAAAAAATTAGTATCTTTGAACAGTGTGCCAGAATTTAACACCTGTATTCGTGTCGGCTGCATCATTTTAATGCTTAGCTGTGATTGCCTTCAGAGGTGAAGAAGGGACAAAGGCCAGGGGAAGAGGTGATGAGATACAAAGCATATCTGGGCTTGTTACACAACGTAGAATTTTATAATTTACTGCCATCTTTCATTATTTTTAATTGCTCGCCATATTCTTACCACCTGCCATCTTCAATTTTTGATTTATGACCACCACTAGTGGCTGCTGCACCACGACTATGGCGCCACGTAACGGCGAAAACTTGAACTATGCTCCGGTGTGTTTGTATATATATTATACTACACTATTCCACAAACAGACTAGATTGTCCAGATCTCCGACCTGCACGAAATGGAATACATTTGGGGTAAGTTAGAAAGTCGATAACCCTCCAGACAACTGTTTTTGACCTCTCTGCCTTCTCTGGGTCTGGATCCTGAAAAGGAAGAAGCTGTAATTTTTTCAAAGACATTCAGACAGCTCACTGAAAGTGCCCTCGGCCAAATTTAGTTCGTTAAAAAGGGGAAGAATGGGTACATCCCAAAATTAATGTCTATTAATACATGTCCACGGACTTTTGTATGGATGATAATGATTATTAAAGTATTTACAATTTAATATAAAACGCTACAAAGTGTTTGATTTGTGTTTTATTATGTAGAGCATCAGTTACACCGAGATCATGAGAGAGCTGATAGCTGCTCTTCAAGCATCACCGGATCTATTAAAGTCATATCTACATCGATGGCTGTGTACCACATCAGGAATACTGATGTTACGCAACATTTTTTGGACGACTATTAATGATGATGAAAAAATTAAATTCTTAAGATCTTGATGCTAATGTTAATGGTGTAGCAAACTGAATTCTTGCCACTATCCAATCAACTTATATATTTGAAATCGACTTAAATTTTTTAACAGCTGAGGTTTTTTGTACTCTGTAGGGGTAATAAACGAAAACGATATTTTTGTATAGATAAAATATTGCAGGTGTTGTGGATCTTTTATGAATCTTTTAGGTATCGTAGCTTTTATTTTCATTTGTATCTTTTTGATTATTATTTGTGAAGACTGTTGAAATTAAATAGAAGCATGATAAATACAATGAATCTTGAGGAAAGTGAGACACGCTTATATCTTTGATTCTTGAAATCTGTCGACGATCTAAGAGTTTCATTCGGCCATAAGAGTTTGAGTAAGTTCATACGCATATTAAAACGATTAATAACTATCTGATGGCACTGAATTGGAAATACTTCAAAGGTTGGAAATTTTAATCATAATTTTACTGACATCATTAAAAATCTGAGCTAAGGTTTCACCGAGGTGAGAAAAATAATAAACATCATCGTTGGTTGTCCTAGCAACAGATCATGCAAGAGCACGAGTACTACGCAAAACTTTAATTGATATTCTTACGTAACAGAGGTAAAATTAACTATCCCACTGCTCTTTCTAAAACTTTAGACGAACCTACAACAACATTCTTCGGTGCAGACTGTAACACTAATCCTAAAGGAATTAGGAATTTCATTTGGAGAGTGAAATGCCAAATAATTACGATGTGTAAGTACACTATGCTATGTATGAGGGTCGTAACACTTGAGTGCAACAACAGTCGTCGAACAGAGACAGACGCAAGCCCCTGTAACGGTAGCAACTATAACCTTTGGATTATAGAGTAATTTCATGGTTTTTTCGCCATTTTTCGTACTTCTGCCGGGAATGAATCTGTAGCTATGTATTTTACAGCGTAGACTTGTGTTTACCAACTTCTTAAGGTTCTTGCTCTTACGTCGATCTTAGTGCATATTCCTGTGTGTGTTGACTTCATCATGTAATTTTTCCACCGCCAGAAGAGCCCTTAACGTGGCAATGCTTAAATCTCGTGTTAGCACACACAGTATTATTTAGATCAGTGCCTTAGAGGTTGTACATTTATTTCCTGCAGCAGCTTTTGTGTAAGCAGAGTTTCTAGTAAAAGGTAGCTGTTGATACATCCGTTTTCAGTAGAGAAGTATATTTCTCTTTTTAAGAGCATGTGGATCTTACGCTCTCATGCTGTAGCGAACTCTGCACAGTAGATCTTAGTATTTATTCTCCTCGCATTAATTTGCGTACATTGTAACCTCAATAGCACCGTAATCAGGTAATTTTCTCTTTTGCTGGAGTGTGTTAGTACTTTCTAAGTTACTACTGAATGCTTTGCTTGTATTTTTTGAGATATTATTCAGTTCTTTTAGACAGCAAAATGTGGATAAAGACTGTGCTTTTTGTTAGTGGACACAAGGAGAATTGGTTGCTGCCTTTAAACACCTGCAAGCTGTGTTGAATATGGTCAACCAGCTTCTGAGTACTCCTCAAAGCTGCTGCTACATCGCACTACTGACGAGACAAGACGTGTGACATCATTGGCGGCGTTGAAATTATCTGGTAACCCGGCTGACGCTGCGTCTTCCAATACACGACATCTGATCGGTCCGCTCTCATTAGAGGGTGAAAGGCAGACAGAGGTGAATCCGCGACCACTCGGCACTAGGCGAAAGAGGAAACGGGGTGCAAAACTGGCTCCTTATTCCTTATCAGCAAAGATGAGGTACTACCCGTTGTTGATAATACTTCCGAGCAAACACGGGGTACCTCTCCTGTAGGACCAGCGGCTGATTTGCCTACCAAGTCCGGACAGCTGAAGAGGACGTGTATGCTGCCATTGCGATATCCAACGTTAAGCGGGTATTGGAGCTCCTCCGGGAAATAGCAGGCTAATACCAGTCAAAATCACGGGACATTTTTATTTTACAGAGTTCTGACGTTTTTGCAGAAAGATATTTATTCTATAAAAATGAACTTAAATTCCGCGAACAGATTTCTGAGAATTTCTGTATACTCTGTACCTCCATGAGAAGCTTATCGTTGAAGACAACGGCACTCAGGTTGATGCCTTGTTCCTTGCTTGAGGAAGGCATTTGACATCGTTGTCGTATATTGGTAAAAATTCGAGCTTACTAAGTGTTGGACCAGATTGGTGACTGGATTCAAGACACCTTTGCAGGTAGAACTCAATGCGTTAACGAAACAAAACCTACAGACGTAAAAGTAATCTCTGGAATATTGCAAATAAATGCAATAGGTCAGTTACTGTTTACATCGCATATAAATCAAATAAAAGAAAGGGCCGGAAGGTCTTTAAGACTGTTTACAGATGATGTGGTTTATCTATAAGAAAGTAGCAACGACAGAAGACAATATAGATTAGCAGAATGACCTGAAGAGGACTGACGAACGATGCAGACTCTGGCTGTTGACCCTGAACATTAATAAATGAGGCTTACTGTGCATACCTTGGAAAATAAATCGACTACTGTACAACTACACTATTGATGAGAAATGTCTGGAAACAGTATGTACCGTCAAATATCTAGGAGTACCTATTCAAAACAACTTAAGAGAACAGATCACATAAAACGCGTGGTAGCAGATGGCAGACTGAGGTCCGTAATGAGAATCTTAAGTTAATGTACCTCATCTGCGAAGGAAGTGTCTTGCAGAGCACTTTTTCGACCGATTTTTGAGTATTAATCGTCCGTGTGGGACGTTACCAGGTCGGACTGATGCAAGAGATACAGAAGATCCAACGAAGAGCGGCATGTTTCGTCACAGGTTCATTCAGTCTGCACACGAGCTCTGAAGATATGCTCAACGAACTCCTGTATCAAGAGATGTACTTCACCGAGAAGTTAACAGCTGAAATTTTGAGTGAGCACTTTCCGGGAAGAACCTTTCAAGATACTACTTCTTCCCAGGTACAACCCACGAAATGACCACGACGACAAAATTCTACCAATTATGGCTAATACAGAGGCTTACCGCCAACCAATCTTCGCAAGCGCCAGTCACAAGTGGAACGGGGAGGGTGGTATCACTTAATTACAACAAAAGTACCCTCCTCCACACACAGATAAGTGGCTTGCGAAGTACGATGTAGATGTAGATGTGACTACTTTAGCCAGGTGAGTGACACTTTACTCATCAATTAATTACAAGGCACCACAACATTTCTGTACGTACAGCAGCTAACACACACATTAACAGCACATTGCAGATGAAGAGAAAATATCGCCAAATCGTAATGGTGCGGACAAATACTACTACGGCATCCATTACTAGCATCTCCATGTGGGACACGTATTTTAAAATCCAGTAGTGGGTATACCCATAATCAGAAAGGAGTCGACTGCGACCTGATGAGATACATATTAAAGAACTAAAATTAACTGTAGGTGTTATGTGTTACATCATCACTAACTGCAGTACCATAATTTAACTATTCAAAATTGTACAAAAAAAAAATTCCACAAGGGCCAAAGTGTAAGAATTGAATCTTCGAAACACATCAGTAGGATCAACGTTGGAGCCTGTATGTTTGCGGTGAGAAAGATAAACCATATCATATTTCTTTCAATGTGCTACGAACTTGGAGCATATACAAATATGTGAAAGGAATTTTAGAGTACTTGGCTCTCAGTTTCCAGTCAGTGTCCCAAAATTGTTGGCTACCAACAATGAAACAACATGGAGACTAAGGTACGAGTTTGTAATAAATTTCTGTAGAATGTATCAAGTTGGAAAGAAATCTTGGTGCTCATTCTACAGTGCAACATCTTTACAAGAACGTACAAAAGTACACATGCTTGCAACTGTAAGTAGGTTAACGCTTTACATCGAAAGTAGAATCATTCAGACATATCCCATAGAATATAAAAAGAGGATTTTAGGATTTATGCTTCACGGTTAGCCAGGCTAATATGTTTATTCTCTTTCATTCCATTAATGTAGTTTTCCCTTTACACTAAACATTGTCCACAAAAATTTATAATTTTACAATTTTAACAAAGTGCTAGACATTGCCCACAAAAATCTACAATTTAATAATTGTAACAAAGCTTGTATCTGAATTTCCAACATTATTTTTAAAGTCAAAAAGTAATTTCACTAATTGTAAAACCACAGCATGAACTCATTCCGAAACTCATAAACAATCAGAAAAATAAATCAGTACAAGTGTTGTAAGACTTATTTTAGTATGCCCAATATGTTAAATAACTAATAAAACGAGGTTCAAGGATGCACTCTGAAATTTATCCTTATATCATGTTTCATCGAAAATAATTCCTTGCACGTAACTTCGTATGGCTCCTAATATTATTCTATACTAGACTGATGAATGTAACCTGCCACGGCAGCAGAGAGCGCTAATGTGCTGCTTCCTGGACTTGGGTGGGCGCACTGGGCCCGGATCCAATCCGCCAAGCGAATTATCGACGAGGGCCGGCATGCTCGCCAGCCTGGATGTTGTTTTTAGGTGGTTTACCACATCCTATTAGATGAATACTGGGCTAGTCAAGTTCGCACTGTTTCATGGCTAACACTAGACGCAGACAGCTGGGGTGAACTACTTATGTCCTGGGGTGCCGGCAGCAAGGGCATCCGGTCACCCTCTGCAAATATCACTGCCAGATCCGTAATAACAATGCCGACCCCGCATTGAACTGGGACCAAGGCCCAAAGAAAAAAAGAAAATAATAATGAAAGTAAGTATGCGAAGCAAGCTGTTTTTATTATGTTTTAGTCACTAGAAAGAGCTTTTCTACTCACAGTTGATGGTGCTAATACCCAAAATTTAAAAAAAAAATTATTAGTGGAATACAAATTAAAGTTTGCTTCACTATGCATCTCAAGGAGCTTTGTACATTTAGCGTTATAAACAGCAGAAAAAAAATTTCACCATCTCTATGGAAAGCACATTTCTTGTTTTTTTTTTAAAAAATATTTATGTTTTAAGAAAAATGTAGTACTCGTTGACTGTAAAAATATGATTTTGGGGGGTTGGGGGTGGAGGAGGTTAAGGTTATTCTTTAGGTACATTTCAGGCACTCGGCCACAAATAGCTCTCACGTGCCAACCTCATTATCATTCCATCTCACAGTAACACTTGCAACCAACATCGTCAGTTATTTGTTTCATTATGCCACTCTCTACCCTCCTCTACAGATTCTGTCCTTTACAACTGCATCAAGTACCATGGAACTGATTCCCTGATGTCTTAACACATGTCTTACCACCCTGTCCCTTATTGTTGTCAGTGTTTTCCACACATACCTTATCTCGCCGGTCCTATGGAGAACCTCTTCATTCATTATCTCATCAGTCAACCCCATATTAAATACCATTTCATATCAACATATCATAAACGCTTCCATTCTCTTTTTGCCGTTTTCCGAAGTTCACTATTCACGGCCATACTTTGCTGTGCTGCACATGTCAAATCTTCCCAAAAGTAGGCCTTATATTTGATATTAGTTGATTTATTTTTGCCTAAATAGCGGTCTTTGCCCATGCTAATTTAGTTTGAAGTTCCTCATTCTTCGATAGCCGTTAGCTATTTTGCATCCAAGGTGGCGGTTTGTTGTCAACCTCGTCCACTTCTCAGTCATCAATTTTGATGTTAAGTTTATCGTCACTCTCCTTTCAGTTGCTTCTTATTACGTTCGTCTTTCTTCAGTTTACTCTCAACAGATATACTGTTAAGACTGTTCATTCTACTCAATAGGTCGCGTCATTTTTCTGCAGTCCTCTCAGACAAATTGCGTCTTCCGCAAACCTTAGATTTACTATCATTCCACCCTGAAAGTTAGTCATATTGTTAATATCCATCATCGCTTCTTCGAGGTATAGACTTAGCAGTAGATACGTAAGTCTACAACCATGCCTTACACCCTTTCTAATCCAAACACTTCCCTTATCGTCCTTCATCCTCATTCTTGCCACTAGGTACTTGCGCATACTTCGTATTGGCTGCCTTTACCTGTTCCTTACGCCTATTTTGCTGAGAATTCGAACGTCTTGCGCCATTTTACAAAATGGTTCAAACGGCTCTGAGCACTATGGGGGACTTAACATCTGTGGTCATCAGTCCCCTAGAACTTAAAAGTACTTAAACCTAACCAACCTAAGGAGATCACACACATCTATGCCCGAGGCAGGATTCGAACCTGCGACAGGAGAGGTCACGCGGTTCCAGACTGTGGCGCCTACACCGCACTGCCACCCCGGCCGGCGCCATTTTACATTGTCAAACTCTGCTTTCATGCCGATGAATCATATGAACGTGGTTCATGTTATTTTTAAGTCATGCTTTCATTAATAAGTGTTACGTTAACGCTGCTCCTCTAGTACTCTTGTTTTTGAGACATCAGTTTTCTGAGTCTTTTGATGTGAGCCGCCACGTATTTCTTTCCTGTGCCAAACTTTTTATCTGTGAGTAGGAATTACAACCTGCATCTTAATTATTTGCAAGATATATTTCAATACCTGTCTTCCTCTACGGTTTTTATCTTCTACCACTCCGTCTAGTACTATGTGTTACGGTCTTTGCACCACCTGTTATGACAGATGGCCACTTGTTACAACTTCTGCGGTACTTGTTAGCAGCAGACACAGTGGCTGCGCCAAAGACTGAGACAGCTTGAGTTTTACAATTATTTATTGAACTTTCTTTACAATTTCTCCCTCGTCGTCACTGCCCAGCCCTGCGGATCCCTCCGCCTGGCTGCTGCTGTGTAGATTCTCCGACAATGCGCGCAATGCGCGCCACCGATTACACTCGGAGCCTCAGGCCACCAGTGCTCCGCTGAAGCCAGGATGCCCTGAGGTTGAGGTGAACTCGTCGCCACTCGGCGCCCCAATACGGCACGCCCATGGAGCTGCGTCGCCGTGAGATCAGCGCCGACGCCTGCTGCACCGGCGGCTGGGAAGCCGTCAGTCGCGACGTTCGCGAGGTCCCGCCATGGACGGACCACGCGCCATGGGCCGGGTTGCCGTGAAGTCCGGGCGTTAGTCCCCGGCGGCACCTGTGACCAAGACCAAGCTGCGGCCGGTGCTGCTGGAAGTTCTCGCTGTAGTTCGTCAGCCATGGTGCCGACCGAACTCGGCCCGACCCCCAGAACTGAAGTTGACATCTGGCGGCAAACGGATGATTCCTGCGAGCTGGAACAGACTTCCAGAATCGTCACCTACGAAGACTGAACATTCGGACACAGACCACGTCCGTCCTCAGATCCGAACTGCCTCCTGATGCCTTCTGTCCATTGCTGCCTGCGCTCCATTATTTGTATCCGGCAGGAGGACGTTTTTTACCCCAGGTGGAAGCTTTCTGTTATTACTCCCGCAGTATATTGCAGTGTACTGGCCTCACTTCCCTTTACTCAGCACTCTCCAGGCTTCGCTCGGCGCTCGGTCTGTGTGCGTCCTTGTGTCAGCTTGTTGGTAGACTGCAACTGTCAGCAAGGCTATCTGTGCCGCGCTTACTTCACAACGCCTCTATCGCCGGCTGCATCTGTTTTTGCCATTCTCCACTGTGTGAAGCAACGCTTACTACACATGGCCGCAACAAATGGAAAATATCCCCAGATGTCTCAACAGGTATCCTATCATCCAGTTGCTCCTTCTTGTTACTCTTTCCCAAATAATTCTATCCTCACCAATTCCTCGGAGAACCATACTAGTCAAACTAAATTTCAACATTCTTCTGTAGCACCGCAACTCTTCGATTCTCTGCTGCTCTGGTCTTCCGGCAGGCCATGTTTCTCTACCATAGAATGCTGTGCTCCAAACGTACATTGGGAAATGTATCTGCATCATATTAAGGCCTATGATTGAGGCGCTTCGCCATGAATGTCCTTTCTACTAGCACTAGTCTGCTTTGTATATCCTGCTTGCTCTGTCCATCACAGGTTATGTTGCTGCCCAGTTTGTAGAAATCCTGAGCTTCGTCTCCTTCATGATCCCCAATTCCAATGTTAAGTTAGTTGTTCTTCTCATTTTTACTACTTCTCATTAATTTATTCGATTTCCTCTCAATCCGTACTCTATACTCAGTAGACCATTCCATTCAACAGCTCCTGTAATTCTTCTTTGCCTTCATTGAGCAGTGCCATAATCGAATCTTATTATTGATGTGCTTCACTAAGAATTTTAATCGACTTCTTGGACTCTTCTTTTATTTCCGTCATTGCTTCTTCCATGTGTAAACTGAACAGTAGTGGCGAAGGAGGACAATCTTTTTAACGCGAGCATTTTGATCTTAGTCTTCCAGTCTCATTGATCCCACTTGTTTCTTGTACATATTGTATATTGCCCTTCTTTCCCTATAGCTTATCCTCATTTTTTTCTTAGAATTTCCAAACATTTGGACCATTTTCATAGTGGGACGCCTTTTCCAGGTAGACAAATCCTATGAACGTCTCTTGATTTTTCCTAAATTTTCTTTTCGGTTCTTCTGTATAATACGCTTGCTAGCAACTTGGAGGCAAGATCTGTTAAGCTGACTGTGCGTTATGTCTTGCACTTGCTGGGTCTTGCTGTCTTCGGAATTGTGTGGATGATGTCTTTACGAAAGTCTGATGGTTTACCTCAAGCCCCACACATTCTGCACACCAACGTGAATAGTAGTTCTTTCCCGTTTCTCCAAATGACTTTATTATTTCGGTAGAATGTTATCTGTCTGTTCTACCTTAGTTGGTCTTAAGTTATCCAAAGCTCTTTTATATTGTGATTGTAATATTGGCTCTCTTATCTCTTTCCTGTCGACTCCTGTTTCTTTTTCTATCATCTTATCATACCAGTTCTTCCCATCACAGAGGTCTTCATTGTACTATTTCGACCTATTCGCTCCCTCATATGCATCTAACAGTGGATCCCCATTGCAGTCTTAATGTTAATGCCCTGTTTTTTTCTCACCGAATAGTGGTCAGTCCATCCAAGTATCATTTCCTTTTCGATTTCTTCACATTTTTCATATAGTCGATTCATCTTAGCTTCCCGCACATCCTACTTATTTCACTCTTAAGTGACTAGTATTTCTGTATTTCCCTAAACATTTTTGTACGTACTGCTCTTGCCGAACAACTGAAATATTTCGTCTGGTACCCAAGGTTTATTCAGAATTACCTACCTTGTTCCTACGGTTTTCTGTCCATCTCTTGGCACATCCCTTTTTATATGTGTGTGCATTGCTCTTTAACTGAACTGCCTCTTGAGCTGTTAATTGTCACAGCATCTGCACCCTCAGAGAACCTCAAGCATGGCTCCTCATTCCTTGGTACTTCCGTATACCACTTCAATGCGCACTGATTCTTCCTCACTAGTCACTTATATTTCCATCTACTGTTCATCATTACGAAATGGTGGTCTGAGTCTATATCTGTTCCTGTGTTCGCCTTACAATCCAATATCTGATTTCGGAATCTCTGCCTGACCATGGTGTAATCTAACTGGAGTCTTCTCTTATCCTCCTCTTTTGTGGTCCTTAACCAGAACATTCGCTATTACTGATAATCACTACAGAACTCAATTAGTCTTCTTCGTTTGTCATTCCTACCGCCAAGCTAATATTCTCCCGCAACCCTTTCTTCTACTTTCTCCCTATAGCAACATTTCAGCCCCCCGCCCATAACTATTAGATTTTCATCTCCCTTTACGTACTGAATTATCCATTCAGTAGCCTCATATATTCTCTGTATCTGCTACGGTCGCAAGTTCGAATCCTGCCTCGGGCATGGATGTATGTGATGTCCTTAGGTTGGTTAGGTTTAAGTAGTTCTAAGTTCTAGGGGACTCATGACCACAGAAGTTAAGTCCCATAGTGCTCAGAGCCTCTGAACCATTCTCTGTATCGCTTCATCTTCTGCTTGCGACGTCGGCAAGTATACATGAACTATTGTTGGCGGTGCTGGCTTTGTGTCCACAAACATATCACTGACCGGTACATACTAATTCACTCTCTGACTTACCTTCCTATTCATAACAAGTCCTACTCCTTTACACCATTTTATGGTTCTGTTGGCATTACCCTGTACTCGTATGACCCGAAATCATTGCCTTTACCTTTGCTGGATCGTCTTCTAATAGATGCTCAGTTAGCTTTTCAGTTATGTTGCATATTACTCCAGCCAGCATCTTGGCTGCATGAGATGCTCAACTAATTCTGTGACAGTTCTCGCACTTATCTGCCTTTCATATCTTCGAGATTCTTCATTGATTCTTCAATAATCGTTTAGTTGCTATCTACTCCAATGAGTTACACGATAACTTCCCTTTATTTGACTTTAACACTGGATCGTATATGTCTTCCATTCCGAGTGCATTTCAACTTACACTGTCATTATCTGTACCGGCCTGTAGATAACTGGGTGTGTATCAACTGAACCGGCAACGCTGTGTAACTGCAAAATTCAGTCTGTCGATATCCATCGGAGGGTTATTTGAAGCTCATTGTCCTTTTATGACAAGAATGTTGGTCTGCACAGAAAGCAGCTCAGATGTTAGGCACACATCACTGCGACCGCCGTTATCGTGAGTCGGTTAACTGTGAAGTACTGCCTTGTACTGATCGTCTGCCACTAATAACACTAGCTTATAAGCGCTACCAAAGGCTCAAGGGTACCCCGAGTAGCATACCTACCTCAAATGGATCTTGGGTCAATGGCAACAGCTAGCCTTCACTAGTGAGTGCAGGATTTGACTGACGTCGTACAAGTGTGAAGGTGGACAGGTACCAAATAATACTACAGGAATGCCATGTGGTAGGTCAGTCATGGTTTATCAAGAACTCTACCACGTACAGGTGTCAGACGCCTGTCGTCGCTGTTCAAGATAATTTGAGGGCGGTTTAGTAACTGCAGAGGATTCTCCAACCTATTCTTGAGACTAAAAGTCAACATTACCACCATAGTTTCGTCTTTCGAGACGGTAATTCACGAGCATACTACACTACTGGCCATTAATATTCCTACACCATGAAGATGACGTGCTACAGACGTTAATTTTAACCGACAGGAAGAAGATGCTGTGACATGCAAATGATTAGCTTTTCGTAGCATTCACACAAGGTAGGCGCCGGTGGCGACACCTACAACGTGCTGACATGAGGAAAGTTTCCAACCGATTTCTCACACACAAACAGCATTTGACCGGCGCTGCCTCGTGAAACGTTGTTGTGATGCCTCGTGTAAGGAGGAGAAATGCTAAACATCACGTTTCCGACTTTGATAAAGGTCGCATTGTAGCCTATCGCGATTTCGGTTTATCGTATCGCGACATTTCTGCTCGCATTGGTCGACATCCAATGACTGTTAGCAGAATATGGAATCGGTGGGTTCAGGAGGGTAATACGGAACGCCGTGCTGGATCCTAATGGCCTCATATCACTAGCAGTCGAGATGACAGGCATCTAATCAGCATGGCTGTAACAGATCGTGCAGCCACATCTCGATCCCTGAGTCAAGAGATGGGGACGTTTACAATACAACAACCATCTGCAGGAACAGTTCGACGACGTTTGTAGCAGCATGGACTATCACCTCGGAGACCATGACTGCGGTTACCCTTGGCGGTGCATCACAGACAGGAGCGCCTACGATGGTGTACTCAACGACGAACCTGGGTGCACGAATAGCAAAACGTAATATTTTCGGATGAATCCAGGTTCTGTTTACGGCATCATGATGGTCGCATCCGTGTTTAGCGACATCGTGGTGAACGCACATTGGAAGCGCATATTCGTCATCGCCATACTGGCGAATCACCCGGCGTGATGGCATGGGGTGTCATTGGTTACACGTCTCGGTCACCTCTTGTTCGCATTGGCGGCACTTTGAACAGTGGACGTTACATTTCAGATGTCTTACGACCCGTGGCTCTACCCTTCATTCGATCTCTAACGATACCCTACATTTCAGCAGGATAACGCACGACCGCATGTTGCAGGTCCTGTACCGGCCTTTCTGGATACAGAAAATGTTCGACTAATGCCCTGGCCAGAAGATTCTCCACATCTCTCACCAATTGAAAATGTCTGGTCAATGGTGGCCGAGCAACTGGCTCGTCGCAATACGCCAGTCACTACTCTTGATGAACTGTGGTATAGTGTTGAAGCTGCATGGGCAGCTGTACCTGTACACGCCATCCAAGCTCTGTTTGACTCAATGGCAAGGCGTATCAAGGCCGTTATTACGGCCAGAGGTGGTTGTTCTGGGTACTGATTTCTACATCTACATCTACATCCGCATGATTACTCTGCAATTCACATTTAAGTACTTGGCAGAGGGTTCATCGAACCACAATCATACTATCTCTCTACCATTCCACTCCCGAACACCACGCGGGAAAAACGAACGAGCTCTGATTTCTCTTATTTTGTTTAGATGATCATTCCTACCTCTGTAGTTTGGGCTCAACAAAATATTTTCGCATTCACAAGAGAAAGTTGGTGACTGAAATTTCGTAAATAGAACTCGCCGCGACGAAAAAGTCTTTGCTTTAATGACTTCCATCCCAACTCGCGTATCATATCTGCCACACTCTCTCCCCTATTACGTGATAATACAAAACGAGCTGCCCTTTTTTGCACCCTTCTGATGTCCTCCGTCAATCCCACCTTGTAAGGATCCCACACCGCGCAGCAATATTCTGACAGAGGACGAACGAGTGTAGTGTAAGCTGTCTCTTTAGTGGACTTGTTGCATCTTCTAAGTGTCCTGCCAATGAATCGCAACCATCCCACCTTATAAGGATCCCACACCGCGCAGAAATATTCAAACAGAGGACGAACGATTGTAGTGTAAGCTGTCTCTTTAGTGGACTTGTTGCATCTTCTAAGTGTCCTGCCAATGAAACGAAACCTTTGACTCGCCTTCCCCACAGAATTATGTATGTGGTCTTTCCAACTGAAGTTGTTCGTAATTGTAACACCCGGGTACTTAGTTGAATTGACAACCTTGAGAATTGTACTATGTATCGAATAATCGAATTCCCACGGATTTGTTTTGGAACTCATGTGGATACCTCACTCTTTTCGTTATTTAGCGTCAACTGCCACCTGCCACACCATACAGTAATGTTTTCTAAATGGCTTTGCAAGTGATATTGCTCTTCGGATGACCTTACTAGACGGTAAATTACAGCATAATCTGCGAACAATCTAAGAGAACTGCTCAGATTGTCACCCAGGTCATTTATATAGATCAGGAACAGCAGAGGTCCCAGGACGCTTCCCTGGGGAACACCTGATATCACTTCTACTTTACTCGATGATTTGCAGTCTATTACTACGAACTGCGACCTTCCTGACAGGAAATCACGAATCCAGTCGCACAACTGAGACGATACCCCATAGGCCTGCAGCTCGATTAGAAGTCGCTTGTGAGGAACGGTGTCAAAAGCTTTCCGGAAATCTAGAAATACGGAATCAACTTTAGATCCCCTGTCGATAGCGGCCATTACTTCGTGCGAATAAAGAGCTAGCTGCGTTGCACAAGAAAGATGTTTTCTTAAACCATGCTGATTACGTATCAATAGAACGTTCCCTTCGAGGTGATTCATAATGTTTGAATACCATATATGCTCCAAAACCCTACTGCAAACCGACGTCAATGATATAGGTCTGTAGTTCGATGGATTACTCCTACTACCCTTCTTAAACACTGGTGCGACCTGCGCAATTTTCCAATCTGTTGGTACAGATCTATCGGTGAGCGAGCGGTTGTATATGATTGCTAAGTAGGGAGCTATTGTATCAGCGTAATCTGAAAGGAACCTAATCGGTATACAATCTGGACCTGAAGACTTGCCCGTATCAAGCGATTTGAGTTGCTTCGCAACCCCTACAGTATCAACTTCTAAGAAACCCATGCTATCAGCTGTTCGTGTTTAAAATTCTGGAATATTCCATTCGTCTTCCCTGGTGAAGGAATTTCGGAAAACTGCGTTCATTAACTCCGCTTTAGTGGTACAGTCATCGGTAACAGTACCATCGGCACTGCGCAGGATCTATGCACCAAAATTGCGTGAAAATGTAATCACATGTCAGTTCTAGTATAATATGTTTGTCCAATAAATACCCGTTTATCATCTGCATTTCTTCTTGGTGTAGCAATTTTAATGGCCAGTAGTGTATATCCACCTCGTCACAATTTTCCTCCTTCTGCAAACAGAAATCAACTGAATGGTACGATCTACTTACGAGAACAGGTTTGAACATATTGGAGAGTAACTGAAATTTGTAGAGTGGTGTCACAGGAACCATCCACATGCAGCACATTACCTCAGAAGACTCGCCTTCGATCCGTGGGTCAGACTAGTTCACCTTATAGACAGTATGACCAAGAGGATGTTTCTTCCATCGCCTAGGTTTAAAATAGAAACCCAGAAGCTGATTTTGATTTCATCAGTGTAGGCTCCTGATTAGATTACCTCTTCTTCTTACTTTTTTTAAATTGATAGTAATTATGTTTTTAATTCATAAAACTTATTCTTTCAGTTTGTTACGCTCCAGGACAGTATCCCCAAAGGCCGATCTATCTGTGTCAATGTCCATTCGACTGCTAGCTAGGGGAACATGCTAAGCGAGTTGCGGCAAACGCGGAATCTATCGAAGCACGGCCGGACGACCGAGCTCCCACGTCGGCAAGAGAAGCACAATGACGTCATGGAAGCCAAGAGATGCTGCCGTATGAGTGACAATCAGAGGCTAGGTACAACTCAACTTTAGGTATTCAAGCATGAAGGCAGCGGAAACGAGCCTCTGACAGATGAAGCTGCGAAATCGTGAAGTTACTACGAGAGCTGACAGGAAGGAAAAACCAGGACACATTATGTCATAGACGTCCCCACCACAGTGGAGCGAACTGGAAGTGCCAACATAAGTACCCCATCCCTATTACAAATGCTTCGTTACTGATTGGTAAGTGATGACTGCCGACTGAGCAGTGGGTAATTTCAGCCCTTCTATTAGTTGCAGCTATCCAATGAGATGGAAGGCTATGGAGGTCGACGCTCGGGATCGCTACCTGTGTTCTATCGTTTATGGAACCACAAGACCGCCTGGACCGACGCTGTTGCTGCCAGGTGCACTGCTAACTTCTGAGGCCACACTGATAGGCCTTAGAGACCACCATCACCCTGCAGGTCTGCTGCAGGCTTGACCTGACATAGATGTTGTCCATCATTAGCCTTCGCGTGGGTGAGAATGGCCACTGGTCATCCTGTTCCTGTGGCAGGCATCGATGCAGGTGGCTCCGGTTTCCTAAATGTGGGCTGAGAGCGGACCGCTACGAGTCAGCGAGTGCTGCATGTGGATCTTGGAACAGACTCTTGAGCGCAAATTTTCGACGTCGATGAGATCACTGGGGATTTGTTCGTAGAGCTGGAGGCCACTGGAGCCAACAGGTCGATGGCCCACCGTGACATAGCAGCTGCCATCTGTAACGCCCCAAGGACAGAAAACCCAATTAAGGAACTTTGTGAAAACTTAAAGTAGGGAAGTGAGTCATCTTGAGAGTGACAACAACTATTGGTGATAAAAAAATTAATTATACTGATATTGTTTTGATTAACAACTATAACACTTAAAAACTGGGAGTAACATACAAAAGAGGAGATAAAAGGAAAGGGTTGTCATGCATTATCTTTTAAACATCTATAGAATACATTTAAATTCATGTGAACGGAGGTTAAATCCAAGGAGGTAATTCGATCAATGATAACATTTACCATGGAAGAGAGTTGTAGCCGCGTCGAAAAGGAAATTCAATGCTCCTACAATGCAACTTGGATATGGAAATGTTTATTAATTGCTCTTGAGTCGCTCTGGAGTGCTATTGCGATAGTCTTCTGGAAGCAAACGCTATTAGATTGTTTCAGTTGTGAAAGTTCGGTAGTCTCTTTATCGGTATCAACTTGACGGTGAATTTAATTGAGTGATACTCATTTACTGGACTAACTTCGGACTGAAGAACAGTTGGGAACGTGGTAGTAATGGATCACTGACAAGAAAACTATTCGTAGTCTTGAGTAGGACACAATAATACAAAGTCATGATGAAAAACCAATACGTCTTTCAATCAAAAGTTGTTGTCTACGTCCCGATTACTGGACTGATGAGAAGTTAATCTTGAATGACATATCGGTGTGTGTGCGTGATAGGGACAAACAATTAATTACAAAACGATTAATAAACAATTAACTCTTAGTCAAGAGATAAATCGGATGTATTGACTACATGATTCAAGGCATAACATTACGTATGTTCATGCTAGTGATTGAGTCTCTTAAACATTTTAAGTGACTGTGTGAAGACAGAAATAACAGACAGCGAAAGTGAATAACATAAAAAAATCAGCATTATGGCGTGTTACGAGGACGTTACTTCAACCAAAGTGATCTCTGGAGTCAAGTTGCACCGTTATTATTAATTTGACGTAGCAACGGCATAGCAACGGAATTACGAATAGTATTTATTAATCCTCGCTAAGGATGCTGTGAGAAACGAAGATTTCACTGCTCAACGAAACTAACCGGGCGTAAGACAAAAGATAAACAAGTGTTCCTTTTTACGTACCTCAACTAAATAAATTTCATGCTTAATGCTTAGTATCGAACTGGTAGTTGCGTATTCTACAGTATTATTAAACAACCAATCTTTATAATCCCCTGAATATATTTCGTTTTCAACACCACATTTCTTGACCCCTTTAGACTTCTTGACTATTTTCTCACCAACTTTATAAGCATTTATTTTTCCTTTAAAATCCCAAATTTTTCTACTATTTTCCCATTACATTCATCTTTCATTCTACCTAATAGTGTCTTGCTTACTTGTCGAATATTAATTTGTTTCAGAATGAAAGTCCTTGTAAAGGTAGCCAGCCATGACCAATATAACAAAATTTACTCTAAAAATGCGTGTTGTTTGCTGAAAAACAATCTCATAGCTGTTTTTGGAGGTTTTTAATTTCTAAATTTACAACACGTATGGACACAGTTCATCTTCTGGTGACCTGTCATCAATTAAAATTTGGGATTACAAACGCTTCCCATTATACAAATGCAACTATACACAACTGCAAGGTTCACAAGCGTACGAAACTAATAAAAAATACAAGATGTCAAAATAGGCAAAATGTATTTACCACATACAATTAAATAAGCTCAAGGGCCAGTTGTAAATGCTGTACGTCAAGAAGTGCTTGTGCCATATCAGGTGCAATAACTTCCAGTTTGCAGAGACAGAAACCAAATGTACCCGACCCGGAGTTGCAGCTAACGTGCACTGTGGCTGATGGATGGCATCTTGGGCTAAGAAAATGCCACACTGCAGAGCCGTCAGTATCACAGAGAAATTTAATGTAGGTTATATATCCAGATCATGAACAATGACAAAGCTCAAAGGCATAAAAACGTGTAAGACATGACAGTAAATACTACATATATTAAAATGACAGCTTATCAAAGTAATCTCAAAATTGCGGCAAATCTAACCATATGTATCGTATAATAAACAGTGACTGCAAAGGGCGCACGAATATATTTGTAGTGGCAACTGAAGACATTATCAAAAATATGAAAAGACCAACCTCTTGTTCCCCTGTCTGCTCATTAAGTAATCGGTCATGGAAACGCCGTCTGTGTACGAAAATTACTAGCTCTTCCTAGATACCCAAATAAACACCTCCTGTCTCATAATGAAGTGGTGTAAATTGTTTTAAGTGTCAGGAAGCTGGTAACTGCACTGACGTAAATGAGCTCCTAGTGCACTACCTTAGCTACGATAACCATTTTCCCAACATAGCGTTCTGAACTCGCTACCAGTGTGTACGACGTAAAACTTGTTGCAAGCTCCTCACTTAATCTTATAACCCACCCACCCCCCCCCCCTCAATAGAAAACTTATGAAATGGCTGCTCTATGCTAAGTCAGAGGAGGTTCCTCAATTCGTTAACGCTATTGAAAGTTGCCACCACGTTATCTACAGTCTTGTTCCACAGGGAAGCAAGGTAGAGTCTGTTGTTATAGGTGGTAGGTATATAAATGCATACTTGGATTAATACAGTTCTTTATTTACAGGAACTGTAAGTTTTTACTTAACTGGAGTAAAGTCCACATGTTGTAGAATAAGCATATCAGTAGTAGTCCTCTTACAAACAATATCAGTAGTCCTGCTATAGTCAAAAATCTGGTCGCTTCCTACTGTTGTAGCCCTATGACATGAACTAGGTGTTCCCTGTGTTTGAACTGACACCAGACTGGGAGAGTGAATCACTGAGGCCCTCCGGTCAGTGGCAGCGGCTTAAATACGTGCTGTGGAGAGGGGTGTTGGCAGTATGTTGCTTCTCAGTGTGTCTTTGCCCTCTCTCGTGATAGGTGAACTTGATCAAGTGTATAATAACCATCTTCGCCCTTCATCTGTGCCGACCGGTATGCTGGCGATGGCTTACGGCAGTACTTGACCCCCCCCCCCCAACCCAAATGCTGTGGCTGAGGAGGACAGTATATTCACGTGCATACCCCGAATTCTGTCTTGCGATGCAACAGAAGGGGGATGACTGTGAGCTCAACGACGGGTCCACGTCCATCGAGTCGGCGAGGGGGAACGGCGGGAGTAGCGCTCCATCCATCCACTCCTCCAGGGGTGCTCTGGTGGCACCAGAGGGTGGCTGCGAAGGCCGCGTGATCCCGTGAGGCTGTGAATGTGGTTGAAGAAGGGCAGCAGAATTACGGGGTAAATGCCCCGCACGAATCTGAATCTGCTGGTGTTGCTGCAAACAATCGGAAACTGCAATGGAGTGCATAAAAGAGCCAATGCGTTTTTGGATCTCACCTCGATCCCAGTGCTGATGTCGGCCAAAAACCTTATAAAGAACAAAGTCACGCGGTGAAAAGCGATACTTGCGGCCCAGTGGCGGCGCCACATGTTGAGGTGGATGCAGCAAGTGTAGCAGTGTCCGATGGCGATGGCTGTGCGGAAGTTCCACCAGTGACAGTCTGTCTCGTGGGTGGAAGGATATGCGGCGGGAAAGAGTTGCAGGGCCTGTTTTCATGTGTGGGTGGTGCGTATCTTGGCCATCCAGTGTTTAAATGTGCGTACTAAGAGATATGCTCCTCCGTTGCACGGGGGTTGAAACGGAGATTTAGATGACAAACGCCATTTAATTCAGAAAACTGTTAAAATCGCGGGAAGTGAACTGTGATATGTTATCTGACACAAGCACTTCTGGCAAGGGTTCTATGCTAAATATGGAGCACAACGCTTGAATGGTGCTACGTGATGTGGTAGAAGCCATACGCACCGCAAATGGAAACTTGCTAAAAGAGTCTACCACTATGAGCCAACGGGGGTTACAAAATGGTCCTGCAAAGTCAATGTGCACTCTTTGACAACGGCATTGACAGTGTCGAAGCGGATTGATTATCCGCGCTGCGCGACACTGTTATGTCATCTTTTCAACATGGACGTTCATGTCCTGCCAAATACAGTGCCGTTGCGCTAACTCTTTAGTGCGAACAAAACCCCAATGTTCTAGGTGGACGATGGCAACACATCAGTTGCAACACTTTGGGAATAAGAACACGCGAATGTCCACTGCCATGTTGAACTAGAATCACACACTGTTGAACGGAAAGGTTACGCCGACGTGCAAAATGTCGCCGCACAACTGAGTTATGGATACTGTTCAACGAATGAGGCCAAGACTTGCAAATTTAATGCAACAAAATATTGAGATGTGTGGCCGGCCGCTGTGGCCGAGCAGTTCTAGGCACTTCAGTCCGGAACCACACTGCTGCTACGGTCGCAGGTGCGAATCCTCTCTCGGTCATAGATGTGTGTGAGATCGTTAGGTTAGTTAGGTTTAAGTAGTTCTAAGTCTAGGAGAGGAACCGGCTTTGGAGGATGAAACAAGGACTGCAAAGGCTTTGTCGCTAAAACGAACATGCGACCGTACAAATAGTGATGGAATTTTTACACACCATACGCAATTCCGTCAGCGTCTTTTTCTATTTGAGAATAAGTGCACTGAGGTTGAGTTAACAACCTTTAGCTAAAAGCAATAGGTCTGTCTTGTGCACCATTCTGTGCACTGATTTCGTAGGAAGAAGCGTCGACTTGCGAAACAACTAGCTTGGCAGGGTGAAGGCGTACTAAATATCTGTCACTGAGAAAGGCATTTTCGGGTTTCTAAAATGCGTCGTGGCTCTCTTTGGTCCACACGAAAGGCACATTTTACCGACGCAGGCGATGCAATGGAGCCACGATCTGAGCGGTATTCGGTATGAACCGAATGTAGTATGTCATCTTGCCTAGTACTGACTGCAGTATAGGGCAGGTCATTGATTGCAAGCATTTGAGATTGGACGGGGTGCACACCCTGATTGTTTATCACATGACGTAAGTACTGTAATTCACTTTGAAAAAAGTTACACTTTTCGAGACGACACTTGAGTCCTGCTTCGGACTACATTCTACAAACAGTACGCAAAGTGGAAATGTGTTCCTCTGGTGTACGACCCGAGGCGACAATAGCATCAATGTAATTTGAACAAAATGGCAGTTTTGCAGTCAGATGTTCCAAGTAACGTTGAAACATTGCGATTGCGGAACACTGCCGAAGGGCACACGCAAATACTTGAACAGTCCGTAGTGCATATTTGCAACAGACATTTTCTGTGATTCTTCATCCAACGGATTTGCATCTAGGCATCACGCCAATCTCTCTTACAAAAGTAACGTCTTGAACTAAACCTGTCCAACAGTTCCTCAGGGCCAGGTAACGGATAAGTGTCAACTACTGTCTGTGGATTGACAGTAGACTTGAAGTCAACACAAATGAGAATGCGACCAGAAGGCTCAGGCAACAAAACGAGAGGGCCTGTCCACTGACTAGCTTGAACGGGAGCGATGGCACCATTATCTTGCAATTCTTTCAATTTACTGGCTACTTTGTCTCCTAAAGCAATTGGAAAGTGGGGAGCCCGGGAAGACTTAAGCTGTGCATTGTCTTTAAATGTAACATGCGCCCCAAAATTATTAGCTTTTCCCATTCCTTTTGAAAGTACACTGGTCAAAACAATTAGGGGATCAGTAGAGGTATCTTGGTTCTGAATTATTGTCATAGGCGTAATGAACTAAAATGGTTCGACGTCTGTATGTCTGTTCTATGGAGTGGAGATAACATTAAGTCACCGAGGTAGTTGTGATAACGAAAAGTGACTCCAGAGGGGGTTGGTGTTGACTTGTGTTTGCTCTACCAAATGACATATGCAAGCAGTTGGGTTCAAATAGGTAGCGAGCAGGTAGTGCAATGCAATAACACCGTGGCTTTCCCGAAGCTAGAGCATGGAGAGTCATATGACGGTTGGAAGCGGGACAGACTCAGAGGGTGGTGACTGCCGCTTTTGGAATGTCCCAAAGTGTAATTTCCAGGTCCTCGACGCGATTTCAAAAACCAGGAACCTTTAAAAGAAGGAAAGGCCAAGGCCGTCCACGGGTAACATCAGCAAGAGGTGACCATTATCTCCGGTTGACAGCCCGTCGAGACAGGAGGCTGACTGCAACTCAGCTGCAACGCACCCTCCATGTAGCAACAGGACGCACAATATCATCACAAACAGTCCGAAATCGCCTTCGGGAGTGTGGTCTCTACGCTGGGAGGTATGGTATGTGTCGCATTAAAACCACGACACCGTTTAGCCCGCAGAAACTAGGCGGAGGAACATCAGGATTGGAGTCGTAACGAATGGCGCCGTGTGCTGTTCACCGATGAATCAAGATTTTGTGTTGAGCCGGACAATCGTCGTTATTTCATCTGGACAGACCATGAACTCGGAACAATCCTGCTTATGTGCAGGAAACATCACCATATCATGGTGGTGGAAGAATGGTGTGGGCAGGAGTCAGTATAGGCGGACGTACTGACTTCTATGAAATTCAGAATGTCGCTTAGACATCTCAGAGGTGTAAAGACGCTATTCTTCGACTTCTTGTTGTGCCCTACGCTGGTGCCATTGGAGACGGGTTCCTTCTGGTGGACGATAACGCTCGTCGCCACAGAGCTGCACTGCTGGACAACATGCTTGAAGCGGAGGGAATTGAATGCATGGAGTGACCAGCTTGTTCACCGGACTTAATCCCGACTGAGCATGTTTGGAATGCACTTGGCAGGCGCACTGCCGCCAGACTAGCAACTCCCACAACGGTTGCAGAGCTGGTTATTGCACTCATGGAAGAATGGCCAAATATCCCTCAAGAGCTGACTGATAACCTCGTACTGTCCATGCCACGAAGAAGTGCAACTGCACTGGCCATCCGAAATGATCACACGCCATATCAGAGGGCAACGACAATGACTGTTCACTACTATGGTAGCCCCACTGTGCCTCGCTCTATGAAAACGCCATGTAAACCTCAAGTAAAAAGTTGACACAGCAAAATATCGTACAATATCACGCATAAATAACAATTGTGAGCCGTGGTAAAATTTGCTGTTTTGAAGAGCGAGCCGCAGTGCGTAGTGTGAAGCAGTCGCCCTCGTTTTCTGGCGGTGGCGCCGCTGTGGCAATCGCAGCTTGGGTGTCTCCCTCTGGTGAAAAATGGCAAAGGTTGCCTGTTCACGTGCATTTAAGGGGCGCTATAAGCTCGCCAGGGGGGTTGGTCAGCCTAAGTCTGTGCAGTCGGAGCCAGTCTGGTTAGTTGGTCAGCCGGTTCAGTGTAGGGCAGTCAGTGTCTGTCTGTCGTCCGGGGTGCTAGTATGTGTTAGGCCGCCAGTCTGCTCGAGTTTGTTCAGGCAATGGTCATTGGCGGTTGGATCGATCGGTTGGTCAGTCGCGCACTGGGACACAAGATGACTTGTCCGTCTTGAGCGTCGGCGCATATGAGGTCGCCACGTCAGTCCAGTGGGCCGCGGCCGACACGAGAGGAACAGGAGTCAACCCACGACATCGGTCTGGCCGGCGCGAGCTGCGACGCCGTGAGACGGGAAATCGACGCGCCTTCCTGCGTCCGTTGAAGCGTCTGGCTGCGGACGGTTCGGGAGAGCATTTTGGGGGTGTTACGCCAGGTCTGCGCCAGACATCGCAGTTTATTAGAAGTTAAGTTATTTGTGATATGTTGTTTCATTTACTTGTTAAATTCTTCTTGTTTTCTTGGTCAGTCTCTCGTCCCCAGTTTCCTCGTCTGTCTCTCGTCCGCATTTGTTAGGCAGTTAGTGTCTGTCTGTCTGTCTCTCTGTGGGTCTGCCGTACGTTAATAGCTGCCTCTGTCATGTTTGTCGGATTCGGTGTTAACGAATTTATTGCTTGAACTGTAACAGCCGAATTCCTGAAATATGTTTTATCTTGCCTATCATCTTGAGAGGCGGTATATGGGTATTGTAGAGCATGTTCGTATATTTTATGTAAGAATGCATTTCATGGGTTTTTATTTAAATGGTCATTTTAGTATATAAAGTTGCCACCCTTCCACCGTAAGATTTCTTTTGTTTTTTGTTTTTTAACTCAAGTTGCACATTCGGTGGCAAGTTAATTTTTTTAATGTCAGTGTTTTGTACCATTTGCATCCCTCCTAAGGGGTGCATAGTTTATGTGCTTGTGTGAGTTGTTAAAATTTTCAGTTTCGTCTGGCGTGTTGCAGATTTGCACCAGTGTAGTCTTTCAGCGGTTGTCGTGAGCGGTCCTGGCTACGGCCGTGTCAAAAGGCAGCGGCAAGGTTCTCAGCCCGAAAGTTCATACTGTCAATATTTGTCCTTTCTACCTCTGAATATAATTTAACTTAATATTTTGAGGGTGCTTCTGCTTATAATTTCAAATCTGTTTTTTTTTTTAAGGCTTTAAGCGATAAAATTTCCATTTGTTGAAAGAAATTTAATTTGTTTTCATCAGTTACCACTGGCAACTACTTCCACGCTCACATAGTGTGATTAAATGTGTTAATGTTCTTGATGAATCGCTATTAAATGAAGTAAATTCTTAAGAAAAAGTTTTCAAAGTAAATTAACGGTTCAAATTGTAACTGGTATCTGAATATAATATGTTACCATATGTCTATTGTGTATGACATCTCACCTGATCTACTAATTGTTTTGAGCAATGTAATTCAGGAAATTCTTTGAGCAAGCTAGATTCACTAACTTTTGGCGTAAGAGTAGCCGTTGAAAGTACATCTGTAAGTGGCAGGCAAACTACACTGTTCAAGCACTGATATTTCACGTTATTTGTAAGCAGTTAGGTGCTAACTAGATTTATAAAGGCGTGGTGAGATTAAATGTTCGTACATGGAACGATTAAGTAAAGTCACTGAGACACTTGTGTCTAACTGAAAGGTCATATGACGGCCAGTAATTCCTTATGAGACAAATTGTTTGTTAGAACGTCGTTACCTGCACTTGGGCAAGAAGGAGGCACAACCTTAACCTTGCTATTGCCAGAACTGCTGTAGGTTTTGAGAACACAGCGTTCACTACATGTGCATGAGCCAATTTTCACAGGGAGCGGGGAAAGTTGGCGTTTTTGTTCCTGCAAACAAACTGATTGGAAATGGCCATTTTTCCTCTCGTGTAACACGTTGCTTTACGTGATGGGCAATCCTGTATTTTATGGCGAGCAAAACATGCAGGGCAAGACTTAACTGTGGTGTCACCACCTGAAACCACACTTGCTAGGTGGTAGCTTTTAAATCGGCCGCGGTCCGCTAGTATACGACGGACCCGCGTGTCGCCACTGTCAGTAATTGCAGACCATGCGCCACCACACAGCAGGTCTAGTGAGACGTACTAGTACTCGCCCCAGTTGTACAGCCGTCGTTGCTAGCCATGGTTCACTGAGAATTACGCTCTCATTTGGCAAGACGATAGTTAGCATAGCCTTCAGCTACAATTGCTACGACCTAGCAAGTCGCCGTATTCCATTTATATTGCGAGTCTATTGTTGTATCATCAAGAGAGATGTTCTACAAATGTGGATTAAAGTTAAGTATTCCAGAAGCTACGTACTTTTCTTTATAGCATTCAATACGTATCCTGTTTCAGACCTCACGCCAGCCTGCTTGATTTTAACACGTGCATTTCGGCTGTCTCTAGCTATACAACAAGTGGCGAAGAGGATTGGTGACGCGCCCACGTTGCATTCGTCTTGATATTGCTTTGCTCTCATTTCCTTGTATCATGGCTTCGCCACAATCTCCAGATGTACTGTCCGAATTTTATCGCTTGCAGAATCAGCAGACGCAGGCCTTATTGGATGCCCTTGGACAGCTCGTCCAGGGTCAACGTGCACGGCAAACCGATGCGGCCGCAGCCGCTTCACCGCTACCACCGCCACAATACGCAGTTGCACCACCATTCCGTAATTTTCAAGCAGAAGTGGAAACATGGACGGAGTTGTCACGCCAATTTGGATTCCATCTCGCCGCCTACAGAATTCAAGGTAACGAGCGGCAGCCTTTTTTCTTAGCATCCATAGGGGTGCAGACGTAGCGTGTGATAGTGAAATTGTTTCCCTGACGCGACGTAACAACTCTGTCCTACGAAGAAATTTTGTCTGCTTTAGATGCCTATTTCAAAGAAACACTCAATGTAGTTGCAAAAAGGTATATGTTCTTTCGTACAAAACGTACGGCCGGTCAGACTAATCACGAGTGGGTTGCAACATTGCAAGGCCTTACAAGGGATTGTGCTTTGGAGTGTGAATGTGGACTCCCTTATTCAGATACTATGGTGCGTGATGCAATTGCACAGAACGTTTCTGATGTTCGCATAAGGGAACAGATTTTGAAACTAGTCAGTCCCTCCCTTCAACAAGTGATAGACATATTGGATAGGCAAGACACACTTGACTTTGCTCAGGAATCCTTTGAAACTTCGCCAGCTGTGTGTCACATTAACCGACCCGTCGGGCGAGCTGCACGGAACTGTAAACAGCCCTCGCGCACGTCCGCGCAGACACGTGTGCCGCACAAGCAAGCAAATGCAGTGAAATCATGCCCGTGGTGTGCTACTAGACATTTGCGTGAGAATTGCCCGTCACGCCAGGCTATTTGCTTTTCCTGTAATAAGAAAGGTCATGTTCAAAGTGTTTGCCAGAAAAAGCTCAGATCGGACACTCGCTACCATTCCAGGCCCTTTGTTTCGCGACAGAATCGAACCAAGAATACTCAGGCTTGTGAATCTTCGCCCATGGACATTCATGTAGTTAATGCCACTCCGTCCAGTGCTCATCTCTCTAACAGTGACTGTGTTCGTCCCACAAAAAGTGTGCGTCGATGTCGACGGAAATCCCATCAGGTCGCAGGTGATTCTGTACCAGTGTCAGTTCACGTTGCACGAGACAGTCGCTCTTGTCGTCAGCAAGACAATAAAGTTTTTGTAGACTTGGAAATTAATGGCAACATGATCCCGTTCCAGCTCGATACCAGAGCTGCAGTTTCATTGCTCAATAAAGACACGTACAAACAACTGGGCGCACCTCCGTTGCGTGCCGCAAATGTTAAGCTAACTACTTATTCAGGACAGCATATCCCTGTGTTAGGACAGTGCAGCCTTCTTGCAACATACAAGGGACAAACTAAACTTGTGTCATTTTACGTCCTTCGTTCTTCTTCTGCAGTGAACTTGTTTGGTTTAGATTTCTTTCAGTTGTTTAACTTGTCTATAGTAAATCAGGTCCTATCAGTGAACCAGACTGTGCCTTCAGCCAGTGTTTCTCGTCTATGTGAAGAATTTGCAGACATTTTTGCACCGGGCCTTGGTTGCACTACGAACTATGAAGCACATTTGGAACTGAAAGTCAACGCGCAACCGAAATTTTTCAGAGCGCGCAATGTTCCCCACGCATTGCGTGATGAGGTCGCAAGAACATTAAACGATTTAGAATCACATGGTGTAATTGAACGTGTGCAGGCTTCTCTCTGGGCTTCACCCTTAGTCATTTTGCGAAAACCTTCCGGAAAATTGAGACTTTGCGTGGACTTCAAGGCAACTGTGAATCCACAACTAGTGACTGCAACTTTTCCTTTGCCCCGCCCGGAAGATCTTTTTGACAAACTGTGCCCGGGAAAATATTTTTCAAAGTTGGACCTAGCAGATGCGTACTTGCAAATACCGGTGGACGAAGAATCCCAGCGCGTATTGGTGGTTAACACGCATCTTGGTTTGTATCGATTCAAAAGACTGCCATTCGGGTGTGCATCCGCCCCTGCCTTGTTTCAGCAATATCTGCAAACTGTTTGTGCGTCGGTCCCTACTGCAGCGAACTATCTGGATATTGTGATCTCCGGAAAGACGGCTGAAGAATATTTAGACCATCTCCGAACGTTATTTCAGGTATTGCGACAAAATGGTCTTCGCTTGCGGAAGGACAAATGTGTGTTTTTTGCTCGTGACTTACCATATCTGGGACATGTAATCAATGACCAAGGCATACATCCGAGTCCAGAGCACCTCCGTGCCATACAGGACTTGCCTTCGCCGCAGAATTTGAAGCAGCTACAGAGTGTACTGGGTAAAATAAATTATTATCATCGCTACATCCCCCATGCCTCTTCCATTTCAGCTCCGCTTCATCGCTTACGCCGTAAAGGTGTTCCGTTCGTCCGGTCGACGGAATGCGAACGCGCCTTTCGCCAGTTGAAATCGGCGTTGCTTTCTAATACTTGCCTTACGCCATTCGATCCCCAGAAACCCCTTTTCTTGATGGTAGATGCATCAGATTTCGGGATCGGTGCTGTGCTTGCGCACAAAAGAGGTTCGCATGATCGCCCTATTGCCTTTGCGTCGAAATTGCTCTCGTCAGCGCAAAGAAATTATTCACAGATAGAGAAAGAAGCTTTGGCTCTCGTCTTTGGTGTTACAAAGTTTCACGATTTCTTGTATGGTCGTCACTTTACCATCATCACAGACCACAAACCTTTGACATCGCTTTTTCATCCGACCAAGCCTGTACCTCCACGTACAGCGCAGAAATTCATTCGCTGGTCTATTTTCCTCTCGCAGTACTGCTACGATAGGTTGTATCGTCCACTGCTAAGCACAGAAACGCCGATGCGTTGTCCCGTTTGCCTGTTGTCGAGGATAAAGCATTCGATTCTTCCGAACTTGCTTGTCTGTTCATTGATGCGGAAACCGATGACGTCGTCGAATCGCTTCCGATTGATTTCGTCGTGTAGCTGCAGCCAAAGCTGCAGACCCTGTCCTTGCTACCGTTTTGCGTTTTGCTGCTACGCAATGGCCTTTGTCAAAGTCACGGATCGAGGATCCGTTGGTTCGCCGATTTTTTGCTCACAAGGAGAGACTTTTTGTACGACGTGGTGTTTTGCTGTTGCGTTCTCATAATGATCAGTCCCGGGTCGTGGTCCCACATTCGTTACAGTCCTCTGTCTTAAAGCTTCTCCACCAAGGACATTGGGGTATAGTACGCACGAAACAACTTGCTCGTCAGCACTGTACTTGGTTCGGAATCGATGCTGCGATTACGAATATGTGCTCTTCTTGCATGGCGTGTGCCGAACAACAATCCGCACCAACGCGGAAATTCTTTGCATGGCCGAAAGCCACTTCCCCTTGGCAACGCTTACACATAGATTTTGCTGGTCCATTCTGGAATGCTCGATGGTTGGTTGTGGTCGATTCCTTCAGTGATTTTCCTTTTGTTGTCAAGATGTCTTCCACTACGTCTTTTGCCACCATCCAAGCGTTGACCGCTATCTTTTGCATTGAAGGTCTACCACAGACTGTTGTTTCCGACAGTGGCCCACCATTCATGTCCGCGGAATTTCAGTCATTCTGCACGGCCAATGGTATTCAACATCTGACATCCGCGCGGTTTTCGCCTCAGTCAAACGGTGCCGCTGAACGATTGGTCCGGACTTTCAAGTCACAGATGTTGAAGTTGAAAGAGTCGCATTCTCGGGAGGACGCGTTATTGCTCTTTTTGTCCTCGTATCGCTCTCAGCCCCGAGATGGTCGCTCGCCGACTGAGTTGCTCCATGGTCGTCCTCATCGAACCTTGATGTCTTTGCTGCATCCGCCGCATCAGGTTCCTGTGCAGCGGCAGACTCCTGCTTTTTGCTCCAGGCGACGTTGTATTCTATCGCAACTATCGCGGTTCATGGCGTTGGCTCGCAGGGCGCATTCTTCGCTGCCTCGGCCGCGCGATGTATTTGGTTTTTGGGGCCTCTGGTGAGGTGCGTCGGCATCTCAATCAGCTGCGCCTCTGTCGTCGCACGGGTTCTGCCGCTCCCCGTCTGCATTCAGCGACGGTGCCGACCGGTCAGCGCCCTGGGGACCCATCTACTGGCTCGCCTCATCCCCAGGTGTTACCGACGATGCCTTCCATTTTTCCCCACGGCGTCGCGCCGCCGCCGCAGCCGCCGCCGGCGCCGCCCGCAGTGGACGCGTCGCTGCAACCGCCGGGCGCCTCCCTGGGTCACGCGCCGCCGATCGCTTCCCGTGCCCAGATGTCCTCCGCCATGGAACTCTTGCCCGCTCCGGACCAGCTGTCGTCTTCGCCAGTCGGGTGCTCCGGCTCAATGGAGGTCGACCCATCGGCTCCTCCTGACAATCTACGGGTGCATACACCTCACGTTGGCGTGCACCCTGGACTAGGTTCTCAAGCGTTTCCTAGCTCCCCTCGGACCGAATGGCCGCGTGCGGGTGGCACAGCTTCGCCTGTTGTTAGGCTCCCCACCTCGTCGCATACGTCAACATGGGGTCCTCCCATGCGGGGGAGGAATGTGGTGTCACCGCCAGACACCACACTTGCTAGGTGGTAGCTTTTAAATCGGCCGCGGTCCTCTAGTATACGACGGACCCGTGTGTCGCCACTGTCAGTAATTGCAGACCGAGCTCGACCACACGGCAGGTCTAGTGAGACGTACTAGCACTCGCCCCAGTTGTACAGCCGACGTTGCTAGCCATGGTTCACTGAGAATTACGCTCTCATTTGCCGAGACGATAGTTAGCATAGCCTTCAGCTAAAATTGCTACGACCTAGCAAGGCGCCGTATTCCATTTATATTGCGAGTCTATTATTGTATCATCAAGAGAGATGTTCTACAAATGTGGATTAAAGTTAAGTATTCCAGAAGCTACGTACTTTTCTTTATAGCATTCATTACGTATCCTGTTTCAGACCTCACGCCAGCCTGCTTGATTTTAACACGTGCATTTCGGCCTTCTCTAGCTATACAACATTAACCACATTCACAGGACTGTTTATCTACGTGGCTGTGCGTGCGGCTGTGTGTGCGCTTGTTGTTGTGGCTACTTGGGGCGGTCGCGAAAAAGGGACGACTCAACCCGACAAATCGGGGCCTGGTCAAATTTACCGGCCCTGTGGCATCCGAATGATATTGCTCAAAGATGTGCAATACTTGGAGAAGTGATGGATCAGAGTACCGTAAGATCTCTTCCCGTATTCTATTATCTGGGACATTAAATGTTATTGCATCACGAATGATTAAATCACAGTAAATGTTGCCACAACTACGCTTAAATTTACAGTTCCTAGTCATGTCCGTTAATTCTGTGTAGCACTAGCGGTATGTCTGTTCTGCACGTCAAAGAACCGACATCAGTCTGTAGCTCCACTTGCTGTGTGTAGCTATGAAACGTCCCCTTAGAACAATTGTACAAGACTGTGCTTAAACTGACACACAATATTTTTAGCGCAACGCAATCTGACTTTCAGAAATCCCTACAAAGGAATGGCCCTGACTAACATTAACCTAAACGTTTCACAAATCACTTACCTCACAAAAATCTTCGTTACTCAAGCTACAGCAATACAGCGAGCGCCACTACTGCCAGCTAAATAAAAGATTCAAACTACGGAAGGCACTAACTACTGATAGGGGTAGTTAGCAAATGAAAGATTTTAATAGAGAACAATGTATTTACCTTAATAGTCATAATTAGATACATCACATTATTCGTCTGCGGCTGAGGCGCTATAGCAGGGGGTGGAGGGGGCGGGAAACTCATGGCTCACACAAATGCGTGATACCAAAAAAACAAGCAAAGCCTCTAAAAAGGAAAATTTGATTAGTACATTGGCTCCACTCCCAGAATAAATACAAGAAAACAAAAACAAATATACTATTAGAAACACTTGAACACAATCACCCCTGCAAGCTAAAACACAAGAGAAGCTAGCAAAATCTTTAGCCAAACTGATTATCTTCGATCGCCACTGAATTATCCTTGTCGCCACTGTAGTATCCTCGTCGCCACCGGAGAGTCCTGTACTGCAAGGAAGCAAGAGAGATGTTGTTGTTACGGGTGGCTGGTGTCCTTTTGCTACTACAGAAATACATTTGTGGATTAATATAGGTAAATTCCTTAGACGGTTCATTTATAGTCATACTAACATAGATAGCTTTACTGAATGTTTACATGGATAGCAAAAAGATTTTTAACAAATATTTTCATTCTTTGAAGTCTGTCACATTACTTTATCTTCATCTGAAACTTATTTTATATCTACTCTATTTCTTATACTCTCTATTGTCTTCTCAAACACTGAACTAATCATTAATTTGTGGAAATCTTTCCCAAATCATTGTTTGCTTTCATCCTCATTTCTGTATTCAAATTTGCATATTTCTTTAACCAATCAAAGTGTTTTAGTTTTTAGGTTATGTATACTTCATTATCTTCATTCTGACAGACAGATAGAGCTTTTGTTGTGAATTACATCGTTATAATTGTTATCCAGAGTAATCAGTAACTCACTTTTCTAGTTCCATACAAGACTTTATTTTCAGAAAAAAATGGTGTATCTCTGTGTAGATCATGCATTTCTCTATGATATTGAAGAACTACTTAAAACATGTATCCCACTTGAAAAGCATCTGACATCTCACAAATTTTTTAAGAATCGAAATTATTTCCATCGTCCCATCAGATCCTACATATGGTAAATGATGACTCATGGCATAATGACACAGAATTCTTGCATCTAAATGTGCTAAATACTTTGATATCTTTTTTTACATCACAATCATTAATATATTTGTTATTTACCTTCACATATATTTTGCAACACTGGGATATGCCACCTCTTTTTCCTCTTTCAGCCTTAATAAATATATTGTAGTCATGTAATTATTCCAGTGGATGTTCAGTTAATTTTTGCATTGCACCCCAAAATAAATCAGGTGCAGTAAAACACCAAGATGGATTTAAATCGTATGCTTTTACACAAGTTTTTCTAAAATTTTAACAAACATTAACCAATCAGAAAGCATCAGTTTCAAAATACAGATCTTGATTTTCATCAAGCTATTTCATATCAAATATTTTGCAAACTAGTTTTGCATTGTTATAATCTTCGTCACTCGTTTCACAGTCATTCAGTTTACTGTTAAGTTCTCCTTTTACTGGAAGCTGTATCTCTTCAAATTTCTTGGAACAACTCATTTACTCATAGAGATAGGAATATTTTGTGATCAATAGTTTGAATAAATCATCAAGGAAAAAAAATCCTATCTTTCTTACCAAACTTTGAAAACTGATGAAAGTCTGTCAAGACTTGAAGCCATAAATCTGAATGTGGCAATAAGTTTATCTTCAAATTTTTTATTTTCGTGAATCAAATTTATCGATCTATTATCATATCAGAGTTCTTTTATAAACAGATGATACTCGTACCCTGAGAGATTATTTAATACGTTGAGACAAAATTAGGATTTTTTTAGTTGTAAATTATATGTGATACACTAATGATTTATTCAATTTTAGGGTTAAAAGATCATGATATCCAACATTTTATTATTTTCGTTATAATGATATCTACATAATGAGCACATTTTAGAACTTGTGTTTCCTGATTTTTCGTGAGTTGTCGATGGTCTCATTTTTTCATTTTAGGAATAAATCCTTCCAGTGCCTTCAGTCTCCTTTTTGTGCCTCAATGCATAAGTGATCCTTGTATATAAGTTTCCTGGATTTGGTTGACTATTCGTTTGTTTCTGGATCTGGTTTGATGTGGCTCTAAATGCTATTAAGTCCTGTACAAGCCTCTTTACATTTGACTACTGCATCCCATGGTCACCCTCTACGATTTCTCCCTCCCACCATCCCCCCCCCCACACCTACCTCCTGTATCAAATTGGTGATCCTTTGATGTCTCAGAATGTGTCCTACCAACCGATTCCTTCTTCTAGTCATATTATGTCACACATTTCTTTTCTCCCCAGTTCTATATATTACCTTCTCATTACCTGCCTACCGATTTCATCTTCAGCATCCATCTGTATCTCCACATTTCAAATTCCTCTGTTCTTTTTTGTCTAAACAGTTTATCAAACATGTTCCATTTCCATACATGGCTTCACTCCATACAAAAGCTTTAACAAAAGAGCTCCTCACACAGATATCTATTCTTGATTTAACTAATTTATTTTCTTTTGAAACGCTTTTCTTGTAATTACAAGTCTTCATTTTATAACGACTTTACTTCCATCATCATCCCTTACTTTGCTGCCTAAATAGCTAAACTTAACTGTTACTTTAAGGGTCTCATTCCCTAAACTAAGTCTCTCAGCTTCACCAGATTTAACTTGACTACATTCCATTACCTTGATTCTGCTTTTGCTGATGTCCATCTTATATTATATCCTCCTTTAAGACTATGTCCACACCCTTCAATTGCTCTTGCAAGTGCTTTGCTGCCCCTGACAGAATTACAATGTCATCAGCAATTCTCAAAGTTTTTATTGTTTCTGCCTGGACTCCTACTCCCAGTTTTTTGTTTCCTTCACTGCATCCTCAGTTTACAGATTGAATAACGTAGGTGATAGGCTACAAGCCTGTCTCACTCCCTTGTCAAGCACTGCTTCCCCTCTGACGTTTCTAACTCCCATCTGGTTTCTGTACAAAATCCAAATAGTCTGTCGCTATTTGTATTTAACCCCAACAACCTTTAAATTTTTAAAGAGTATTTCAGTCAACATTGTCAAATCTTTCTACTAAGTCTACAAATGCTGTAACGTATGTTTGCCTTTCACTAAGTTACCTTCTATGAGAAGTCATAGGATCAGTATTGCCTCACATGTCCCTACATTTCTCCAGAATCCGGACTGATCTCCCCACGGGCGGCTTCTACCAGCTTCTGCAATCTACTGTAATAATTCGTTTTAGTATTTTGCAATTGTGGGTTACTCAACTGATAGTTCGGTAATTTTCACACCTCACAGCACCCACTTTCTTAGGAATTAAAATAATTGTATTTGTCTTGAAATGTGAGGGTATTTTCCCTCTCTCATACATCTTCCTCACCGGATGGGAGGGTTTTAACACGTCTAACTCTCCCAGGACTATCAGTAGTTCTAACAGGATATTATTTACTTGGACGGCCTTCTATCAACTTAGGTTTTTCAGTACTCTGTCAAATTTTTCATGTAGTATCATATCTCCCATTTCATCTTCATCAATGTCTTATTCCATCTCCATAATATTGCCCTCAAGTATATCTCCCCTGCATAGACCCTCTATATACTCTTTCCTTCTTTCTGGTTTCCCTTCTTTGCAAAGGTCTCGGTTTCCATGTCAGCTCTTGAAATACATACATGTGGTTTCTTTTCTCCTGCGGTCTCTTTAATTTTCCTGTAGGGTGCATATATCTTTCCCCTAGTGACGTGTGTTAATAAATCCTGAAGTTTTTCCCTTGCCCATTCCTGCTTATCCATATTCGCGTCCTGCCAATCTCAGATTTTAGACGTTTGTATTCCCTTTTGCCTGCTTCATTCAAAACATCTTTATATTTTCTCCTTTCATCGATTAGTATCAATGTCTCTTGTGTTACCCAAGGCTTTGAATTAGCCTTCGTCTTTTTACCTGCTTGATCCTCTGCAGCATTCATATTTAATGTTTTAAAGCTACCCATTCTTCTTCTACTGTATTTCTCTACCCTGTTCTCATCAGATATTCCGCATTGCTCTCTCTGAAACCCTCTACAACCTCCGTTTCTTTCAGTTTATGCAGGTCCCATCTACTTAAATTCCTACCTTTTTTACAATTTCTTCAGCTTTAATGTACTGTTTGTAACCAATAAATTGTGGTCAGAGCCCCATCTGCCCCTGGAAATGTTTTGCAATTTAAACACTGCTTCCGAAATCTCTGTCTTACCATTATATAATCAATCTGAAACATTCTAGTGTCTCCAGATTTCTTCCATGTATGAAACCTTCTTTCATGATCCTTAAACCAAGTGGCAGCTATGATCAAATCTTGCTCTGTGCAAATTCCTAACGGGAGGCTATCTCTTCCATTCCTCTCCCCCAGTCCATATTCACCTACATGTTTCTTCTCTTCCTTTTCTTATCATCGAATTCCAGTCCCCCATGACGATTCTTTAATAAAGATCTTTCAGAATTTGTAAAAATAATCAGTGGAAATTTCTGTGTACTTTTGAAATATTTAAAACTTATATGTGGGGACTGCCAAGGTGGAGGTTACCATGAGAAGAAGATTGAATAATCAACGAAAGCATAACGTTCTACGAGTCGGGGCGTGGAATGTCAGAAGCTTGAACGTGGTAGGGAAACTAGAAAATCTGAAAAGGAAAATGCAAAGGCTAAATCTAGATATAGTAGGGGTCAGTGAAGTGAAGTGGAAGGAAGACAGTGATTTCTAGTCAGATGGGTATCGGGTAATATCAACAGCAGCAGAAAATGGTATAACAGGTGTAGGATTCGTTCTGAATAGGAAGGTAGGGCAGAGGGTGTGTTACTGTGAACAGTTCAGTGACCGGGTTGTTCGAATCAGAATCGACAGCAGACCAACACCGACAACGATAGTTCAGGTATACATGCCGACGTCGCAAGCTGAAGATGAACACATAGAGAAAGTGTATGAGGATATAGAAGGGGTAATGCACTATGTAAAGGGGGACGAAAATCTGATAGTCATGGGCGACTGGAATGCAGTTGTAGGGGAAGGAGTAGAAGAAACGGTTACAGGAGAATATGGGCTTGGGACAAGGAATGAAAGAGGAGAAAGACTAATTGAGTTCTGTAACAAGTTTCAGCTAGTAATAGCGAATACCCTGTTCAAGAATCACAAGAGGAGGAGGTATACTTGGAAAAGGCCGGGAGATACGGGAAGATTTCAATTAGATTACATCATGGTCAGACAGAGATTCCGAAATCAGATACTGGATTGTAAGGCGTACCCAGGAGCAGATATAGACTCAGATCACAATATAGTAGTGATGAAGAGTAGGCTGAGGTCCAAGACATTAGTCAGGAAGAATCAATACGCAAAGAAGTGGGATACGGAAGTACTAAGGAATGACGAGATACGTTTGAAGTTCTCTAACGCTATAGATACAGCAATAAGGAATAGAGCAGTAGGCAGTACAGTTGAAGAGGAATGGACATCTCTAAAAAGGGCCATTACAGAAGTTGGGAAGGAAAACATAGGTACAAAGAAGGTAGCTGCGAAGAAACCATGGGTAACAGAAGAAATACTTCAGTTGATTGATGAAAGGAGGAAGTAGAAACATGTTCCGGGAAAATCAGGAATACAGAAATACAAGTCGCTGAGGAATGAAATAAATAGGAAGTGCAGGGAAGCTAAGACGAAATGGCTGCAGGAAAAATGTGAACACATCGAAAAAGATATGATTGTCAGAAGGACAGACTCAGCATACAGGAAAGTCAAAACAACCTTTGGTGGCATTAAAAGCAACGGTGGTAACATTTAGAGTGACACCTCTGTTAAATGCAGAGGAGAGAGCAGATAGGTGGAAAGAATACATTGAAAGCCTCTATGGGGGTGAAGATTTGTCTCATGTGATAGAAGAAGAAACAGGAGTCGATTTAGAAGAGATAGGGAATCCAGTATTAGAATCGGAATTTAAAAGAGCTTTGGAGGACTTGCGGTCAAATAAGGCAGAAAGGATAGAAAACATTCCATCAGAATTTCTAAAATCATTGAGGGAAGTGGCAACAAAACGACTATTCACGTTAGTGTGTAGAATATACACTCCTGGAAATTGAAATAAGAACACCGTGAATTCATTGTCCCAGGAAGGGGAAACTTTATTGACACATTCCTGGGGTCAGATACATCACATGATCACACTGACAGAACCACAGGCACATAGACACAGGCAACAGAGCATGCACAATGTCGGCACTAGTACAGTGTATATCCACCTTTCGCAGCAATGCAGGCTGCTATTCTCCCATGGAGACCATCGTAGAGATGCTGGATGTAGTCCTGTGGAACGGCTTGCCATGCCATTTCCACCTGGCGCCTCAGTTGGACCAGCGTTCGTGCTGGCCAGGGTAGTTGACTTACACCTTCTAGAGCACGTTGGGTGGCACGGGATACATGCGGACGTGCATTGTCCTGTTGGAACAGCAAGTTCCCTTGCCGGTCTAGGAATGGTAGAACGATGGGTTCGATGACGGTTTGGATGTACCGTGCACTATTCAGTGTCCCCTCGACGATCACCAGTGGTGTACGGCCAGTGTAGGAGATCGCTCCCCACACCATGATGCCGGGTGTTGGCCCTGTGTGCCTCGGTCGTATGCAGTCCTGATTATGGCGCTCACCTGCACGGCGCCAAACACGCATACGACCATCATTGGCACCAAGGCAGAAGCGACTCTCATCGCTGAAGACGACACGTCTCCATTCGTCCCTCCATTCACGCCTGTCGTGACACCACTGGAGGCGGACTGCACGATGTTGGGGCGTGAGCGGAAGACGGCCTAACGGTGTGCGGGACCGTAGCCCAGCTTCATAGAGACGGTTGCGAATGGTCCTCGCCGATACCCCAGGAGCAACAGTGTCCCTAATTTGCTGGGAAGTGGTGGTGCGGTCCCCTACGGCACTGCGTAGGATCCTACGGTCTTGGTGTGCATCCGTGCGTCGCTGCGGTCCGGTCCCAGGTCGACGGGCACGTGCACCTTCCGCCGACCACTGGCGACAACATCGATGTACTGTGGAGACCTCACGCCCCACGTGTTGAGCAATTCGGCGGTACGTCCACCCGGCCTCCCGCATGCCCACTATACGCCCTCGCTCAAAGTCCGTCAACTGCACATACGGTTCACGTCCACGCTGTCGCGGCATGCTACCAGTGTTAAAGACTGCGATGGAGCTCCGTATGCCACGGCAAACTGGCTGACACTGACGGCGGCGGTGCACAAATGCTGCGCAGCTAGCGCCATTCGACGGCCAACACCGCGGTTCCTGGTGTGTCCGCTGTGCCGTGCGTGTGATCATTGCTTGTACAGCCCTCTCGCAGTGTCCGGAGCAAGTATGGTGGGTCTGACACACCGGTGTCAATGTGTTCTTTTTTCCATTTCCAGGAGTGTATGAGTCTGGCGATATACCATCTGACTTTCGGAAAAGCATCATCCACACAATTCCTAAGACGGCAAGAGCTGACAAGTGCGAGAATTATCGCACAATCAGCTTAACAGCTCATGCATCGAAGCTGCTTACAAGAATAATATACAGAAGAATGGAAAAGAAAATTGAGAATGCGCTAGGTGACATTCAGGTTTGGCTTTAGGAGAAGTAAAGGGACGAGAGAGGCAATTCTGACGTTATGGCTAATAATGGAAGCAAGGCTAAAGAAAAATCAAGACATTTTCATAGGATTTGTCGACCTGGAAAAAGCGTTCGACAATATAAAATGGTGCAAGCTGTTGGAGATTCTGAAAAATGTAGGGGAAGCTATAGGGAGAGACGGGTCATATACAATATGTACAACAACCAAGAGGGAATAATAAGAGTATAGGATCAAGTACGAAGTGCTCGTATTAAGAAGGGTGTAAGACAGGGCTGTAGCCCTTCGCCCCTACTCTTCAATCTGTACAATGAGGAAGCAATGATGGAAATAAAAGAAAGGTTCAGGAGTGGAATTAAAATACAAGGTGAAAGGATATCAATGACACGATACGCTGATGACATTGCTATCCTGAGTGAAAGTGAAGAAGAATTAAATGATCTGCTGAACGGAATGAACAGTCTAATGAGTACACAGATTGGTTTGAGAGTAAATCGGAGAAAGACGAAGGTAATGAGAAGTAGTAAAAATGAGAACAGCGAGAAACTTAACAACAGGATTGATGGTCACGAAGTCAATGAAGTTAAGGAATTCTGCTACCTAGGCAGTAAAATAACCAGTGACGGCCGGAGCAAGGAGGACATCAAAAGCAGACTCGCTGTGGCAAAAAAGGCATTTCTGGCCAAGAGAAGTCTACTAATATCAAATAGCGGCCTTAATTTGAGGAAGAAATTTCTGAGGATGTACGTCTGGAGTGCAGCATTGTATGGTAGTGAAACATGGACTGTAGGAAAACCGGAACAGAAGAGAATTGAACCATGTGAGATGTGGTGCTATAGACGAATGTTGAAAATTAGGTGGACTGATAGGGTAAGGAATGAGGAGGTTCTACGCAAAATCGGAGAGGATAGGAACTTGTGGAAAACACTGATAAGGAGAAGGGACAGGTTGATAGGACATCTGCTGAGAAATGGGGGAATGACTTTCATGGTACTAGAGGGAGCTGTAGAGGGCAAAAACTGTAGAGGAAGAGAGAGATTGGAATACGTCAAGCAAATAATTGAGGACGTAGGTTGCAAGTGCTACTCTGAGATGAAGAGGTTGGCACCGGAAAGGAATTCGTGGCGGGCCGCATCAAACCAGTCAGTACACTGATGACCAAAAAAAAAATGTGGACCCTTCTTGGTAATTCTAGGTTGGTTGGTTGGTTTGGGATAAGGGACCAAACAGCGAGATCATTGGTGCCATCGGATTAGTGGAGGATGGGGCAGGAAGTCGGCTGTGCCCTTTCAAAGGAACCATTCTGGCATTTTCCTGAAGCAATTTAGGGAAATCACAGAAAACCTAAATCAAGACCACCAGATGCCGGTTTGTTGTCCTCCAGAATGTGAGTCCAGTGTGCTAACCACTGCGCTGAAGAAGCTTGCACAGGTTAGAGTAGCATGCAGAGCTGCATCAAACCACTCTCAGCACTGAAGACCACAATAACAACAACAGATGTCCGTTCTGTGGTGAAGTTCAATATAAGGTTTTTAAGCATTTTTTCCGTTTTCTTATCTGATTTTAATAGCCCAACCTTTGAGTTAGTGAGTTTACCATCAGTTCAAGAGTAAAATTCATTTTAACAAACTTAAATGAACTTTATGCATACACCCTAAAACGAATATTCTAACATATGCGTTGGACAAATGCATAAATCGTGATAAAACAGTTCTTACTGATTAAAAGTTTTAATTCACACACTGCATGTCATTTAGGTGTAATTTGATCCACCCACGAATGCTGCATGACCTATGTATGGAATCAGCTTACATTGCCTTACACTGGCAGCTGAGCATGTAAGGCATCTGTGATTCAAAGCAAGAAGTGCTTCCATGCTGCATTTCTTGGTTGGACTCCTACCCAAATACTGAAAATTTTTTACAGAATTCTGGGTAGTGTAGCTCAGATATCCTTATTTGAAATGGGAGTTTTAAAGAAAAAAAAACAATGTTTTAAGCAGTTAGGTTTCACCTGTCAATTTATTTCCATAAAAAAATTTTACTGCATAAATTGAGCCCCTAATGAAGGCGCAGAGCAATGCTATGAATTCCAGTTGGTTCAAAAGTTTGTGAGCTCCATTTGCATTACTTCATGTGAATATATGAGCAGAAGATGTGGGAAGAAAATGTCTATGGAGCTTAAAAGGGAGTTACGGATATTTTACCACATAAATATCTGAAATTAACAACTTAAAGGGATTTTAAGTGCTTGGGAAGAGCAGAGTAACCTGAGCTTTAAAGGAATGAAGACACTTAAAATAACAGTAATGTGTTTCATGATCTTGAACTTCTAGTTCCAAAATTTTATTTTATTGACTTAATATTGATAATCTTTAAATCACTGACACCAAGAAGTGCAGCTAGTGTATGGAAATAAAAAGTACTGAACAAAACTGTAAATGTGTTGTCATCAATTTCATTTTCTTGGCACTCTCAAGAGTAACTAGGATCTAACCACCATGACATGTCCATCCTTATCCTGAGGGCTACAATAGTCAGGGAACAGACCCTAATTATTCCCTATTTCCCTTGAATGCAGGCCCACATAAGGTCAGTTATACTGATGATGGACACATTCATGCCTTACTCTACTGGTAGTAATGATGTTGTATCCTGCAACACATTTTTTCCTCAAAAATAAGAGATAAATAGTTTACAGAAAATCAATTATTTCACCTGTCACTAATTATTATTTTCACACTTCCACTGGACTTCAAAACGAGTCTAGCGTCATCAATGAACAGAATCATCACTGTTTCATGAACAAAAAACTGGAAGCTGTTCACACACATCAAGACCGGTGGTTGACTAAGTAGTCAGTCCTGTGATTCAACAGTATTTATTTGTCTCTAGCCAGAATGTAATTGACTAGGAAACTGTGTGATCCATGACCCCTTGCTTCTGACCAATTACCTTGTTGTTCTAGGGAGTATACCTTATTTTTACTTTCTTTGTAGTCAGTTGCATATTTTAGTGTTAAGTATGCCATTTTCAGGCTACTCTAGGATACCAAGTGATCACATGGGTACAAGGAAATCATCATTAAATGCCTCACAGATGATTAAACGAATTATTCTGATCCTCCGCTGCTGCTTATGCTGCTTATGGAGAGAATGAATAATTTCTGCACTGAAATTATGCGACAAATAAAATGTATAATAAATATAGTACACCAGAGCGTCTTTTTTATATATTCTTTTAATTAACTACACATTTCGTTTTGAACCTATGGTCACTACAGCACGCATACATATACATATTTGGTCCTATGATCAGTTTTTCACTTTTTCTGTAAGATCTTAAGTGCTACTTTTCAAATATAATTTTATTTTCTCATATTTGTGCATGGTTGTAACGTTATCTATCTATGTGTCAAAAGTTTCCGTTTATTTTTAAACCAGGAGCACACAAAATTAAATTCAGTGACTATGAAGTAGTCTTCATCGGCCAAACAGGAAGAAAATTTGTTCTAATATACAAACAGCAACCTCTCAACATTTAGTATACATTTTCTAGAGAATTAAATCTCTGCAGTAGTTAGTTACGAGCACTAACCACTCCAATCGCCTTAAACCCGAAAAAGGAAGCTCCTAGATTGTCTTGGAGGAAATAGGTATCTACACATATTTGGCAAAATATTCAAATAACATTCTAAATCTAGAAACAGACCTCGGAAATAAAAAATATATTGCGGCCACTGACAAAATTCTTATCAGTGATAGCTAGCTCCAGACAAAAGGTAATCCTAAACATTATTTACGAAATAAAGCGATTTTCATTACAGATAAAAATTTAAAAACAAGAAATAACTGTGACACAAGGTTCGATATTATCACACCCAAACCAAAATATAACGAATCTATGTCGTGTTTGACAAATAGCGTTCAGGATCTTATAGCGTAACTAAAATGAACATATAACACAGCAAAATATTCATATGTGTAAATGCTGAATACTGAACTGATACCACTTGAAAATGAGCCATGTTCGAAACATGTAGCGATAAACAAAATATATGTAACAACCAGCTCCGGTGTACTATCATTAGGATGCTTTTCGTACAGTTTGTGGACGCAGAGTAGCATACGAAAGTAGTATTCAAGAATAAAATAGTTTAATTTAAAAAGGCTCTCCTCGTTGACCATTTTACTTATTCCATAAAATACCATATGTAAAATCTTTAACAATAAGTCAGTGACATCGCTAGACTTGCATCTTATAGTACCAGTTTCAGATTATCTACAGAGTGCAGTTTGTTTCAGATGCATTCAGTGCATCACATCGAGCTAATTCATTACAGAGACCACTACTGATTTCTTTGCATATAATAAATTTTGCACATACACACGAAGTTGAATTCACATTTTATTACTCCCTTTCTACTTATCTTCTTCACTTTCTTTCTTTCTTTCTCACGTTAGCTCTTTCCTTTGTATTTTATAATTCATTGCCTTGTGAAAGTATATCGGAATAGAGATATCCATATACTTAATATTAGAAGGGTGCACTGCAGTGGAGAGCCGTGTGCAAATTATTCACCTACAAGTTTGGAATTTGCGTGCCTTAATAAACCATTACTGAGCATCATCACTTATAAAGACGCCATGTTTTCCAATACGGTAGACCCACTGATTTATCGGATACAGCCCTTTGCCCCTGCGCGATACAGCGACGGCGGCAACATAATCAGGGCGCTAACCGGTACGCTAATTGAAGGTACTCGAGGCGCCGCGTCAGAGCCCGTAGCTGGACGTCCTACTCACCAGCAGACCACAGCAATTAATTTAGCAGCAATTGCGCTCCAGAGTCGAGGATAATGAGCTGCCAGCCTGGGAGCGCAGGGTAACGCCTCTACTCAGGTACTGACGATCCAGTTTTAGGGTGTGGCAGGTACTACTGAGTCAGTTGCCAAAGAAGTCCGTAACTTGAGTAGCTGAAAGAAATGCATGCTACAGGTTCAAGACAGACGCTCCGCAAATTTTTCATCACACTTACCTGGCACAGTGTCGATGGACAGGGTTCACCTTGTAATATCTCTTCATATTCTATGAATTATTCTGATACAATTCTACCCTTGAATGACGTTTACAAATTTTCTATCTTCATACTCGCAGAATCCATGCGCAAAATAGTTTCATACAATAACTATGCCATGAGCGCATAAGTATTCTTTGGAGTACTCTCTCTGGTGGATTTAGAAAAAACCCTCCGAGATTGTCTTCGTGCCGATTAGCCTGAGCTTGGTTTGGAAGAACTGTAAACTGATTATTGAGATTTATAACAGAAGATAACTGATACGAACTGTACGATGAAAAAGGAAATATATATATAGATTGCTCCTTCATACAAAGGTGTGTATTTTACAACTGAGAGTTAATGATATTTATCGATATATTGCGTAGTTGTTAATCAGAAGGGACTTCCGAAAGACTGGATACGAACCTGCATTTAATAATCCAAGAGCTCCATTACTTCTTCGGAAGGTTAAACTTCATCAAAGCCAAATATCCGCTTGATCTGAGGTTTCCCGACTGATTATACAACGCTCCCAAAATTACGAGGTATTTTATTTGCACAGATTAGCAGACTGCCGCTAAGCACGAGCCTGCAGAGAAGAAGAATCATCGCCTGATTTCATTCTAACAAGTAAAATTTCAGAATCATTTTGAGTGACTGAGCTATGACTGTGTTTCCTATCATGCATGATTGATTGCTCGAACGAATTGAGAGCTACAGAATTACGTATAAAGATAAAGAGGAAAAATTACAACCTCTTGCAACATCATATATTTTCTTGTAACTGTTGTCTTACGTTTAATTTTGTAGGCGAAAAAATGGGGAGCGGTTAAAGTGCCATGTTTTATTTTTAATTTTTATTTTTATTCATTTGTTTATTGCATAAGGAGCTAGCTAACTGGCTGATCGATATTCCATTGCTTCAGAAGTGGTGTTGACTTTTTTGCTGCATGTCTCATTGCTTAAAGCTAGTGAAAGCGTAAATTTCTTCCAGATACTTACGTTAATGTAACGTTTCTTTAAAATATCCTTCCATGATTGTCTATTTTCCTAAAGAGAATATTGATAATTCCAAGGCATGACTGAGTGTAGCTAATAACTGTGAGTATAATGTATTGAATTGATGATCCTAGCTGGTATTTCAAATGCTAATTGTCTGGCTGTTAAGAAACTTCACTCTTGTAATTGATATGTTTACTGTTTCACTCATAAAAAGCTTCGCTTTCAGCCTTTCATTACATAGCCAGTACTCATCCATAATAGTTTTGTAATATGGTATTATGTTCTCACATAGAAAATTACTTGTTTACTCTACATTTCTCATTTATACTTTCTCCCCAGAGTGAAAATTATACCAGTAGTTAAGGCACAGTGCAGAGTCAATGAATACAGTTCAGTGACGGATATCTTCTTATCTTAGGAGTAATCTTGAACCCACCTCATTTTGCAAGTGATATGAGTGGGTGCTTACGAGAGAATACTGAAAAGTAATTCCTCCGAGTACTTTACATGAAAACTCTTACCGCTTTTTAAATAAAACAACATTATCAACATTCTACATCTTCTGTCTATTATAGTATTAGCACCCAGTATTTTCGCATAAATTATAAGCTGTTGTGAGATTGATGCCAGCAGCACCCAATTAACGCCGTTGTGATGACATGTGGGACACAATAACACGAACCCAAGTGGATTGGGAGATGCGGCTGGTCACACTTAGTGGAAAACTGCACAACACAGCGGTAATAAACATAGAGGGATTGTTACATAGTTTCATGTTCCATGATCGTTTGAATCATAGTTCGTTTGTGGAAAAACATACTCTACACTTGCATCACAACTTAATATTTAATTATTGGTACTTGCTTATTGTTTCATTATATCAGTATCTCTAAATGAGAGTGAGACGTGGTACACACGCTCAAGGATAACTGAACTCCATAATGGCAAAGCAATAGTTACCAATCAAATACAAATTCTGGCTTGTACTTTCCAGCACATTTTATTTAACAATTGCATAACAACAACCAACTGTTGTTACCCCAGATTTATATACTTAATTGTCCTAGAATTTGTAACATTACTAAACAAACAAAATGTCTACGGGTGTCAAGGTCCATCACAATTTTAAAATCGTCTTTAGATAAATCTTAAGTACCATACAAACAATAAAGGATTTACTGAGAAAAACGTCTACAGAAGCAGGACAGCTTTAAAGGCATAACAGCAGAAACAAATAACGTTTTCTGTTTCTGAATAAGATATTAAAAATCCAGTGCAATGAAAGGCATCTTTCAGGTATTACAAAATTTCAGTGGCAAGTAACGGCATATCAGATGTGCAGGAAACTACAAGTCATATCGAGCCTGAATGACAGCTGAAAGCATAGGTGAAAAAGGAAAGAGGAACACCTCGGCTTCACGAGGATCCAACAATAAAACACCCAACATAAACTCGCCGAGGAACTGAGTCCACTATTAAACACAGCGACCGCGCTGTCGGCTATAATTCAAAGTGGCCGCCGTCAAGGCGTCGTCCCGCAGTTAAACGACCAGCTACAACAGACGACGCGCACAGCTAATCACACTAGTGAAACAACAACATAAAACCACACAGCAGCTGGGCAGTATCCAGAGTAAAACAATCCCTGAAACATTAGAAAACTACAAAACAGGAATACAATTACCCTTTGCAACCAAATTAAATCTATTGCAGTCACTGTCTACAACAGTTCACACCCCCTTTGCACAGGAACCAGCATACATACGCATTCACCGTGAGAACACTGCAGAATGTGTAGAAACCAGAAAACATAATCTGTCTTGTAATCCTAAATAACAGGTACGTACAGGAAGAAAAACAATGTCATAAATCTCGTAATTTTACAACAGTAAGCCACTATAGGTGGATTACACTTAATAGCAAAAGGCGGGAAAAAAAGTGGCAGAAAATCGATCCTGTCGTTATTTCGGAATGCACAGACACGTTCTCAGATATACACTCCTTGCCAGTATCTGAAGTGCGTCCAAAACAGGTAATTGCCATTCACACACGTAATCACCGTTCAATATGTTGTGCACCATTGGTCAACACGAAACAGATAACATGGGCGTCCAAACACTCGGAGAGCCATTAACTGCAAACAGCATGAAATTCAGTATACATGTGTGGGTTGTAACTTAAATAGTAGAACACTGTTGTGGAGGCAATATTGAGTGAAATCTACTATTGTCACCGGTAGCACACGTTTTTGACATACCTACCTAACCTCTGAGCATATGGACTCGCCCGTCGCATGTCACCGGCGTGCGCACAGTCGGGGTAAACACAGTCACTTGTGAGCGAGCGGTCTAACGTAACGGTGTCACTATGTTCTCGAAACAGAACAATGGAGCGCCATCAAGTTTTGCGAAAGAAGCGCCGACACTTTCTGCGCAACCCACCCATCATTTTGCACTGCAATGGGCGGGCGCATACAGCGCAAGCCGTGGCTGCTCTGTTCGGTCGATGCTACTGGGAATTACTGTACCATTCACCGTACTCCCCGGACTCAAGTCCTTGTGACTTTTATTTGATTCCGAAGATGAAGGAACCACTTCGTGGCATTCGCTTCAGAACTGTTCCAGAGATTCGACAGGCAGTAGACGGCTCTATTCGCGCCATCAACAGAAGAGGCTCTGATAACAGCATACTACGGCTTCCACATCGCTTGCAACGGGTTCTACACAACGCTGGTGACTACTTTGAAGGTCCGTAACAGGTGCAAACCAGTAACACTTTTTTATCAGTCGTGAATAAATAGTTGCCACTATTTCAATTACAACCCTCGTACATACAGCAGGACTCAATCAACCTGAATAATTCCCAACGTTTGACTGACACTTTCCAAAGCCAGTTTCTCATGATCACATCGTTTAACAACACAGACGAGACCATTGCCCTCTCACTTGACGCAGTCCACTCTCCCGACCGCACGCACGTCTCCTTCCGCAGCCTCACTGCCCACGTGACAGCAAGAGACAGAGCATGCGCAAAGAGCGACCGCCGAGAACCAACCTGGAAACCGGAGCGCCAACTAACCGACCAAAACAAGCCCTCTTCCCACAGTGACCAAAGAGGAAAACCGCGGACACGTGATACACAGTCGATTGCAGGGAACGTAAGTTGTAAGTAGGCTGTTTATGTTTTATTATTGGCAACGTTACGTAGCGCTCTGAATGAAAATCACTGGCTGTGCTGTGTGCAGTCTGTGGCTAGTTTGCATTGTTGTCTGCCATTGTAGTGTGGGGCAGCTGGATGTGAACAGCGGGTAGCGTTGCACAGTTGGAGGTGAGCCGCCAGCAATGGTGGATGTGGGGAGAGAAATGGCGGAGTTTTGAAATTTGTAAGACTGGATGTCATGAACTGCTATATATATTATGACTTTTGAACACTATTAAGGTAAATACACTGTTTCTTCTCTATCAAAATCTTTCATTTGCTAACTATGCCTATCAGTAGCTAGTGCCTTCAGTAGTTTGAATATTTTATTTAGCTGGCAGTAGTGGCGCTGTATTGCAGTAGTTCGAGTAACGAAGATTTTTGGTGAGTTAAGTGATTTGTGAAAGGTATAGGTTAATGTACTATCTCACATCGTGCTCTGTTGTTTCCTATCATTCCTTCTAAATTAAAAGAATTTGCTGCTATTGATCTCTTGGGACCGCTTGTCAGAACATCTAATAGATTTTCGTACGTTCTAGTCGCTGTTGAACTTACTTCAAAATTTGTTTATTTCACACCGTTACGTAAAGCCACTGGACGGTCTGTACCCAACGCCTTTGTTAAAAATTTCTTACGTGAAGTTCGACACGTTAGTAAAGTCATTTCAGATAACGGACCGCAATTCAGATCTGTTTCGTCACGCATGATTCGGAATCATAAAATCAAAGCTGTTTTTATTTCATTGTACTCACCACATTGTAACCCGTCTGAACGGATTATGAAAGATATCAATAAGCTTTGCAGACTTTATTGTCACAGAAAGCATCAGCATTGGGACAGATATTTACACTTATTTCAAAACGTGCTGAATGAAATGCCTCATGACTCCACTGCTTTACCACCTACTCTTGTACTGAAGAATGAAGAACCACCGAACAGAATCAGAGAGCTTGTACCTTTCCCGAATACACGTAAACTTCGACACAAAGATATAATTGATTTGGCTCTTAAAAATATAAAATCTGCAGCAGACAAAAGGAGAAAACTACACGGTAAAGTAAATGCAAGGAAATTATATATTGGTCAGAAAGTTCTCATTAAAGCTCATTCATTGTCACATAAGAAGAAACACTTGAGTCACATATTCTTTCTAGTTTACAATGGACCTTACAGAATCCGACGTATACCACATGATAATTGCTTTGAAGTTGAGTAAAGGTTTACACCACATTGCACATGTAAAACCGTTTATTGAAAGATAATCTGCTTTTTAACTTTGTCTTTGCCATAAAACTTTTCACTTCACATTTCTAGTATGCATTGTCAGACTTAGAAACTGTTACCATGCAACAATGTTTGGAGTTAAATATCCAATCAAAAACAAAGAGAACTTATTTAAACAGTAATTACAAATACATTTTATAGTGAACAGACAACACAGTGTTATTGAAATGGTTCAAATGGCTCTGAGCACTATGGGACTCAACTGCTGAGGTCATTAGTCCCCTAGAACTTAGAACTAGTTAAACCTAACTAACCTAAGGACATCACACACATCCATGCCCGAGGCAGGATTCGAACCTGCGACCGCAGCGGTCTCGCGGTTCCAGACTGCAGCGCCAGAACCGCGTGGCCACTTCGGCCGGCTACATTGTTATTGTGTGTGTACATTCTTGCTTGTTAGTTGCACGATTACGTAACGACTATAAGGAACACATACTTAGAACATATACTGGTACTGCTAACGAGATTTTAATGCAACATTTTGGTTTACTTGAAAGTACATTCTGGATTTAAAGTACTTTCTGTGAGATACCAGATGAGACAGTGGATAATTTATGTGACAGATACACGTTTTTATCACGACGCTACTAATGAGTGACAATTTACAATGTTGCTTTTGCAGTGTTTCTGTTTTATATCTGCACAGTTTTTCTGTATTATTCTGGAAAGTAAAACATGTTTTAGTAGTAACTTTTGTGGTATAGCTACAATGAGACTGCCTTTTCAGTAGCACAACAATACGTTACAGCACAGTATTTTCTTCATCATGGCAATAAGCGTAATAACTAAGATATCTATACGCAAAGCAATTCACTTTTCCTTATCATGAGGTAAGTACATTGGCTTCTGCAGAACTTAGCTTTCGGAGGACAATAACTACAACACTTCCACAGAGATTATCTTACAACAAGACACACAGTTTAGCGCTACAGTACACGCATTTGAGTGATTAATTTTGTACTTGAATCAATTACTTTTCAAAATTTTTGACATACAAAGAAAGTTTTCTGTGATACATTTAATTTCATTGCTGTAATCTGTAACACCTGGGGGTATAATTACATTGATCCTCTTACTTTGTGTACCATGTGTTTGGCAAGCACAAGGAGCCCTAGCTAATATGGTATTTGCTTATACAACTTTACACATCAGTACTATATTTCTCTAACACACAAATTACACAGCTATCAGATCTTTTAACTGAGAGATAAACAATTTTTTTAGTACATCAGTGACACATGTTTACGCAATTACACAGTTGGGTAACTTCACACTTAGGAAGTTGTATTTGGTCTGTACTTTGTGAACTGTTCATATTTTTTCGGAACCATTGTGATACTATGAGAGCTTTGAATGATGTATTTGGTATGGGATCATGATTTTTAAAGTACGTTTGAGGTAGATGACACTTTTCAAATGAGCAGACAATTTTTTTTAGGTTTTGACATTATTGCAGAAAGCTACGACGTTTTTGAGATTTGACTGAGGTGGTATGATGTTATTTTTACGACGACGATGTGTATTATGCTGTTGAGGTATGTTTATGATCAATAAGATGATGCTACCATAAATGAGGAATTTGATTATGCTACGTATTTATTTTGATGAAATATTGAAGAAGTGTCGACGAATATGTATATGAATAATGAGTAGTGGTTAGGGACTTTGATTTGTGGAAAAGGATGTTGGAAACCAAGAATCGTACTTTAACAGTTATGAAATGTGTATATATGCGAGAATGTATCACTATGCTGGTGAAAATTTTTTGGACACTGTTATATTTACAGGATTTTGTTTCTACAGATTTGAAACGCAAATTCTCGACCTGTGAAATTTTTATATGAGACTGTCACTGTAGTTCAAACTGGTGTCGTAAATATTTCCGTAAGAAAGTTAAGTGACCACCTGCACGTAATGCGACGTGGGCACCCAGCTGCATGACAGTCGCCTGGAAAAAAGCATTACAGTGTGCCTGTCAGAGGCACAGGTGGAAAGAAAAGGGGCCATTATCCTCGCTATTGACATTCCTTTGTAAAAAGCATCGCAAATACGACAGGCTCAAACTTGAAAACATATGATAACACTGTGGAGCTTTTAATTTATGATATTCACTGAAATGCCTAATGAAATGACGAGATATATTTTTATGTCTATACACCTGATTATGACTACTGTCTTTCTAGTTGAGAGATTTTTTTACTACGTTATGAAATGCCATTTGGATAATGAATGATGTTTCATGCCTTCCATTGTACATATTTGCTCATTTTCTTTAATATCTAGTTTCTAGCTGCACTGCAGCATTGGTTATTATAAAATTTAATAGATGTACTAATATCACTATTTTCTGTCTACAGACCCAGCAAAGAATACGTTTATGATATACTTTCTTAGAAAAGAGAGCAAAAATAGGCATTTTCCTTCACAGGAATTGCATAAATAATTATTTTAATCACTTGGTAACTTTCTTGCAGAGTAAGTTTTTGTGATGCATCACAACATGCACTCTAGTGTTAAGATGTCACATAGGTATTAGACATGGCCATTTTTACTGTAATATTTTTTCTGCTTGAGCTTTGTCGTGTTTAGGTATAAGTTAATTCATTTGCTGCTGGCAAATGAAAGATTTTGATAGATAACAAACAATGTATTTACCTTAATAGTGTCGAAAAGTCACAAAATACATAGCAGTTCATGATATCCAGTCTTACAAATTTCAAAACTCCGCCATTTCTCTCCCAACATCCACCACTGCTGGTGGCTCACCTCCAACTGCGGAACGCTGCACGCTGTTCACATCCAGCTGCCCAACACTACAATGATCAACAACAATGCAAACCAGTCACAGACTGCACACAGCACAGCCAGTGATTTTCAGAGCGCTACGTGGCGTTACCAATATAAAAAACATAAACAGCATACTTACATAGCCCCCATGCTCCCCACAAAAAATTTTACAAATTGTATTGGGCAGTGGCCAATACAGATTTGAAAACGTTTCTCATAATTACAATAACAAAGAAATCAAATGCACACACTTATTGGTACAATGTTGGTCAAAAGCTAAAATTTTCCCACAGTCCATAAAGATAGTCTTGATAGTTCATCACAGTAAAATTGCAGTGTTTTTCTCAAAGTCTGAGCAGTAAAAGAAAATGCACACAGAAGTTGTGGATTTCCATGCAGTCTTGATGAAGTAGTGTTGTCCTTCCAACGGAAAGACAGTTCTGACTCTTGACATGCAGACAGGTACTGGGCCACAACAGAGCAAATCCACAGCAGAGTCAGTCGAAGATTTGAAGAATATTGGTAGGTAGGTCATCACAGAGCAGACCCACTGTAGTCCTGGTAGAAATTGTGGTTTTGGTGGGCCACCAGAGGCGCAGACCCACTGCAGTCCTTGTAGAAATAATGGTACTGGTGGGTCATCAAAGATGCAGACCCACTGCAGTCCTTGTAGGAATAATGGTATTGGTGGGTCATCAAAGATGCAGACCCACTATAGTTCTTGTAGAAATAATGGTATTGGTGGGTCATCAAAGGTGCAGACCCACTGTAGTCCTTGTAGAGATGGCCAGCAGCCATCTGTTGTGACTGTGCAGGTGCACAATCACCATTGACGAGTCTTGCGGATAATATAGCAAGTCCATAACCACCACTTGTGCACTTAGAAAGTTTTAGGAATTGTCCTTAGAACCAGCAATGCTGTTATCCAGTCCCTGGCTGATTTATTAACACACGTGCAAACACCAACAGTCCCTACTTCTCACATATTGTCCATATACTACGACCAACAGAAACGTGTACAGTGAAATGTAACTAACAAGTTGCTTAATTTGATGAATTGGTGTCAATTACAACTTTATAACATAAGAATACAATAAGAAAGGTACAAAATATATCATTAAAGAACATAACAATACAGATAACATTTGTAGTAATACGGGCTTTAAAAAGGAATCTAACTAACATATACATCAGTGTTACAAGAATTATGGCATAAGTAAATACATAAAAGATCAGAATAACTTTTGAAACATCAACTTTACACATGAGCATTACAACAAAACAGAATAAATAATGTCTAACCATCTTTACAATGTAAATAACATATTATCAGAAAAGTTCTACAACATAAATCTTATTAGCTAGACACATACAGACAGGAAAAACACAAATTCACATAGTGTAATAACACAAAAATACAGGACAGGGTTTGTTTCCAGTGTAACATTTGTTACTGCAGTCCAACCCAAAACTTCATTCCATAGATCTTTCGTCGTATTTCAACATTTGTTTCCACCTAAAAAATCCTATTCAAGCATACTTTCTGTATTAATATGTTCACATATTTCTTGCCTCATTATTGATTTTCCATTATCTTACCTCATCATTTATTTCCAATAAAATCCTACCTATACCAGTTGTCCCTAAACCCTACTTTTTTTGTTCATATCCTCTTTCAAAATACTTGTTTGGCCAAACCATTTTCTTGTAGATTCTCAATGCATTTCTTCCAATTCATCATAGTTAGTTTCTTATATAGTCTACCCCCTCTTAAGCTAACTTAAATCTACTGAGCTCAGATAAACAGCATTGCTGGTTCTAAGGACAATTAAAAAAAAACTTTGTGAGTGCACAGGTGGTGGTTTATGGACTTGCTATATAGTACAAGACTCTTCGATGATGATTGTGCACCTGCACAGTCGCAACAGATGGCTGCTGGCCGTCTCTACATGGACTACAGTGGATCTGCATCTTTGATGGCCCACCAATACCATTATTTCTACGAGGACTGTAGTGGATCTGCACCTCTGGTGGCCCACCAATACCATACACTCTCCCAGGACTACAGTGGGTCTGCTCTGTGATGACCTACCTACCAATATTCTTCAAAACTTCGAATGACTCTGCTGTGGGTTTGCTCTGTTGAGGCCCATTACCTATCTGCACGTCAAGAGTCAGCACTGTCTTTACTTTGGAAGGACAACACTACTTCTTCAGGACTGCATGGAAATCTACTACTTCCGTGTGCATTCTCTTTTACTGCTCAGACTTTGAGAAAAAAAACAACAATGCAATTTTACTGTGATGAATGATCAGGACTGTCTTTATGGACTGTGCGAAAATTTAAGCTTTTGACCAACATTGTATCAATAAGTGTGTGCATTTCATTTCTTTGTTATTGTAATTATGAAAAACTTTTTCAAATTTGTATTGGCCACTGCCCAAAACAATTTGTAAAATTTTTTGTGGGGAGCATGGGGGCTATGTAAGTAGGCTGTTTATATTTTCTTATTGGCGTTACGTAGCGCTCTGTATGAAAATCACTGGCTGTGCTGTGTGCAGTCTGTGGCTAGTTTGCAATGTTGTCTGCCATTGTAGTGTTGGGCAGCTGGATCTGAACAGCGCGTAGCGTTGTGCAGTTGGAGGTGAGTCGCTGGCAGTAATGGATGTGGGGAGAGAAATGGCGGAGTTTTGAAATTTGTAAGACTGGATGTCATGAACTGCTATATATATTATGACTTTTGAACACTATTAAGGTAAATACATTGTTTGTTCTCTATCAAAATCTTTCATTTGCCTACTATGCCTATCAGTAGCTAGTGCCTTCAGTAGTTTGAATCTTTTATTTAGCTGGCAGTAGTGGCACTCGCTGTATTGCAGTAGTTCGAGTAACGAAGATTTTTGGTGAGGTAAGTGATTTGTGAAAGGTATAGGTTAATGTTAGTCAGGGCCTTCCTTTTGTAGGGATTTTTGAAAGTCAGATTGCGGTGCGCTAAAAGTATTGTGTGTCATTTTAAGCACAGTCATGTATAATTTTTCAAAGGGGACGTTTCAAAGCGAATACAGAGAAGCGACTAGTACAAACGGCGCAACATATCATCCTCCGCCTCCCAATGGAGGCCACGGTCTACATCGAAACGTACCCGAAGCTTACCCCTGCTGCCTCGCGGGCTTCACTTGACTAAGTTGAACCCAGAATCGTCTGCCGGAGAACAGCTCCTTAAGCACCAGATTAACTGGGCTATGTCTTAATGATACGACAGCGGCCCCGGTAACTCGGCCTCATTTTGCCCTTGATATCCAGGCCCTTACGTGCGGATAATTTTTTAATAAAGACGAAATCACCGTTTTTTCTCTCAAAGGGTCGCCTTCCCGGATTATACCTGTCACTTGTCAATGGTGGGCCAAGCTATTATTTCGCCTTATCCGCTCTCAATTGTCTCTGAGGCTTGCCGGCTTAACAGTGGCAGGCAGGAGATCATTAATACGCCACAGGTTTAACAGATGAGGATTCAAGGTATATGCGAACATGAGGGAGGTGCGGGTGACAAGTGTAACTTCATGAATAGCGAAATTAAATGCTTCATTAAGCCATGATAAACTGGCATTCCACCGAGTCAGGCTCTTAGCATGGTAAATGCCAAGAGCCCCCTTTAGGTTTCTGTTCACCCTTTCACCGAACGAGGCCTTGGGATAATATGATGTAGTAGTAATACGTTGGACCCCATGGCTAAAACAGAGACTCTGAAAGATTTTCGACAGAATGGCGGGCGGATTATCACTCACAAGTTACTTGGCTGGCCCAAACCAGGATATAACCCTGGCTATCTGCTGAACTGTAAGTGTGGCTGTCACCTCTCGAGTAGGCAATAATCAGGTTAAACGAATGAAAGGGTCTACCATCACCAGTACGTACCTATATTTTTCTTCGTACGAGGTAGGGTCCCGATGATATCAATTAATATCCGTTCCAGGGGTATAGCTCCCTCTGAGATTGTAACAGCCCTCCCTTTCCATGCTCCGGAATCCGGTTTAGCACACTTGCATTGATCACATCCAGACACGAAACGCCGGGTATCTCGATATATGTTCGGCCAAAACAGACGCTCACGAACCGTGTTGAAAGTTTTGTGGGATCCGAGATGGCCTGCCACGGCGGAATCATGGAAATCGGAAATCCCTTAACACCATTCTGAACCAGATTGACCGGAAGGCAAACATTCAATTCACGCTCGTCTCCCAATTGCTTCCATAACACTCCTTTACTGAGGCAAAACCCCGGAAACGTCTCTCCCGATTCCGACTTCTCGCATATAGGAGCCCATGTGGGATGCTGCGACTGCTTAGCCCTTAAATCACAGAAGAATAGAACAGTATTCGCCCCGACATCCAGCTGAGTATTCTCATTCTCCGAAATATTCCGTGAGCATTCGACTGAGTGCATCAGCGGCGGCATTCTCGGTTCCCCGGATATGCTTTACCTGAAAGGGAAAGCAGAGGTCTGCACCGACCTCCGCTCCATGCGGACCGTCTTGCGCGGCATGGCTAATACCCAACTCAGGGCCTGAATGTCAGTCTCGAGAAGAAACTCCTGATGTTCAACGTAAAAGTTGAACTTCTCGTGAGCGAAAAGCACGGCCAGGGCCTCACATTCATAGATAGAGTAATTACTCTCGGCATTGATAAGGCGCCGGGACGCATACGCGATCGGACATGTCTCCCCTTGCTGTTCTTGGAGAAGTAGCCCAGCAATTTCAGCATGGGATGCATCGGTTTGTACAATAAAGGTACCATTAAAATCGGGCACCACCAAAACCAGAGGATTTGTAAAAGCAATTTTAATTGATTGGAAGGCACGCTGCTGATCTTGACCACAAACTAACTGTTAATTTTTCTTGCTTAAATCATTGAGAAAAGTTGGGAATGTATTTGCGGAAAAATTCGCCATCGGCTGCAATTCACACTGGCCGCCTCCAAGGCGTCGTCCCGCAGTTAAACGACCAGCTACAGCAGACGCTAATTATACCACCGGAACAAAAGCATAAAACAACACAGCCACTGGAGAGTATCCAGAGTAAAGAAATCCTTAAAACACTAGAAATTCTCAAAACACGAATGCAGTTACTCTTCACAGCCAAATTAAATTTATTGCAGTCACTGTCTACAATAACAGTTCGCACTTCGTTTGTGCAGGTATCACGATTTATAAAAATTCACCATGAGAACACTGCAAAATGTGTGGAAACCAGAACACATACTCTTATAATCCTACATAATAATTACATACAATAAGAAAAACGATGTCACAAATCTCGTAATTTTACAAAATAATGCCACTACAGGGTGATTACACACAATAGCAAAAGACAGAGAGAGGTGCCAGAAAACCGAATCTGTGGTTATTTCGGAGTGCACAGACACGTGCTTAGATACACACTTCTTGCCTGTATCTCAAGCGCGTCCAAAATAGGCAAACCTCTTTCACACAGGTAAACACTGTTCAATAAGTTGTACACCAGTGGTCAACACGAAACAGATAACATGGGCGTCCAAACAGTGGGAAATTCAATGTCTCTAAGAACCTGAATAATTCCCAAGGTTTGATTCTGTAGCATATCCGGTTGTAGGGTGATACGTTCCAAAGCCACTTTCACATACTCACGTCGTTTAGCAGCACAGACGAGACCACTGCCCCCTCATTAGACGCAGTCCACACCGCCGACCGAACGCACGTCTCCGTCCGCAGCCCCAATGCCCACTTGACTGAAACAGAGAGCAACCGACGACAACCAGACTGCATACCGGAGTGCCAACCCACAGACCGAAACCAGCCCTCTCCTCACAGCGTCATGCTCTCAATAGCCGAAAAGCGACCAAAGAGGCAAATCGCTGCCACGCGATAGAGAGTCGGAGTCCATATGTGAATACAGGGAAGTGAATATTTTCTGCCCGCCACATTTTACACACTGCAGTAATTGATATTCTGCTACACAATGGGAAAGAGGATCCATATTACCACACCGTAGAAAGTCTGTTGCTATGGGTGATGGGACTGTGTGCCAGGTGTTAGTGAAACAAATGTGTCTTATAAATTTGCCTGACTACTGAGGGGGATGCATTTCCTTTCACTGGAGCCCAGCAGCATCAGTACGTTTCCAGGACCATGCTAGATAGCGAGACGCGTGGGCATCACCTACACGATCCATGGGTATACTACTAGGTTGCGCCTCTCTCCAAAAACACTAAGCTGATCATGTGCCTTTGTACCACCGCTCCACCAGTCTGCTGTCATCACCTGGTGCTGCCAGTACTGAGTTCCCCACAGGACTCAGTGCCTCAGCTACAGCCCCCACCCCACCCCTAACACATGTCGGTGGGTCGAATCCCGGGTACAGCAGTCTCCACGTGCTGCTGCGGTGACTGCATGTAGGGTCTAGTGGCCACACGAGGCGCCACCGTCAATAGAAAAATTTTCGCCACGACGTCACGGCCATGGCCCACAGAGGCCGCCGGCCTTGCACAGGCCTACTTTCAGCAAAACAGTGTGCTTATACAACATCCTCTCTGCAGGACAGAAGCCACTGCCCATACATCACCGCCGGCCAGACTCAACAGAGTGAGTAACATTGTGCCTCGCTGAGTAATAACAAACATGTATTGAAATTGGATGTAGCATTCCTTACTGTCAGCAGTATTTCCACTATGGCCTCCAGCCTGTCACTACCACCATTCCCTATAGTAAGTGTAGCTGCTCTCCTCACTACATAATTATATCTCAGTATAGTCACCCTGGCATTGAATGCATGTCTTCTAACAGATACCGTCACTGCAGAATGTTTGACTTCGTTGACATAGTGGGAAACTCATCTCTGTTGCTCCAATTCATCGCTAACGAAGTGAAGTCCTTGAATATGTTCTTCAGGTAGGAAAATCGAATGGGGTCAATTCGGGACTGTATGGAGGATAACTGATGACTGTGAACTCAAGACGTCGGACTGTTGGAGATGTTGCGGTGCTCATGTCTGGGATGTTATTGTCATGCTGGTGGAGAGGGTGCTCCGTGTGTGTACCAACTTCTCGAGTTCAAAACTCGATTACAGCACGCTGTTTCTCACGCCCTGATATAGTTCCGTTACACGTGGACATGCTATACGCTACAGTTGGGAGCCCTCTAGCTCCAGATGACTGCAAATATATGTGGACATGAAGAACAGAGGTTTTGAATGTTAATAAGGTCTATTTCATTTGAAAAAATTTAACAATTTTCAAATTAAAAATTCCGTGGAATTACTTTCCATCACGACCTCATACAAAGAATGTCTCATAATTTTTGAAAAATTTGGCACACCTGCTGATTGTAAAATAATTCCAAGTCATCAGTAGGCCTGAAGATCCCTTACGTAATTTTGTTTTAATTAAATTAGCAGGCGAGAATGTTGTGCCATAAGGATAAGGTACCTTGGAGCAAATAATATTTCCTAGCTGGTGTTTCAGTCTAGCGACCAATTTTAGAAGTAAATGAAGGAACGTGCACTAGCGACAGCCATAAGCAGTTTCCGTCGTTTCCTACTGTTGCTGTGATTCATGAGGTCGTCTCTTTTGTGTAGTATTTGTAAATATTTTGTATTCATTTAAGTGCTGTGTTATATAGTGAAGCTATTTGGAAGATGTTGTTAATTCTTCATCTAGATATTTTTATGGCGTTAAAATCTCTATACATTTTTAAAACCATTTATACTTAGGCGGTTACCCAATACACTGCCGATCATACACCTTGTACGATAAGACAGAAGGTCTAACACCATGGAGCATGTGGTATTGGAGAATGAAGTGAGATTCATTTATGCCTTAACGACTTTACCTGTCTTGAAAATAGGAATTAGTATTTGTTTTCAATAGCTTCTGTTTTAAGTTGGAACTAGTTTTTGATAATATTGCTAGTTCATTTAATTTCACTTACTGTTTATTGCTGTGTTTTAAACTGATAATGTAACTGTTAGTCTGTTAAATACACTATTGGCAAGATTTAAAGAATTACAAAGTTTTTAAATTGCAAAAAAATTGTTCCTAGGTACATGGCCATACTGTAAATTGGCATATTTTTACGCATTTTAGAAAATCTTGCTACCCTGGATAAACTTTTACCATTTAGAATGGAACTGCAGCACGCCAAAAGTATATATTAAAATCCATTCCAGGTAGAGGCGGATGTGAAAGTCTCAAAACTAGTCTAGTTTACAATACTCTCCCCTACTACTATTAAAAACAAAAGTATATTCTGTATGCACCCTTACAACACAGCTGTACATTAATGATAATTTACACTCAGTTTTGTTGGCTTTCATGGCCAATTGTCCCAGCCTTACGTTTCAGCAAGATAATTCACACCCGTACACGAGAGTTTCTACTGCTTTTTTCATGCTTGCCAGACGTTACCTTGGCCAGCAAGGCCACTGTATCTCTAACCGCACTGACATCGCTGCGGCATTAGTGGTGGGTCTCTATAACCAGCTTAGGATTTTGCGATTTAACGTTCCAATTTTACAGAATTTTAGACGATAACCCTCAGGAAGACATGCAACAATTCTGTCAATCAGTGCCAAATAAAATAACCGCTTGAAAAAGCCAGAAATGGACCAACAGGTTGTTGAGTTGCTCAATCTGTGACGCCCTTTCTCTTGAATCAATATTTTTTCTACAACTGTAATTATTTGTTTGCCTGGATATGTACGTCACATTTACCGATTCTTGTCCTGTCTGGAAAAATTCCTTCGTGGTATTCCTTGGTCCTAGAGTATACATAGGTTTCAAATAAATTTGAAGGCCCGTTACAAATATTATTGCCAGGAATACACTCACGGGAACTGATTTGGTTGGGAGTGAAGAGCATAGTTGATATTGAAAAATTGATACGTGACATGGCTGTAAGGAACACGATGAAACGGGACCAAAATTACGATCGTCATAGGTATATCTTTGACTCCTTGCAGGTATTGGAACAGTAGTATATCTACAGGACTTCCAGTGCACTAAGTCAAAGATATTTAATTTATTTACATGTGTGGTAGCACAACTACTCTCCCTTATGTAAGGCGCAATCATTATGACCTCACAGGATACATACCTTTAGCAATGCTATACTGAAAGCAGATGGCGAAATATTTTATATAAACGCAAAATAGTGTTTCTCGAGAAATTTATATATTAGAGAAGTTGGTGGCAGTAACTTAAAAAAATAGCAAGATGGCACTGGTGGGAAATACTTTTCATCCATTCACAGCACAAAATGGTGTTGGCGAGAAAATTTTCACAGCCGATGACAGTGCAGTATAATTCTTTACGAAAGCTCAAGATGTTTAATAGGATACACCTAGGCTGCAGCTATTTTCCACAGGGCTATTTGTTAAAAAAACACAGACGCACACACACACACACACACACACACACACACACACACACACACACAATATATATTTGAATTTTATATATATATTCAAAATATTTGAATTCTTCACACACACACACACACATTATATATATTTGAATTTTATATGTATATATATATATATATAAATTCAAATATAAATTGTGTGTGTGTGTGTGTGTGTGTGTGTGAAGAATTCAAATATTTTGAATTTTGTACCACATTCAGAAGGACCTGTTTACAGTATTTCCAGCCTCCAAGAGTTTTCCCGATTTCCAGAATACGTAGGCACCGAAAATTTGGTTTTCCTTCATCACTAACTTCATCTCCTCCTTATTTTATACATCGTTAAACAATGTGTGTGAAATTATATACATATCATGTCCCTTATACTCTAACATAGATACATGCACTCTCTCTCTCTCTCTCTCTCTCTCTCTCTCTCTCTCTTTCTCTCTCTCTCCCTCTCACACACACACACACCTGTATTATTTATCAAAACATACATAAGTGTCTGAAAGTCTGCTTCATCACTAAATCTGTCTGTGTAATATATATATATATATATATATATATATATATATATATATATATATCTGTGTGTGTGTGTGTGTGTCTTTCCCCTGTCCTCCATCTCTGTCTCTCTCACTCTCTCCACCCTGCTCCCCCCCTCTCTCTCTGCCTTTCTGGGAGTCTTTGTGTATGTGTAATGGTGAGCTGAATGAGGCATGTACATTGTAGTGTATTACAGAATATGAGAAGAAAATAAGACAGAAACACTCTAGATATAGATTGTCTTATAAAATTTTGTTATTTTACATTTCTAGATCTTTAACATTTTTAGATTTTTTACACATACACTAAAATCGCTGATGACTTTGACTTGTAACACAAATGGTTTGACACATGCAGAATACGAACTTAGTACACATTCTAATTCATTTTTAGCACTTTTCAGAAAATCATCTGCTATAAACAGTGGATTGTTACAATCTGAGGAAATATTTGAAATATCTGTTACAGTTAACGAAATTTAACAGTTGTATCTGCCTTAATAAAACCTAAATGGCATTTAGTGGACAAACAGTACGGTATGAACACATATGCATCTGCTAAGCTCTCACTTTCTGTGACGATCAGCTTGAAATATTGGTATTATAATTCTGCCTATTTTTTTTAATTTGCCTTTGAAACTGAATATGACCTATCGCCATATGGTCCCAAGATGCAAATTGTTCAGTGTGATATCCAAAGGCCCACAGAATAATTACGTGGCTATTTCCATACTTTACCACTTTTGTCGATATCTTTCAACTGACAGAATGTTCTTACACTTAACCTCCCATTCTGCGACTGAGTCTTTCAATTAATATTCTTCTATAGCCACCGCAAACTTAAGCCAATAATCGATGCTTATCGAAATTCTTCTTCAATAGATATTTGGTCATTGTATAAATTGTTGCCTACCACTTTAAAAGGCAGCAAGAATACTGATCACTCTAACAGTTTACATAGTTTCTTCCAGTAGACACAGTCAATATGAATTGATGCGTCTTCCAATCACTAACATCTCCTTCTTCAATATAATCCTCATCTCCTTCTTCTCCTACAATATCTCCATCTGCAATTTTCACAAAACCATTGTTTCCTTGGCTTCAGTGTCATCACATTCTTATGTCTCTTTCTCCTTCAAGAATATCTGCAATTCGAAATACAGTTTCTTTAGCAATTGAGAAAACGTTCTGATGGTAACTTCAAGTACCTACTTTTTCAACTGCAGCTTCTCCTGAGATAAATCTGTTGAGATTTTTTGTATCCAACATTCGATACCGCAGTCTTAAGGTTTCAAATGGAGAGTAATATAATGGGTCATTAATATCTCCACTAAGTGATGGTATGAGAAAGTACTAATATTATATTTAACGTTTCTAACACAGTGCTTCACTGTGTTTGTGTTGGATAACAGCAGTAAATTTTAAAATAAATTCACATAAGAACATTCACTCTATTACTTTAGATAAATTCATGGTTTCTTAGCTAATTAAACTGTACAACTATGTGCAACTATAAATATTATTACTCAAAAACGGGGTACTTACTTTTCGACAGAACTACTATTGCGTCATAAATGTATTCCGTACCCATCAGCAGCCTTCTGCCGTGAACAATTGGCAATTACTTCTTTTAGCCGACATTATCTTGTCAAAAGTGCCAGAACACCTATTAGTAGGCATTGATCCGGGGTCTGTCCAACCTCTGCTTTTATAGCAGCCTGAACTCTTTTTGGGGCACCTTCATTGAGGCGTCTTAAAAATCTGTGGAGGAATTGGAGCCCACTGTTCCTCAAGATCCAACACCAGAGATGGTAATGCTGTTAGATGCCAGTGTTCTAATTCATTCTAACGATATGCCCATGTGTTCAGGTCTAGCCTCTGGGCATGTCAGTCCTTTACACGAACTGCCTCAGAGACGCTGCTTTATGACCGAATGCATTGTGATGTTGATAAAAACAACAATCTTCTGCAAGCTCTTCTACTACTATACACAAAGCACAGGGCTGTAAAATTTGTCCGTATCATTCTGCATTTAGTATTTCCTTAAGCCCAATAATAGGGCCAAGCTGTAATCGTGAAAGCAGACCCCTGTCATAACATTACTTACTCCATACTTCACTGCTGACACTACATGTGATAGCAATGCAATGTTCTCTGTTGGCTTGCAGTTGGGTTCAACGTGATGCAACACTTGTTTCTAGTCATACGTTGTCCAGTGACATCGTTCTTTACACCACCTCAACTGGCAGTTAGCAGTGACGTTATTGAACTCTGCTGATCAACACAGTCTGATATTACTGCTTCTCTGCTAGCAACACAACGCTTCTCGCCTTCTTTTATGCTGGTGGGTACACCTCTTGTGTCCCTAGTGGTCAGTTTCGCATTTTGAATACTTGTGCACAGGAGGTGTATGTTACAGCAAAATTGTAAAAAGGTCAGTTTGTGTTATTGTGAAACAGTAGCAAACTGTCCTCCTTGTAACACACTGTTCCATGTTACATCAAAACTATAACCAACTGCCCCCCCTTCATAAAGCAAAACTGTAAGCATTGTAAAGTCTTCCATACATATTTACCTCATGTATGACCACTCATACCTGGAATTATAACAGATTCATCTATATATCTTCATGTTACATGAAATTGTGACACGTTTCTCTATACATCAGTATGCAACAGGTAAACGACAAACGAAATTTTAACAATTCACACCATATCCCAGACACTTTTTGACACTGTAAGGACAACAGTGTTACACCACTGTTCGTTTATTTTTTGTGCTAAGAATAGAACTGTAAAGTTACATGTGTTTTTTACTCATTTAGTTACTGGTAAGAGCAAAGATGAAATTCGAAATATGACAGAAGAGAATAAGTAGGTTCCATACAGTAGTTCCAGAAAACTCTAATGACTGTTATCAAATTAGTAAGAGGAGCTTTTTGTGGTGACAAATATTGAAATAAATGTTTTGTACCATAGGAGTGTTGTATTTGACCACGAATATGCTGAATTCTATTGAATGTATAACGCATTCATCAATTTTCAACTACAGATAACATTTACGTATAACTATAGGATTCATTTCATGTTGATTATACACATCTGTAAGACACGGTACTTATTTAAAACTATTACGATACTGTCACTAGTACCTAAGATATGAAAAATGATTGTGTGTAGCTAGTAACTCATTTTGCCTATGAACTAAGATTGAGGAGATTGTTTCGGAAAGAAATACAGGAGGAGTTTAGGCCAGAAAAAAATTTCAAACAGATATTCGAAACATCTTGCATGTCATACCTCCAAATTCTTTTTCCAACGCAGTTTCACTTTGACGTACTAGGAAGCTATTTCGCAATATTACCACAGCAAAGTTTATTGATATGAATACCTGGCAGTAAAATAAATCATAGGACAACACCCAAAAGAATATCAGTGACTCTCTTTCGTTATCCTACAACATAAAACTACGTTACAGTTATTTAAGGTTATGGTCAAATACTTTTCACTCCCACTTGTCTCTGTTTTCGTTAACTGCTGACACCACATTATAAACGGAGATTACATGTTTCGTACACACAAAGAGTATCAAAATTAATAGCGAAAAAACTGACATCAATGATGCTGTAATATAGAAAAAGGAAAAACATTTCCAGTAACGTTAGTCTCCAAGATTTCTGTTTCTGAGATGACTCTGAATGTATGGATAAGGGATTGCAGAAGGCGGTGGCGATGGCTTTCATTCGGAAGATAACAAGATCAGCTAAAAAGGAGACAGTACAAACTACTCCTCTCACCGATTCGATTCATATTGGGAGGATATGTAGGGCACAACGAGGACTTCAACATGTGTAGTTGTTGTGGTCTTCAGTCCTGAGACTGGTTTGATGCAGCTCTCCATGCTACTCTATCCCGTGCAAGCTTCTTCATCTCCCAGTACCTACTGCAACCTACATCCTTCTGAATCGGTTTAGTGTATTCATCTATTGGTCTCCCTCTACAATTTTTACCCTCCACGCTGCCCTCCGATACTAAATTGGTGATCCCTTGATGCCTCAGAACATGTCCTACCAACCGATCCCTTCTTCTTGTAAAGTTGTGCCTCAAACTCCTCTTCTCCCCTATTCTATTCAATACCTCCTTATTAGTTACGTGATCTACCCATCTAACCTTCAGCATTCTTCTGTAGCACCACATTTCGAAAGCTTCTATTCTCTTCTTGTCCAAACTATTTATCGTCCATGATCCACTTCCATACACGGCTACACTCTATACAAATACTTTCAGAAACGACTTCCTGACACTTAAATCTATACTCGAAGTTAACAAATTCCTCTTCTTCAGAAACGCTTTCCTTGCCATTGCCAGTCTACATTTTATATCCTCTCTATTTTGACCATCATCAGTTATTTTGCTCCCCAAACAGCATAACTCCTTTACTACTTTAAGTGTCTCATTTCCTAATCTAATTCCCTCAGTATCACCCGACTTCATTTGACAACATTCCAATATCCTCGTTTTGCTTTTGTTCATGTTCATATTGTATTCTCCTTTCAAGACACTATCCATTCCGTTCAACTGCTCTTCTAAGTCCCTTGCTGCCTCTGACAGAATTACATTGTCATCGTTGAACCTTAAAGTTTTTATTTGTTCTCCTTGGATTTTAATACCTACTCCGATTTTTTCTTTTGTTTCTTCCACTGCTTGCTCAATATACAGACTGAATAACATCGGAGAGAGGCTACAACTCTGTCTCACACCCTTCCCAACCACTGTTTCCCTTCCATGTCCATGGACTCTTATAACTGCCATCTGGTTTCTGTAAAAATTGTAAATAGCCTTTGGCTCCCTGTATTTTACCCCTGCCACGTTTAGAATTTGAAAGAGAGTATTCCAGTCAACATTGTCAAAAGCTTTCTCTAAGTCTACAAACGCTAGAAACGTAGGTTTGCCTTTCCTTAATCTAGCTTCTAATATAAGTCGTTGGGTCAGTATTGCCTCACGTGTTCCTACATTTCTACGGAATCCAAACTGATTTTCCCCGAGGTCGGCTACTACCAGTTTTTCCATTAGTCTGTAAGGAATTCGCGTTAGTATTTGGCATCCGTGACCTATTAAACTGGTTGTTCGGAATTTTCACATTTGTCATCTCTACTCCTGGGGCCTTGTTTCGACTCGGGTCTTTCAGGGCTGTGTACAACTCTTCACGCAGTATCGTATCTCCCATTTCATCTTCATCTACGTCCTCTTCCGTTTCCATATTATTTTCCTCAGGTACATCGGCCTTGTATAGACCCTCTATATACTCCTTCCACCTTCCTGCTTTCCCTTCTTTGCTTAGAACTGGGTTTCCATCTCAGCTCTTGATATTCATGCAAGTGGTTCTCTTTTCTCCAAAGTTCTCTTTAATTTTCCTGTAGGCAGTATCTATCTTGCCCCTAGTAAGATAAACCTCTACATCCTTACATTTGTCCTCTAGCCATCCCTGCTTAGCCATTTTGCACTTCCTGTCGATCTCATTTTTGAGACGTTTGTATTCGTTTTTGTCGGTTTCATTTACTGCACTTTCATATTTTCTCCTTTCATCAGTTAAGTTCAAAATTTCTTCTGTTACCCAAGGATTTCTACTAGCCCTCGTCTTTTTACCTACTTGATCCTCTGCTCCCTTCACTACTTCATCTCTCAAAGCTATCCATTCTTCTTCTACCGTATTTCTTCCCCTCATTCCTGTCAATTGTTCCCTTATGCTCTCCCTGAAACTCTGTACAACCTCTGGTTTAGTCAGTTTATTCAGGTTCATCTCCTTAAATTCCCAGCTTTTTGCAGTTTCTTCAGTTTCAATCTACAGTTCATAACCAATAGATTGTGGTCAGAGTCCAAACCTGCCCCTGGAAATTTCTTACAATTTAAAACCTGGTTCCTAAATCTCTGTCTTACCATTATATAATCTATCTGAAACCTGTCAGTATATCCAGGCTTTTTCCATGTTTACAACCTTCTTTTACGATTCTTGAACCAAGTGTTAGCTATGATTAAGTTGTGTTCTGTGCAAAATTCTACCAGGTGGCTTCCTCTTTCGTTTCTTAGCCCCAATCCATATTCGCCTATGTCTCCTTCTCTCCCTTTTCCTACCGCCGAATTCCAGTCATCCAGGATTTTTAAATTTCGTCTCCTTTCGCAATCTGATTAATTTCATTTAGTTCATCATACATTTTATCAATTTCTTCGTCATCTGCAGAGCTAGTTGGCATATAAACTTGTACTAATGTAGTACGCGTGGGCTTCGTGTCTATCGTGGCCACAATAATGCATTCACTATGCTGTTTGTAGTAGCTTACCCGCACTCCTATTTTTTTATTCATTATTAAACCGACTCCTGCATTACCCCTATTTGATTTTGTATATGTAACCCTGTATTCGCCTGACCAAAAGTCTTGTTCCTCCTGCCAGCGAACTTCACTAATTCCTACTATATCTAACTTTAACTATCCAATTCCGTTTTTAAATTTTCTAACCTGCCTACTCGATTAAGGGGTCTGAAATTCCACGCTCCGATCCGTAGAATGCCAGGTTTATTTCTCCTTATAACGACGTCCTCCTGAGTAGTCCCCGCCCAGAGATCCGAATGGGGGACTACTTTACCTCCGGAATATTTTACCCAAGAGGACGCGACCATCATTTAACCATACAGTAAAGCTGCATTCCCTTTCAGCTTTCAGCTGTTCGCAGTACCAGCACAGCAAGGCCGTTTTGGTTAGTGTTACAAGGCCAGATCAGTCAGTCATCCAGACTGTTGCCCCTGCAACTACTGAAAAGGCTGCTGCGCCTCTTCAGGAACCACACGTTTGTCTGGCCTCTCAACAGATACCCCTCTGTTGTGGTGGCACCTACGGTACGGCTGTCTGTATCGCTGAGGCACGCAAGCCTCCCCACCAACGGCAAGGTTCATGGTTCTCTGGGGGGAGGGGGGGACTATATATATATAAACGCTCCTCTCAACCAATTTCTAGAAAACCGATTTTGAAAATTTTACTCGTGATTATACACTTCCTAAAGGTCGCTAGTACTTAACTGGTCCGTAGCTGAGAAAGTAAACGCTTACTTTACGTAGCGAAGTGTGTTTGGAATGAAGATCTCTGCTGCCCCTTCTTCTTTTCTTCAGACACACGTAATTATAACGACAGATTTATTACGACTCCACAATTTATCGATATTTAATGACAATCTTATTATTATCCTGAGGAACTGAGAAAAATATTATTGTAAGGAAACTGGAAATTAATGGATACAGCAAGGACTTTCAGCGAAATAATTATAGGCATTTCATTTATATTATTATAGCTACATTTTAGGCAAGTATAAGGTGCCTATGGATACTGCACGAATCAAGCAGATATTGATCGTAGTAATGGATAAAACAATACTAATTTCGATATAGAGCCTTCCTAAAATACGCCGAAATTTTGCACTACTTGGTTTTTCAGCGTATCTACTCCAAAACAAAATTGTTTTACAGTCCTAAAAGGTTATTGGTCACCACCAATTTCGTGGCGCACCACGCAATTCTGTTGCTAGAATTGCATAGGAATGAAAACAAAGGAAAAATACTTGCAGCGAGATTAGATCCACAGACTTCTAACTTATAATGGTTGAGGATTGCCTCTTCTTGCTTACGCCTGCTAAGTTCTTAATCATGCCCTACACACCCTACCCAAATGAATAAAATAGGTGTAAGGAAGCACACACCGTCCCCTTGTCAGTTCACGTTACCTGTAGTAACACACCGCAAGATACGCATGCAGCTGACTGCAGCTGCGTCGCCGCCGAGGTGCTGGCAACCAGTAACTCGTTTTGCCATGTTTAAAGTATCCCAAATAACATGATTTTAACATCATATTGGTGATATGTTTAAGAGTATCCAATGAATTAGTTGGGTATTTTAATAATAGCCTGTTACTTATCACAATCAGCAACCACTAATGTTATGGATGTAGGATATTGATGAAACTAATGCTTGACTACGTAATACTTCATGTCTCTATAAATCAGGTCTTGCTTGTACGGATTAATCTACATCCATATCCCAATGGATACTTTGAAAATCACATTACGGTGCCTGGCAGAGGGTTCATCGAATAACCTTCACAATAGTTCTCTATTATTCCAGTCTCGTACAGCGCGCGGAAAAGACGAACACGTATGTCTTTCCGTGGGAGTTCTCATTTCCCTATGTAGGTCGCTCTCAAAAATATTTTCGTATTTGGAGGAGGAAATTGGTGATTGAATTTAAGTGAGAAGATTTTACCCCAACGAAAAAAGCCTTTATTTTAATGATGACCACCCGAAATCCTATATCATTTCCGTGACACTCTCTCCCCTATTTCGCGATAATACAAAACGTGTTGCCTTTCTTTGAGCGTTCTGGATGTACTCCGTCAGTCCTATCTAGTAAGGATCGCATATGGAGTAGGTATGAGACCGACAAGCGAAGTGTAGGCAGTCTCTTTAGTAGACATCTTACATTTTCTAAGTGCCCTGCCAATAAAACGCAGTCTTTGGTTAGCCTTGCCCACAACATTTTGTGTGTGCTCCATCCATTTAAAGTTGTTCGTAATTGTAATTTCTAGGTATTTATTTGAATTTGCGGCCTTTATAATTCACTGATTTATGATGAAACCCAAGTTTAACGGATTCCATTTAGCACTCGTATGGATGACCTAACACTTTCCGCTATTTAGTGTCAATTGCCAATTTTTGCACCATACGGATATATTTTCTAAATCGTATTCCTATTTGTTTTGATCTTCAGATGACTTTACTACACGATATAGGATAGACGCGTCTGCAAACAACCTAAGATTGCTGCTCATATTGTCTCCTAAGTCGTTTACATAGATAAGGAACGGCAAAGGGCCTGTAACACTACGCCAGAAATTAATTCATTAATATTTTATTCAGAATCTAAAGTGACAGTCACTAGTTCCCTCAGTATTTACGTGCTTTAAAGAACCATCGCTTTAGCATCGTTACAACATTAACAAACTCAAGTGGCAGGCTCTGCAAGAGAGGCGCTCTGCATCGAGGTGTAGCTTGCTCGCCAGGTTTCGAGAGGGTGCGTTTCTGGATGAGGTATCGAATATATTGCTTCCCCCTACTTATACCTCCCGAGGAGATCACGAATGTAAAATTAGAGAGATTAGAGCGCGCACGGAGGCTTTCAGACAGTCGTTCTTCCCGCGAACCATACGCGACTGGAACAGGAAAGGGAGGTAATGACAGTGGCACGTAAAGTGACCTCCGCCACACACCGTTGGGTGGCTTGCGGAGTATAAATGTTGATGAGGATGTAGACACACTAATTAGGAAAGTGAGGAACGCTCTCAGCAATGCCAATTAATCCTTTGAACTGCAAAAAAAAGTTAGTTGTGTGTGTTCTCGTGGAAGCATGACTGATTTATTACCATGACAACTGATTTCTTTTTTTCCATTTTTTTAAATACTGTCTTGCAATGGGTAATTTGACATTAGATACAACTGTTCCACTGAAAATATCCATCACCTAAGAGCTTATATCACACGTATTCGGTAGATTTAATATTTTTTGAGATTAAACTTCTCATTTTTACCCAGATGGTTGTCCCAAAATAATAAGGACTTTGGTCAATGACCGATAGCTTTCGTACTAAAACAGTGAAAGTGTGCAGTTCATTCAGGATGTGTTATCGATTTTATACATAGTGACAAGAGATGTGGGATGGGTTAATATATGTAAGAGATGAATTGTTATAGAGCTTCAGTCTAGGCAGTTTTCCCAGTTCTCAATGACAGCAGTATCGTAGACTTAGTTCGTGTTTTACTCAATTGGATGTCACAAAATAATTAGGAGGGAGAGGAGTCGAATTTTAATATGTTTTCAGGTGTAAAAATTACTGTTTTTTTTCCCTACTTCTGGATTAATAGCATGAAAGCCACTGTTCTGTATATATTGCTGTGTGTCTGAAGTGAGTGCAACACCGACATGCATTACAGTTTATTTACAAGACTTCAACAGACACTAATATGACTACGAAGTCTTTCGCGACGGAGTCCTTGCATAAAACAGACACTAATTTTGAGTGCTTGGAGGCTAGGAGAGCTGTGGGCCAGGGGTGACTGCTCGAGTGGGCTGGTGGCAGAGGGGGTGGGTGGCACCAGCGTATTGAATTGCGACCACCTGCAGTGATCTCAGTGGCCACTGTACATAGCACCATACCCTTTGGGTAGTGCAATCCACGGAGCTGCTTCTTCCCACCATGAGATGCAGCTGAGAGCCGTAGCATGCATTTGGCCATTCTTCTTCTGGAGAGCTGATTTTTCCCCAGTCATAATGAATGTACAGTATTTCGCTACTATTCCGTCGGTTCGTAATTTGCTAGAAATATTTTTGTTTTCTGCAGACCTGAAAAGTATATCATTGTCAACCTAATACTGACAAGAGCAGAGCATCATCAGCAGATGCATCTCTTTGTGTACCATGAGTGATAGGTTATAGCAGGCTTGAGAAAGCAGAAGCGCTACTTACTGGAGAGTCAGCTACAGACTGGAGAAAATATATCAATGTCAACCCGAAAACGAGTAAAGCAGAGCGCTTGTGGTTGGAGGCCCTCTTTGTGGACCATCAGAGACAGAGTATAACAGACGCAGGAAATCAGCATCTGTACCTGTAGAAGAAGAAGAGGAAGGGAGGAGCGGAGCTAGGAGGAGAGGTAAGACCGGTTCTAATCTGCTAAGTGCAACAAGGTGCAGACACTTAAACCCTTCAGGTGGAAGATTTTTTTCTGATAGTTGTGTGATGTTATTTAAGTGTTTCATCTTCCTGTACAACGAAGGTTGCGATGCACCCATAGTGTAACACAGTTGTTACTATTGTGTTTCCTTAACAGTTTCTTGCTTTTAGGAGGATTATATCTATCTCCTCCTAAGACACAGTGGTACCACTCTCAAGAAAGACACGTTTATCCAACCCAGGATATTCGCTCTATATTGTTTTTCGTGTTGTTCCTTGGTCCTGCCAGTATAATATTATTGGTGAAGATTTCTTTTCAGCATACTGTATGAGACTTTTGGATGGTGTTGAGTGCTTATTTTGTACTTTATCCAATTCAAGAGTAAATTTTCTCGGTTGAGTATTCCTTGTAGCAAGAATGTGTTCATACCACCAGAGTGAGTTTACGTTTATTTACCTGGAGATTTCATTGATTTTAGTAGTTCATCCGTTATTTGCACTGTTTCTGTCACAGTATTTGATTTCGTAGTGAAACACTACAGCATTTAGACGAAGTGAAACTTTCTTCTATGTTTGGCAGAGATTTGAGAGGAGCTGAGGGGGGAGGCGTGATTGTATACTTAGTGTTATAATATGCAGTCAATTAATTTAAAGAGTGTGTTGTTTGTCAGGTTGGTCTGATCGTTTATGAATTGTTTCTTTTCTGTTATGGGTTTCTGAATGTGATAGGTTTCTTGTAAGGTGAGAAGGTGTTTCTTGTTGTTTACCCTTATGATTTCCATGCTTGTGTCTTTGGTGATAATTTTACACTTTTGCTGGTGTAAGTGTTCTGTAAATGTTGAACTGTTTGTCCTATACTTCCATGATCTTACAGGTTCTTTGTATCTGGTGTCAAATGTCCTCTTGGCTTGACCTTCAGATATTTTTATGGCTTGCTATTTCAACCTATTGCATATTATGTATTTGTATTTCTGATTGCATGTCGTTGTGTATCATCTTAAATTTTCAGTTTCTTTGTAATTTCGTGTCGTTCCTGTTCCTGTATTTTGTGTCGGTCTGTAAGGGATTCTGTCCTTGTGTTGATGAGAGCTGGGTGTTTGCTGTTCTCTGGGTCTTGATTTAATTTTTCAGTTTTGTTGCTGAATTTTCTTTCTGTCCACTGTTTGTGGCTATTTGTATTATGGTAGTCATTTCTTTTCGGTAGTATCTTATGTCTAATGGTACTGTGATTATTCTGTGTAGCATGTACATACGTGCTGCTTGCTTTAGGATATTCAGGTATTATGGTGTCTTATGCATAATTTCGTCTGTTGTTGTCCTGTTTCAGCATATGTCAAATGTGTTTTGGTTGTTTTGAATCTTTATCGTGATGTCCAAGGAATTTAACTACCTATTTTGCTCTTTTTCTATTGTAAAATGTATCTTCCCATGGACGGAATTTATTTCTGTGTGTAAACTGGTCAATTGGTTCATCTGTCAGGCACAAAATGTCACCCATATAGCTAAACCAGTATAACATGCTGTACCTATTTATCACTATTTGGTTAAATACATCCAGTTCTACATTGATAAATATGTTTGCTATGATTCCATACTCTGGGGATCCCATCGGTAATCCTTCACTTTGTGAACAGAATTCATTACTAAACCGGAAATAGTTCTGTTCTGTAATTAGGTAGCTTGACTGTTTCTTTGATGTATTCATGTGAGACTGTACTGTGTGTATTGGGATTTTCTTGTATACAAAGTTTATTGTTTCACTTATTAGTTTATTGGAATACATATTGTTTACATCAAAAGACATTAGGGTGGTTGTAACTGGAACCCGTATTATTTTATGTAATGTATCACCTGTGTAGTGTTTCTTATAGCTCTATCCTCTTGTAATTTGTAGCTGTCTGATAAGGGTTTTTATACGCATGTTGCAACTGGATATGTAGGAGCTTATCTATAATTTACCATGGCTATTATGGTGAGTCTTTATGTGTTACTTTGGTTGCTATCACAGGGAAGGTGTACTGAGATTTGTCTGTGGCAGTTTCAGTTTTCGTTGTCTTATAGTGTATAGTCCATGTCTTCCTAAGTGTTTCTCAACTTCATTTGGAATGTGCTAGCTGGATTTGATTTTACTTTTGTAATTTTATTTTTTGTAACGAACTGTTGTGTCTTATTGATGTACTGCTCATTAACCATGAGGACCACTGCGTTTCCCTTCCCTGGCCTAGTGATGATGGCGTTGTTTCCCTGTAGATTCTTTTTATGTTTATGGAAGTGTTACAGAATCTGGATTGTTTAGGTTTCCTATGTTTTTTTTTCTTTCATCTGTGTCGTTATGTTTCTGATTTCATTATTGACTTGCTCGTCAGACCAATGTTTCCCCATTTGTTTCTTTTCTTTATCCTGTTCGGGAATGCTTTCTGACCCAACCTTGAGGTCATCTACTATATTTCGTCTATTTGTGCACCGACGTTGTGTTTCAGGCCTCTTCCGAGCACTTTTACTTGTTTTGTTTGCAAAACAGTGTCAGTGAGTTTGACCACTCTGGGATAGAGGTGAAATTTTTCATTACAGTGGATGTACTTTGTGGCTGTGTTAAATTTTTGTTTAGCTTTTAAACTGACAGTCTTTCTTCTGTGACTTTCTTACATTTTTAGCTTTCACGGTATATTTTGGCTTTCGGTCTTGCTAACAAGATGGTATAAATCAGGAGTAGTACTCAAATCTTTCGTAAGATAAAGATGCGATGTACATGGCTCCCCATTTAGCGTTTGCCTTTTATCATAACGAGACTTGATTTGGTTGTTTAGCCAAATTTTTTGAGCTATTTGTTTCGTTTTCTATGCACCGGCAGAACTGTTTTTAACTTGAACATTAATATATTTAAGTATAATGTTATTCGATCTGCAAATGGTTTTAAACTTTATATGTGGGACAGTTCTAAGTAGGTAAAGAGGGATCCTTCTCAGTTTCACGTAGAGGCGACATGGAAATGGCTGACAAGGCGTCGATATTATGTTTCTTTGAATATACGTCTTCTACAGCAGCTTCTACAGTAGTTGTTATTAGTTTCTCCGTCTTACGCTTACTGCAATTTAGTGAAAGAGAGTTTTACACAAGACGCATTTCGCTCTTATTTACAACGCATCGTCTGTGATAATTCTGTGAACTGCGTACATAAGTTTGTATATTTTTGGTTGTTTTAGAATTATTTAAGTAATAATCGACATTTTGTAAGAGAGAGAGAGGGAGAGAGAGAGAGAAAGAGAAAGAGGAATACTAGCGATTTGGTTGTCATTAACGACTCCTCTAGCATTCTGTCTGATTCGACTTTGGTGGTCTTTCCACAGAAAGCACTCTAGAGCACCGTTTTAATTTTATACATAGTGAGGATGTGAAACAGCACAGTTCTTGTAGCTAGGATGCGAAGCAGAACAGCAAGCTTGCTCTAGACTGAGCCGCAGCAGTGTTCTGTGGCTGTAAAGAGGGTGGGCGAGAAATTCAATCTCTGTGCAGTCTGCGGCCAGTACTGCTGCAGAGATGTACAGGTGGTGAAGTCGGAGCTGCTCCTTTCGCCCTTTACAGTTGCTAATTTGAGGCAGCAAAGAGAGGTGAGATGTTAGTGCTGAGCCAGGAGCAGACGTATTTTTAGTTAAAGCGCAGGTACCTCGTTCTGACTGCTTTGGCGTTCGTGAGTTTAACCATGACAGTTATTTGGGTTCCTGCAAGGATTTTTCTAAGCCCACCAGAATGACGCAGTAGCCAGGTATGAAGCGAAACGTGTAGTTAATCTACAGAATGATCTCAAGAACTTGCTATGGACTATTTTCTTCCCTTGCACACAGGTTTTTCCGCTGTTTCAATTATACAGCCTTCATGTAACGACTTCTGTTCACCTCCCGTGTGTGAGAGAGTTAACTATTGCATATGTTTATAATAAGTTATTTCTCCTGCGGAATGTTTTGTATTAAATTACGGTATCAGCTGCTGCTGTTTCACTTCAGTATTTATTGACGAACCCCTTGATCATCGTTACTATTATTAACTGTAAAGAGAGCCACACTCATTTCTCAGAGCCACCCTCTCTTCCCACTTCCATTGTGCCCAAATTATTAAATACATTTCAGTTTCACAGGGGTGATCTGCATATCGAAAGGAATCATTCCATTGAGACCAGAGGTACTGTTTATGTTCAGCCATAGCGCATTGGAATCTTGCTTATTTCGTAAAATTAAATATTTTTGCCTAATACACTATTATCCACAAGACTGAAAAAAATCTTCTTATCGACTAACGATGATAAGCAGTTCATTATAGCTGATAAACTGAGCCTTGGTACACGGGGTCATTGCTGTGTGCCCAACAGGTGGTTTAGCTATAGCCTACTGTAACATAAAAACCAGTTTACGCGATACAACAGGCATTCACGTTCTATAATTTTTCTGCCCAATTTCTTTCTCAGTCAGATAACTCACTTTCTGACGTGCTGTGAGTACACATATATCAATCCAAGGGCCACATAATTTCTACAGCTATATAGTACAGGATAGCACAAGATGATAAAAGTCATATACCTCCAGCTAAAGTGAATACTATAGTGTCCAGTAGCTACCACCTGAAACATTACAACTGAGTTTATTGCGTGTACATGAAAACGTAAAATGTGATTTATGTAGCAAGAGAAAGTTAAATGTGATTTTTTTGTATGTGTGGAAATGCAGAAATATTCAGTTTGCTTTGTAACAGCCTTAGTGTGTGAAAAAAAATCAAACAACATAAATTTCATTTATTTTACCTGACGTTCCTTCAGTTTAATATGAAACTGATCATTGTCTGACAGATTATAGTGTTAATCACTCCTAGAAAGTTGAGATAACTGGCGTGAAATGATACTACGTACTACAGACACTTAAAGGTTCTCATTCGAAGAGTAATCCATAAAATCAATGAAATTTACTGATGAGGATACAATATTTGACATCAACGTTTCTGTTTGTTTGTGTGTGTGTGTGTGTGTGTGTGTGTGTGTGTGTGTGTGTGTGTGTCTTACCAAATACACTCCTGGAAATGGAAAAAAGAACACATTGACACCGGTGTGTCAGACCCACCATACTTGCTCCGGACACTGCGAGAGGGCTGGACAAGCAATGATCATACGCACGGCACAGCGGACACACCAGGAACCGCGGTGTTGGCCGTCGAATGGCGCTAGCTGCGCAGCATTTGTGCACCGCCGCCGTCAGTGTCAGCCAGTTTGCCGTGGCATACGGAGCTCCATCGCAGTCTTTAACACTGGTAGCATGCCGCGACACCGTAGACGTGAACCGTATGTGCAGTTGAGGGACTTTGAGCGAGGGCGTATAGTGGGCATGCGGGAGGCCGGGTGGACGTACCGCCGAATTGCTCAACACGTGGGGCGTGAGGTCTCCACAGTACATCGATGTTGTCGCCAGTAGTCGGCGGAAGGTGCACGTGCCCGTCGACCTGGGACCGGACCGCAGCGACGCACGGATGCACGCCAAGACCGTAGGATCCTACGCAGTGCCGTAGGGGACCGCACCGCCACTTCCCAGCAAATTAGGGACACTGTTGCTCCTGGGGTATCGGCGAGGACCATTCGCAACCGTCTCCATGAAGCTGGGCTACGGTCCCGCACACCGTTAGGCCGTCTTCCGCTCACGCCCCAACATCGTGCAGCCCGCCTCCAGTGGTGTCGCGACAGGCGTGAATGGAGGGACGAATGGAGACGTGTCGTCTTCAGCGATGAGAGTCACTTCTGCCTTGGTGCCAATGATGGTCGTATGCGTGTTTGGCGCCGTGCAGGTGAGCGCCACAATCAGGACTGCATACGACCGAGGCACACAGGGCCAACACCCGGCATCATGGTGTGGGGAGCGATCTCCTACACTGGCCGTACACCACTGGTGATCGTCGAGGGGACACTGAATAGTGCACGGTACATCCAAACCGTCATCGAACCCATCGTTCTACCATTCCTAGACCGGCAAGGGAACTTGCTGTTCCAACAGGACAATGCACGTCCGCATGTATCCCGTGCCACCCAACGTGCTCTAGAAGGTGTAAGTCAACTACCCTGGCCAGCAAGATCTCCGGATCTGTCCCCCATTGAGCATGTTTGGGACTGGATGAAGCGTCGCCTCACGCGGTCTGCACGTCCAGCACGAACGCTGGTCCAACTGAGGCGCCAGGTGGAAATGGCATGGCAAGCCGTTCCACAGGACTACATCCAGCATCTCTACGATCGTCTCCATGGGAGAATAGCAGCCTGCATTGCTGCGAAAGGTGGATATACACTGTACTAGTGCCGACATTGTGCATGCTCTGTTGCCTGTGTCTATGTGCCTGTGGTTCTGTCAGTGTGATCATGTGATGTATCTGACCCGAGGAATGTGTCAATAAAGTTTCCCCTTCCTGGGACAATGAATTCACGGTGTTCTTATTTCAATTTCCAGGAGTGTATTTTCTTGCATAACGCTGTGGGAAAATACTGTACAATAATCCTATGTTTTTTTAAAATCTCATTCTATAACTGTTGTGTAGTCATTGTACATCTGTTTCATGAGTCGGTGCTGAGAATGTTACGCACCAGTTGTCAGCTATGTGACATAATTACCATATCGCATTGCAGCACTACATTTCCAGTTATTAAGTGCTATAAAATAAGGAATCAAATTAATGCATCGGTGTACTATACATTTTGACATCCAGTACCCCGCAGCATAACACCGGACAAAAATCTGGCCATGGGGACGCACAGATGAATCGTTAAGGCTTTACAGATGGCGCAGCGATCGAGTCACGCGCTCAACCACGCGTGCACTCCCTCTGAGTCGGCATCAGGAAGTAGGGATCTCTGAGATATTAGTATTTGAAGCTGACATTGTACGCAAACCTGGCCAAATTTAAGGACGTGACACATTGGCGAAAAGGGGAAATTGTGTTTGGCCGTGGAAATGGACATACCGTGTCTGAAGGTACTTGATTAATTTGTGCGACGGACTATTCAAAGTGCCTATAAGCTGTGATGGAATACAATTGGCCACCAAACATGACATCAGATTTGTGGTCGTAAAAAGATCCGGACAGAGGGACCTGAGACGAGTTTTACGCATTTGGACCAAAGCAGCTTCCAAACCCTACAGGAATTGCTGCAGGCAGTGTATGAGAGTTCTTCTTGACCCGTTAGCGAGTGAACATACGACGGGTACTGTATCGAATGATCAGGTAGACTAGGTCATCTTGCAGGAGGCCATTTCTCATCCAGGCGCTCAAAGACGACAGCAGAAAAGTTCTTCAGGCTGGATGGTTTCTTGAATATTCCCTCACACTATTAAATCTCGTTTTCCAAATAAAATCATTTGATTATTTTATCCATTATGGGGAAACTAGTTCGTAAGTATTTCTGTTATTCCCATATATTTGTAAGTATTATTTACTCTGCTGAAAGATGTACAGAATTATGTGACGTTACATCTCTGACAATACTAGATTTGTGAAGGAGAACAAAGAGAAACAGATATTAGTTACTCTTCGTACAAATCATAAATAAATCGGTTCTTAAGCGTCTGACTGATAGTTCTAGAATATTGTCTGGCAACTCCGAATAATCGTTCCGCAATGCTCCTGTACGCAATGGACGACTTACCTCGTCTTTATGCTGCAACTAAGAGATCAGCAACATCCTAAAAAATATTTCGAAAACAATAGCGCGAAACATGCAGAGTGCAATGCTTGGTCACAGTAACTGCGACAATTACTGCTATACGTCTTTTATATCGAAATTGAATGACCATGAGGGATCTGTTCAACAAGCCTTACGTGGTGTAAAAAATGAAAGAAAACAATAAAGACTTTAATGCACTATTTCCACAAAATACATTATGTAACCACTGACGAACTTTACAAAGATCTTAATTATTCTACACTGTCTATTCTCAATGAACACTTCTCTGACCACAAGAAAGATACGAAAATTACTCTCAACGTATGCATACACAGATCTGTCAAACACCTCTAGTGTGAAAGCAAACAACAACTACGTTCTGCAAAAAGACAAATTACCAAAAATATTCAACTAATACCTAAGTCTCCTCTGGCACTACTAGTTCTATCACAGCAGGCTACGACCTCCCATGTCGCATGGCTTCTCTCCACTGCAGGCTGTGTCAGACCACTTAAGACTCTTCTCAACAACTGTTTGCTAGCTACTAAATGCGATAAAAATGTCTCGGACTCAGATTTTGTAAAAGCACGCCACAGTAGAATCAATGGTGAACTTTGAAAAGAAGTATTAACGTCCAACTTTCATAAAGCCTACCCTCACTTAAGAAATTAGTGGGACGGTTCTTGTACAACAAGTTGGGAGGGTGCAAACGCAAAGTTCTTACATGACTAAATTGAAAAAAAAAAGCACCAGATGTTTGACAAAAGTAGTAGAACACATAAGCATAAGCATAAGATTACAGAGTAGGAAATTTATAAGCTGTACAATGTAGTCAATAAATATTCTTATAAGAGTATCAGATTGCGCATGTAAACACTCATTTCCACCTGACACTGATTGTACTTCACTTGACAAGATAACAGAATTTATTTATGGTTCTGGAAGAGTGTAAAATACTTCTCAGTTTTGTAAATAGAAATATTAAAACACAGAACTGCAAATAGTGCAAAGATAGAGAAAATAAATGCACAAGTACAATTGTGCAAGTAAGCATCCATACCTGCATGCTATTGGCGGTAGTGCATTTGACAAGATATCAAAATATTATTTACAGTTCTTCAAGAGAGTGACGATCATCTGAGCAAAGAAAATAAGGGAAAGAGATATATGTCTCAGATGCAGCAAACTCAGGGAGGGACTCATTACTTACAGTATGTCCACTGACAACCACATCACAATGTTTTAGTGGGTCACTCTTTTCATACACCTTGTTGAGTATCCGTTTGATAAAACAGGTCCTCGTAATTGATATACGAGATCAAAAGTCTCATATATAACACAGTAACCCAAAAACGAATAATAGTTAATAAATGAATAATAGTAAGTTATATACACTTTAATATGGAAGTCAACATTATGTGAAGAGGCATATACGGTCAGTGCTCAGTAAGTAAGTCAAAATATGTATGTCCACAGTGGCAAGTTTCTTCAAGTACAGCTCTAAATATGAAGATTAGGTCAACCACATACTGGCAAACATGTTCTATAAATATTCATTTGCTGGTGGTACAATGTACACCGCACCATACAGCGCATGTTTTGATCCAGAACATGCAAAATTTGTGACATACAACATCACTGAACGACTTACAGATCTGTTGAAAGACATTAATGGTTACATATATAAAAAAATATGCTACAATTACTCATCGGTACCACAGTCAATATGTACATAGTAATTACATGGCATCTAAATTATCATACAATAGGATATTAGCATTGCTCGAAGATACATTCACATACACATTAAAATGACAGGTAAACAATTAAAATATCAAGTTCATATAACCCAACTTTTGTGTTAGATATTTTAAAAAAAAGTATATGTGAATATACATGTAATTTCTTCTTATACAATAGAAGTAACTTGAGCTCCAGTCAACGAAAAATAATAAAAAATGTCATTTCTTATAACTGCATATTCACTTTAGTTCTCATAACTTATTACACATTCAATCATTGAGTAATGTTTCTGTGATTATCACAAGTAATTCCATACCATTACAACATAATTACTTTTCAATAATAATAATAATAGGATTTACATGTTGGCCATCAATACAGAATTGTAAGTATCATTGCAAGGTCAATATTGTCAGATGTCAATGTCACCTTGTCTGTGTGTGGAGCCAGAATTGCATTGAGTCAGAATAGAGTGGAGTCTTAATCCTATGGAGTCAGAATCACATGGGCATAATCTTATGGAGTCAGAATGGTTTGGAATAACAATCTTATGGAGTCAGAACCGTTTGGGCGCACACAGTTAATAAGAACAGTAAATTAAATACAACATTCAAAAGACATATCTTACAAAGCAACTAATGGTGTCATAACTTACTCTAAGATACAACACAAAAAAATATTCATCCGATAACTATGAGTAGTAGCTGAAAGAAATGGTTTACTAAGCGAAAATGAAGTAAATAACTTCTCTTGAAGTTTAGTATTGCTTAATGACAAGAGAAAAAATCATCACCTTACAATCATTATCTTAATGTGATAGAGTTAGCACTGCATCACTGCTGTAACATAAGCTTAAGAGACAGTCTGAAATAAAATAATTTAAACACATAGACAATAAAGTATTGAAGTAACTTATTTCACGCAATTGTATACAGCATGAATGAATATGTAGCTGATGAACTTGTATCAAGGCATAAAACTACTACAAACTGAAAAGAAAATTATGTGAAAATACATAACTTACATAACCTATTTATATACAAGGCAAGAATGAATGTTTTTAGCACGACTGGGTACTTCTGGAATGTCTAGTTCCCCATAACAAGCCACTGCAACATTTGAATTGTTAGAATGTAACTCGCTCGCTAATATGTTATACTCTGATATGAAAATACTGTTTAGTTCATACAAACTCATACAGTTCTGTGTTGTTTTTATTATTTCATCAATGGAGAAAAAATGAAGTATAGTAAGCGTAAACAGTAATAAGTAGAAAAACAAAATTTAGCACTGAGACAATTTAATTTTAAAACTTCGAGAAGCTAGAAAATTCACACACCTCACATACCTCACATAATTCAGCAGTAGAGAAAAGTCCTTGTTAAACCATCCATGCTTATTACTCGAGAGATACATCCACATATGCAGTACTGTCTCCAAATAGTTGTAAAAAAAATGAGTCATCTGCAATCACTAGTGTTTCATACAGGTAAAAATTTCGTGTTTTCTACAGTTTTCAGAGTATATAGCAGGTATGATTGATATATCAAACTGTAATTCGTGTTCTTTCCATAATAGTCGCTCTCAGTGTCATAATACATCTCATAAGTATCAACAAAACTTCAATAGTAGTGTTCTCTTAGAAATATTTACATAAAATAAATTTCTTTTGGAGGTAATATTATGACTCTCCCTTCGAATGAAGTGTGCACAAATAGGAAGTCCATGTATCTAGTACAGCTGTGGGCTGCTACGTTTAAAGACTGTACATTTCTTACCTTGTCTTGTTCCATAAATAGATGCAAAAAATGCTTATTCACTAAATCGTATCTAACGCCTCGTCTGTCATCGTTACAACGACATTTTTCATTAACCTTCAGCAGTATATCCTAAGAATCATAATCCATTTCACATAATATACCACAATTGCAGCATAAGATATCATAATTTCACCATAATAATTTCGTAAGCCTCACATGGCAATCCCAAAGCAAAATTCCTCATCTTATTCCGTTTCTACATCACACAATATTCCCTAGGTTCGTCATGTGTACGCATACAACTCTTCATTTATCCCTTTTCAAAATACTCACTGAATAGCAGAACTAGCATGTCAGAAATGTTACTGGTTAAACTACACCTAATCAGGAATACCTTTCTTAATTCAGAACCACTCATACACAGTCTCTCATTTCAAGTAACATCTGCAGTTTCATCCCTGGAATCATGACCAGCTTCACAAACTGCATAGGCTGACAGTAATTTTCGTATCTTTGTTGTGGCCAGATAAGTGTTCATTGAGTATAGACAGTGTAGAATAGTGTCAGTCAAGTGTCGTTGATAGACCAAGAATCAGTCCTGTGTAGTACCGAAGTACTAATCAGTAGACTAAATTTTATTTTTATAGGTTTCCATTTCAATAGGTTTGTTGCTGATGGCTGGCTTGTGTGTTACTGAAATGGAGGCACAAGATGTCTGATTTCCTCGGGTTGGGTTTGAGATGTCCCTTAAAAAAGTGCTACACATGACAGAGGTATTACCCTTCGATAGTTTTCCGTTTCTGCTATAAACGTTCCGTAGTTACCAAAGGCTTCGTCACCTGCTTCAGCGAATTTGTTGCCTTTAGTTCGAGAAATACCATCAGCGTATAGGTTCAAACGAATTGGTGCAAGTACAGAGCCTTAGGGAAACCAGTTCATCCGAGTGCTTCGGTTTCTAGTCTCCTTACTAGTATAACTTCCATGTCTTCATAATACATGATTTAATAACTGAGGTGTAGTTGTACAGGGTAGCAGTCTTAGTAAAATCAGTAGGAATCTGTTTCTCGATACGGTACTGTAAACAGCAATTTCTACAGAGACAATGAAAGATTTCAAGCTTGTACAAGTAAATTGTAAGACTGAGGACAATGTATGAACAGTATGGTATCTTTCGAAATTCAGCTTATTCATCTTGCACTTGTTGGATAATTTTGCTATCAGTACGATTTAGTATGTATCTTTGCAGCAGTTTATAGCAAAAACTGAGGAAACTAGAGAGCTAAAGTCATTGAATACAGGCGTGCACCTCTTCGTTAGAAGGAAACCCATGGCGACGGATGTTTTACTTATAGGCTCCAAACATGTGGAAATCGTTTGGGGAAAGATCAGGATGTACTGGATAATGCGTAAGAGTTCCCAGGGAATCATTCGTAGCGTACTCTAAACAATCTTGACAATGTGGGTGGTGATTTTGTTGGCAGATCTCTTCCCATGCGAATTCCCAATTTTAGGAAGCCTTGAAGACAGACTATGGTGGCCATCGAGTTGCTGAGTGGCTTCGAAGGGCTGCACATCTGGACAAAATCACGTTTTTTGGTGGAAGTATTGAGCGTGTTTTCAGAACTAGAAGCATTCGTCTCAAAGGTTTGCTGGTTGGGAGGTTGATTCGGGGATGTGGACCCACAGTGAGGTCGTCAGTCCCATTGGATTAGCGAAGAATGGGGAAGGAAGTCGGCCGTGTCCTTTCCAAGGAACCATCCCGGCACATGCCTGAAGCGATTTAGGACTGTCTAAAAATTTACGACGAACATTACTCATAATAAATGTCCACATTCAGTTTTCAGAGACTTTCCTTTATTTCAGTACGACCGGGTACGAGGCAGTTACCCATCTTCGGATCGTTGTTACGGAGCTACCTGTCAAGTATAGAATCAAAATTTCTTTGTGGTAACTAGGCGAGCTAACATAAATAAATAGCTATGACAGTGAACTTAAAGTTCCATATTCGACAGGTTGTTCTGTAACTGTAAGAGCTGATCTGAAGATTGCAACTGGCCTGAAACGGGTCATATTGCAATAAAGGAAAGTGACCTGGATACTGAATTTGGACACTTTTTAGTTGGTCGTGTTCCTCACAGCGGTATAAGTGTATTACGACAGATACTTTTAATATTATAATAAACAGCTTATTTGATTCTTTCCATCGGACTCATATTCGTTTGATTGCCCCTTTTGTATTACCAAAATACAGATTTCCAAATATATGCAGAAAGAATTTCACGTTGTAACTATATGTTTACACTTTACCAGAAAATATGAGCTTTGTGCAGCCTGTTGATGACTGAACGCCTTTTTCCTCTTTCATGGTCATAAAATGTGTCTGGTACAGTTTCAGCTGACGAAGCACCGCTGTCAGCCATCACACCAGAGCTCGTTGTTGGTGGCTCATGACCCCGTTGTCGACCTTACCATCATCTCAGGACGAAACGGCCGCCAGCAGCCCTGGACGAAAGGAGGATGAGGCGAGTGCGGGGAGGCGGGGGGCATTTTAAGGGGGGAAGGGAGACGAGAACAGCGCATGCAAATGGGATCCGCCCGCCGCGAAATTAGTTTCGGCTAATTGCGCGCCCGCTTTGTAGGGGTCGCTTCAAATTTAACGCTAATGCAGTCACGTGACTGCTCAGCGCCTGCGGTAACGAGCTCTTTCTCCAAGGCCCAAAGCTCTTACCTATCTTCCTACAGACACCTAGCTGACAGCAGATTTGCTTATCTTGAGTGTTTGCCCAAGTATAAACCATACAAGCACGGCATCAGCATAAGATTTTTCGAGGTAACAGCTCTGTCGACGGCTTAACAAACCGTAGCCTCAATGGGTTTCCTGCCCCTCGGTCCTGACACTTTAATTGTTTGTGTATGGTCCCACAGATATATGATAGTAAAAGTAGTAACGTGTACTTCACTTTGTGAGCTCTAAATTTCATCAGAGAGAATGAGAGAAATACTTACCCAGCACGTTGGCTTACTTGGGACGTGACGTCCCAGAGTCGCTCTTACTATCAGCGTCCCTCTGTCTCTTGCCGCTTGCTACTCAACACTCTTCGTTCTGAGGTCATCTCATTTGCCATCTGCTTCTTGTTCGTCCAGGGGCTCTTGATCCTTACATGTCCTTGTCGTATATCGGAAGTACTATTCGGCCAGGATCCGTTCTGACGTTATGACCCTACCTACCATTGCAAACGTCTCGCTTTGACGAATTTCACAACCGAGCATTGGTTGGCTAGCTTAACTACAGTCCTCAATATAATTAAAGAATTACTTTTTCAAAAGCCCGCAATTGTCTTGCACTGCTATGCATAAGTTAGAAATTTGGCTGGAAGGTGCCTACAACCTTTGTTCTTCAACACCTTAAAAAATATACCTGCATAAACAGAGCACATGACGACAGCCACTCTACATTGCTGGTCTTGCACATGCTAGTAGGCCATGCGGAATCGAAGGAGTTCGAAGGGGTTGCTGTTTGAAATACCTCCATAGGTGGTCACCGTACACGTACAAATGGTTCAAATGGCTCTGAACACTATGGGACTTAACTTCTAAGGTCATCAGTTCCCTAGAACTTAGAACTACTTAAACTTAACTAACCTAAGGACATCACACACATCCATACCCGAGGCAGGATTCGAACCTGCGACCATAGCGGTCACGCGGTTCCAGGCTGTAGCGCCTTTAACCTGTACACGTACATTTTTAGATTGTTGACCAAAGCCGAGTGACACCGAGGGTTTTGCCTAACTGTGGGTCTTAGAAGTATCCTTTACCACTTAATTCACGTATGTGCCAATGTAGCACCCCTCTGTAGCACCACATCAGGAGGGCGTCAAACAGTAGGGCTGTAAAAGTATAAACACTAACGCTAGTGGTTCTACCCTGCACACCACAGCAAAAACTGCGGTCCAACTGCACTCCAGCAGGGGTGCATTCGCGTTCAGCTGCGTTGCAGGCCCAAGGAGTCCTTAGATACGGGTTGAAGCGTCTGGTAGATGTAAGCTGTGTAAAAGACTGTCAAGAACGTAGTACTGGTGCTCACCGCACTGCGAATTGTCGTTTCCGATCGCGAGATGTTTGGGAAACCAAAACCCTGGGGGAGGTGGTGGTTTGATAGACGACCTTTATGACACCCCTAAGGCATTTTCGTGTGGGTTCTGAGAGGCGTAAATGTATCTGAAATGCTTTCCTCGACCACTCGTGAGAAAACTGCGTCATTTCAACGTTGTACACCGTAGAAATGACCTACATCGGTTAGGCGTCAAAAGAATGGGTGAAAGGTGAATAGAACGGGATGTGACGACCTCTCCATGGGTTAGGTTGAGCAGAACTGTGGTAAAATTTGGTGCCAATGTGACATCGTTAATCAGCCTTACACCTCATATGAACTTTTTTAGGTCTCGCCTGTTTTTTCGCAAGTGGTGATACCTTGCTGTATGAAGCGTCACCGAGCAAAAGTGTGACGTCACAGGGTGCCACGGTTTTCCATCGTTACAGAGGAAGGTTGTAAGCAGCGTTGAGGCAAATTTCAAAGTGTTCCGTCGCAATGTGAGACAATTACGACATTTCGAAAAAGTGATCCCTTAATTGTGTTGCGCAGTGTACTTCTTCTTTGGGTCTACAAATCGATCGTTGTGTTGTTTGATCAAATGTGGCCTAAAGGTTTTTCTGCACAGGTTATTTCCGAAGACTGAGAGCTGGTACTCTTATTTTTTGTTCATGCTGCATGTGTCTGCTCCTTAGAACAGTAGTAGCCTGAAGATTGTATTGTAACGTTTCAGCTTGGTTTTTCTGGTCAGGAAGTTGGAAGATAGAAGTTTTTTGGGGGAAAAGCAAAGACTGTTTGCGTTCCGCGGTCTATACGGGTATTCTGCCCATCTTTCATTGCAGTCATTTTCATTTACACTAAGGTATATGAAATTGTTCTGTAGTAATGTTTTTCCTTTGTACAACCACGTATTTCGTTTTTTCTTCACTCTTTCTTAAATGTATTTTCACGCTGGTTTCATTTACGAGGAGCGTTCAATATGTAATGGAACACATTTCTTCTCGGCCACTTTCTGTTGAAAAGTTGTGGAATTTGTTGTATGACATCGTGGAATATTCCGACTTCAGCCCCTATAGTTTCATGAAGTTACAGTAGGTAGGAACGGTATAAGTAAACTTCAATACGGCATCTGGAACAGCAGTGCGTTTGAATCAATCAGCTGACATTGAGGATTTTTGGCGGAAAACAAGAGCATCACACAAGTCTACAGAGACCTGGCTGTGAACAAAAGCACGGTGAACGGATGGGCTAGGCATCTGTCATCACTGCGACAAGAAAGATCAAACATGTCCCATTTCCCACATGCCGACTGGCTGCACAAAGCTGTGACACCCGCAGATTTTGAACGTGTGATCACTCTCATTCGAGGTGATCGATGAATCACAATCAAAAACTCCTATCCATAACTGGAGCACTCTGTCGGTGGTGCTGACACACTCGTCCACCGTCTCAAAGGTGTGTGCCAGCTGGGTTTCTCGGCGTCTAACAGAATACCATAAAGATCGACGAAAGACAATCTGTGTGGAATCGCTTCTGTGTTACGAGGCTGATAGTGAAAAGTTTTTGTCGAAATGAAACGGCAGTTCATGGACAGGTGACAGATCACCTGTGCTCCGAGAAAAAGTTTAAAGCCGCAGTGTCAGCCGGCAGAATCGTGGCAACATCCTTCTGTGACTTTGAAGACGTTGTTCTGTTTGATGCCCACCCTAATGGAACAACGATAAACCTTGAAGTTTATTATGGTACCCTGAGAAAATTGAAGAAACTACTCCATCGTGTTAATCGTTACAAAAATGATGCAGCTCATGGTGTTTATTGTTGATCTATTTTTGCGAAACCCATTCTGGTAGGCTCCTATAATGTCTTCGGTATTAGTGATGAATTTTTGCAATAACGTACGTCAGAGTACTTTGCGTGCTGTGGTCAGTATTTAGGGATACTTCTGTGTAGTTCCTACAGTTCCATTACCTCTTCTCTTGTTTACAGAGACAAGGTTTAATTCTTTCCATTTATGCGTTCAAATGAAACATAACATCTAGGCCCGTTTCTAGTCCAGTGTAACCGAGTCTAATTACGAAGCTGACTCCCGAGGAGGAAACACCGGACTGCTGACAGTATGTGTGGATTTAAGAAAAACAGACGATTATGACATTAGCTCGAAAACTATTAACTGTAGAGAACGAATCTTTTTTTCTCTCTGAAATACTGAAATGTAGTAAATTGAATAAGGGAAGCTCTAAACTATAGTAAAACGTTTAGTAGCTGTAAGCTCTAATCTGAAAAGTGCCTAACTAAAAAAAAATCGTTAATAACTATTTTCAGTCGTGAAATATACTGTGGGCGCTCATGAAACTTTCTATGCTTTGTTCTGCTACTTGTGCATTCGTTCTAAAGCAAACTTATTGTCTAATCTCATAGCAGAGGCGTTTATATGCAGTGTTTGCGCCTTCAGAAGGGTTGGCTACAAGTTTGGGGGCTGTGGTGGGTAAGTGGGAAATATTTTACTAAATCTGAACAAAATGATCAACAAATAAAGGAATCACATTAAACTTGGGGGAACAACTCAATTTAAGGATCCACACACACATGGTCAAAGGCCGACAGCTCTGGCGACGTCTTAGTGAAGTACAATCTCATTAAGATCATTTTATTACTGGACACACTTATGATGTCTGACACATGCAGTACGAACGATTTTATGATGCAGCAGCCGTATATATGGGACATTTTAAGAGAAACGAAGACATCGGACGCGACTGGGCAGTGAAATAAATTCAGTGGTGGCAAGGGAAAAGTTATCCCGGACCAGGACTCGAACGCGGATTCCCGCTTTACTCGAACAGTCGCCTTAGCCGTCTATTTCCTGAGACGATATATTTTGTAATGATCTTCTTGTAAGCTTCGTATCAGGATTTTAAAAATTAGTGTAAGGCACAAACAAACTGTAACTGACTGTTCTTCACACAATGCAAATAAATGTCAGCCTCATCACTGAAAAATTTGCTAGAATATATATATATATATATATATATATATATATATATATATATATATATATATATATATATAATCGTCAAAGCATGGCTTCTAGCGATAAGAGCTATATATATCACAAAACCGCATCCCATTGTCTGACTTAGATCCATAATTTCACTGCCTCAGAGATCTCGCATAAAGCCAATCTTCGCCTCGTTAGTAGGAGCCGGAATTTTGTTCACACCGGCATTTTCTTCATCTCTAAGTCCTCGATTGTTTCGTCTGCTTATGTCCCTTGTGTGCTAGGGTTGTTTCCATTTTGCCCATTGACGTGTGGAGTCTGTTCTGTGATGTCGCTATTGGTAGCACTTGCAGTTTGACCCAGTTTCGTATAATTGGAGGCAATTTTGAAGGCTGAGCCTGATGGATGCTGCGCAAACGTTCCCACAGATCCTTCACTGATTTCATTGATTTTATTAGCTACATTTTACACAACTGTAAGAAGAGATGAGCTACAGAGTGTAGCAGAAACTGGCGTCGTAGGAAAGTTGGACAAGTGTGGAAATGATTAGTGAACAAGTGACATAGCAACCAGAAGCTTTACTTAACTTGTATTTCTCCAAGCGAACGAAGATTCGTTAAAAATAATGAAGCCATCAATATCAACAAGGGAGAGTCTCTTCGTACTGAAGTATGAGCGATAATGCCAGGGTTGTGGGTAGGGGTCGTCTGCGTAACTTCCTGCAGCTTAGAGGCTCCAAGAGCGAGTGGACTGAGCGGCTGCCGCCGGCCATCTTATATTGTAGTGAGAAAGGGTGTTCGTGGTGCCGGACGGCTATAGGCGTGACTTAGCGGACACGCTCCACTGAGTCCGTCGGATCCCACACAAACATTATGGGCGTCTCCCTGAACCTGAAATTCCGTTGATAAGATGCTTGTGGTGTGGTGACGGTACGTGATACCACATGATTAGCTTCTGCATTTATTTTAATTTTTTAGTTTAAAAATAAAGGAGTATGTAAATATGTAAAGCTTGTTGGTGACTGTACTTTGTTTTTTCATAAATAAATTCATCTGTATGCAAACTTATCACCTGCCGATCAACAAAAGGAATTGAATGTCATCAAAGCGATTGCGGCTAATAAAGGGTACAATCAGAATATGATTGATTACTTGTTCAGTAAGAAAACTTCCCAAAACTGTTCGACTTTGAGCAAAAACCTCCCCACTGATAGCAAAGAAGCTAAAAAATTTATTTCCATTCCTTTCTTGGGTAATATAGAAAATAGGATTAAACGTCTTCTAAGGAAAAAATATAACTGTAACGTCTCCTTCTCTACAGATAACATTTTAAAAAGAAATATCATACATTCAGTAGAGATTGCCAGCGATTGGTTTTCCAATTCAGGTGTTTACAAACTAACCTTTAATAACTGTCCTTCATATTATATTGGTCAAACAGTTAGAGCTGTGAAAACAAGATATAAAGAACACCTATTAGGTGCTCTACTTTTGCTGAACACCTCTTGATAGCCGGTCATACGCCTAAACAGTTAGAAGACACTGTTATCCTACACAGAGAAGTCAAAGGTCGTAGATTAGATCTGTGGGAAGAGTTACAAATTTTTAAACATCTAGAGCTCAAGGACGGTAATATGATGAACGACCAGTTGAACCTTGCTTGTAGACAATTTTTCGAAGGCTTTAAACCTGTACTGTTTATGGTATAACATTAATGCTGGTAACCTTAGTCGTCTATTTTCTCAGGAAGCTATGATGCACTTTCAATGCTTTAAGCTCACTACCCTTTATGTAATGTGGTTTTCTCACGATGTATGGTTGCCACTACATCGCCCCTTATGTGATTTTGTCTGGCTCTAAAACGTTGGTTCCCTGCGAATGTGTATTAACTGGATTGTGGACCAGGGTTCGTAATTCTGTCTTAAGAGCCATTATTGTCAATTTTAAAGTTCTGACATATATAATATAGTAATGTAATTTTTATATTTTGGCTGTATATGCCACTGTGCGTAACTCTCTCGGCGTAAGCGCCACCTGCCTTTTTGATGCCTAACTACATTAATTGTACCAAGGCTCCCATACTGTTATAACGGGAGTGTTAAACGCCTTCCTTCTTTTTATCATTACTTTATCTAAGGACGTTATTAATACTGATAATTTACACGTTGCTTTTGTACGCCACTTGGCACATGGTTCGCGCCATGAGTGCCACCTGCCGTGGTCGCAGAGCAACTACGCTGGCCGATTACACTCAGTTGGTTGTGAGCTCGGCAAGATCCATGTACTAATTTATATTTACGTGACAAACACTATTTCTAGGGCTATTTTTTAATTTTGATAAATAGATCTATGCCGACATTTGTAAAAACGGCGATGGCACATTAGTCTTTACTAATGTAAAATTGTAAGTACCAGGCGTCGTTGTCATATTTCTGTAATGCAAGTGCTCTCGAATTTGTGTTGAAATCTATTCTTGACTTAAGTTTAATACTTTTCTAATGTAAGCAATGATGTTCATTATCCTTAGGCCACCTTCTGAAGAAGACGAATTCACATTTGTTGAAACCTAGGTAAAGAATTCTTTATCCATTGCAACTGGTCGGCTATTTATAATTTTATTATTCTTATTTTTTTTTTTTTGGGTTATCAGTCTTGTGACTGGTTTGATGTGGTCCACCATGTTTTCGTCTACCACGCCTACCCCTTCATCTGAGCGTGGCACTTGCAGCCAATGTTCTCAATTATTCGTTGGATACACTCTAATCTCTATTATCTACATTTTTTACCTTCACGGCTCCCTTTAAAACAATGGAAGTTATTCCATGATGTCTTAGCAGATGTCCCACCACCCTGTCCCTTCTTCTTGTCAGAGTTTTCCATAGATTCTTTTCCTCGCCGATACTCCGGAAAACCTTCTCACTTTTTACCTTACCTGTCCACGATATTTTCAGCGTTCTTCTGCAACACCACATCTCAAATGACTCGATTCTCTTCAATTCTTTCCCCACAGTCAATGTTACACTACCACACAATGCTGCACTGCAAACGTACAATCTCATAAATTTCTTTCTCAAATTAAAACCCCTTTTTTGATACTAGTAGACTTCTCCTGGGGCATCACTTTTGACACTGGTAGTCTGATTTTTATGTGCTTGTATGGTCCGTAATTTTGCTGTGTAGATATCAGAATTCCTTAACTTCATCTACTTCGTGACCTCCAATCCTGATGTTAAGCTATTCACTGATCTCATCACTGCTACTTCTAACTGTTTTGTCCTTCCTTCGATTTACTCTTAGTCCATGTTCTGCATTCATTAGATTGTTCATTCCTTCAAGCAGACCCTGTAAATCTTCTTCAATTTTACTGAGGATAGCAATTCATCAACAAATCTTGTCAATGGTATCATTTCACCTTCATATTTAATTCCATTCTTGAATATTTCGATTACTTCTGTCAAGGTTCCTTTGGTGTATAGATTGAACACTTGAGGCGAAGGTTACATCCCAGTCTTCCACCCTATTTATCTGATTACGTACTTCTCGTCACCCACTCTTATTTTTCTCTCTTTTTTCGTGTACTTGTTGTGTATTATCATCTTTCCCTAAAGTTTACCCCTATTTTTGTCTGATTTTCGGACATATTGCAACATCTTACATAGTCGAAAGAGCTCCCCAGATCGACAAACTCTTTGAACACTTCTTGATTTTTGGTCAGTCTTGGTACAATTATATACTGCAACGTCAGAACTGCGCCTCTGGAGGCTTTTTCTTTTCTAAAGCCAAGCTGATCCTTATCTATCTCTCTTTCAGTTTTATTTTCACATTATTATATACACTACTGGCCATTAAAATTGCTACACCACGTAGATGACGTGCTACAGACGCGAAATTTAACCGACAGGAAGAAGATGCTGAGATATGCTAATAAGTAGTTTTTCAGAGCATTCACACAAGGTTGGAGCCGGTGGCGACACCTACAACGTGCTGACATGAGGAAAGTTTCCAACCGATTTCTCATACGCAAACAGAAGGTGAACGGCGTTGCCCGGTGAGACGTTGTTGCAGTGCCTCGTATAAGGAGGAGAAATGCGTACCACCACGTTTCCGACTTTGATTAAGGTCGGATTGTAGCCTGTCGCGATTGCGGTTTATCGTATCGCGACATTGTTGCTCGCGTTGGTCGAGATCCAATGACTGTTAGCAGAATATGGAATCGGTGGGTTCAGGAGGGTTACACGGAAAGCCTTGCTGGATCCCAATGGCCTCGTATCACTAGTAGTCGAGATGACAGGCATCTTATCCGCATGGTTGTAGCGAATCGTACAGCCACGTCTCGATCCCTGAATCAGCAGTTGGGGACATTTGCAAGACAACAACCATCTGCACGAACAGTTCAACGACGTTTGCAGCAGCATGGACTATCAGCTCGGAGACCATGGCTGCGGTTACCCTTGACGTTGCATGACAGACAGGAGCGCCTGCGATGGTGTACTCAACGACGAACGAGGGAGTACGAATGGAAAAACGTCATTTTTTCGGATGAATGCAGGTTCTGTTTACAGCATGGTGATGGTCGCATTCGCGTTTGGCGACATCGCGGTGAACGCACATTGGAAGCGTGTATTCGCCATCGCCATACTGGCGTATCAGCCGTTGTGACGGTATGGGGTGCCATTGGTTACACGTCTCGGTCACCTCTTGTTGGCATAGACGGCAATTTGAACAGTGGACGTTACACTTGACCTGTGTTATGATCCGTGGCTCTACCCTTCATTCGATCCCTGCGAAACCCTACATTTCAGCAGGATAATGCACGACCGCATATTGCAGGTCTTGTACGGGCCTTTCTGGATACAGATAATGTTCGACTGCTGCCCTGGCCAGCACATTCTGCAGATCTCACACCAATTGAAAACGTCTGGTCAATGGTGGCCGAGCAACTGGCTCGTCACAATACGCCAGTCACTACTCTTGATGAACTGTGGTATCGCGTTGAAGCTGCATGGGCAACTGTAGCTGTACACGCCATCCAAGCTCTGTTTGACTCAATGCCCAGGCGAATCAAGGCCGTTATTACGACAAGAGGTGGTTGTTCCGGGTACTAATTTCTTAGGATCTATGCACCCAAATTGGGTGAAAATGTAATCACATGTCAGTTCTAGTATAATATATCTATCCAATGAATACCCGTTTATCATCTGCATTTCTTCTTGGCGTAGCAATTTTAATGGCCAGTAGTGTATATTCTCCTTGTGAGAAACTAGGATACATGACCTGTTAAGCTGACTGTACGATAATTATGGCGGTTGTCGCATCTTGCAATCTTCGGAAGTATGGATTATTTTCTTCCGAAGTCGGCAGGTATGTTACCAGAATCATATACACTCCTGGACATTGAAATAAGAACACCGTGAATTCATTGTCCCAGGAAGGGGAAACTTTATTGACACATTCCTGGGGTCAGATACATCACATGATCACACTGACAGAACCACAGGCACATAGACACAGGCAACAGAGCATGCACAATGTCGGCACTAGTACAGTGTATATCCACCTTTCGCAGCAATGCAGGCTGCTATTCTCCCATGGAGACGATCGTAGAGATGCTGGATGTAGTCCTGTGGAACGGCTTGCCATGCCATTTCCACCTGGCGCCTCAGTTGGACCAGCGTTCGTGCTGGACGTGCAGACCGCGTGAGGCGACGCTTCATCCAGTCCCAAACATGCTCAATGGGGGACAGATCCGGAGATCTTGCTGGCCAGGGTAGTTGACTTACACCTTCTAGAGCACGTTGGGTGGCACGGGATACATGCGGACGTGCATTGTCCTGTTGGAACAGCAAGTTCCCTTGCCGGTCTAGGAATGGTAGAACGATGGGTTCGATGACGGTTTGGATGTACCGTGCACTATTCAGTGTCCCCTCGACGATCACCAGTGGTGTACGGCCAGTGTAGGAGATCGCTCCCCACACCATGATGCCGGGTGTTGACCCTGTGTGCCTCGGTCGTATGCAGTCCTGATTGTGGCGCTCACCTGCACGGCGCCAAACACGCATACGACCATCATTGGCACCAAGGCAGAAGCGACTCTCATCGCTGAAGATGACACGTCTCCATTCGTCCCTCCATTCACGCCTGTCGCGACACCACTGGAGGCGGGCTGCACGATGTTGGGGCGTGAGCGGAAGATGGCCTAACTGTGTGTGGGACCGTAGCCCAGCTTCATGGAGACGGTTGCGAATGGTCCTCGCCGATACCCCAGGAGCAACAGTGTCCCTAATTTGCTGGGAAGTGGCGGTGCGGTCCCCTACGGCACTGCGTAGGATCCTACGGTCTTGGCGTGCATCCGTGCGTCGCTGCGGTCCGGTCCCAGGTCGACGGGCACGTGCACCTTCCGCCGACCACTGGCGACAACATCGATGTACTGTGGAGACCTCACGCCCCACGTGTTGAGCAATTCGGCGGTACGTCCACCCGGCCTCCCGCATGCCCACTATACGCCCTCGCTCAAAGTCCGTCAACTGCACATACGGTTCACGTCCACGCTGTCGCGGCATGCTACCAGTGTTAAAGACTGCGATGGAGCTCCGTATGCCACGGCAAACTGGCTGACACTGACGGCGGCGGTGCACAAATGCTGCGCAGCTAGCGCCATTCGACGGCCAACACCGCGGTTCCTGGTGTGTCCGCTGTGCCGTGCGTGTGATCATTGCTTGTACAGCCCTCTCGCAGTGTCCGGAGCAAGTATGGTGGGTCTGACACACCGGTGTCAATGTGTTCTTTTTTCCATTTCCAGGAGTGTATTAATATATTATATACGCCAACGTGAATAGTCGTTTTGTTGCCACTTCCGCAATAGTTATAGAAATTCTGTTGGAAAGTTATCTATCCCCTCTACCTGATTTCCTTTGAAGTCTTCAAGTGCTCTTTTAAATTCTTGATTCTAATAATAGATCACCTACCTCTTGTATATCGGCTCCTGTTTCTTCTCCTGTCTCGTCTTCAGATAAGTCTTCCCCTTCAGTGACGAATCCATTGTATTCTTTCCACCCATCTGCTCTCTCTTTGCATTTGAGAGTGGAATTCGCACTGCATTCATAACTATCTTTACCACCGTTTTAAAATGTAAACTTTTACTGCCGGAAACGTCACTATTCATAAAATGTTCCGGGCTATTATGCTGTTGCTGAATGGATTTCATCTTAAGTCCAGACGTTTCGTCCCCCTTTCCGGAGGACAATTTCTAGGAGGATCGTAGCTTTGTTTAATGTGTAATTCACACCTTAGCTCGTTAATGACTACAGCAAAGTAACGCTGCCGCGAGCTTCAGCGCATTTGCGATACGTCACATGTTTCAAATACCTGAGCGCCATTGACCGTCATCGTCTGCCGTCGTCCGCTGTTGCTATCATCCCGTGGTGGAATACCAGTACATATCTTCTTCAGGACCGGAATCCAAATTTTAAACAATTTCACCCTCTCCTTCTTCTTACTGAAATTCCTGGGGAAAAATTCCCCCGGAGTTGGGGACGAAACGTCGGGTTTTAAAATGAAATCCATTCGACTACGGCATTTTATTAACTAAGACATTTCCGAACGCGAAAGTTTACATTTTGCAATTAGAATCCTCCACGGGGAGGAGTTGCCAAGAAATGTGCAACGCATGGGAAGTCTTCAGAAGAAGAGAGTGCAGCTTTTATGTTCCCTCACATTTCTGTCTCGTTGCAGAGCGGTGAGTGTCATTCCGAAGTTTTTGACGAGCAAGCGACTATGGAGCTTGGCCAAGGCGAAGCGGATTTTCCAAAGGATGGAAGAGCCTCTAGTACAAGAGCGGATTCGATAGACCTGCCGGGACCTGGCAAGCAGAGACTGTAAGTTAATGTCCATCCATATTACTTTCTGCAGCAAATTGTGTAGGGGTGACTAGGATAGAATGAACAGAATGTTGCACGATACTATTAGGAACCGTATGTTGAAAACATGTAATAGAGAGAAGAAGAAAGTTTATAATCTGCTACCTTGTTATGGGATGCACCAGTTAGACGCTTCCCGCATGGTTATCGGTTTATCCAGACGTTCGTTATCTCACTGTGGGAGATCTTTCCTTGCCAAGCGAGGAAATTTTGAAATTACCCCGTGAGTTGTGTCCACGGAATAAATAATAGTCAATGTAGAGACTAGCATTCGTTGTGTGGATATGATTACGGCTGAAGAAATCCGTGTAGAAACTGTAAGAATATTGTCTAGCTCAAAGCCTCCAAAGCAATTTAACTGTGAGTGAGAGGAATGCTATAAAACGCCTGAATGAGGACGATAATGTTATTATTCTCCCTGATGACAAGGGAAATGCTACGGCTGTTTTGAAGGTGACCGACTACTATAGTTGGTCGAACGACTTATAAGATCCACAAACATTTAGGAAACAAAGTAAAGACACCACTGATAAAGTTCTTAAAATTGTTACGCGGTTAAGAAAGAAGGTAGCGCTTGCACCAAGACTGTGTGGATTACCTAAGTTGCACAATGAACATGTTCCTCTAAGGCCTATAGTGAGTTAAAAAATGGCTCTGAGCACTACGGGACTCAACTTCTAAGGTCATCAGTCCCCTAGAACTTAGAGCTACTTAAACTTAACTAACCTAAGGACATCACACACATCCATGCCCGAGGCAGGATTCGAACCTGCGACCGTAGAGGTCGCGCGGTTCCAGACTGCAGCGCCTTTAACCGCTTGGCCACCACAGCCGGCCTGTAGTGAGAATTATTTGTTCTTCCACCTATTCAATTGCCAACTTTAGTAAATTAAGCGACATAGTTGTGCAGCTGGAGGACATGTTACACTACTGGGCATTAAAATTGCTACACCACGAAGATGACGTGCTACAGACGCGAAATTTAACCGACATGAAGAAGATGCTGTCATATGCAAATGATTAGCTTTTCAGAGCGTTCACACAAGGTTGGCGCCGGTGGCGACACCTACAACGTGCTGACAAGAGGAAAGTTTTCAACAAATTTCTCATACACAAATAGAAGTTGACCGGCGTTGGCTGGTGAAACGTTGTTCAAAATGGTTAAAAGGGCTCTGACCACTATGGGACTCAACTTCTGAAGTCATTAGTCCCCTAGAACTTAAAACTAGTTAAACCTAACTAACCTAAGGACATCACACACATCCATTCTCGAGGCAGGATTCGAACCTGCGACCATAGCGGTCTCGCGGTTCCAGACTGCAGCGCCTAGAACCGCACGGCCACTTCGGCCGGAAGAAACGTTGTATGATACCTGGTGTAAGGAGGAGAAAAGCGTACCATCACATTTCCGACTTTGATAATGGTCGGATTGTAGCCTATCGCGATTGCGGTTTATCGTATCGCGACGTTGCTGCTCGGGTTGGTCAAGATCCAATGACAGTTAGCAAAATATGGACTCGGTGGGTACATGAGGGTAATACAGAACGCCGTGCTGGATCCCAATGGCCTCGTATCACTAGCAGTCGAGATGATAGGCATCTTCTCCGCATGGCTGTAACAGATCGTGCACTGACGTCTCGACGGCCCGAGTGGCCGTACGGTTCTATGCGCTACAGTCTGGAACCGAGCGACCGCTACGGTCGCTGGTTTGAATCCTGCCTCGGACATGGATGTGTGTGATGTCCTTAGGTTTGTTAGGTTTAATTAGTTCTAAGTTCTAGGCGACCTCAGAAGTTAAATCGCATGGTGCTCAGAGCCATTTGAACCATTTGAACCAAGTGACGTCTCGATGCCTGAGTCTACAGATAAGGACGTTTGCAAGACAACAACCATCTGCACGAACAGTACATCGCCGTTTGCAGCAGCATGGAATTTCAACTCGGAGACCAAGTCTGCGGTTAACCTTGACGCTGCATCACACACGGTAGCGCCTGCGATGGTGTACTGAACGACGAACCTGGGTGGACGAATGGCAAAACATCATTTTTTCGGATGAATCTAGGTTCTATCTACAACATCATGATGGTCGCATCCGTGTTTGGCGACATCGTGGTGAACGCACATTGGAAGCGTGTATTCGTCATCGCCATACTGGCGTATCACCCGGCGTGATTGTATGGGGTGTCTTTCGTTACATGTCTCGACGCATGTCTCACGCTCGACCACATGTGGTAGGTCCTGTACGGGCCTTCCTGGATACAGAAAATGTTCGACTGCTGCCCTGGCCAGCACATTCTGCAGATCTCACACCAATTGAAAACGTCTGGTCAATGGTGGCCGAGCAACTGGCTCGTCACAATTAGCCAGCCACTACTCTTGGTGAACTGTGGTATCGTGTTGAAGCTGCATTGGCAGCTGTACCTGTACACGCCATCCAAGCTCTGTTTGACTCAATGCCCAGGCGTATCAAGGCCGTTATTACGGCCAGAGGTGGTTGTTTAGAGTACTGATGTCTCAGGATCTATGCACCTAAACTGCGTGAAAACGTAATCACATGTCAGTTCTAGTATAATATATTTTTCCAATGAATAACCGTTTATCATGTGCATTTTTTCTTCGTGTAGCAATATTAATGGCCGGTAGTGTAGGTAGTTTTGATGTGGTGTCGCCTTCACTATGGTCTCACTCAACGAAGTGTCGCAACAGCAGAGTGTTTGATTTTCATTTCCCTTTAAGTACTGTATTACCCCTTCAATATCGTCACATACGTTCTCTGTTTCTTTACCTTCGGCTTGCAAAGTCGGCAATGTACACCTGAACTATCGTTGTCGGCGGTGGTCTGATGAATTCAAACCTCCCACTTCACTGTTCACAGTAACTCACTATCTGCCACAAGCTCCTATTCATAACGAATCCTACCCCCTTTCACCCCCCCCCCCTCCATTTACCATTCTCTCCTGCTGTTGATATTACTCTATACAGATCTGTTCACAAATCCTTGTCTCCTTCCAGTTTCACTTCACTGACCCCCACTATATCGAGATTGAGCCTTAGCATTTCTTTTTTCAGGTTTCCTAGATCCCCCACCACATTTAAACTTCTGACTTTCTACCCTCCGCAGGAGTTAGAGGATCAGTTTGTTCAGCGTCTTGATGAAGCCTTAGCTTTTTTTGTTTTGTTTTGATTTCTACCACGATGTTGTCGGAGTCCTTGAAGAGTGCGCTGGAGTTCCCTGCTCCTGATTGGAAATATCATCGTCAGCAGATACTTCTCCGGAATCCTGAGTGGTATATGGGGCGTTGGTGACTGGAAACTTCAGCACTGGTTCTGTGTATTGTGGTTTGGTCAAAGACGGACCTGCTACGTCAGAGGTCTCCTTTGGAATGCCACTTACACTAAAATTGTCATTCGTTAGTGTTGTCAGAGTCTGGATAGGTGTTTCCTGTCCACTGATAGCCGCTACAATACTGTTATCTGGGTTGTTAGCAATTGGGGCATTCATCACAGGTTCTGTTGGTTGTTATTTCATTAAGGATATCTCGGAAATACCAGAGGTGTCTGTAAAAATGCCTCTTCCACTGTCTCTGTCATTCAGGATAATTGCTGTAATTAGGCAGGGTGGATTCTGTCCAGTGGCCAGCCGCAGACGTAGGTCTTACCACTTCGCCGGCTCGTAGCTGGGCCATGAAGCTCTGTATAAAACTGGCGTCACGTGATCCATTCATTTTACCTCATCCAGCGCAAGACTCAAATCGAGAATAGTGCATTAATATATTCAGTAATAATTTCAAACAGCAACTCAAAGTTCTGACAGCTCTCATACCGAATCCACCATCTTAAACATCAACAGAAATAGTATTGTCATCACAATATTTGAATTTTAAACTACTTACACATGAATCTTGTATATTGTCACAAATTTCTGTATTTCTCAGTTTACAAAAATGATAATCGACATATCGATTCCAAAAATATCGTTCATGGCTGTTTTTATTCTAGGATTCTTTCTACCTCAAAGAAGTCAGTCTAACATATTTTCCATCGAATGTTGACATCAAAGCTTCTACATGACTGGGACGTCATTGCATTTTCTACTACTCAGACGGTTCCAAGTAAGAACAGCTTTAAGCTACAAAGTACAGGGCCTCACCAAGAGAGGTCAGCTGAGGCACACTGGAGACTATCGCTCACAACTGCTGCCGCCAGTGAACTGTGCCGCTTGACATGCTATCCACCCGACCCAAATTATCAACTCGTCATGCTCTAGTACCTTCTACTGTCTCCTCCCCCTCCACCCACCCTTCGCCGGCTCCTTTTGTTCACAGCCTTTAGCTGGGTCCCACAACAGTTCAGACATAGTGTGGATCTGCTGTCCCATAGCGCTGTATATTCTCATATAGCTTACTTTATACGCAAGTATGTTGACAGTCGTGTTGGACGTATCTGACACAACAGACTCCACTTCGTGATACAGTGGCCTTATGTACAGGACGGTCAAAACAGTCAGAAAAGTATACAAGGATGGTGCAGGGTAAGTTGTTCTGAAAATTAATTGTTAAGAGCCGGCCGTTGCTTCCATGCGGTTTTAGGCGCTACAGTCTGGAACCGCGCGGCCACTACGTTCGCAGGTTTGAATCCTGCCTTGGGCATGGATGTGCGTGATGTCCTTAGGTTAGTTAGGTTTAAGTGGTTCTAAGTTCTAGGGGACTGATGACCTAAGATGTTGAGTCCTATAGTGCTCAGAGCCATTTGAAACATTTTTTTTAATTGTTAAGAAAAAGTTCGATACGTTGCGTCGTTTCCGATTTACTTTGCATTCCATGTAGCCAACCAGGCCGTTGCGTGTGCTAGTGGTCCGCCTGCCACATAAAATTAGTGTCAGTTCTTCTTGTAGCGTTATTGGTAACGCACTAAACCGATCAGCTTCTAGCTCAGATTGGATCCGAAGAACACCTGTGGCGACACTGTCCCTTACTGGCCCTTGGTCTTGCCTATAACGGCCTGACTGGCTGACTTTAATGTTAAGAAACTTGGAGTAACGTACGAATTTTTTCCTTAAAAATTGTTTGTCAGCACAATCGTCCCTGCAACAATCTTACAAGCTTCTCACGCTGTTTCGGACCTCCCTGTAAGAGAATGGAAGATACTGGTGGAAGTTGAGCATTGACAAGAATTCAACGTTGACAAGTGAATTTTGTGCCAGACCGCGACTCGAGTCCAGGTATCCCATCATATGAAAGCGACCACCTTAACTGCCTTGGCCATCAAGACACGCTTCCCATTCGGCACAGATTCTCAATTTGTCAGGCACTAGTTTCGTCCACTGACCGTTAACCCTCTGCTCGCAGCTTTTGGCTGAGACCTGCAAGAATTCGGACACAGTATGCATATGCACACAAATTATGACGAGCCGCCTATGCTCATAGGTACTGCTATACATACGTGTACTGTGATGCGGCGGACTTGTACATGTAGAAGATCTTCACAGGAACGAGGAAATAGGCTGTAATTTTGCTTTCTACATCTACGTGATTACTCTGCTATTCACAATAAAGTGCCTGGTAGAGGGTTCAATGAACCACCTTCAAGCTGTCGCTCTACCGTTCCACTCTCGAACGGCAGGCGGGAAAAACGAGCACCTAAATTATACTGTGAGAGCCCTGATTTCTCTTATTTTATCGTGATGATAATTTCTCCCTACGTAGGTGGGTGCCAACAGAATGTTTTCGCAATCGGAGGAGAAAATTGGTGATTGAAATTTCATGAGAAGATCCCATCGCAACGAAAAACGCATTTGTTTTAATAATTGCTACTCCAATTCACGTATCATGTCTGTGACACTGTCTCTCTTATTTCACGATAATAAAAAGTGAGGTGCCCTTCTTTGTACTTTTTCAATGTCATACGCCAGTCCCACCTGATACAGATCCGACACCACACAGCAATACTCCAGAATAGAGCGGACAAGCGTGGTAGACCTGTCGCACCTTCTAAGTGTTCTGCCAATGAATTTCAGTCTTTGGTTTCCACTACGCACAATGTTATCTATGTGATCGTTCCAGTTTAGGTTATTTGTAATTGTAATCCCTAAGTATTTAGTTGAACTTACAGCCTTCAGATTTGTGTGACTTACCGCGTAATCGAGATTTAGCTGATTTCTTTTAGTACTCATGTAAATAACTTCACAGTTTTAGTTATTCAGGGTCAATTGCCACTTCTCGCCCCATGCAGATGTCTTATCTAAATCATTTTGCAAGTCGTTTTGATCATCTGATGACCTTATAGGACGGGAAATATCAGCATCATCTGCAAACAATCTAAGAAGGCTACTTAGATTGTCTTCTATGTCGTTAATATCGATCAGGAACAATAGAGGGCCTTTAATACTTCCTTGGGGAACGCCGGATATTACTTCTGTTTTACTCGTTGACTTTCCGTCTATTACTACGAACTGTGACCTTTCTGACAGGAAATCATGAATCCAGTCGCACAACGTGTAACACCATAGCTTAGACACTACATACCTTTTGCTGATTCATTTTGCTTTTTGTTTTGTTCAACATTCTATCGTTGAGCTTCTGTAATTTTTATTAGGATTAATTCTGTACTGTATAAAAATGTTTACTTTTTCCTTTGTAAAAACTATGATCTCATGGTTTGATTCTAAGCGATGTAGTGTATCTATCATTTAAATTCTTTGTCTCATTTGGAGGGAACAAAATTTAATGTATATAATTTTAATTTTAATTACATAATTTTTATAGAAATACCAATATGTGCAAAAGATATGTTTTTTGTAAAGTGATTGTTTGCTGTTATGTAAATTGCTGACCTTCACTTAGGGTTTTTAGTTATTTTCTATGTAAAAGGTGTTGTGGTTCCCCCTCGGGAACGGAAGCATGCAGCGCTCGCAAAATGTGGTTGGCATGGATAGGAAGGTGCAACCAAGAGCCAGTCGGGGACGAGCTACCAAACTATCAACAGCTTATGTCAAAGTCGTGTATTGTGCTGGTGCCGAGAGAGGCTTTTCGTGCCGTTTTCCAATGTGCCAAAGCCTCGGATGGATTGATTTGTAAGCAAGCTGGAATTATGCTGAAATCGATAACTATCATCGCCACCAAGAAATGACACATTGCAGCAATTCTACCTGAAAATCCACCTACCAACATGCACTCGCCACTACATTGCGCAATCACGGTAATGAAACAGAAGAACTATAGTAATGTACAGTGAAGGATCAGCTCATTGGATGTTATAGTGTACTCAAAGGTAACTTGTACTCGAACTCTTATACCTACCTTGATTTTTTATCCCCAATCACACGACCACTTAGGGTCCTTCCCATGTCAAAAATGCTTACCGAGTGTCCATATTGTAAAAATAGGAAAGCCCAGTTATTAATTCAATAATACCACGTGAAGACAGTAAGAAGAAACTAAATTAAAGTTAATGTAGCAGAACTGAGTAATATAGTAAATGATGCTTGCTGAAAATAATTTTTCTATTAAAACTGCTTATTAATATGTTGTTGCCAACTTCAAAAGTGAATGCTCTCAAAACTGGGGCTTATAGAGTTTTGCAAATTAAATTATCACAGTGCAGGCTGTTGAAAATCATCCAAAGGTGAGCTATTGTCTTATAACCACGTCAAGTTGTGTTCTGCCACAGTAAAAGTTGAGAACTATTACTGTTGAAAGTTACATGTTCATGCTTGTTAAGGGCTTGTTTCTCTAATGTATTGAAAGCGTGTTTAGTTTGCTCTACTGCCGTGGTCAACATTAAGCCCCCCCCCCCCCCCCCACCATTGAAAGTAGTTCAAATGCCCAAAGTTATTTAATTATAGAAAGTTTCAATTACTCTTGCTATTCAAGTCAAATTCTGTACAATATTGGGTTCCTCTGGTGTATTAAAAGTGGATAGTAATGCTGTAACAGGATCCACAGCCTGTCTATTGTGCTCATGTTAGATAACGATTAATAGAAAGACCACTACGTATCTATGAAAGGACTGTGAGAAGTAATTTGTTAGTGAACTCCATTTAATTTTCATTCTAAGCAGAAAGGTGTTTAGTAGTGAGAGACTCAATCTATGCACAATAACTAATTTTGCCGTGAACCATATCCATATTTCATGTCAGATAGGAATATATTTGAAAATTAATATTGAACCTATGTCCAATTTACGATTCTACAGTGAATATTAATAGTAACGTTATTGAGACCATTCAGTTTGACTATGTCCTCAGGGTATTAGTGTGTTTCGTTATCTGTTATATTTATGCAAATAGTTTGTTCTGCTCTGTCAGATTCAACCTTAACGTTACCATATGCAGACGCCAGAGTTCATTGCACTCGCGTGTGACAAAGTATAGGCTATGTTTGCCAATTAAAGTTACTTATTTTCAGTTTCTTGAACAAGAATGTTACTCATTATTATGCCTAATTAGGCTGGCGAACGTTGTTATTATCATTAGAGCACTGTGGTTATGTAAATTATTGTTTGTACTGTTTAAATATTTACGTAATTCTGACTTTCACTTCCGATAAACCATCTACGTTAGGTAAATCGCGGTCAATGCAACAAAATTCCTTTCAGAGGGTAACACTGCTTGTTGTTTTATACCATAATTGTTGTAACAAGATAGTTCCATTTTACGATCTGCTTCCAGCTTTAAGGTTATGGTATAGCAGCAGTAGCGGACGGTAGTCTTATAAACTGAGGAGATGCTACTTAGTTTGGTTAGAAGACGGTTGTGAGGAACGGTGTCGAAAGCCTTCTGGAAATATAAAAATATAGAATCAATTTGACATCCCCTGTCGATAGCACTTCATCAGTGCTTACTTCATGAGTATAAAGAGCTAGTTGTGTTTCACAAGAACGATATTTTCTGAAACCGTACTGACTATGTGTCAGTAAATCGTTTTCGTCGGGTATTCCATAATGTTCGAATACAGTACATGTTCCAAACCCTACTGCAAATAGACGTTAGTGATTTAGGCCTGGAATTCAGCGGATTACTCCTACTTCCCTTTTTCGATATTGGTGTGACTTGAGCAATTTTCCGGTCTTTAGGTACGGATCTTACTGTGAGCGAGTGGTTGTATATAATTGCTAAATATGGAGCTATTTTAGCAGCATACTCTGAGAGGGACCTGACTGGTATACAATCTGGACCGAGGCCTCGCCTTTATTAAGTGATTTAAGCTGCTTCGTTACACCGAGGATACCTACTATGTTTCTCATCTGGGCAGTTGTTCATGATGGGAATTCAGGAATATTTACTTCGTCTTCTTTGGTGAAGGAGTTTCGGAAAACCGTGTTTAATAAATCTGCTTTAGTGGCACTATCATCAGTGAGTTTACCGTTGTTATCGCGCAGTGAGTGTATTGATTGCGTCTTACCACTGATGTGCTTTATGTACGACCAGAATATATTTGGGTTTTCTGCCAGATTTCGAGACAGAATATCGTTGTGGGAATTATTAAAAGCATCTCGCATTGAAGTACGCGCCATATTTCGAACCACTATAAAACTATGCCAGTTTTGGAGATTTTGCGTTCTTTTAAATTTGGCATGCTTTTTTCGTTGCTTCTGCAACAACTATCTCACCCGTTTTGTGTACTACCTCTTTGAAAACATTCCACAACTTTTCTACACTTACATGATCAGATAAGAATGAGTGAAGACTGTCTCACTCTCTCTTAAAAAAGTGTTACGAGCATTTTTATCAGCTTTTTAAGTAGATATAATTTGCGTTTCTTTTTGATGGTTGTAGGTGTTACGGTATTCAGACTACCAGCAACTGCCTTGTGGTCGCTAATCGCTGTATCCGTCGCAATACTCACTATTTGTTTAGAATTGTATGTTGCTAAAAAGTCAAGTATGTTTTCGCAGCCATTTACGCTTCGAGTGGGCTCATCAACTAATTGTAATAAAATAATTTTCTGAGAAAGAATTCAGTACAATTTCGGATGACGTTTTATGGTGTCGCCGGCTTTAAACGTACAACTTGTCTAGCACATCGAGGGTAGATTGAAGTCACCACCGACTATAATTGTATGAGCGGGGTAGTTATTTGAAATGAGACTCAAGTTTTCTTTGAACTGTTCAGAAACTAAATCTTCTGAGTCGGTGGGGGGTGGGGGGCAGGGGTCGGTAAAACGATCCAGTTAATAGTTTAGTCCGATTGTCAAGTATAACCTCTACCCATACTATTTCACACGATCTACCTACTTCAATCTCGCTACAAGGGAAACTGCCTCTGACAGCAATAAATACTCCACCACCAACTGTATTTAACGTATCCCTTCAGAACACTGTTAGATCGATTGAAAAAATTTCGGCTGAACTTATTTCCGGCTTTAGCAACCTCTCTGTACTTACAACTATTTGAGCTTCAGTGCTTTCTATTAGGGATTGGAGCTCTGGTTCTTTCCCAACACAGCTGCGACAATTTACAACTACAATACCAATCGGTTCTACAACTACCTTACTGTGTTTTACCTGTCCACTTTTAGACGGACGTCCCTTCTGTGGTTACCTGAGACCCACTAACCTAAAAAAATCTCCCAGTATCTTCCACACAGCCCCCGCTATCCGTGTAGCCGCCTCCGGTGTGTAGTGGACTCCTGACCTCTTAAGCGGAACCCGGAAACCCACCACCCGATGGCGCAAGTCAAGGAATCTGCAGCCTACACCGTCGCATAAACGCCAGAACCTCTGATTCAGACCCTCCACTCGGCTCTGCACCAAAGGATCACAGTCGGTTCTATCGACGATGCTTCAGATGGTGAGCTCCGCCTTAATCTCGGAAGCAAGACTGGCAGTGTTTACCATTTTCGCTAGCTGCCCGAAACCAGACAGAATCTGCTCCGATCCAAAGCGACACACTTCATTGGTATCGACATGAGCCACCACCTGCAGTTGGCTACTCCCTGTACTTTTTAAGACAACCAGAAGCACCCTTTCAACATCAGGAATGACTCCTCCCGGGATGCACACGGAGTGCATACTGGCTCCCTTCCTTCCTTGGCAGCCATGTTCCTAAGGGGCCCCACTACGCGCCTAACGTTGGAGCTCCCAACTACCAGCAGACCCACCTTCTGTGAATGCTCAGACCTTGCGGGTCGAGAAGCTTCCTTTGGAACAGGGTGGACGAATGCATCTGGCTCAGAGACATCGTCAAGAACAGATAATGACAGAAACCTGTTCGTCAAACGAACTGGGGAGGCCCTACGATCAGCTCCTCGTAAAGTTTTTCGCTGCCTGCAGGATTTGGAATGATCTCCCACTTGACTATGGGTGAGGGGTCAACCTCAGTGCTGGCAGTACCCGGGGCAGCCACAGCAGTGGACCGATCGGAGGACACGTGGGACGTGCTCGACGTCCCTCACATCCCCTTCTTCGACCCCCCACAGGGAAGCCCCTTGGCAGCAGCCTCCAGCTGTGTGACGGAAGCCAAGGTAGCGAAGGGTCGCCAACTCAGCTCGCATCTGTACACAACAATCACAGTTCCTATCCATTACGGCAGTCGCTCCAGTTTGATGCTCTTAAGAAAATGCAACAAACGAACAGTGTACTCGCCTTATTAGCAGTGGGAAATTGAAGTACTCTCTCACTCACGGTCTAACTGACACTAAGCTGTTCTAACCAAAGAAATAAAAGCGTGTGCGATACAAGCGTCGATTGCAACCGCGGTACCACACTGTTAATGAAATAAAAGGTTGTGCCTAGTAAGCGACAAACACGCAAGAATTTACAAAAATAAACTAGTAACTATCCAGATAAGTGAAAACAAGTCGTCCTGTTTGAAGCTCCAAAAAATACTAGCGGTAGGCTCTCGCTGACGGTCGAACGGACACTTTGAAATATATAAATCGGTGAGAAGTGGAATTTTGTGCTGCACCGCTACTCGAATCCAGAATTCTCACTTCACATTAGCGGTCGCTGTAACTGTCTTTCTCATCCAGACATGCTTCCCATTCGACCCAAAATCTCGTCATGTGACGTGCTAGTCGTGTGCACTGTCCTTTAACCTCTGTGCCTGCAACTTTTGACTAATGTAAAGTAGTATCTATCAGCAACCACAGTTCATCGTAATTGCAGTGCAGATGTACACTAGTCAAAACTCTTGTAGAACGTTAGCTGAAAGTTAGATATGGAGAAGAAATGCTGCTTCTTGTCTTGCACGTTATTCTGAATTCATTACCCGTCTCTGCTGAGCCGTGCCGGCTCTTATATATGGCGGTATGTAAAACGTATCTTTGGTTCGTGTTGCCTCTGGTGCCGGGTGGCGTCCTTGCACAGTATCTTGTAGTTTGAAATGTTGAAATGTTTGCGAGGAAGGAAAGTGGGGGACCAGACAGTTACCGACGTCTGGGAGGAAGGAAGCCGGGTTGAGAAAACCTGTTTGTCACGCGCAGGTGGTCCATGTGTTGATCTGTTCGCTCTGATGGAACAACTGTAATGAGAACGTCTTTGATTATCATTAGCTGAATCCAGTGCTCTGAAGGGCACCTCTTTCCTTTTGTCGGTCCTTGTTATGTGATCCCGTTTGGCGGCGTTAGCGGGCTATTTTGTTACTGTTCCGCCTTTTGTGATTCTTGCCCAAAACTGTGAATTTGTGCCTTCTGCGATGTTTGGTTCAAAAATGGCTCTGAGCACTACAGGACTTAACATCTGAGGTCATCAATCCCCTAGAACTTAGAACTACTTAAACCTAACTAACATAAGGACATCACCATACCCGAGGCAGGATTCGAACCTGCGACAGTTCCGGACGGTTCCGGGCGGTTCCGGACTGAAGCGCCTAGAACCGCTCGGTGCAATGTTTGAATACGCCGTAGTGTGGGCTATATTGCTTACGCAAACTGTTTGAGACTTTAAGTTCACTTAGAACCCTGTGCAGCTTTCCTGAAAAATTACTTAGTGTTAACCCCCGAGTGTTATGATTTTAGTGACAGTTTTATGTTGTTCGATTTCAACAGTGTTTCTCCTTGTCAAATGATGATTAACGTCACTTCTGACAAAGTCTGTGCAAGTGTTGGAAATGTGACAGCAGTCGCTGGTGTTACTGGTGCTGTCATGAACATTCATGATTAAAGTGTTCTTTTAATTATGTCTCAGATTCTGATCTGGCCAGATATATTAGTTGCCCGGGTGCACTGCATGAAAGCTGTATTATCTCCCTTGGGATTTGTATGGCGACATCCTTTACCTAATTCTTGGAGCCTGTGTGGGTCTGCGGGCCGTCTTGTGCATGTGTCTGACATTATATTATTAATGGAGGCAGCATTTCAACCCGGAAAGGAAGTTCGGGTGCTTGTTAAAAATATAATTATACTATCTTTGTAGTTTGATTTTTGCCAGTGTTTAATCCATTAATAGGCGCTTGCTGCGGTTGTTGTAACTTATTCTGATTGCTTGTTTAACCAGAAAGTTTTGAAAGTGTGTTATCGTATTAATTGACCTTTTGGTGTATCGCATGATGGTTATTTTACAGGCGCTCTGCTGTTGCCTGAGGGTTCAGATACTGTTTCTCCAGTCTATCCGTGCAATTGTCACCGCCTGACAGGAATGAGCGTACCGGGGGCACGAACTACTGGGCGGCATTTTGAATTCGCCGCTGCCGTTACACTGTGCGAAGCAACTCTACGGCGCGGTGACTGCTGCTAATTTAAAGCGTTATCTTCTTTGGTTCACATGGGCCTAAATGTTTTCAGAGCTCGCATATTTTGTCTTTTGACTTGGATTCCTATTGCATCGTCACCTTTCTGTATCAAGCAGTCATCTGGTCAATTTCCTGGTCTTTGTGTCGCTTAAAGGCGGCCGCCGTGGCCGAGTGGTTCTAGGCTCTTCTGTCAGGAACCGCGCGACCGCTACGGTCTAAGGTTCGAATCCGGCCTAGGGCATGGGTGTGTGTACTATCCTTAGGTTAGTTAGGTTTAAATCCCAGTTCTAGGGGACTGATGACCTCAGATGTTAAGTCCTGTAGTGCTCAGAGCCATTTAAACCATTTTTTGACGCTTAAATTTGTTAGCTCTTCCCACACACCGTGTTTCATTTGTAGTATAAAACCTTTTTGACAGCTTGGGCATTTAAAATTATTTAAACATGTCTATCTGTTACTAAATTGGTCTCATCTGACCTTCAAAAATTTTGATGTGTAATTTAAAACCATTCTGTTAGCTTGTTACATATAAATTGTTTAAATAACTAACCTGTTACTAAATTTGTGCTAATCTGTGTTACGTTCGGCCAACATAAATTTTGCTTTTATTAGTCAGGGCCACATTAAATTTAGCATCTGTAATTTGAAACCATAGTGTTAGACTGTTACCATTTTGTTATTCCTAACTGATTATTTCATTGTGTTTTACTATTATTATCTTTTTTGAAAAATGAAATTGTTTAATAATTGCGAATCACTTGGCAAATAATGAATGACGTCATAATAGGGGGGCTAGCCCTTCTGAAATCCTGTTGACTGTCTCGCCTAAGCACAATTTGATGACCCAGAGCGTGGTTATTTGTTACTGGCTAAGGAGCGGTGGGGGAGGGGGGGAGTTGTCTTCCCTTATCGAATCCATTCATTCTTTCAAATTTTAATAGTTTTATTTTTTATTTTCTCGTTTCTAAATTTTAACAGATTTGTTACTCAAAACAACATAGGGGGATGGAGCAGAGATGTTCTTTCCATAAAGAGATAGGCCACCACTGGTGAGAGCGGGCTGCCCATTGCTACACCTTCCGTTTGTTCGTAGAATTCACCCCCATACAGGAAGTACGTCGACGTCAGTATGTGTCTGAATATGGAAAGATTTGAAGAAGACGCACTTACCTCGGCCCCAGATCAACCTAAATGCCTTTTTAGATACGTCGATAACCCCTTTGTCATATGGCCCCACGGGAGGGAAAAGTTCGATGTCTTCTTGGACCACCTAAACTCACACCACCCTAAAATTAATTTCACCATGGAATTGGAGAAGGAAGGGTTACTCCCTTTTCGAGATGTACTAGTTAGGAGGAAGAGAGATGGTACCTTCAGTCACGGTGTGTACCGTAAACCCACACACAACGACTTGTTCCTGCAGGCCAGCAGTTGCCACCACCCGGCACAAGAAAACAGTGTACTCAGAACACTGGTTCACTGGACCCGAACTCTGTCAGATCCGGATAATTTGGCGACGAAGACAGGACATCTACAATCCGTGTTCTACAAAAATGGTTACTCTTCTCGAGATCTTCAAAAGGCGCTGCGCCCTGTTTCCCCACGAGAGGTTCCTGAAGAGATACGAGAAGAAACGCAAAAGGTTGCACATTTGCCATATGTTGGGCCAATATCTGCCAAAATCAGCAGAATTCTCAGCAAACATTACATTATAAGCGTGTTCTACCCACCCACCAAGATTATGGCTCTGCTAGGGAGTGTGAAGGATGACCTGCGTCTACAGAAAACGGGCGTTACCACGTACCATGTGAATGTTGTATGGCATACATCGGCCAGACGACCAGGACAGTTGACATCAGGTGCAAAGAGCACCAAAGGCACACAAGACTGAGACAGGCATCCAAGTCAGCTATTGCCGGACATTGCTTAGAACTCAATCATTCTACGAAGTATAATGATGCCAAGATTTTAACACAAACATCGAGATACCGGGACAGCGTCATCAAAGAATCTATTGAGATTAAGGTTGCGGAGAATCTCATTAACCAGGATACTGGTTTCCAGCTGAGCTCGGTCTGGAACCCAGAGCTCGATCTTCTGAAGACGCAACGTAGACAACATCCAGATCCAAAGGGACACAAGTATAAGCATGGATTTAGAGATGACAGCCCATTACATGTAACTAAGGACGTACGTGAAATGGCTCCTCAGTGTCTGAGGACGCTCTTCCGAGTGTCGAGCGACGATATGAACACAATCGGCCTGAAAATGACGGTGCAGCGGCTCCTGGGTGGCAAGAACTTCGGACGGAACGTCTAACACGACATACGACGGTAACAGAACGTCCTAATTCACAGAAGGACTCAAATGACGACAATCGGAAGATAAAACGTGTAGCACAGCTTAGACGCCATTCAGAACTTGATTCAGCTATACTGACAACGGATAATAACCACAAAGTAAGCGCACAGCATTCGGAACAGCCGCGGCTAGAAGAAAATGCTACAGCCGTTGCCATTGGTCGGCGCACACCACGGACAGAGCGCCAGACGCGGCGCAGACCGCTGAGGGAACGCCCAGCACAACGTAGGCACAAATACCGGAGTCGTCCCACACTGGAATCAGTATTAAACAGCACCTGAAGAAGACTGTTAGTTACGCAGTTCAAATATCGTGCACGAAAGGCGCGAATAACCGGCAGAAACCCGATTAATCAAAACGACAACACCTCGCCGGGAAGGCTTGAAGAATTCCAATTAAAATCACCTTGAGTAATCCACCAGTTTCGGCCATACCGGACATCGAGAAAGGCTTCATTGTCCAGACTGATGCATCTAATGGTGGCATTTTAACCGTGCTCTAGCAGGAATGCTCCGGGGAAAGGCGTCCAATCGCTTACGCCTCTAGAAGTTTAACTGATGCTGAATTAATGTATTCCATTTACGACTGTAAGGCCTTTGCCATTCTCTTCGGCCTTGAGAGATTTCGAACACAGGGAGTTTCATTTGGAGACGGACAACCAAGCCTTTAACCTTGGTCTTAACGCAACCTATAAAGACCGGTAAGATCGCCAGGGGGGTGGTGCGGATAATCGCATTCCGCTTCAGACTCCGACGCATTAAGACGTCTGACAATCAGGTGGACGATGCACTTAGTCGCACGTTCCAGGCAGGCGCTGAGGGAGTGAGAGGATGGCACTCCTCGTCCGTGACTCCTGTCTATGGTTTTTGGGTAGAGGTACCGGAGCTTTAATCCGACCTTTAGTCTAAACAAGGTCAGGGCCCCACTTTGTTACCCATTAGAGACGATCTGCTAGCCAGGGAATGGCTGATTACCTGTCGAGGAAGGGCATAGTTTGTCGCGAAGATGGGAGATCTGCTAATGTTAGGATTTTTTCGCTTGTGGAGCTTGCTCCTTCCAATTTTATTACTTTCACGATTCTTTGCTTGGAAGGCATTTTGGGCCATCGCAACACTTGACCTGGCCGCCATTATATAAGGATATCTGATGGATAGTGGGGAGCTGTGAGCTCTGCATGGGGCCTCTTCCTAGCACAGATGGGGTAATCCTTGTCTGTTGTTTGTGGTAGATGCCTTTTCGCGTTTCTTTTTCGTATGTCCTTCCTAGTAGGGGGGAGAGGGGGGGCGCTACTGCAGCTTTTACCACACATCAACTCTCCAAGATCTTTTCTATATTTAGGCCACCTGAAGCCCCAGTGAGTCCAGCCTTTTTGTCTGAGGAGTTTAAGCGTTTTTGCTTTTGTAACAGAGTCAGGCATTTCACTATCATTCCCTGTTAGCCCTCTTTGGCCGTAAGGAGGGACAGAAATCTCAAGGCCACTCTTATCATCTACCATAGCATGCCAGGTCTCAGACCAAGTGGGATCCGCCCCCCCCCCCCCCCCGCCCCGTGGTATAATTATGCTTTTAATTCTGCTCAACACGGAACGGTGAAGACTACCACAGTCTCCTTAATGTTTGCCTATCCCGTTAATTCCCCTCTGCAGCTTATGAAGCATTAATGACCTTTTGCCTTAAGATGCAACTCCCATAATCATCAAACGGAAATGGGATAAGGCTAAGCGCAATATCGAACTTACGCACAGCTGCCACATCAGGCGTTACAACCAGGGGAGGCAGCCATTACGTGCGAAACGTGGGGATAGAGTTTTTGATTGGAACTTCAGTGCCGGCGGTGCCAGGGGTGCAGCTACTTTTACGAGGCTCACTCGGCGTTTTGTGGGGCCGTGACGAATCCTTAGGGCCCTGGCCCACTTAAATTTTTGGTCCACAATCTTGCCGCCTGTAAGACTTGGTAGGTTCATGTCAGCCAGGTCAAGGAAGCGAGGTAGGGCTCCTTGTCTCTTCTGATTTTAAATGTTTGCGAGGTACGTGATTGGGGGATTAGTCGGTCACTGGAGGACATGGAGCAAGGAAGTCGGTTGAGGAAAGCGTGTTTGTCATGCGCCATTGTTCACTGTCTTACCTTATTCGCTCTGAGGGAACGGTTGAAACGGGAATGATGTCGATTATCAAAAGCTGATTCTCGTGTTTTGAAAGGACACTTCCTTCCAGTTGTCAGGCCGTGTTGCGTGATCTGTTTTAGCGGCGTTAGTTGGGTGTGTTCTTACTGCCCTTCCCTATCTGATTCGTCCCCGAGTTGTGACTTTGTGCTTTCCGGCAGTTTTTCATCCACCGTACTGCAGTCTGTATCGCTTACATAAACTTAGTCTACCCACATCTCTGTTTGCTGAGTGCCCTGTGTTGCTTAGTTGTAATTTCCAGGTATGGCGATTGTCGTGATTGTTTGTTATTATTTGGTTTTAATAGTGTTTCTCCATGCCAAATGATGACTAACATTATGCTGTGCAAGCGTTGGAAATGTGACAACGGTCGCTGGTGCTGCCATGAACATTTATGATTAATGTACTCTTTTAATTATGTTTCAGATTCTGATCTGGTCAGATCTATTAGTATACTGGATGCATTGCAGGAGAACTGTGTTACCTCCCTTGGGGTTTGTAAGGCGACATCCCTTATCTTATTCTTGGAGCCTGATTTGGTCTGAGGGCCGTCTTTCGCATATGTCTGACCTTATATTAATAACAGAGCCAGCACTTTCATCCGGGAGGGTAGTCCAAATGGTCGTTGAAAATCTACTTCAACAATGTTTGTAGGTTTCTTATGTTAACGTGATTATTCTTGGTTCATTCCAGAGTTCTATTCTTGAAGTTCTTAGTTTAATTCGTTAATTAGCGCTTGCTGGTGTTGTATAACTAATTGTGGATTGCTTGTCCAGTCAGCTGTTACCTGAAAGTGTTTTATCGTACTAATTGAACTGTTAGGGTTTCTAGGCATCTTCTTGTCACATGGCGCTTATTTTACATCCGCCCTGCGGCTGCCTGAGGGCTCAGCTTCTGTTTCTCCAGTCTATGCGTGCAGTTATAGTGGCCTGACAGGGGTTAGCCTACCGCTGGCATGACATTGTCGACGGCATTTGGGATTCGCCGCTGGTATTACCCTGTGTGAAGCAACTGCACGGCTCGTTGACTGCTGTCTGTGTTAAGCTTTTCCTTCTTTAGTTCACTTGGTTCTAAATCTCTTCCGAGGTCGCTAATTTTGGCTTTTGTTTTGGAAATCTTTCGTGTCGTGCCTGTTCTCTATGGTTTCCCCAGTGAGCCGGCCCATTTTCTGGCCTTATGTTGCTTGAATTAGCCAGCTCTGATAAAAGACGGTATTTTTATTTGTAATTTAAAAACATTTTGTCAGCTGTGACACTATAAATTTTTTTACTGTTATTAAATTTGTGCTAGTCGTTGTAACATTTGATTGATAGTTTTGAGCTTCAAAAATTTTGGGTTTCAATTCGTCAGGACCACTTTCAATCTTGGGTCTGTAATAAAAACCATTGTATTAGACTGGTATCATTTTCCTACTTACAGAGGAATATTTCATTGTGTTTTACTATTATTGTCTTTTTTTTTGAAACAGGAAAATCTTTAATAAATATGAATCACTTGACGTATGATGAATGATGCTATAACCCGGGGGCTTGTACTTCCATCTACCTCTTGTGGGGTTGGTGCAGGAAAGCCTTTGACTGTATCCCACGCCTTCATTTCTTAACAAAAATAGGAACGCTTATTTCCAACATGAATTCAGGGCAGTGTTAGCAATTTGGATAAAAAATTATTTATTGAAATTTCGTCTCGTTTGAGTTTTATTAAGCTGACAACTATTTTCGAATTTCCAACTTCATTCTAACGTCAGGCCTATTAAAGCTGCACTAATAGTGCTTGGTTAGTCAGCAAACAGTTCACACATAGGTAATAAACGCATAATACATAGTTACATGGGTTCTCAGACCAATTTCTAAGCGTAAAAATATTCATAAAGTGTAGTTTAACTATGATTTGTCATTTCATGTGACTATTATTATGCGACTATGTATTATCTACATGCGAATTGACTTTCACTTAACCAACCACAATTAGTGCAGCTTGAATAAGCCTGGCTTGAAAATGAACTTAGTACTTCGAAAATAGTCGATAGTTTACTAAAACGCTACTGGTACGGAATTACAAAAAAAAAAAAAAGGTAGGATATTTTGAGGTTTCAAAGAAAATGTATGAGCGATTGAGGGTTTCTCGGTATGGAAGACACAGCATATAATGTTGGATGGATAGCATCGACAGTAGTAGAAGTAATTTGAAGTATGCCCCAGTCAAATGTGTTGGGATCCTTGTTGTTTACGTTGCACATTATATTTGTAAGATACGACAGTACACACTTCAAAAGAAGTTTAGCCTCACCTCGGTACCGAAAGTTCCGGAACTTGTACTGAAAATTGGAATAGAGATCAACATAAACATCATTTCCACCCTTTCTATTGTTCATGAAAACCACACATTGCATGTTGCAACACCATAAAGCTAGACCTTCACAGATGGTGGTCCAGATTGCTGTTTACACCAGTACCTATAATACTAAGTAGCACGTCCACTTGCATTGATGCATGCCTGTATTCGTCGTGGCACACTGTCTATAAGTTTATAAATTCACTGTTGGTCCAGATTGTCGCAGCCCTCAACGGCGACTCGACGTAAACCGCACACAGTGGTTGGTGGGTCACATCGTCCATTAACAGCCCTTTTCAGTCTATCCCAGGCATGTTCGATAAGGCTCATGTCTGGAGAACTTGCTGGCCCTCTAGTCGAACGATGTTGTTATCCTGAAGGAATTCATTCACAAGATGTGCACGATGGTGGCGCGAATTGTCGTCCATGAAGACGAATGCCTCACCAAAATGCTGCCGATATGGTCGCACTGTCGGTCGGAAGATGGCATTCACGTATCGTTCTGCCGATTCGGCGCCCTCCATGACCACCAACGGCGTAAGTCGGCCCCACATAATGTCACCCCAAAACAGCAGTGAACCTCCACCTTGCTGCACTCGCTGGACGGTGTATCTAATACGTTCAGTCTAAGGGGGCTGTCTCCAAACAAGTGTCCAGCGATTGTCTTGTTGAAGGCGTATGCGACACTCGTCGGTGAAGACAACGTGATGTGAATCCTGAGCATTCCATTCGGCATGTGGTTGGGCCCATCTGTACCGTACTGCATGGTGTCGTGGTTGCAAAGATGGACCTCACCATGGACGTCGGGAGTGTAGTTGCGCATGATGCAGCCTATTTCGCACAGTTTAGGTCATAACACGACGTCCTGTGGCTAAACGAAAAGCATTATTCAAAATGGTGTCGTTGCTGTCAGGGTTCCTCCGAGCCATAATCCGTACGGAGCGGCTATCCACTGCAGTAGTAGTCCTTGAGCGGCCTGAGCGAGGCATGTCATCGACAGTTCCTGATCTCTGTACCTCCTCCATGTCCGAACAACATCGCTTTGGTTCACTCCGAGACGCCTGGATACTTCCCTTGTTGAGAGCCCTTCCTGGCACAAAGTAACAATGCGGACGCGATCGAGCAGCGGTATTGACCGTCTAGGCATGGTTGAAATACAGACAACACGAGCCATGTGCCTCTTTCCTGGTGGAATGACTGGAACCGATCGGTTGCCAGGACCCCTCCGTCTAATAGGCGTTGCTCATGCATGGCTGTTTACATCTTCGGGTGCGTTTAGTGACATCTCTGAACAGTCAAAGGGACCGTGTCTGAGATAAAATATTCACAGGCAACGTCTATCTTCAGGAGTTCTGGGAACAAGGGCGATGCCAAACCTCTTTTTATGTATGTAGCGCAAGGAACTACAACTTTATTCAAGATATTCAGAAACGTAAAATGGAACACTTCACTAAACGCAGGGAAGTAATCACCTGACTCAGTACGAATCAACAAATTCATGTAAATTTATAGGTGTATGAATCTTTAGGAAAATGAAAGGGAATGAATACACAGGCTCATTCATAGATAACGCTGGCGGCAGATCTTGTTGCAGTATCAGGGTACTGGGGAAATGCTCACTATAAGAGCTTTCTTGTAAATCACTCGTGCACATCATCATGCAATATTACTCAAGTCTGTAGGATCCAAGACAAATGAGGTTAACAGGAGGTATGGAGCATATACGAGGGGCGATGAATAAATAATATTTCACATTTCAGAGGAATTTCTTGTGAGGCTTTATCGAATATTCCCGTCTTAGCCTTTATAGTTTCAGGAAGTTCCGATGGGCTGCGGGTTACACCTGGCCTTCAAAACGGCGTCTGTAACGGAGGTGCGTTCCAAGCAGATAGCTGTCGTCGAGGTTCTTTTGCAAAAGACCTAAACATAGCAGATATTCACAGCAGAATGCCTGCGGAGTGGCAGTGAACTGAAGCAGGGTGAGTTGTTGGGCTAGGCGTCTGTCGGCATCACAACACGGTCGCGCAAACCTGTTTTACGTCCCGCCGGCGGCCGGCCTCACACAGCTGTGACTCCTGCGATATTGGTACGTGAAGACACTCCCATTCGAGGTGATCGATCACGAAGACCTCGCTGGACAACTGGACTTTTCAGTTGGTAGTGCTGACATAGTCGTTCACCAGTTGGTGTACTCAAAGGTGTCGGCACGCTGGATTCCTCGCAGCCTAACTGAAGACCATAAACAGCGACGAAGGATCTTATGTGCGTAACTACTCGCGTCACAAGACTGATGGTGACAAAATGTGATGAACATGTATTCATCAATACGAAACGGGAACAATATGGCATTCAACAGAGTGGTGACACACTACCTCTCCTCCGAAGAAGTAGTTCAATGTCATAGCGACAGTCTCCTGGGACGCTGAAGGGGTCATTCTTTTTGATGTCCTCCCTCATGGTACAACGATCAACTTTGAAGCGTATTGTGCTACCCTCAGGAATTGAAAAAATGACTTCAGCTGGTTCGTCACCATAACAATCCAAATTAATATCCCCTTCACCATGGCAACGCAACGCCTCATCCAAGCCTGCTCACCCCAAAGGATCTCACAAAACCTTATCGGACCCTTCCTCATCCATTCTACAGCCCGGATCTCGCGTATTGCATTTGTTTGGCCCAATGAAGAGGGTACTCCACTGGAAGCAGTACGTGCATGACTGGGATGTTATTGACGCTACAAGACGTTGGCTCCGATGTCGACTACCGACTCGTAGAGTGGTACCATGCAGACGGCATACAGGCCCTCCCAGTATGTTGGCATTGAATGGTGATTGTGTTGAGAAACACAGTTTTGTAGTCAAAAGAATGGACATGAAATGGTATAAGGCAATACCTAAGAAAACCCACCTGACTTCAGAAAAAAAATGCGTTTCATTACTTATTGTGCACCCTTCGTTCAAAGAAGGTAGACACAAATGGTAAAGGCCTATTTGACTACTGACGCCAATAATGCTGCAAAAGCTGTCATATTTTCAAGAACTATTATTAAGCGAAGAATTTAGGGATTCACTTCGTCCCCCAGTCTATTGCTCCCAAAGGGCCTGCGAAGACCAGGTTGAACTAACTACACTAAACACAAAAGTATTTAAGCTATCATTTGTCTTCCATTCCACATGCGACTAGAATAATAAGAAAATTTAATATTTTTTACGCTGCTAAGTACCGTGTGTCATTCACCTCATAGCGGTTTTTACTTCACGTATGTCGCTATTTAGATAAGAAAACCTGTGAGAATACTTATACAAATATAAGTAGAAGCGAGCTCCAGAGCAACTCAGGAACAGCAGAATTAAAGATATCTTAAATGCAGACGAGGAGGATAATAAGTATGAGAAGCCAAATGCGCTGACACACACGGCGCACCACTGCAGCTATAATTTAGTTAGCTGTGGACGGCGGTGGCAACGTATTGCGGGCTGCATAACAGACGGGCGCTGGCTGGCACCTACCGACCGCGCCGTACTGCTCTGTGCTGTACTTGACGCAGCTGTCGCGGATCCGCGCCGCCACACCAGGGCCGCGACCCGGTTCGCCGCTGCGGACTTCCTGTGAGCTCAGAGCAGTGGCTGACATGCACAGCGGGCGTCCAAACAAGCTGGTTTCACTGCATGCGACTGTTTAGGCAACGCCCCCTGTGTCTACCGTAGTACAGTGGCTTCTGCGATTTGCGGCACTTACTTGCGTAACCATGTGGATTACAGATTCGAAATAACGGTCACGGAGAAAAGCCCGATGTAATATAAAAAGATACTAAATTTATTCTTCTCACTGTAAAAATATATCCTATCAATCCTAACAGCTGCGAGACCAGCTTATAAAATGAAAAGAAAAGAAAGGAAAGGAGAGAGAGGGAAGTTAAGGAGGGGGATTCAGTGTTTCCGATGTTCTACATAGTCTCACCCACGCTCAGAACCATCATACAATACAAGTATGTGAAACTGTCGAAAAACTCTTTCTTCCGCTGTTCGACTCGAACTTCGCAAAAACATCCATGCATCGTTATATGTGTTCGGGACTCAAAATGTGGCGGACGAACTTTGCTGACACTGGTGGCAGCGGTGAGTTGCGTTTGCGTGAGGGTTGTGTGAATGTTGTCAGCCTTCGACGATGATCTTGTTGGCCGAAAGCTCACATTCCCACAGTCTTTTTGTTATGCCTATCTGTGACTCAGCATCTGCGCTATATGGTGGTAACAACTATCCTTCTAATAGTATTATAACATTCCATCCTGGATTTCCAATTGTTTGATTTTACAGACACTTTTCTGTTCTTCAGATCGTTCTGGTGAATGATTTCATCACTTTATCGAGAGATTTTTGAATGGTTGCTCGACTGAGATACGCGACGTAACAGTGGTGCCACATAACTACGGCGCTGAATCAATTAACACTGTCTGCTTACAACTGACTGGTCGACTGAACATCTGTTGCTTACAGTTATTAGTTCATACTGCTCCCATAGTTACTGCGCTTCTGTAGCTTTCACGGCAGGAATAAGATTAGTCTAGGAAAATGTTTGACAGACTGTGTACATTTGCGGTTGTCAGAAAGCATTTTTACGATCCCTGAAACGGAAGTACGGTGTTCTGTGCCACATAAAACGATTAATGCTGTCAGCGTAGAAAAACGATTTATCTGTTGGGGTTATGTACTTCACTGACGCTGATGAAATCTACAACAAGGCATCGTGGTTCGATGACTATAGGCATGCGCAACACTGCTTAAACGTCAGTAAGTCTTTGTGCACAGCATGTTCGTTAAACGTCACTCGCTATATTGAGAGGACAGAGATGCTGGCACACTGTGGTACAATGTGCTATATCGATCATAGAATCTTCCGCATTATAGACTACCTGTTGATGAAGAACGAATCAATGAACACGCATGTCACTTTTACTTCCAGACAAAAGAGCAAAGGCATAAGGTGTGGCAAATATCATACTACTATGTCAAACACGAAATAATCGAGTCGAAGACCAACACGTAAGGAACGATTCTACGAATTAGATTTATCCAAATATATCTCAAGAAAGCTGCTTCATGATAAGTACCATAAATAAAAATTGCAGACGGTAAGTGTTCGCGTGTCCCATCTGGTTAACGGTTAAACCTTACTGGACATCCATACGTTGGACGAGTATCAGTCACTCTAGTAAAACGTCTAAATTAAACAATGTTGGTAATTTGGCGTGACACCAAACTCGTAAGGAATATCACAGCTACTCTTCATACCCAACATTAATGAATATAAAGGACCTAAATGCACACTGTTAGCGTAAAAGCAATTTAAAAAGATTATTTCATTGATAGTCTTTTATCAGATTTTTGTCATGCTAAAACATACCTTGCGAAACCCCATTTGTGTGAAAGTGAAATTGAACGAAATCTTAATTAGTTGTGAATGAGGCACACCCTTTACATTCCGTGCTACATTCAGCTTATGCACACGATTTACCAACGCTGTCATTTATTTAGGCATTGGCAGTAAATCACTGAAATTGACTGAATGTGATAATAAAATCTGAGGGTATTCCATTGTTTATTATAAAATAAATTTGCGATTATAAAGCATTAAAAACAATTAAGTGAATTTAAATGCTAAGTCATATACTTTCTGATGACAGTTGCAAACTAAAACTCTGAGTGATTACAAATACGAAATGAGATGAGGTTGCTCAATAATTCGTTGAAATAATCGGCAACCAGTTGCGCAAAAGAAATTTTACTTGTTTACCGGTTTCGGGCACCAATCGTCCTTCTTCAAAAGATTATAATCATCGTATTATTAGCGATGGTTATGCCATAGTTATAATCTTCTGAGGAATGGCACTAGGTGCTGAAACCAGTGAAGGAATAAAATTTCTTTTGTTCAACTTGTTGCCACTTCAACAAATATGGCTACAGTTGTTGAAGATGGAAAAAATAATAAATTTGCTAAATAACTCCGCTTCTGACCTATGTCAGTCCAAATGATTATTGAAGAAGTATGCGAAAACCCTAACGTTTGTCAGACTACCTTGCAAAAATTTTAAATAACTTGCTCAAGAATCTTTCAAGATTTTTGGTGATGGTTCCCCATTATATATTAAATATTCGTTTATATGCCACAATATTAAAAACATATACAAATCATGCCTATAGAAATGTTTATTACATCATCATGTAGATATTTCAATAAATAGATCAAGAATTTTTCTCTACCTTTGCTAACAACCTTTCCCTGTCATATGATACATGTATAATTGTGTATTATACAAATAAAAAATGTGGATAGCCTACATCCGTTCAGATGTCTATCGCATAAAAATCTGAAGTAAATGGTGAACTTTTCGTGTGATATTTGGCAGCCACATTTCCCCATCATATAGGATATATATGAACCGATTTCCCATACACATATTTAAAAATGTGTCAGAACGTTTATTAGACTATCGTGTAAAGAATAAAGGGTAGACTGTTCAAGAACTTTACGAGATTTTTGCTAGCAGAATTTCCCTTTTATATAGTATACATACAGATATTTATATGCCATATATAACAAAAAAATTATCTTATTTGCGTACGAGCGTTTATTACAGTGTCATGTAAATCAGTCAGGACTTTACGAGACGTTTGGTTAAAAAGTTAAACAAGGAGTTGACTTCATTTAGCCATCAGGAGTGGCCGAGCAGTTCTAGGTGCTACAGTCTGGAACCGCGCGTCCACTGTGGTCGCAGGTTTGAATCCTGCCTCGGGCATGGATGTGTGTGCTGTCCTTAGGTTAGTTAGGTTTAAGTAGTTCTATGTTCTAGGGGACTGATGACCTCAGCAGTTAAGTCCCATACTGCTCAGAACCATTTGAACCATTTTCTACTTCATTTAGTAGTGTAAACTATAGTGGGGACTATTTTTTATGTAATTTCTTAATTACAAATCTTTTTATGTTTTTATATGTCTTCTCCATTCTGAGTTTTTAACAAATTAAAAAGTAAATAAATGAACTGCATGCTGCAAGCTCAACATCGACATTTCATTTTGATATTTGACGCGCCTACATGGGAAGCAAGCATGACGACTGCGTTTCAGGGGTTTGAGGGCTACCTACACATTTTGAAGTTCCCTGTATACCATACGTTTGCTGTCATAGAGAGTGATATGTTCTAAATATGTAATCGATTCTTTTTACCACAGGCTGTCCTCAGGATGATTCTGTATACGGAAACCATTAACCAACAGGTAACCTAATTAAACTGGAACACTTTTGCAGAACTGTTATCGTGTCGGAAAGCATTATAATGGATACCGATGCTTCTAAAAATCAAAGATATAGTCCTTACAAACGGGCACAGACTCTGTTTCGCATCGATAGACACGTTACTCAAAACTTAGACCTCAACCAATTCTTTACCATACATTATTTCTACTTCAAACCAAAGGCATAAAATTTGCCTTCTAACAACTTTCCGTAGCTCCTCGTGTAGTATAAATGCGTTTATTGTCATTCTGAAATTAAAACGTATCGGAATAAACGTGGGAGCGTCTATTCCTAACGCTCTTTCATATCTATCTAAACATGAGCATCGTGCTCTACACAGGGAATTCGCATGCATGTCACGGTTACGAAATCTTCAGTGCAGATTTGTGACAGTAAAAAGAGTGGTGGTCTTAGTCGGAAAAAACATAGTTGAGAGTAGGGTGGAATGAGTTGCTCTGACCCTGTCCCGTTCCTTAACATCTAGCATTTTTGCCTGAACATTCTCGATACTTAGCCATGGATTAAAAAATTCACAATATATGAACTACAAAGGGACGAACATTTTACCACTTCTTCTACTGTACATCAGGTTTACGTTTTTGGAACTAATGAACAACTACCCATTGCAGTTCATAGAGAGAAAGTAACCTCGATCCATATGGACGAAGATGATAATTCCATTTGACTTCGGGCATTCTTGGCACTTCAGCAGCCATCTTCTCATAAACATGCAGTCTCCCGCATATTTGCAAGTGCTTTAAGCACACTGTAGCGACGTTGACTTTACATACGATATTTTCTTTGCACCAGTGTTCAAAAAACATTTTTAGTCTGAAAATTTTCAATGTTATAGGACATTTGTGAATTTTTGGTAGTTTGTGGGACACGATGTAGTATTAAATCACAGAAACAACACACTTAACTACAAGTAACTAACTATGAAGTAACGTCTGCAATAAGTTATCTGGAGCCTCACGTATTCCGAGGTCCGTGTTCAGATCGTCTCCCGTCGTCGAAGTCCAGATATGGCAGCAGCAGCTGCGGGTGAACACCTGCGATGCTGGTGGTCACGTAGGGTGCATTCTGATCGCTGCCTGGCGTGACGTGCTGCGTTGAGGTGTGGTGTGGTGGGGCCCGTTATTGGATCTCCGTACGCCAGCAGGAGCGCTAATTGCTGTGCAAACAGGTTTAATAGCTGTCTGCTACGCGCCCTCGGCGAACTGGTGAAATATTATTTCCGTGCAGTTACGTTTGTCCTAACTACACAACTAGTTGAGAGACAAAGGTATTACGTTAATGAAAAACTGCATAGTAGTCTTGCAGATGTAAATATAGAGTAGATAAATACTAAATATGCATACCAACAGAGTATAAATAGGAAATATTTTCCATTATTGCTATTTGGTATACGCATTTAGTATATATCTATTCTATATCTACATCTGCAAGGCTAAACTGAAATTAACCTTTAAGTGCTTGGTAGAGTGTTCATCGAATCATCTTCAAGCTATTTCTCTAGCATTCCACTCTCAAACAGCTGGGGTTAAAACGAAAGTCCTAGTTTCTCTTTTTTATTATGGTAATCATTTCTCTAAGTAGGTGGACCGCAAAAAAATAAAAAAATTACGCGTTCAGAGAACAAAACTTCCGATAGAAATTAGTTGAAAACACCCTGCAGCAACGGAAAATGCGTTAGTTTTAATTATGCCTACCCCTACTTCCCACCCCTACCCACTCTCTTTCCTGTTTCATTATAATACGAAACAAGATGCCCCCCCCCCCCCCAAGAACTTTTTCGATATTCTTCGTCAATTCTACCTGATGCGTATCGCACACCACGCATAAATACTCCAGAAGAGGATGGACAAGCGTAGTGTGGGAAGACCTGCTTCTACTTCTAACTGTTCTTCAAGTAAGATGCAGTCTTTGGTTAGCTTTCCCCACATTATCTATGTAATTGTTTCAGTTTAAGTTATTCGTAGTTATAATCCCTGAGTATATTGTTGAGTTGATAGCCTCTCTGATTTGTATATTTAACTCGTAACCAAAAGTTAGCAGATTCATTTCAGTACTCGTTTGGATGACTTCACACTTTTCATTATTTAGAAGCAGTTCCACAAACTAGATATCCTGTCTAGATCACTTTGCAACGATTGATCATCTGAGAACTATACGTGACGATAAATGACAGAATCATCTCCAAACAATTTAGGAGGTCCGCTTAGATTGTCTCCTACATCGTTTAAATAGATTCGGAACAGCAGGGGCTCTGTGACATGTCTTTGGGAACGCAAGAGATTATTTCTGGTTTACTCGATGCCTTTCCGTCAGTTACTACGAACCGTGACCATTCTGGCAGGAAGTGACGAGTTCAGAAGTGCAACTGAGATGGTACTCGGTAGAAGTCGCATATGAGGCCTTCTGGAAATCAGTTTGAGACCCACTGCGACATCATTCGTTACTACTTGTAAGTAAAGAGGTAGTTGTGTTTCACAAGAACGATATTTTTCATTTCCGTGCTGACTATTTGACAACAGATCTTTTTTTTCGAACACAGTATATATTCCAAACCCGTACCGCAAATTGACGTTCTTGAGTACAATTTTCCAGTCTTTGGGTACGTATCTTTCGTAGAGCGAGCGGTTGTAAGTGATTGTTAAGTATGGAGCAATTTTATCAGGATACTCTGAAAGGAACTGGACTTGTATACAATCTGGACCAGAATACTTACATTTCTTAGGTGGTTTAAGATCTTGCGCTACACTGAGGTTATCTACTCCTAAGTTACTCATGTTGACAGCTGTCCTTGATTCGAATTCTGGACCATTTACTTAGTCTTCCTTGGTGAACGAATTTGGGAAAACCGTGTCTTAGTAACTCCGCTTTAGTGGCACTGCAATCTCTAACGTTACCACTCCTTCCGCACAGTGAAGGTATTGACTGTGCCTTGCACCTGCTGTATATTACATAGAGATCTCTGGACTTCCTGTCAGATTTCGAGACAGAATTTCTTTGTGGAAATTATTTAAAGTATCTCCCATGATGTATACGCTAAATTTTGAGTTTCAGTAAAATATTTCCAGTCTGGGATATTTTGTGTCCTTTCAAACCTGGCATGCCTTTATGGTTACTTCTGCAACAGCGATCCGACGTGTTTTGTGTACCATGGGGGATCAGTATCATACACTCCTATTTTTTTGCATGTGTATAGCTCCTCTGCGGTCTATACAATTCAATTGCATAGAAGTCTCATCTGGTCTAGCTTATATAGCTATTTTGTGAGGAGTGGAAACTATCTCTTAGGAAAATTCCAAGCGAATTATTATCAACTTTTCTTAATGGATGAGTTTTGCGTTAATTTTTGATGTATTTGGATGTTACGATATTGAGTCTTGGTAGAATGACCTTGTGATCCCTAATCCCTGCATGTCTCACTATCCTCTCTATCTGCTCGAGAGTGTTAGTTACTAAAATGTCAAATATGTCTCCACCGCATCTTACATTTCGAGTGCTCAAAATAATTTCCGGAGAAAGCATTCGTTATCATTCCCGAAGACGTTTTATGCCTAACGCCGACTTTAGACATGCATTTTCTCCAAACTATCGAGATCAGATTGAAGTCACCTCCAATTATAATTGTATGAGTTGGATACCTGTATGAAATGAGACTCAAGTTTTCCTTGAGTTGTTCAGAAACTGTGCTCTCTGAGCCGGAGGCTCATTAAAAGGAACCAATTTTCACTTGAATCCATTTTTTAACAAAGTTGTGGCTGATTTAGATTAATATAGATTTTTTTCTTAGTTTCATCCTGACTACGTTCTTAGTAGATGGTGTTCGCCATTTCGTCTCCAATACATGTTATCAGACAACTTGAGGTAATAATTAAACATTGAAAACACCAATTCATGACGAATCACAAATTTTTGAGAAGGAGAATTTTATGGAATCGATCCGGCTTTAGAGCCGATCCTAATTACCCCCCCCCCCCCCCAAAAGGAAACCCTTTCTATCTCGATGCAGAAATATTCTCTTGTGACAGTGGAAACGTGGAGATGTGTCATAATGCTCTACCACTATGTTAAAGTCTAGGACATTATTAAAATGATGACCTCCGTAGTTTTCGAATTATAATAGCTTTTGGTCACGTAAGTTTATACCGTTCTCGTTACTCTGTTGTGTTAAATCAGTTATTACACTAAACTTGAACTATTCTGTGAATCGAACTTCGCCATCTGATTTATTTCCTTATCTCAGTGTTCAACGCACTACGTTAGGACAACGAATATTCGTCGTGAAACGGTCCCATGGAAGTCGCGGATGTTTAGCAACCTTGGCAGTATATCACATTCCTTAATTAGTACATCGTTCATATACATTACACATCCTCCATGATTCACACCCCTTTTTGTGTTGTTGAGAGTTGTTTCGTTTGTCACACACATCACATTCATAACGGCAGTGGTACTCTGATTCACTTCTATCTAACCGTCTCATCTCTCATGATCAAGTTCACACATATATCGACTTTTGCAGCTGCGCTAATTACTGAGCGCTTCAATACTGGAACAGAACAGGTTACCTTTCCATTTCACGTGGCTAGCAGCACTCAGTGAGACTTGAAAAGAAAGTTGCAATAGTGCTTTCGAGAGTTCGGCTGTGCCTGACCGTTTGCCATTGACCTTTACGACGCTTCCTAGTAACATGATCCACATCAACGCAGCAAAGAATGTATAAAAGTATTCTTATTTTCTACCAATTGTCATATATCGTATATCGCTGCAGGAGTTAAGATCATGTACCTGAAAAACAGTTTCGTGACCATACAGAAGAAAATAATTTGAACGGTCATTTAGAGCACTGAAGCTGCTTTTACCGTTTTGTTTGTTACAGCCATGAACTACAGAACATATTTACGCACACATGCTTGATATGTCACCGAACAGTTTCACTGATATGATAGAGGCCTCTAGACTGATAAAAGGCAGGAGATGAAGTAACATTTCTCGCAGTCCTGGAATATCTTCATAGGAAGCATATTCCACATGCTAATACATTAAATAGTATTACACACCTCTATGAGGCAATTTTGTAAATGATCCTGTGGGAAGGGAGAAAGGTTGAAGTTTAAAGGTCTGTCAACGTCACCTTCATTTTCAAAGGACGCCTGATCACGTGGCGCTGTTACTTGCGACATGTTAAGAGAACCATTAGGACTTTTACATGAAGTTATCGAGGGAAACACCAATAAACTCTAACCGTATTGAAGGTAATGCGATAAAGATTAGAGTAATAGCTGGTAATGCTGTTCAAATGCTTTCAATTAGGTTTCCATGCAGCATATTTCGGTTTGCATATGTAATAACTAGTACATAACTAAGAGCATAATCTACAATTACTGTAATTAATAATAGTGCAACTATGTGCTGGAGTGTTTCACTGTACCCAATGTAAATGGACGGATGGGTAACAACTGCAGAAACACTTCACATACGTACATGGAAAGGCAAAGTTGCGACGTTGCGTGTGACACATATATCAAAATTGTCCATCTCGAGCGGGTCCAGAGCAATGGTTTTGCATTTTCTTGCATTAGCACTGGTTTGTCCTCTCTGTGTTATTATGTGCCGATCGCCGTTATGGTTTGGTCATTCAGTGCTATTCTGCTAATTTCCAGCCTACATGAAGTAACGGGTGATCTTTTTGGATGTCACTCTTCCGAATAATATTGCAACGCCAAACCTTCAGCTAAGCCTTTTCAGCCCATAGAGTCTGCGACATACTGACGCTAAGGGCAGAGACTGTGGGACAAGGTTCTATAGCATGCCCAACGTCGATGCTGAATATCCACGATTTTTGTGAATGATGTGTGAGACTGAGATGAAGGGAGAGCGTTGGGCTCTTCACTTTTTGGATACTGTGTTCAACCGAGTATTATTCGAATAGATATTGTGTGTTATTGTATTCACGTGTGATTCATTAAATTTTTTGCTGTCTTCAGTGCAGGAAAATTTCTAGAGGTTTTTGAGCACGAATGGTTCAGCATTAATAAATTAATTAATTCTGCTTGTTTATTCTTTCAAACAGACTTTACTCGGGCCATTATGTCTTATCTTACGTTGAACCAACGCTTCTTATACACAATACTTTTGAAGTCATGGTTATGTGAAGAATGATTATTCTGTAGTATTATCCTTGGGAGTAGAGGAAAAATTATAGTAGTAAAATAATCGTAATTTTTAAGAAAGATTTGAATTCAACTAATACCATTTAAATTTGATTTCTTCTACTGAAAATTAGTTAAAGAAGCTGGCTGCGTGATGAGTGGGGACGGAAAGGCTTTTACTATGATGCGAAGGTATGGATCTTCTTTGCGAAGGTATGTTTCTGCTTTATTCATTCAGAGATGAGCGTAATGGTCGAGATAAGGTAAGAGAACCGGTATATGCTGTCAAAATGTTGAGAGCGTGTGGAAATCTCCTTGCTTGTCGCCAGTTTGCTCAAAATTACTGTGCGTATGATGATAAAATACAATAAAAAAAACTTGACGACAGAGTTATATCTTACGCAGGCATTGATCGTTATGTTGTAGGGCGATGAGATTTCCTGAGAATGGCCTTACAGGACAAGGGCACTGTCATCAAATTTGAAAATACAAGCGTTTCGACGTGTTACACACTCAAGTGATGTACAAAAAGATTTTTAATTCTTATAGGGCTGTACGGATGTGGAAGACCTGCAAATTCTAGATTTGTACACTTGCGCATGTACGCATTTACAGCTTTACTGTAACATCTATCACAATCCGACGTCATAGAGTGTACAATGTTGTCGCCCTCGACTGACATTAAAGTCACATTGGTGATGCTGTCTATGTACCGCCACAGAGGATGCAGAAAGTGCAGTGGAAAGCCCGCCCTCGTTAGGCAGTTCGTTTCATGTGACTGGCATCGTTCCATCGATCAATCGCGTTAATGTATCAGACGGGAATGGCCGTTCCCTATTGTAAATTCTCTATTGTAGCCCTGTGAGACATTTTTCTTTTGCTGGAGATTGTCTCACAGTTCAAAGAACAAAGATGGACCAACACAGTGCAACACCCACTGCCCTTTCCACTGTCTACAGCCTGCGACGGATCGCAGCAGGCATGAGAGTGACGCTGAGAGCCTGCTGGTCGTTCCGTTGATTTGATTCATCAAACCGCGGCATGTACCGCCTGAAGCAAAACCGCTCCAAATTACAGCAAATGGCAAACCATCCTTAATATCTTAACAAACACAACTAAAACCAAAGTCCTAACCTATCCAGGCTGCATTACCATCCCTGTTCCTCTCCCTCCCTATCCTTGCTCCTTTGTCCCTGCCCCCTCTTTTCCCTCTTAATGGACTTCTTTATGTCGACCTGGCTATCCTCCTGGCTCTGTTTTCATCTGTGCTATTGTTTAGTTTGTTGTTTCCATTTGCTTTTCGGCGTTTTTGGTCCCCTTGGGGTTTGACCTCCATTTCCAAAATTTTCCATTAAGTGTGAGCCATTGTGAGATGAACTCCCTACCTATCTCCTAAGGTGCAGGTACCTCTCCCCCTCCTCTCCCCTTTCCGTTTGAACTCTGTCCCTCTTCCTGCTAGGTCACCAGCAAAGTAGCCAGTCCATGTGGTGGGTCTGTTAAGTACCCACTTGGCTGAGCCCCCTGAAACCACAGGTATCACACTGCTACTACCTGTGCTGTTAACGCTTGGTGTATGCCCAGGAGTCGATGCTCATCACTTTAGGGCACCAGAACTCCTGGCAATGGCCGCCGTGCCACACAGCCCTTGCTGTCGCTGGGTGGCTCCTATGGGGTGAGCCCCTGATCGGAGTGGTTGGTACTAGGGCGGACGCTTTGAGCATGAAGCGACAAAAGCTTCACCATCCTGGCCATTCTGTGGCTAAGAGTGGTAGCAGACGTGACACTCCTTGTTCCGATCCCTCGGCCTTACCCTCCCTGACCACCCTCTGTGAGGAGGGTCAAGCTCGCTGGCTGGGGTTGAAACAATTTCTTCAGTACCTGGTTTGTACCAAGACAGATGGCGGAAGTTTTTCCACAATCAAGACTTGGTTTTCTGTGGAGACGATTGAAGATAAATGTGGAGAAGTGGAATCAATGAGTGAAATGCGGTCCAGTGCCATCTTCTGCTGCCCAATTCGACTTTATCCTGGCCTTCGAGTGGGATGTCCTCCCACAGAAGGTCAGGTAATGGTGTATCGGTTTGATGTAAAACCTTATATTCCACCAATGAGGTTCTTTAAATGCTTACAGTTTGCACACATGTTTCCCACTGCACCACTGATCCCCTCTGCGGTCACTATGGACGCCCCCTCCATGACGGGAATGCCTTTGCTCCCCAGCCAGTGTGTGTAAATTATCACGGACAGCACTCTCAATGCTCATCTGCATGCCCAGTATTTGTGAAAGAAAGAAGGATTCAAGAGTACAAAACCTTAGATCCACACACCTACACTGAGGCTTGTCAAAAGTATGACCAGCTCCATCCCATGTCTATGACTTCTACGTTTGCTTCCGTTATGTCCATTCCCCCTCCTACCCCCTCCTCTTCCCAGACCCACCCCATTCACCCCATGCCTTCACCCTCCTCCCTCTCCCTCTCCCTCTCCCTCTCCCTCTCCCTCTCCCTCTCCCTCTCCCTCTCCCTCTCCCTCTCCCTCTCCCTCTCCCTCTCCCTCTCCCTCTCCCTCTCCCTCTCCCCATCAGTACCTACACCCACCCCTTCTGGTACTGCTCCCCCTCCCCCTCCCCCTCCAGAGAAGTGCTCCCCTTCTTTGATGGCAGCCAGTACTGGAGCTCCCTCCTGGAACTTCTCGTCCTGGCACCCCCCCTGAAAGGCGATCTGCTGCACCACATCAGCAGTATGATCCATGGCTGGTTGGTGCCAAGATTGCTCAGTGTAATAACGTGCCCGCCCTCAGTGAAGTCTACCCTCCTCTTCCTTCCAAAGAGAAGAACCAGAAACGCAAGAACAAGTGCAAGGCCCCTCTGGTACTATCTACATCTTACATATCTACATACATACTCCGCAATCCACCATACGGTGCACGGCGCAGCCTTCCCCTCTTCCAGTCAATGAACCAACAGAGTCTGACCCCATCTATTGGGATATTACCCCATCCTTATTGGTGATGGATGGCGACTCAGCGGTGTGACCAATTCTGGTCTGTTCGCATCCCAGTTTGGACACTGGCTTGAGAATCCTCCAGTGGAATGGTAATGGATATTTGCGTCACCTTTCAGAGTAGCAGCCCCTTCCTTCCTTCTGCTTTGCCGTGCTTGTACTGCTCTCCAGGAAACCCATTATGTCAATTCTTATGGTTCAAATGGCTCTGAGCACTATGGGACTCAACTTCTGAGGTCATTAGTCCCCTAGAACTTAGAACTAGTTAAACCTAACTAACCTAAGGACATTACACACATCCATGCCCGAGGCAGGATTCGAACCAGCGACCATAGCGGTCTCGCGGTTCCAGACTGCAGCGCCTAGAACCGCATGGCCACTCCGGCCAGCTTCAATTCTTACTCACCCGCCGTTTGTGGGTTGCATGCTTTCTGTCAGTACTGAATTGGCCCCTTGCGGGCTTCTGGTTGTGTATGCACCTTGGCCCGCAAGGAAACTGTTAGTAAATGGTTTCCCCTCCATGCCACACTGGAAGCCATTGCTGTCAGAGTCCATCTGGCCACACCAATCTGTAATCTCTACCTCTCACCTGACAGGCCACCCACATCCCTTGCCCCAACCACCCCTCTTCAACAACTCCCTTCTCCCTTCTCCCTTCCTGCTACTAGGGGACTTTACGACTACTGCCCTGGGGAGGACAGTTGAAGCTGTTCTGTCAGGGCTTGACCTCTGTTTACTAAACATAGGCGCTCCCACGCACTTTAGTGTGGCACATGGCACTTTCTCTACCATTGACCTCTCCATCTGCAGTCCTGACCCTATTCCCTCCATTCAGTGGGGTGTCGACAATGACTTACGTGACAGCGACCATTACCCGATTGTTTTGAGCTTCCTTCAGTTTCTCTCGCTCCTTCACCCTCCCAGGTGGGCCATATTTAAGGCTGACTGGGGATCCTTCTCCTCTGCCCCATCCCTCCTGTGTTGCCACACGACACTGTTGATGAATCTGCATAGACTTTGACCGCTGCCATCCTTTTAGCAGCAGTTTCAGCAATCCCTTATTTCTCAAGCTGTGCCTGCCGGAAGATGATCCCTTGGTGGACTCTGGAACTTGCTGCAGCTGTAACAGACCGCTGTTGTGCTCTTAAACACTTGAAGTAGCACCCTTCCACTGCTCTCCTTCTGGTCTTGAAACTGCTCCGCACCCGGGACTGCTACCTCACCCAATTTCAGAAACTGATTTGCTGGGAACGATATGTAGCTGCCATAGGACCACACACCACCTCTTCACAAGTCTGGGTGACACTCAGGCGAATTTTTGGCCAACGTTCTCCCTCTGGGTTTGCAGGAATTTCTTTGCATGGTGTTGTCCTTACCAATCCGACTTTGTAGCAGTTAATTTCGCTCAACACTTTGCTCAAGCTTCGGCATCAGCTCAGTGTCCGCCCACGTTCCTTCTCCTGGAAGAGTGCTCGGAACTGCTGTCTCTGTCTTTTGTTTCTCGCTGCTCGGAGCCATATAATTTCCCATTCAGGGTCTAGGAATTCGCCAGCGCCCTCGCCCTTTGTCTCAACGTGCCTTCTGGACCAGATTGCAAATATAACCAAATACTCCAACACTTATCGTTGGCTGGCCCCCATTGTATACTGACCCTCTTCAACCATCTGAGGAGTAAGGGAGTCTTTCCTACCCAGTGGCAGAAAAGCATTGTTGTTCTGTTGTTGAATCCAGGGAATCCACCACTTCAGTAGGATAGCTACCGTCCAATTAGCCTTACCAACACCCTCGGCAAGCTCCTTGAATACATGGTGAGTTGGTGGCTGTTTTGGATCCTCGAATCCCGCGACCTTTTGTTATCGACTCAAAGTGGTTTTCGCCGTGGCCGCTCTACGTTGGATAACCTAGTCCACCTGGAGCCTGCTATCCAGTCGGCTTTTTCCCATCAGCAACATCTCATTGCAGTCTTCTTTGATCTGCATAAAGCCTGTGACACCGCCTGGCGCCACCATATCCTCACCACCCTTCACGAATATGGCCTTCGTAGCGCTCTGTCCGTTTTTATCAGTAACTTCCTTTCTTGTCGCTCTTTTCAGGTCCAACTTGGCTCCTCCTACAGCATACCCCATCAGCAAGAAAATGGGGATCCACAGGGTTCCGTGCTGAGTGTCCCTCTCTTTCTCTTAGCCATTAGTGGTCTGGTGGCAGCTGTTGGGCCGACAGTGTCCCACTCTTTGTAAGATGACGATTTTTGTATCTACGTCGCTTGCTCCATAATGGGCGCTGCAGAACGCCATCTACAAGGGGAAATCTGCCAGGTGCACTCATGGGTTCTCTCCCATGCCTTTCAGGTTTCGGCAGCCAAGTCGTGTGTCATGCGTTTCTGCTGTCACTGTACAGTCCATCCCCATTTGGAACTGTTGCTCGATGGCCAGCCCCTCGAGGTGGTGGACACCCATCGCTTCGTGGGTCTGGTCTTCGATACCTGGTTGACATGGCTCCCTCATCGCCAGCTGAGAAGGATGTGCTGTCCCATCTCAATGTTCTTAGGTGTCTGTGCAATACCTCCTTGGATGCAGACCACTCTGGTCTCCTGAAATTGTATCAAGCGCTGGTGCAGTCTCGTTTAGACTATGAAAGTCCTGTCAATGGTTTTTCGTCGCCTTAGATGTAGATGTAGACCCCATCCATCACTGTGGGGTCCAACTTGCGACTGGTGCTTTTCGCACTAGGCCCGTACTTAGCCTTCTTGCAGAGATGGGGATCAGTTTATCTTTTTATAGACATTGTAGTTCCCTCTTCTAATGTGGGATTTAATAGGTTTTAGATAATCCAAGGTCGGATGGACTCATGACCATGCAGTTTGGTCCCTTCTCCACCCAACCAACCAACCATCCTAACTGCTACAATATTTTCCTCCAGAATGCACAAGTTTGTATATTAGAATTTACAATATCTTTTTCCTCCTTTTTGACCTGCAATTCTACTTGTGCATGAACATTGCAACTGAAGATGAAATGCGTTACTATATACTCCTTCACAGCCCTGAAGAAATACACTCTGCATGGACAGAAGTATGGAGCACCAGAAACACAACACATCACCATCCATAATACAGTACTAGTTTCATGATGGGATTCGTAATGGCTTCCAGTTTCCAGGGAATGAATAATTGGATAAATGAAGTTGCAGTATGGTTATGTTATTGTTCCTGCAAAACAAAGCCGCATTAAGGTAGCGATAATGAAGTTGGATAGCGATCACACACATTTCTTTCCAGAGTAGACTACAAAGGCTAAATACTATTGAGATCTGGTAAGTGTAATGTCCATGGGTTTCACGATACTTCATTCTTGTGGTCACAAAACCACTCCTGGACGATGAAGTCTCTATGAACGATGAAATGGTCATCTTGCAGAGCAACCATGGAGCCCATGGGATAACACAATGTGGCTACTGAAATCTTCGCGGAAAGTAGAGGATGACTCCCGCTTCTGGGCAAAAAATGCTGACGTTTTCATCGACGTCCCCGGAGTTATGACATCATCACACCTGGAAAATTGTACCAAGGCCATGACTTGATCCGTTTAGGAATTTTGACATCGTCACATCCCAGCAGTTGCATCACGTCGTGGCCCTGTGAAGCCCGCCCCCGCCCTACACCCCCTGCCCTCTCGCGTCACGCTTCTGCTCCCCTCTCTCTCATCGCTATGCTGTCTTCGAATGGTGTACAAGCTCAGCCCTCACCTTTAGAGTAACTTTTTTATTATTCCACTGTACATTTGTCAGCTTTTATCTGTGTAGCTTTGGTCCACTACTTCAGAAACAGCAGTGATCAGCCAAACAGGGAAGTCTGATAGTAAGTATTTTTGTTCAAATGGTTCAAATGGCTCTGAGCACTATGGGACTCAACTGCTGTGGTCATAAGTCCCCTAGAATTTAGAACTACTTAAACCTACCTAACCTAAGGACATCACACACATCCATGCCCGAGGCAGGATTCGAACCTGCGACCGTAGCGGTCGTGCGGTTCCAGACTGTAGCGCCTTTAACCGCTCGGCCACTCCGGCCGGCAAGTATTTTTGTTACAACAACATTGTTATAAAACATCCTGGCAGATTAAAACTGTGTGCCAGACCGAGACTCAAACTCGGGACCTTTGCCTTTCGCGGGCAAGTGCTCTACCACCTGAGATACCCGTGCACGACTCACGCCCCGTCCTCACAGCTTTAATTCCGCCAGTACCTCGTCTCCTACCTTCCAAACTTTACAGAAGCTTTCCTGCGAAGCTCTTCAGGAGTGCTAGTTCTGCTAGGTTCGCAGGAGAGATTCTGTAAAGTTTGGAAGCTAGGAGACGAGGTACTAGCGGAATTAAAGCTGTGAGGACGGGGCGTGAGTCGTGCACGGGTAGCTCAGTTGATCAGTCTACCTTCGGCAGTGACACAGTGCGGACCGTGTTGCCTGCCGGCCTCGCTGTGGTGCGCGCGCCGGCTTGTTTACGCCGGAGCAGCTTCGCGTGTGCGGTGTTGTGAGTCTAGAACGAGATGGCACACTCGTACAGAAAAACGACTTTGAAGTTCAGTTTTGCGAACGACTACACACGACCAAAGACACACGAGATTGAACGTTTCTTAAGAGAAGAGGTAAAAATCGATCCACAGGAAATCGTGGGAATCAATTTATCGATCGTTTCTAGCGTCGTCTATGTCAAGCTTGTTGACGAGGCGGCTTGCGAAAGACTTCTACAACGATCACCGAACGGGAAAGTTGGTGCGGTTACAGTCGATCACGCGGGAATGGGGATCCGCACTATACGAGTCTTCGAACTTCCGTTTGAGGTCCCGTCTGAACTTGTTACCGGCGATTTTCGACCATACGGTACAGTTCTATCCCATGTGGCCGAAAAATGGACGAGTTTTACCACGTATCCCGTTTTAAATGGGGTGAGACAAATACGGATAGAACTGCGAAAGCACGTCCCCTCTTATTTGTACATAGGAGGTTGTCGCGCGATTATAATCTATGATGGGCAACCTCGCACTTGCTCGGGGTGCGGGAAAGAAGGTCACGTCCGCTCGGAATGCCTCCAGCGACGTTTAGTACAAACTCCACATGACGACGTTCAGGCGCCACAACAGATTGTCTTACCGTTGACCTTTGTGGAAGCCCTGAAAGGCGATGTGAGGGAGATTTCCGATGGGCACCAGCAGCTGCCCCCTATAGAGAACATGGACACCAACGGACTGGAACTCCGACCACCGGTTCCACCACAGCAGACACAGGACACCACACATGAGATGCAGCTGGCGACCGCTCCAGGCTCATCCGTGGTGGCTGCCAGTGCTTCCACCGAGAGCGTGATAGGGCAGGACCAAGACGGAGGATACGAAACCAAAACAGCCGATGCGGAAGCAAGGCAACGGAAACAGCGTTCGCTGAAGAGAAGAAAGAAGCGTCGACTGACTTCTGCTGACGATAGCCATAGTCTCGAGGGGACAGTGGACGACAACGACAGTATCGACTTGAGACCAGTGGATTCAACAGATACCGAGATGACGATGCAGGAATTACACAGCGACGATCACTTGAACTCTCCTTCTGGTGACCGGAAGGCGGAAGTGGCGATGACAACTGTCCAACATCAGAGCGGTGACGACGTTGCCTCCCATCCTTCGACCAGTTCCGGAAATATGCTGGGTGACTGGGCGCAAGAAATGGACCAACGGGAACAGAATGAAAATACGAACGCGCCGATTGAGGATAGTCCTGGCGAGAGGCCGGGAGGGGTCGGGAAATGTTGAACAACTTAGTGTGGTGAGGGGCGCCGGGAGTGCAGATAGACGCTTAATGACACCGCCCTACAACTGATGAACACACGCCAGGCGTACCGCATTGCCACGATAAACATTAATGGCATTAGGACACCGCTTAAAATTCAAATGCTGAAAGATATGCTCGCGCTGCGGACGTGGATATTGTACTCCTACAAGAAGTGCGTTTCACGTCGCCCCCAGAGTTCTACGGCTACGAGGCACATTATTCAGTGCACGATGAAAGTGGATGCGATGTGGCGATCCTCACCAGGGAAGGAATAGGGCTGGAGGACGTCATGTCCCTCCCTTCGGCACGTGGCATAGCGATCACTGTCGACGGCGTACGTTTCATCAATTTATACGCACCATCTGGCTCCACAAAACGCAGAGAAAGGGCGACCTTTTACACTGACGAGATAGCACCGTTGTTCGCTGGACGCTATGATAACTATATAGTGGGCGGCGACTTTAATTGTGTCGTAGACAAAAAGGACTAAGTACCTCATTACGTGCCATGCATGGAACTCCGTGCGTTGATTACCGAAATGGCGCTTCTGGATACCTGGGAACTGCAGCATGGCGACAGACCGGGTTATACGTTTGTAACGGGACATTCGGCGAGTAGACTTGATAGAGTGTATGTGACACGAGCTCTACGGACGGCGGTACTGGATGCCGAAATCAGGCCAGCGGCTTTTACGGATCATATGGCGTACGTCTGTACGATTTCACTAACGCGTCAGAAAATATGGCGGAGTAAGGGTCACTGGAAAATGAATTGTGCACTTTTACGTGACACTGAATGTCGCCGGACGATAGAGGCGGCCTGGGAGACCTGCGTTCGCCGCCAACGAGCATACACCTCGGTTCTCCAGTGGTGGATTAAATGCGCAAAACCAACGTTACGGAGAACGTTGATACGATACGGGCAGGACAAATCGCAGTGGAACCGTACGACGGCTGATTTTTATTTTACAGCCCTGAGGGAGCTGATGACCCAACAACCATCGCCGGAAAGGCGCACGGCAATGCGCAGGATAAAAGCCAAGTTATTCCAGCTGACGAGACTAAGAATGGAAGGTATAATGGTCCGGGCGAGATTGGCGGACACAGTTGCTGCCGAAACCCCCTCCATGCACCACATAGTACGTGAACGCCAACGACGACGCAGGACATTGATCAGGGAACTAATCTCTGAAACTGGCCAGCAAGTTGTGAACCAGCGTGATATTGCGCATGTGTTTACTGACTATTTCCGCCAGTTATATGGACCTGTACAAGTGAACCACGAGACACTACATGATGTCATCTCGGAAATGCCAGATAGAGGACCACCACTGGATGCAGAGACTTTCATCACAGCGATAACGGAGGACGAGCTGACAGATGCAATTGCCAGGGGGGCTCCGAACAAGTCCCCAGGACAGGACGGATTCCCAATTGAATTTTACCGCGCCTTTGCATCCATCATGGGACGGACTTGGATCCAGATGTACAACGAACTCCTGTTACCGCAGACTGAGATACCTGCCGAATTCACGGAGGGTATCATCCTCCCAATACCCAAACCACGCGGTGGCAGAAGGCCAGGAGATTATAGACCACTCACTCTCTTGAACTGCGACTATAAGATTTTCGCGTGCATCCTTGGGGCTCGCCTGCGGTCTTCACTTTCTGATAGACTTCTCATAGATCAAACTTGCCTCGGCGGTAAGAGTAACGTACATACGGCGCTCGGTGACTACCGAGATATCATCGCATTAGCAGCGGCATGCCGAGTGCGTGGGGCACTCGTCGCAATTGACTTCGATCATGCGTTCGACAGAGTGGATCGTACCTTTTTGCATGCGGTGATGGGCAGATTGGGAATCCCACAGGTCTTCATTCTAGTGATCATGCGACTGTTACACGGCGTGCAACCAAGGGTCTCGGTCAATGGACGGGGCACTGACTACATTGTTATTTCAAGGTCAGTTCGTCAAGGTTGCCCCCTTTCGATATTTTTGTATGCAATGGCTTTGGAACCCTGTCTATATGGTCTCCGAAGACGGTTGGAGGGAGTGCCTTTGCCACAACTGACCTTTCGTTGCCGCGCTTATGCTGACGATGTGATGCTGGTGGCACGGACAGGCGAAGAAGTACGTACGGCGTTGGCATGGATACAGCGATACGGGATGGCGGCAGGAAGCGTGCTTAATCTACAGAAATCACACTGCATGAATGTCGGTCGAGGATTACAACCGGGGGAGGAAGGCCCGCTCACGTTAGTTAAGACCATAAAATGCCTAGGTATTACGTTCCACACGGATGTGCAGCGGACAGCAGCGGATAACTACCGACGCATATTGAAGCTGATGCGGACAATGGTGCAGTTACAGAAATTAAGAGCGTTGGATATGATTCAGAGGGTGAACTATGTTAACGTATACCTAGCACCGAGACTCACTCACGTAGCGCATGTCCTGCCTTTAACGCGCACAATGGCATCACGGATACAAGCAACTTTCGGAACCTACGTGAATGTGGGTCACCTATTTAAGATCAAATACACAACGCTTACGCTACTACCTGGAGAGGGTGGACTTGGTCTAGTGAACGTACATGAAAAGGCACGGGCGTTATTCGTCAGTACAATTTTCCGACAGTGGCGCGGTCAATTTCGCAATATCTCGGGTGCGTTGGCCGATGTACTAGCGCCGACTTCAATGCTGCCCCCAGTCAATGTGGGCCATATTTCTCCGAAGTTGTCACATTTCAAGTCTTTTTTTTTTTTGGAGCTTAGCTATGTCAGAGATTCCTTCCCAACAACACGACTACCGACGGCGCGAGATGTATACCAACTCTTACTGCGCCGGTGTCCCAGGAATACCCTGGAAACGAAGTACCCAGACAAGAACTGGCGACAGATATGGCGCGTTATACGGAACGTTTACCTCCCAACGTCGGTACGCTCACATGGTATGTGGTGGTAAATAGGAAGTTCGCAACGAATCAACGGCGGCACGCGATTCATTTGGCAGACACTCCACTATGTTTAGGCTGCGCAACAGTGGACACTGATGAACATCGTTTAGCATGTAGTGGGACGGCTCCAGTGTGGCACTTGGCACAACAGATAATGGCGTTCCTGTTACGCTCCGCCCCTCACACAATTTCATCAGACACCCTTTTGTTCCCCCAAGAATCTTATTTTCCGGTTCAAAAAACCAATGCAGTGACATGGGTACGGGGAATGGTTGTGGATTATGTGTATAACGAATCGGAAAAGGACAAAATTGATTTTTGGCATTTTCTCCTGGATGGACACACGAAGCTGCAACAGCATAAGAAATATGGGCAAGACTTCGCTAACTACTTGCGACTTACATTTTCCGACCCGCCGGCCAGATGGGGTGTGACGGGTGAGAGATGAGATAGACGAAGAAGCCGAGATAGACATCGATCACACTTACGGACCCTTAGTTAATTTCGAGAAGACGACCCAGTCTTACACCAACGTCTGGAGAACGAGTCGATAGATGGCTCTCTTGCTCTATCGAACGTCGGGTCGTGAGCAGGTGTCGCCCCCGACACGAATTTCATTTCATTGCTACAGGAGCATGTTTCTTTTACATTTGTACTATCCGCAATGCCTTCATGTCTTTCATTTGGACATTTTCTGTTTTTTTTTCATTTCCTTAATTACTTAATTTCCTAATTAGGCACTATTTGTCAACATATGGACATTGTAGACACTATTTATGCGGTAGTACAACAAAATGTATGTCAGCAAAGGTGGTAAGCCTGACATTGGAAATTAAAAATAAAAAATAATAAAAAAATAAAAAAAAGTAAAAAAAAGAAAAGTGGTCAGCGCGACAGACTGACAATCATAAGAGCCCGGGTTCGATTCCCGGCTCGGTCGGAGATTTTCTCCGCTGAGGGAAGGACGTACCATGTTTATTAAAAAATAAAAAAAATTAAAAAAATAAAAAAAAAGTTGATAGAGCACTTGCCCGCGAAAGGCAAAGGTCCCGAGTTCGAGTCTCGGTCCGGCACACTGTTTTAATCTGCCAGGAAGTTTCATATCAGCGCACACTCCGCTGTAGAGTGAAAATTTCATTCTTGAAACATTGTTATAATTAGAGCTACAAATTTGCTTGTGTATGTCACAGCACTCCAATGTGGCATGAGGGCAGTAGGTAACGTTAAGTTGCTTATTTGTATGACTTAGAGAACTCTTCCATTCATATTTTACATTCGAGCTGAATTATTGTGATAAATTAGTAACTGTGTACATTTAATGTTTTTATGCTTAGTTTTTGTTATCATAGTTACAATACCCAAACTGCTGAATCATGACACGCTGGCATAACGCATCATACTACTGCCTCAGCAACAACAGCAGTCGCTGTCTGTCGGGAGTCTTCCTGACCTATTTGACTTGGTATTAATCAACTATTCAATGCTACAGCGATAGAGTAAACTACAATAGCTCACCGAGCCACTGGCAAGGCTTACAAAGGTACTGCGTTTCGCTAAGACTTAAAACACGACAGTGAGTCGATCTGAATGCATTTATGTGAGTCTATCAGTAAAGAGTGACATTGATGCAGCAACAGAAGTGGAAAATGCACAACACGTTGTTTCTGAACCTCAGTATGCTTGATACAGGTGCTATGATGGAATATATAGAGTTGAAGATGACCGACGAGTATAGTGCATCTCATATTCTGATTGGCATTCACATGCTTCGTTGTAACATACCTGCAGCAGACGTGTTTTCTGAGGGAATACTACAATTAACTTCGTGTGACACAAACACATATGTGACACTTTCAAGTGCTGTTATACTTAAAGAACTTCATTGTGCTTTATCAATTTCAACAAACAGATTGTGCCATAGGCGCCTTCATGGAACAGGTCGCTACCGCAAATTTGTTGAGTATTGGTATCCTTTCACCTTCAATTTTAATCCCACTCCTGATACTTTTTTTTTTTAATTTCCATCATTGCTTCTTCGATGTACAGATTAAACAGTAGGGACGGAAGACTATATTCCAGTCTTACACCGTTTTTAATCAGAGCACTTCGTTCTTGGTCGTCCAATCTTATTATTCCCTCTTGGCTCTTCTACATATTGTACTCGTATATTACCCGTCTCTCCTTGTACCTTACCCGTATTTTTCTCATAATTTCGAACATATTGCACTATTTTTCATTGGCGAACGCTTTATCCAGATCGACAAAAGCTAGGAACGAGTGATGATTTTCCTTTAGTCTTGCTTCTATTATCAACCGTAAAATTCAAGGTTAAAGGATATCAACCGAATTGCCTCTCTGGTGACTCTACTTTTGCTAAAGTATCTGATCGTCAACACATCATCAGTTTTCTGTTCCATTCTTCTCTATATTATTCTTGTCAGTAACTTGGATGCATTAGCTGTTAATCTGATTGTGTCATAATTCTCCATTTGTCAAGTCTTGCTGTCTTTGGAACTGTGTGAATGATATGTCGCCAGGCATACACTCTACACACTAACGTGATTAGTCGTATTGTTGCCACTTCCCCACTGATTACCGAAATTCAGATTGAATGTTATCAGTCCTTTCTGTCTTATTTGATCTTAAATCCTCAAAAGCTCTGTTAACTACATAAGTAGTAAACGAATGCAAGCTGGATTTGTTGTGCATAGGAGGCAGTTACTTTCGAAAATGGCATAACAGGATGAAGTATATTTATGGGAATGTAGATAAATACACTAGGAAGGAGTTGTGCGTCACAGACAACACTTGGTAGGCGTACGTCTTTATCTGAAAGATGATGTCGATTCAAATTCCACGCCAGTCGTGTATGACGATACAAGTCAGGTTTGCTATAAATACACACAGTACCTGTCGTGAGCGTTAGTTACCTTTGATATTGGACATAGTGGATTTAAGGTGACAAAGGCGCCATTGTCAACACCACATTGAGTTAGAACGAGGTGCTGTAACCGAGCTATTAGAAGCCGGACGTTCCTTCTGCGATATTGCCGGAAGACTTAGCAGGAATTTAGCCCCTGTACATGACTGCTGGCAATGGTAGTCACGAGAATGTAAGGTCGCAAGAAGACCGGACGCCAGATGACCATGTGACAGTACCGAGAAGGGGATGGTGTTCGGCGGGGGGCTCTGGTGAATTATACAGCAGGTGCCGGCACCGCAGTGACACAACGAACTGTTATAAATCGGTTACTTCAAGGATGGCTCCGAGCCAGACGACCTGTGTGTGTATTCCACCGACTCCAAACCGCCACCAGTTGCCAGTGGTGTCAAGTGAAAGGCCACTGCAGGGCAGGGAGGAGATATGTTGTGTTCTCTGATGAAGGGTGGTTCTACCTCGACACCAGTAATGGCCGTATGTTGGTTAGAAAGAGGTCAATTGAGGGCCTGCATTCAGTCAGTCTGCATGCTAGATACACTGGACCTACCTCTGCGGTGATGTTTTGTATCACAGCCAGAGCATTCTTGTGTCCACCCCAAGCCACATGACTGCTGATTTGTACGTCAATCTGGTGACTGGATATGTTGTGCTGCTATTCATTAACTACATACTACTAGGTGTTTGCCAGCGGGATAACTCTCTCCCACATACCGCTGTTGTAACGCAACATGTTCTACAGACTGTCAATATGTTACCTTGTCCTGCTCAGTCACTATATCTGTCTCCAACGAAGCACATACGTGACTTAATGGGACGACAACTCCAGCGTCATCCACAAACAGCATTAACTGTCCCTCCTTTCACCGACCAAGTGCAACAACTAAAACCGACAAATTGACATCCGGTACCTTTGCGACAAAATGCATGCACGTTTGCGAGCTTGCATTCAACATTATGGCGGTTATATCGGTTACTAATGTACCAGCATTTCACGACTGCAGTGGTTTATCTCGCGCTTACATTAACCTGTGATCTTGCAATGTTAATTACTTAAATATGTTACCAACGGAAATTTATTCCCTAATTTTACTTATTCCACGTTTGGTGTTGCGGTTTTTTCTGTCAGTGTAAATAATGCTGCATCCTGCAAAACTGGTCTTCTTTTCAACGCCTAGCAATTCATGATGGGGATCCAAGAAGTTAGAAACCAAGGTAGTTTACCTGGGAATACAGGTAGTGGGGGACTGAAAATCACCGGTTTTTTAAACCATTAGGGAGGATGAGGTGTTTGCCTAGCTAATATTCCAACTGGTCCGCTCTTCCATTGATTCTGGATGTAACCAGTTTTCCAGCTATGATTCATTTGTGTATTAGTGTAAGTGTTGACAACAACGCCATCGGTGTTAGTCTAACAGTTGACAGCAACTGATCAGTAATCTGTCGAGGGTCTTACCGACAGTAAGGGCGAAAACAAAAAATCTAATTTTGGCGAAGAGGTCTTTTTGTAGTGAGAAACAGCACATTGCAGTGTTTTCCTTTTTCTACAGAACTTCTCCAATTTCCAGGAGTACTTATCGATTGCAGTTGGATTTGGAAGCAGTATATAAGTCACCAGTAGAACTATGTACGATGCTCTCTTTGACTGACAGGGATTCAGCTCCACAGACCATCTATTTGTTGTGAAGAGACTTGTACTTCGGATGTTGCAAGGCACTCTAAGTAGCGTGATTCCCTCTGGAGGTTTCTTTCTAGTTTTGACAACGTCCCACTATTAGCTGGATGTTAGTTCTGAAAATTGGTTAACAAAGAATCACCACCAGCACAGAACTGTCTCAGCTGGTATTCCATTGTCGATGGTGCTGAGTTATATATGCTCAGTTATTCCAGCGAAATCCCGTGTCTTTGTGAATGAGTTGGATATAGTGAAGTGGGTTAATGACTTGTTACCACAATATGATGAACATAATACTAAGATGCCCCCACTCTCTACGCTCCAGACTAGAAATGTGTCCACATAGATACGAACCAGTGGCTGCTGAGTTAAACGTGAAGTTGTTGGAGCAGTGGTGATGTGATCGTCGCTTGTGAGATTTCTCATAGGATGGAATACGATAGGGATACAAATAAAATGTATCTTTATGTTGAAATGTACATTATTAATCTAAACTTTATTGCGAAACAATGAAATGAAGTTTTCGGTAATATGAAAAACATATCTACACTCCTGGAAATGGAAAAAAGAACACATTGACACCTGTGTGTCAGACCCACCATACTTGCTCCGGACACTGCGAGAGGGCTGTACAAGCAATGATCACACGCACGGCACAGCGGACACACCAGGAACCGCGGTGTTGGCCGTCGAATGGCGCTAGCTGCGCAGCATTTGTGCACCGCCGCCGTCAGTGTCAGCCAGTTTGCCGTGACATACGGAGCTCCATCGCAGTCTTTAACACTGGTAGCATGCCGCGACAGCGTGGACGTGAACCGTATGTGCAGTTGACGGACTTTGAGCGAGGGCGTATAGTGGGCATGCGGGAGGCCGGGTGGATGTACCGCCGAATTACTCAACACGTGGGGCGTGAGGTCTCCACAGTACATCGATGTTGTCGCCAGTGGTCGGCGGAAGGTGCACGTGCCCGTCGACCTGGGACCGGACCGCAGCGACGCACGGATGCACGCCAAGACCGTAGGATCCTACGCAGTGCCGTAGGGGACCGCACCGCCACTTCCCAGCAAATTAGGGACACTGTTGCTCCTGGGGTATCGGCGAGGACCATTCGCAACCGTCTCCATGCAGCTGGGCTACGGTCCCGCACACCGTTACCGTTAGGCCGTCTTCCGCTCACGCCCCAACATCGTGCAGCCCGCCTCCAGTGGTGTCGCGACAGGCGCGAATGGAGGGACGAATGGAGACGTGTCGTCTTCAGCGATGAGAGTCGCTTCTGCCTTGGTGCCAATGATGGTCGTATGCGTGTTTGGCGCCGTGCAGGTGAGCGCCACAATCAGGACTGCATACGACAGAGGCACACAGGGCCAACACCCGGCATCATGGTGTGGGGAGCGATCTCCTACACTGGCCGTACACCACTGGCGATCGTCGAGGGGACACTGAATAGTGCACGGTACATCCAAACCGTCATCGAACCCATCGTTCTACCATTCCTAGACCGGCAAGGGAACTTGCTGTTCCAACAGGACAATGCACGTCCGCATGTATCCCGTGCCACCCAACGTGCTCTAGAAGGTGTAAGTCAACTACCCTGGCCAGCAAGATCTCCGGATCTGTCCCCCATTGAGCATGTTTGGGACTGGATGAAGCGTCGTCTCACGCGGTCTGCACGTCCAGCACGAACGCTGGTCCAACTGAGGCGCCAGGTGGAAATGGCATGGCAAGCCGTTCCACAGGACTACATCCAGCATCTCTACGATCGTCTCCATGGGAGAATAGCAGCCTGCATTGCTGCGAAAGGTGGATATACACTGTACTAGTACCGACATTGTGCGTGCTCTGTTGCCTGTGTCTATGTACCTGTGGTTCTGTCAGTGTGATCATGTGATGTATCTGACCCCAGGAATGTGTCAATAAAGTTTCCCCTTCCTGGGACAATGAATTCACGGTGTTCTTATTTCAATTTCCAGGAGTGTATGACGTACAACTCTCGTGCACAACTCTACAAAATAACGATTCTTCATCTCTTACAAATGCGGTAACTGCACCGCAGAATTACTGGAAACTCAAATGTTCATAAATATACATCTTATGTATACAGAAAGCAGGACTGTGTGGCTTGTGTGTGTGTGTGTGTGATTTTCATAACTAACAGCAAGCATTCGATGTCTGCATAAAACTAAAAGTGGTAACTACTGCTTGCAGCGTATTGGAATTGTTACCAGACTCCTCACGGAAGCAGAGAGATTAGAGTCGTAACTTCATTGACGTAACAGAAAGGTGGAGCAGCAGTGACGATAGTGAGTCATGCGTGAATCATAACATGGATCAAAAAGCAGTCACCATTTCTGAATTCTACTACTTCATGTCCATTGCTGCTGACTGCTCTCGAACAAGGTCATGGTATGTACAACGCAGCACAAAAAGCTCATGTCGATCTCCAATTGCATCGTTGTATACACAGTCAGAAAAATACGCAACAACCAAGAAGGAGTTGTGCGACGTAAACGAAGTTGGTAGCCGTGTTTCTACATCAGAAGGATGTTTCTTCATATTTGGAGCCATTCGCATAAGAGTGGCGCTACTATGAGGAAACAGATCATGTTTGCTTTAAATACACGCTTTAACGGTAGTAAGCGTTTGTTACCTTTGAGATTAGTCGTTGTGAGCTGATGTTAGTCAGGAATGTTTTTAAGGTAAAGTGATCAGAAGCCCTGTTTTTAGCGGCACTGTACTGTTTTTCAACCTACTGTCCAGGGGTCCCAATTGATTAGGTGGAAACGGCTCTTAGTTCGGTTTTGTTAGAAAGTAGCAATTAATTTTTACCGTCTATGTTATGCATCATAAAATTGGAATTTTTATGTTCATGATTGCTAAGAACGTAAATTACGTTACAGATGGACAAAATTCGTCACCGAAAACAAATCATCTAAATGACCAAACTGCAAACATTGTTTTGTTTCCCGCGCTTCACTTCAACAGTTCGATTCCATTCTCTCAGTGACTCAGTGACAATTGACTCAGTGACAATCGGTTTGTAATGTTCACTGTTTCGGAAGTTCCGTGAGATATTCGAGATGCCAAAACGAAAGTGTGTCTTCACTGCTACGTTACAATAAAGTTAAATTTCTTAGCCTGCTAGGACTAGCAGTTTATAGAGAATTTTAAATTAACTCGCGATAATTATCCATAAATCAACAAAAACTTTGTCTGTTATACTTGTACTTTATCTTCTTCCATATGGACACAAACACAAAGAAAATTTGGTCCGATTAAAATATTCATTATACCATCTGTAACACCGAGTTTTGTGTATGTAGTTCAGAGAAGAGCGACATTGTGCAACATCTAAATCGAAGTAAACACAAAATGGCAGAACTTACTGCAGCGTCATCCAGAAGAGTAGCTTCGTTTTCCAGACTAAATTCAGCAGCTGACCGACAACTGCACTTGTCTGCAATTGAAGAAGCCTGGAATCACCATGTGGCTGGTGAAAATCACAGTTTTCCCTCAAATAACTGTGCCTCGACACTAGTAAGATATTTGTCTGAACAGATATTCTCTATAATTCGCACAAAGATTGAAGCCAATGCCATGAAGATACTATTGACACGTTACAAAAAGAGATACAGGAACTCCGTTACGTTATTTGATTTACAGATGTTTCTACTCATCCCGAGAAAAAGATTTTTCGCGTTATGAGTAGGTATTATTTTACCGCTACAGATTTGGACCTTGATGAACGTCCTGGCGAAACAGCAGACGTTACCAATTAACCGACTCGCATGCTAGCGAAAAACAACCTATACAGTAATATAATCGTGTTCTGTGGTGATAATATCAATATTACTTTGATGGGGTAGCACATAAAGAAAAAAAAATTTTAAAAGAATTTCAAATGGTATAGAATAGTGAAATCCTTGGGGTTGGATGTGCAGCACATATAGTGCACAACACAATTACGGCTGCAGCACATTGTTTACCTATTGATGTAGAAACTATTGTTCACAGAATTTACTACCATTTCACAGAGACACCGTGCGAATATAATCTCTTAACGATTTATAATAAAACTAGACGGTTAGCGTTAATGCCGGTACTTGCAATAGTTCTTGAACTTTTTGAAGGATTGAGGTTCTGTGGTCTTAGTCAGGAAAAATGTTCAGTTCTAATAAAATATTTGTTTGAAAAACCGCTGGAAAAAGTTGTTGTTCTTTTTCTCCACAACAAAGCCACAGCTTACCACCAGGCAGTTCTCCAGGTAGAATGTGAGCTTACTACAGGTGCCGAAGTAACTTTGGCTCTTTCCAAGTTGAAAGAAAATATGACTGAGAAAGAGGTGAACAGTTTTATCCTACATGTTGCTAAATATTCTCTCTGCATGAATTAAAAAACGAAAAGTGAGGTGAAAGTAAAGGATTTCCAAACAGTAACATACGCTTTCTTTGGTTGATCTATTGGATACCTAACAGTTCAGATCTGACAGATCTGAAGTATATGCAAAGTTAGAATGTATCTTGCTTAACAATGTCCTAAAATGGAGTACTGTCGACGTTTGTATGTCCTAATACAGCTCGTAATTCCAGTCTTAGCGAATTTGTTTATGTTAACCAGTTTGCTATTGCAGACAGTTCATTAGAGTTCGATAGAAATGTTTCAATATTTCTCCTCTTAAAAATTATCATTTTGCAATTTCTCTGTCATGGTAGAATTTGAATTACCACTCTCAGGCACGAATGCAATTGTGGCGAAAGTTTTTGCAATGTAGAACAAAATATGGACATCAGAAAAAATGATATTTAAAGATCGAAAACTGAAAACAATTTTCCCTACCGAAACAAATTTCAAATAGAGCTGCCTTGAGTCTTTAATTCACTGGTTTCCATTGCCTTCTGCATCGTCATGCCATTGATCATTGCCCATTCTTCCGCCTTTAGTGACAGCAGGCATCGAACTCGGGACCGAAGATGTTTTGATTATTAATCAAAGACGCTGTCCCCAGGCCACAGGTGCAGATCGCCATGCCAGACTGTTCTGTATTAACAATATGAGTACTGCTGCCGGCCCTGACACACCTTGTGTCTCTGGTTGCGTCGAAGCTCACTTTGAGGACAAACATTCACAAGACAAGAAAACAAAATATATGAAAAGATTTCTTGCATCTGGTCATGAGCCATCTCGAATCTGGTCATTACCTAGAGTGACGAAACAAGAGCTGCATCACTGGAGAAATACAGAGACGAGCGAGTGTGCCAGGACTTACCCCAGTTCGCTGCTAGAAGTGCCAGGTCACAACAACGCATCTGTGCGTAGCACACAAGTATTGCAGCATAACTTAAGAAAGGAATTAAAAGTTAAAGTTCCATTTAAAAACTTTGTTAGCATGTGCTTTAGTATATTAATTTGTAAACTGTCAAATCTCAGAATGATCAGGTCAATATTTTCCCCTAAAGAGATCGTTCTAATAAAAAAAATAAGTATCGCTAAATAATAATGCTAGAAACCCAAAAATTGACCATAATGTGCAGATATACGTCAAAATTAACTGGTACATGTCCCAACATGATTAAACAAAAATTTTGGCTAGAATCTGCTTCTTTAAGAAAAATCGAAAGCGCTAAATATTAGACTTAGAAATATGAATATTTGTATGAAGCTTCAGTTAAACATAAAAACATTAATTATGTAACCACAATGAGCTACCTCTAATAGTTAGAGTAATTTAAAGAAAGCTAAATCTGGAACTAAAACATCCTTGCCAGAATGAGATTTTCACTCTGCTGCGTAGTGTGCGGTGATATGAAATTTCCTGGCAGATTAAAACTGTGTGCCGGACCAAGACATCCTTATTTGTAGTAGATTAAGTATCTGTTATATTCATGTTAGAAAGTTTTGGTTACAGCACGTGATTAAGTATCTGTTATATTCATGTTAGAAAGTTTAGGTTACAGCACGTGATGAAACCTAGTAAATAATAATGCTATAACAAGTTTCAACTTCTGGATGTAAATAATAACTAACACAAGGTCTCTTAAAGTCGTAGTTTAGAGGTCAGGTTCTACTGTCACTTCCATTTTGAAAATTCTAGACAGCAAAGTTTAAATGCAAGCAAGCTAAAACTGTTTGTTCGATTTTAACTATTTTAACTACATAAATTACGAAGATTCTAAATTAATATATACCTGTACTGTAATATATTGTGTGTCCGAAAAAGCAGCCATTTAGAGGCTGCTACCGTGGGCAGGTGTTTCCTAGGCCGTCCGCTGCGCCACGTATTTAAATACAGCCAGTGAGGCCAGACTAGGCCTCACTTCGCACCCAGCCGCTGTACGACCCGCGTCAGTCTAATGACACAATGCGTGCTTTGGTGACATCAGGTTATTACTAAATGCATGTATTCAGTAATAATAGAAAGTGAACTCGCGAGGACCGTACACGGTTTGGATCGCTTAGATTTGTCCGAACTATTTGTTAATGTGTCGCCCATAATGTTAACACATCCGCATAGCAATTGGGGACAGTAATTTTCCACTTTTATGGCCAGCAATTATTTTGACGTACGAAGTCAGGGCGAATGACAGTTTAATAAGAAGTTACTGTACAGGTCGCCTCTGAACTGCGCATAGTGCTGTTTAGGGTAGGGAGACTTATTATCAGTATGAACATAATGAATATTTCAATGTTGAGCACGAGAAACTTTACCAAATGTATCTATCAATTAGAACTCTAATTTTCATTTATAATCATAGTCCTGATCCCGCTGAGCAAACAGAGGATAGAAACAATTGTTTCAGTGGGCTGGATAAGAATGTCGACTTGCAGACTTGGAACTATGGTCATTATGCTCTCCATCACTTTCTGGCTGAGCACAGATATACTATTTAGGTTATCGTAAAAGACAGAGAACAATATTCCAATATTTACAGCAATTCAACATTATTCTCATATTTCAAATATTTTCTTCTCCCTTTACCTATGAGATTTGTATACATTATTATTATTATTATTATTATCCCACTGCCTCACACTTGGAATATACCCCTCACTATTTCATGTATAATATTTTACTAGAAAGAATTCTGTACATGGCACTGAGTGGCGCTCAAGGTTACACTGTGCACATCTAACAGGCACTAATCAATCGTGACTTCCATTACCTCTAAGGGCTACGCCACTCCCTTGGTTCTTTAATCAGAATAAAATGTAGATTATAAAATGTGACCATCTAACCTTTCTTCCACGATCAAAATACAAGCAAAATTATTTGGGCTCACCGTACTGCAGGCTTTAGGTTCAGATGTTGCTATAAAAAGGTGTTGTCAATGATCTGACACCAGAGTTAGATGAGACATTAGGATGCCAGTAGATTTGTTTAATTAACTTCTTTATTCTGGCCCTCGGGTGTATTACGTCAGTAACAGCCTGATGGAGGCGTCCAGTTGGCTCTCAGGTGGAACATGAGACGTCTGGCATGGCTAACAATGCAAAGAGTGTGGTACCACACCAATGCCTCAGTGGCGTCTCCAGCTGCGACCATTATGACAGCATAGCAGCGCTGCTGACGATAACTTTGATGCGGCCGTGACCTCCCTTCAGCAAGTGGGTGGTTCTCTGCTTTAGTGGCAGTTGCTCTCATGACTCAGGGCAGGCTTCGCATCCTGTGCTGGAAAAGCGGACCTTGTACTGAATTCCAGAATGTCGATCTGGGTGTTACAGGCTTATGGTGAAGGCTGTGTTGTTGAGATTAGAATGTTTTGGTAAATGAATGGTTAAATACATACATGCTCCATACTATGTTCGTAATGGGCTTAAGGCACATCCTTCAGACACTTCAATGGTGGAATGTAAAGGGAAAGGCTTCCGTTCTTCTACTAGTTTACTGCAACATCAGCTGTTTCTGTACCTCAACCAGCTCGCTCTACTTCGCTAAGCCTGATGGCCATGGTTTGTTTGACAATGCATAAAATCCTTGCCTGCCTACAGCTCGCTGTGTTGCCAGTCATTTCACTCTGGAGTTCTTTTTGACTCAATGTGGTTGATTCACTACAGCAGGAACATAGCCTCTGGACATGATAGCCTGCAGTGCTGGTTACAAAAATGTACAGTCTCAAGAGAGTGGGTTCCAGAGGGTCAGGTGGCAAAGCCAAGAGGGAAGATCATCGTGTTTCGCATATGCCATCAGCTATTACTTGTAATATAGTAGAAAATCTCATTTGTGACATCAGCTCTGGAAAAACATACAGTATGCCTGGGGTCTCTTTTACCCCAAAGTGATTCAAGACAATTTATTGCTATAAAATTTGAAATATGTACACAAACGTAATTATAATTTATTGAGAAAAATATGCACAACGTTGATATTACAACTCCATAGTTTCTTAATACAATTAACTAATATATAAGATGTAATTATTTACTACATTTATTTGAAATATAAAAACATATTTTGTTTAGTTCGTTGAGTTCCAAAAACAATTCTAACACAAAATGTTATAAACCCACAGTCAATGAAACAATACCATAATTTATTAATATTATGTGTAATATTACTTACATGGGATTTTATTCGAAATACGTACCTACTCACTCTCTGTGTCATATCACAAACAAACACTACACAACACACTTATCCTATAATGTTCTTTACAGACAAACTTGTGACACCCATCACATTGTTGATTCAGTTTCTCATCCGTTGACCTTGGGCAGGAACCACTCACTTTTGTTTTCAGACCTGGAACATTAGCTTCCTGGTTATAATGTTGTTTTTCCTTTAGAAGATCCTTGATGTCTGAAGATATTATTGACAAAGGGATGCATTGTGTCCAGCACTGGGGCGAAAGGATTCGTCATTCAATGTGAAGTTGGTCTATTTCTTTTCCTAGTTCTGAGAAGAATTCTCTTCTTGCATTTTTACTTCTCATATCACGTAAAAATTTACATTACAGAATGTAAGCATGTATATGAAAAAACACAGCAAGTGCCCACCTGCTTGCTCCACGGTTCACTGAATAATGCCTAGCCATCTTATCAAATATATCAGCTTCTGACTTTCTTGAGTTGTAGAACATTATTATTTCGGGTATTTTGTGCTCATGCTCACTCACATAAAATGTTTGCTATGTGGTACACAACAAAATGACTCATTTATTTTCTCTGGGGACATACAAAGCTAAAATAGTATTCTAGCATATCCATAAGTAGTCGATAGTGGAAGGTCTCTGTTCTGATGGAAACATTTCTTTTGGCATCTGTTTTTAGTTGGCCTGAAGAATTCCCACAAGCGTTAATTTATTAGGAAGAAATTCCTGTCCCAAATGAAAACTGGTATAAAGTTATTAGTGGTAATGTTCCTACCATTTTCCTTAGGTAGTCAACTAAATCATGTACCACTTGCCTCCCTTGATTTATTTCCCTTCCTTCAGCCGATTTCCCCGTATGCACATCTGCGTTTATGACCTAATTGGTCTCATAAACTACAGCAGCCCACACTTTTATCCCATACTTTACAGGTTTAGTATGTTCGCCTTGAATGGACACAGTATCCCGAAAGTATACAAATGCTCATCAACCGTAATATAAGATCCGTCTACTGATTCAAATACAGCCCTTATAGGTTGAGCTTTCGATCCAAAATCAGCTTTTATTTCTTCCCTTGTCAGTTTATCATCACACCAGAGAGGCACATCATAATATAACGAAATCTTAAAAAGCTCATTGTTTCTTGAAAAACAGGTAAGCCCTACTATTTTGACCGAAAGGCTTCCCACGTGCCTCACGCAAGCCAGTTATTATAAGTAGACCAAAGAATGCCTGCAGCTCTGTACAATCAAGTTGAATCCCGCGTTTAAACTTGGGTACAGAAATTTATTACCTTTTGCATGATTCTTGGTATCCATTACTACACTCTGGATGTGATTAGTGATAAAACGTCTGAAAGAATCTGTCCCTGTCTGTAATTATGGTCTAAGGTGACGCGGAGCATGCGCAGTTTCACATATTACAAGCCTTGAAACCTGCTTGCGCACATAAGATGGTATTGTGTTATATGTTAGCTCTCCAATCCTAGACACAAAAATACATGCACTTGTTACCAGAATACCATCATCCTCTTCACAGGCACTCATATCCACTTAATTTCCGACATGTATATCTTCCTCTATCATATCTCCGTCAGCATCATTATCATTCTCATTTCTAAAAATTTATTCATCATCACTATCACTCTTCTGTAAATCTGACAAAGCCTGCTCGAGATTGTAGTCCCTTAAAACCGTATATTACCACCCATAAAGAATAAACAATAGCACCACACTTTCCTTCCACGAAACTCAATTCCAAACTGTGAATTTGTCATAACGATGCACGTGAATGTGTTTTCTATTCATTGTTTATAACAATGTACCAATTAATGTCGGTTTATAAGGTGCATTGTTGCCAACATTTATTTTTATTATATATAACACTGAAAATCACTTATTGTGTATCTGTTTTTTTTCTGACCCCACTGCAATAATTTCGAATTATTGTACTACATACTGTAATATAGTAATAAATGTTTTACCCAGTTATAACAAAAAGTCTGTGAATAGCGTATCTTGAGAATGAATCGTCTGCATCCACATTAAAACTTTAGTTGTAGTTAAATGAGCCTAGGGGTCTAAAAAGGCCCCAGACTTCATGCGAGGGTTAAGTTCTGATCTTGTGAATTTAACCACTTAAACATGTTGCCTGGAGAAATGTAGTCCCAAAATTGCATTACTCTGCAATAATTATTCTTTGGAATTGATGAATTTTTTATCAGTGTATGTAGCACCTCAGCAAAATGAATGGATGGCGGTTTACCAGTTTACATCACCAAAGTAGCATACGGTAGTTGCTATGTAAATACCACTTGTTAATACACTCCTGGAAATGGAAAAAAGAACACATTGACACCGGTGTGTCAGACCCACCATACTTGCTCCGGACACTGCGAGAGGGCTGTACAAGCAATGATCACACGCACGGCACAGCGGACATACCAGGAACCGCGGTGTTGGCCGTCGAATGGCGCTAGCTGCGCAGCATTTGTGTACCGCCGCCGTCAGTGTCAGCCAGTTTGCCGTGGCATACGGAGCTCCATTGCAGTCTTTAACACTGGTAGCATGCCTCGACAGCGTGGACGTGAACCGTATGTGCAGTTGACGGACTTTGAGCGAGGGCGTATAGTGGGCATGCGGGAGGCCGTGTGGACGTACCGCCGAATTGCTCAACACGTGGGGCGTGAGGTCTCCACAGTACATCGATGTTGTCGCCAGTGGTCGGCGGAAGGTGCACGTGCCCGTCGACCTGGGACCGGACCGCAGCGACGCACGGATGCACGCCAAGACCGTAGGATCCTACGCAGTGCCGTAGGGGACCGCACCGCCACTTCCCAGCAAATTAAGAACACTGTTGCTCCTGGGGTATCGGCGAGGACCATTCGCAACCGTCTCCATGAATCTGGGCTACGGTCCCGCACACCGTTAGGCCGTCTTCTGCTCACGCCCCAACATCGTGCAGCCCGCCTCCAGTGGTGTCGCAACAGGCGTGAATGGAGGGACGAATGGAGACGTGTCGTCTTCAGCGATGAGAGTCGATTCTGCCTTGGTGCCAATGATGGTCGTATGCGTGTTTGGCGCCGTGCAGGTGAGCGCCACAATCAGGACTGCATACGACCGAGGCACACAGGGCCAACACCCGGCATCATGGTGCGGGGAGCGATCTCCTACACTGGCCGTACACCACTGGTGATCGTCGAGGGGACACTGAATAGTGCACGGTACATCCAAACCGTCATCGAACCCATCGTTCTACCATTCCTAGACCGGTAAGGGAACTTGCTGTTCCAACAGGACAATGCACGTCTGCATGTATCCCGTGCCACCCAACGTGCTCTAGAAGGTGTAAGTCAACTACCCTGGCCAGCAAGATCTCCGGATCTGTCCCCCATTGAGCATGTTTGGGACTGGATGAAGCGTCGTCTCACGCGGTCTGCACGTCCAGCACGAACGCTGGTCCAACTGAGGCGCCAGGTGGAAATGGCATGGCAAGCCGTTCCACAGGACTACACCCAGCATCTCTACGATCGTCTCCATGGGAGAATAGCAGCCTGCATTGTTGCGAAAGGTGGATATACACTGTACTAGTGCCGACATTGTGCATGCTCTGTTGCCTGTGTCTATGTGCCTGTGGTTCTGTCAGTGTGATCATGTGATGTATCTGACCCCAGGAATGTGTCAATAAAGTTTCCCCTTCCTGGGACGATGAATTCACGGTGTTCTTATTTCAATTTCCAGGAGTGTATATCAGATAGGTATACATAGCACTTTGGGTAGGAGAATACATCTAACCATAGAATATCCACACAGACAACATACACAATCATTCACAGTGCCTTATAGTATAACAATCCAACAAATATCACACACACCTATAGAATATTATGAATAGGAAGACAGCGAAATCTTTAATGCCTGCAGTACTGAATTTTTGATAACGAAGTTTATTGTCACTGCAGATACAGTACATTAGCCTATTGCCTCTTATCATGAGTTTAATCTTTACAGACTGCTCTTTCTCAGCATATATTTTTATGAGCATTGGAACACGTACATACTGTAGCAATTAGTACGTAAATACGTCTTACCTCGAGCAGAATGTAATGGGTCTGTCATCTTCACTGTTTTCTGTTGTAGTACACCATTCCAGCAACTGAGAGCAGAAAAAATCACGAAACTGGGAGTGACAGTTGACCAGTAACCAGGCCTCTCGGTCTCAAAGGTGAACAAAATCCTTTACTGTTACAAGATGTATAGAAAGTTTGCGACTATTATATTGTCCGCCAGGTCTACAAGGGTTAAAATGTGTGAAACTGTGTACATGAAAATATATAAGGTGCACTGCGCAACATGTGTATATTATTTGATAGAGGTACATTACCATCTACACTCCAGGAAATTGAAATAAGAACACCGTGAATTCATTGTCCCAGGAAGGGGAAACTTTATTGACACATTCCTGGGGTCATATACATCACATGATCACACTGACAGAACCACAGGCACATAGACACAGGCAACAGAGCATGCACAATGTCGGCACTAGTACAGTGTATATCCACCTTCCGCAGCAATGCAGGCTGCTATTCTCCCATGGAGACGATCGTAGAGATGCTGGATGTAGTCCTGTGGAACGGCTTGCCATGCCATTTCCACCTGGCGCCTCAGTTGGACCAGCGTTCGTGCTGGACGTGCAGACCGCGTGAGACGACGCTTCATCCAGTCCCAAACATGCTCAATGGGGGACAGATCCGGAGATCTTGCTGGCCAGGGTAGTTGACTTCCACCTTCTAGAGCACGTTGGGTGGCACGGGATACATGCAGACGTGCATTGTCCTGTTGGAACAGCAAGTTCCCTTACCGGTCTAGGAATGGTAGAACGATGGGTTCGATGACGGTTTGGATGTACCGTGCACTATTCAGTGTCCCCTCGACGATCACCAGTGGTGTACGGCCAGTGTAGGAGATCGCTCCCCGCACCATGATGCCGGGTGTTGGCCCTGTGTGCCTCGGTCGTATGCAGTCCTGATTGTGGCGCTCACCTGCACGGCGCCAAACACGCATACGACCATCATTGGCACCAAGGCAGAATCGACTCTCATCGCTGAAGACGACACGTCTCCATTCGTCCCTCCATTCACGCCTGTTGCGACACCACTGGAGGCGGGCTGCACGATGTTGGGGCGTGAGCAGAAGACGGCCTAACGGTGTGCGGGACCGTAGCCCAGATTCATGGAGACGGTTGCGAATGGTCCTCGCCGATACCCCAGGAGCAACAGTGTTCTTAATTTGCTGGGAAGTGGCGGTGCGGTCCCCTACGGCACTGCGTAGGATCCTACGGTCTTGGCGTGCATCCGTGCGTCGCTGCGGTCCGGTCCCAGGTCGACGGGCACGTGCACCTTCCGCCGACAACTGGCGACAACATCGATGTACTGCGGAGACCTCACGCCCCACGTGTTGAGCAATTCGGCGGTACGTCCGCCCGGCCTCCCGCATGCCCACTATACGCCCTCGCTCAAAGTCCGTCAACTGCACATACGGTTCACGTCCACGCTGTCGCGGCATGCTACCAGTGTTAAAGACTGCGATGGAGCTCCGTATTCCACGGCAAACTGGCTGACACTGACGGCGGCGGTGCACAAATGCTGCGCAGCTAGCGCCATTCGACGGCCAACACCGCGGTTCCTGGTGTGTCCGCTGTGCCGTGCGTGTGATCATTGCTTGTACAGCCCTCTCGCAGTGTCCGGAGCAAGTATGGTGGGTCTGACACACCGGTGTCAATGTGTTCTTTTTTCCATTTCCAGGAGTGTATTACATCAGTCTCCAGCATCTTACTCACTTTGTAGTTCCAGCACTGTAGCACCGAATACTGCAACTGGTGATGGTGTTACATCTACATCTACATCTACATGATTACTCTCCTATTCACAATAAAGTGCCTGCCAGAGGGTTCAATGAACCACTTTCAAGATGTCTCTACCGTTCCACACTCGAGTGGCACGCGGGAAAAACGAGCACTCACATTTTTCTGTGTGTACCCTAATCTCTCTTATTTTATCGTGATGATCATTTCTCCCTATGTAGGTGGGTGCCAACAGAATGTTTTCGCAATCGGAGGAGAAAACTGGTGATTGAAATTTGATGAGAAGATAACGTCGCCACGAGAAACACCTTTGCTTTAATGATTGTCACTCCAATTCACGTATCATGTCTGTGACACTATCAGCCATATTTCGCGATAATACAAAGCGAGCTGCCCTCGTTTGTACTTTTCCGATGTCATCCGTCAGTCCCACCTGATGTGGCTCCCACACCGCACAGCAATACTCCAGAATAGGGCGGACAAGCGTAGTGTAAGCAGCCAGTAGACCTGTTGCACCTTCTAAGTGTTCTGCCAATGAATTGCAGTCTTTGGTTAGCTCTACCCACAATATTATCTATGTGAACGTCCCAATTTAGGTTATTTGTAATTGTAATCCCTAAGTATTTAGTTGTATTTACAGCCTTCAGATTTGTGTGACTTACCGCGTAATCGAAATTTAGCTGATTCCTTTAGTACTCATGTGAATAACTTCACACTTTTCCTTATTCAGGGTCAATTGCCACTTTTCGCACCATACAGATATCTTATCTAATCCATTTTGCAAGTCGTTTTGATCATCTGATGACTTTACAAGACGGTAAATGACAGATTCAATTGAAAACAATCTACGTCGGCTACTCAGATTGTGTCCTATGTCGTTATTATAGATCACGAACAAATGAGGGCCTGTAACACTTCCTTGGGGAACGCCGAATATTACTTATGTTTTACTCGATGACCTTCCGTCTATTACTACGAACTGTGACCTTTCTGACAGGCAGTCACGAATCCAGTCGCACAACTGAGGCGATACTCCGTAGGCACGCAGTTTGGTTAGAAGACGCTTGTGACGAACGGTGTCAAAAGCCTTCTGGAAATCAAAAAATATGGAATCAATTTTACGTCCCTTGTCGATAGCACTTATTACTTCATGAGTATAAAGAGCTAGTTGTGTCTCACAAGAACGATATTTTATGAAACCGTGCTGACTATGTGTCAATAGATCGTTTTCTTCGAGGTACTTCATAATGTTCGAATATAGTACATGTTCCAAAACCCTACTGCAAATCGACATTAGTGATATAGGCCTGTAATTCAGCGGATTACTCCTACTTCCCTTTTAGGGTATTGGTGTGACTTGAGAAATTTTCCAGTCTTTAGGTACGTATCTTTCTGTGAGCGAATGATTGTATATAATTGCTAAACATGGGGCTATTTTATCAGCATACTCTAAGAGGAATCTGACTGCTATACAATCTGGACCGGAGGCCTTGCCTATTTAAGCTGCTACGTTACTCAGAGGATATCTACTCCTATGTTTCTCATCTTGACAGTTGTTCTTGATTGGAATTCAGGAATATTTACTTTGTCTTCTTTGGTGAAGGAGTTTCGGAAAACCGTGTTTAATAACTCTGCTTTAGTGGCACTGTCATCAGTGACTTAACCGATGTTATCGCGCAGTGAAGGTATTGACTGTGTCTTGCCATTGGCGTTCTTTATCTATGACCAGAATCTCTTTGGGTTTTCTGCCAGATTTCGAGACAGAATTTCGTTGTGGAAATTATTAAAAGCATCTCGCATAGAAGTACGCGCCATATTTCGAACTTATGTAAAACTTTGCCAGTCTTGAGGATTTTGTGTAATTTTAAATTTGGCATGCTTTTTCGCTGCTCCTGCAACAGCGATCGGACCCGTTTGGTGTACCATGGGGGATCAGTACCATTACTAATTAATTTATGTGGTATATATCTCACAGTTTCTGTCGATAATATCTCTTTCAAAACATTTCACAACTTTTCTACACTTACATGACCAGATCAGAAGCAGTGAAGACTGTTTCTTAAAAAGCGTTAAGAGCTTTTCTATCAGCTTTTTAAGTAGATATACTTTGCGTTTCTTTTTGATGGTTGTAGGTGTTATTACGGTATTCAGCCTAGCAGCAACTGCCCTGTGGTCGCTAATCCCTGTATTCGTCACAATACTCACTATTTGTCCAGGATTATTTGTTGCTAAAAGGTCAAGTATGCTTTCGCAACCGTTTACGCTTCGAGTGGGCTCATGAACTAATTGTTCAAAATAATTTTCAAAGAAAGCATTCAGTACTACTTCGGATGACGTTTTATGCCTGCCGCCGGCTTTAAACTTATAATTTTTCCAACATATCGTGGGTAGATTAAAGTCACCACCGACTATAATTGTATGAGCGGGGTACTTATTTGAAATGAGACTCAAGTTTTGTTTGAACTGTTCAGCAATAATATCTTCTGAGTAGGGGGGTTGTTAAAACGATCCAATTAATAGTTTAGTCCGATTGTCAGGTATAACCTCTACCCATGCTATTTCACACGAACGATCTACTTCAATTTCACCAAATGGCGATCTACTTCTGACAGCAATAAATACTCCCCCCTCCCCCCCCCCCCAACTGTATTTAATCTATCCTTTCTGAACACTGTTAGATCGTTTGAAAAAAATTCGGCTGAACTTATTTCCGGCTTTAGCCAGCTCTCTGTACCTACAAATATTTGAGCTTCAGTGCTTTCTATTAGGGCTAGGAGCTCTGTTTCTATCTTAACACAGCTATGACAATTTACAACAGCAATACCACTCGTTTCTACTTCTACCATACTGTGTTTTACCTGCCCACTTCTAGACGGCCGTCACTTCTGTGGTTCCCTGAGACCCTCTAACCTAAAAAACCGCATAAATCGTTCCACACAGCCCCCGCTACCCGTGTAGCCGCCTCCTGTGTGTGGCGGAACCCGGATACCCACCACCCGATGGCGCAAGTCAAGGAATATGCAGCCTACACGGTCACAGAACCGCCTGAGCTTCTGATTCATATCCTCCACTCGGCTCTGCAGCAAAGGACCACAGTCTGTTCTATCGACGATGCTGCAGAAGGTGAGCTCCGCATTAATCACGGAAGCAAGACTGGCAGTCTTTACCATTTCCGCTAGCCGCCCGAAACCAGATAGAATCTGCTCCGATCCAAAGCGACACATGTCACTGGTATCGACATGAGCCACCACCGGCAGTTGGCTGCACCCTGTACTCCTCATGGCATCCGGAAGCACCCTTGCCTCATCCGGAATGACTGCCCCCATAATGTACACGGAGTGGACACTGGCTTCCTTCCCCTACTTGGTAGCCATGTTCCTAAGGGGCCCCATTACGCGCCTAACGTTTGAGCTCCCAACTACCAGCAAACCCACCCTTTGTGAATGCCCATACCTTGCGGACAGAGAAGCTTCCTGTGGAACAGGGTGGACGACTGCATCTGGCTCAGAGACATCGTCAACAACAGATAATGACAGACACTTGTTCGTCAAACGAACTGGGGAGGCCCTACGATCAGCTCCTCGTAAAGTTTTTCGCTGCCTGCCAGGTTTAGGAATGATCTCCCACTTGACTATGAGTGAGGGGTCAACCTCTGTGCAGGCTGTACCCGGCGCAGCCACAGCAGTGGACCGATCGGAGGACACGTGGGACGTGCTCGACGTCCCTCGCATCCCCGCGTCCAGTCCAACACAGTGACGCCCCTTGGCAGCTGCCTCAAGCTGTGTCACGGAAGCCAAAGCAGACTGGAGCTGTGAGCAAAAGGACGCCAACTCAGCTCGCATCTGTACACAGCAGTAACAGTTCCTATCCATTACTGCACTCACTCCTGTTTGAAGCTCATAAAAATATGTAACATGCGAACGGTGTACTCGCCTTATTAGTAGCAGGAACTAGCGGTGCTGCTCTCGCTGACGGTCTAATCGACACTGAGCTATTCTAACCAAACAATTGTGGTTGATCACCATTTCTACTAGTAGTCATTTAATCCTAAATTTAATCTTTAATTAATTTAGTTATTTATTTACTCCTAATTTTCACTGTGTGGCAGGTCAAATTTTGAAGTGTGTTATGTGATACTGACAGGTATAAAACACTTAGTTCTGCATTTACGATAATGCTGAATATATTAAGTAGTAACATATGTGGTGTGTTTGTGGGTAGACCGTTTGACACAGAGCAAAACAACCAACACTCTCATGAGTGAGCATCTTAAACTGTCACATATGGAAGTGTCTGGTACAAACAACAACATGTGGAAACATGAGTTGAGGTTACAGGGATATACGAAACTGCCCTTGCTAAGACGAACATAGGGAACAAGAATAAGAAAGAAGTGCATTTTCCAAATGAGGTCCATACCTGTGCTTATATATTAAATGACTGGGAGGATTCTGCTTCCAGACGAGCTTCGATAGGGGCTTGAGACCAAATCACAAACGACTGATACCGTTTCTACAGATGCGTAGAAGAGCTATCTAAATTTGTAACTCCCATTGTAATCAGTAGTGTGGGCATAATGTGTGGTTCAAACCATGTACATACCTTTAATTATAACTGCTCGCAACTTGTTTCAGTTTTCGAAACAAAAAAGCTGAATGTGTGGCTAGCCACTTACTAAAATATTTCATCATCATCATCATCTTGGACAGTTTCCAGCCACTGGCTGGGTCTGTCGGGAACACAAGCCTCTCCATCGTGTTCTGTCTTTCCACCATTCCCCCTCTTCCACCTTCGTCCAGTTCTCTCCTCTTCTCGTCACACATTCCTTCACTCCCTTCACCCATCTATCTCTTGGTCTTCCTCTGGGCCTCTTCCCCTCCAGTTGCAGATCAAACATCCTCTTAGGAATTCTTCCCTCATCCATTCTCTTCATGTGTCCATACCACTGCAGTCTTGATTTTTCTATCCTGTCCTGTACTGGTTCCTCCTTTAGTCTTTCCCTCACATACTCATTTCGCAATCTGTCTCGTCTTGTTACACCCAACCTGCTCCTCTGGAACTTCATTTCGCTAGCCTGTATTCTACTTTTGTCGCTTTTGTGCATTACCCATGTCTCACTTCCGTATGCCAATATGGGGACAAAGTAGGTTCGGTATATAATTCCCTTGGATTTCTGTGGCACCTCCTTGCTCCAAATAAGCCCCCTAATGCATTTGTAGAACTGCCCTGCTTTTCTGCACCTTTCATTTATTTCCATTGCGTTTCCCCCCTTACTTTCAATCACGCTTCCCAGGTACTTGAAGTTCTCTACCACTTGTAGTTTTTCCCCTCCACAAGTTATATCCACATTTGGCCTATTCGTCTTCCTTGTTGTGACAATTATTTCACTTTTCTTTGCAGAGAAATGCATTCCATATTGTGCTGCCGTTGCCTCCCATGCATCTAACTGATCTTGCACCTCCTTCTCGCAATTTCCCCATAACATCAGGTCATCGGCAAAAAGCACTGCTTTCATTTTATGATCTCCAATTGCATCTGACACTTGCTGTAGGATTTCATCCATAACAATAATAAACAATAAAGGCGAAAGTGCACTTCCCTGTCGCAGCCCATTTTCCAGCTTGAACCATGCAGTACATTCCCTCCCCACTTTCACACAACTCTCACTTCCCTCATACATTTTTCTGACTTTTCGTGTTATCTCTTCATCTATCCCTTTTGCGTTCAGCACATCCCAGAGCTTGTCCCTACAGATACTGTCATACGCCTTCTCAATATCTAAAAAGGCCATGATTAAGTCCTTCCCGTACTCATAGTGCCTTTCCTGCAGTTGCCTTACCGCAAATATGAGGTCCGTTGTTGATCTTCCCGGTCTGAAACCATACTGCTCCTCTTGCAGTCTACTTTCAATACTGCTTCTTATTCTCTTCTCCAGGATCTTTTCATAGATTTTTCCACAGTGGCATAGCAGGGTGATTCCTCTGTAGTTCTCACATCTCCTTTTATCCCCTTTCTTGAAAATCGGGACTATAATTCCTTTCTTCCAATCCTCAGGAATTCTGTTCTCCTTCCACACCACCCTCAGCACTCTGTATAGCCACTGGGTTCCTGCTTCTCCTGCTGCTCGTATCATATCCACTGTTACTTCGTCCCAACCTGGTGCCTTGCCCCCTTTCATCCTCTTTATGGCTTCTTCCACTTCATTCCAAGTTAGATCATCAATTTCCCCACTATTATCATCGTCTGCTGCCTTAGGCTCTCCATCGCTGTTAGTTACCCGCTTGGCGGCATTCAACAGATCTTCAAAGTACTCCTTCCAAATCTTTTTGAGCTCATGCATTTCCTCCACAACTCTTCCATTATTATCCATGATCCTCAGGCACTCGCTTCTGTCCTTCCTCTTATTTCTTACCATGGTGTAAAGTACTTTTTTGTTCCCTTCACTGCCCTCTTCTAACATTCTTGTCCATTTTTCCATCCACTTCTTCTTCTCCGCCCTTACTATGGTCTGTGCCGCTTTCTTGCTTTCCTTATATTTTACCCTAGCTTCCTCTGTTCGGGTCTGGAACCATTCTCTGAAGGCTTTGTTCTTTCGAAGTACTGCCTCTTTACATATGTTGTTCCACCATGGGGTTTCCTTACTTCTCCTCTTTGTGCTAGTTCTTCCGCACACAATCTCAGCTGCCTCAACTAGGGCCCTCTTAAAATCTCCCCATTCTTCTTCCACTGTTCTCTGATCTTCCTTTGGCAGCTTCTTCCTGATCAGTGTCTGGTACTGGGTCCTCCGTTCATCCTCTTTCAGCATCCATGTCTTCAACCTTTTCTCCTGTATATCTGTTGCCCTCCTATCTTTTTTCTCTCTCAGGGTGGCTACCAACAGCCGATGGTCACTGTCTAAGGCCTCAGATGGAACGACCTTAACATCTGTGAGGCTGCTCATCATCTGCCTATCCACTAGTACATAGTCTACTACTGAAGTTTGGGACCAGTCCCCACTGTACCAAGTTATTTTGTGACTACTTCTCTTCTTGTACCAGGAATTTGCGATCGTCAGCCCATTCCTCTTGCAGAATTCCAGCAACAATTTTCCTTCTCTATTTCGGTTCCCCCAGCCCTCTGGTCCCATTATCTCCTCGAATCCTTTCCTGTCTGTGCCAACATGTGCATTGAGGTCCCCTATTATAATCTGATTACCCCCATTTAGCTGCTTTTGCATGTCATCTTCAAATTCCTCCTTCTCCTTTTTTGTACACCCCACCTGTGGGGCATATGCTTGGATGATTTCAATGCTTTTCCCTTTCACTCGTACTCTGGCTTTTATCATTCGATCATTGATACCTTCCACCTCCTCCTGCAGACCCTCTCTGACCACTATTGCCACTCCATTTCTTCCCCTCTCATTCCCTATCCAGTACAGTTTACATCCTTTACTTAGTGGTTTTTCACCAATTCCTCTCCACCTAGTCTCAGCAAGTCCCAAGATGTCCAATTTCCTCCTTTCCATCATTTCTACAATTTCTTCTAACTTCCCAGTTAGAGTCCTTACGTTTAAGGTGCCCAGTCGTAAACCATCTCGTAATCCTTTTCCATTGCTTGGTCGGTTTCCTTTAAATCCGTTCCGTGGTCCGAGGCATGTTCCCTTTTTAAAAGCAGTTGATTTATCCACTACTGGCTTGCTAGGCCTATCGCAGCTTCACCAGAGCCCCGTTAGCCGCCACGTTTCAGGGTTCCCATAGAGCCTTCTCAGCTACCGTAGCGGTCCTGGGGCACACGAAGTCCCCGCTGTACATCGCCCCTATAGGCAGTCCCCTACTTTGTGCCGTTGCCCATCTCCCACGACTTGGACGAGGGGTTGGACTTATGGGAGACTTACTAAAATATTTGAAAGAACATAAATGAAAATTTGTAAGGTGTACTCTGCAATAAGCATACATTATTTAATAATTATAGCTGACTACCTACAGCATAATGTCATGACAATAACATGGCAATGAACAGGTCTACTCGCCTGTAGTATTAGAGCTGACAGATCACAAAATGTAAGTCACCCACCTTTAAAAATAAATTTAAAAAAAGTACAACTGTAGTAAGTGGCATTCATTGGGGCGGGGAGCATGGTATAGTCCGAACATCATTGCGTGTGGTTGAGACACTCCCTAGTAAAAATAATGGTTCATAGACATCTAACACATGAGAAAGCTTGAGGGAGATTTATTTGGATATAGTTACAAGTATGAACTGGATAGCAAAAGATATTTTTTGTGCTGTACTTTCCACTGTTAAAACAAAGGGGAATGTGATATCGCAGATAACCATAAAATTGTAATCTTTGGAGCTTCTGTGCTGCAAAGGAAATGACTATTTGATGATACTGTCTAAGTTACGTCAAGAATGCTCTGACTATAGATGTTATAGGATTCCCACATAGAACACAACAGGTAATGGAGAACACACATTTCACAAATTTAGTAAAGTGTCCACATGGATGGAATATTGCACCAGCTTCTTTCTGGAAACAAATTTTGTACACGCGAGATCTCTTAACCACATGCTGTTCAGGTGAACTGCTTTTTTCGGAATATCTGCTGCATATTTAATAATGCATAGCTTTTTTGTAATTATCGCATTTTTCATTCGACAGATACTACCTTCATTAGGAAAGTTCCAGGACAAACATTTTTTTTTTATTTCTGAGTATACAATACTAAAAGGAACAAATGTTTTCACTTTACCTGGTGCTGTGCGTCCTGGTAATGACTTTGGCCGTGTTTCCGCTCAGTCTCATTAGATGTTACGGCTTTGTCTAGCAACATACTGTTTAATTTCTTGAAACGTGAAACCACAAATACTGACTGTGAGCGACGAGTGAACATTTGGTTCTCCGCTAAACTCTGGAAAATCCCTAGCGAAACATGGACAATGATTATGCAAGTATATGCAACCGAGGAACTTTCAACAGGTCGTGTTTTCGATAGGCAAAAAGATTTCGTAAAGGCAGAGATTCAGTGCAATACGATTCCACAGCTGTTTGTATGTCCATCCGTTTGGCTGGTGGTCTCGCGGACCACGGCCGTTCACTATTTTAAGAAAATGAAACTCCTACAGCCGTCGTTATGATCATATTAATTGCGTAGCTACAAGTTTCCGCCCTTCAGTGCGCTATCCTCAGGCGTTAGTTGATGCTGAAGGGGTTACCATAATCAATATATATGCTGCATCAGGGGCCAACATAACTCGTTTACGCAGATTATCTACATAACGACAAAAACAGTAAATACCAAAAGGTACAACTAAAATAATAACGATGCAAACGTGGAGCGTGTAAGGCAGTTATCTAAACCAGCGGCGTAATGCTGGGAAGCAGCGCCTGGTCCCCATCACGAATCCGCCCGGCTGACTTGTGTCTAGGTCCGGTGAGCCGGCCCGTCTGTGGTTGGGTTTTAAGCCGTTTTCCATCTGCCTCGGCGTATGCGGGCTGGTTCCAATTATTCCGACCTAAGCTATACTATCTCGGCGATTACTGCGCAAACAGGTTCTCCACGTACGCGTACATCACCATTACTCTACCACGAAAACATAGGGGTTTCACTAGTTTGGCGTAAGAGTTCCCTGGAGAGGGGTGGGTCCACCAGAGGCAGAACAACACAATAACACTGGGTACGGTGTGGGGTGGCGGAGGGTTGATGTGGACTGGGTAGTCATCGTGGGGTTCTGGACGACGGCGGCTGCGGCGGGGATGGAACCTCTCAATCGTTTCTAGGTCCCCGGTTAACATGCACCATACAAGGCAGTTACCGCAAGCAGACCGTCATGTAACTGCGCGTGCGCAATTAGAAGGATATAATTTAAATCACGGTAGGTGTTACAGGATTTTAGGCGAAGATTTAGAAAAACTTAATGCAAAACTCGTTATCAGGAGAAAGAAAACTGGCGTTCTACGGATCGGATCGAGGAATGTCAGATCCCTTAACCGATCAAGTAGGTTAGAAAATTTAAAAAGGGAAATGGATAGGTTAAAGTTAGATATAGTGGGATTTAGTGAAGTTCGGTGGCAGGAGGAACGACACTTTTGGTCAGGTGAATACAGGGTTATAAATACAAAATCAAATAGGGGTAATGCAGGAGTAGGGTTAATAAGGAATAAAAAAATAGGAGTGCGGGTAAGCTGCTACAAACAGCGTAGTGAACGCATTATTGTGGCAAAGATACACACGAAGCCCATGCCTACTACAGTAGTACAGGTTTATATGCCAACTTGCTCCGCTGATGACAAAGAGATTGATGAAATGTATGTTGAGATAAGAGAAATTATTCAGGTAGTGAAGGGAGACGAAAATTTAATAGTCATGGGTGGCTGGAATTCGACAATAGGAAAAGGGAGAGAAGGAAACATAATAGATGAATATTGATTGGGGCTAAGAAATGAAAGAGGCAGCCGCCTGGTAGAATTTTGCACAGAGCATAACTTCATCATAGCTAACACTTGGTTCAAGAATCAAAAAAGAATGCTGTATACATGGAAGGATCCTGGATATACTGAAAGGTATCAGATAGATTACATAATGGTAAGAGAGATTTAGCAACCAGGTTTTAAATTGTAAGACATTTCCAGGGGCAGATGTGGTCTCTGACTACAATCTATTGGTTATGAACTGTAAATGAAAACTGAAGAAACGGCAAAAAGGTGGGAGTTTAAGGAGATGTGATCTGGATAAACCGAAAGAACCAGAGGTTGTACACAGTTTCAGGAAGAGCATAAAGGAACAATTGACACGAATGAGGGAAAGAAATACAGTAGAAGAAGAATGGGTAGCTCTGAGGGATGAAGTAGCGAAGGCAGCAGACGATCGAGTAGGTAAAAAGTCGAGGGCTAGTAGAAATCCTTGGGTAACAGAAAAAATGTTGAATTTAATTGATGAAAGGATAAAATATAATATTGCAGCAAATGAAACAGGCAAAAAGGAATACAAACGTCTCAAAAATGTGATCGACAGGAAGTGCAAAATGGCTAAGCAGAGATGGCTAGAGGACAAATGTAAGGATGTCGATGCTTATCTCATTAGGGGCAAGATAGGTACTGCCTACAAGAAAATTAAAGAGACCTTAGGAGAAAAGAGAGCCGCTTGTATGCATATCAAGAGCTGAGATGGAAACCCAGTTCTAAGCAAAGAAGGGAAAGCTGAAAGGTGGAAGGAATATATAGAGGGTCTATAAAAGGGCGATGAACTTGAGGACAGTATTATGGAAATGGAAGAGGATGGAGATGAAGATCAAATGGGAGATACGATACTGCGTGAAGAGTTTGACATAGCTCTGACAGACCTGACTCGAAACAAGGCCCCAGGGATAGACAACATTCCATTAGAACTACTGACGGCCTTTGGAGAGCCAGTCCTGACAAAACTCTACCATCTGGTAAGCAAGATGTACGACACAGGCGAAATACCCTCAGACTTCAAGAAGAATATAATAATTAGAATCCCAAAGAAAGCAGGTGTTGACAGATGTGAAAATTACAGAACTATCAGTTTAATAAGTCACAGCTGCAAAATACTAACGCGAAATTTTTACAGACGAATGGAAAAACTGGCAGAAGCCAACCTCGGGGAACATCAGTTTGGTTTCCGTAGAAATGTTGGAAAACGTGAGGCAATGCTGACCTGAGGACTTCTCTTAGAAGAAAGATTAAGGAAAGGCAAACCTACGTTTCTAGCATTTGTAAACTTAGAGAAAGCTTTTGTCAATGTTGGCTGGAATACTGTCTTTCACATTCTAAAGGTGGCAGGGGTATAATACAGGGAGCGAAGGCTATTTACAGTTTGTACAGAAACCAGATGGCAGTAATAAGAGTCGAGGAACATGAAAGAGAAGCAGTGGTTGGGAAGGGAGTAAGACAGGGTTGTAGCCTCTCCCCGATGTTATTCAATCTGTATATTGAGCAAGCAGTAAAGGAAACAAAAAGAAAATTCGGAGTAGGTATTAAAATCCATGGAGAAGAAATAAAAACTTTGAGATTCGCCGATGACATTGTAATTCTGTCAGAGACAGCAAAGGGCTTGGAAGAGCAGTTGAAGGGAATGGATGGTGTCTTGAAGGGAGGATATAAGATGAACATCAACAAAAGCAAAACGAGGATAATGGAATGTAGTCGAATTAAGTCGGGTGATGTTGCTGGTATTAGATTAGGAAATGAGACACTTAAAGTGGTAAAGGAGTTTTGCTATTTGGGGAGTAAAATATCTGATGGTGGTCGAAGTAGAGAGGATATAAAATGTAGACTGGCAATGGCAAGGAAAGCGTTTCTGAAGCAGAGAAATTTGATAACATCGAGTATACATTTAAGTGTCAGGAAGTCATTTCTGAAAGTATTTGTATGGAGTGTAGCCATGTATGGAAGTGAAACATGGACGGTAAATAGTTTGGACAAGAAGAGAATAGAAGCTTTCGAAATGTGGTGCTGCAGAAGAATGCTGAAGATTAGATGGGTAGATCACATAACTAATGAGGTGGTATTGAATAGAATTGGGGAGAAGAGGAGTTTGTGGCACATCTTGACTAGAAGAAGGGACCGGTTGGTAGGACATGTTCTGAGGCATCAGGGGATCACAAATTTAGCATTGGAGGGCAGTGTGAAGGGTAAAAGTCGTAGAGGGAGACCAAGAGAAGAATACACTAAGCAGATTCAGAAGGATGTAGGTTGCAGTAAGTACTGGGAGATGAAGAAGCTTGCACAGGATAGAGCAGCATAGAGAGCTGCATCAAACCAGTCTGAGGACTGAAGACCACAACAACAAGAACAATGCAAAATTCGTCCCTCACTCACTAACAGACGAACAGAAAGTGGAAAGATGACACTTTTCTCCTGAACTATTGGACGTGATCCCACTTCTCTGTCAAAGATTATTTCTGGAAATGGAAGTTGCTGCTACCAGTATAACCATTACACGAAGCGTGAAAATGCTGGCTGGCGGAGTACTGGATCAGCAGCCTCGACAAAAATCGGACAACGTTCGAGAACAAAAAATTATGTGGATCGAAATCTTTGGTAGTAAAGGATTAGTAACATGAGGATTTTTGCGACAAGCAATTCGATGTTGCCGCCCTGATTTCTCTCATTCTCAGGAGACCTTTCTGCTGCATGACAAGGCTGCACGACAAGGCTGCGTCATCTGTTACCCAGTACTGGACAGGTTTCTGTCATTTCCAGCCCACATTCACTGTATTTACCCGACCTCTCGCCCTGCGATGTTTTCTTGTTTCTGTAAGTGAAAATTCGACTGAAAGGAAAGCTTCATCAAGATATCGCGGACATCCGACGGGATACGAAAAATGAGCTTACAACCATCACAGTTGAAAATTTCCCTGCTTGCTTTAAGACAACCAGAAACGTTGGCAACTGTGTGTAGATAACCAAAGACTACATTGATAGGAGTTAGGATTATTACTTGGTAAGAACAATTTTCTATTTTTTAAGAAAGGCTTGTTCTGTTCGCACTGCTGATAGTAATGCTAGTACATTTAATGCATTAGTATGTATGTGTTTAAAGTTATATGAGTTGAACGATTCAGTGATATGGTTCCTTTCTTCCCTTATTTTAACTTAAAAATGAGCAGACACCGATGGATATGATTGATGCATTTCGCTGTTGTATCTGTATTCTAGAAATTGTAATGGACATACTTTTGACAAATATGTACTAATCTATCATTGCTTGTATAAGGTATTAGAATTGCCTGTTCCTGGGAGTAGTTGCTAGACTTAAAATGCCGTAATAAACATTAATCACCCAGGATTATAATGTATGAAGGTACTAGGAAACTGAATGAATGTTTGAAGTGAATGTGATGTGGGAGAAAACTTCGAACAGCGTGGGGTGTAGACAGTTTACTAACAGGTATTTCTTTCACGTTTGTTTTGTTATGACCAGAATAATTAACAATTTACATGATGTGAATTTTATAGAAAAACAGTTTTAGATGAGATTGTGGAATACACCATTCGGAAAAACATGTATAAAAACAAAGGTTTTTGCTTGTTGCTTCAGATACAGGCATGTGATTACACTGTCATGATGTAGACTCATTTACCATCTCACATGACAAAAATTTTATCAAAAAAGAAAAACTATTTTAGCTAAAATCATTGAATACATAACTTCAACATGGGCAGTCTTCAAGCATTCAGTAAATATCTTGGCAGATGATCTACTGTGTACACCTTTCCTCATCTGCAGTCGATAAAATATTGCTTTGCCACTCGATGGACACTTCAGTATCTTTGTTACCATATTTGTGAAATGACGTGACTGCTGTTAAAGGGACATATCACGGATATGAAAAAGAAAACCTTTCACTCAGTGATGAAAGACACCATGTGCATTCCTTTCCCAGTACCATTATAGCTCATCACTGCATTCCAATTATTCACGAAATGCTAATCCTCCTCTCTCATACTTGAAAAACGTTGTAGCAGAAAAACATTTTTCTCTAACAGCTCCACAATTAAGTCCCCCCTGAAAGTGTAATAACTTTTTTTACCTTTGTAATAGGGAACCGTATTTTTATCGGTAAAGTTGAAAAGCCTTACAATGGAAACCAACCCCACTTCTGTAGCGATGTCATGGGTCAATATTTTGACATATGACTTATATAGGCCGGCCGAAGTGGCCGTGCGGTTAAAGGCGCTGCAGTCTGGAACCGCAAGACCGCTACGGTCGCAGGTTCGAATCCTGCCTCGGGCATGGATGTTTGAGATGTCCTTAGGTTAGTTAGGTTTAACTAGTTCTAAGTTCTAGGGGACTAATGACCTCAGCAATTGAGTCCCATAGTGGTCAGAGCCATTTGAACCATTTTTTTGACTTATATATCCCCAAGTTCATGTTAGTAGTTCTTAAATATAGTAAAAGGAATGACTGAATTCATACTCTTATGACGACTTTCTCCAAACATGTAGATTCCAGCAGGTCTACGTGATAGACCACATACCGCACAGCTAGGTCTACATAGGTCATGGATATTTCACTCTAGCATATAAAACGTTAGGTGTTCTGTAATACAATTACTACACCAAAGATTCTGTCGGAGACCAGATTTACATGCACACGTTTAGATCCGCTGCCGGCTGGGGTGGCCGAGCGGTTCTAGGCGCTACAGTCTGGAACCGCGCGACCGCTACGGTCGCTGGTTCGAATCCTGCCTCGGGCATGGATGTGTGTGATGTCCTTCGGTTAGTTAGGTTTAAGTAGTTCTAAGTTCTAGGGGACTGATGACCTCAGAAGTTAAGCCCCTTAGTGCTCAGAGCCATTTGAACCATTTAGATCCGCTACCAGTCAGATTATAAGTATTGGCAAGCAGCAGTATTCTGATGGTACTTAACTGTTACGGTAGTTCGGACGGCTGATCCACAGCCTCACTTTCATTTATAAATACCGTTAAACGTACTATATTTTGAGGTGGTGGTGTGTGTAGTAGCAGTATTAGTGGATTTACTGAACCAATATGTGGTATTTTGTAAGGGGGATATAACGTAAGAAGGAATCGAACGATCAGGAATAAGAAAATGGCTAACCAAAGTTAACGAAAACTGAGCTCATCTAAGCTAAGCATTAAAAAGCCATCATTTACAGATAATACAGAAAACAAAACAGGCAACTGTACATGCATTTGCCACGAAGGCGATGGTTTAGCAAAATAGAAATCAAAATGTAGACTTCCTAAAGATAGAATAGGAATCACTTTTGTTTTCAAGTAAAGCGACAGACAGTAATGAAAGTAATATAAGTCATGCTCTCTTTTAATCAGGTCGAAGAAAACAGCTTAAGATCTCAGGCCATTATGTGGTATGCAGACTGATGAAATTATTAATATTGTGGCTCGTGTGATGTTGAACACTCAAAGAAGTTTAACCAGAGGTAAATTTTGAACTCTAATTTCCAAAATTGACAGCGATGACGAAAAATAATAAGGGATATGAAAACCAAGTATGAGTTAGATTCTCGCTCGTGGGGGCACAAGCAGGGTATTACCCATGTATTGCAACCCCAATGGAGACGAAGTCCATGGCTTGCACCATCCCAGAAAAAACACTTCCACTCGGCAGTCACCAAATCGAATTTCCCTTGGAGAAAGGGGGAGGGGTGTTCTCGACTAACATTTATGCTAATTTGAATTTTTTTATTTTGTTTGTCATTAGTCTTCACACTGGTTTGATGCTGTCCACCACGAATTCCTCTCCTGCGCCAAGCTCTTCGTCTCACAGTAGCACTCGTGACCTACGTGCTCAATTATTTGCTGGATGTATTCCAGTCTCGGTCTTTCTCTACAGTTTTTGCCCTCTACAGCTCATTCTAGTACCATGGAAGTCATTCCCTGATGTCTTAACAGATGTGTTGTCATCCCGTCCCTTCTCCTTGTCAGTATTTTCCACATATTTTTTCTTCTCCGGTTCTGGGCAGACCTCATTCCTCACCTTATCAGTCCACTTCAATTTCAACATTCGCCTGTAGTACCACATCTCAAATGCTTCTATCCTTTTCTGTTCCGGGTTACACAGAGTCAATGTTTCACTATCATACGATGCTGTGCTCCAAATGTACATTCTAAGAAATTTTTTCCTCTTAATTAAGGCCTATAATTGTTACTAGTAGACTTCTCTTGACTTGGAATACCTTTTTTTCCATGCTAGTCTAGTTTTGTTGTTCTTCATTGGTTATTTTGCTACCTAGGTGGTAGAATTCCTTAGTTTCATCAAATTCGTGACCATCAATCCTGATGTGAAGTTCTCGCTATTCTCATTTTTGCTACTTCTCATTACTTTCTTCGATTTACTCTCAGTCCGTATTCTGTACTCAGTAGACTATTCATTCCATTCGGCAGATCATGTAATTGTTCTTCACTTTCATTCAGGACAGCAATGTCATCAGCGTATCATATCATTGATATCCTTTCACATCCAATTTTAATTCCACTCCTGAACCTTTCTTTTTCTCCTTCATTGCTTCTTCGATGTACAAATTGATTAGTAGGGAAGAAAGACTACAACCCTGTCTTACACCCATTTTACTCAGAGCACTTCGTTCTTGGTAGTCTACTCTTATTATTCCCCCTTGTACGTACTCTCTCTACAGCTTACCCCTATGTTTCTCAGAATTTCGAACATCTTGCTCTATTTTGCACTGTCGAACGCTTTTTCCAGATCAACATATCGTACTACGACATAATTATTTTATACTGTCAAAGTATATCAACACAGATTGCCATGAACTACCCACACGGCCTGCTAAGCAAGCCACCACAGGGAATGTCACAGAAATGCCACACTAACTGCCGAGGTAATGCTGCCCTCTGCTTTATGTAAGTAATTCCATGGCTTGCACCACCCCAGGAAACAAACTCTCATTGGGGAAGCAGGACACGGAGTGGACACGCTAGCCAAGAGCCAGGCACCTTTACAATGACAGGCTCTCTTTCGCCAGTCACAACACAGAATATCCAGCACCAAATGCCAGTGGCTACCCACGACGCCAGCTAAGCAAACCACCAAATGGATTCACACATAGCTGGTGCCATCCATGAGGCAGTTTTAGCAAGCCAACAAAAGAATTCGCACAGAACTTTCACACCAGCTGCAGAAGTAGTGCTACAGTCTGCTTTGCATTAATAATTTGGAGCAATTTACTTGAGAGAGACTAATGTTTTCTGCCGTTTGCACACTATACCACGACATCGTTATTTTATACTGTCGAAGTATCTTATCTTGCAATTTTTCTTTACGCTGCTTCCCACTGCAGCGAATGGCGGAAGTCACATAATTGGAACAATTTTTATAGCTGACATTCACAGCCTAATTTATGACAGTACGTCCCGATTTGCTAACTCTGACGGAAAAGAATTAGAATAACTTTTTAAGACGTCTAAATCTCAAAGAGACACCTCCCAACATGTCACAGTACCGGAAACTCTTTTTCTGAAAAACCAGGCTTCGGATATACTATACTTAAAATCTAGAACTAGCCATTACTTTTCCCTTCCTCACACAGCTAGCCACACAAATTTACGGCAATATCTCGGCAGGATGGCCTTGCCTATTATATATCTCACAGACTGTGATCAGAGTATATTGATGGCACTCTAGGCCACGGTGGCAAAGAGATTACGTAGTGTGGAAGTTACGGCAGACAGGTCACTAGATTCGGTAGGCTGTGGTGGCTGTACCAGCACCGCGTCGGGAGCTGCAAAACGTAAGTTTAACCACATTATATATATAGTGACAGTACATGCCGATAATTTATCACCATATGTCATCGTGTCTTTGAAATACACAAGCGATAGTTCTCTAGCTCGTGCATGGTGGCAGCGTAATATTAGCTGCTGCCCTCAAGCTGCGTTAGAGTGGTGTAATGTTAATATGCTAATTAACTATGTTAAATACAAACTGGATTCACTAAATACTAATTGTCAGACATCCTCTGCCGAGCACATAGCTGTCACTGCCGGTAGCATTTCATACGGTGCAAAGCACAGATGGAAATCAAATTATAAAGTAATTAAAATTGCTCGAAATGTAGGGGGCGTATTCTGCGCGCTATTGGCAAACAGCAAATGACGTAGACCAGCACTCGCAGGACACACGGTGGCATGTGTTGTGGAATACTTGGGTGGCACGGGGGGGGGGGGGGGGCTGAGGGCGGGAGGCAGGAGGCAGGGCAGTTGACATGGATGGCTCATTACAAATCACGGAGCAAGAATGTCATGGCACTGGTGCAGTTTACCGGCTGCGGTGACGTCTGAATTCCCGGAACGCTCGTGCTGATGTCAGCACTTCTTTTGCTCATAACTGGCAGTGGTCGGCAACTAGTGAACCTTTTAATGTTATGTGTGCCTCACTGTTTTATTCTGTAACTGAGTTGTGCCTGATTTTATTCTGAGAAGCTCAGTAATGTATGTAAATACCGAATACGTAAATGTGATTCAAAAGTACTTGAAGTGAAGTGAAGCGCAGTTCTACAACAAGAAACTCTTTAGCGCGCAATCCCCGCAACGATAGTATTAGAGAATCTTTGAGTATGGACTCTAAATAAAAGACAATTGATTTTATTTAAAAAAAAAAAGTCCTCCGATCCGTATCTTGTGGAAAGAGGGCGTGATGCCAGGACGTCGCTCAGAACGTATTGTTACATTTAATGAAAATTGGTATTTTAGTTATAAAACCGAGTGAAGTATGTGTAAGAGTTACCAAACATGTATGTATACAAATTTCTGGAAGTGAAGAATAGAAATATCTTGTTTTTGGGAAAGGAGGTGAACTTCATTGTCGTCGCCTTCTATCAATCGACAAAATTTTATATGTTCTTGCACAATAGTATGGTGCTGAACTCCACTGACCAATTCTGATGTAGCAGGACGTGTAGTTTGAAGGAAGTTTGTGTGTCAAGCAATCTCCTTTTCTCACGAAAAGCAGATTGCTGTTTGATCTTACTTACAACAGTGGTCCCTTAGGTATGAAAAGCTACAAAACCTTGGGCTCAAAGCTATCCGCAATACGGCCAAGTAACTAACAGAGTCGTATTATAAACCTTAAAGAACAATAACTTCCTCCAAATTGAAATACGTTAACAACTGGTGCAGAAGCTGGTCATTCAAGGAGACAGCAACCAAAATCCAGGTACGAGTTACGACTTAAAGTAAAAATCTCAACAAAAATCAATCTCTCTCTCTCCAAATACATATACAAATAGTGACATTATTATTATTATTATTAAAAATGTCATTTTACAACCTCCGTCATGTTTCAATCTTGCGACTTAAAATTTGTCAGAAGTTCGAAACAGTGCGAAGCAAGATTCATCGGAAATGACATTCTTCGATTACTCCATGCTCTACATATTACGGCTTTGGCACTCGTTTGCCTGTTACAGGCTGAGTCATGTCGCGAATAGACTTATCGTGACAGGCTTTCGTTTGAGCTTGTTTTTGGTTAGAGGGCGTACAAGGGCGGCTTCTAAGAGGCCTGTCGAGCGCGCTCTCTCGTTGACATTCCGCCGAGGAATGTCTCAGTTACTACCTGGAAAACTCGTGGGGCATATGGAGCACTTGGCCATCTGGAGTTGGCTTCTGCACTTTCGACGAGGGCATGTGGGCCGCGTTCCGCCCTAGCTGGTGCTCTCGCGGGGAGAGGGCCGCTTCCACCACCTCCTAATGATTGTTGCTGCAGAGCGCCGCCTGTACCAGAGTTCTACTCTACGTGGCGCCACGGGACCGCAGTGTGCATGTTAACGTCGCTCCAGCAATAGCAGATGAGGAGCTTTGAAGTGGTGCTTGTATTTAACAGTGCAGCTACGCTGTTGCAACTGCAATTACGACACGTTCTACCAGCCGAGTGCCTTGCGAGGTGCGCTAACTTGGGTAATGCTCGTTAACTGGGCGTACTCTGAGAGAAGCCGATACCTGGAAATTATGGTATTACTCTTTAAATCATTCGATTTTTCTGACAAGGTTCAGCCACCCGTGGTAAAACTCACTTCTGATTACACTCATTACGTGCTTGCTGTTCATTGCTATGGTCTTTTGGCGAGTAAAGTGAATAAGTACATATGATCTTACATGCAGTACATTTTGCCATTGTGGATAGCGTAAGGTTTTGTTGTGACTTTTAACGCTCCAGTGGTGTTCTTGCAGCCATCCTTATGGAGTTGACACAGCATCGGGTCTCTAGGTACTAACGCGATTGTTTATGGTTCAAATGGCTCTGAGCACTATGGGACTTAACATCTATGGTCATCAGTCCCCTAGAAGTTAGAACTACTTAAACCTATCTAACCTAAGGACATCACACAACACCCAGTCATCACGAGGCAGAGAAAATCCCTGACCTCGCCGGGAATCGAACCCGGGAACCCGAGCGTGGGAAGCGAGAGCGCTACCGCACGACGGGATTGTTTATGTAAGAGCGGTAGTGCAGTTCTTGTAACCATAAATTTTCTACTTCTTGTAAATGAATCAAAATTGTATTAATTCTGTGTCGCTCTCTGTTGTACCACTACCAGTAATTGTTTACTTTTTCCTTCTTGTAATGTAATAAAACACAGTGATGCAGAAGGAAGGGGTGCAGCTAAACCCTAAATCTAATCCCCGGATTGTGAGCTTCAGCTGTTTGTTGCCATCCTCTATTTAAGGTGTTAAATGTATTGTGTTTGTAATATTAACCATGCGTACAATTGAAAACCAATTAATTTGGGCTACTTGGCCGCTTGCTTGTGGCGTGTCACTGGTTCCGCCGACTGGTAGAAGCCGCGTGTAATACCAGAAAGTTGCTCAGAATATTTTGTAAAAGTATAGCCTTGAAATTTATTATTACAGTTGTTGTATTCGTCTTTTCTTAAAACATCCTTTAAACTAATTTAAATGCTATTGGACGTGTCCAGTTAAGGTTCAGTTGGGTGTTACTGTCAATTTACGTAAATTATTTCAAATGTTGCTAATGAATTATATGAGTTGTTTGATTTCATTCAAAGTTGACACCGTTAAGATTATATAATTTTATTCTCAACTGCTCATTGATGTAAAGATTATGTTTTAGATTTTATCATACTCAAATCTTTGACTTGCAGTGCTCGCATTTCGAAATTGTTAACTATTCGATGGCCATCCTTTTCATTTTGCTAATCTGTGTAGAATCTTGTAATCTTAATAAACTTTAATTCGAATTTCCATTAACGAATGATGCTCAATCCCCATTCTCCCATGGCTTCGTCATCCTCGTTAGTAGAGGCGTACTGAGGCGTCTCATAGGCATTCGCATTGCTGATGAATAGCTTTGAAATTGCAGTTCGTTCAGCAGTTCTCTGCTTATAGAGCCCCTTTCATGTGGTTTTGATGCTGAGAAGGTTCGTGAGGGTGACTTTTCGATTCTGCAATGACTTTTCCTGCTGTAGTCCTCTTATTTTCCTTTACGAAGATCTTCAGTGACCGTCCAGCGCGAGCACTCGACACAAACTTTCGTTCACTTTGTGACTTAGCGGATGATGTTATTAGGCTTTTCTGTTATGCCGTGCAAATCTTTGATATGATGTCTTTTGACACACCCAACACTTCGTTTACTTTGATAACGGAAGCACTCACTATGCGACCACTAACAATTTACGTAAGTTTAAATTCTCTTAGCTCCGACATAATGCACTCACAACTTCAGAGATTATTGTTCTGACCACGACTGACACTTTCAAACTATTGACGACCTTATGCCGGTGGCGTTCGTGGTCAAAGACAACAGCACAACCTGCAGACTAGGCAATCATTTGCCTTCTTGTTCAGTATAACATTACTTCACTGATGGTAAGCAAATTTACGTCGAACCATACTGAAGACACAGATTCATGCAGATTGTTCGAACTTAGAGTCATTCGTCGGCTGACGTAGATCAACAGAGAGGCGCGTGAACGGTCGACTGTTTAGAACTCATTGAGAGAAACAGCTGTCACGACCAATTTCTCTGGAAAAAATTCAAACCATACGTATCAGAGAACATTCAGTACATTCACACTTCGGTTTCAACAACTTGAAGGAGCTTAGTTGGATATAACAAGCGTAGATTCTGAATTTTTAAATTCGAGACACAGATATCAATTTTATCGTACGTCACAGCTGGTTTAAACTACGGTGTGAAGGGTTGTAAAATAAATTTCGCAAATCATCAATTTCTAATTAACCAGTGGAAATCGGAAGTCAATTAAATATAACATTAAAATGGCTTTTCGCTCAGTAGCCAAGTGCAAATCATTCAACTTCGCTGAACTACAGGGTAAAGAAGACCTAAAGTTTAAAGTGGACTCAGAAACATATGTTGTTTCTGGCCACATTCCAAATGATTAAGAGGTGTAAGTTAGACCAGAAACAGAGCGGTCATTCCAGCAGTCCGACCAGGACTCTATTCCGCAACATCTAGGTTTCCGGGCACATAATTTTCCATTCAACCAACACAGTAGATTTAACTTTTAACAGCTATGGAACGCTCCCCATTTACACTACTGGCCATTAAAATTGTTACACCAAGAAGAAATTCAGATGATGCAGGCGTATTCATTGGACAAATATATTATACTAGAACTGACATGTGATTACATTTTCACGCTAATTTGGTTGCATAGATCCTGAGAAATCAGTATCCACAACAACCACCTCTGGCCGTAAAAACGGTCTTCATACGTTTGGGCATTGAGTAGAACAGAGCTTGGATGGCGTGTACAGGTACAGCAGCCCATGCAGCTTCAACACGATACCACAGTTCATCAGGAGTAGTGACTGGCGTATTGTGACGAGCCAGTTGCTCGGCCACCATTGACCAGACGTTTTAAATTGGTGAGAGATCTGGAGAATGTGCTGGCCAGGGTAGCAGTCGAACATTTTCTGTATCAAGAAAGGGCCGGACAGGACCTGCAACATGCGGTCGTGCATTATCCTGCTGAAATGTAGGGTTTCGCAGGGAACGAATAAAGGGTAGAGACACGGGTCGTAAAACATCTGAAATGTAACGTCCACTGTTCATAGTGCCGTCAATGCCAACAAGAGGTGACCGAGACGTGTAAACAATGGCACCCCATACCATCACGCCGGGTGTTACGCCAGGATGGCGATGACGAATACACGCTTCCAATGTGCATTCACCGCGATGTCGCCAAACTCGGATGCGACCATCATGATCCTGTAAACAGAACCTCGATTCATCCGAAAAAATGACGTTTTGCAGTGCGCTCCTGTCTGTGATGCAGCGTCAAGGGTAACCGCAGCCATGGTCTCCGGGCTGATAGTCCATGCTACTGCAAACGTCGTCGAACTGTTCCTGCAGATTGTTTGTTGTCTTGCAAACGTCTCCATCTGTTGACTCTTGGATCGAGACGTGGCTGCACGATCCGTTACAGCCATGCGGATAAGATGCCTGTCTTCTCAACTGCTAGTGATATGAGGCCGTTGGGATCCAGCGCGGCGTTCCGTATCACCCTCCTGAACCCACCGACTCCATATTCTGCTAACAGTCACTGGATCTCGACCAACGCGAGCAGCAATGTCGCGATACGATAAACCGCAATCGCGATAGGCTACAATCCAACCTTTATCAAAGTCGGAAACGTGATGGTACGCATTTCTTATCCTTATTCGAGGCATCACAACAACGCTTCACCAGGCAACGCCGGTCAACTGCGGATTGTGTATGAGAAATCGGTTGGAAACTTTCCTCGTGTCAGCACGTTGTAGGTGTCACCACCGGCGCTAACCTTGTGTGAAAAGCTAATCATTTGCAAATCACAGCCTCTTCTTCATGTCGGTTAAATTTCGCGTCTGTAGCACGTCATCTTCGTGGTGTAGCAATTTGAATGGCCAGTAGTGTAGAATGTAGACATTTACTAGCTCTGAATTTCCGTAATTATCATTGGACGTAAGCAGGTGCAGGACTAACACATAATTCAGTGACGAAACGATACATCGTGAGATATTAAAATTGTACGCCACACAGCGTCTCGAATCAGCAGCCTTCTTTTGGTGGCCTGCGTCTTGCTGGCCGAGGCATTCGGGTGCGACTCACGAGGCGTCCTCACGGTCTTGTTGTATCAAAGAGTTACCGGAGGAAAGGTTACTTTTGTTTCGAGCTGTGATGTTTATTTCTCTACTGAGTCATTATTGAACTAATTACTATGCATGATTTCGCTGTACATTGGGTTGATGATTTTTAGTGAATTTTTTTTCTAAAGAAATCTGTTTTCTCGGATTGTTTGTTCTTTGTGAGACTACACTCTAAGGGAAAAAAATCCTTTGTGGATTTATCCGAATGGGATGGAAATCGGTAGATGTGATGTATATGTACATACAAATGACTATGGTTGCAGAAATATGGGATGATTTTTTCAAGAGAACCAGATTCAGAAATTGTGCAAGTCACTTACGCGTTGGTCCACCTCTAGTCCTTAAGCGAACAGTTACTCGGCTTGGCAAATTCATGGAGTCGCTTAATGTCCTTCTGAGGGGTATCGTGCCAAATTCTGTCCAATTGGCGCAATATCTTGAGATGGTTGAAGGGCCATGCCCGTAATTCGTTAGACGATCTCAATTGGGGAGAGATCCGATGAACTTGCTGGCCAATGTAGGGTTCTGCAAGCAAGAATAAAAGCAGTAAAAACTCTCACCTAGTGTGGGCGGACATTATATTACTGAAATCTAGGCCCAGTATACTATGCCATGAAGGGTAACGAAACGCGGCGTATGATGTCGTTGAAGTACCAATGTTTTGTAAGGATGCCGCCGATGACAACTAAATGGGTTCTGTCGTGAAGAGAAATGGCGTATCAGATCTCACTCTGGCGGGCGACATTCAGGTTGGTATCCCTCCGCTGTCTCTACATACGTCTTCGCTCTTCATTGGGGCTCATTTCTAAGCTGAATGACATTCTTCTCAAATCAGTGGGATTCCAGGCGAAAGATTGTTATATGCCTCGTGTTCCCCTTCATGGCAAGCCATACTGGGCTCACATTTCAGCGACGTAAAGCCCGCCCGCACTCGGCGAGAGTTCCTACTGTTTGCCTTCGTGCTTCCCAGACCCCACCTCGGCCAGAAAGGTCGCCGGATCTCTCTTCACTTGAGAACACTGGAGCATTATGGGCACGGCCTCCCAACCAGCCCGCACTGACACTCTAAAGCGGCAATTGGGCAGAATACGGCACTGTATCCATCTGAAGGACATCAAACTACTCTGTCAACCAAAACCAAGCCGAATAACTGCTTGCATATGGGCCAGAGGTGAATCAATGCGTTCTGACTTACTGAATTTGTGAAGCTCTTTGTCTTGAATAGACTACACAATTCTTCTTAAGTTGTTTCATCTGTCCGCACACGAACATCACATCTACCGATTTCCTTCCTATTCGCATAATTCCTTCTTAGTGCGTCGCTTCTTGTTTTTATTTTGTCTTGGAGTGTATTTAAATCACCATGTAAATAAACGTACTTTCAGAACTCGCTACCGGCAGCGATGGAACCCATATCGAAAAAGATATTTTACGTCACAAATTTCCTGCATGAAAGCAGATTGTACAATCCGGTCATTGATACTGTGGAAGCGTATATCGTTCTCATATCTCTCTTTAAATATCTTTTTTTATTTATTTTTTTAGAAAAATTATAAATTTGCAAGCCAGATTTCCATACTGTTTTCGCTTAACGTTTTAAAGCAAGTTCAAATGGTTCAAATGGCTCTGAGCACTATGGGACTTAACTACTGAGGTCATCAGTCCCCTAGAACTTAGAACTACTTAAACCTAACTAACCTAAGGACATCACACACATCCATGCCCGAGGCAGGATTCGAACCTGCGACCGTAGCGGTCACGCGGTTCCAAACTGACGCGCTTAGAACCGCACGGCCACAACGGCCGGCTTTTATAGCAAGTTGGCACGGAAGTACAGAGCTGTAAAAGCTCTTTAGTTCCCCTTTTATCACCGTAAAAACACTGGGTGCTATTTATGGGACGTTGCATACAAGTTTTAGCGGCACTGGGACTGCTGTGAATAACATTTTCTCTGTTGAAAGCTGTTCTGTTGGCTTTTAGCGCAGCGAACGCCAGTTTTATCGAGATGAAATGTCATTTATCACTACTCTATTCACATTTTCCTTTAAGCCGTGTTTCCAGCTTATCAGTTTCATATTTTCGTTGTTTGTCTATGATGCGTACACCGCAGTAAAACTGCAGTTACGCTTCCTACTGATGGGTTGCAAAGCGTTTTAGTGGGAACAGTGTGCAAATACAGTATTGTTTTCGCCAAATATTTTGAATTCTCTCGTAAGCGGTAGCATCTGAAACGTCCGATTAAGATACATAACAATTTAATGTGATTTCACAGGGATAAAATAGAATAAATTTGTGAAAACGAACTGTTGCAGTATCAAAAATACTGCAACACTTTTTTCGTCTTTTAGAAAATATGTTGACAGAGTAACGTGTGATTGTAAGTTTACGTCACTAAATCATTCACCATCAGATAAAACGTAAAATTTACACTATGCAGTAAATTATTGTAACCACTATGCAAACATTCAGCATAATTCGATATGTTATTGATTAACAAATACTTCCAAGTAACACTTTAATTTAATGAATAAAGTCGTTCAAGTTTGTTCTTACATTAGCAAATAAGTATGATATCATTTTAATTACAAACAATGGGTACTGGTACTCTAAACAGGGCCAGTGATTGTCGGAAATACTGTGCTGCCAGTAACAATATAGTAGCACTCACGAACCGATTTCATACTTAAGAATGTTATAGGTCTTTCCCATTGTCACTCAAACTTACAATAACTACTTAACTACTAGAATGCGGATATGGCAAGGATACCTCCATGTCCTAAGCTTTGGGGTTATATTCGGTACATGAACGACAGTGCACCGTACCAAAATATTCGAAAAAAAGAGAGCGAAAATGCGATTTTTGTAGTCACATCTCGGGTTTTATTGAGATAAGAGGTGAAGTGTTTCGGATAGTCCTTTGCCTAGTGAGCATTTGTAAACGCCTCAGAAGAACGGGCATCTTGTGGTCGTCTTACGGTACGGGTCAACATTTAAACATTACAAACTTTATCCAGATCAGGGAAATTAAGAAAACCGGTTAGTTCTTTTGCAGCGGATGTGGACGTTACGTGACTTATAAGATTCACCGTTTGTTCATTTGCTGTCCATCAGAAAAACCCTAAACCCTATGAGATCTGGGTACGAAAAATTCCAGTTGTGGGCATAGCTACTACTATAACTTCCATTCATAACAGATCCTCAATTTTGTATCGTTTGTTCTTAAGCAGACGTTCTCGCTAAACCTTGAACCTTTTGTCGGAACTTAAAGGTTTTGCACATATCATTGTTCGTTAGGTTCAACGTTATCGTACATTACACGGAAAATATGCACGTAATATCCGCTGTAAGGAGTGAATGTAGTTTTAACTGGCGCAGAATTCAATGGTAATCAAACTGTGTTTCAGATTAGCATTTGTTTATCAATAAAACTTTATGACGCGCTATCTGTGTAGAATGTGTACTTCGCAATAGCACAAATATCCACAACGTCATATTGCTGTGACTAAGAATGGGCTAAAGAGGCCTTAACACCCTTCGAAAGAACTTAAAATGACTGACAAAAACTATATAAAACTGGAAAGACTGCAGATTCATTATTATATTTCTAACAATCTTCAACCGGACGTTTTCGATAAACTGCGATCGATGAGCGAAGTATCCAGGAAAACTATACAGCGAATGATTTTGAGTTAACCTGAAGTTATACGCACTTATTTGTGGTTTATATGTGTCAAATGATAAGTTTATAAATACACTGTCAAAAGTTTACTGACATACAGAATCCTTTTCATACAAGCAGCACATCCTACTGTAGCAGGGAAATGAAGTGAACAGGCAAAAAAATTCTCCTGTCGGATGACAAAAATGGCGGACATGTTCCTCTTTAAGAGACTAACAAGAATACAGGGAACCAGTTGCCTCAATCCTCTTTTCGGTTTCCTTACCCAAAATTTCTGCATTCGTACATATTCGCACTTTCTTGTGTTGAAAGAGAGTAGAAGAGATACAGTGATGGTAAGATTGAGAAGAGAAAATGCCAGTAGGAGAGAAAGAGAGAGAAATTGGCGATAGTGGGTGAGAGGAGGTGTCAGTGAAAGAGAAACTGATGAAGATAACAGCAGTAGGTGGCAAGTCAGTGAGGGACAGTGCCAGTAAAAGTGAAAGAGATATGGATGGAGATAAAGGCAGTGGTTGCAAAGCAGAGCTGGAAATGAAAAGTAAAGATGATTGGAGACCATATATAGGCATGGTGGGTATGGACTCTTCCCGACTGGCGAACTTAATCACGTAGGCATAGGGGAGGCCGCATTTTGAGCCGTCGAAATTTGAATCTCATATGTATAGGGTAGATAATAAGTACAAACCCCCTTATAATGAATTCTACTGTAATTGATGAAAGTATGTGCATGCAGCTTGCCGCTAACTTGGTGTAATGTTTTGTCTGTACAGAGGTGTATCTGTCGCCTTTATTACCCCTTCACTCGCACACATAAATCGGTACAATACAGTTAGGGCCTCCTGTTTTATCTTTTGGGCTTATCCGTGATAAGACAGGCAAACAATTACGCTAATGGAGGATTCTGAGTATTTTCTCGAATTTCATTCGCGCTCTCTCTCTCTCTCTCTCTGTCCTTTATCTGTGTACAGTTTTAAATATATTATTTTAGTTACGTGGAATCAGCCCAATAGAATCTGTGGTGGAGCCCTTCGTCTTAATATTCAGCGGCTGGTTTGCTGGAAAAGATCTTTACATTTGTTATTATTGTTAAGCGCTGCATTCAGTTGGGAAAAATCGATCGTTTGAACAATTCGTTCATTTTACGACAGATTTAGAATTTCAGGTGTGGACGAAGCCTTTTTGGACGATTTTATCAAAACTCGGAGACTGCAGGCTCTCTTCGTCACAGCTGAAACTTCCCCACTAATTACAGGGCCAAGACAATCATCAATGATTCAGACAGAGAACTCATTCGTCATCCACTCTAGAATAAAAGGATCACAAACCTTATTTCTGAGGAAAATAGTATATTCAATCCATCTCCATTACATGTTCCGTTTTCTGTTGATTCCAAGTCTTACGTAATTTTCGTTTACCGTTTTTCTCTATCCACCAATAACGCGCTAGTGGCACAAACTTTACTAGCTCGTTTTAGCGAGAAGAAGAGCAAATATCTCTTTTAGCAACCCGACAATCTTCCGATAGATACTTCCGAAGCTGTACTCCCTCTCTCTCTCTCTATAATAACCATGGAGAATACATCTATGTGTCTCTGTTATTCCAAAGAATAATCTTACTAGAAAAATACCTTGGCGTCGACGAGCTGTCGGCGCATATATTACTAGAAATCCGATCAGATACTTTCTAAAAGTGAATAAATGTGGATGATTTGATTGACCATTATTAATTATTGCGTGGTAGAGGGTAAATTTCCGTGGGGAGATTACAATGCCCCTCGCAGCGAGCGAAGTTTGTGAGCTCAATTTTGATTTACCGAACACACTTCGCGAGCTATCTATTAGTGTGGATAACCCGAAAGTGATGATTGTCAGTCCTCCGACTGAAAAAGAGAATATTATATTTAAGACAGACGAAGAAAAGAAATGTTGAAAACAGAAAAAATGAAGAAACAGGTACCGCGGCTGTATTGCTTTTACGTGCATCCAGGTGTTATGTTTGCTGTGCACAACCAAGGAAGATGATCTTTCTTGCGACTGTTATCAGGGTCTACCCATTCGGGAACTTTCTTAAGCAGGGAAACCTTGGAAAACCTCTTAAGCCTAGACCCCCAGCCTACGGTACATAGAAGATAGGAAAGCCTATAGAAGAAAAAAAAATAATTTTGAAATAGATCTCTAAAGGAAAGACAGGGATCAATTTATGTCACGATTTGGAGAAGCGTGGTTTGTGCCTCTAGCAAAAAAAAAAAAAAAAAAAAAAAAAAAAAAAAAAAAAAAAAAAAAACAACATTTTACAATAAATAGCGTGAATTTTCGTTTTACAATCTTCTTCCTAGGACAATATCTTGCGGTGCTAAAACTCCCCCGGGTCTTGCATGTCCCCGACGTCCACATTTGTAGTCGGTCTTCTACGCGGCCCCCTCTGTAGTTGGTCTTCTACGCGGCCCACAATGGGAAGAGTAGAAGGGACAGGGATACTCGAATTCACATGCAACATTCATCCCAAAAGAATTAGCAATGACCAAAAGGGAAACTCTTCCTGTAAGAGAACTGGTTAGGTTGCACCGTCCAAGATTCTCCTTTTTTGAAAGCAAAATCCTTATGGCTTCATGCATCCTTTTTATTACGACATACTTCAAAGAATTTAGCCATTAACTAATGACGTTGCCCAAAAGCATCATCATATTTACTCTCGTTTGAATACTCTTTTTGACATTGCATCCCCACTTGTGCTTATAAGTCTTAAAGTTCTGACATATTTTCTATCACTGATTTGTTCTTCGTAATTTAAAGGATTCATGCAACTTACAATAGATTTTGGATTCAAATCATCGAATAATGGATAGTGTAGTTCCTTTTATACAAAGACATAATCCTTCATTTTCTTGAAAAGTCATGTACTTTATCTATACTCAAAATTTTTTATTCTAAATACATATATTTCTCCGCTTGATTGCTGTGATGTAAAAGTTATTAGCATTGAGGAATGCGGATTCACTTCTTTCATTTATTCACTGATTCATAAGGCGTTCATACATGCACATATATGGAAATGGATCTTTCGAACAAAATTCCCAAACGAACACGAACCATTAAATAACTACTACTTCTATGTATATTACTTTCTTTAATCGTTCATTAATAAATTAAAAACTCTTAACTTCTAATTATAACACCTTTTCTTTTTAAAGTTCAACATGAATCAGTTTACCCTCGCGTTTGGTGCGAGTCTCTTACAAAGCATATCTGTGTCGTCTATATCGATTTTAACTCTCGCGCCGACGTCAACTGTTTTGCGCGGGAAATTATCTTTGCGGCGTTAACCGTCACTCATTATTCACCACCTCAACACATCCCTTCACACGTTTACACATCTCAGCGTGCACTTGAGATTATATATGGACATTCACTCGGAATCTCTTTTGATTATTCAGCGTCATTTGCGGGAAACATTTCATTCTTCTTGAAGGTCCGTTAGATCCTTTATAAATCTTGATGACATTAGCAATGCTAAAGTTCCATGTTCACCTCAACCACGGGTGAAGCCTATCTCCACTATCATCTTTACAACACTTGATAGTAATAGTTAGTCACTATTTCTATAATCTATGTCACTGTTTAACTATTTCAATTTAAAGTTTTTTAACACTACACACACAGTTTATTGTTTTTTACGAGCGTTCATCTCTGTCACTCGCAACACCATTCCTCCGCAAATCAATGCTCGTTAAATATAGGAGATCCTGGAACCGTTGTATAAGTTCGTCTGTTTTCCGGATGTGTTCTCACTGGAATTATGATTTTATTTATTTCTCTGACGTCGAGTACCAGTCTCACAGTCCCATTTGCTTTTGGCACGACCAACAATGGGGAGCAGTATTGGCTTGTAGAGGGTTCGATCAAACCCCATTTCAACATGCGATCTATTTCCTTTTGAACTTGAGCCTTTAACTTCCAGGGAACAGGATAAAAACTTCTACAATACGTTTCGTGCGGCTTCACGTAGAGATGGCATATGTATCCCTTAATAACTAATGGCCTTTCATCAAACACGTTTTCATACGCTAATAATAATTCTTTGAGCTGCTTCTTCTGATCTTGAATAATGCAGTCGGATTCATTTAACTTCTCATACACTAATTGACCGAAATCTCCTTTGACTTGGAACTCATTATTTACGTGCTGTTTAGAATTTTGTGCCGTCCTGATTACTTGCACACTGATCCCACTATTATATTTTCTGGTAAGGCTTTCTTTTTTCAACAAGTCCTACTCAATTTCTTGTTTATTTACATTTAACCAAATTTTTCCTGTTTTAAAATCTATTCTGCATCCGTATTGACGTAGGCTGTCGACTCCGATAATGCAGTCTACCACCAAATTTTTCACAACAAGGAATGTGCTTAATATTGCTACATTTCCGACTTCTACACTAAGTAGTGACTGCACTTTTACATTAGCCGATCTAGCCCCAACGGCGCCTATTATTCTGCAATTTTGAACTGGAAAAATTGGTACTCGTCTTATATTTCTGATCTTGTTGAATAGAGCCTCCGAAATAACATTTGTGGTTGCAGCTGTGTCTAAAACCGCCACTATAGGTACAGTCTCCAAAATGACTTGCACTTCGGCTACTGCCACCCGTTCCTTATCCTCATCTTGTGGTTCTAAGTCCTCGGTCAGTTCATCTGCCAGTAATCGTCCATCATTATACGTTAGCATGGGTACACATATCCTGTTGCCCCTCAACCAATTGTTGACCGCTCCTCCGGGGCACGAGTGGGTCCTTACAAGTTTGTTGGATTTTGATTCGCTTTGTGGTTGACATCTTCCGTCACTTCGGTAATTACCGGTTGATTCGCAGATGTCCGTCCCCACTGATGTTGGTTATTTGAGTTTATTCCCCCCGGTTGATTCCACTTTCTATTACTGTTATTGTTCCAGGCTTGAGGTCTGAAATTCCTTTCGTTCCCCCACACGGGATTGTATCTTTTCCCATTCCTGTTGTTCCTTGGATAGCCCCTCGCAAGAGTATTGCCGATATTACTATTGAGATTTTGAGGTGTTTCTCCACTATTTAGCGATCTCTGTGCATTCCCTTGCCTACCATTTGGAGGAGGTTCTATCTCCCTATATTGGAATCTGTTATTACGGGCTTTCTGGTTGTTCTCTTCGATAATATCTATATGGTCTAACGTCGTGAGGAACGACTCCAAGTCTTTATCATTGCCGTAGATTAATTGATTCCGGATGCTAGTTGGTAGTCTTGCCTTAAGTATGTTTATTATGTCTGGCAAGGGCATAGGTCTGTCCCAGTATCTAGTTTTATTTATATATTTTTCAAAATACTTCCTAAGGCTTCCTTTTGAAAAGGAGAAAGGCTCCGGATAGAGCACCTCCTGCCCTAGGCGTTCCTGCACCCCTTCTGACCAGAACTTTGCTAAAAACGCTTTCTCAAAATCGTCATATGTCGAGCAAACAGAAGTCATGTCCGAGGCCCAGATCGCCCCCGAACCTTGTATATATCCTGTCACGAAACTGATCTTCTGCCACTCCGACCAATTTCTGGGTAGCACTCCTCTGAAACTTCGAATAAAAACAATCGGATGGACCCCCCTTTTGTCAGTGTTAAAAATCTGGAATTGCCGATGCTTTATCGTTTTTTCTTCGGCATGGCAAAGGCTTTCGTAATCTCCTTCAGATAAAACTTCACGCGAACAACTAGCTCGTGGCAATTTAATATTTGAGTTACTTACACATGTCGGTATCGTGTGCGAATGTGCAGTAACTGGCTCTATAGTCGCTGCCAACTTCTGCTGCTGGCCTGTATTCATTTGTTTTGAGCCTTGTTGTGAAACGCGTAGCGACTCTTCTATCGTTTGTTTCCAATGCTCGAAATCAGCAGCTAACTGCTGTCGCACTTCCTCAAGTCCTTTCGCAAACAAATTCTCTTCCTGTTTGCCACATAGGCTCTGGAATGCTGCTTTAACATTTATCTCAACGTTTTCTCACATTAGCCTTTTGTTTTCTAATGTGATTTCGGATAATTTACCCGTTAATACATTAATTTGGTGGTCTATAACATCTTGACGCTCTGTCAGGTGTTCAACACTTTCCTTTAGGTTAGTCTGCGTACGTGCCAATTCAGGAAGTTGCGCAATTGCACATGACATGGCATCTTGCTTTTGTACTAATTGCGGAACCATTTCCACCTGTTCCCGTACGGTATCTATCTTAATAGCCACATACTCCTTCATTTCTACACGTACGCGGTGAGTAGATTCCTCACATTGAGCTTTCACCAATTCTATTTGTGCAGTTAATTTTCGTTCCGTCTCTTCGGCCCGATCTTTAAGTTCCTTCGTCTCTATCCGCTGCTCTAATTCGGAAAAACTATCTTGTAACTGCTGCTTAATCTCAGCTTTCAAATTTTCCTGCCCTTCAGTAACTGAGGCTAATTTCGTATTCAAATTATTCATGCTCTCGGTTATCATCTGCATCTGTCTCATGACAATTACCAATGGATCTAATCCATGTTGCGTACTTGCTGTTACATCTCCAGCCGTGTCTACCGGGCGTTCTATTGCACTATCTGTAGCGATCGGTTCTACAACACTTCTTACTACATCATTAGTATCAGTGCTAACAGCTGAAGGCTGTTGCGTACTGCTCTGCTCTGCTTGACTCATCTTAAACATTGCCCTAGTTAAAACCATATAAATATTCTACTGTCACTATATAAATATATCTCCCTTCACACAAGAGTTCTTCTGTGGCTACTTTCTTACTGTACTTATACAGATAAAAGCAACTGGGGCAGGTCTAACTACATCTAGCATGAACACAATTAGTCCGAGTTCAAGAGTTCAAATATTCAATAGTACTAAACAGAAAAGCGTATACTTCATCTATATTAATAAAATTACATTCAAATATTCAATAGTACTAAACAGAAAAGCGTATACTTCATCTATATTAATAAAATTATGGATTTGGCCTTTTCTCTGCGCCCAGCGTGTTGTTTATGTTCTTATTTGTAGATTCCCTGAATGTGACTGCGAGTATTTCTTCTCTTTTCCAAGCGTCAGTTAAGTTGGCTCGTCGTAGTTCACATGAAACAGAAAACAAAATTATTTTAACAACGTCCAAAAACGTGTCCTGTCACGGATTGGCCATTATAATGAATTCTACTGTAATTGATGAAAGTATGTGAATGCAGCTTGCCGCTAACTTGGTGTAATGTTTTGTCTGTACAGAGGTGTATCTGTCGCCTTTATTACCCCTTCACTCTCACACATAAATCGGTACAATACAGTTAGGGCCTCCTGTTTTATCTTTTGGGCTTATCCGTGATAAGACAGGCAAACAATTATGCTAATGGAGGATTCTGAGTATTTTCTCGAATTTCATTCGCTCGCTCTCTCTCTCTCTCTCTCTGTCCTTTATCTGTGTACAGTTTTAAATATATTATTTTAGTTACGTGGAATCAGCCCAATAGAATCTGTGGTGGAGCCCTTCGTCTTAATATGCAGCGGCTGGTTTGCTGGAAATGATCTTTACATTTGTTATTATTGTTAAGCGCTGCATTCAGTTGGGAAAAATCGATCGTTTGAACAATTCGTTCATTTTACGACAGATTTAGAATTTCAGATGTGGACGAAGACTTTTTGGACGCTTTTATCAAAACTCGGAGACTGCAGGCTCTCTTCGTCACAGCTGAAACTTCCCCACTAATTACAGGGCCAAGACAATCATCAATGATTCAGACACAGAACTCATTCGTCATCCACTCTAGAATAAAAGGATCACAAACCTTATTTCTGAGGAAAATAGTATATTCAATCCATCTCCATTACATGTTCCGTTTTCTGTTGATTCCAAGTCTTACGTAAATTTCGTTTACCGTTTTTCTCTATCCACCAATAACACGCTAGTGGCACAAACTTTACTAGCTCGTTTTAGCGAGAAGAAGAGCAAATATCTCTTTTAGCAACCCGACAATCTTCCGACAGATACTTCCGAAGCTGTACTCCCTCTCTCTCTCTCTATAATATTCATGGAGAATACATCTATGTATCTCTGTTATTCCAAAGAATAATCTTACTAGAAAAATACCTTGGCGTCGACGAGCTGTCGGCGCATATATTACTAGAAATCCGATCAGATACTTTCTAAAAGTGAATAAATGTGGATGATTTGATTGACCATTATTAATTATTGCGTGGTAGAGGGTAAATTTCCGTGGGGAGATTACACCCTCTCCTGAAGTTTTCAGCTTCAGCTGCCGAGGTATAGAGGAGCAGTGGCAGCTGGAAAGGAAGGCAAAGGAGGCATTGTAAGTGACAGTGGAGACAATTGCAGTGGGGCATGCTGTACATCAATGGGAGAAAAAAAATAAGCAGTGGGTGAGAGGCATATGTAGACAGTGGAAGAGAGGGAGATGCTGAGTATGAGGGCTTAGCTTCAAGGAGAGTCTGGCTGAAAGAATATAACGTTCTTTGTCAAAAGAGCGCTAATATGTTCACAAGCCATAAAGTATGGTGGAAGGCGGGAAGAGGATTGAGGTAGCTGGTTCCCTACTTTTCTGTCAGAGTCTTTTAAAGAACAACATACTGGCCTTCTCTGTGCCTCGACAGGTGCATTGTTCCGCTGATGATATAGATTAGCACTGCCACTTACGGAATGTTAATCTAAGGAAATATTATTCAGGCATACGGTAACCAGCCAAAAATACCCGCTTGCGGTGTCACAGCCGACGATACTGAAATACAGAAGAATTGGTATAGCAGTCAGAAAATGGCCGTATTGACCCATAACCGGTTATGCAAGAATTTATCGTAAATAAAATAATTCATGTTTCCTTTTGTTATACCGTTTGTGACAAATTAATACCCTGAGCTGGAACGAAAGCAATTACAGTATCCGAGTTGGCGTCTTTGGCCAATAGAACGGTTCAGCGGGCCACATGCGGTTAACAGTTCGTGTACTTCACAAATGAGAGAGGAATTCGATCACAATAGAAAAACAGTGGCTATGAAGAAGTCATGTCCGTTGTGCGCGATGTATTCGTCTTAGAGCAACATGATAATCTATGCAAAACTGCAGGCAATGTTCGGCAGCCTGTTCTAAGTTTTTGTCTAATTGTCCCTACGCAGAGATATGCCAAACCTCAATCACGATGTTAGTTTTTAGTAGACAGTTATTCCGTCAAATAACATGGTGTACTGAAACGAAAATGTGGTCCAATATGGAAGAAACTCAACTTGGTGAGAAGTATTGCGTCCTGATAATGTTCTGGATTTGTGGTCAGTCGCTTCAAACTACTGATATAAATGTTTTCTCATCTCCTATTGACTGTCCAAAGCAAACTTTTATAAGGGAGCGTTACCGTTTGCAGCCTCTAATTTGGCACTCTTTGCGAGCAGAAACACCAGTAAGGCCAGTGTGTCAGAGTAAAGGCGTATGGAGGAAGACGTACATTTGTCAGTGTTTTATTCTAGTTTTATTACGATCATAGTACGAGAGGTACACATGCACGCATAGTAAAAGATTTTTCATCTGTCAAATAAAAGGTATCATGGAATTATTAAACATTATTCAAACACGTATTGCCAATAACAGAGCAGCCTATGAAACTTTATGGCGATCCTCATTTCATTCAATGTGAGTGCCACCAAAAGCCATATGATAGACAGGTGTCTTCCGGATAGAAGACCCAAGTTGAGTCAATAGAATAATAATAACGTGTGCGTGAAGTGTACACACACTAACGCAAACTTCTGTATTTAGAGTGGTGATGTAAACGGGAATCAGGGACTACTGATGAATTGAAGCGCCTTGTATCCAGCGATGAGTCGCACTTAGACGTATTCCGGATGAGCATCGTCGACGAGAAAGATGGTAACCTGGTGAGAGCTCGTCTTTTTCGAGAGCTTAGGAGGGGCACAACGGTGTGTTAATAGAAACAATCTGAATATCACACTGCATTGTAAGAGTATTTTCAGCAATGTTGGCCATAAAACATTTCAGTCGCCATATATAATGTATCACCATATTCGGCAATAACGAAAGGTTCCATCTTACAACTAGTAGCAAAAAAAAAAAAAATATTTTGCTAAAGGCGCTAAATAACAAATTCTCAGCCACATGCAAAGACAGAATATATCGTTAAAAGCGATTAACTGAATACTGATGACAAACTTTAAAAAACAAAAATGTTACTAAAGTATTTCAAGCAACAGTAAGAGCAACTTGCCAGCCAGTGTTACATCCTCCTTAGAAACCAATAAAGGCATTTGCGAGTATTCAGCAGTTCCCTTAAGAATATACTTTCGACACCAATTCTCGAAATATATACTTGATAAATACAGATCAATTAGTTTGGCGTACACTGAACTCTTGACGTAACCTTGTCGCAGCTGGTGCTTTCAACTTCAGAGAGTTAAATCGTGCCAACCTTAGATCAATCGCTAACACCTATATCGAACGGTCTGTTACACAATCTAGTTGCTAATAGTACGATAAATATTTAAAGACAATCAAATAGTGGAAAGTTTCACAAATTAACCTCTCAATAAAGTCAATAGAACAACGCAGTCATATTCATCAGACAACGTTAGAGGCAAACGTAAGCAAAAGACATGCCAATCCCAGCACTAATTTTAATACAAGGGACGAAAGTGACAACGCTCTCACTTACACTAAAAGACATTCCGTTAACTTACACAGATTAACAAGGACACAAGCTCAGGCGACGAGGCAGCATAAACTCAACGAATGATACAAAAATGACGGAAGAGTCACAATTAAACGGACAACTTCCTAACGAAACAAGGCCAGAACAACGTCGTTCATAGATATATCAGCCAAAATGCCCGCCAGGCGACGTCACCCAAATTCTAATAAACGACAATAACGGCCAAACAACGTCGCTCAAACACTGAGGAACCTTTCACAGTGCTCTGCCATCCCATAGCAGTGAAGAGGAAAAGAGAGTACACAGCCTCTACCGGAGCAAAACGTACCGTAAAGCATTTAGGTCTTAAGCTCTGGCGATCACCGACGTGACGGTTAGTTATCCTCTTGCGAGCGCAACTGAGAACCACACTACCATAATCTCATCACTTTCGTATCCATCATTATCAGGACGTGACATGCACAGCATCCACCCAAGGCAGACGTCACACTCCGTGCATGGCAGCGAGAGAAAGAGAGAGAGAGAGAGACTGCCTGCACTCGTTCCCCGCAGCTCTGTGCCGCACTCGTCACGCAAACTGCCTGCTCGCCGATACTCTCCAGCAGACAGTGTTTTTATTTCCTCGTCGCCAGAGAGACTCTTGCAGAGACTTCATAATACCTGGCGCTGCTTTACTTCCTCGTTGGCTACAGATAATATGATCCAGACCGCACTCACAGCAAGCCTTCTCTGACGTCGGTAGGAAGAGAAGTTTTAGGAACAGCACAGACTTAACGTGTCAGGTTTCGTTTCTTTCTTGGTTCCCTCAATAGTGCTTTACTCTTTTTGGCTGGCAATGGATATTGGCGTAGTTGTTCTAATGAAAAAATTGTGCGATACTCTTCTTGGAAGAGGAAGAATGCACAGCAGCTGTCTGTGATTTTTGAAATTTATTGTATCTCAATGTAAGACATAGTTTGCAGAATTCATCACATTAAAACTACGTTGTTGTTAGATTACTTCCATGAAGAACTGTGTACAGAAATGAATAAGTTTTTGAGACACTGCATGCAATAATCATAAGAGCAGTTCACGCAATACGCGATGAATACCTAGGAATTTCGAAACTTATCTGCATAGACTACACCCATAGAAATCATAATGATGCCGTGCAGAATTTTAACGCTTTTGCTGTTGTGGGCGTCTATAGACGTCCTGCTACGCTGTTCCCCAGGTTCTGTCGACGTGTATAAGCGAGCCACTTCGGTTTTCCTACAGTGCTGTGGACGCCTGTATACGCACTGAACTGCCCACCTCACATTGCTGCGGATGAGTTATTTCCGCACCTCGGTGAATTAAAAGGTGTCGACTATTTGTAACACGACATGGGTGCTTACCGTATATCGTTTATGAGATATGACGATTTTTATGAGAACATGATACGCTATGTATAAGAACGTGAATGGGCCCATCGCACACGACCGTCCTTAGAAATAAAACCCAGTAGCTCGGGAACGAAATAAGATACCGTTGCGATCTCTACAATGGACTACAAACAAAATTTTGTCCAGTGCGCTGTTACCGCTGCACATTCCTTAAAATTACATGCAATGCTATACTTAATTTGATGCTGAGCAGCAAGTGTGATGGATAAGTATTTCACATCGGCCGGAACGCCGTCCTCAGCACAGGCACCAGCATTAGGCGAGCATTACATCCATAGCAAAAGACGCCTCATCACGGAATGCAGAGATTGCATCTGTAGCAGCGAAAGGGTTACTCGCAGTTTGCTGAACACAGAAGCTGATGGACTCTAACGTTTCAAGAACATTCGTGAATATGGGTTACAATATTCCTGTTCCTAATAACAACTAGCCATCCTTTCATATAGTGCGAAGTTCTCGGTAATGTACACGCTTTGTTACAACGTGTGCAGAGACACTCCTGTCTCAGCTTTCGTGAAGAGAATGTAAACGAGTTACAAGAAGAATACGGGACAGGAAAAATGAAAGGAGGGAGGACAATGTTTTATGCGTGGAATAGCAGTCCATGCAGTCTGAACGGAACAGTGGCCCCAGTAGCACCAAATGCGTGCACTTCGGCTCTCATCTGCAGCGTGATAAGTTGTCAGCGTTACCCCCTCAAATAGGAGCTAACTCAAAACCTTGGACAAACGACTGCATAAATACCAGTTTGTTGGGATTTGTAGTGACCATTTGGACCGAAGCTTGGAACTGTACCAATACAACATGGTTCAACTAGAGGTCTCAGTTGTGGTCTCGTTACATATTGCGTAATTGATACAACCCCCGTTGTAGAAGAACTGAAATATAAAACTTCCTGGCAGATTAAAACTGTGTGCCGGACCGAGACTCAAACTCAGGACCGTAGCCTTTAGCGGGCAAGTGCTCTATCAACTCAGCTACCCAAGCACGATTCAGGCCGCGTCCTCACAGCTTTACTTCTGCCACTATCTCGTCTCCTATCTTCTAAACTTCACAGAAGCTCTCCTCCGAATCTTGGAGAACCAGCACTCCCGGAAGAAAGGATATTACGGAGACATGGTTTAGCGCACACTCCGCTCCAGAGTGAAAATCACTTTCTGGAAACATCCCCAATGCTGTGTCTAAGCCATGTCTCCGTAATATCCTTTCTTCCGGGAGCGGTAGTTCTGCAAGATTCGCAGGAGAGCTTCTGTGAAGTTTGGAAAGTAGGAGACGAGATACTGGCAGAAACAAAACTGTGAGGAGGGGGCTTGAATCGTGCTTGGGTAACTCAGATGGTAGAGCACTTTTCCACGAAAGGCAAAGGTCCCGAATTCGGGTCTCGGTGCGGCACACAGTATTAATCTGCCAGGAAGTTTTATATCAGCGCACATTCCGCTGCAGAGTGAAAATCTCATTCTGGATTTGAAATATAAGTTAGAAGCCGATCTCAGGGAATATTAGCTTGTATTCCGGAGACGCGTAACAAAAAGCGAGATAATATTGACCTGCGACTTAATTTGTAGGATAGAATGAAGAAAGATTGTAGGTAAATGCTGATTGAAAAACACTGTTTTCCGTTACAAAGGTAGCGGATATAAAATACAGGGACGGTTGGCATCTGCAGACATCTGTCTGCATTTAAAAAGTGACGGAACTCGAGAGCAAAGCACTTGGTTCCAAGAGGCTGTGAGAGATTTGTAGCCTATGCACCATGTCATTCAGTGCATACACTCAGAGAAAGCAATGGTCATCCATATCGCAATTTTGGAGGTGAATTACGTTACAGCTGAAGAAAAATATTTGAGCTTTAAATGTGTCTGTCAGATACGTTTCATGTAGTCCCTGACAGTGTATCAGTCTGTGGACGACTCTGAAAAAACATTCAAACGCCAAAAACGCTATTGAAGCATTTATTATATTTAGATAACTGGTTTGGACGCCGCTTTGTTGCCATCTTCGGATCTCATCTTTTATAGTATTACAATAGTGCTGAGGAATAAGATAATGTAATGTTATAAAGCATAAGATCTGAAGAAGGGAACATAGCGTTGCCGAAACCGTTTATCTAAACCTAATAACTGCTATGGCTTGGCATTTGAAAGTTTCTTCAAAATCCAGCTCTTGTGCTACATGATATTCCGATCAATATTGGTACCTATAACTCTCGGTGCATTTCTTGGCTCAACCCCCAAGAAAACTGAGGAGTAAAATACGTTTATTGCATTCTAAATTAACTCAGCTATGCAGACAGCCTTTCTCCTGCATTCCTCTAAACGCATTTACATACGCATATTTAAGTTCCCACGCAAGCATTAAGTCCTATATACATTGCTTATATTAATGTTGTGCTCCCACATTTCCTTTCTTTCCTTATCAGTGTGAAAGAATGAGTGAATGTGGCGTTCGTTTTATTTAATAGGAGACAGTAGTGCAGCACTTTGCTGTCTACTGTAGTCACAGTGCGACAAGCATAGTGTCTTCAGGCAATACAAAGAAGTTTGTGCCTGTAACCACTCAATGTGCCGTAGGTTAGTGGACGAAGAGACCCCTATGATCATTTCTGATCAAACACAGCGCTGGTCGGTTTTTGAGTGTGGATCATTGCTGTAAGAGTAAGATTAGGAACTTAGAATGAAGCTGGCTGAAGTATTTTAATTGATTTTGTTTTCCAGCCTTAGGTTTAGAATGTTTCATAGATCATTATGAGTGGATAGTAGAGATATTTACAGGTTGTACTAAGTTTTCTTGGTGCTTACTTTTTTCTCCAAAATGGTTCAAATGGCTCTGAGCACTGTGGGTCTTAACAGCTATGGTCATCAGTCCCCTAGAACTTAGAACTACTTAAACCTAACTAACCTAAGGACATCACACAACACCCAGTCATCACGAGACAGAAAATCCCTGACCCCGCCGGGAATCGAACCCGAGAAACCGTGCGCGGGAAGCGAGAACGCTACCGCACGACCACGAGCTGCGAACTACTTTTTTCTACCAGAGCTTGTGATGAGGAAATGCACTCTACCACAAAATGCTTAAGTTCCGACAGAATGGTTTCTCCTGTGTGTAATGCGCCTTTCACTGCATTCAATTGCGAATGAATTATTTCTTCCTGTATATTCATTCGTTTTCAGTTTCATTATCAGTTTCCTATCTTCGCCTTGTCTTTCACATTATGTTGCAGTAAATTCCTTCCAGGCAACCTGAATGCTAACCGGTCGTTCTTCTTAAGTAACTCGCAAGATATTAAGCGCTCATTGCCTTTAAGCGTTTTACGTGTGATTTTATGGTGTTAAATCCAGATTTAGTATACTTGTTTTGTTCACGTAGATCAACTTTTCAGACGAATCAGCTGAACCCACAGTATTCGTATTCATCGCTTGCTCATTTCCATTGCGGTTCATTTTACTTTCTGGTAACGGTGCGTATCTATTTAGTTAATGTGTTCGTAGGTATTCAGATTGCGAGCGTCCCAGTTCAGTGATTCTTGCGTCTATGTGGTTCCATTTTGCAAAGATTTTCTTTGTGTGAGGGTACTATATGCTATTTTATTTACTAAACCCCTACCTCATCGGAAGGTACGAGTCTTTTGATCATTGGTTACTTGGTGAAGAACTAACTTAAATTTACCTTTGTCCTTATAGTGCGAATCTCGTGTGGGTGCGTCAGTTTATCCTATCCTTCCTTTAATTTTATATTAGTTCTCTTCAAGACGTTCCTCAATGTCAAGCATGCTGTTTGTTACAACTATGTCGCTATATAAAGACAGGATACGAAAACCTTTAATTTAATTATATTTTTATTCAGAATAATCCTAGTGCAGCCACTCTGACGTTTCCGAAGCACAACAATTATTGCAAGCGCTATATTTTTCCTGTTGGGGGTTTATTGATTGTGTATTACGTCGAGATTAAACCTTTTGTTTCCTTTAACTGAGAGTGAATGTAGCCCGTGATTAATCTGATTCCAGTTCATGAACTGAGGAAGGCAATTATACATTTGTAACTCATGCGTATCAAAGACAGTAATTATTTCCTTCGCTATAAATAAATGTTCCAAAGTCAATTCGAGGCCACCCTGAGTAACTGATGAAATTTACTATATCTGTGCAGTCCTCAGAGTTCCCCAGTTTTTAAGATAGATAAACCAAAGTTCACAGTCCCCATTTAAGTTTAGCCAGTCACTCTGCAATTCTATCTGTGTATTGGAAGACTTTAAGAAAGGAACAGACAGAGTCCGGATAGAGATTTGTGAGATGAATATTGTTGTTCAAGACACCATCCATTCCGTTCAACTGCTCTTCCAAGTCCTTTGCTGTCTCTGACAGAATTACAATGTCATCGGCAAACCTCAAAGTTTCTATTTCTGCTCCCTGGATTTTAATACCTACTCCAAATTTTTCTTTTGTTTCCTTTACTGCTTGCTCAACGTACAGATTGAATAACATCGAAGTGAGCCTTCAACACTGTCTCACTCCCTTCCCAACCAATGCTTCCCTTTCATGCCCCTCGACTCTTATAACTGCCATCTGATTTCTGTACAAACTGTAAATAGCCTTTCGCTCCCTGTATTTTACACCTGCCACCTTTAGAATTTGTAAGAGAGTATTCCAGTCAACATTGTCAAAAGCTTTCTCTCAGTCTACAAATGATAGAAACGTAGGTTTACCTTTCCTTAATCTTTCTTCTACGATAAGTCGTAAGGTAAGTATTGCCTCACGTGTTCCAACATTTCTACGGAATCCAAATTGATCTTCCCCGAGGTCGGCTTCTACCAGTTTTTCCATTCGTCTGTACATAATTCGCGTTAGTATTTCGCACCTGTGACTTATTAAACTGACAGTTCTGTAATATTCACATCTGTCAACACCTGCTTCCTTTGGGATTCTAATTATTATATTCTTCTTGAAGTCTGAGGGTATTTCGCCTGTCTCGTACATCTTGCTCACCAGATGGTACAGTTATGTCAGGACTGGCTATCCCAACGCCGTCAGTAGTTCTAATGGAATGTTGTGTGCTACCGGGGCCTTGTTTCCACTCAGGTCCTTCAGTGCTTGTCAAACTCTTCACGCAGTATGGTATCTCCCATTTCATCTCTATCTACATCCTCTTCCATTTCCATACTACTATCCTCAAGTATATCGCCCTTGTATAGACCCTCTATATACTACTTCCACGTTTCTGCTTTCCCATCTTTGCTTAGAATTGGGTTTCCATCTGACCTCTTGATATTCATAGAAGGGGCTCTCTTTTCTCCAAAGGTCCCTTTAATTTTCCTGTAGGCAGTATCAATCTTACCCCTAGTGAGATAAGCCTCAGCATCCTTACATTTGTCCTCTAGACATGCCTGCTTAGCCATTTTGCACTTCCTGTCGATCTCATTTTTGAGACGTTTGTATTCCTTTTTGCCTGCTTCATTTACTGCATTTTTATTTTTCCCTTTCATCAATTAAATTCAATATTTCTTCTGTTACCCAAGGATTTCTACTAGCCCTCATGTTTTTACCTACTTGATTCTCTGCTGCCTTCACTACTTCATCCCTCAGAGCTACCCTTTCGTCTTCTACTGTAATTCTTTCCCCCATTCCTGTCAATAGTTCCCTTATGCTGTTCCTGATACTCTGTACAACCTCTGGTTCAGTCAGTTTATCCTGGTCATATATCCTTAAATTCCAACTCTTTGCAATTTCTTCAGTTTTAGTCTACAGTTCATAACCAGTAAATTGTGGTCAGAGTCCACATCTGCCACAGGAAATGTCTTACAATTTAAAACCTGGTTCATAAATCTCTGCCTTACCATTATAATCTATGTGATACTTTCTAGTATCTCCACGATCCATCCATGTATACAACACTCATTTATGATTCTTGAACCAAGTGTTAGCTATGATTAAGTTATGCTCTGTGCAAAATTGTACCAGACGGCTGCCTCTTTCATTTCTTAGCCCCAATCCATATTCACCTACTATGTTTCCTTCTCTCCTTTTTCCTACTGTCGAATTCCAGTCACCCATGACTATTAAATTTTCGTCTCCCTTCACTACCTGAATAATTTCTTTTATCTCATCATGCATTTCTTAAATTTCTTCGTCATCTGCAGAGCTAGTTGGCATATAAACTTGTATTGCTGTAGTAGGCATGGGCTTTGTGTCTAACTTGGTCACTATAATACGTCCACTATGCTGTTTGTAATAGCTTACCCGCACTCCTATTTTCTTATTCATTATTAAACATATTCCTGCATTACTCCTATTTGATTTTGTATTTATAACACTGTATTCACCTGACCAGAAGTCTTGTTCCTCCTGCACTGAACTTCACTAATTCCCACTATATCTATCTTTAACCCATCCATTTCCCTTTTTAAATTTCCTACCTACCTGCCCGATTAAGGGATCTGACATTCCACGCTCCGATCCGTAGAATGCCAGTTTTCTTTCTCCCGATTCCGACGTCCTCTTGAGTAGTCCCAGCCCGGAGATCCGAATGGGGGACTATTTTACTTCCGGAATATTTTACCCAAGAGAACGCCTTCATCATTTAACCATACAGTAAAACTGCATGCCCTCGGGAAAAATTACGGCTGTAGTTTCCCCTTGCTTTCAGCCGTTCGCAGTACGACAACAGCAAGGCCGTTTTGGTTAGTGTTACAAGGCCAGATCAGTCAATCATCCAGACTGTTGCCCCTGCAACTACTGAAAAGACTGCTGCCCCTCTTCATGAACCACACGTTTGTCTGGACTCTCAACAGATACCCCTCCGTTGTGGTTGCACCTACGGTACGACTATCTGTATCGTTGAGGCCCGCAAGCCTCCCCACCAACGGCAAGGTCCATGGTTCATGGGGGCAGGAGATGAATATTAACAAAAGTAAAACAAGAATACAGAATGCAGTCGAATTACATCAAATGATGCTGAGGAAATCAGATTATGAATTGAGACATTAATAGAAGCTGATGACGTTTGCTATAAGGCCACCCACCACTGTGGCTGCCCCCGAGATTGCGCTAGTGGCGCCGCATAAGCAAGACACTGTCGCCAAAGATGTCGCACTCAAATACTATTTTCAAACACTAGGGCTTGCACGTCAGCGGGTGTTGTGTTATGATTCAAGGGAGTGCAGGATTACATGTCCTGCTAAGAGGCAAACAAGTCTTTATTAAACTGTCCGCCAATCTACTTTTAATATCCTACTGACAAACATTGTTCCAAAAACCACAAATACCGGTAACTATCAGAGTATCTTCCAGTTATTTCCCTTGTCCGTCGTTTAAGTAATGTTCTGCTACCATCGATTTTTGAGGCTGTTCTAGCCTCTTGAGGCAGCGACGTTCCACGTACATGTCCTGAAATATGCTGTTCGTAGGGCCTACGTAAACCTTCCCACACTGATACGGAATATTCTATATGCTTCGCTTCCTAAACCCGACATAATATATATATATATATTTTTTTTTACAGAAAGTGGATAATTGCCTGAACTTCTTAAAGTTCTTCCAGTATTAGACGATATACCTCCAGGATAAGTAATGCAGGCCACAGGTCTACGCTCTGCTTCATGAAGCTACGGCGATGGTCCAAACTCCACAGCTCGACGAATCTGCTTCTCAGAGGTATTTTCCAGAAACACAGCCGTCAAATGTGCAACTTCCTGGGTTAAACCGTCCGCGTTAGAAACAGCATATTATCTGCGTACCAGTGTCCTAAGGACGCCGTTCTTTTAGCACGGAGGATGGCAACTCTCTCTCTCTCTCTCTCTCTCTCTCTCTCTCTCTCTCTCTGTCTCTCTCTCCCTTCCTCTCTTTCAGTCTTCTGACTGGTTCGATGCGGCCCGCCAAGAATTCTTCTCCTGTGCCTCTTCATCTCGGAGTAGCACTTGCAACCTACGTCCTCAATTATTTTCTCTATGTATTCCAATTTCTGCCCTCCCTCACAGCCGCACGAGGTAGCCGCGCCGTCTGGGGGGCCTTACACGGTTCGTGTGGCTCACCCTGTGGGAGTTTTGAGTCCTCCCTCGGTTATGGGTGTGGGTATGTGTTATCCTTAGCGTCGGTTAGTTTAAGTTAGTTTAAGTAGAATGTAAGCATAGGGACCGATGGCCTCAGCAGTATGGTGCCATAGGAACTTACCACCACAATTCCATATAATTTTTACTCTCTACAGCTCCCTCTGCTACCATGGAAGCTATTCCCTGATGTCTTTACTCATATCCTGCCATGCTGTCCCTTCTTATCAGTGTTTTCTTAAATTTTTATCCTCGCAGATTTTTGCAGACAACCTCCACATTCCGTAACTTAACCGTCCACCTAATTTTCAACATTTTTCTGTAGCACCACATTTAAAATGCTTCGAGTCTCTTCTTTTCTGGTTTTCCCACAGTCCGTGTTTCACTATCACTGCCTTGTTTTTTACATATTTTGAAACTGTTCCATTACCAAGGAACACACTGTCTCCCTGTTTTTACACTGGAACGAATTAGTGTTTCAAGGCCAAAAATTATTAAGAGTAGTGGTTTAGTCTTTGCACGAAAGTTCGATGATCAAATATTCCCTTTGAAACGAAAAGATGTTATTTTTAACATGCTACATAAGAAGATATGATCTTCATAACAAAATAAGAGAAAACACAGCTCGTATACAAGTATTTAAGTTTTTATTTATCCAAAGTGTTGTTGGAGTGAGGACTGGTAGAGAAATAGTCTGAGTTTCAAAGAACCGTCTGCCAGGGACTTAAATGTAAATTGCAGAGGAGTCATGTCGATTTATATGTAGGTTTATTGCTCTTCTTATTACGTACATTGATGGAGTCGTTTCTGCCCATAATGTACGCCACTTAAGCTGGTGGTTAATCTCATTTAAGGAAACTCTACTTTTGGTAACTATCGTTATAGACATATTCAAGTACGCACTGATAAGCAGTCTTACTGTACATATGTTACTATCAGAGGAACAATTGTTCACTTACGATTTTTAGGTGGACACAAAAGAAGGCAATAAGTTAATAAAACACATGATCCCATAGGAATTTTGGGAGTGGTGAAACATAAAAATTATTCTTCTCTATCCTTAAGCGCACTTTCAGAGTACAATGTAAACGTGGACTGACCGCTGTAGTCCACTTTGCACTTCTCACACTATTTATTATTAAAATATCTTAATACATTAAATATATTTATGTCACTGACAAAATCTACTTTACAACGTAAGTAATTCTTACAAGTATTATTTATTTCATATATGCCTTACTAGAAATTTTAGCATTCTTTGTCCACTATTATTTTTATATAACGTAAATATTGTACCTAATGGTTACATAAGCCTTTAAAAGCTCTTTGATATTTCTGTATTCTACTTTGTTGTTGTTTCTCGACTAGGATTCATGTAGAACCAATATTATTAGCATTCTTGATGCATACATGTATATAGAAATTGCAAAATATTTGCCTTACTCCTGTAATTTGTGTGTTTTGGGCCTCATCGTGCTGGTAAACATTGGTTTTGCGTTTTAAACGATAACATTACATCTGTGTAAACTTAGCAATTAACAGACAGCTAATTGTACGTACCAGAACGTATAATATATGCACGTTAAATTGTGGCTTGAGGTAACTCCGCAACATACATGATGGATGGAGATACTTATGGGTTTCCAAATCGTTTCCTTCACTGTATGCCCATTCCCACCCCTGGAAAGCAGAAGTTAACAGTACAATGCTCCTCTGTCGCCAAGACCTGATTCCTCCTATTCCATCAAAAGAGGGACCCACAGCAGAAATGAATTCTGTACATTTCCGATGCCCTTGAAGAACGACCAAGAACGAGTCGTTCACCAACATGCGGGCCAACAATATAACCAAACATCCCAACGATTGTTATCACGCTAAACACGCTACCCAGCATTAATGTAGTTCATAAGTCATTCTATTCATTTACGGTTGTTATATGGTGCTCACCGCGCGCTTATCGCCACATTCTGGTGGACGATTTTTCGAATCCTAAACGGGCCACAGAATACACTGAAAGGCTTATTGCAAAGATGTTTACACTTCTGAGATAATCAATGGGCTACAAGTAGGATGTTTTGTCCTATTGCCAAGTACATCCATCTAATGGGCCCCGTATGGTGCACATTCCGTTTCGCGACTTGTTGGCTGTTTCGCTTGATCGGAAGCCGCACCACCTCAGTCATTAGTCATCGCTGACAACTGCTCGACTGCCGTTGTCAAAGTTTCTAAGTGTTCTGTCACTCGATTCACCTCCTGCTCGTTACGAGAAACCCTTTGACACACTGTCTGGACCTTCGACATTTGATCCTTGTGGACATCAGTGACAACCTCTCAAATCTTTTCTCTGTTTACAGAAGCCATTTAATGCCTACCAGTTGTACGACTTACCGTAATGCTAATCCGCTCTTACAGTCGCTGACTGACATTTGCTTGCCCTTCTATCGCCTCCGCAATATGACTAGATTACAAGATTCAACGGCCTAGAGTCCCTTTCGTACACTGTCTACGTCCATCCTAAATGCAGCAATTAAGTTCTGGGTCTCAGCTGCAGAGGTATCTAGCCTCTTACTCTATTTGTCTATCTTCAGTTCGCGTTTCTAACCAGTAACTTTATGTTCCTCAGAAACAGACTTCAGCTCTTCCCTAAGTAGTGCCTGCAACACTGACAGGTCGAAGGCAGGTTTGAGCAAACATTCAGCGATATTCGCTTCTCCGAGAAGCCGAGAACCCACGCCAGCAGCCACTGCCTCGCCTCGCGGCTTCAGAAGTAGGGGAACTTGACCTATACCCATGCCGTCACCCATCGCCGGTCCTTTGACCGCATGGTCTAATTGGACCGCCGGTGCGGCTGCCCTCAAAGTGGGTCGCTATCCTCTGTCATGACTCCGGGATTCCTGTCTCAATCGATTATCTTTATGGCGCTTTTAAAAACAATTGCCTCACTATACTACGTAATAAGCAACAGACATCGCACTCTCTCCCCTTACAATTCACGCATGTGCAATTTATACAGCCAAGGTTAACTCTACCACACTGCAAACACAGAAAATTAATTAATTAATTAATTACTCCAAAAAGAGGGTCAAAAGTCAGCCAAAAAGAGAAATATAACAACGCTCTTTTAGCAGCATAGGTACCCCAGAATCAAACAGAATTGCGAAACCAATTGTGGAAAAGAGAATGAAACGGGCTGAAATGAAAAAAATTACTCAGAAAAATATCCTAACTGCGTATTATTCGACGTTTACTATCAGTAATATCATGTGCAGGGTAGCCAGGTACCGAGCGAGGTGGCGCAGTGGTCAGACACTGGACTCGCATTCGGGAGGACGACGGTTCAATCCCGCGTCCGGCCATCCTGATTTAGGTTTTCCGTGATTTCCCTAAATCACTCCAGGCAAATGCCGGGATGGTTCCTCTGAAAGGGCACGGCCGACTTCCTTCCCTAATCCGATGAGACCGATGACCACGCTGTCTGGTCTCCTTCCCCAAAACAACCAACCGTAGCCAGGTAAAAGGGGCGCCTAGTTTCTCTCATTGATGTGGGGGCGGATAGAAGATCTAGACTAACTAAATAGGCAATACCTTTTCAGGCTTAGTATCTCGGTCATTTGTGTCTGACGATGGAAAACTACTGCTATAAAAATGTTTCCGAGTCAGTAACTCAAACAATCTTATCACCTACTCAAAACAAGGTAGCCTTCTTTCACAACATCGAGTGGAATTTAACACATGGCTCACAGTGAGCCATGACCTGTCCCTTACACTTCTTTGACTTTTTCTGGTACTACAACTGCATTGGCCATAACGGATATGTGTAAACTAATTTGGCCCTGACGTGAAATGACGAAAAATCCTGCCCACCTCGAGGAGATCACACACGTAATGCATTCATTACCTTGCTAATCAGAATTATTTTACAGGAGACTTGCAAACAATTCTCATGTGAGGTGGTGAATTTCTAATGAATCAAAAATAACTATATTGACATTAATTTTGCGTCTTTATTAACAAAAGGAGGGAAACTCAATCTTTTACGAGTAGAAAATATTAAACTCGTTATTCTTTCTTGCTCTGATGGTGTTAAACATGATCTTCCAGGAATGGCGGGATGAGGGATTTGGCCAACAGCCTGCTTTTTCCACAATGACGTGGAGCTGAAGAGATGGCGGGCAAGGAACAGAGGAACATGATCGTCGTGACTGAAAGCTACATTACTTCATAGTGAGAGAATGTTATCACATCCAACCGCCAGTACCATCAACTAAAATAACGAGTCCTGAGTACTATGATAAGAAGATGCTAAAGTGGCCTTTCATCCACAAATTGAGTAACACTCGTCAGTGTCAATGATAATAACTTGCGTCTCACCAAAGAGGATCAAACTACCACGGGTATGAACGCTTGCTATGGAATCGTCAAATCGGAAGGCACGCTGTTCGCCAAGTGGTCAAGTGTTCTAGCAAAAGGAACAAGTGTATTTCACGAAGGTTGCGATTTAACGCTAGAACGGCAGAAAGGGTCAAAGTGGCCACTGTCATACGTTTTTAGTTCATTATCATATCCAATTTATTTAAGAACTTTCAGCATTGCAGCGCGTCAGCAATCTTAAGTATCGAAATAATAATAAGAAATCCGCCTCGATTGCACAAACTACCTGTTGATTACCTAGGTTTCAGCGTGGGTAAGCACGCCTTCTTCAGAACAAATATAAAACAGCTTCCCTAAATAGGCATTGTCAACACCTATAGCGGCAAGACCACATAAAATATTTTTTTTACAAGTACACGGTACATATGTACAAAGTCAATAATATTACTTATCTCAACCCTGTGTGTGCTGCCTCGCCCCAGCCAACGTGCGATGGTCACAGGCTCTCCACCGAACTGAGGCACCGCAGGCTGTTCTCATGCGCGGCTATCGAAATTACTGCGCATGCGCGCGGCCAGGAAACGCTCTTCTTATGCATGGGAGCGGGATTACAAAGTTAATACGGATCGGGGCGTAACTGATTGCCAAAAGTTGTCCCACAAATCGCAAATTGAGCAAATGATAAATATAATATATTATAATTACTTTACCTTTAATGATAGAATGTATTCGCAACCTTTTGGATTGGCTATGGGACGCTCCCTTGCTGGGGTTTCATCTGAAATTTTCTTGAACTCTTTAGAGTTAGGTTTCTTTGCCAGCGGTAGAGAGAGTTTGAGTAAAATAAAATTTTATACTAGATACGTTGACGACGTTTTGTTTGTCGTTAACGGTACTCAGAATGATGTAGCCAACATTTTTTCTATCTTCAATGAGTTTTACACTTGAGAAGGAATCCTTGACGAGGTCCTTCAACTATTTGGATGTCACGTTGACGGTGGTGGATAGCCGTATTGATTTCATTATATATGGGAAAGACATGTACTCTGATAATATCATTTCTGTAGATTGGGCGAATCCGCATGCCCGTAAGATTGCCTTTTCCATTCGAGTATACATCGAGCTACAGCTATCCCCCTGTCACCAGAGGCGCTAGAAACCGAATTGGTCACACTGGAAACTATCGCTAGAAATAATGGTTATAGTTCGCAAATGGTAAGACGTTTGTACACTAAGAAAATAAATAAAATTAATGGTACGGCTTCCACATTAGGAGTTTTAGTAAATGACAAACTGATGGCAACAGTATGTATCCCTTTTGTTGGTAATGTTAGTTACAAATTAGGGCGTTTGCTTAGAGTCTATAACTTTAGAGTAGCCTTTTCCGCCAAGAATAATCTGCACAAGAATTTAATCCACTCGTTGCAGATCACAGATGATAAACTGACTCAGTCCGGAGTGTATAAAATTACTTGCGGCGACTGTCCTAAATTTTACATAGGTCAGACAGGCCGAGCTCTCATGACTAGATATAAAGAGTACATCCCCACTAGAAGCGGTGATGGCACGATGGGTTCCACTCATGCAGAACACCTTATACAAATGCCTCATGCGCCGAGTCCTCTGTCTTATATCGATTTGCTTCATGCTGAAGTTAAGGGTTCAATATTGGACATCTTAGAGAAAATGCAGATTTTTAAACACCTGCAGTGTGCCAAAGACGATGTCCTTAACGATCAGCTCCAATGAAAAAGCAGAAATTTCTTTGAAGGTTCTGGTCCCTTACTTAATTCTTCACATTTAGTTGCATGACGTGGAAGATGGTTGATGCACGCGCATGATGTTGATTGTTCACGGATGGTAACGACGTCCCCTCCCCCCCCCCCCTCCACCCCATTTTGGTACGTTTTCCCTCCTACTGTGTTGAGGGTTTGGTTAGCCAAGAAGAACACCATTTGTATTTTCCTATCGCTGCGCGCTTTTAGGAGGTATTTAATGTATCTTCGTTGGCTTCTATGTAATTATAAGATCATGGAGCCCAGGGATAAATCTTTAACATCTTCTGATTACGGCCTGGTCGGCCCCTTAGTGTTATGGCGATGTAGCGACTATGGTTGTTTTTGCTGCAGATATTATTAGTCCGGTTTTATCCGTTAACAATAACATACTTAGCATAGCTATCTTTTTAGTTTAGTTGTAATTTCTACCTAATTCTAGGGCCATCATATTAGCTTGTGGCTGATTTACCATCCGTGCACAAAGTTTGTCGTGCGTTGCTGTTAAATATGTCTTAATTCCCGTATCATCGCTTTCATCATTTGCTCAGTTTGCTATTTGTGGGACAAATTTTGGCAATCGGTTAGGTCCCGATCCGTGTTAACTTTGTAATCCCGCTCCCATGCATAAGAAGAGCATTTCCTGGCCGCGCGCATGCGCAGTGATTTCGGTAGCCGCACAAGTGAGCAGCCTGCGGTGCCTCAGTTCGGTGGAGAGCCTGTGACCATCGTACGTTGGCTGGGGCGAGGCAGCACACACAGGGTTCAGATAAGTCATATTATTGACTTTGTACATATGTACCGTGTACTTGTAAAAAAAATAATATGTCGTCTTGCCGCTATAGGTGTTGATTTTAGCCTTTGACTAAGCCCATCTAGGGAGGCTGTTTTATATTTGTTCTGAAGAAGGCGTGGTTACCCACGCTGAAACCTAGGTAAACACCAGGTAGTTTGTGTAATCGAGGCGGATTTTTCATAATTATTCCAATTTATTTGCTTCGGCAATGAAATTATATGACTTTTCTAATTTTTTTCTATTTCTGAAGATGTTTTAGTACAAGTATTTACAAATAATTTACTTTTCTTCGCCATATCATTCAGTATACCTAGAGTGGCGGAAAGGGTCAGTTTGGCCCCACTGTAATTTCTCTTCTTAATGTAAGTAAATAATTCAACAATACAGTGGCAACAGAGAGCAGTTACGCAAATAAGTTGCTCCTCATTGTTGCAACATGGCACGTGTACATGCCAGTCCGCACAGCTTATGTTGAGTCATTCAGGCAGTCTTTGTCCGTGAGACATGTTTTCGAACATGTTTCGTTAGTGTGGACTTCCTGATGAAGAAGTGTTACATCTCTTAGAGAATTCAGATGTTGAACCGGAAATTGACTTCACTAATAAAGATGATGATTATGTACCTGACACAAGTGAAGATGAATACATTGTGAAGTAGGGGCTATTAGTAAAAGAGGATTCAGATGCTGATTTACGTCAATCATCACCTCTTTCACCACAGCAGGAACAGTTGGAAGTGTCTACAAAGATAATTGCAAGGGATGGAACCGTTTGGAAGATTGGAAATAATTCATCCCCAGGAAGGTGGTGAGCTGTGAGTGTTTTGAAGGAAAGAGGAGGTTCCATTGCTTATGCTTCCAACGAGTAGACAGCTCTGTCCTCAGTGCTTCCCATCTTATTTCTGATGAAGCAATGCTACGTCTCAGGATGAAATACACAGAATCAAATTCTCGAAAAGTACTAAACAAACAATTATTGGACTGTGTCACTTAAGGGATTCGAGAAACTGATAGCCATCATGTATATTCCTGGGTGTATTGTGCACAAAAGGTATGTCTGTGGATGACCTCTGGTCGCACTCTTCGGTGCCTGCTTTTATCAAAGACATTAAGCCACGGGACAGATTTCATGAGTTGCTCAGATTTCTCAGTTTTGATGAAAAATCAACCAGGGCTGAACGCCTGGCAGCCAACAAATTCACTCTTATATCTGAAATTTGGGGAAAGTTAATTGAAAAGTAGTATTCGCACTCACCACCCTGGAGAAAATATAACCATTGACGAGCAACTGTTACCGAGCAAAGCAAGATGCAGATTTACTCAATTCATGTCCTACAAACCAGACAAATTTGGTCTCAAATTCTGGTTGGCTGTTGATGTAGGGACAAAGTATATATGTAATGCTTTCCCATACCTCGACAAAGAGGACACGCATAGAGAGAAACCACCACTTCCAGAGTATGTCGTTCTTCGTCTCATGGAGAAATTTGTAAATCAAGGAAGAAATGTGACCACAGACAACTTCTTTACGTCTAAACTTGCTAGAAAACTCAAAGAAGACGAAATGTCATTGTTTAGTACAATGAACAAGAGCCGCCGTCAAATCCCCGATGAAGAAGGAAGCCGAAAGCTAAAATACACTCCACCACAATACTGTACAATAGTGACAACACAGACTGCACCTTGACTGTATACCAAGTAAAGGAGAATAAAAATATCATTCTTCTGAGTACGCTGCATGCTGAAGTGGCAATAAGCAAGGAAGGAAAGAAAAAACTTGAAACCGTAACATTCTACAATGCAACAAAGTACAGGGTGGACGTGGTTGATCAAATAACACGTAAATATACTATGAAGGTTGCAGGTATGAGATGGCCAATGTATGTCTTCCACAACATACTGGACATAGCAGCATGGGTCATCTGTAAAATAGTAACGAACAAGAAAATGGAAAGGAAGAAGGTCATACTTCACTGGCAACGGAACTCAAGGGAACGAAAGAATAAGAATATCAGACAAAGGAAGAGGATATGGGACAGAAATCGACTAGAAAGAGGAGGATGTGCCAAAAATCCTTTGCAAAGGCAACAAGACCAGCGAAAACTGTGTAAAGTGCCACAAAGCGGTGTGCAGAAAATGTGATCGTAAAACGGAAATCACCTGCGCTAAGCGCGTCTAGCCACTTCAAATGAGTTGAGGGAAAAGTAATGTACAGCTGTTTGTAAAACGCATGTGAGAGTAAAATGGACCAAATATTCTAAATGTGGCTATAACGTTGTATAAATAGTTAATAAATTTAAATCTTTACTTAAGAAACTTGTTAGCAGTAGGAACAAAAAATTTGTATATACATTGTTTTAAGATGAATTATTAATTATCATTTATAAATGTAAGTAATTGTTGTGATTACTAGAAATAAAATATAGATTAAGAAACAACAAAAAAAGTACTTGTTTAAGTCAAAACGACGCCTTTCCACTGTTTTAGGAATGTTAGAAACTTCGACATTCTAGTGTTAAAGAATCTTAATTCGACGCGCGTATCACGAAAAACAAAAGAGAGAAAGCATGTAGAAGGCGTAAATATAACATTGACAATGAGAATTTTTACCCTAATATGAACTACATCCAACTTCTCGCGTCTAACGGACGGAGTTTCACCACCAAACGCAGCATGACAACGAAATCCTTAGATTTGCGGGAAATTATCACAAGACAACGAAAACAACGAACGCACTCTAAATGAAGGAATTCCTAATTCACTCACGATCTGCAGACAACGAAGCAGCTGTAGTTTACGAAGCACACTTATTCTCACCAATACGAAACCTCCATATCGCGCCTCCAGCCACGAACAGCAAAAGATTGGAACTAACCAAAGGTTCCTTGTCTCCAGGGGAGAGCTGGGAGCGTCAGGTAGCGACCACCGGCGCACTCCTACACAAGCCAATCAGAGGGGCCCAGATTTTCCAGGAAGGCTACTTTGCAGCATTAAAAGAGTGAGAAGTAAAACTTCAGAGTTGATACCACACCTTGAGAGACTAAGAAGAGAGGCTTTGGCCATCACCTAGCATTACATTCAAACAGGTTCCACGAGCGAGTGAGAATGAAGTACACGTCTTTCAACAGGATGGGTATTCTAGATAGCTACTGTCGCAGAGCACGGGTTTCATTGTGAGCAGGAGAATGGGCATGGCGACTGGGTGAGTGGTCCACTTACACTCACAAGCATCAGTGACATAATGATATCTAAATTAATATTTATCTCGTTTGATGAATTTACGGAGTTATAAAGTGTTATCAAGGCAGTAGTCAGTGGCCAGTCATAACTGTGTGCCGAAAAGATATACTGAGAGAGACGTGACATCGTCTCACAGGTCAGTGAGTGACAGCTGCGTGCTGGCGGCAGCATAGGGACGAGACGACGTTGCCCACCTCAACGCTCTCAAAGGCAGCCTGTCACGTGTTCACGTGATGATAGCGGTCTGTGGTCATAGATGGCTATTGTCGTGAAGACTAGCCCATTGTTGTTGACAATCGATTGATCAAGATGATAGCAGATGTCTATGAGTCAGACCGCGAGACGTACAAACATACCACACATGGTCGGTGAGGAGATGACAGCTTACTGATCACTTACGATTTCCCTTTATGGGGAAGGGTTGACCACGAGCAAACATTCACCTCATCCGCAATACTCCAGTAGGCACTAACGGCAAACCATGGCTGCATCAGGTTAGCAGCATTTTGGTGCTGAAATCAGCAAGCAGGTAGCTAAAAGATCATGATTGATCAGCTTGTCGTCGTTTCACCAGAAATGAATAGACTGTCACTCTCACAGGTTCTAGCTACGTGGATGGAATGGCAGCATGACTGGATGTGTCTTTGTGTTCCAAATGCCTCTTACCTCAAAGAGCTTAGCCTCCATCTGTGATGCGGTGACGGCACGTGCATGAGTGCATTTGCCCTCGGTGATCTGCCCAGTCAGCGCTACTATCCTCGCTGTGTGGTTAATAAACATCTATTCTGCGTCGTAAAGTTCGGGGCCTTCTGCCTGCGCTTGACTTTTCAATCGCACTGTAAAGTTGAAGTTGCTATAGTGTTACTTCCATTGTTGAGTTATGAATAAGTAGCAGAGTGACATTCGCGATTCAGCGTCCCTGGCTTGGAGATTGGGTAGCAAGCCCTGACTTCCTTAACACTATCAGTTTGTATTGTTGACATTCTGACTGGCGCAGAGCTATCCTTGTCTGTTATGAGTTCACATTGGACAACTTTTAAAAAATTTGAAAATGTACAATAAAATTATTCTGCTGTGTTGTCAAAACGGTGGAGAAGGAAATATTTGCACAGCTTGATGACAAAAAGGAATATTGATTGTACATATCCTGAAGCTTCACTTAATAGTAAGTTTGGCATATGAGAGATATTTTAGGAGTAATATCTGTAAAGGGAGATCAAAACATGATAACGGTAAGCAGATTCAAATGGGTGTAGGGTACGTTTTGATATACAGAGGTGAACAGACTAGCGTAGAGGGCTGCATCAATACTGAAGATTGCTGCAATAACAATTGCACATGAGCAAATGGAACTTAGTATTAGTCCTTAATTATGTGTCTGTGTGTGCTTCAGATGGTGATGTGACGAACTACGTCCAATCAGTTGCAAGAAACGGGGCTCTGGCTACAAGTATCCTGGCGATATGATACAGGATGCGAAGACTAGCCCTCCACGGAAGGCAGGTTTCACGTTCATACATTACAAAGGGAACGCGGATCTTGTGTCATACACCTCAAATATAAGAAATGTCCTCAATGCCGAAGAGTATTACCAAGGTTTTGACGCATTGCGGTCAATAGCAAAGAATATTAGCTGATATCTGTTGTATATTGTGTGTTTAGGTATTTTCCTTCCCATAAACCATGGACCTTGCCGTTGGTCGGAAGGCTTGCGTGCCTCAGCGATACAGACAGATGTACCGTAGGTGCAACCACAACAGAGGGGTATCTGTTGAGAGGCCAGACAAACATGTGGTTCATGAAGACGGGCTGCAGCATTTACAGTAGTTGCAGGGGAACAGTCTAGATGATTGACTGATCTGTCCTCGTAACATTAACTAATAGTTCTTTAATTTTCACATCTGTCAACACCTGCTTTCTTTGGGATTGGTATTACTTTATTCTTCTTGCAGTCTGGGGATATTTCACCTGTATCATACATTTTGCTCACCAGATGGTAGAGTTTTGTCAGGACTGGCTCTTCCAAGGCCGTCAGTAGTTCTAATGGAATGTTGTCTACTCCCGGGGCCTTGTTTCGACTCAGGTCTTTCAGTGCTCTGTCAAACTCTTCACGCAGTATAATATCTCCCGTTTCATCGTCATCTACATTCTCTTCCATTTCTATAACATTGCCCTCAAGTACATCGCCCTTGTATACACCCTCTATATACTCCTTCCACCATTCCGCTTTCCCTTCTTTGCTTAGACCTGGGTTTCCATCTGAGCTCCTGATATTCGTACAAGTGGCTCTCTTTTTTCCAAAGGTCTCTTTAATTTTCCTGTAGGCAGTATCTATCTTACCCCTAGTGAGATAAGCCTCAACATCCTTACATTTGTCCTCTGGCCATGCCCGCTTAGCCAATTTACACTTCCTGTCGATATCATTTTTGAGACGTTTGTATTCCTTTTTGCCTGCTTCATTTACTGCATTTTTATATTTTCTCCATTCGTCAATTAAATTCAATATTTCTTCTGTCACCCAAGGATTTCTACTAGCCCTCATCTTTTTACCTACTCGATCGTCTGCTGCCTTCACTACTTCATCCCTCAAAGCTATCCATTCTTCTTCTACTGTATTTCTTTCCCTCATTCGTGTCAATTGTTCCTTTATGCTCTTCCTGAAACTGTGTACAACCTCTGGTTTAGTCAGTTTATCTAGGTCCCATCTCCTTAGATTCCCACCTTTTTGCAGTTTCTTCAGTTTTAATCTGCAGTTCATATCCAATTGATTGTAGTCAGAGTCCACATCTGCCCCTGGAAATGTCTTACAATTTAAAACCTGGTTCCTAAATCTCTGTCTTACCGTTATATAATCTATCTGAAACCTGGTAGTATCTCCAGGCTTCTTCCATGTATATAACCATCTTTTATGATTCTTGAACCAAGTGTTAGCTATGATTAAATTGTTCTCTGTGCAAAATTCCACCAGGCAGCTCCCTCTTTCATTTCGTAACCCCAGGCCATATTCACCTACTACGTTTGCTTCTCTTCCTTTTCCTACTATCGAATTCCAGTCACCCATGACTATTAAATTATCGTCTACCTTCACTATCTGAATAATTTCTTTTATCTCATCATACATTTCTTCATCTGCAGAGCTAGTAGGCATATAGACTTGTACTACTGTCGTAGGCTTGGGCTTCGTGTCTATCTTGGCCACAACAATTCGTTCGCTGTTCTGTTTGTAGTAGCTTACCTGCATTCCTATTACTTTATTAATTATTAAACCTACTCCTGCCTTACCCCTGTTTGATTTTGTATTTATAGCCCTAGATTCACCTGACCAAAAGTCTTGTTCCTCCAGCCACAGAACGTCACTAATTCCCACTATATCCAACTTTAGTATATCCATTTCCTTTTTTTTAAATTCGAAAAAGAAATTATTCTGGCATTTAAGGGAGACGACAATTTAATAGTCATGGGGGACTGGAACTTGATAGTAGGGAAAGGAAGAGAAGGAAAAGTAGTAGATGAATATGGACTGGGGATAAGGAATGAAAGGGAAAGCCGCCTGGTAGAATTTGGTACAGAGCGTAACCTAATCATAGCTAAGAAGACTGTATACGTGGAACAGCCTGGAGACACTGGAAGGTTTCAGATAGATTATATAAAGTGGAGAGATATTGAATTTAATTGATGAAAGGAGAACATATAATAATGCAGTAAGTGAAATGGGCGAAAAGGAATACAGATGGCTCAAAAATGAGATCGACAGGAAATGCAAAATTGTTTAGCAGGGATGGCTAGAGGACAAATGCAAGGATGTAGATTTTTTTGTTATGGTTTTAGGGCGCAAAGCTGCTACGGTCATAAGCGCCCATTCTGTGACTGAGGGAAGAGTAAAAACCCGAATCTTAACTCAGCAGCGATGGGAGCGAAACTCAAGAAGGAGGGAAACTAAAAACGGAAGGAAATCTTAGAAAACCACTATTAAAGTTGGTTGTTTTCCCCGAAAAAGAGCTTCAAAAGACCGACGTCATCTCACTGACACTGATAAACCCAAGGCTGCGATCGGCTGAGCGCGTGTCATCTGCTAAAAGGAAAGATATATTGGGTGACAGATGTAAACGGACACGTAGTGGATTAAAATGGGGTCACTGCAGTAAGAGGTGTCTCACGGTCCACAGTTCAGAGCAGTGGGGACAAAGCGGGAGAGGATCGCCACTTACAAGATGTCGATGGCTAAAAGACAGTGCCCTATCCGGAGCCCAGTTAAAATTACCTCCTCTCGACGCCGAGGCTGGGAGAAAGAGGTCCAGGCACACTGAAGAAGTTTTAAGACCCGTCATTTGTGATCGGGAAGTGGAGACCAATGTGTGTGCCACAAACGAGCAACACAACGTCATAAAAATCTCTGTAGATTGGCAAAGGAAACTATGCGAACAGCCGGCAGAGGAGGAAAGACTGCAGCCTTAGCCGCTATATCGTCTGCCACGTTACCGCGGATAGCAACGTGCCCTGGAATCCTGAGGAATGCCACAGAGACGTCCCCCAAGTGAAGCAAGTGGAGGCAGTCTTGAATGTGATGGACCAGAGGTTGGATGGGATAAAGAGCTTGGTGGTTTAGAAGAGAGCTGAGCGACTCCGAGCATGTGATACACTGTATCCGCTTATGGCTACGGATGTATTGAACAGCCTGGAGAAGAACGTAAAGCTCCGCAGTAAAAACCGAACACTGGTCAGGTAGCCGAAATCTAATAGGGGTGTCGCCAATAATATAGGCACTCCCAACACCAAATGTGGTCTTTGAGTCGACAGTGTAAATAAATTTGGCATCCTCCATTTGTGGGCAGAGAGCAGCAAATGCCAGACGATAAACTATAGGGGGGTACTATCCTTGGGAAGCTGACAAAGGTCACGGAGCAGGCACGTCCGGGGATTAAGCCAAGGTGGTGGCGTACCCACATTTGTCAAGAAAGTTTTAGGAAAGAGGAAGGAAAGAGAATGTAGTAGTTGACGAAAGCGGACTCTCAGTGGTAACAGAGAGGAATGGCGGTCTGCATACCCTAAATCAAGGAGGCGTCGAAAAAACGGGCATGGGCCGGATGAGTAGGCATGGACGACAGATGACTCGCGTAACGCCTCGGAAGGACAACTCGCCGATTGGACAGCCGAAGTTCAGCAGTCTCAGCATAAAGGCTTTCCACGGGGATGGTGTAAAAAGCTCCATACGCTAAACGCAATCCACGGTGGTGGACAGTGTCGAGATGCCGAAGAATAGGCGGCCGTGCAGAGGAGTAAACTATGCTTCCATAGTCTACTTTCTAGCGCACTAAGGTGCGATATGAGCGGAGGAAGTCGGTTCGCTCCCCAGGAGGTACCACTCAGAACACGGAGGGTGTTGAGAGATCGCAGAGAGGAAGACGAAAGATATGAAACGTGGAAGGACCAGCAGAGTTTTCTGTCAAACGTAAGTCCTAAGAATTCGGCGACGTCCGCGAACGGAAGGTCGTCACAGCCTAGACGTAGGGAAGGTGGAGGATACTCCGTACGACACCAAAAATTTACGCCGACGGTCTTACTGGGAGAAAATCGGAAGCCGGTTTCAATGCTCCATGAGTGGAGGCAATCGAGACATCCTTGAAGACGCCGTTCAAGAAAGCTGGTCTGTTGAGAGCTGCAGTAAATCGAAAAATCGTCGACAAAGAGGGAGCCCGAGACATCGGGAAGAAGACGATCCAACACTTAACACGGAGCCTTGGGGCACCCAGTTTCCTTGGGAGAAATTACGAGGAAGAGAAGTATTCACCTGCACCTTAAATGTGCGCAGTGTCAGAAATTCACGAATGAAAAGGGTCACCGACCACGAAGGCCCCAAGAGAGCAGTGTGCGGAGGATGTCTGTCCGCCAACACTTATCGTATGCCCTCTCCAGACCGAAAATATTGTTCATGATATAAGTGGAGAGAGCCACAAGATCGTCAACTGCGGAACGATGCTTTCGGAAACCACATTGGGCAGGTGTTAAAAGGCTTCGGGACTCCAGCCACCAACCTTAAGTGCAATTTACCATACGCTCCAAGACCTTACATACTCTACTCGTGAGATACATGGGGCGATAGGTAGAGGAGAGATGTTTGTCCCTTCAGGTTTCGGAACAGCAAAGACAACAGCTTCCCACCATCTTCTGGGAAATGTACTGTCGGTCCAAATTCGATCATAAGGGCGAAGGAGGTAACGCAGACTTCGGTATGATAAATGCAGCAACATTTGGACGTGAATGCCATCCGGTCCTGGGGCGGAAGAGTGAGAGAAAGAGAGTGCGTATTGGAGATCCCGCATAGAGAAAACATTATGATCGCTTTCGAGATCTTTGGAGCAGAAAGCAAGAGGTCTCACTTCCACTGCTCCTTTCTTCGGGAGAAAGGCTGGCGGATAATTTGAAGAGATCCAAATCTCAGCAAACTATTGACCCAATGTTTTAGAAATTGCGACTGGGTACACTAGGGTATCATGCTCCACAGTGAGCCCAGAGATCAGGGAGAAACTATACGTGTCGTATAACGTCGAATTCGACTCCAAATTGTTGATGAGAGAATGAAAGTGTTAAAGGAGCTGGTAAAGAAGTCCCAGCTGGCCTTCTTGCTATCGCGGATGATGAGAGGGCATCGAGCACGTAACTGCTTATAGAGGATACAGTTGCGATCTTAGGATGGTGGCGGAAAAAGCGAAGAGCACGTCTCGGCTCGCATATTGCGTCACGGCACGCCTCGGTCCAGCAAGGAACTGCGGGGAGCCGGGGCAAAGGGGAGATAGGAGGTATTGAAAGTTCCGCGGCTGTAAGAATAACTTCAATAACATGAGTAACCTGATCGTCGAATCTAGGAAACTGACGGTGATTAAATGTCGCTGAAGACAAAAGTCGACTGGGGAGTAGGACCGTAGAAGGATCGACAATTCATCCCGATTTGAGCGAGTTCTGCGGATATTACAATGGATAATTGAAATAGGGCGGACAGAAAAGGGAAAAATCTGACCACGGTTGCGATCAACTCAACGACCGTTGAGAGCCGGCGGCCGACGGTGTGGAATGGCATTCAGACAAAGGCAGAAGATCCAGATCCTCAGGTTGTCCGGGGGCAGCTACTGCCGCCAGTGTTCGACTGTTTGATCGTCCGCCAGCTGTGCGTCTCGGCGACACGGAAGACGGCCGAAGGCGGCTACAGCTAGGTGGCGCTGTAGACGAGACACGCCATGGTGGAGAAGGAGAGGAACTTCGTTTCTCACGAGCCTTCTTGGAAGAAAGATGTTGAGATGGGGAAGGAATCGATGGTTGTGAGGTCGGGGTACATAAAATATTTTCGCAAGTCGTCTCATTTTTGGAAGTCTGTGGGCCCGATTTTGTGACCCGTGATTCAGCAGGAGCCTCAGAGTGACAGTCGACAGTGTGGAGGTAGAACAGGTGATCTTTGGGCCAGCCGATCTGACGATCGTGGCGCTAGAGGTGAGATCACAACTCTGCGTGGCTACCTCCTTAGGCCGAGGAGAGGCCACGACAGTGCTATCTACCTATTTACCACTGGGAGCAGAGTGGGAATTCAACTGGCGAATAAGCAGCAAAGGTATACACCTTCTCCTTCGCTCAGAGTTCCTGAATAAATCGTTCACCTTTGAAAATAGGCAGTCTCAAGAGGAAGCAGCGTGGTCGCCCTTACAGTTGATGTAAGGAAGGGATGGAGGTGGACAATCACTCTCATAGGTATTCCTGCCACATGTAAAGCATTTGGCATATTGGAACACGACTTGCTGGTGTGATTAAACCGCTGGCACCGATAGCAACGCGTAGGGTTGGGGATGTAAGGGCGAACTGAAATGATCAGATATCCCGGTTTAATGTTCGATGTAAGTTGAACTCTTTCAAACGTCAAGAGGAGAGTACGGGTCGGTATCAAGTCCTTGTCAACCCTTTTCAGGACTGCATGCAGACAAGTAGATTTGAATATCCTCGTTGGACAATCCGTGGAGTGAACGTGTATAAGCCACCCCGCGTGATGAATTTAAAGTGCGGTGCACTTCCACCAGGACAGGGAAGGTGTGAAGCAGTGTAGTTCGAAGAAATTTTTGTGCCTGGAGGGCACTGATTGTTTCAAACAACAAGGAGCCATTTCGTAACCGGGAACAAGACTTTACAGAACCTGCAACTGCGTCGATACCTTTCTTAATAATGAAAAGATTGACTGTGGAGAAGTCTTGACCTTCGTCAGACCTAGAAACTCCTCGGACCTTTGGCACTGATGGAAGTATTGATTGTCCGTGTCTGACGCTCATCTAGCTTTCTCAAGTGGGCAGAAGTTGTAAAAGTAGAGCAAACCATTACGAAAGTATCCTCCATCTATACCAGCGTTCTGATGGCGCACGCATTCCTCGTGGGTGGTTCTCCAAGGGCACTCCCGCCTTAAGTGACAGTCCACACCTCAGGTCACATCTCCCGAGAAACTGATGGTGGGACCAATCGGCACGTTCGGAAGTACCAGCTCGGGTAATCTTCCCGCCCTGGGCCTGCCCTTTCCGAGGGGATACGTTCGTGTCCTACTTGTCTACCTGGGGCGAGGAACTACGCGTTACTCTGTCACTGGCTATGCGTGGGAACGCGTGGGTAGGCTTTCAGACACACACAGGGAGGAAAGAAAGAGAAAGGGAGTAACAAAGAAATGAAAAGAAGAAAGGTCTCAAACGCCGCTGCGGAGAAGAGGATAAAGAGAAGAATCAAGGAAAAGACAAGGACTAAGTGAAGACAGAGACTTTCCAGCATAGAGAGCAAAGGAGAGAAACTATGTCTTGCAGTCACAAGCGTCCGTCTCCGGACGTAGGCACAAAACATACTCCCAAAGAGAGGAAGAAGGAGAAGGGAAGAGGCATGGAAGGGGAAGGATAAGGGCAAGGAGCGGTGTAGAAAGGGAGCGCATGCATCCTAGAAAGGAAAGAGAGCTGCACTAGCACGGGGTGCCGTACTGTCACACACGTATCCAGAAAAGAGTTGTGGAACCCCTGGGGGGGGGGGGGGGGGGGAAGATGTAGAGGCATATATCACTAGGGGTAGGACAGATATTGCGTACAGGAATATTAAAGAGAGATTTGGAGAAACGAGAACCATTTGTATGAATATCAAGAGCTCAAACCGAGAACCAGTCCTAAGCAAGAAGGGAGAACAGAAGGTGGAAGTATTACCTAGAAGGTCTATACAAGGGCAATGCATTTGAAGGCAATATTATGGAAATTGAAGAGTACATAGATGAAGATGAAATGGGAAATATGATACTGCGTGAAGAATTTGACAGAGCACTGAAAGACCAAAGTCGATACAAGGCCCTGAGAGTAGACAACATTCCATTAGAACGACTGATAACCTTGGGAGAGCCAGCCATGGTAAAGCTCTACCATGTGGTGATCAAGATATATGAGACCAGTGAAATACCCTCATACTTTAAGAAGAATATAATAATTCCAATAACAAAGAAAACAGGAGTTTGAAGCTGTGAAAATTACCGGACTATGAGTTTAACAAGTGAAGGCTGCAAAATACTATCACCTATTCTTTACAGACAAATGGAAAAATTATAGATCAGTTAGTATTCCGTAGATATGTTGGAACACACGAGAAAATAATGACCCTACGACTTATCTTAGAAGACAGATTAAGGAAAGGCAAACCAACGTTTCTAGTGTTTGGGCCTTAGAGAAAATTTTTGACCCTTTTGACGGGAATACTGTCTTTCAAATTCTGAAGGTGGCAGCACTAAAATACAGGGAGCGAAAAGCTATTTACAATTTAAAACTTCCTGGCAGATTAAAACTGTGTGCAAGACCGAGACTCGAACTCGGGACCTTTGTCTTTCGCGGGCAAGTGCTGTACCAACTGGGCTACCCAAGAACGACTCACGCCCCGTCTTCACAGCTTTATTTCCGCCAGTACCTCGTCTCCTACCTTCCAAACTTTACAGAAGCTCTCCTGCGAACCTTGCAGAACTAGCACTCCTGAGAAAGAAAGGATATTGCGGAGACATGGCTTAGCCACAGCCTGGGGGATGTTTCCAGAATGAGATTTTCACTGTGCAGCGGAGTGTGCGCTGATATGAAACTTCCTGGCAGATTAAAATTGTGTGCCGGACCGAAGCAAAATAACTGATGATGGTCGAAGCAGAGAGGGTATAAAATATAGACTGGCTACGGCAAGGAAAGCGTTTCTCAAGAAGAGAAATTTGTTAACATCGGATGTAGATTTAAGTGTCAGGACATCTTTTCTGAAATTATTAGTATGGAGTGTAGCCATGTATGGAAGTTGAATATGTACGATAAATAGTTTAAACAAGAAGAGAATAGAAGCTTTCGACATGTGGTACTACAGAGGAATGCTGAAGATTAGAGGGGTAGATAACGTAACCAATGAGGAGGTAGTGAATCGAATTGGGGAGAATAGGGATTTTGTAGCACAACTTGACTACAAGAAGGGATCGGTTGGTAGGACACGTTCTGAGGCATCAAGGGATCACCACTTTAGTACTGGAGGAAACCGTGGAGGGTAAATATCTAGAGGATGAACAAGTGATGACTACACTAAGTAGATTCAGGACGTAGGTTGCAGTAGTTACTCGGAGATGAAGAAACTTCCACAGGATAGAGTAGCATGGAGAGCTGAATCAGACCAGTCTCTGGACTGAAGTCCACAACAACAACAACAACAACAACAACAGAGTATTGCAGGATCCCTTCAGTAGGTCAGGCGTACAATACCTGCAGGAAGCGGTTACCAGGGTAGCAGACTACATTAGACTTTCACATGTGGGGTTTTTATGATAGAGTGATTCCTCCACAGGACAAACAATACAGTTCCTGATTTCTGACAGTGCAGAATGCTATCCAAATTCATTAAAGAGATTAACGTCTGTAATGGACTATTGTAGAAATAAAACTTACAGCAATATTAATTATATGGGAGACCCCCTGGGGTGGGGTGGGTCTAGTCTCACTTATAAGTGGTAATATTTCCCACACAATACCGTGGACAGAAAACTGACTCTTTGAATATGTTGGTAGCAATCAAAATTTTAACTCCGACGGGATACACAAAGTGATTCAAAACTCCTGTAACAAATTTCTGCTGGATGTAGAGGGGACTTAGTAGATGAAATTTTGATAAGGAATCCATATGCAGAAACGTACCGTTTGGATGTAAAATAAGTTTGGTGACCAGATCCCTTTCAAGTCTCCCGGCTCCCGGTGTGCACCCGGCGAAGATAATGACTTCTGACCTGTGTAGGAAGACATGGCATGGGCAATGTTACTGGTCTCTGCCCTTGGGTTTTCTTCTACGTGATGAAGAAAATCCTCGTCAAAGTCGAGCGTTCAGAGCGTAAATGGAACCTCACAGCAAACCCTCCTAGTTTCTAACGTAGCAATTTCTCGAAGCCGTTATTGTAGTAGGATGATGGTGTTACGTGATGCAGAACTACAGGGACTGATGACGGCGTCCTCTTATCTACTTGTGTGCCTGCAGTGAAGTGCGAGATTTGAAACTGATTTGATCTTCAAACTTATTTTGTATCCAAATGGTATATTTCCAGACGTATGTTCCTTATCAAAATATCAACTACTAATTACCCTAGAATCCTATTATAGGAATTTTGAATCACTCTATTATCGCGAGTTATTCCAACACGACGTTTCCTGCTACGGAACTATTGTAGACAAAGATCAGATGCGCGTTGCGCTATCGACCAACCGTAAATCGAGTGTTAACGGATATAAGTATATGGCGTCAATAAATCGACCTAACGGAGGTAAAATATCCAACACGTTTGGCCGTGTTCTACGAAAATAGGGTGTGAAATGTGTTTTTCAAGACACTTATAACTCCTTTCAGGGTTTGTAAAGGATGATCTTGCCCAGCTTAAGGCTGGTTTTTTCCGTATACCTTGCAACCGTAGCAAGCCATACATTGTTCAGGCAATGAGGACCGTGTAAGACCGGTATGTGGACCACAAGCGTCATAGAAAATTGTCGAACAAATCTGTTATCGGTGCCAGTCATCTCATGGAATGCAATCAAAAGAGAGAATCTGCCTTGCACGCTGCACACAGCACGCAGCGCTGGACTGTCATATGTAGATAATACCTTGCACTTAATCACTCACACAAGGAATGTGGCCAGCTTATAGACACTATGGGCTGTGGTAGGACTTATGTGCGTGGCTTGATAACGAACTAAGGTTCAAAACTGGTTGGCATTTAGAGGAAAACTGGCTTCTATGGTGCTTTGACTTTCATTGTAATTATTAGTTTCATTGTATTTTCATTGCTATCCAGCATGTTGGAAGTGGGAAAAGAGAAATTATCAAGTTGATTAGAATTACAGTTTAAATGTAATTACACAAATCAATAATGAATGACTTACTTGCTAAGCCACGTCTGGAACTGATACATTATGTACAGGGTGGTTACAAACAGTCTGAAAAGATTGTGAAGGTGTTGCATGGTTGATTTTACTGAGATGTAATTGTGAAGAATAAAATTCGGTACTTTGATGTATTGCTGACTTGATTAGCATTGAAGTTAACTAATCAGCCCATTGCGCGTTCCCGGTACAATAGCCACTATGACAACTGATTGTCCTTAAGTCAACCCTGTAAGCAGCAAAGATGTAGAAAGTACGTTGTACCGTCGGAGTGGTCTTCTTGATGTCCGTTGAAGTATATACGCTCCGCTGGCTACTTGTGAGAGCCATTGAGTTGGCCTGGCTGGCTGTGAGTGATACACAGGTTTAGTAATCCATATGACTGTCCTCTTGAAGGGTGACATTAGCATTACTAATCATGTCCTACCGACTACGCCACTGTTATAAAAGTCACAGTATCAACCGTACCACGGCTATGGCAGCGTCCTGCCACCTACTATTGTAACTGCCACTCGGTGGATCGTATCACAGATGAGGCCGGGTTCCTACGACTTCAGTAAAGTAAGAGTTCTGTTTCTACTACACAAAAAATTTGTATAGGTACAGGAACACTTATTTATTGTTACTCGTGTTAGGTGGCAGAATAAATGAAGTTCGGATTCGCACTTTACATGAGAGTTTTATACATCACAATGGGAAGGTGAATATGACACCTAACTTATTTCGGCGGTAATGAGAAAATTTCCTTATCAGTATGTAATGCAAAAAGGGGTGACACTCAATTGACGATAATTAACACACCGTTTCTATAATGCATGTTTGAGCTGAAGGCGTTTAAGTTTGGAATTCAGAGGGATGAGGGCAGACGCAAGGCTGCGCTACAGGGTGTACCACAGAAACCACTTAAAGGGGTGTCCCAGGCAGAAGGTCAACTACCGATCAGGTGACTCAGACGGGGAGAATGAGTAAGGGAGGAAATGAAAGAAAGATTTTAGAAAACTGTATTTCGGAATTCCAAATGGATATGAAACCAGATCAGTGACGCATTTTCGATCACGTGTCCAATGAGTGGTACACATTTGATAGAGTCAATGTATGAATTTAGGCATTTAGAACGGGCACAAAACGTCCGATTGGCGGAAAAGCGCTAGGAAGGGGAAAAGAGCCAAAGTTTCGACGCAATTTAATGGTAGAGACCTTGCAATTGTGTAGAGGGAGTTTCCACAAAATAAGAGGAACGCTCCCATTAGTCGGAAAAAGTCGTGACGTGAAGAACGAAAGAACCCAGGTGGGGAAACAGTTGGGCTATGAGTAAGACAAAGCGGAAATTTTCGTGGACTCTTCTCTGAAATTGCGTCAAGTGCAGAATGGTATGCATAACGCTCTGTACAAATGTGTGTGTGAAATCTTACGGGACTTAACTGCTAAGGTCATCAGTCCCTAAGCTTACACACTACTTAACCTAAATTATCCTAAGGACAAACACACACACCTATGCCCGAGGGAGAAATCGAACCTCCACTGGGACCAGCCGCACAGTCCATGACTGTAGCGCCCTAGACCGCTCGGCTAATGCCGCGCAGCCGCTCTGTACAACACAGAGGAGTAATTAATTTGAGTGGACATTGCGTTCACAGTGGCTGATATCCAGTTACAAATTAGCTGTAGCATCGTTTAGCTTCAACTGTGGAGAAACGAATCAGCCAGTTAGTTAATTGTTCTTGCGAGAACTGAGAGGGAATTATAATATGCACGCTGCTCCAAACATATGCGTATATATCGCCACATTCTAAGACTAGGGATGAGTACATGTTCTCTCGCATAACAAGAAACATAGAGATAGTTTCTGCTAGAAAATTCTGCAAAGGTGTAATTAGTTTTACAGGAATTTCAGCGCACCTTGACGTAAACACCGTGTGCAGAGGCGTAAAATCTTTGGTTATCCAGCCCCTGTCCACTGTAAACTAGAGCGACCTTGGGTAATCTTTTGCTCAATTTGTCATATAGCTAACCATCCACCATAGACTTGATTGTCATCTTAAAAATAGTACCGAACTTTTAACCGGACTTGGACGATTTTCGAAGTACTGACCAATGTCTTAACGTATGTGCAGGAACAATTCTGTAAAGAAACTTCTAGTTAAAATTTGATATTGTCATGTTTAGGATAATTTAACCTCCTAAGAGTTAATATTTAATACTGTTGTGTTTAGTGTTATTTTTCTTTTCGGTCTTGATGAGTTGTGTTATCCTGAAAACTGGTTTTATCGTTGTCACATTGGAGACTGTATAAAAGCGTCTGCTTTGTGCTAATATTGCGAAATTAGACATGTAATTTCAACTTACACAGTTGTCCTCTATCCTAGAATAAGTAAACCAAAAAATATTGCACCTTACAAATGGCAACCCTGCCAGGATGGCAACTGGTCTATGTGGAAGGCAATTAGTGAAATTAGCAAGAAAAATTTAAATTTTTTGACTTTGAAAAAGAAAATTGTGTTGTTTTGAGACGAGGTTACCCAATGTATGTAAATGCATACTGGACAGATTACAGTAAATGTGTGATCCAAAGTGTAGACAATTTGTATTAACAAATAGATGAATATTGGTTCAAATGGCTCTGAGTACTATGGGACAACTTCTGAGGTCATCAGACCCCTATAACTTAGAAATACTTAAACCTAACTAACCTAAGGACATCACACACATCCATGCCCGAGGCAGGATTCGAACCTACGACCGTAGCGGTCGCGCGGTTCCAGACTGTAGCGCCTAGAAATGCTCGGCCACCCCTGCCGGCACGAATATTGGTCATTGTGTAGAAGTAGCTTCTGCATGACCTTGTTGGCGCACGTGAAGTTATTCACGGCGTTGTTGAGTTGGTTTGAAATTCTTCAAACAATGAACGACGTTGCTAATGATGTGTACATAATATAAGAAACTTTCTATGGTATTTTCGAAATGGGTAAGATCATATAACATGATGTTGACGTGAGCGCAAGCTCGCGCAATACGAGAAATACAGAGGTTTGTTAGACGATCGGAGAAGGCTGAAGAACGGGGAGTATCGCAGATGGGTCAAACTGAAGATCTTGGCAAAAGAGAGATTCATATACAACGTAAAATATCAAGTGAGAATCACAGAACGGAGCGTAGTCATAGGGCAGAGGGAATCGTAGCAGTGTAAGTAGGCTGTTTAGGTTTTTTTAATGGTAACGCCACCTCTGTATGAAAATCACTGGCTGTGCTGTGTGCAGTCTGTGGCTAGTTTGCATTGTTGTCTGCCATTGTAGTGTTGGGCAGCAGCAGGTGGATGTGAACAGCGCGTAGCGTTGCGCAGTTGGAGGTGAGCCGCTAGCAGTGGTGGATGTGGGGAGAGAGATGGCGGAGTTTTGTAATTTGTCATGAACTGCTATATATATTATGACTATTAAGGTAAATACATTGTTCGTTCTCTATTAATATCTTTCATTTGCTAACTATCCCTATCAGTAGTTAGTGCCTTCTGTAGTTTGAATCTTTTATTTAGCTGGCAATAGTGGCGCTCGCTGTATTGCAGTAGTTCGAGTAATGAAGATTTTTGTTAGGTAAGTTATTTGTGAAAGGTATAGTTTAATGTTAGTCTTTTGTAGGGATTTTTGAAAGTCAGATTGCGTTGCGCTAAAAATATTGTGTGTCAGTTTAAGCACAGTCGTGTATAAATTGTTCTAAGGGGACGTTTCATATGACGACCCTTAGCCGAGGATACGTCACTGGAATCTTCTGACATTTTCTTCTAGTTTGTGTAATTAGTGTAGCTTTTGTTTATTGCTAGCACGTAATTGTAGGGAGAATTTCCTTTGTAGTTGCAGTTTTTCATTCTTGTACAGTAAAACAGTTGTGGCATGCATGTAGATTTGCACCAAGTATTTCGCAGCTGCGCTTGCAATTAACTACATATTATTTTCGGTGCTATGTAAATGTGTTCTCTTATTTTTGCACTTCAAATTGTGCTTTTCTGTTTTATCGTGTGAAATATTGTGACAATAATGGCGTGTGAACAACGTAACAGTAGGCTCCAAAGTAAACTGAAAAATAATAGTGACGACGAGTGTAGCTTATCAGCACCACTGTGTAGTGAATTAACAGACATTCGAAGTAGTAGTTTGGTAATTGTGCATAGGGAAATGGAGCGGGCGGCAAATAATGGTGTAGGCAGTGAAACAGGTAGTGAACAAGGAAGCATTATCGATCGATCGGTCGGCAACAGCTCGCCTCAGGAATCCGAAATGACAGGACACAATTTCGCAAATACTGTAGATTCAGGTTTTGTGTCCTCACCGTTTTCTCAAATAAGTCAAGATACATTTTCTGCTTGTCAAAATGTGAATGTTGCTGGTGCAAATGCACTGCCGAAAAGCGTAGAGGAACAGATTCCAGACACTAATGCATTGTTATTACAATTAATGCAACAAATGGGACAAAATCTTCAAAAGTCAGACAACAATGCAAACTAGCCACAGACTGCACACAGCACAGCCAGTGATTTTCATACAGAGGTGGCGTTACCATTAAAAAAACCTAAACAGCCTACTTACATAGTACTGTTTAGGTTTTTTTAATGGTAACGCCACCTCTGTATGAAAATCACTGGCTGTGCTGTGTGCAATCTGTGGCTAGTTCGCATTGTTGTCTGCCATTGTAGTGTTGGTCAGCGGCAGCTGGATGTGAACAGCGCGTAGCGTTGCGCAGTTGGAGGTGAGCCGCCAGCAGTGGTGGATGTGGGGAGAGAGATGGCGGAGTTTTGTAATTTGTCATGAACTGCTATATATATTATGACTTTTAAGGTAAATACATTGTTTGTTCTCTATTAATATCTTTCATTTGCTAACTATCCCTATCAGTAGTTAGTGCTTTCTGTAGTTTTACTCTTTTATTTAGCTGGCAATAGTGACGCTCGCTGTATTGCAGTAGTTCCAGTAATGAAGATTTTTGTTAGGTAAGTTATTTGTGAAAGGTATAGTTTAATGTTAGTCAGGGCCATTCTTTTGTAGGGATTTTTGAAAGTCAGATTGCGTTGCGCTAAAAATATTGTGTGTCAGTTTAAGCACAGTCGTGTATAAATTGTTCTAAGGGGACGTTTCAGCAGTTTCACAATTGATATCGCAGTCGGAGAATGCACAGAAACGAACTAATGACGAATCTAGAGGGTCAGAAATAGATTCAGAGGACGAGCAACTTGGGTACCTTGAACCGAAATAGTATTTTGAACCAAACGGGACAGTTCCCATACTTTGACCGTTATTAAAGCATGAAGTATTCCGCTATGGCGATTACTAACTCCCGAAAAGCTGTGCTGACAGACTGCGTCGATGAAAACTGAGTTCCTCATTGATGGGAGACTGATGACCGAAGAGTGATGGCTGAAGGCTGCCGGCCGGCATGTTATGTGTAGCAATCCGCGCGATTCGCTGAGGACGCACTCCTTGTCTGTTGGATACCCAAGCGGAATTCTGTCATTGTTGCGTCTGGTTGGCACCCTTGACGAGCGTGGCATTTGTGAACAATCACTGCAGCGGACCTTACTCCTGGTCACGCCGTCATGTATGCTGCGCCAAACGCCACGGCGATGGAATGGGGGCCTAACCAGCAGGGGTAGTAATATGGGACAAACAGAAACATGGACTGTGGAACAACCGGAGAAGAAGAGAATCAAAGCATTTAAGATGTGTTGCTACAGAAGGACGTTGAAAATTGCGTGGAATGGCAAGAAATGAGGACATTATACGCAGAATCAGTAATGAGAAGAACATGTAGAAAACACTGACAAGAGGAAGAGACAGGATGGTAGTAAAACGAAGTTACACTTCCGGTTAATGAGGATTCTTAACTGTACCTAATATTGCCTGTTGTCTGGGAAAGGCATCTACTCCGAAGAATAAAGAAAAATCCGGAATTTTGACAAAAAAGGTAAAAACACGAAACAGTGAAATTTGGAGTTAATAAATTGAATTAGTTATAAATTTAGAATGCAAATTATTTACGAACGGGTGACAGCTCACTGTTGAGCAAAAATTACTGTATGATTTTTAATTGTTTATAGATTGCAATTACGAGCTAATCTCTGAAATGCAACCAGGTGAAAATGAAACCAAAAGCACTGTCTCGAGCTCAGACGGAAAAACACAGTTAATACTGTGACTTTACGTTAATCAAAAAACCAGCAAAATAGTTTGTTCTGAACACATGCTCGTAGAAGTTTATAGTTGGCTAAACAGTTCGATTAATCAACTGGCTTGAGTTTACTCACTATAATTGTAACTGTTAATGATTTTAGAAATGCAAATGTTCATTATATACTTGCTTCCTAATAGAGTAAATTATTTCTGGAAAGTTAGCAATGCTTCATTTACCGAAGAATAAGTTATTTTGCACTAGACAGTCAAGTAATTTGAAATGTGAGCGAAGTTTGAAATGCACAAAAGACACGCCTTGTATAATTCTGAAGCAATATTTTGTCAACACCCATTTCAATTATACTTTTGCTATCTTACTCTTGGTCATTATTCTTTAACTAATTGTTGTACCAAGCAAGAAACTTCACTGCAGTAAAATGACAGTTTTCGATAGTTCTCAATTTTGTAAATAGCAATTCGTTATAGTATTACCAGAATTAATTAAGCTTGTCACTTTCAGTATTGGACTGTTCTTTGATTGGTGTTATTTTCGGAGAGAATAATGGTGACATGATAACACTCTGTTAGGGAAATGATGAAGGAAAAGTTGATTTACACTGTAATAGTTGCTGTGCTAAACGACCTGTAATCCATTTAACTAAAACTACTACGCTTGCCAGCCTTGTAAATTCAAAGATGATACTAGTCGGATCTTACTTTGGTGAGCTGGAGTTCGTGTGATGTAAGGTATTATTCGTCGACAATCTGGGGTAACAGGCGCTTCTTTATCGCCACTCCATATAACAAGATTGGGACAACAGTACTCTTATTGAAGCCGGTCGGAGTGGCCGAGCGGTTCTAGGCGCTACAGTTTGAAACCGCGCCACCGCTACGGTCGCAGGTTCAAATCCTGCCTCGGGCATGGATGTGTGTGATGTCCTTAGGTTAGCTAGGTTTAAGTAGTTCTAAGTTCTAGGGGACTGATGACCACAGCAGTTAAGTCCCATAGTGCTCAGAGCCATTTGAACCATTTGAACTCTTATTGAATATTAATTCCTTTAGATGACATTGTAATGAGCCCATTTACAACTAATAATATAACTAGCCCTATATTAAAAGTCTTTTGGTTTATTCCTTACATTCCCGCGCATCGCTTATGAACGTGACCACTTGTCGCTAGCCACTCTCTCCGCAGATTGCTCCTGCCGGAATCGGCGTTTAAGCGCCTAGCAACAATAAATACTTCTTACTTCAAACGTGTTCTTTGACTCTCTACAACAGCATACTTCCATGAGAAGACCAGCCTGTTTACTATATCATAATTACAATATTCTTATTAATTAGATCACTGGAATTAATTCTTTTTCCATATTTAATTGCATGAGAACATTAATAAAATAATAAAAGGTACGCTTGACAGAAATTGGATCACAGTTAACTTATGGTTACAGAATTATTTAGGCAAAAAATTATTTGGCGCTGTGTTGTGCTACAATAGGACATCTATTAAGACATCAGGGAAGAATTTTCATAGTACCGTTGGTTGCCCTAGAAAGTATAGCCCGTAGAGGAAGAAAGGGATTGGAATAAATCCAACAAATAATTCATGAATTTTTGGTGCAATAGCTATTCCGATATGAAGAGTTTGGCACAGGAGAGGCAGTCGTGCACGCTTCATAAAGTCAGTCACAAGACCGAGGACTACTTCTGTGAACCAGTATTATTACCACTAATGATATTGAAGTTTATTCATCTGAAAAAATACATACAATATGACTATTACGAAGAGCCATAGAAGTAAAATTATCTTGAAGGACGAGCTATTGTACAACTGGTAGGACCATGACAAGAAACGAAATACCAAGAGCGTTAACTGTACTCCTATAGTAGCTTACGATATTAGAATATGGCTCTAGGCTTTTCTTACTGTGACAGCTTTCTTTCGAAAAGTGTAAGTAACTTTCTCTGAATGGATTACGTTCTCCGTCGGAGTTGTTCCTGTTTGGGAGAATAACCTCCACTGCGGTCAAGCTTCATTCTCTCGGATGCAAACACGCGATGTATATCAATTCCTTGTTTACCCTGCAGCCACGAAGGCGAAGTTTCGAGCCTGCAAATATGCGGTGTTAATCCTCTGTTGAATATTCCGCACAAATTACGAGGAAGCAAGAGCTCTTCCGCCCGCCCTAGACCGTAGCCGAGTAAACACCTATACCACGCTGTGGCCTCGCAAAGGGCTGGTGGCATGCCGCTCATTTCTCCAGAAGTTCAAGTTTTAAAGAACAGATTCTTTTCAGTTTTCCAGGCCACCTCAGTGGCTCAGGTCCGGCGGTGTGTGCAAGCAGACACGTAACGTATAACTTTTTGCTAAATGGCAAGTTTTTGTTGTCTTTCTAGATTACAAGCAATTTATAAGTTGTGACCAGTTTCGATTTTACATGAACCATCTACAGATCTGGGTATATATGTCATAAAATAACCCATCCGAGACAATCTGAAAACTAAGTAATTTAAATATATCGGCTATAAGTGTGACCCGCTCACTTCATAAACAAAATTAGCGTCACAGAACATAGCATATCAGCTTCCCTGTTTATAGGCTTTTCCTGTACTGATGTATTCCGTTCTGATCATATTTCATGTGGATCGTAAGCCAGTATCAATTTTAAAAATGCATGCAGTCTAGACGGAAATAATACATTTTTTGAGTCATCAGTATTCTGACAGGTTTGATGCGTCCCATCATGAATTTTCCTCCGGCACCAACGTCTTCATGGTAAAATGCTAATAAATGAAGGCATTCTTCGCTGAATGATCATTACCGGAAACACACCGGAAAACCGGTGGAAAACACCGACAAGAAGATGAGACGGGATAATAGGACATGTATTAAGATATCAGGGAAAAATTTCTATGGTACCAGAGATTTCACCATACGTCCTCAGTTATTAGCTGCATGTTTTCCAATATCCCACTTCGCTACAGTTTTTACGCTCTACAATTCCCTCTAGCACCATTGATGTGAATCTCTGATGCCCTAACATAAGCCTTTTCATTTTGCCCTTTCTTTTCGGCAGAGTTTCTATATGTTTCTTCTCCAATTCTTGCAGAGATCCTTCTGATTCCTTATCTTAACACTCTAAACGATTTTCAGCAATTTCCTGGAGCACATCTTAGTTACCTCGATTATTTCTGTTCCATTTTTCCTGCCAACAATGGTTCACTACTATACAATGATGCACTTTAAACTTACATTCTCTAAAATTTGTTTCTGAAATTAAATCACATTTTTGACACCAGAAGTCTTCTCTTGGTCAAGAATGCCTTCTTTGCCTGTGGTAGTGTGACTTTTATGCCCTGTATGCTTGGTCTGTCCAATGTCATTTTGCTTCCAAGGTAACAGAATTCCCTAACTTCATCCACTGCTTGAGCACCAATTTTGATGTTCAGTTGCTCGCTATTCGCATTTCTATTACTTCTCCGTACTTTTTTTTTCCTGTTTACCCTCAGTCCATAACTTTACTCATTAGACTGGTCACTCCATTCAACATATCCACTAATTCTTCTTGAGTTTCACTGTTGCACAACTGCTTGCAGATTTTCTCTGAGACTGACAGTATGCCATTTTTTGTAAAATGTAAGCTTGTATCACATTATTTTCTGCAGCATGTAATGACAGTCTCACTAAGGGTGTTAGGCTATTATCATTACAATGGAACTTGCGTAATTGGGAGTTAAGAAGCTTTTGAGCCTACAAATGATATTAATTAACTTTGACTCTAATTTAATTACAGGTTTTATCTTTGTTGCGAGGGCAAACTAGAGATATCTCGATAGGGACTTTCACATGTCGTAACTGCAGTTAATTCAGAAGTTGGTAATTTTCGTCAGGACGGTGTTTTCCATTGTAAGAGAGCCCTTTTTGCTGTATGAATAGTCCTTCGCGACTGATTACACCAATCAAACGTCTCAGCCGTGGTTCTGGCCTTTAGAAGAAGCCCATGTCTCGAAACATAACTGAAGTAGGGCACATGTTCAAAATTTAGCAATTGAGCACAGTTGGATTGACTTTGGCTAGCAGAGACCTCTGCGGACTCACCCATTAGTTTGAAACCCGAGTTCTTCCTTATTCGGACCCGGTTTCCTCCGCCGTGATGACGCCTTCCGCCGGTGGTACAGTCAGTCTCCAGAGTTCATGATCCATCGTATTGAGATAGTGTAACTTAGTGCTACAGTTACCAGAAAGGCCGTTAAGAGATTGCCATTTCGTCGGAAAAATCGTCAATGATCATGTTGCTCATTACCTGCGACAGTCATGTCATTTGGAATTACGATGGCTACTCCTAATAACGATTGCATCCAGAACACCGAATCTTCCATGCCGCCGCTAACAGAGTGTGATACGTTCTACTGAGAGCCATCATTAGTATCTGCCTTGCTCGTCCTTACTTACATGGCTTACACACTGAGGTGACGAAGGTCGTCGGATACCCCATAATGTCGTGTCGTACCTCTTGTGCCCGACGGAATGCGACACCTCCACGTGACATGGACTCAACAAGTCGTTGGAATTCCCCTGCAGAAATATTGAGCCATGCTGCCTCTACAGCCGTCCATACTTGAGAACGTGTTGCCGGTTCAGGATTTTGACCACAAACTAACCTCTCGATTATGTCCCGTAAACGTTTGATGGGATGGACCAGGTGACATGGCGCATTGTTTTCATACCAATTTATAGTTATTTTCGAACATAAAGCCAATAAGTGGCTGCAAATTATCTACAAGTAGCCGAAAATAACAATGTCCACTCGATAATAGATTCAGTCTATTCCATGTAAATTCGGCCCACGCCCTTACGGAGCCACCACCAGCTTACAAAGTGCGTCGTTGACAGTTAGGGTCCATGGTTCCGTGGGTTCCGCGCCACTCGAATCCTGCTGTCATCTTTTACAAAATGCACGCGGCATTCATCTAACCAGACCACGGTTTTCCAAGTCTAAGGTCCAACCGGTGTTGCCATGAGCCCAGGACAGGCGCTGCATTCAATGTCGTGCTGTTAGCAAAGACACTCGCGTGGGTTGTCTGCTATCAAATTTCTGCTGCCAAATTTCTCCGCACTCTCCTAACAGATACGTTCATTGTACGTACCACATTCATTTCTGTGGTTATTGCACGAAGTGTTGCTTGTCTGTTACCACTGACAACTCTATGCAAACTCCGCTGCTCTCAGTCGTTTAGGCCGTCAGCCACTGCGCTGTCATTGGTGACAGGTAACGCCTGAAAACTGGTACTATCGGCACACTCTTGGCACTGTGGATCGCGGAATAATGAACTCCCTAACGATTTACAAAATGGACAGTCCTATGCTTCTAGCTCCAACTATAATTCCGCTTTTAAAGTCTGTTAATTCCTGTCATTCGGCAATAATCACGTCGGACACATTTTCGCATGAATCGTCAGAGTATACCTGATAGCTCCACTAATGCACTACCCTTTTATACCTTGTGTACGTGACACTACCGCATCTTTATACAGGGTGTTTCAAAAATGACCGGTATATTTGAAACGGCAATAAAAACTAAACGAGCAGCGATAGAAATACACCGTTTGTTGCAATATGCTTGGGACAACAGTACATTTTCAGGCAGACAAACTTTCGAAATTACAGTAGTTACAATTTTCAACAACAGATGGCGCTGCGGTCTGGGAAACTCTATAGTACGATATTTTCCACATATCCACCATGCGTAGCAATAATATGGCGTAGTCTCTGAATGAAATTACCCGAAACCTTTGACAACGTGTCTGGCGGAATGGCTTCACATGCAGATGAGATATACTGCTTCAGCTGTTCAATCTGGATTCTGGCGGTACACCTGGTCTTTCAAGTGTCCCCACAGAAAGAAGTCACAGGGGTTCATGTCTGGCGAATAGGGAGGCCAATCCACGCTGCCTCCTGTATGTTTCTGATAGCCCAAAGCAATCACACGATCATCGAAATATTCGTTCAGGAAATTAAAGACGTCGGCCGTGCGATGTGGCCGGGCACCATCTTGCATAAACCACGAGGTGTTCGCAGTGTCGTCTAAGGCAGTTTGTACCGCCACAAATTCATGAAGAATGTCCAGATAGTGTGATGCAGTAATCGTTTCGGATCTGAAAAATGGGCCAATGATTCCTTTGGAAGAAATGGCGGCCCAGACCAGCACTTTTTGAGGATGCAGGGACGATGGGACTGCAACATGGGGCTTTTCGGTTCCCCATATGCGCCAGTTCTGTTTATTGACGAAGCCGTCCAGGTAAAAATAAGCTTCGTCAGTAAACCAAATGCTGCCCACATGCATATCGCCGTCATCAATCCTGTGCACTATATCGTTAGCGAATGTCTCTCGTGCAGCAATGGTAGCGGCGCTGAGGGGTTGCCGCGTTTGAATTTTGTATGGATAGAGGTGTAAACTCTGGCGCATGAGACGATACGTGGACGTTGGCGTCATTTGGACCGCAGCTGCAACACGGCGAACGGAAACCCGAGGCCGCTGTTGGATCACCTGCTGTACTAGCTGCGCGTTGCCCTCTGTGGTTGCCGTACGCGGTCGCCCTACCTTTCCAGCACGTTCATCCGTCACGTTCCCAGTCCGTTGAAATTTTTCAGTCAGATCCTTTATTGTATCGCTTTTCGGTCCTTTGGTTACATTAAACCTCCGTTGAAAACTTCGTCTTGTTGCAACAACACTGTGTTCTAGGCGGTGGAATTCCAACACCAGAAAAATCCTCTGTTCTAAGGAATAAACCATGTTGTCCACAGCACACTTGCACGTTGTGAACAGCACACGCTTGCAGCAGAAAGACGACGTACAGAATGGCGCACCCACAGACTGCGTTGTCTTCTATGTCTTTCACATCACTTGCAGCGCCATCTGTTGTTGAAAATTGTAACTACTGTAATTTCGAAAGTTTGTCCGCCTGAAAATGTACTGTTGTCCCAAGCATATTGCAACAAACGGTGTATTTCTATCGCTGCTCGTTTAGTTTTTATTGCCGTTTCAAATATACCGGTCAATTTTGAAACACCCTGTATGTTCATATCGCTATCGCATGACTTTTGCCACCTCAGTGTATCTTCATTTGAGTTACTGATACGTGTGGTGTTGTTTGGTTCACCGAACGTTGTCTACCTGTCGAGTAACAAATTTCCGGTATCCCGGCTGTATTGTCCCCAATGACAGTAGAAAGAAAAGCAGAGGATGGGACGTTTTAACTGCAGTGACGCGGTGTAAAAACGCTCTGTGCTCATTCAAGAGCTCATGCTGCGCAGTGTCTGACGAAGTTTGTTGTGGAACAAAATAGCACGACATTCCGTGTGGTATGGTAATACGTCAACAATACTCATTTGAGCACTTCCGATCATGGACCACCAGTTAGACATCTCGAAGCCGGTCAGAAATGTCACTAATATGGCCACAGTAATGGGCATGTCGGAAAGAGTCATCTCGCAGATGAAAAACCCTTTCGGTCGTCATAGGCAGACCATCACACCCCCACGTGGATCGATACGTAGCCCTAGTGTCGGAAAGGAATAGAGGTCTCAACTATAGGCACATAACAGCAGACCTTGCAGGCGCAACCGGTTCACGTGTTTCCATCACAATCGGTTTGCAGCGATTAAATCAGGCTGGTTTGTCTGTTCTGAAGCCTTTTGCATGCATTCCACTGCAACCAATCATTGTCGATAAAGATTTAGTTGGTGAACGGACCACTTTGGGGTCTGCAAAAGTGGTCCAGAGTGATGTTCTCCGACGATCCTTGCTTACCTTTGACAATGATTCTGGCTACCAGTTTGTGTGGAGAGACAGGAGAACACGTTACATGTCCCAGAGTGTTCAGAAACTAGGCGTTATGGTGTGGGCAGGAATGCTGCGCAAAGGCCGAACACTGCTGCATATCTTTGCTCGAGGTACTACTTCAGTACAGCGTGATTTCAATGAGATTATTGTGGATCGTATCTGTCTGCTCAGTCGTGTGGTAGGTTCCTCCTTTCTGTTTATGAACGACAATGCCATACCACACAGGACCGCTGAGGTGTCAGGCACACTTGGAAGTGAAGGTATTGAATTTATGGAATGACCTGCAGACTCGCCAGACTTAAAATCCTATTTAACATGCCTGGATTGCTCTTGGCAGACTTGTTTTTCACCGAATTCCCGTTCTCGAACCGTGCAAGAATTAAAAACATCCTTGAGATGGACATGTCATCTTGGACTCATCTACATTCTGGTGGTCGGCATAATTAACAGGGGCAAAATGTGTATTAGTTCCCGAGAACGACATATTCGTTGCTGAAGGTCCGATATCGCTCTTTATTTGGGTATCTGACCTCTGTCAAAAATGAATGTTATTCATAGCTGTTATCCCGACATCCCATGTGATGATACGTGTACCACTGCGAGGTGCCAGGGCTAGCAGTGTATTTAACACTAAATTCTTCTCGAATCTTCATGTGGAAATGATGCTTTAAACCCCCCCTTTTCTAACTCCTACTTTTGCTGTTGCACATGGATTAAGAAGAAACGCGAACTGACTGTAATCGACCCTGCAAGTGGAGCAGAAAAGAATTTGGCACCTGGAATAATTTAATTGGATAGAAATTAAGGGACGTTTCATTAACGTAGTGAGAAATGAAAGGGTTGCCCTACCGATTAACAGAATGAAAGTTCCGTCCAAAATAACAATTTGATTTATTATGACTAAACTCAAAATAATAAACAAGACACATGAAACATTTACAATACGTCAAATTGGATACTCAAATACTGTGAAGGTGAAGTTGTCCATAAAATAGATTGTGACATTGATGACCAAGTGGTATGTGGAGCCAATTCCTTTCAACTCAAATCTTAAGAGAAACACCCAGCCAACCCAACATTAATTGCTGCTACGGTAGTGATATCTCAGACAATGAACAGCTAAGAGAGAACAAAGTTAGAAAAGACGAAAAGGCGCGCTCTGCTGAGCTCTGATTATCACCTAGCAAAATTGCCTGCTTTGCCGGTGCTGTGGACGTACATTACCAAGCTGTCTTCTTAACTGCAAGGACACGATCTGGCATACCGGAGGCGATAGCTGGTTGCTTCGACGTCCCGTCGTGGTGATGACGGTGTCGTGAGTACAGCCCGAAACAAATTCTCCTGGTCTGGTTGTTCCAGACTAAAGACTTCCTAGTAACACAAATATGCCTCTGAGGGAGATGAAGAAGGTCCGCCATACAATCACTAACGGTGCAGTGGTTGATGTTAACAAGCGAAGTCACACAGCAACTCTGATACAGTCAACTTTAGCCAAAACTGCCCAAGACAGACAACATAGGCCACTTGGACGCAGAACGCTCAATTGACAACTGTACTCGGAAAGTTACGTTGAAGTCGAAACTTCAGCAACTTCGTCAAACAGTTACAATCAAATAAAAGTATATTAGACAGCCAACGGAAGGCCAGCTGTCCAAAGCAACGAGAGCTCAGTCTTGTAACCCACTCCAACCGAAACGCGAGAGACGACTCTCTCTAGGGCACCCGTACAAAACCGAACACAGAACATTCCCGCCCCCACGATAGTGGCCATGGTTAAACGTTCCAATCAGCAACTCGAAAACCGGCGGAAAATTCCACTCTATTGCCGAAGCACTACCATTCCACCAATGGAGATTCTTGGCGCCAATTTCTGAGCCGATTTTGCTACGTCACGGAGCTATCCCCTGAGCAATCCAATCACAGTTACGATTTTGCAGAAAACGCGGGTCGCGCCAAGACTGCCTGGGAACACAAGTCATTCCCACGCCTCGCTGGTATCCCACCAGAAACGGTTTTCACTAAGTTTCTGCGAAGTAACGGAATCTCTAGCCCAGCCGCCCCCTCCGGCCCATCTGGGCGAGTCGCTCCCGCTCTTATGACAATTTCGGCTTCTGGAAAGCATCCACTCGACTCCCTCACACCCGTCGGCTTAACCCTTTCAAGGTCAGCAGAACCTGCCTGTCACTGGACCACCCGGGTGACAAGAGACGCTGCGTGGGAAGTCCGTGTGAGAAGGAATAGCAACTTTTCACCGCATGCAATTAGAGAGGAAAATCAAATTACTCAGAGGAAGATAGAAATATGAGAGGGGGATCGTGTCATCTCTCACCACTTTTCTTTATAATTATATCACTCCACTTGTATTACGTATGTACTATGTTTCATGTCATCCACTATTACCTGCGATTATTCCTGTCCAGTAATGCCTCTGTTCCTTAGAAACTGTCAAGTGGTATGTTTTAGTCAGTGAACGATTCTTATTTAAGTAATGCTACCCCTTCTGTACTTAATATAGTTAACTGTGATCGTAGATACTAGATGGAACCAAGGCTGTACTAGGAGGTGAAAATGGTTCAAATGGTTCTGAGCAGTATGGGACTTAACATCTGAGGTCATCAGTCCCCTAGAACTTAGGACTACTTAAACATAACTAACCTAAGGACATGACACACATCAATGCCCGAGGCAGGATTCGAACCTGCGACCGCAGCTGTCGCGCGGTTCCAGACTGAAGCGCCGAGAACCGCTCGGCCACACTGCCCGGCAGTAGGAGGTGAGTTCGATATCTTAGACAGCATCAGGGCGACTGCAGGGTAACCAGGGATTACTTCCAAGCCACAGAGCCGGCACAGCTGTTTCACCTCTCCACATGCGCATTCATCTTTCAAAAGTTGCTTAGCAACACACCTAAGAACTCTTTGAGCGACGTCATCGTATTCTTGCAAATTTCCGAGTTTTAACGCCTAGTATAAAAAGGGTTGCTGCACGATTTCTAGAACTCATTTAATTATATTTTAGACAGTGAAACACATCAAACTGAAGGAATTTTAAGAATTGTGTTATCGACTTACGTCCTTATGATTTCATATTTCCGGTTGTCAAACCATGTCACTAAATAAAAGCTATAATAACACAAGAAAAGGTGATCACAACTGCGACGGAAGGTTATTGGTGTAAATCGTTCCAGGTCTGTACAACCAAGTTTGTTTATTCAAGGAAATAATATTTAAAAGTATAGCCTGTGCCCCTTCACCCCTTTCAATATACACTCCTGGAAATGGAAAAAAGAACACATTGACACCGGTGTGTCAGACCCACCATACTTGCTCCGGACACTGCGAGAGGGCTGTACAAGCAATGATCACATGCACGGCACAGCGGACACACCAGGAACCGCGGTGTTGGCCGTCGAATGGCGCTAGCTGCGCAGCATTTGTGCACCGCCGCCGTCAGTGTCAGCCAGTTTGCCGTGGCATACGGAGCTCCATCGCAGTCTTTAACACTGGTAGCATGCCGCGACAGCGTGGACGTGAACCGTATGTGCAGTTGACGGACTTTGAGCGAGGGCGTATAGTGGGCATGCGGGAGGCCGGGTGGACGTACCGCCGAATTGCTCAACACGTGGGGCGTACATCGATGTTGTCGCCAGTGGTCGGCGGAAGGTGCACGTGCCCGTCGACCTGGGACCGGACCGCAGCGACGCACGGATGCACGCCAAGACCGTAGGATCCTACGCAGTGCCGTAGGGGACCGCACCGCCACTTCCCAGCAAATTAGGGACACTGTTGCTCCTGGGGTATCGGCGAGGACCATTCGCAACCGTCTCCATGAAGCTGGGCTACGGTCCCGCACACCGTTAGGCCGTCTTCCGCTCACGCCCCAACATCGTGCAGCCCGCCTCCAGTGGTGTCGCGACAGGCGTGAATGGAGCGACGAATGGAGACGTGTCGTCTTCAGCGATGAGAGTCGCTTCTGCCTTGGAGCCAATGATGGTCGTATGCGTGTTTGGCGCCGTGCAGGTGAGCGCCACAATCAGGACTGCATACGACCGAGGCACACAGGGCCCACACCCGGCATCATGGTGTGGGGAGCGATCTCATACACTGGCCGTACACCACTGGTGATCGTCGAGGGGACACTGAATAGTGCACGGTACATCCAAACCGTCATCGAACCTATCGTTCTACCATTCCTAGACCGGCAAGGGAACTTTCTGTTCCAACAGGACAATGCACGTCCGCATGTATCCCGTGCCACCCAACGTGCTTTAGAAGGTGTAAGTCAACTACCCTGGCCAGCAAGATCTCCGGATCTGTCCCCCATTGAGCATGTTTGGGACTGGATGAAGCGTCGTCTCACGCGGTCTGCACGTCCAGCACGAACGCTGGTCCAACTGAGGCGCCAGGTGGAAATGGCATGGCAAGCCGTTCCACAGGACTACATCCAGCATCTCTACGATCGTCTCCATGGGAGAATAGCAGCCTGCATTGCTGCGAAAGGTGGATATACACTGTACTAGTGCCGACATTGTGCATGCTCTGTTGCCTGTGTCTATGTGCCTGTGGTTCTGTCAGTGTGATCATGTGATGTATCTGACCCCAGGAATGTGTCAATAAAGTTTCCCCTTCCTGGGACAATGAATTCACGGTGTTCTTATTTCAAATTCCAGGAGTGTATTACTAAAAGCACATTAATTTTTCTGAATTAACAGTCCTGCAGGACTCTTAAAATGATACAAACATGGATTCCATTTTCCATCATGTTTTTCGCAAATAGTCAGGAACTTTGAGAAACTGCATTTAATTTCAGCACTTTCTCTCACCAACAATCTGTATTTATCATAGAATCCTAGACTTGCTTTCGTGGACGCTAATAAGAAATTAGAACTCAGAGGCCATCATCAGCCTAAAAGAGAACCTTCTTTCGTCTCGTTCATTTCAGGAGGCCCTCAGGTGCAGCATATTGTATGAGTTGTATTGTGAAGTTTAGAAGATAAGCAGATTAACGTTGTAGCTTCGTTTTAGATTCATAGTGGAATAGTCACACGGATATTACGTTTCTTGCGAAAGATCTACCTTTCAGGTTTAGGAGGAATGTGATCGTGGATAGCGGTGGCATTTTAAGACATTTGCTCATCCCGCGGAGCTTGGTGGAAGAACTCTGCTTGTCGCGAGTCTGGGCGGGCGTTAGGCCCTCTTCTGGACGTTGGAGCGGCGGCCTGATGCAGGACGGAAAAGACACGAGGTAGTGGTTTACTTGATTGCAGGTTCCCGTAACTTGAGTCAGTACAGCTCTGAGATCGTGCAGGTACCGGACTTTTCAAGTCGCAATCCTCCAGTGCGTCCCGTGGGTACACACATTCCAATAGTCAACTGCCACGTACGGATGGCTGTTATCCCTCAAACAAACGGTTTCCGGTTATGTCAGTCCAATTTACTATGAGTGTCAAATCCGATCGAAATAAGCGGTTTCTGAAATAACTGATTTTAGGTTTTCATTCCTGTAATTAAGTAGAAATCCAACAAAGATTGAAAAATTTTGACTCTCAGTTTCAAGGTACCTAGAATGAAAGTAAAAGACAACTTAGTCCGCCCAACGTTTCCCGCTTTTCTCTATGTGATAAGTGGTTGAGTACTAAGAAAATTCACCAGTATTCTCCCAATGATTCTAATTCTATGAAACTCTGCTTAAAAATCGTTTTTTAGTCAGGGATAATACTACTGTTTGTTCATTACGAATGGTCAGCGCTAAAGGGTGCAAATTAACGACGGAGAACTCCGTCTTTCGTATTAATTTGTCCGTTCTGAAGGGCTACAAGTAGGTAAAGGCATGGTATCTGAACACAAACGGCAGATAAACTACATTCTACTTTTATTATATACTAGGAATGAACCGTTACTAAGTTTTTAATTTATTGCTGTTACCATGCTTTCCTTCCTCATTTAATATTTCATAGAAGTGGCAGACATGCCTTTAATCTTTTGAAACAAATGAACCATTCTACTTCACTGTTACGTCACTCCATAAAAATATTCCCAGACTAGGGTTGGTGCGATTCTGCAATGCAGCTGATGTCGTCGACGACAGCGAGAAACCGCCGTATAGACCAGCTGGTGAGAAGTCTTCACATATACCTTACCTAAACCACGACACACATAATCGCCTTAACAATGCTGTACTAATTTTTATGCCATGTGTCTGATGCCCCTTTCTGTAGACATTGTTATTAAAACAGCACTGATCGCTTCTCCACATTTTCATATTTCAAACGATTGCAAATTTTACGAATAACAATTCCTCACTTTAGAAAAAAAAAGGTTTTTATTGAACGAGAAATGTTAGCGCTGCTGATATGGCTAATTGATATTTAATTTTTTTACACGATTACTAGTAAATAATAAAAACCACCAATTATAACCGAGACCAAATACCAAAAAATACTTGTTACTCAGAACTAAAATACCGGCATCTGTTTTAACCGATCGGTTTTTCCCATCCCTCTTACTACGGGCAAATACATGTTGTAACCATAATTAGCCAATGATTGTTGTGTCGTAACAGTGGACAGACGTATCTAAGTGCAGCAGAAAGCGGCACCGCTCTTTCTCGTACTGCATCAAACTCGAAAGCTCAGTGATGTATCAGAACTGATCTCCATAACTTCGCCATTTGATATAACAAATTTTTTCAGCAGACAAATTTTAATCAACCTAGACCAAACGGGCAGTTATGAGCTTGTATCGTAGGTGAGGAGAATTGCTTGGACTACTAATTTAAAAGAAGTTATTTACATCACTAAACATTAAAGATCATGAATTTCCATGTTACAAATTGTTGAAGTCTTTTGTGATTTTCACAATGCATTGACACTCTTTTACTAAAAAAATCATGTGAGTTTAGTTATATTTCTTTAAATTTAAGTAAAATTTGCAATCCAACAGAATACAAAAGTTTCGTAACCTTCATTAAAACACCACAATAAATTAAAAAAAAAGACACAAGGCATTTAAAAATTTTGAAAGAATAAAATCACTTGAAAGACACGCAATGAAATTTCCAAACTAAGCCAACAACTTTAAGAGAAAATAAGGTGCCTCGTCTCACAAATGAGATCTTTTAAACGGTAGCAGTAACGTTAGACTGAGCTCCTGTTCCATCACTCATACGTGCACTTGTATGGCAATACATCACTGTGTTGGTACAAATTTCAGCACTTAGCGATAGCTCCTGCAACTAAAAAGCTACTAAGCACTTGCAATAACCAGGAGACCTGAATGAGCTTTAAAACCACCAGGTCTAGGCAAATTAACTGATATTTACTCATTTGATTTCCAGCAATGAAAATAAAATTACGAAGAACGTTTATTAAATAACAAGAGAATGATCCTAGAATTAAGTATAATGATCAGTTTAAGTGCCAGAAGTACGTTGTAAGTTTTCATTACTTTAATAAATAGTTTCACCGATTAACTATAGCATCTACAAATACCACGTCAGCAAAATTTTACGGCTGACAGCACAGTTTACCACTCACGGTAAATCAGGTTAATTCGCAAAACTGAACAACAGTAACAACTAGCAAATTTAAATATTGTTAGGTAATTCTTAAATGACTTGGCGCACTGTGTCCTTTCAAAATAATGAATGATATTCCCGTCGTGTTGCTACGTGAAAACCAAAACAATCACTTAACTCTACAAGTGTATGTCTGGAAGCCAGAATGGCAATCCTCACACAAGTTTACTATAACACGTATATTTAGAACAGAGTAAGTGCTTACCAGTAATCAAACGCTTAGCGTGTCACTCACCATTAGTGCAGTACATCTACTCCTGTTAACATCAACTGCATGCTTGGAGGCCCATCGAAAGCTGGCTACGTTCCAACAACTATAGGCAACAACTTTTTTCCACAAGCAGCATATGGAGCGGTGGCGTTACTAGGGAACGTACAGGAATTACATTTGTAGAGAACCACGGCCCACTTTTCCAACTAATCCAAGATAACACACGCAGAGCTCAGATACGGAGACACTGTGTACTTTGTCCAGCGTGGTAGATCTTAACAACGGCACGTACAACCGCGAGTGCACACGGGGAACAGCACACAACTCCGCCTCATACTGCCAGTCGGTCTGTGGCTCCACCTCTACCTCTTTCACTCCGAGTGCTCTCCAGGTTCCTGCACTCATTGTATCGATCCAAGGTGCTGGTCTCACTGTGTATCCTAGAGCTACCATAACCATCACACCCATCATTTCACTAGCCACGACAGCGTTTCTTATGTAATCAGAGCTCCAAAACTAGCGCGAGGTATCGAACAAAGATAACTAAAGACACTGACGGAAATTCAACTGCACAACGGCTCAAGGAATTTTGAGACTCAAATAAAAACTAAGTTAGTGACAATTGCGACGTCTGAGAAAACTCTGACACTCATCCTCGGTAATATCGATTCACCTAGCAGTGAGGCCTTTACAAATAATGATACAGGTCTGGCAACCACAGCTAAAAGCTTGTACAGAATGTGAAGGACAATCAAACAATATAAAATCAGTGATGGTAAAATAATCCACATTAAAATTGAGTGAAAGTCCAAATCCGCAATAACTGTTTATGTGTTTTGACTGCATAATAACCAGTTTCAAACCCTGTAGGTATATCTTCAGGTTACATAGAACTTATACTTCCTGTGCCCAGAATTCTAAGGTACTAGTGAGCGTAAAAATATGTCACATATCGGTAAAACCTTGGATGAAACGGAAGACACGCATGCGATCCAAACCATGCACGATCAGTAATATGTCTCCAAAACACAGACCAAAGGTGAGTTCGGACTGCACATGACAATTTTCACGACGGTTTTACCCTATCATACGTGGATTATCATGTGCTATCTAATCTCGTCTCTTGGTTGTGCTTTGGGCACGCATTTTTGATCATGCATGGTCCGAATCGAATGCCAGTCTGCCGTTTTATCCAAGGTTTTACCGAGGAGTTACCTGGTTTTACTATCACTTGTACCTTGGAATTCGTGGCACATGAAGTACTAGTTTTGTATGACCGGAACATATACCTCCAGGGTATCAAACCAGTCGTCACATAGTGAAAACACAAGTAACGCCTATGATACCGTCCAGGGCTGGGCTTGCACATACGACAGTCCGTAAGGCTATGCAGCTCCTCGCCGCTGCCCTACCCTCAGCAATTTGCCAGTTTTATTTCGTGAATTATCTCCCGTTGCTCTCCCACGTAACTGGAACATCGCTATTTGGCATTCGTGCACGGGAAAATGCGACTTCCATTTATTAGTCTTGTGCACGATTAATATCGCCAGTCCAGTGACTCTATGAAAGCCAGTTGATACAACAGCTTATCAGAAAGTTCGATTGTTCAGTCAGGGATTTGAGATTGTGGAAAGAAACATAGCCTAAGATTGGCCGTTGGTTTCATCTGTTTCTTCAGCCTGCTTCATGCTGATGCCTACGAATTTCTGTCCAGTGCCAAACATGTCAAATGACATGTCCTATCATCCTGCCAATTTTTTGATCAGTGTTCTCCACATAACCCTTTCCTCATCAGTGGTACGGAACTACTTCAGTTTTTATCAACCTACTTCATTTTCGTAACCCAGCATCCCATATCAAATGCTTCGATTCCATCCCTTTACAAAATTGCCAGATCGGCCATATATTATTGCCAATGTTTGACACTAGCATACTTGTATTGTCGAGAAACGTCCCAATTGTCTGTGTTTTCCTGCTTCTTACATATTTTTGCGTTATGCGTTATGTTTCTTCCGAGGTACCTTCTCGTGTGCTGGATGGTCGCCAGTTATGACGTTGACAATCTCGTCAGTCTCATTTATGCGTCTCCTTAGTACTTTCTTCTTCCCTCGGTTTACTCTCATACACACCCTCATGGTTCCTGTACAGATTTCATATTATCCGTCTTTCCCTGCAATGTAAACCCACTTTTCTCATATTCTGAAACAAATGCAGTGTTAAAATACTTTTACGTTTCTCAAACATTTTCTAGGCAATGAATACTATAAAGTTCCCCGATTTTTCATAAGTCCCGCAGTCCAGCGCCAAATCAGAATTATCTCTCTCATATCTCCATTTTTGATAATGATAAATTGTCGTCCTCTAACAGATTCACATATTTTTAAAATTATTCTCTATAAGTTTCATGTGAGAAACTTTATCTGCGCTTGCCATCTTCGGAATAATGTGGGCGATATTTTTTCCGAAAGTCTGGTAGTACGTCTCCAGTAGGAGGAAGACATCAAGCATGAACCGATACAGGTGGTTCTCAGCTGTGAGCGTGTCTTCGATTACTGCCACAGGTCCCACGCAAGCTGAGGAGAATGTCACCCACACCATATTGCTCCCACCAGCCTACGACAGTGGCGCGCTGCACGTTTCGGGCCACAGGTCTCCTCGACGACGACGTTTACGGAAACGACCAACGACCTAGTATAGCAAAAATGTGACTTACCTGAAGAGCCGACTTGTTTCCATTGGTCGACGGTCGAATGCCGATGATTCGTAGCCCACTGTAATCGGACAATGTCATTGGGTCAACATGTGAACACTTAGGGGTTATCTGCTGCGGAGCCCTATGTTCAACAATGTACCATAAATGGTTTGTTCCGATACACTGGCGCATGCACCAGAATTTTGCTCTATCGGCGCAGATCACCATCTGTCCTATTTTACAGAGCAGACAAGGGTCCGAAAAACTCGTACTGTGAAGAGTCGTGGACGCCCAACATCTAGTGGTAGCTTCACTGTGCCCCTACCTCTTTTCATAGGCGCTGGAGACAGTAGCACGGGAACATTCGACCAGCTTCGCCGTTTCCGAGATACTCGTTTTTCGCTAGTGTGATCCACCGCCCGTGGCTGCCTCGATTTCACACTTTTGTTACCGCTTCACGTGCCCGCAGCGCTACCAGGCGGCATCCACCTTCGCGGCAGACAGTGGTCATAATGTTTCTTCTTATCAGTGTATGTTCACATATTTTCTCATCTTACAACGTCGGAATGTATACTGAATTATTGTACTCACCTTTTTTTTCAGCAGAGAAACTCGCGGCCGTTCGGATGGCGAGAACCAAACGTCGTCGCGTTATTAGGGGGACACAGAAGAGATCATGACAACAGTTCTTCGAGTCAATAAACAGTCACGCCGAACTTGCAGATGTGTAGATGTGTACAGAGTTGTAGGAGAACTTCTGGGAGAGATGGGAAGTGCCCAGTGGCTGATGTAGTGCCGATCTGTAGTCTTTAAACGAACCCACTAGACATTCTCCAAGAAATGGTGAAACTCCCTCTAAAGTCAGGATCTAGCTACCGAAGCCGGAGAATGGCTGCCGGGATGGGCTTGTCACACTTGAGTTACACAGCTTCCCTTTTTACGTTATGTGCACTATGTGTGACTGGATGTCCATTGCAGCAAGCGGCTCCTCACACTGAGAAATCCAGAAATTCTCTTTGTACTCTGTACATTTATTACGGTATCAAGACAATTTCCAGCGAATACTTTGTATTATTACCATTTATAATCTTGAAATCATCGAACATGCACAAATAACAAGATTCATTAGCCGTGAAGGGCCACGCGGGGTAGCTGCGCGGTCTCGCGGTCTTGGGCGCCTTGCTGCGGTTCGCGTAGCTCCTCTAGTCGGAGGTTCGAGTCCTCCCTCGGGCATGGGTTTGTGCGTTGTCTTTAGGGTAAGTTAGTTTAAGTTAGGTCCCATAAGACCTCACCAAAAATTTCCAAATTTCATTAGCCTTGAAGGAAAGATCTTGATGGTCAACCAGCACCATGTCTACATCTTAGAATCCTGACCGCTTGTTAATCTGGTTCAGTGTGAATTCAGGACATATAATTTGGCCTTTGATAAGCTAGCCTACTCTTAAGTGGATGTACAAGACGACCTCCTGGGTTGATCACATAATACACTCCTGGAAATTGAAATAAGAACACCGTGAATTCATTCTCCCAGGAAGGGGAAACTTTATTGACACATTCCTGGGGTCAGATACATCACATGATCACACTGACAGAACCACAGGCACATAGACACAGGCTACAGAGCATGCACAATGTCGGCACTAGTACAGTGTATATCCACCTTTCCAGCAATGCAGGCTGCTATTCTCCCATGGAGACGATCGTAGAGATGCTGGATGTAGTTCTGTGGAACGGCTTGCCATGCCATTTCCACCTGGCGCCTCAGTTGGACCAGCGTTCGTGCTGGACGTGCAGACCGCGTGAGACGACGCTTCATCCAGTCCAAAACATGCTCAATGGGGGACAGATCCGGAGATCTTGCTGGCCAGGGTAGTTGACTTACACCTTCTAGAGCACGTTGGGTGGCACGGGATACATGCGGACGTGCATTGTCCTGTTGGAACAGCAAGTTCCCTTGCCGGTCTAGGAATGGTAGAACGATGGGTTCGATGACGGTTTGGATGTACCGTGCACTATTCAGTGTCCCCTCAACGATCACCAGTGGTGTACGGCCAGTGTAGGAGATCGCTCCCCACACCATGATGCCGGGTGTTGGCCCTGTGTGCCTCGGTCGTATGCAGTCCTGATTGTGGCGCTCACCTGCACGGCGCCAAACACGCATACGACCATCATTGGCACCAAGGCAGAAGCGACTCTCATCGCTGAAGACGACACGTCTCCATTCGTCCCTCCATTCACGCCTGTCGCGACACCACTGGAGGCGGGCTGCACGATGTTGGGGCGTGAGCGGAAGACGGCCTAACGGTGTGCGGGACCGTAGCCCAGCTTCATGGAGACGGTTGCGAATGGTCCTCGCCGATACACCAGGAGCAACAATGTCCCTAATTTGCTGGGAAGTGGCGGTGCGGTCGCCTACGGCACTGCGTAGGATCCTACGGTCTTGGCGTGCGTCCGTGCGTCGCTGCGGTCCGGTCCCAGGTCGACGGGCACGTGCACCTTCCGCCGACCACTGGCGACAACATCGATGTACTGTGGAGACCTCACGCCCCACGTGTTGAGCAATTCGGCGGTACGTCCACCCGGCCTCCCGCATGCCCACTATACGCCCTCGCTCAAAGTCCGTCAACTGCACATACGGTTCACGTCCACGCTGTCGCGGCATGCTACCAGTGTTAAAGACTGCGATGGAGCTCCGTATGCCACGGCAAACTGGCTGACACTGACGGCGGCGGTGCACAAATGCTGCGCAGCTAGCGCCATTCGACGGCCTACACCGCGGTTCCTGGTGTGTCCGCTGTGCCGTGCGTGTGATCATTGCTTGTACAGCCCTCTCGCAGTGTCCGGAGCAAGTATGGTGGGTCTGACACACCGGTGTCAATGTGTTCTTTTTTCCATTTCCAGGAGTGTAGTTTCCCATCTTTCTTTTCTTCTCTTACATCAAGAAGGTCTACGATGCTACTTACAAGGGAAACTCCCGATCGCAATTCTCTCAGATTTAGTAGTAAGTGGTCCCAGTAGATAGCTCGTCAAAACCTGAACAGAGATAAAGCATGAAAATAGGGAGAAGGAGTACTGAACTGTGAAAAAACAGCAACATACAGACAGTGAACGGTCAGAGTTTAAGAAATGCAGCATAGAGGTAACTGAACAGCCCAGCGAGGTCTTTGGAAGGGACCTATAATATAAGTTGATTATGCAAAAGCCAAAAGTAAGTGGCTTTCGAATGGAAACGTCAAAAGTTTGATGACAAGGCAACAAGTCAACCGAATCTTCCAGCGAAAAACACATCAGGTATGCCGTGCGTGACAAGAGAGACAGTACCTCAGTCATACGATAGGAATCTCTTATCGACGCACCTAATATGGGCTCCTGGCGAGTGAGTGAGATACGGCTACTTGCCTGATTTAGGTGTTTGTGTGACTGTGAATGTGATTGCTCCCAAGGAAATCATGAAAAATATAATAGTTTGTCATATAAGCTGCAACAAATGAACACAACAGTTTCATAATCACACAGTTTCTCTGTGTTCTGTCAAAACATACGTTGAAGTTTCGTTCCGTTTTGGAAGTTTCGACTCTTCTATTCCTTTGTTGTAACATAGTTCACTCACGTTTTCTGTTGTTTTCATTGCAAGCTTCCGTCTATCAATTGTAATCAAGACTTTATTAAAAATGGCAAAGGTAATGTTAATCAGAACACTGGGAGGAGTTGTGGTCTAAATAACAATTGATTTATTCATTCTTAACATCGCATGACAATAGGTGGCTAAAGAAACGACACACAAACTTTTTTAATTTGACTAACATTTTCAGTGATATGCGTTCTATGGTGAACAAAGTGGTCAGCTGGTGACTGGGCAGTCCACAAACGTTTTCATCCTGGTTCTGCAGAAAAAACGCTCCCCTCGTACTTCAGCCACCGCACACTTTCCTGCAGTCAATTAACTAGGTACCCTTTTCCTTTGAATGCAGATAGAGCTTACTGCTATCCCTTCACTAGAGCACACAGTATGGATCGTTGACTACAGCCTACCATTTCAACATACGAATAACGTCAGATTTTGTCAAGTATAGCAATCAAGTAATAGAGATCATCTTCCCTAAGAACACTGAGCAGCATGAAACCGTATCAGATGTGAGAGTGTCCTGCAATCTGTCATCATTCCTGTGGGACATCTTCCTGCTATCTCGCCTGCTGTCGCTATTGATCATATTTACTGGGGACAGTAATGGATGCTTATCACATGCCTCACATTCTATAACCAGTGCATAGTATGACATCTCCCAAGGCTACAGAAAGAGAACAAACATTTCAGTGATCGGACAGCCAGTTCATAATGTTGGAGAAAAGAATAAAAATTGAGGGTAAGAAAGAGTTTCGATCCCAGTTCAGCCTCTTCGTAGACCAACACCATGACTTTGATGTTGCACTCAAAGCTTGGACCGTTGACTGTTTCTGTTTCCCTTTTCTTTCGTAGTTCAGCACACCTTCACCCTATTTTCATGATTTCATCTGTGTTCATTTTTGGATGCGCTATCCAATGGACCAATAAGTCTGATGGGGATGCGTTGGGGAGATTCACTCGTTAGTGGCGCTGTTACCTCAGACAGCCGCACGAATGCGGCGGTTTCTTACCGTCTTTAGGCGATTCTTCCTCTTCTCATGATCTATTACTGATTACTTAGCGACTTCTTCTCAAACCGTTCTGATAAAGAGAACGAGATGTCCCTCCTGGTTTTATTTCTGTGTGACAGTCCATGCAGTAACTGTAAACACTGGAGCAACGGCAGTGAAAAGTCCTACCCAGAGCTCACTGATCATGAACAAGTTCTCGTTTTCTCTCCCTCTTCCAGATTTGCTACAACAATTCTGTCAGTAAGCCTGACAACCAGAAACTGTAGGAATGATTGGAGAAGGAAGGTTTGAACTTTTCAGCGGTGAGGGCTTTGTGTATCCTTTTTAACCGTTTACATTACTTTGGAGTTTCTAACAGTCACATTACAGAGTGTCGCATTTGATTTTAAGCTTGCTTGGTTGACGCAGCTTAACCGTGGCAATACCAACCTATCTTCCGTAATATGCATTACCAAGGAAGGGGGAATGCATATTTTATGCCTTCCCAAAAATTTAAATGTAAACAATAAATTTCGTTTATTGTTGTTGACTTGTATTAAGAACGTAATTTTTTAAAAAAAAAGTGCTGATATGTAATTACGGTTAAGAACCTAAAAATATCTTTTACCACACTCTTACCAATATCAATGAGGATGCAGTTTCAATAACGTGTGCTACCAAACTGGGGATACTGTAAGACCACCAAAAGAACCCAAATTTCGTTCATTTTTGTTGACCATAGTCACAATATATTTTTTAAAGATATTTAGAGGTGTATGTAATATCCTCAAACTAAATGTATTGAATGACATTAACTGTGGAAAGCCAAATCTGCTACTGTACTTAATTTTTTGTATTCATTTTAACTGAAAAATTTAAAATATTTATGCAATTTGGTAAAATAGAACCAGAGAGTGTGGCCACTAACGGCGCTAATTATTTTAAAACTCACTGATGAAACTCACAAGTCCTGCGTGCTACCCAATGTCGATTATGGTCTACAGAACCCTGTTATTTAGAAAATTTTGTCATCATGGCAGTACTCTTCATGCTATAAGGTCCTTTAAATTTTATTTCGACAATAGCTTCATTACGTTGGTGGGAGTGTTATGTTATAGTTTCCGGGGCAGCGTGCAGTACCATACGGGAAGAAAGTTAGACGGCCGTAACTTCCCTTTTATATCATGGAAAACTCTGTTTTGCCACATTTTAACAACGAACAGAGCGAAAAGAGTAACGGAAGGAGCTGTCGGGTCTACAGTTCTCTCCAATAAAATGCCGACACTAAAAATATACCGCGAAAATTCTATATAGTCTGTATTTCGCATTCCATTTTCGTAATATTGAGAGGAGAAATAAAGTATTTTCAATATTTCGAAAAAAGTGGAAAGGCTTTTTTTTTATTTTGTGAAAGGGAACAATGGAAGGTCCCTTACTCAGATATCATCATCTTCCCTCTAGAGCAGCGTTTCCCAGACGGTGATAGGCGTACCACTGATGGTACTCAGGGACATTTCGTGTGGTACGCAAGCAACAAAACACGCACAGACATAAGTGACATATGCTAGTGCGTTATTTAATTTTTAAAGTAAAATGATCATTTTTTTAGGAGCGTATCCAGAACATAGGAAAATCGGATAGAAGCCCTCCCCCCCCCCCCCCCCCCCCCCCCCCGTTTCACCATTCTTTGTTAGTCGTCGCTGCCTTGAACAGGACTGATTCATCTAGTTTTGACGTTGGCGATATTTTGATTGGGTCTCGCCAACCGTTAATCCCAAGTTATCGTGTCTCTTGGAAACGGCTGCCAACTTATGCTGAGTACCAATGTGTGGAGTTGTGCCATCCATTACGCGGCGAAGGATCTATTGTTGTTATTGTCACTTTTATCGACGTTACATCAAATGGCATAGTCAGAAGAAGAATGCTTGCGCCTGGAACCGGAGTGTGTGCATTAAAACGAGCCGATTCTCGCCTGCTACAACTGTCACTTGTTGTTGTTGTGGTCTTCAGTCCTAAGACTAGTATAATGTTACTCCATCCTGAGCAAGCCTCATCATCTCCGAGTATCTACTGTAACCTCTATCGTTCTGAATCTGCTTCCTGTATTTATCTCTCGGTCTCCCATTGCGAGTTTATCCCCCACATCATCTTCCAATACTAAATTTCTGATCCCTTGATGTCTCAGAATGGGTCCTACCAATCGATCCCTTCTTCTAGTCAGGTTGTGCCACAAATTTCTTTTCTCCCCAAATTGTATTCAGTACCTCCTTATTAGTTACGTGGTCCAAACATATAATCTTCAGCATTTTTCTGTAGTACCATATTTCAAAAGCTTCTCTTCTCTTCTTGTATAAACTGTTTATCGGCCATGATCAACTTCCATGCATGGCTGCACTCCAAACAAATACTTTCAGAAAAGACTTCCCGACAATTAAATCTATGCTCCATGTGAAAACACCCCCGTTAAAAATTCCTAGCTGGGTTTTTGTGTAATTTATGGAAGCTGATAAACAGTTAATTATTATGATTATATGACCGTGAGCTTAATGGATGAAAGGCTATCGGTTTTTCTGCTGTGGTTTCGGGAGTATTTCAACCGAATGCGGCTGTTCTGAGACTGAATAATGGAATGACTCAAAGTTTGTCTATTATTAAGAACCACAAAGGTTGCGATGTAGAAACTGACATGTATTTTCTACTAACACACAAATTCTGAGGCAGTTGATACCTTTGCCTTACACGTCTAATTACTGTTGTATCTTTTTATTGATGGTTGATTGATGGTTGATGGTTGATTTTCAGTGCTTCGTCACACGCAATGCTGATGGTTAACATTCACAACAACCCTCACTGCAATCCATGGTTGTTGCTGGCCGACGCGGTTGACGCGAAACACGTAATTCGGCACTTGTCACTTTCTGTTTCATATCACTCGCGAATCGGTACCAGTCAGAGTCAATCCCACGACGATCAGGGGAACGTGCTCACTCGTCATACTCCAGTGAATTTTACCGTTTACAACTCACTCGACCATCATTCTTGCCCGTTTCTCCCACACTACTTCTCACTCGACACTCTTCTGTACTACCCCGCACTCGACACTAGTCTCACTGCCTACTGCTGCGCTTGACAATCGGCTTCTGTCTACTATCAACCTGGGCGTCGAATACTAGCATCTATGTTCATGGGATCACGGATCACTTACATCCCCGCCCTAAAAACCTTCTTCGTAGCCACAGGCGAAAAAGAATAATAGGAAAAAATTATCACATAGTATATAAATGAAAATGAGGAACATAAGTTCTGGTTCAAATACTGAAAGTTACAACATATCGTAAATTATACTCTACTGACTCTGGTAGCAAACTGCTCCGACATAAACGTAATACAAATTCAACAAAATCAATCTATGGTAAATATTTTTACAAACTTTGTCTTACATTCAATTACCAAAGATCTTCACTTTGAAATGTTTGTATGGGCCGTTAACTGCATATTTGTTACTGGTTAATCTTTTATAACTAGCTGCAGCAAGGACAAGAAAAAAAAACTAATTGAATGCCAGCTACCCCTTTGGTATGCCGTCCTTTCAGTGGGGCTCCTGCGTTCATACTACTATCACTCTAATTATAACTCACTTAGCCAACACACATCAAAGTAAAGGAGGAAATTCACAACTTATTCATTTGAGTCTTTAACACAAGTGAAATTGAAAACGAGAACAATATAAACCATTTATATCTTAACTTATGCAATTATTTTACAATTCCTTGTACCTCTACACACTGATTCAATAATATTTAATGCTACATTATGCCACTAATTTTCTCTTACATAACTATTTGCATCACTATAATTAATGTGGTCATCCAATGAAAAATTTTAAATTACTGATCCTTCCATGTTGCCAAACATTTATACTGTCATTGCTAATGCTCAGATGATAAATATAATATTTCCTGTTATACTGACATTAATCAAAATCAGCTATATGGATACTTATAATTCATGACACAGTGCCAGAATTCTGCTTCTAAAGCTTGATGTAAGTACAACCATACTTGACTTTGATAGCTAATTGGATACGTGAATTACTATTTACTTATGAGTTACACTTTCTGTTTTATTCAGCATACTTCAGATAAACATGTATACCTACAAATAACTTACAAACAGATGTTGCTCATGTGCTAAATGACATACTTCAGTACTTCAAACATCTCATACTAAATACACTTCATTATACATAACTCCCTCAACTTAACATAAACTTCAACTGCAAATATATGCATATCTTCAACCTACATCAGCCCTCCATATTCTCTGCAATAACTACATAAAAATACTACTCCAGGCTCCTTGGACTCTCCGCACATCATATTTCACATCAGTTGTTCGAACAAGTATCTCCTCATGTATTTGTTCCCTTATATGACTTCCTATTTGCAAGCTAATACGTTACTTTGATTATGTTACAATTGCTTGACCTTTTCACACCTCACAAAACAACTCTGTAAGATTACACAAACTCTTGTTTGACCAATTAGCTTCCCACCACATTTTATAAACATTGGCTTTCTGCTCTGGTTCTCATTTTATTATTTCTGGCACTAATAATTTTGTAATGTACTGACACTAAGTTGATTTTTAACTTATTGATTCTCTAACATCTCACACTCTACAGTAACTACTTATCCTTATTTTAAGTCAACTATAATTCTGCTACGTGGTTCCTGACTGAATTACTTGGATGACCACTACCAATCCTAACCACTATGCACTAACTTCTTAACCTAAGGATAGAGAAAGATGGTAGAGGAGTGAAAGTTGAAATAAGAAATAAAGTCTCACCCAGCTGGGAGTGTACCAGTCGCCACTTGGTATAGCAGCAAAAGAGTTGCTTGCTCCTTACACCTAACTTTCTTCAATTCGTACCTCATGATCCCTTTGACTATCTTCTCTCTCATAATTCCTGTCATTATCATCATCATCTCTCTCATAATTGTGGTGAAACTGTCGACCATTGCCATGGTTCCTATGTCCATTACCCCCACCTCTACCTCTGTAATTTAGTGGGATATTAAAATGACTTTGATGGTAATTATTTCCATCTGGGTTCTGATCACGTATCTGACTGTTTTCCTGTGCACGGATAGTTTCTAATTGCTCCAATACTTCCATTAAAGTATCTTTATCTATAATCAGCCTTTCAGATATGTTTTCTTGCATCCTACGACTTAACCTGCGTTTAATTGCTGATACCATTATGTCGTCATTCAATGGCTGCTCCAATGTTTAATTCAACTCACATAGATGCTCACCAAATTCTCTCAAGGTACCTCTCCAGGTATTAAGGTACTTGTGATGCAGTAAATCTTCAAGTGTTGCACACTGGTGACTTTTGGACCAGTATTTCTTTAAAAACTCTTCCTCAAATTCACTGTAGCTGGTAACTTCTTCTTTCTTCCTAACTCCCCAGGTGAAAGCTTCACCTTCCATTCTGTCTGTTGTGAACTGAATTTTATCTGCATCTCGTAACTGTGCTGGGAAAACTCCTCGTAACCACTTAGTAAATATCATTGGATGCAATGCCCCTTTGAGTTTATATTTTTGCCCCATGTTGGTCTGGGTATACCTATTATCAGCATTTACTAATGTAACGAGCTTGCCCTCTCCTACTGTTAAGGTGGCACTATTTATCTTCCTATCAATTTCTTCGGTTTTAGTTTCTAGCTGTTGCATTTCCTCCTGCTGCTGTTTGATCTCATTTGTGACTATATGTTCCACAGCCTCCTCCAATCTCATTTGCCTACTTCCCAATTTACCAATATTAACCTGGCACTGCTGTTGTATTTGTACCATGTCTTCAATGTGTTGGTTCTGGTGTGCTTCCATTTCTTGTATTCTCCCTTCCAATTCAGTTTTGACTTCCTTGACATCCCCCTCAGCTTTTCCAACTATCTCTACTTTCATATCGTTCATCTCTTCTCGGAGTCGATCTACCTTCACCTGTAGCTTGTCATCTCTCTCCTGAAGAGTTATTCTCATCTGTTCCTAGAATTCCTGCAGTTCTTTCCTTAAGCTTTCTTGCTTTTCTTGGGACATCTCTGCTATACATTTTTTGATTTATTTGTTTTCTTTCTTGATTTCTTCATTTCCTTTGGAGATCTCTTCTAACTGCTTGTTCATTCCTTGGAGCATCTTAATTATTACTGACTGCAATTCTCCATCCACTAGACTCAGTTCCTTTCTAGTTGGTTTCACCGGTGTCTCAGGGTTGTTGTTGTTGTGGTCTTCAGTCCTGAGACTGGTTTGATGCAGCTCTCCATGCTACTCTATCCTGTGCAAGCTTCTTCATCTCCCAGTACCTACTGAAACCTACATCCTTCTGAATCTGCTTAGTGTATTCATCTCTTGGTGTCCCCCTACGATTTTTACCCTCCACGCTGCCCTCCAATACTAAATTGGTGATCCCTTGATGCCTCAGAATATGTCCTACCAACCGATCCCTTCTTCTGGTCAAGTTGTGCCACAAACTTCTCTTCTCCCCAATCCTATTCAATACTTCCTCATTAGTTACGTGATCTACCCATCTAATCTTCAGCATTCTTCTGTAGCACCACATTTCAAAAGCTTCTATTCTCTTCTTGTCCAAACTATTTACCGTCCATGTTTCACTTCCATGCATGGCTACACTCCATACAAATACTTTCAGAAATGACTTCCTGACACTTAAATCTATACTCGATGTTAACAAATTTCTCTTCTTCAGAAACGCTTTCCTTGCCATTGCCAGTCTACATTTAATATCCTCTCTACTTCGACCATCATCAGTTATTTTGCTCCCCAAATAGCAAAACTCCTTTACTACTTTAAGTGTCTCATTTTCTAATCTAATTCCCTCAGCATCACGTGACTTAATTCGACTACATTCCATTATCCTCGTTTTGCTTTTGTTGATGTTCATCTTATATCCTCCCTTCAAGACACCATCCATTCCGTTCAACTGCTCTTCCAAGTCCTTTGCTGCCTCTGACAGAATTACAATGTCATCGGCGAACCTCAAAGTTTTTATTTCTTCTCCATGGATTTTAATACCTAATCCAAATTTTTATTTTGATTCCTTTACTGCTTGCTCAAGGGTAAATGGTTGAATAACCCAATGAGCTGTCCATTGACATTCCACTACTACCAGTTCCTGACTCATCCTTGTCCTCCTGCCTCATCTCCATTTTTCTAACTACCTCCTTCACAACCTTTTCTTTCAGTTCAGGATCCATCCTCAACTATTCGCTATGCACAGACAAGAAAAATAAAATAACCTCCTTGTAACCCAAACACTCACTAAATACTTAATAACGAAATAATACTTCACTGTATTCAGTTAACATAGACTGGCAAAATAGACCTCTCTGTTGAACACCATAAGTTACAGAAGCCTATCCACAGCAAACATCAATGACTGCATTGATACACAAAATCTCGAAGTAACATACACCTAACTTAGAAGACATATAAACATGTAGTTTACAATAAATAGTGCAAATGAGACACAATTCTGTGCTGTACAGCATGAAAACTCGAGCATATTAGCGTATCATGCTTCAGAGCAAATTCGCAAAGAAATGTTAAAAAATACTGTTTTCATAATTTCTGCAATTGTTAAATTCAATTTGAAGTTCCTTCCGTACACTGAAGATAGTGCAATATTAATTAGTCTCACGCCAACAAATCGGCCTCACTCACCCCTCGACGCTCGTTTAAGTCGCGATGTTTTGACGTTTCAGTCGCGCTACTAGTCGTGTTGGCGTTGGCTCCTCTGGCGCGGCAGCTGTCAGGCGAAGCGTCGTTGTAGCTGGTGTGGTGCCGTGTGCACTGTTTACGTCCACGACGAATCGCGTTGACGCAGTCTCGTAGTTCGGTGGTTGGCGACGGGATGGAGCTGCTGTCACGTATTTCGTTGATCGGCGGGTAGGTGGCGCAGACGTCATATACTTCGGGGGTTCACCACTAGATGCGGAACTCCGCGTCGTCGTTGTTTCTACTTCAACCACTTGGCTCCGCTGTAGTCACCGTTCGGTGTGTTACATCTCCGCTATGCAAAGCCTTGCTGTCGCGGCGTGTGGAACTACTTCACTTCTTCAGATGCTTTGGTTAGCCGCTCACGGAGTCTGGGTGACGTCATCCAACAATTACGCCAGTCAACTCAACACCGGCAAATACGGTAACAGTTAATGGGTCCACATCAAATTGAGCGATTTATACCGTGGAAAAGACAATTTCTGATACAAAGTCACTTGAAAAAATGTTCCTGATACTTTCGTAACGGAATTTTGGCTGGTTCACTCGCGATTTTGCACAAACGCCCCTTTTCTTAGAATATGAATTCTATAGCAATTCACGTGTCCATACTTCAATATATTGTTTAATAACACTGCCTTTGTCACTTGAACTCATAAAAACAAATTGTTTACTGTCTCTCAGTCACTTTTGCACTTAATTGTCGCGATAATGAGCTACTTTCCCGCGATTCCTAATTTCACCATACTTGTTATATTACACTGTTTCTAGTTGGAATACTGTAATTTTCGTCACGGTAACGACAATGCCAGATTATTCTTGCACTAAAATTGTCCGATATTTGCAAATGTCATTCCACTGAAACCAAAAATGGTTCTTAATAAATCGTTGTTCGGATCCGAAGATTGCAGTCGTCCTTTTCACGGGAGCCAAGATGAAACACCCCAGTTTAAAATTCCTTATTGGGTTTTGTGTAATTTATGGAAGCCGCCAAACAGTTAATTATTATGTTTATATCACTGTGAGCTTAATGGATGAAAGGCTATCGGTTTTTCAGCTGTGGTTTCAGGTGTATTTCAACCGAATGCGGCTGTTCTGAGACTGAATAATGGAATGACTGAAAGTTTGTCTATTATTAAGGACCACAAAGGTTGCGATGTAGAAACTGACATGTATTTTCTACTAACACAAAAATTCTGAGGCAGTTGATACCTTTGCCTTACACGCCTAATTTCTGTTGTATCTCTTTACTGATGGTTGATTTTCAGTGCTTCGTCACACGCAATGCTGATGGTTAACATTTACAACAACCCTCACTGCAATCCATGGTTGTTGCTGGCCGACGCGGTTGACGCGAAACACGTAATTCGGCACTTGTCACTTTCTGTTTCATATCACTCGCGAATCGGTATCAGTCAGGGTCAACCCCACGACAATCAGGGGAACGTGCTCACTCGTCATACTCCAGTGAATTTTACCGTTTACAACTCACTCGACCACCGTTCTTGCCCGTCTCTCCCGCACTACTTCTCACTCAACACTCTCCAGTACTATCCCGCACTCGACACTAGTCTCACTGCCTACTGCAGCGCTTGACAATCGACTTCTGTCTACTATCGACCTGGGCGTCGGATATTAGCATCTATGTTCATGGGATCACGGATCCCTTACAGATGTTAATTATTTTCTGTTTTTGAGAAAGAATTTTTGTCATTGCCAGTCTACCAATATTTTATATCCTTGTTCGACCATCATCAGTTACATTGCTGCCCAAATAGCAAAACTCATTGACTACTTCAAGTGTTTCATTTCCTAATCTAATTCCCTCAACACCATCTGATTTAATTCCATTATTCTCGTTTTATAATTCTTGATGTCTATTTTCCGTCCTCCTTTCAAGACACTGTCCATTCCATTTAATCGGTCTTGGAAGTCCTTTGCGGTCTTTGTCAGGATTACAGTGCCATCGACAAACCGCAGAGTTTTTATTTCTTCAACCGGGAATGTAATTTATTCTCCAAAATTCCTTTTGTTTCCTTTACTGCTTGCTAAATGTACAGATTGAATAACATCGGGCATAGGCTACAATCACTTCTTCCGTTTCATGCCCCTTGACTCCTTTAACTGCCACCTGGTTTCTGAACTAATTGTAAATAGCTTTTCGCTCCCAGTGTTTTACTCCCACCATGTTCAGAACTTAAATTTGCAAAAGCTTCCTCTAAGTCTACAAATGCAATTAACCTATGTTTGTATTTCCTTAACCTATCTTCTGTGAAAAGTCGTTGAGTCAGTATTGCCTCGCGTGATCCTTCATTTCTCCCAAATCCAAAATTACCTTCCCTGAGGTCGGCTTATAAAAGTTTTTTCAACCTTCTGTAAAGAAATTTGCAACCGTGACTTATTGAACTGTCACTATAGCCAGCAAATTCCTCTCTAGAGTGTTAGTACCTGTATTTAAAATAATTCTTAATTTTTCTTCCCTCTTAGTTCCACATTTCTAACTACGTAACATGTTTCGATCACTGTGGATCATCTTTCGATCTAAATAGTTGCTATGGCAACCCACCTTATGTATTTACGACCTCATATCAGAGTTTAAAGTACCCTACTCATAAACTCATATGAGTGTATATAGTACTCTGATTCTGTAAATGGAAGATGTACTGCTGACACAATTACATATCTCTGAAGGTGATCCAGAGCGATCGAAACGTGTCATGTAACTAAAAATGTGCAACTGAGACTGAAGAATAAATTAGAATTATTTTACTATAATTTCGATATGAAGCTTAAATTTTTAAAATGCCATGTGGTACATATTGACAAACAGTCTGGAAATCCCTGCTCTAGAACACCACCACACAGAATAATTACTTCTGGTTGTACAACAAAAAGTAAAGCTACGAGAAGGACAAAATAAAGTTTATAACGGGCTATGGAAACAGGAGTATATGAGTCCCTAACCAGCAAATACTGACTGACATTGTTAATGAATGAAAATTTCGTTGATGCCGATTTTGACGTTCCCCAAAAAGAACACTTTCAAATGAAGCTTGAAAGAATAGAAACTTTACATATAAAGAAGTTTGGTGTTTCTTTCTATTCAATAATGCTGGAATGCAATAGTGACTTAGGATCTCAATATAAAGATAAGGGAGTAATAGAGCTCTAGGCTGGAAACTGTGAGATAAAGGATTCTTGAAGAACTGTTCGAATTAAAAGCAAATATATCTATTTACTCCCTGTTTAGCGCTACTGTAGGTACTTAGGTACCAAAAGTCAGTTATCTTAAAATGAGGTATGCAAAAGACTATAAATGGCAGGAACACAAACAAAAACAATTTTCATATTAGGAAAAAACTTCGAATAGTTAATCTTATATAAAAATATAAAGTAGCAATGATTACTCTGTAAATGGAATTCACTCAGTTATACGAAGTGTCTCAGTCATGGGCACGGTACACGTTTTCCAGTCGTTCGCGTTTCAGTTTCCCCATGTTCCACTTTTGTTTTACACGTGTAGACAGCCGGTAAAAATTGAACTTCGAGGTGATCTTGTTTCATTATCGGAAGACCGGAAGGGGTTCTGATTAAAGGTAGATTGTGTAGCTTTGCTATATTCAGTTCCAGGTACGGACAACAGAAAAAGAATTTCATAAATAAGTGAATCCAAGTGAGAAAGCACGTGCCCTTAACTAACCTCTTCCTCCCCTATCTTCTCAGAGAGAGCCCCTGTTGCTCCCTCAGCAAACGGGACAACGGTAACAGCCAATAAGCTGGGATTTGTGCTCTCGCTGAGGCGTGCAACTTCCTGCGAGCTGCTGGAAGAGAGGCGGGCAGAATTTAGCAGCAGCATCGCAGAGGAGCTAAATAACGCAGAGAGCGGGCGCCCTCCGAAAGGGCAGGCAACGCGTATTAGGTAGCAGGGGAAGCCCCGCTGATGAACCTTGGCGCCGGTTATGGAAGGCAGACTTGCTCTCCCCGAGTGTTGTAGAAACAAACTGGCTGCGTGCACAGTGAACGCTATCATGAGAGCGTAACAATGAGCGTGAATGTTCACATCTCATCGCCCAGAGATAACGTAGCAATCATAAATACGGAGTTCAATTTGCGATTTCTCTCTTTCCTTCGGTTCGGTATCTAATACTTATTTCCTCTGACAAATAGCACAAAAACATTAATTACATTATATGCGTTTAATTAAGCTTCCCCTGTGATCCAAACTACTTTTAGATTCACGGACAGAGGAAGAATGGCATATCGTGACTACCACCAAACTCTTCCATCTTCGCACCAGGTTTCAAATGTCAAAACCAGTGTCAGAGTTCATTTACATCGACTCAAGATATAATTCTTCCGATTCTTTTCAAAAATTCTTATAGTGTTCAGAACTACAGCTAATAATTAATCTCCATAATATACGCAGCTTACGTGAAAAAACTTCTTAATGAAGGATAACACTTCGTACACATACAAAATGGAAAAAAGATATTCAGTTGGTGTACACTAATTAGGGATATGAGCGTAGAAATGAATCCAGAATGACTTAATTCATCACAGCCACAATGTATTAGATAAAATATGAGAGGACCATTGAGAAAGTAATGCAACACGTTTTTGTCTTGGCCCATTTTCGTTCATAAAATGGAGGATTTGTTCAAAAATAGGATAGCCAAAACAGTGGGGAAGTAATGAACATGCTAAAAATAACTTTTCCTTTTATTCTTCTTCTATCGGCTGTCTGACTGATTTTGTGAGCCCACACTTCTTCTCCAGCAACAACCTCTTCGTCTCAGCGCAGTGATTCTACCCAACGTCTTCGATATTTTATTGGATTTATTCCAATGTCTGTCTTTCCCCTACAGGTTTTACTTTCTACAGTCCTTCATCTATCATAGAATTTCTTTCCTGGCCTCGTAATACATGCCATAATATTATACCCATTCTTCATGTCAGTGTTCAAAAATCTCTTTCCGCGCCGATTCTGTGGAGAGTCTTCTCATTTATTTTCGTATCAGTCCATGTAATTTTCAGCTTCTACAATAGCAGAACGTCTCAAACGCTTCGATCCCCGTCTTTTCGGTTTCGTCAAACTCACTTTCCTACTATACTGTGTTCCAGAAATAATCTTTCAGAAATTTCTTCCTAAAATTAAGGTTTATGATTGATACCAATCGATTTCTCTTGGCCAGGAATGCCGTCATTCTTTTTTATGTCCTCCTAGCTTCGTTCGTCATACATCCACTTTATATACGTCGTGGCCGACAGTTTAGATCGTTAAGTGTGTCACTAATCTCATTTATTTGTAAGTTCCCCACTTATCTCATGTATATGCTCCACTTGATTAAATCGTCTTTCTTCTGTTTGGTCTCAATCCACGTTATGTTATCAATAGACCGTTCACTCCATTCAACAGGCCCTGATATTTTTCTGCACTTTCCCTGAAAATAGCAAAGTCATCCGTGAATCTTATCACTGACGTCGCTGAACTATGAATTTCAATTTCAATCCTTAACCCCCCTTTGGTTTCCGTCACTGCCTCTTAGATCAACAGATTAAACAGAAGAGGAAAAAGCCTGTTTCCCTATCCCACACCCTTTCTCATATGTACACTTTGATGTTTGCCTTCCATTCTTATTGTTCTTTCTTAGTTCTTATATAGGATGCCCAAAATTCGACAAGCCTGAAAAATATAACTTTTTAATAATGTGGGGCCACAGTCATAATTATTTCTTTAAAGTCAGTACCGCCATTAGACTGTTTTTTATTTGCAGTGTTACATTTACACGATCATGATTTCCGCTTTAAAGTGCCATTATCAAGTGTTTTAATGTTATACAATGCCTAAGATGGCATTTTGTCGTATTTAAAATACACTATTAGACACATTGTCTAAGAGTCAGTATTTCTGGTAGAAGCCTACTGGTTTGTCTTATCACTGAGTATACAATCTTGACAGCAGTCACTACTTAATTTTTTTTATTTGTTTAAAGAGCAAGTGAATAAGATAATTATTTTTGGGTAGTAGAGTTAGTTGTATAAATATGTATATTTTAACTTCAAAAGTTGAAATAGTCTTCACGGGTTTGTCGCGGGATGACGTGAAAATTCCACCATATTTCATCGCAGCAACTCTTCGACATGCTTGCTGGTCGCTCGGTGGGACTGACGGTATGAGCACGTCAACGCCGTGTATATAAAATACGCACTCGAAGAATGTGTAGGCGCGGAAATCACGCATCGCAATGATTTGCAGATAGATGGCGCCCTACTACAACGTCCTCTGCCGAAAATCGTAGAATGGCCCTCATGCACATGCGCTGTACGCTATATTTACTAATATTGCAATCAGACGTCACTGACGAAAAGCTATACTAGACAAATGTTATGACGCGTCTGTTATCGAAAACAAAAAATCTTAATTTTCGCATCGTGATTTAACAGTCACCAATGCAGGGTTCCAGGCTGTGCTCAGCTGAGATCCAGCTTCCCAGGTCATGAGATTATCGGCTGTACGGATATGTATTGCTTTCTTAATGATGAAATCTCTGAAACATGACACCTCGGATAAGATTTCCGTCTTTTCATAAATCTTGCGATATCCTACATTCAGACAGTGTTTTACAACTGCTGACTTTTCCGTTTGACGTAGCTGCGCTACATGTCTGGCCTATATATACTGCCCTACATTGTCAAGGTATCTGGTACACACCTTGTTTCTTCAAGCCAAGATCATCATAAACCGAACCTGACAGGTTCTTCAGTTTTTTGGATGCTATGAAAACACACTTAAAGTTACATCTTCCGAGGACTCTCCGATTCTTGGCGACATGGCACCAAAATACGGCCAAAAGGCCAAAGTGGTGGGTGTCTCCTTATATTCCCTCTGCTCCAGTGATTGAACTCGCTTAAGCCTCAATGAATTACGTATTTTACCCTCAGGATAATCTCAAAGATTAGGAGTGACACATTCCGCATCTTGACTCGAGCTCCGCTTAAAAAGTTCAACTTTAACATCACTACAGCTAAAAGAAATGCTCGACGAGAACTGAGACGATAGCAAGACATCATCATCTTACCTGCTAACAAAGGAGATGATACTGTGCATCTCTCACGCACAAAATAAAATAACAAGACCTGCAAACTGCTCGACTATCCTGCATACAGTAAATTAAAAAGTGATTCCGACGAGTAGACTCCAGAGAAAGACTTCGGAACTCAGCAGAAAGTGCTGGAATCCAGCGCAACTCACTAAGGGTTTGCGTCACCCGGCTACAGTAATTCCTAGACTTTATGGCCTACCCATGATCCAAAAGAAAGAGGTGCCTCTCCTTCCCATTGTAAGTAACATACGAGCTCTTACTTATTTTGTTGCCAAATATCTGACATCACTATTGGGACCTCTCATACGCAAGTGCGACCTCTATATTCAAAACTGAAGATTTCGTAGGTCGCCTGAAAATCCTTAAATTTCAATAGTCGAATCTCTTAGTAAGTTATGATTTTGTGTTTTCATTTACAAGGGTACCCTTGCAGTACCGTTTAGAGCTCATTAGCAACAAGTTTGAGGAGGACATAATGGCGTTATTTAAACACGTGCTTACTTAAACATACTGCTTATTTTATGACCAATATTTTTAACAAGCCAACAGTGTCACCAAGAGACCCCCCTCTCTCTCCTGTGGTGGCAAATTATTTTGTAGAGGGCTTTGAAAAAAAAGCACTACAGACAGCCACTCTCAAACGCTCTTGTTCTTTGTGCTGTGTGGATGATACATTGGTGGTGTGACCACATGGACATGATACCCTACCTACGTTTCTTCAGCTTTTCAATTCGCTCCATCCGAATATAAACTCCACTATGGAAGTGGAAAGAGATGATACTTTACCTTTTCTTGATGTTATGGTGCGAAGTAAAATCAGATGGTACCTTGGGACGCAGCGTCTACCGTAAGCCAACGCATACAGATCTATATTTTCAGGCAACAAGCTGCCGTCATCGTGCACAATGTGGTAGTGCATTACGTACGTTAGTTCATAGAGCGTAAGATAGGAAGACAACCTTCACTTTGGCCTTTATTCCATATTTTGGTGCCATGTCGTCAAGAATGGGAAGAGTCCTAGGAAGTTATGACTTTAAGTATGTTTTTCAACCTACAGCAAAACTGAGGAATCTCTTTGGTTAGGGTAACATGATCTTGATCTGAGGAAACGAGGTGCGTACATGATTCCTATTTAACGTGGGGCAGCATATATAGGCCAGACATTTCGCATAGTACAAGAACGCTGCGAGGAACATCAGCGTCATATACCGGAAAAGTCGGCAATTGCAGAACACTGTCTGAATGTAGGACATCGCACGAATTATGAAAGGACGGAAGTTTTATTCATAGAATCATCTTGTGTCATTAGGGAAGCCATACATATTCGTACAGCCGATAATCTCAGGAAATGGGATGCTGGATTTCAACTGAGTACAGCTGGGAACCCCTCATTGGCGGCTGCTAATATCACGACGAGAAAAGTAGAAGGCATTTCGATAACAGACCCCTCATAATATTTGTCTAGTGTAGCTTTTAGTGAATGACGTCTGGCCGCACTATTCGTAAACACAGTGTATAGTTCACTCGCAGGAGGGCCTCTCTGCGATTTTCGGCAGAGTGCGTTTTCGTAAGGCGCCATCTATCCGCAAATCATAGTGCATGCGTGATTTCCACGTCTGCGCGTTCTTCGCGCCCGTGTTCTGTATACAGGTCGTTGACATGCGGGTACCACCAATCGCACCTAGCCACCAGCAAGGTTGAATAAGCTGTAGAAGTCGGACAGTTGCTCTGATGAGTGAGTGAAACGGCATGAATTCGACTCAGGCTGATGGGAGCGGAGGGGGATTGTGGGAGAGGGGGAAAAAATCTTGAGCGTCTAGACAGGTGATAATTCCAGTAGCCATGGAGCGTTGGTCAAGCGGGCAACGTGCGTTTGCTGTAAAAGCATATTATAAAAACACGGATAGTGTGGTTGGTGCCCAGCACGCTTTCCGTCATGAGTTTAATCTACCGTCACGGGCTCCCGTGCCATCAAGGAAAGCTATCCCCCTGTGAGTGAAAGACTCTGAGGCCACTGCAAGCACCACGAAGAAAATAGGTGGTAGTGAAAAACAGTCCGGAACCTCGAGATCATCGACCGTGTGCGCGATGCATTAGCCCAAAGTCCACGAGAATCAGCAGGGCGGCAGAGCGCTGAACTTGGTCTCAGCAATCGATCAGTGAGACGGATTTTGAAGAATGACCTACACTATCATCCATACAAAATACAGATAGTGCAACCCTAAGACCTAACGATTACAATCATCACACACGCTTTTGCCGAGTGACGCTTAATGTTAATGGAAAAAAATGGAAAAGAGGGACTAACTTATGGATGAGTGAAGAGGCCCACTTTCACCTTAGTGGCTTTGTCAACAAGGAGAACGTACGGTATTGGTCCGCGACTAACCCAAGTGATCATCATGAAAAATCTCACCATTCTGAAAAAGTAACAGTTTGGTTCGCAGTATCTTCTCGTGGGATCGTGGGACCCTATTCTTATGCTGACATGTTGGCCAATTTTAGTCTGCCTGAAATCGAGCAGTATGATCCAGACGAAGAACAATTCTTCCAGCCAGATAATGCAACTAACTATACCGCTAATGTCTCAACGTACACTCCTGGAAATTGAAATAAGAACACCGTGAATTCATTGTCCCAGGAAGGGGAAACTTTATTGACACATTCCTGGGGTCAGATACATCACATGATCACACTGACAGAACCACAGGCACATAGACACAGGCAACAGAGCATGCACAATGTCGGCACTAGTACAGTGTATATCCACCTTTCGCAGCAATGCAGGCTGCTATTCTCCCATGGAGACGATCGTAGAGATGCTGGATGTAGTCCTGTGGAACGGCTTGCCATGCCATTTCCACCTGGCGCCTCAGTTGGACCAGCGTTCGTGCTGGACGTGCAGACCGCGTGAGACGAAGCTTCATCCAGTCCCAAACATGCTCAATGGGGGACAGATCCGGAGATCTTGCTGGCCAGGGTAGTTGACTTACACCTTCTAGAGCACGTTGGGTGGCACGGGATACATGCGGACGTGCATTGTCCTGTTGGAACAGCAAGTTCCCTTGCCGGTCTAGGAATGGTAGAACGATGGGTTCGATGACGGTTTGGATGTACCGTGCACTATTCAGTGTCCCCTCGACGATCACCAGTGGTGTACAGCCAGTGTAGGAGATCGCTCCCCACACCATGATGCCGGGTGTTGGCTCTGTGTGCCTCGGTCATATGCAGTCCTGATTGTGGCGCTCACCTGCACGGCGCCAAACACGCATACGACCATCATTGGCACCAAGGCAGAAGCGACTCTCATCGCTGAAGACGACACGTCTCCATTCGTCCCTCCATTCACCCCTGTCGCGACACCACTGGAGGCGGGCTGCACGATGTTGGGGCGTGAGCGGAAGACGGCCTAACGGTGTGCGGGACCGTAGCCCAGCTTCATGGAGACGGTTGCGAATGGTCCTCGCCGATACCCCAGGAGCAACAGTGTCCCTAATTTGCTGGGAAGTGGCGGTGCGGTCCCCTACGGCACTGCGTAGGATCCTACGGTCTTGGCGTTCATCCGTGCGTCGCTGCTGTCCGGTCCCAGGTCGACGGGCACGTGCACCTTCCGCCGACCACTGGCGACAACATCGATGTACTGTGGAGACCTCACGCCCCACGTGTTGAGCAATTCGGCGGTACGTCCACCCGGCCTCCCGCATGCCCACTATACGCCCTCGCTCAAAGTCCGTCAACTGCACATACGGTTCACGTCCACGCTGTCGCGGCATACTACCAGTGTTAAAGACTGCGATGGAGCTCCGTATGCCACGGCAAACTGGCTGACACTGACGGCGGCGGTGCACAAATACTGCGCAGCTAGCGCCATTCGACGGCCAACACCGCGGTTCCTGGTGTGTCCGCTGTGCCGTGCGTGTGATCATTGCTTGTACAGCCCTCTCGCAGTGTCCGGAGCAAGTATGGAGGGTCTGACACACCGGTGTCAATGTGTTCTTTTTTCCATTTCCAGGAGTGTATTTGCTTAAACTCGAATTTCCAGGACTGCTAATCAGCAAGAATGGTGATATCCCTTGGCCTTCCCGTTCGCCAGGTTTGACCGCCACCGACTTCTTTCTTTGGGGCTATCTTAAATGCAAAGTTTTCGAAGAAAATCCATCAAGAGCAAAAGAAGATTTCAAGGAGCGAATCCGGGAGAAAATTAGGAACATTTCATTGTAGATGCTACAGAACGTCAGGGGGCGGATTTCTTTTTAGACTCCGACGATGTGTTCAAAACCAAGGACGCCACCTTACTGACTCCATATTTAAAAATCATAGTTTTTATGATGAAACAGTAATTTACACTCATGTAGTTACGACTCATGATGAAACAATAACATTTTTTTTGTAAATATATTATTGGTGACTTTTCTAAACTGTACCGCTTCACTGCCTCAGCCTGTACATGATAGATGTACTAGTCTAGGTCGTAGACCCATGGCTCACTAAATATGGAAAATTGGGTCTGGCCGTGAGTTGTACACAGGTAGCCAAATGGTAAGGCGACCGCTCACGAAATTTAATGTATTTAAACGTTAAGTAGAGAGCAATCCGCTCAACTTACTAGACTAAATGTTTAGCTAGAAACACTCACGAATGAGTTAGCAAATTTCAAGCTTGTATGTAATGATTTACCAGAATATGCAATGCAACTTATTCCGGTAAAAGAACTGACAGAAACCCAATCTGAATTATATAGTTCTGTACGACAGATTTGTTCTCAAACTAGCCACATGAACGAGAAATTTGTTACCTGATTACAAAACAAACATGAACAAGTTAGCGAATGTTTAAGTGCACAACGCGATAGAATTAACAACGAATTGGTTAACTGGTTGCATTATAAAGATGCCCAAGTATATGAAACATTAAAAACCGAGTTACGTACGGTAATACAAGCTCAAATGTACATATTCTGACCAGTCGTAAAGAAGGTAACGATGAAGTCAAAACAGATTTAGTTACAATTAAAACTGCTAACACATGGATCCCCGAGGTAGAAACAAAATAATTTACAGAAAGAGCTATCTGTTACACGCAATAATGCAGGTAAGATTCCAGCAGCAATATTCAGCAACAAAACCGGATACTTTGCTACACCAGAACGTCAAATATTGTATCGGGAAGTAAATCATGATACAAACACGTACAGAAATTACTCGAAGTGCGAGACGAGGGAGGTAAATGCTTTATTCACAATTTTGATGCAAGGAGGTCTTCTAAAGCACTGTCAATTTCAAGTGTACATACCCGATAAGAAAGGAGGACCTCATCCAGTAATTTTTTTGAAGAGTTTTCGAGCGGTGCTGCCCAGATGATGGACAGACATTAGAAATTACAGTTTGTGATTCCATATATTCAGGGTGATGGAGCTCTCTGGGCATCGGAAATAATTTGTGAAATTTACGAGAAATTTGTAATATCTGTTCTGGCCAAATACTGGTCTCAATGCATTCAAGAGTGATTAGACAATGAAGTATAATCACCAGAAGTTTGCAACACTAAGCAGAAAACATCACGCAAATATTTCGAAAAGTACATAAACAAGGCAGGGTATTGGGATGACCCAGTATCAACAAAGACTTAATCCTAATTCTTAAAGTAAAACTGCTTCTGAACATGAAAGAAAACTTGTTGCATACATCTGTAACAGAGAGCTGATTCAGCTGACTTGCTATACGAGGACTCGAAAACGTGAACTAATAGCGATAGTCACAATAACAGAAGTGACAATCAACAACAGTGTAATAATAATAATAATATCGAGAAGAAGAAGAAGAATCACCGTCGCCATAATCACAACGGTAATGTGAATGGTAATGGTAGATCCTCACATCAACGAAATTGTATAAATAACTATGTCAATGACGGTAGTAACAGGTCTAGGTACAATCAAGGGTACCGAAGTAATAATAGTAGCCATACTAATATTATGTCAGATGCGTGCTACGTAATGTCCAAAGCAACTGGCATCAGAATCGTGAACGACAGAGCAGTGGTCCGCAGAATCCAAATCAAAACCAGAACCAAAACAATGACACTCATAATAATAGTAACAAAGCAAATTGGAGAAAACAAAACCAAACCGTGAGACAACCTGAAAGTAATGAACCTTTAATAGCTATTCAACAAACTATTGTGGTCGACAATAGTGTAGGGGGCAAAACCACAGAACGGATCAGTTTGATCAGACATAATGAAGATGAAGATATACGTCACGGGTTATTTTCTGATGGAAACTACTGTAAGGAAGAAAATAATAGTGTAGTCCAAGCCGCATTTGCAGCTGTTGTGGGTAAGGTACTTACCGCATTGATTATAGACTCATGTACGTCAATAAATGTACTTTCCCTCGACCTATTTAAGCAAACATGTGAGAGGGGTATGCCTTCCCCATTAGTAGTCCAGAACTTCAGAACGATAGGTGTCATTGGCACTAGATGGAAGAATTTTAGCTGGCACACGCAGGCGGACATTTTTACAGCAAACGCAGCATTTAAGGGCACGTTCCTGCTAGTGAAGAATCTGTCGGGCAGCTGCGTATTAGGTGTAGAATTTCTGCAAGAGGGGAACGCAAAAATCGACCATTCTGTCGGTGAAGAATTGGTTCAGGACTTGATTGAAACGAAAGCGAAACATGATAAATTTAGCCGAAGGGTAAAGGTAAAGTTCGTGGATACTAAGACATCGTTAATAGGTAATATTTCAATTACTCAAGCTAATGACACTATGTGCACCACTAATGTTAATGATATGCAGTGATCTCATTGTAGGTCTTCGGGACAAGATTCTATTATCTGGATATTTAACTAAACAGCAACTCAGTAGTCTTCTGTACAAATACTTACAGGTATTCTTTGGAAACCGAGCGTAAACAAACGTTACGTATATGATATGCAAGTATAATCTCATGAAACGTATTGTAGAACCACGTACTCAGTTCCTTGAACCAAAAAAAAGAGGCAGTAAATAAACAGAATTGGAAATCGCTACAATGAGGAATCGTATAATAAGACTTTCTCCCTACAGCAATCCATTCCTATCAGTAACAAAATTAGGTGTTTACCTTGTACGTATATTTATTAATAGTAGTGATATAAAACATAAAACCTGTAGTACCCTAGACAAAGTTTTCACAATTTAAAGGGATTACAAGTGAAAACTAAAGACTAAATAATAAATTAAAGATAGATTGACATGTCTCTGAAAGACGAGACTAATTATGGTAGGTAAAAAGCTTTTGTTATGCAAAGTGCTTGTGAAACAGCACCAAATCTTCTCCAGACACAATGTAAACAGTGTTACGGAACACAACAATTGAAAAATTTACGTAGTAGTCTATGTTTCAAGAATACGCAGCAGTGAAAGTTTTGTAGACATTCTACCTAGCTTTGGTATTATTTATGCTTGTATTTTTTATGTATGTTCCTTTTCGTATGTAAATGTGTGCTGCAAACAAAAATACGTTGCTAAACCAGAATACGAACTAAAAGTTTTAAGTAATTAATGAAATGAAGCTAGAAGTGTCAGTGCAGTGACTTTTTGCTGAAGTTGTCAAAAAATTTTGATCTCCTTAAGTACACAGAAATTATCTAGCAATTCTTATCACTAATATTAGTTGCAGGATCACTGTATAAATGCCTTAGTTACAAGGCAGGGGGCTCAGGACATCAATCTTTACAATTTTTGAGTTAAATTGTGCGCATCTAATTTCTGGCATTATCTGATATCTTTGGACATCAGTTTTGTTCTGTAAGGAGTCAGTCGCGATTTTCTTTCTGTTCAAGGCATAAAGATTTGAAATAACTCTTGAACAGAGTTTTCTTTCCGTTAATGAATTAAACTGGGTGCTATTCTTCACAGAACACGCATACGTAAAGTACGGCCACACGGTAAAGAAACCTGGCCATACACTGTCCACATCGCGACTTGTAATGCTTATAAGCAAGAATCATTGTAAATAATGTAAATTTGCGTTAACGTCTTCATATTATAAGTTAATCAAGTTCTTCAAAGAAATGTCCCATTTAAAAGACCACACAAGCATCCAAAATGAAAGCGATCCTGGACTTTATAAAGTGAACAGTTTCAACATCACAGTGATCTAATCGAAAGACTTTACGTAATCCAAAGTTAACAGTGCAGCCTAATGTCAAAGACAGTACAATTACAGTCTTTCATAGAAAGCCATCGCACACGAACTTTGAGAGCAGTGTAACAAGCAACAGTGCCACTGTACTACGTAGCGTGTTGTGAACGGCAACCAAGCTAGTGCCGATAGTGCGTAGTAAAATTTACACGTACCTTAATCGATGTGTCAATTTGCGTGAGCGACTGCATCATCATGTGTGGGAACTCCTATATGAAACACGAGAAGATGCTTTGCCGGACTCAAAACGCGAGTGAACACAGTCTGTACCACAAACTCGTTTCTGCGTGATCTAAATCTTGCGTGACGAAAGCGCACGTGCAAGACTCTGCTTTGTCGCCGTGGAATGCCAGTCATGTAGTCTTGTAGTACTCACAGTAACCGAAAGTGTAACTGACATATGCAGGGTAATTTTTTCCACCGTGTACAAACTGTAGTGACTGATCGATGAGAGTATACGGAACTAAAAATATCTATTGAAATTACGTCAGGAAATGCATGGTTTCCTTATCAGAGACCATCTATTCAATCATACTTTGCTACTGAGTCTACGGTATAATACTTGCTGTATCATGAAGCCGTAGTTACAGTACGCATGGTTTCCTCTTAGAGGGTGACACTGTTCCTCATACGACATGCCCTAGCGCTTCTGCTGCCATAGTAATTGTAATGTTGTGTCCCATTCACTTCTCTTGCTGACTCACCTTGTAGTGGATGTGATACAGCGTTGTACACAACGGTTCCGTATTCCAATCGAGAGCTTGCCGACGAGGTGTTTACTTATGGAAAGGCCAATGGCAACGGGAGGCGGGCAGCAAGGTTATATGGGGAGACCTATCCCCGCCGACGACAACCACAGAATTCAATGTTGGCAACTGTGTTTCGCCTTTTGTCTGAGACAGGGTCGTTTCAGGGAGCAGGAAATCATGAAGGCCGTACCCGACATTTTCCGACACCAGACTTAAAGGAAAATTTGATTCAGACCGTGGAAGACGACCACTGTGGCGTTACCAGGCAGTTGGCCCGCCAGTACAGGGTAAGCCAGACGACCGTGTGGAACATTCTCCATGACAATTGTTACCACCCCTAACGCTTACAGCGCATACGGGGCTTACTTGTGACACACTCTCCACAATGGGAGCAGTTTCGTCACTGGTTGCTTCACCAGGCTACCACAGTTCTGGAATTTGTGTTATCCATCCTGTCCACAGATGAGCCCACCTTTACGCAGAGTGTTACATTCAACTTTCGTAACAATCATCTGTGGTATAGTATGCAGAATTAGCATTGGTGCAGCCGGAATGTGTGGGCCAGGATATTTGGCAATCGCGTTTTGGGACTAATCCTCCATCCACGTCGCCTAACAGGCCTGAACTATCGGCATTTCTTGCGGGTGACCTTGGCTCTTCTGCTGGAAGAAAAGCCATTGATGACTCTAAGGGTTATGTGGCTGCTACATGATGGTAGGTAGGAGCCCACTTTGGCGTTAACGTCCGAACGCAACTCAATAGTGTCTTCCATGGTCGATGGATCGGACTAGGGGGGGGGGGGGGGGGGCAGTAGCGTTGCTTGCTCGTTCAGCGGATTTCAATCATTGCAATTACTCCTTATGGAGCCATATAAATAGTTTCACAAGCTACGACATTGTCACGAATAAAATAGTGACCCGTATATATAACAAGTTTCCTTTAATTTACGTCTATGGTCACAAAATTTTGTTAACAGATTACCGGTTTCGGTCTATAATAACCATAATCAGATCTGTTTTATAAAAACAAAGTCCTAATGTACTACAGCCATAGTGGCATCGTCAAATGTTAAATGCAAAACCAGCACCAGCACCATTGTGGGCTTTGCACACACGATACTTTTTAGATGATAAATTTCCTTTAATTTACGCCTATGGTCACAAATTTTTGTTAACAGATTACCGGTTTCGGTCTATAATGACCATCCTCAGATTTGTTTTATAAAAACAAAGACCTAATGTACAGTAGCCATAGTGGCATCGCCAAATCTTAAATGCAAAATTAGCACCAGCATCGTCAAATATACGTATATGCTGACGATGCTGGTGCTGATGTAAGATTGAATAAATGGTCTGTATCATCGAAAACATGCAGTTCCGGACATAAGTTATACGAATTTTTCGTTTCGTATCTTCTCATTGATCAGCCCCTACAGTTTGTACACGTTTGGAAAAAATTACCATGTATTTGATCTACTACGGACACTCCTTCAGTACAAATGGTGGGAGCATAATGTTAATACGTGCTAACTGTAAACCATATTAAAAGCAGCAAACAGTGACTGTGGTGCAGTATAAATATTGGTTTCAACGTGGACAAATATCCCTGAAACTAAAACTGACCGAGCGGGGTGGCGCAGTGGTTAGACACTGGACTCGCATTCGGGAGGACGACGGTTCAATCCCGCCTCCGGCCATCCTGATTTAGGTTTTCCGTGATTTCCCTAAATCACTCCAGGCAAATGCCGGGATGGTTCCTCTGAAAGGGCACGGCCGCCTTCCTTCCCCATCCTTCCCTAATCCGATGAGACCGATGACCACGCTGTCTGGTCTCCTTCCCCAAACCAACCAACCAACCTAAAACTGAACTGAAACCATAACGTAGACAAATACATTGCAGAAACATGCCAGAATAAGATACTGTCACCACGGACAAGAAAGGTAACAAAAAACAACATCTTTGTGAAAACATCTCAACCGACACGTCGTAACTCTCTACTAGTATGGTAAAACCAAACGACTGCATTCCCTGTACCTAACCCATGAGATGCCTGACCTACGAAAGAAAACAACCTGGCCATCCTGTAACTCCGATTTCCTGGCTCGTATTCCTGTGTTCCTGTCCGCTTCCGAGGGTTCTGAAGTCGACCAACAACCTACCTGGCGAGACGTCGTTCCTTCAGTTGATCGCGGTGACTCACCAACATTTCATATAAAAATTATTCTACGTTTTATGTTGTAAAATATTTTTGTTGTGGGACTTACGAACCCTCGTCAGCCTTTAAATGAACAATATCTACAAGCAACGATGTAGAACCATCAGTATTTAATGAAATGTAAAAACTTTTAAGAAAAACTCTTCAAGGAACTGAACAAATTTTTATAATAACTGAACTCTCTAAAATGATTCCAAAATGTTATTTTCACTCTGCAGCGGAGTGTGCGCTTATATGAAACTTCCTGGCAGATTAAAACTGTGTGCTCTATTTCAGTTGCCCGCGAAAGGCAAAGGTCCCGAGTTCGAGTCTCGGTCCGGCACAAAGTTTTAATCTGCCAGTAAGTTTCTCTAAAATGAGTTGAAAAAAATGCTAATCGGATTCTAAAAAATTTCGTTTTTATGTAATGTCTCATGACCAAAAATGTAATCGACAGAAGTGATTATATAAAGCATTGCACAAGGGCCCTCGATCTCAATTTTTGCTTATCATGCTCGTTCGCTTTGTTAACTGAACTGCGCAACCTTTGATCCGGTGTTAATATAACTCGGTGTTCAGCTTCAATTCTTATATGGAGAATAAATGTTTAACCATATTGTGGGAGTAATGAAATATATAGGTATCTTATATGTGTATTATGTCCACATAATACATTCTTCTCTTTTTTGTTTTTCACTCATAACTGTCGATTAGTTTCTGTGGTGACCAAACGTAAGTGTTCATGTCAGTTACCCTGGAAATATATTATTAATTTAAGTTTTTTTCATTTAAATACCATTCCCTAACTTACAAGTTTAGTAATTTTGGAGTATTTAAAAAAGAAAGCTTTCCTTTCGGTTCGCGTGACTTACAAGCGCCATTTCATGCTCAGCTATCTGTTGTCTGTAAATTCCGATAGGACTTTCAATCCTTTTTACATTATGAAGTCCTGTTATACATTACACATTCTTTTCCAACAGCAAACAGCATAAAATTTCACACTCGGTTTATAGGTTACCGAAAGAAGTGCATCCAAGCTAACTGAGGGCCGTAGCTATTTAAAAATGGTTCAAATGGCTCTGAGCACCATGGGACTCAACTGCTGAGGTCGTTAGTCCCCTAGAACTTAGAACTAGTTAAACCTAACTAACCTAAGGACATCACACACATCCATGCCCGAGGTAGGATTCGAACCTGCGACCGCAGCGGTCTCACGGTTCCAGGCTGCAGCGCCAGCTATTTAAAAGTTGTTACCGTAACTGTTTACTAATGTACGTGAAACCATTAACAATAGATCAAAAAACTATATTTCGTGAATAGAGGAACCTGTTTTCTTCAATTTTTCCGTCTTTGGTAATTATTTTAACTCATAATTTACAGAAAGTTAATATTTTCGTTTCTCAGTTATTTTACGGAACTTAATTTAAGGATAGTCGGTCACGTTGAAAAGGTCATGTTAATGTGCACCTAGTTGCTTTAATTTTGGATTGTCTTTTTCCGAACGTATAGTCAGTTTTGTAATGTAAACTGTCGTATACGAAAAAATTTTGTTGACAGGAAAGAAATATATGTATAAACCAACTTCATGGTTATAGTTGTCCGCAATGAGAAACAAATCTGACAGCAAGAATATAAATGAAGTATGTACTTTCTGAAAAAACCTTGTCTGTTACGAAAAAAGATGTGATCAGAACTTTAATGAGAATAATTAAATTCAACACTGCTAATCGACCCTGTCGAGCTGAAAATTCGTATCTCCTGTATTTGGCTTACATGTGTCGCAATGGTTTCCATCGGGTGACGGGAGATGAACAATAACGTACGGTAGTATGAGTTACTCTGTAGACAAAAACTATATAAAAAAATTGGTTTAAAAAAATTTCTTGATACTGTTCCACTTACAAAATTTCGCCATTGAAGGTTTAGTAAGCAATAAGAAAGTATTTCACTGTAAAGTACAATTACGTAAGATGAGCACCATAAAATTACAGAAATGTAACTGACCTTGACAATCTGTTCTGACACAAAAGTCGTCATATTAATGATTAATTTCCTTTCGTCTTTTCTAAGCATTGACTATGACAAAAATTTATAAAAGTAGCTGGAAATTCCTGATTTGGACGTCAGCGTCGAAAAACGAATGCCTATCTAAATGCTGCCTCAATAGAAAAAAAGTATGTTCATTCATTACCTTAAATCCCAGTCTTCCCAAACTAATATCTATCTCATTCAGTGCATAAACATTCCTTCTGTAATAATAATATCTACCTTCAAACCAACAAAATAATTCCCTAGGGCACCATGTTTAGCGTCCTCCTGCCCAAGCTCACTATCGCAACACCCCGCTACAACTTCCCAACTCCTCTCCTAGCGATGAATGTTTATTTACCTTTAACACACCCGCATCTTTAGAGCAGAGGTGACCTAACTGTTTTCCGGGAAGCGCAGCGTCTCTGGCTAAGCAATTAAAATGGTACGTGCGCGTTTTAAGTCAACCAAAATGAAGAAAATGATCTATCAAGTTATATACACACATCTTTCACTCTGTGTATTACTCTTGCCAGCACTTTGGATGTACAGATACGTCAATAGTCGCTGGATTTTACGTAGTTCATTTATTACACAGATACAAAACACACGCTCTGTCATTCTTGGGGTCACACTACATAGCCTACAGATCTCCAAACTACTCGTAAATCACGTAAATAATGCGGTACTCTGATGTGCAGACAAGAAAAAAAAACTCGTAAATTATGAAAATAATTTATGTAAAACGCTCTGCAGACATGATCACTAATTGTAAACTGTCGAAATAATGCAGTGCACAACACACACTGTATGTAAAAACGCTTAGTGTCCTGCACTTAACCTGCTGTTCTACACCATGTCACCCACCCACTCACCCCCTCCCCATAACTATTGTACCGCTAACACTACATTGATAAAAAATTTATGCAAATTAATTAAATCGACATCCACATGTGTAGTGTAGCTTTTTTACTTGCCAACATCCTATTGGTTAGGAAAATCGATGGAATATAATTTAAACAAGAAAACGCTAGTAACAAAACACATCTTCCACCAGACGCCCGACGCCGCCACCGCTGACTTCATACACGCACTTTGCAGGGCCAGCTGTACATGAACCACCACTGGAGAGACGAACGCCGGGGCATGAGCCACCGCCATCATGCCACTGCCGCCTGCAGCCAGCAGGTGAAAGTCGCGTCTATTTTCGGCTATTCGGCTATAGTGTTAGAATTCTTCGAGTGTTATACTGACATCACAACAAAAATGGTTCAAATGGCTCTGAGCACTATGGGACTTAACATCTATGGTCATCAGTCCCCTAGAACTTAGAACTACTTAAACCTAACTAACCTAAGGACATCACCTAACACCCAGTCATCACGAGGCAGAGAAAATCCCTGACCCCGCCGGGAATCGAACCCGGGAGTGGGAAGCGAGAACGCTACCGCACGACCACGAGCACTGACATCACATGTCTATGTAAATATAAGCCAAGTCTCCCTCTGGACACGCTATAGAAATCTTTCGCAATGCTTCCCAGAATAGCACAGGATGCATTGTTCCTAGCGATCCTAACAGGACATGTGAGATGCATCTAGCCGCGCAAGTGTTTGCCGTGGTTCACGCATAGCTACAAGAGCTGCAGGTCAAGAAGAGGCCTAATTGGCAAGCGAGCGATGCCTGCATTGTGGCTCATCCTCACCGACGCAGCTAAAAGGCTCTCAGTCTTATACCAATATCATATGTCTATCTAAATAAGAGCCAAGTCTACCTGTCGGAAATCGTAAAGTGTCGCAGAGATAGTTAATGGTCGCTTTTTTTGTTGTTCTAGGAGCTTTCATGATGTCTCAGCTGGTCTGCAAGGAAATTCTCTTCCTACCTGGATCTGTTTATGAAAATAGCTCAGAATAACACCGAATGCACATTACCTGATTGTCCTAACGAGGCATCCCATGCTACCCTTCCTCGAAATCGTAACATCCTGCTTTCAACATATGTCAAAGAAACTGTAAATTTTCTCACTGTAAAAATCCTTGATCACGTAAGTGCACACTTGGGAAAACACCGTTAATCATAAAAGCATTCTTGTTGTTTGGAAAGAGCACTGTCTAAGCACAGACGGGAAAATCAGAACAATTAAGCAAACAGAATTTGGAGCACTGTCCTGCAGAAGAAAGAAATGCTAGAACTCTCGATGTTCCACAGCTGCTGGAGATGTTCCAGTGCCGCAATGGTGGATGAGGGACAGCATCCCACCATAGATACCCTGCCCCATCTTGATAGAATCTGTCCATAGAGGCTCCTTTGTCCCAGCACAAAGAATTTTTTTTTTGAATGAATCGAGTTTCTCATTGGTTCTTAATGAATTTACCTATAAAATTACTGATACAGTCAGTGTGGGAGCACTGGCCGCCTCTTTCTTCTGCAGAGAAGAATTTCAGTGGCGAAACTATTTTGTACAGATCGCCATATTGCAATGACAGTTAAACCTTGCAAAAGTGGTCTACAGGTCGTCAAATATGGGAAGACACTTCCTCAATTACACTTCTCTGCCACTGACGACGGAAGCTTGAATATTTCAGCGTGAAGCTGATCTCTAACCCGGCTATATATCACCACATAGTTATCAATGTAGTAAACATGCAATTCGTATCCTGCTCCATACAAAATCATCACTTCTTCATCCTGGATATAAGCAGTGATCTCCAGACACTCGTACATATACCATGAAGACTGTTGTGCAAAGGCTGGGGCGGTTCCCCTTGGCACAAAGGCGTTACTGTTTCTGGCCCCTACCTGATGGCTTACTTGCTTTCTACACCCATCTCCAGCCTCTGGGATTACAAGAACATACGTATTTTCACATTGTGTGCCAGAATATCATATCATTTCCGCGGTACTTCCCGATATCAAGTCCTTAGCAGTATGCTACCGATCACTGGCACACAATAATTCTGAAGATATAGACTGGAAATTGTTTCTGTAGAAACCCGAAACTTTAGCGAGGAGGAACGTGCTGTAAACCACAGAGTAACTAGATACTTATGTCCTCTGCGGAGACCTTCAGGTTAATCTAAAATAAATAAATAAATAAATAAATAAATAAATAAAAAATAAAAAAAGAGGAAACTGATATTCCACTCATGAATACCCATGTCGATTATATAGCAGATTCCAAATCATCCATATAATTTACAAAGTCAGCTAAGGTGTTTCTCATGTCTAGAGAACAAGAGAACGTGTCTTCCACCCATCTTTCACCTGCTAGATGCACAATACACAATCAACGTTTTCTCAACCAAATAATGGCGGGAATTGTGCAGAAGCAGTGAATCAGACAACTTATATGGGAGGGAATAATGGTCCAGGTCAAACACACCTCCATATTGAATACTTTCTAGTTTTCAAGGAGAACACATGTTATCACGAAGGCTATCCATACATACTCAGTACTACATCGTTATTCAGCCGTTTAGAGGGCGACACATTTAGGTTGGCTACATTCCTGTACCTCAGCCGGTCTTTCCATTAGGATGGCTTCTGTTGTTAGTGGGAAACGTGAAACATTCCCACCAAAGGCGCACAACCATGCACCCTTAGACAGAATCGTCCTAGGAAACTGGCTGCATATATATTTGATCACTGTACTTACAAATCATATTATGATCTTGTTCTCTTAACTTACATTCGACAATGAGCGAAGTATCGGAAATACCCCCTGCTGACGGCAGTGGCTCTGCAAATAGAGATATCTGTACCATTCTTATGAGTTGACATTCTTTTGCAAGTAAAAAGAAAACTATTCATTCATTCCCTCTCCAGTAGCAGTATTCCATGTCAAATCCATACCTCCCTTACGACTCGACATGTCATTTCCTCTGCACATGTCGGACCACACACACACATACTTTATGAGCCTGATGCTCAAGGCGAACCTATCATGCATCCCCTACTACTAAATATAATACTTCGTCAATAACTGGTTGCTGGTATACAAAACAATACAAATCAGCCATGGGTAGACATGTCTCACAAGTTTTTCCTGCGAATGGTGCCACTGTGTCTTAGAAAGAGAGACATATTCGACTTACAAGCCACCAGATATTAAAAACGTGATCATAACCATCATGTTACCTTCACAATTCGTCTTGGTTCTACCGGTGCTAACAAGGATCCATGTTAAACGCTGTACTAGCTATATAAATCGAAGTATTGCGTTACCTCCGAATGAAGACGGTGATCGGCAGAGTGTCTATTATCAGACCAACAGTGCGACTACACGTCGCTGATGGTGCAACCTCGTAATAAAATTACCTAATTTAGATAGTTATTCAGCTAAGGAACTTAGTATGAATCCAGTATTTGCAACTTCCTCATGCCACTGCTAGATAATTCTCCAGTATTTGTGAGGTACTCTGTCTTGGTGCCACGTCAGAGTTTTGCTGATATATCCACTGGGTTATAGGCGATAGTTGAATGAGTAGGATCACAAACAGTAAATGGTGTGCTGACTGAGGTTGTAAGAAATGTAAGATAGCTTTCCATATATCTAGTGCTACACTTTCTGGTACAAATGATACCTGTGATTTGGGATCAACTCTTTCCATTCAACCATATATCTGTGTTGGGCCCTATGGAGAAGTCTTTAAATGATTACAGCCGTTAGCGAATCGTACTTCTAGCACTCTTGTATCCCAAAATGAGTCACCTCTTTCGAACCTATCTGCTACACTAATATTTTAGGTAGTCTCAATGCCTCTTGCAACTGCAGTCTTGTCTGCAGCTTAGTGCACGTGATTGTTCCAAATTCATTCGGAACTGAGCAGAAGTCGGAGAGAGCTATCTCTTTCACCTTCTGCAACCCGTGTAGAAACAGAGTACCTGAGTTAGTGTGACAGGACCGTGGTTTGATCATTCGGTGGAAATGGGAACATGTGGTTGTAACTCCATCAATAGTGTATGATGTGTAAGTTCAGCACCAAATGAAGCCTGCTTCTGCAACACAAGGTAGTATAAAAGACAGTATGGAAACTGGGAGAAAGATGAGGATTTTGCTACTGTTTTGTGGTGTGGCCCCAAACTACATACAGGTACTGCAGTCTGAAGCATATCTGCTTCCCTCTGAGCCCATTCACGTCTACCACCACAACATGCTATCATCGTTTTTCTGTACCATCCAACAGAGAAAAATTATGATCTATAAAACCTACACTAACTCCATCCAAAAGAGAACTTGATAAGTTATTACTGCATCTCTCTCCACCCATATATCAAAACGAATACTGTCTGCATGCCGGCATCGATCACATGTGTCGGTCCTGTTAAATATACAGGTAGTGATCCATCGCACAGACCAATGTGAAGTGGCTTCGCTTGTACTACAGGAGGATGACCATATCCCACAAACTATACTATAATTCGCAAGAGACGTTCCCTGTGACCCTGTGTCATTGTTTGACATATTGTTTTCTTTTCTGCTGTAACACACTTTGTACACAGTCAAACATTTTGTTTTTTCCGCCACAATTTTTAAGGTCTGTGTCAGGTTCCAAACTGACATTAACACATCCTGATACATTGTCTCTCACAGAAAACTAGATATCGCATGGTGTAAATCATGTTGCTGCTGCTGCTGCTGCCATAACACACAACACACACTGGATGATTTTAAATAAAAGACCTTTACAATGTAAGGAAACTGGAAGAGCTTGACTGCGTTTTGGAGCGTTCCCAAACTACTGTCCAAAGGTGATTGGTGACCTCAACATTTAAACTCATCTGTCACAGTGATGGTGAGATAACTGATGACTCTGTGTTGTGTTTCGATTGATTCCTCACTTTACAATCATGTATGCAATCACTGTTTCAGTGGTAGCCACCCCCAGAAAGTGTTGCCTCTAAACCAAAAGTCTTTCTTCATCTCAGACAAGCGTGTCAGTCAATCATTATGTACTAATCAACAGTGTACCAGTGGATGGATGGCACAGAAGAGACACTGTCAATGTATTGTAATAATAAGCGTCACAGTTGATAGTTATCTCTCTCTATGCAGGTCGAAGTCACAGGGTATTGTCACAGTCTTAGGATAAAATCAGAGACTGAAAGATCACCTCGCACTGTCTTCGACCAACCCACCCTGAAGCACCATTACCGATTTACTCCGCAGCTGACCAGAAGTAGACCACTACGTTCTGCATCTCACAAATGAGTGGAACTGGCCGAGTCTGCACCCACCCAAATGCAGAAGATTTCTCCAGATGCGCCCATTTTGAGGAGTTTAGCATCCCTTATCGGTGTAGAGCATTAGATTTGAAAGTGTTGTGACATCATAGCAGATGGTTACAAAGAACAAGAAATCTATGGTTTTTATAATTGATGGATTTCCTGACAGATACAGTTTGAAGCATTTTACGTAAATCAACTATACTATGAATTTAAAGTATTGTTCTAGTATCTGGGATCAGTAACAGGAGGGTATTGGTAAGAGAGAACTTAAACACACACACTCCTAAGCTACACAGTTCTGCACTTAAAACAGGCTTCAGTTTCCGATCTATTAGTCATATGGAATGCAGCCTGTTAATATGACAATGTAAGAAATATATTTCCAGTGGATGACATACATTCCTCTTGCAGGTTTCTCTATGATAAATTTGGTAAAAAACTGTAAAATGAAAGAAACTACTTCCTTAAAATAACGATTCTGTGTGATACATGCACAATGTAGCTTTCCAGATATGTTCACATCCGATCATGGTTCAGAAATTGTGCTATGCTCGCATCAGTCCTTTATAAAATGATCGCTTGTAATGGAGAATACCTCTTACAAGAAAACAGATAATTTTATAAATAATAGATTTCAGCTATCAGTCGTCCTTTGGAATATTTATTGGGAGATCTACATTTCGGATAGCAACTAGCGATTCTCAATGTAATATCCTTTTTTGGTCAATGCATGTAATACCTGTTGGTCTGGCTTTGTACACAGTATTCCATGAACTGTGTACAAAGCCAGACCAACAGGCATTACATTACTTACTTTACATGTGACAAGGGCCTTATCGACCATACGCCTGCTCTATGAGCCTCTTCCATTTCTGCCTGTCCAATGCCATGTTTGTCCAGTTGCTGTTGCTGTTCATCCTAGTTGTGTCCTCCCAAATGTTATCCTGCCATCTGTTTCTGGGTCTCCCTCTTCCTCTCGTTCCATCTATTGTTCTGCTGAATGCCATTCTAGGTAGTCTATTCTCTGTCATTCTTGCTATATGGCCTGCCCAATTCAAAGTTCTCTTCTTGATAATTTCGACGATGAAAAATGCATTCTGTTCGAGAGACATTTGTTTAAACACAAAAATGAGGTTGCTAAGATGCTATGTATTCTCAAAATTACTATACGGAATGGAAGCGTGGACATTGAAAAAGAAGGACATGAACAGTTTAGAAGCTTTTGAAATGTGGGCATATAGAAGAATACTTAGAATTAGTTGGGTGTCGAGGATTACTAATCAAGATGTCCTAAGAAGAATGGGAAAGGAAAAAGAATTAATTAAAACTATTAAAGTAAGGAAGCTACAATATTTAGGCCATGTTATTAGGGGAGTAAATTACAAAATATTGCAAATAATACTAGAAGGGAAAATTTGTGGGAAGAGAACGAGGGGTAGAAGACGGACATCCTGGATTGACAATTTAAAAAATTGGTACAACTGCTCAACGTCAGAACTCCTTAGATCAGCCAAATCAAGATCAGAAATTGCCATGATGACAGCCAACCTTCTTAGAGGAGACGGCACATGAAGAAGAAGAATTCTTCATTTCTTCTTATTCTCCATTCCATGCTATTTTCGTCGTATACAGGTCCAAAAAGTTTCGGTAGTACTTTTCTTTCGAATATTAACAGTTCTTCTGTTCTCTGTCCAGTGTACACCTTAAAATCTTCCGTTCCTCCTACCGGTGTCTTTATGCGACATAAAGTTTCATCTATACACATTTTAACTAATCTGATTAATTCTGATGGTATTTTAAATTTCTTCATAATATTTAGGAGTGTCTGTCGGTGTATGTTATCATAGGCCTTTTTAAAATCTGCGAATAACATGTGGAGATCTACATTGAATTCCCAAGCCTTCTCACTTACTTGTCTTAGGGTGAATAAGTGATATAAAGTGGATCTGTTTCTGTAGAAACCGCATTGGCAGTGCCCAATCAGTTCTTCTGTTATTGATATCAGCCTGTCTAATAGGCAGCTCGATAAGATTTTGTAGGTGACATCCAGTAAGACAATTCCTCTGTAGTTATCACAAACTAGTGGATCATTCTTCTTAAATATGGGGCACACAATTGCAGTTTTCCACTCTGCAGGAATGGTTTCTGTCTCCCAAATTGTTTCTATTAACCCCTGTATTTCTAACTCCAGTTGTGGGCCTCCATTCTTTAATAACTCAGCGTACATCTTGTCCTCGCCACAAGCGTTGTTATTCTTTAATTTCTTTATTGCTTGCTGTATTTCATTTACTGATGTGGTAGTAACTGTATCAGCTGTATCAATTGTATCAGGTTCTTCCAATTTAAAGTACAAGTGTGGGTCATTGCAGTTGAGAAGTTAAAAGTATGTCTTCCATCCTGTTTTGTATGTCACTTTTGTTGGTCAATATTTTCCTATACTGATCCTTTATAAACTGTTCTCTTTCATTGAATTTACCAAAGGATTTTTTTACACTTTGACACATCTGCCTTGTCCTGTGATGTTCGAAATCATCCTCTGCTTCTCTGATCATACTGTTGTAGTATTCCCTTTTCTCTTGTCTTAGGGTTCTTTGCGTTTCTTGGCGGAGTTTATAGTACCTTTACTTCAGTGTCATATTGTCCCTTTCTTTAATCCATGCATTCCTCGCATTTCTTCTTTCCTGCACTTTTTCTTGACACTTTGTGTTAAACCAAATTTCATTAGGTCGTTTACTTTCTCCTAAGATTTTGGAAGCTGCTTCTTGAATACAGCCCTCCAGGTGTCTCCATCTGCTTTCGACATCTTGTGGTTCTGGATTGGTCAGTCTCGGTTTTGTTAGATTGCTTTTAATTTCTTGGGTAAAATTTCCTTTTATATCTACTTTCGCAAGGTTTCTTATGTTATATCTTGTAATTTCTTCTCTATTTCTATTTAATTCCTTTTGAGTTTCACTTTCAGTATTGGTATTATAAACATTTGGTCTTTGTCACAATCCGCTCCTCTAAAGGTTCTGACATCATTAATACTGTTTTGGAATCGTTTCTGAATAGCTACATGATCTATTTGTTTGACTACCTTTCCATCTTGTGATATCCATGTTCCTAAATGAATGCGTTTACGTTGAAATTTTGTGCTGCTTATCGTGAGACCATTTGTCATTGCAAAGTCTATAAGTCAAGCCCCATTTTCTGAACTTTCCTCGTGTAAGCTAAAATTGCCGATGATTGGCTTGTAGATTTCTTCCTTTCCTACTTTGGCATTAAAATCTCCTAACACTATTTTCACAGTGTTGTACGTTTGTTCCAGTTGGCTGTAGAATTCTTCTTTCGTGTTGTTATCCTTATCTTCTGTGGGTGCGTGTGCATTTAGAAATGTAATGTCTAACCACTGTGTCTGAATATTTATGTATGATATATGGTTATTAACATGTTTCAACTCTCTTACTGAGTCACCTATTGATTTAAGAATGTAGAAACCGGTTCCAAATTCATGGCGCTGACTGCAGTATCCATACATTATTGTCCCATCTGCTATTTTCAGTGAACCTGTTCCCTGCCATCTTACTTCTTGGAGAGCTACCAGTAGCACTCTATATTTTCTTTATTCGTTTGGTATTATTTGGGCAGATCCAGGACGATACAAGCTTCTGATATTCCATGACGCAAAAGAGAAATCCTTGTAGCTTTGCCAGTTTTTGTTCCAGTAAATCCAGTCCTGTTTCCGAGGCTGGCGTTAGGTATCCGGACCGTTTCGCCTTTTTACATGAGCGGGTTGATAGCCCTATGCACAATCCCCAACCTGGAGGACCAGGAGTCTTGATTTTCGGGCACTCTACCCCTAGGAGGAGGTGGTGGTCGGATGGTTAGTGGAGGTTACGCCATTGATCTTTTTTCAACCAAAATTTTATTTTCCCACCATTTTCTGGGGGTAACAATGCAGAGTGGGGTGGCGTCGGCGTTGTCCCACTACTGACTATAACTCGATATGTGCAGGAAGATCAAATATAATAACCATGCGGTCCTGGTATGGGAATTTTTTGTTTCTCGGACCACTTGTGAGACTTTCGCCCAACCAGCCCTGTTGTAGATATTTAATATATTTCATTATTAAAGTTTTAAATGGTAGCATTCGATTCATGTGTGTTGCAGACATTTTGTGAAATTACAACCATCTCTCCGCAAAAGTAAGGTCTGTAAAAAATATAATAAACTTTCTCCAGATACAACGTGGTCATGTACCGACGGACAAATCTTCACCTCAAATGTGTAAATGTTTCAGTCCCGAAAACCTTATCTTTTCTACACAGACAGAATATAATCGCAGCATCAAGAAGGAGTTTGCGGCATAAACATTTAAGCTGGTAGGCATGTTTCAACACTTGAATGGTGATGTCCATTCAAATAACGCGCCTGTGCATAAGAGTGGTGCTAGTAGATCATACTTGCTTTAAACACACGCTGTAACGGTCGTGAGCATTAGTTAACTTTGTGACTGGACACAGTGAGGTGATTTTATTCAACAATGTTTTTAAGGCGTGATAGACTTCATTATCAACAGCTCACTGGATCCGAACGACGTATTGTAATAGGACTACAAGAAGCTGGATGTTCCTTCTGTGATATTGCCGAAAGGCTAGGAAGGAATTTAGCTACTGTACATGATTGCTGGCCAAGAGAACGCTCTGAGAGAACTGACACAAGACTCAGACACATCCACACACACACACACACACACACACACACACACACACATTAACAACTTTCACAATCTCTCGCTATATGCGATACACCTGTTGCGACACACGTGAACAGCAAGATAGCGTAATATTTTGGACCCCGGAAAAGGTGTGAAAGTGTGTCTAAAAGTAGCTGCAAGTCGTCGAACGAACATGAGAACATAACAACCTACGTAACAACCTAGTACACACCAAAACTGTATACACAATACACGTCAATCTCAATTGTGTAACGCTGACATACGTAAGTTCACTTTTTTGTATTTGTTTTTTGTAGTCATTTACCAACAGACATTTATACAGCTGAAGATACCATGATGTATGCCGAGGCAAACGACATCAATAAATGCAGAAAATATGCCATAAACAACAGCAACAAATTAAAAATCATGCTGTGACGTATAGTAAATAAGATATTATGAAATTACTGACAGACACAGTATTTGGAACAAAAAGTACACATATAATAATGTTTTACAATAAGTATGCTATTTCTGCATGTTTCAGAATCAAAGAACCCACTAATGATGGGGTTGTTTGTCGCTGCAACTAGTTTGGGAGTATAAATAAATAACAAATTCCATAATTTTCAGTGAGGTTTACTTGGAAGATTTCTGGAGACACGAGAATATACCAGACAGTTTAAATCCATTGAAACCAGAAATTTCGGTATAGTTACTTGACTGTTAAGAGGTACACAAGAACAGATGTAGTCTCAGATCAATATTTGATAATAGTAAGGAGTAGCATGAGGTTTAAGTGCATTTCGTGAAGATTCTGACGACAAATAAATGGGGTTCTGAGTTATTCAGGAACGATGAGCATTCGAAATTCTCACACACCACAAGTTCTTCAATGATGAATACGACAGTACGCAGTTCTGTCGCAGGGGATTGTACATCCTTAAGCAAGGTGCATCACAGCAATAGTGTAGACAATTATCAGGTAGGTATGACTTTAATCAACATGGTTTCAGCAAGTAAAATCAAAAAACATAAATTACCTAAAAAACAAATGTTCTCTAAAATGTTATATACTCGCATGGGGAAAATGTCGAGTACAATTAAAATACTTTTGAAGGATACCAACCTGTCTATTGCGTTCTTTCTCACGAATAACTTTTTAAATAAATTGACACTCTACTGGGAATACCAATAAACACTTTTCTTGCTCACATGTATATAAACTGCCTTGTGGTAACTGTGAAAAAATAGACATTGAACAGACAATACGTAATTTTGAAACGAGATGTAAGCAAGACACTCCAGATATCTCACGAAATAAATCGATGTTTGGACAGCACCTTATAAATGAGGAACATACGGAAGGTGACGTCACCAACTACCTTGAAATATTACACACAACCCCAAAGAGGCTACTGTTGAACACACTTGAGGACTTTGAAATTTTTATTCACTGTGAAAACAATTGTTCAATTCTTTTAAAAGAACAATTAGGTTTTCATGACACTACCTTTCTTGATCTTGTTGAAGAAATAATGAAAGGAAGGATGGTTGCTTCTTCGTTTTATCATTTAGTAAGCTTATATCACATACATTTTAAAATATTGCACTGAACGATTTAGATATTACGTATTTCGTTTTTAGCTATTGACTCCATCACTTTTTTCATATTTTATTTCCTAAATATTTGATGAATACTGGTTCTGTATGTCATACGATAAAAAAACTTTTGAAATTGCCATGATATTTGTCTTACGACTGATATAGGCACATAGCTCTTATTACAAATTTTAATCAGTTGCTTAAAACGATATTTAGCCTCATGCTACAGTCATTTACACACACATTATAGTTATTGCAAATGCCGTCTTACTCTCCCAGTCTTTTATAAATCGCGGTGTTCTCTACACACACCGCTGAAAATTTCGAGCAAAATGCCAATTCAACGAAAGTAACCTCTGCCAGGAAAACGTCTCCGTGGAAACAGCGTACCCTGCAGACAACGTCTCCAAGGGAATAGGGCAGACTACATAAATCTGTAGGTGCCAAGCGGCGCTATACAACGTCGCCAAACGAACAGTGTGCTACGACATGGGCTTTGACAAGCAACGGCAAAAACATCGCGATTTCCATGGAAACAGGCAGCACCAGCTGGCGTTCAACGGTCGCACAGCCTTCTGAATTAGTGCACTTGAATTTCAAGCTTATTTCAAGTGAAACAATTTTGTTAATGACCTGCACTGTTTATTTAAACATAGGAAGTTGTATAAGATATACGTATAACTGTACTGTTGGTTTTATACTTCATTTGAAAGTCACAAATATTTGTACGGAAAGTAAGATCCCACTGTCTGCAGCTGACGTAATGTGCCCAAACTGGCACGCTATTACGCACTATTTGACGCGTGGCATTACAGCCGCTAGCAGCAGTTGACAACACGCGGCTGCTCAGCACGCCGATTGTTCCAGAAATAGGGTAAAACATCAAGCCCCTTTAGTTTACTCCTTGTACATTTTATGCAAGACTGGATTCCCCAATTACCATGCACTTTTATAATGTTTACAGTGAAATAAATCTGAAGAGTACATACTGTATGTGCTGAGAAGGGGTCATTTCTAATAACTAATATTCTGCAATCGTGAATATTTCTTCATAAGTAACTCTCAGGTAGGTAACTACCAAGAAACCTTGAGTAATAGGAAAACTTAAGTACACGGGCGAAAATAAGAACCTCAAAAAGTTTCATAAATACAGTACAGTAACGTAAGTTAGTCAGGAAAGAAATGCGGAAAGTGTAGGGGAGCTAAATCGAAATAGTTTCTGAAAGACTGTGAAGATATCAAAATATGGCTGTCGTCGCTACGACAGATTCGTTACATACAAAATAATGAAGTTAAAAGTAGTGACGTCAATATCAAGAGTGAAAAAGTACTCAAAGGTGGCAGTGTACCCTGAAGTCTTCTCCGCTGACGTGAGTAAGAAGTGTATGGCGTATGTAAGACGGTAAAATATTACCGTCAGAGATTAACACATCTTCGAAAGATTTGTGAATAAACAAGGCAGAAATTGTATGTACTATTCGTTTCGAATCTCTAAAATCGTTGATGGAAAAGGTAATCAAACTTTTATTCGAACTGGTTTCGAAGAATCTATGTGACTGGGGAAGCACCATCAGACTTTCGGAAATATATAGCCCACATAGTCCTAGAGATGGCAAGGGAAGATGAGGTTGATAGCAGGAATCATATCCAGAAGAATGAAAAAAAATGTGGGTCTGTTAGGAGAGAAAAAGACACCAGTTTGTCATTATGAGAATAAAGACACCAGAGACTGGCGAAACCAGAGTTAAGAGAAAGAAAAACAAAAGACCTGCATAAGACACGTTGGCCTAGGAAAAGCTTTCAGCAGCGAAAAACTTGACTATTTGTTCCAAAGTACATGAAAGGGAGGTATAAATTATAGGTACAGACGGGTAATATGAACTACGTACAGGAACAGGCAGGTTTCGATTACTAAAGAAGACCGAGAGGGAAGTGCTTGGATTAGAAACGTATTAGATACAAGGAAGTGCTTGGATTAGAAATCGTATTAGATACAAACCAAAGCAGAAGCTTTGTACGGTCACCATGCAGGTGTGGGCATGGACGGCCTCAATTTAATATTTACAAAAAACAAGAGCTTCAGTTTAGAACGGCAGTCCCCATCGAGCGTATGGCATTTCCCCTGCAGCGCCTGCGTGCAAACCTTTCCACCACCCCTCTCCCCACGCGTGCCCAGCCGACTGCGCATCTACGAGCCATGGCATTTTCTGCAGACATTAACAAAGGCATCGTTGCTACGGTTGATCCGGCTAGGTAATGCCCAAGAGATCTAAAAGGGATACGTCGCGGTTGGCCTATTCCATATACACTCCTGGAAATTGAAATAAGAACACCGTGAATTCATTGTCCCAGGAAGGGGAAACTTTATTGACACATTCCTGGGGTCAGATACATCACATGATCACACCGACAGAACCACAGGCACATAGACACAGGCAACAGAGCATGCACAATGTCGGCACTAGTACAGTGTATATCCACCTTTCGCAGCAATGCAGGCTGCTATTCTCCCATGGAGACGATCGTAGAGATGCTGGATGTAGTCCTGTGGAACGGCTTGCCATGCCATTTCCACCTGGCGCCTCAGTTGGACCAGCGTTCGTGCTGGACGTGCAGACCGCGTGAGACGACGCTTCATCCAGTCCCAAACATGCTCAATGGGGGACAGATCCGGAGATCTTGCTGGCCAGGGTAGTTGACTCACACCTTCTAGAGCACGTTGGGTCGCACGGGATACATGCGGACGTGCATTGTCCTGTTGGAACAGCAAGTTCCCTTGCCGGTCTAGGAATGGTAGAACGATGGGTTCGATGACGGTTTGGATGTACCGTGCACTATTCAGTGTGCCCTCGACGATCACCAGCGGTGTACGGCCAGTGTAGGAGATCGCTCCCCACACCATGATGCCGGGTGTTGGCCCTGTGTGCCTCGGTCGTATGCAGTCCTGATTGTGGCGCTCACCTGCACGGCGCCAAACACGCATACGACCATCATTGGCACCAAGGCAGAAGCGACTCTCATCGCTGAAGACGACACGTCTCCATTCGTCCCTCCATTCACGCCTGTCGCGACACCACTAGAGGCGGGCTGCACGATGTTGGGGCGTGAGCGGAAGACGGCCTAACGGTGTGCGGGACCATAGCCCAGCTTCATGGAGACGGTTGCGAATGGTCCTCGCCGATACCCCAGGAGCAACAGTGTCCCTAATTTGCTGGGAAGTGGCGGTGCGGTCCCCTACGGCACTGCGTAGGATCCTACGGTCTTGGCGTGCATCCGTGCGTCGCTGCGGTCCGGTCCCAGGTCGACGAGCACGTGCACCTTCCGCCGACCACTGGCGACAACATCGATGTACTGTGGAGACCTCACGCCCCACGTGTTGAGCAATTCGGCGGTACGTCCACCCGGCCTCCCGCTTGCCCACTATACGCCCTCGCTCAAAGTCCGTCAACTGCACATACGGTTCACGTCCACGCTGTCGCGGCATGCTACCAGTGTTAAAGACTGCGATGGAGCTCCGTATGCCACGGCAAACTGGCTGACACTGACGGTGGCGGTGCACAAATGCTGCGCAGCTAGTGCCATTCGACGGCCAACACCGCGGTTCCTGGTGTGTCCGCTGTGCCGTGCGCGTGATCATTGCTTGTACAGCCCTCTCGCAGTGTCCGGAGCAAGTATGGTGGGTCTGACACACCGGTGTCAATGTGTTCTTTTTTCCATTTCCAGGAGTGTACGAGGGTGAATCGATATTTACCGATGACGCGCGACGCGGTTTTCTCAGAGGCGCTGTTATCACTTCTTTTTTTCATTGAGTTTTACACGTTCTTGTACGCAACTCACCTTTCGAATAAGACGCAGTATCAGAAGGAGCGCTGGCAAATGTGTTATGCCTTTATCTGCTGCAACTGAATACGTCTGTCCGTTGTTACAGATAGACAATCGATGGCGATTTACGATTACAGCGTGTATTTTTCAGTGGAAGTCAACTGTGGGGAACATAGTTTTCCTGGAATTGGCGTGCTCACGGGACACCCTAACTCCAAAGCAAAGCAATATTTTGGGTGCCATCCCAGAATCTAGCGCACTACTGTTCGCCGTTTCTGATCCACAGCCATTACTTGCTTTTTTTTCTGTTTATCAACCATTTCTCACTCTTTAATTAAAATACAAAGGACCGCTAGAAACAACAGTTTAACAGAGCGCGCACTTTGGTGGTCTGATATGCAACTCAAGAAACAAAGATCACAGTGATGCCAACAGAGTGGTTTTAGTGTGTTCACTGTCATCTGTAAGTGCTGGAAGAGGACTTCAGAGTATCGTTTATTGAAGAGCGGTTTCGGTAGTTTACTCAGTTTTAACAATACATTTTGTGCTTATAATTGTGACACTAGAGTGTTAGAAGCACAAAGACGCCTAAATCATTTTGAAATGACACACAGCATTTTACCCGGCGCCTCTTTGCTTAACTTTGGAAAAGTACAGAACGTACAATAAACTAGTCCTTATTTGAGCACGGGGAAGTATTATAATGATATTAAATAAATTAGGAAGTATAGTAAGGGGGCCGCATTGTCACCAGCCGGATAGTCGAGATTCTACTACGGGTAATCCTCGCTTCCAAATCAGGGACAGAACTGTTAAAAAAACTGTTACTGCCGTTGCTTCTTTAAATGACTGTTTTTCATTTCGTGCGCTGATCGTCAGTGTGAGTTCCGCGAAATACGAAAGTCTCTGCGAAGTATACTCGATGCATGCTGTGAATTTTCTACTGACGGAAGTTAGCTGTTACTGGGATGTAATCAGAGTTTACGCATCCTCACTGTTATCAACATATCTAAAGAAAGAACTAAAATCTCTTAAAACACTCGTCCAGAGATGAGTGCACAAACTTGTCATTGGTGACCACCGATGTTTCTTTGTGCTTTCAGAGAACCTCCGCAGTTGACTTCCGCAATAACTCACCTCCACTGGCGATAAATTGTTCTTTACTCTCCAATCTTTGTCATAATACAAGAAAAACGGGCAGACGTAATAGCGATAACTTACCTCAGAATTATATTTATTTTCTTTATAAATTAAAGGGAAGTTCGAGAAACTTCCTAAATCGTGCAATAGCCCAACGTCAGTTTAGTGCTTCGTAGTTATTATTCGGTTAAAACGTAAATGTACAGTTTACGCAATACGTTCTACACAGGAAAAAATTTTTTCCATTAAAATAGAGTGACGCCGTTGCAGTTCTCCGGACGTAACGTAATTTATTACATGTCTTTACCATACAACATTTTCTAAATCATTAGATGTACAGAATTTGCAAAAGTGATACTTGATGCTATAGACAAGGATGAATGTTCACAGCACATACGTATGTCAAAGCATATTTATACACTTCTGAACATAATATTGTGATAAGGGAGGCAACATGGTAAGGAATGAAAGCTGTTTCAAATCCATTGGTTTCTTACTCGGTATGTGAAACATTTTGTAAATATCTTACACATCGTAGAGAGGAACCTAGTGCGCCTGTAGAATTTAATCAGGTGTTAACAACCTACTTCCGATGAAGAACAACTGCATTTTCCCGTTTAGAATTAGTGTCATCCACAGAAAAGTCTTGTGATTAATTTGGAGATTCTATTCTGTTATTTAGGCTCTGGCTTTAAGCTTCTCTACTGAAGTATCATCTCCAAGCCGTTTCCTTTTTCATATCTCGAATAGATTATTAAACTTATCTCACTCTGTTTTCTAAATATCAATAATTTAGTTATTAAATATAGTTAGCCACACAAGCATAAAAAATCCTTCAATCATTTCAACAATTTTCTCTCTGTTGCTAGTTAATATGTTAAGGGTTATCCTTAGCTGATGGAATGTTATGTTCACCTAACATAAGCTTCTAGACAGTTTTTCCGTTTTCTTTATTTTAATTTTAATTTTTTATTTTCTTGTTTTTCGTTTCTTTCTGCCAATTATTTCCCTTCCCGAACATTCACTGGTCTTCTCGTACGCCTTTGAAGACGTCTGAAGACAGTTAACGTTTGCATAGTCCCTCATATTCCAGTTATTCAATTTCTCATCTTCATCGTAACTGTTGCCTTCTACCCTGTGAAGTTTTACTTTTCAAAAAGTCGGATCCACTATATTCTTTATTATTTGCCTCTGTCTTTTCGGAAAATTTCAACGTACTAATTGTGTCTTCACAAGTCTCATAAAGTCAATTTCATCTTAAGTTAGTTCCATTTGATCATTACACAGTCTAATTTTATCTCATTCGCTATCGAACGACATGTCGTCTACATTATCATACCTGAAATTTGCTTACCCTGGCGTAGCGTATTTTACAGCTAGTTAAAAACGTTCTGGGTTGTCTGTAGGATCCTGCCCATTCCTTAAATTTTTAATAAAAATCGTTAGCAATAGCGAATAAGATTTCCAGTGTAAGGACTCAGAAGCCTTCTGACAATGGCTCTGTCAAAGAATATGAAGGAGCGAAGAAAATTTCTGTGCAACCTTCTTGTTTTTGGGATGATGGTGATAAAGCGTTCCTAAAATGTTGAAAAATCATCAATGCTCAATGACATAAGGATGCAGAAGACAAAGGAAACCATTACACTCAAGACACCTACAGTGTATCCGCAGCAGGCATGTAGACTGTAACTGAAGTAGCATTATGATGCCCCCCCCCCTTTCCATGGACAAAAGATTATGCATTGGAATCTCAGAGACGGAAACGAGTCTGAATGTAGAATGGTACCTAGAAAAGCTGCGACGTCTAGGTCTAGATACGGTGGGGTCAGAGAACTGAATATACGGTAATATCTACAGTAGCAGAAAATCGTATACCGCGGTTAGAATTATTTATGAATAGGATGATACGTCAGAGACTGAGTCATTGTGAGCAGTCGAGTGATAGGGTTCTTCTCATCAGAATCGATAGCAAGCAAAAGCGAACAATAGCAGTTCAGTTTACAGCCCTACGTCACAAAAAGAAAGTGAAAAGTTTAGAAAATTTGGAATAATATCGAGCGGATAATTCAGTATGTAAAGAAATATGAAACTCAAATAATCACGAGGAAGCAGAACACAATAGTGGGGGAAGGCATAGAAGAAACAGGTAACGGAGACTAGGTAGTAAGACTGAGTTCTGCGATTAATTTAAGCAAGTAATAAAGAATACACTGTTCAAGAATGACAAGAGGAGACAGTGTAATTGAAAACTGCTCTGAAATACGGGAAAATTCCAGCTCATTTACATCGGATATTGGTTCAAATGGCTCTGAGCACAATGGGACTTAACTTCTGAAGTCATCAGTTCCCTAGAACTTAGAACTACTTAAACCTAACTAACCTAAGGACATCACACACATCCATGCCCGAGGCAGGATTCGAACCTGCGACCGTAGCGGTCGCGCGGTTCCAGACTGTAGCGGACTTAACTTCTGAAGTCATCAGTTCCCTAGAACTTAGAACTACTTAAACCTAACTAACCTAAGGACATCACACACATTCATGCCCGAGGCAGGATTCGAACCTGCGACCGTAGCGGTCGCGCGGTTCCAGACTGTAGCGCCTAGAACTGCTCGGCCACCCCCGGCCGGCTCAGGTATTGCATTATAAGGCATATCTGGGAGTATATACAGTCTCAGGTCACCAATTATGATGAAGATGACGAAGTGGGATCGTGAAATACTGAGGACTAATAAAAATCTATGTAGCTCAGTTCGAAATCAGTTAGAAAAAGAATTATCTCTACCTAGAGCAATCACATAAGACGCACATTTAAACAAAAGTAGAAGAAAGGTACCTGCGAGTAGACATTGGATAAGCGAATAAATACTTCAGCTGATCGACGAAAGGAAGAAGCGATAAATGTCTAGCGAAAGACAGACAGTGTTAAGTCACTTAAGAATGATCCAAATAAGACGTGCAGGGAAACCAAGACGAAATAGCTGCAGAAACCGTAGTGAAAAAGAAACAGAAATGTACTGCGGAAGGACTGAATCGGCATATGTAAAAACCAAATCAAACCACGGTGGAATTAAAAGCAAGGTTAAAAAAATAGTTCGCATGGCTGTGAGCAGTACGGGACTTAACATCTGAGGTCATCAGTCCCCTAGTCCGCCCCCGTAGCTGCGTGGTCAGCGTGACGGATTGCCGTCCTCCGGGCCCGGGTTCGATTCCCGGCTGGGTCGGAGATTTTCTCCGCTCAGGGACTGGGTGTTGTGTTGTTTTCATCATCATTTCATCCCCATCCGGCGTGCAGGTCGCCCAATGTGGCGCCGAATGTAATAAGACCTGCGCCAAGGCGGCCGGACCTGCCCCGCGAGGGGCCTCCCGGCCAATGACGCCAAACGCTCATTTCCATTTCCATCAGTCCCCTAGAAATTAGAACTACTTAAACCTAACTAACCTAGGGACATCACACCCACCCATGCCTGAGGGAGGTTTCGAACCTGCGACCGCAACAGTCGCGCAGTTCCTGACTGAAGCGCCTAGAACCGCTAGACCACCTCGGCTGGCTTAAAAGCAAGGGTGGAACGTTAAGAATACAATAAGAATTTCGATGTTACACGCAGAGGAGGGACCACATACATGGAAAAGAATGCACTGACAGAATTTACGAAGAGAAGGAATTGTCTGATGGAAGACAAGAGGGACCCAGCATTAGAGTTTTGACGATTTGAGATCAAATAACGCAGAAAGGATTTTCTAAAAGTTGTTGAGGGAAGTGATAGTCAACAACTGTTCACGTTAATGAGTAGAATTTATTAAACTAAAGATATTCCGTCACACTTCTCGAAAAATATCAGCCACAAAATTTCGAGGACAACTAGAGTGGATAAATGCCAGAATTATCGTTAAAAACACTTGCTCTGAGACAGTAATTTGTTCTAATGAGTTCATTGAGCAGATTTTTTTATGCAATTCTGCTTCTCAGAATGTCGAGCCGCTAATTAATGCTTCCTTTTTCGACGAATAATAGTGAAAAGAACAAAGTTGAATTTAATAAATGTAGCTCAGTAGAAAAATACCAAGAGGTGACAAAAGCTATGGAATAGCGATATGCACATCTACTGATGGCGGAAGTATCGCGTACACAAGGTACAAAAAAACATTGCATCCACAGTGATGTCATTTACACTCAGGTGACTCATGTGAAAAGTTTTCCGACGTCATTAGGAGCGCACGATGATAATTAAAAGACTTTGAATGCGGAATGGTAGTTGGGGCAAGAGGCATGGGAAAGTTTATTTCGAAATGGTTGGGGAATTCATTATTCCGAGATGCACGGTGTCAAGAGTGTGTCGAGAATAAAGAATGTCCGGCATTACCCCTCACCACAGAAGACACAGTGACCGACGGCGTTCCCTTGTCGACCGAGAGCAGCGTAGAGTTGTCAGTGCTAACAGACAAGCAACACTGGGTGAAATAATCGTCAGACTCAATGTGGAACGTATCCGTTGGGACAGTGCGGCAAAATTTGGCGTCAATGGACTATAGCAGCAGATAACCTACTCGATTGAATTTACTGTCAGCGCAACATCATCTGCGGTCAATCATCTGGGCTCGTGACTGTTTTGGTTGTACCCTAGAATACTGAAAAACCGTGGTGTGGTCAGATGAGTCGACAGTTCGGTTAGTAAGTGCCGATGGTATGGTTCAAGTGTGCTGCAGAGACACTGTGCAAGCCGGTGGTGGCTCCACAGTTATGTCTGCTTCGTTTATATAGAATGGACTGAGTCGTCTGGTCCAATTGAACCGATCGCTGAATGTAAATGGTTATCTTCGGCTATTTCTAGACCACTTGCAGCCATCCATGGACTCCATGTCCCCAAACAATGATGGAATTTTTGTGGATGACAGTGTCCTATATCACTAGGCCACAACAGTTCGAGATTGGTTTAAATAACATTCAGGACAATTCGAGCGAATGATTCGGCCACCAAGATCGCCCGACATGAATCCCAGCAAACACATATGGGACATAATCGAAAGAGCAGTTCCAGCACAAAATCCTGCCCCGCCAACACTTCCGCAATTACGGACAGCTACACAGATAGTGTGTCTTAGTATTCCTGCAGGGCACTTCGAATGACTTATTGAGTCGAAGCCACGTCGTGTCACTGCACTATGGCGAGCAAAAGGAGGTCCGACACGGTATTAGGGGTTATTCCATGGCTTTTGTGTCCTCAGTGTATGATAACAGTCTTGTCATTTTGATGACGCATGTATCGTACGCTGCATGAGAAGTATCGTATTTTACAGACAATAGGACGCCTCAGACAATGATACACACCTTAACTTGAAGCAGTTTTTTTAAAAACGTTTTTACCGTTTTTATTATTTGTCTGCAAAGCCAGACTACAAAAAATTCTTAGTTTATAAAATCGAACTAACCTTTAAAATCCCTAAAAATGGCGATCTCAACTTTCTTCTTCTTCTTCCTCTTCGTCGTCATCGTTGTAATCTCCATGCTGTGAGCGTGTGGGTGCTACTCTGTCATTCTGCGCAACGGATTAATTTGAGACGTACCCTTTACCCTGTGGCTCCTGCAAGATGCAATTTCCACCCCCAAACTACTAAATAAATCAGACAGACGCTCCTAGCATTCTAACCTGAATTGTCTGAAAAACTTTCAGCAATAAATATCTTCTGGAGTCGTCCGCTGTAAGGAAATGACACAAAAATTTCCAAAATTTCTTACGCAACTAGTTGGATACTTTGGCACTGGAATAGTGCTACTTAGTGTAATAAAAATAAAAAATTAACAAAAATTATTATTTATTTGGCAAAAATTCTGAGAAATCACAGTGGCACTTTCGGTTATGAACTGAACAAGTTATTTCCGGGTTCTTTTCGAAATGTGAAGTTACCTCTCAAGGATAGTATTCGCTAATGAAATTTCTGTACGAACATTAAGATTGTTATTGACTTGGCAGAATGACTGAGAGCTGCACCTACTCAACTTGAATACTTATCCATTAGAATGTTGCTAGGTATGGTCGAGGCGGTCGTGTGTGAAATGAAGTGTACTGTTGTGGAGGAAATATGGGGCTCGCAAGAGCTGTAGCGCACAATACCATAAGCTGCGATGACTGCTGTCTGCGCAGCTCGCTGCTGACATATAAGGTAACTGTCGTTCTATGTGGGTTGACCTTCACCAATCAAACTCTCCCTACGCCTTGAGGAAGTCAAGGACTCCTATTCGCCCCTAGCCTAACTATAGTCATGGTACACTGGTCGATAACCAGTCCACCGCGATGCCACTCAAAAATTCGCTCACAGGCGTTTAACTATAAATCTGTCCATTCACACAGCACAATAAGTGTGGCGGCCAACACAGTGAACAATCGTTAATCGCAAGGACTCAATATAGAGTCATGCTCCGATTCACTTTCAACAGAAGTGCTCTCCCAGTGAAGTACTGAGGGGAGACTTGTTCCTCACTCTTTGAGTAAACGTATGGTCGCACACGCTCTCATTACATGTTCTCGCTCCAAGAGCGACAACGGAACGGCCCCTCTCCACGCCAGACGTGAAGGGCTATATCTTTCGGTCTCTTCCATTACTTCTTTAGCACAAGGCATCAGAAATATGGTCTGTCCATTAGCATTGCTCTTCTAATACGGTAGGATGACGTTTCGTTTAAGGCGACCAGTCCGGAAATCTGTAGCATCAGCTTTTGGTGTTTGCTGTCTCCTTGTGAAAATCTCTGAAACTGCGTGCTATATTTGTAAATAATGCGTAGGCTGGGCGCTCCCACACAATGTAGTAGAATTTGCTTTTAAGCCAAACATGGGGTCGTTCTTCCTTTCACTCGGGCAAATGCTGTCCGCTCCATGGGCGGCCGAGGTTGACTTGTCCTCTGAAGGGACCAGCCTTGCGGCGTGCGGTCTGCCTCTCTCGAACTAAAAACTCCTGTGACCGTCATGTCTGGAATGTATGTGTGTACGCCAGATTCGAGTATTTCATCCATGGTGCACTTACTTGTTATTTGCATATCGTTTACATGAATTCATACAACATTGACATTATCTTATCGAATTTGGGTTCGAATGAAGCGTCTTGATGTGCGGAATGTGATTGTGAGGGTGGAATTTGTAAGCAATCAAGGTCAGGAGACCACGACGTCTTACATACCTCCCTCCTTCTGACAAAACTTTTGTCAAGGGGTTTGTCAATGCCGAGGAAAACACTGAGAAAGTCAGGCAGTAATTGTTCTTGTAGATTTTTTCAATAATCACTTTTCAGCTATTCTTAACAATTTTTTTCTATTGATTTCTTTATATCTATTGTTTCTATTTTTTAATTCTACAATTTATGTTTCGTTGTTAGGCAAATAAGGACTTTACAAAGGTTGTTATTCTTTGTCTTTGCCAGTACATGTCTTTTTTTCATTTCCAAAAATTGTTTTTACAATATAAATTTTTCTAATCTCGTTAGTGTACTGTGTATCACGTTTTAGTGTGGTTATATCTTTTCTTTAGTTAAGCTTCATGTGAATGTTTGCAAAAGCTCTGTTTTGTGACTTTGTTTTGTTTATTTAGGCATTATTTTTGTCACTCTTTTAAGAGTGAAGAAGTGTTTTTTTCTTTATTCTCTCCTCTTTCAACCTATCATTAATCAAAACCCAAAACCTTTTTTACATAAAAAAACTAACTTGGCTTTACACAGGTTTTTGAGATTATCTACTTATACTAATTAATTTTCTTTACATGATATTTTAAAGTCCTTATCACATTATGGGCTTCACATATATGATAAAATAATTACTTTTTCAAAAAGGAAAAAAATATTTTTACACATATATCATTTCCTGAAGTCTACATTCGTCTTTTATCAGTCTTTTCGTTTTGTGCTGTGTCAGTTTCTGCGCTCGACGATCCCCACTGAAATACTGGAAGGCATCGACTCATTTGAATGGGTGTCACAAATCATGAGAGACGCACTCTAGCATGTGATGCCGGTTCTTACTTGTTGACATTGTCATCATGGAGTGGTACTTTTAACCAATGATGATGACTGTGGTTTACACCATAAACAATGATGTCTTGGTACTCCTTTGCTGTCACACATGTGACGGTATGGCAGTTTGATGATTATAGTTGACTACCAATGATCATCACCCAATATTGTGCTGTGACATCTTGGTACTTTACACTTGGTTTGGCATGGCAATTTGATGATGTGGTATGGAGAATACTGTTCATTTTGCTGAATCTATTTGTAGGTAATTTTGGCTAGTACTACTTAATATTCCATTTGCCGTTCGCTTGTATTTGTTTGAAGATTCAAGGTTTATTTTTTAAGAGGTGGTTGTAGTAGTTGCATGCCTCAAAGTTCACGGAAAGACCTTTGTAGCAATTTGCTGTGTAGGATAGGAGAGAAAGGTACCTTGCTGTCTTCTGCCCTTCTTCATCTTGCGTCTTCTGTTATTCTCTTTTATCTTGCATTCTTCTGTTCTTCTTGGGCTAGGATTGCGTGAATTTTGGTGTAGGAGTGATATAGGATTTGTAGGATCTGACTGCTTTTCCAAATGTTACTTGATGAGTTCATAGATCTAAGTAATCTTTTTTTACCTTCATTGTCGTCTCGTCGCATTATGATTCTCCCCATGCTCATCTGTTGTGTAGCAGTGTCGTGACATAGGAAATGTCCGAGCTGCGTGTTGTCCTCCTGATGTCCAACCTGGTTGCAAACTGCATTTCCAGTGTGGCGTTGGTCTTCATGTTGTTGTTATTGCCCTAAGTGCTTTCTCAACATGTCTGTACCCTCTCCATCGCTATCTTGAAGCATCTGTTGTTACGGGAGCTGGTGACTGGTGTTGGTGGTTAAGGGAGCTGGTGATTGGTGTTGGTGGCGATGTCCCCTTGATGCGTAGAAATATTTACAATTTTTGTTTTACATATTTACAAAAAAAACTCTGATTTTATATAATGCAAAAATTTTCTGATAGTGGCAAAAATTATTGTATATATATGATTTTATTATTCTAATTGTATCCTACCACTCCTCCATTCTTTTAATTGTTGTGCACCATTCATTGTTTGTGTGCATGTTTTAGTGTACTTGATATTACAAGAGATTGTTAGTGTGTATTGTCTCTTTTTCTTTTAATTAATGTGCCTATTGTTGATTCTTAATTTATTTTTTGATTTAGTGGTTATTATACGATTTGCAATTGCCCCTCAGTTTGTTTTCCTTTCTTATCTTTTACCATTTCTTTCTTTCACATTCTTTTAGGTGGCTCACATGGTAGATGCCAATACTTTTACCTGTTTTGGGTTCGTCAGCTCTATGGCATTTTCGTGATCGATCCTGGATATTATCTTTGGCCCTTTATAGATTGCAAACAATTTTCTGAATTTGTTTTTACTCTTATGTGAACAGTAATGAGTTTTTACAAATACCTTTTGGCCAGTGTGAAGCGATTCTTTGTGGCAGATTTTATTTTTTCTGGTGGGTCTATATTCTTTAATACTGTAATTGGTGGATAAGTCGTGGTGCTATGTGGTGTCTCATTAATTACTTCTTGGAAGTCCCAAGTACAATGGTTCTTTCTGCAAAATACTCTACAAAGTACTCCCAAATCTTTCATGGTACGTTCGGCCAGATTTCCACTCGGTTTATATTTGGAAATAAAGGTGGATTTGATTTTTAATTTGTCTTATGTGTTTTTACAATGCACCGATCTGTATTGGGGCCCATTATCTGAGATGATTCTTTACACTCTCCCTACCTGTTGTATAAAGTCCTTTTGAAATGCTTTACTAATAGTAAATCTAGTGGCTTTCTTTAAGGGTGTAAGTGTAGTGTATTTTGATGAAAGTTCAGTTACAATGAATATGTAGGTGAAACCATTCGTTGTTCGTGGAATTGGACCATAAATATCGGTTGTAGCAATCTGTCGTAATTGGAAACATTGGGGGTCTGGTCTGATATGTCACATGTTTTGACTGTATGCATTTCTTACAACTTTTAAAAACGCGTCGAATACGTCGCTCCATATTTGGGAAGTGTACTGTTTGTTTCACTTTTAGATAGCATTTCTTGGGTCCAAAATGTCCACTGCTAAAGTGGGTATACCAAATGTATTTATTAATAAGTTCGTCATGGATGCATGCTAACCATTGTGCAGTATCATTAATACGTTTGAAAAATCGGATATTATCTTTTACTATGTAATTTTTTCTGATTTCTGTGTTGGTTTTATCGGTAAGTTGGAGTTTAATCTTGAGGAGGGTCTGATATTTGTTTTGTTCGTCAGATAAATTTTTTAAAGCATTTGTGATAAAATTTTCGAACGGTGCGTTTTTTAGATAATGGATACCCATTCATCATCTTCAATGTTGATTTTCTGGTCCTCTGCCATTCTCTGTGGTGAACGAGACAATGCATCGGCCAGAATATTTTCAGGTACTGGTATGTATGTGATTGAAAAGTCATACTCCTGCAGTATTTGCATCCATCTTGCCAAACGTCCATGGGTTAATTTGGAGGAGATTAATGACTCTAATTATTTATGGTCTGTGTATATTTGTGTTTTTCATCTTGCCAAACGTCCATGGGTTAATTTGGAGGAGATTAAAGACTCTAATGATTTCTGGTCTGGGTATACTTGTGTTTTTCTGCCAAACCGAAACTGTCGAAATTTTTTAAATGCCCATACTATGGCTAGAGCTTCTAATTCTGTTATAGAATAATTATTTTCTGCTTTCGATAGTACTCTACTTGCAAAGGCTATTGTTTTATGTACTTTCCTACCGTTTTCCTCAATTTGTTGGAATAGTACCGCCCCTAGAGAGGTCTTTGCTCTATCAGTTACTAGACAGAACTCATGACTTAAAAATGGCTGTGATGGAATTGGAGCATTATTCAATGCCTCCTTCAGCTTATGAACTTCATCATCTGCTTGTTTATCCAATATCCACGGTGTGTTTCTTCCTGCCAGTGCGCACAGTCTCGGTGCTGCAAGTGTGTCTATCCATATAAATTATTTGTAAAAATCTATCAACCCCAAGAATCCCCTTAGACTTTTCTTGTTGTATGGAGGAGGAATATCACGAATAGCGTCTCTCTTGTTCTCGTCTGGCGTTATACCTTTTGCAGGTATGTTATGTCCAAAATGCGATTTAGTAATGTTGATGGTGACCCCACGTTTTTTCGTAATTTGTAGGAAATTATCCAGTATATAATTATGTTCTGCCCAAGTTGCTTCCGCCACAAGAACGTCGTCCACATAGCAAGTAATTTTCTGAAGTATGTCGAGACTCAGTATAGAATTCAGACCACGAATAAAGGCAGCTGACGAAATTTTGAGGCCAAACGGTAAACGTTGGAATTGGTAGCAACGACCAAAGACAATAAAGGCTGTGTATGAAGGCTCCAATTCTATTTGCCAAAAACTTGAACGCAAATCGATGGATGAAAAAATCTGTACTCCATGAAACTTCTGAATCAACTCTTCTAATTTCTCTGGTCTATCTGTTTCCGAAATTATAATTGAATTCTATGGTGTCTTGGCGGATTCAATTATGTCATCATCCAACATTTTTCTGATTTCAAGAAATACTTGCTCTCGATAACTATATGGTATGGAATAAGGTGGAACACAAAAGGGTTTATGATCTTTGACCTCAAATTTGTATTGAAAATCTTTAATGCTACTTGTCTTTTGTGCAAATAACTCCGCATGTGATCTCAATATGTGTTCTATTTTTTTCTATCGAGGAGCGAAATATAATCTATTTCCTGTATCTTCTTACTAATCTCTTCATGAATTTCTTCTATTATTTCTGGTGGGAGTGGGTCAAGGTTTTCCTCAAACTTATATCTAGGGTGTCTCTCCTCCTCTATTTCATTCCCTTCTTGACTTAAATGCAGTTGCTTTACTTTTCCCTGCTCCTTTTCATGGTTCAAAGTTTGAATAAAATATAGTATTACATCATCTATTGTTACGAAGCCTTGTGGTAAGCAAATGTGAACCTTACGCTCATTAATGAAATATACACCGATTATCATATCAGCCATAAGTTTTGGTACGATTATAAAATTGTTTTCAAACTCGTAAACTTGGCAACTGAATGAAAGAGGTGTTTCGAATTTCACCTCTGCTGCATTTTTTCCTAAGGCTCCAAAATCTCTTATCATTTTGTCCTTAAAATCGTTAGTTCTTTTTCTCTATTGCACCTCTCAAATGGGCTTTCTGATATAGCCGTCACTAGACTCCCACTATCTATGATTGCTTGTGCCGTGATTTCACCAATGTTTATCTTTAGTATGGGTTGTATAGTTGTGGATGTTACGATTTCCTTTTCTTGCATCAAATCCTCTGCTATAGATTCATAGCTTAACCTGTGGATAATTGTACCTTCCCTTTGTGTTTGTCTTTGCTTTGGTGTTAACTCCGTGAGCAAAACCGTTTGCGACCTATCTACCTTTTTTCGTCTGTTTCCGAGCTCCTGTCTCTCCTTTTCCTTCATTTCCAAACATTCCGAAGGTACTCTCTCTCTCTAACTCCTCATAGTCACCCATGTTGTATACATTATACTTCTTTTGTATTCGTGGCGTCTGTGTTTTGTTTTTATGTAGGATACTCTGCTCTGTTCTATCGCGTTCATATACTTGCTTCCCGTCAAATATATTGCTAAGTCCAGTTAACAATTCTTCATTGCTTAATTCTTTAATAAACAGAAGTGGTGCCAGTTCATCCTCGCTTCAGAATGTTACCATTCTATGTTGTTTTCCCAGGCTATGTAGCGTATTTCAAGTGTATCTGGTGCTGACTCTTTATCGGAAATATTCGTAAGTCCCTGTTTGTCTGAATTTTGGCTATTTTCAGTTCTTTCTAATTTTTATCTAGCTACTTCCAAAACATGAATGTCCTTTTTTGATTGTTTTAATGAATGGACGTCAGTTTGCCTAACCTCTTCCGGATTTTCCCGTCAATCTTTACGTTTCTCAGGATTTGGTGACCTAATTTCTACTTCTGCTTTCCCTTTGCTGTGTTGTTCTTGTCTTTGTGGACCATAATTTCCTCGGTAATTATTTAGCGCCCTGGTCTCGCCAGTTGCTGTTTCTAACATCGTGACCTCTTTCAAAGAACTCTTGACCGTTGGCATTCTGATTCCTAAGCCCATATCCGCCACTGCATGAGTGTCCATTACCGTTCCTATTTCGGTTCCCGCTCCAGTGGTTTCGTAAGCCTACTTGAAACTGATCGATGAATGTGCGTGCATGCAAGCTACCACCTTCTTTCTTGAAATGTTGAAATTTTCTAACTGTAAGGAAGTGGTCTGTATCATTTCTACTCATAAATCCGGCTTGTGGCTGATTCATGGACTGAAATAATCTGCCACTGCTTGTGTCGTCGTGTTTATTCTCTGGTCATCTACTGCCTGTCTGCCTATTCTAAATTTCCTGACTAATATCCGCTTCATATCGTATCATTAATGAACAAAAGTGTTGTTCGTGTGTTTCTACTCTCGTCGTTTGTGGTATAGTATCTGTGTTGCTTTTATGTTGTGTCATTGGATTTACTGGTTTAGTTGCCTGTGTTTCGATTGGTATATACTGATTGTATCTGTTCCGTTTTTTTAGATACTGTGCCTGGTCCTGTGGCATGTCATGTATTACTTTAATCGGAGTTAGGCTGTTTATGTTTGCTTTATGTAAGTAGGCTGTTTATGTTTTCTTATTGGCAACGTTACGTAGCGCTCTATATGAAAATCACTGGCTGTGCTGTGTGCAGTCTGTGGCTAGTTTGCATTGTTGTCTGCCATTGTAGTGTTGGGCAGCGGCAGCTGGATGTGAACAGCGCGTAGCGTTGCGCAGTTTGAGGTGAGCCGCCAGCAGTGGTGGATGTGGGAAATGAGATGGCGGACTTTTGAGTACAGAATGGATATTATGAACTGCTATGTATATTATGCTTTTTCAACACTATTAAGGTAAATACATTGTTTGTTCTCTATTAAAATCTTTCATTTGCTAACTATGCCTATCAGTAGTTAGTGCCTTCCGTAGTTTGAATCTTTTATTTAGCTGGCAGTAGTGGCACTCGCTGTTTTGCAGTAGTTCGAGTAACGGAGATTTTTGCTGAGGTAAGTGATTTGTGAAAGGTATAGATTAATGTTAGTCAGGGCCATTCTTTTGCAGGGAATTTTGAAAGTCAGATTGCGTTGCGCTAAAAATATTGTGTGTCAGTTTAAGCACAGTCTTGTATAACTTTCATAAGGGGACGTTGCAGAGTGACTTTTTTTTTTTTTTTGTAAAACGTTCCACCTTTTTGTCAACGTTTACGATGTCAAATTGGACCTTGTCTACGTCAGTGCGTAATTGCTGCTGACCTTGTGTTAGTACCTGAATTCTTTCTTTAGATTCTTTCGCGTCTTCGTTTATCTGAGTGACCTGACTATCAATTCTGGCGATCCCTTTTTCCATCTGGATTTTAACCTGTTGGATCTGTGACTTAATACCTATTTATCCTGTTGGATCTGTATCTTAATAGCCTGATTATCCTGTTTCAATTCCTGATACTGTTTCGTCATCTGTGTATTCTGTTTCGTTATCTGTGTATTAATATCCTGATTCTGTTTCGTCATACTAGCGTTCATTTTTTGTAACATCTCCATGATCGCGTCCTGTCCTGTAACACTACCTTCTGCTGAACTACGTATTCTCGATCTATTGCTTTCTACTCGGTCAGTTACGTCGTTTACTGGGATATGCTGTGGCGTTTCTAAGTTTGATAATTGCAATAACTCGTGCTGTGTTGAGGACTAATTGCATTTGTCATTGAAACATTACGTGGTGCAAACAACTCCGCATTCTTTCCTCTCTGTTTTGTATGTCTTGTGTTTGCAGGTACAGTTGCGTCTGTTACGGAACCTTATCGTGGCGCTCGTAACTCCGCAAAATTCTGTGTCTGTTGTTGTGGCATATTTAGAATGTGTACGATAGGTTCGATGTATTCTGAATGTTCCCCCTCTTCCTCACTGTCTACTTCTCTTTGAACGTTAGCTAACTGCCGGTTCATTGACTGTATTGACGCGTATTCTGTCCCTGAATATGCGGCAAACAAACGCGTTTCCCGTGCTCATTTCGCTTCTAATCTTTGGCATTTCCTCCGTGGGCTGTCTATTTCTCGCTCAGAATGTGCCCTACCTGTGATTTCATATTCTGCAAGTTCGATGATCTCATCCCTTCGATTCCCATCTGTCTGATCTGTCTCAATTTCATCCCAGTCTAACTGAGCATGCTGATTCTGCGGCTCTCCGACTGTCCTATTCTCTGATTCACCGTCTGTCCTATTCTCAGGTTCACCTTCTGTCCTAATATCAATAAGCTCGTTTACTTGCTGTCTATCTGGTTGATTCTCCCCTATCTTGTCTACTTGCTGTCGCTCACATAAGCTTTTGGCTTGTGCTCTCGTTAACATGGAAGTTCTTTGAACACACCACAACTCTATCTACTAAACTGTACGACCACTTACCAGTTGGTTGAACCAACAACAACAACAACGTCGTGATTTCTCGGCTAATGTTCTGTCTGCTCTGCTACAGTCTCCAATCTCCACTTGTGCTCTTGCAAAGGTAGAAAAATGTTATTTCTTAATTCTAACTTAAGTGACGCTGCGTCACACTGCGTCTCTGCGTCACTCTGCGTCTGTGACTATCACCTTAAAATCCTATGCCCTAACAGCTACACAAAAATAGTAAAAAAATTCAAAACTTTCCAACACAATAACACACGCCCTTTTTCCTACAATTCTGCATTCGTCACTACCTGTATCTATTCTGATCCCAATCTTTGCAAATAGCTATTTAATACATGAAAGAAAGTTCTTCAAAGTGCTACTGCTGCACCAACTATCCTGACACTTTCTTATCCTGGTAGCTTACCTATTTTACCTATCCTGGCAGGATCGCCATTTCCTGTGAGCGTGTGGGTGCTATTCTGTCATTCTGTGCAACATATTAGTCTGAGATGTACCCTTTACCCTGTGGCTCCTGCAAGATGCAATTTCCAACCCCACACTGCTGCAGAGGTCAGACAGACGCTCCTAACGTTCTAAAGAGAAATGCCTAAACAACATTCAGCAATAAATATCTTCTGGAGTCGTCCGCTGTAAATGACAGAAAAATTCACAAAATTTCTTATGTAACTAGTGAGATACTTGGGTACTGGAGTAGTGCTAGTTAGTGTAAGAAAAAATGAAACTAACGAAAATAATTATTTACTTTGCAAAAATTCTGAGAAATCACAATGGCACTTTCAGTTATGAACTGAACAAGTTATTTCCGGGTTCTTTTCAGAATGTGAAGTTACCTCTCAAGGACAGGATTCGCTAATGAAGTGTAAGATTGTTATTGACTTGGCAGAATGGCTGAGAGCCGCGACTACTCAACTTGAATAATTATCCGTTAGTATGTTGCTAGTTACGGTCGAGGCTGTCACATGTGAAATGCAGTGAAGTGTACTATTGTGGAGGAAATATGGGGCTCGCAAGAGCTGTAGTGCACAATACCATAAGCTGCGATGACTGCTGCCTGCGCCGCTCGCTGCTGAGAAATAAGATAACTGTCGTTCTATCTGGATTAACCTTCGCCAATCGAAGTCTCCCAACGCCATGATGAATTCAAGCACTCCTATTCGCCCCTAGTCTAACTATTGGCATGTTACACCGGTCAGATAACCAGTCCACCACGATGCCACTCAAAAATTCGCTCGCAGGCGTTTAACTGTGACTCTGTCCGTTCACACCACAAAATAAGTGTGGTGGCCAACACAGTGAACAACACTTAATCGCAAGAACTCCATATAGAGTCGCACTCCGATTCGCTTTCGACAGACAGTCGATATCATCCCCAACCTAATACGTCAGGACCAAGTAACAGAACAGTACAGGTAACTGAAACGTCACAGTATCTTCCAGCAAATAACAGGACGTCAGAAAGAATTTTACAAGATACAGTACAGGTTGCATCTTCCAGCAACGTAAGCAATCCTTTTGATACACAGAATCTTGTTTTCGAAAATGTTACTACTTTTGACGACGTACGAGAGACACTTTTACATGAAAAACCAGTTATAAAAAAAAACATTTGCCACCATGTTATTGAAGTAAAGATTGGATCATCCTCATTTTCAGCAGTAATCGGTTTTCGATCATGTAATGGTACTTGAATTACGCAACCATTACGGCACCTCATCCGAACCTCTCGATACCAGTAATATTCTACCGTGTTTCTGTAAAGTAGTTGACATATTTCTGAGACAACATTCAGACTTGATTTCATTAATGTAGAGATACTTTGATGCATCGATATGTTTATGTTTCAATGATATTATTCTTATGTGTATTCTTTCTTTTGTCACTACGATCATTGACGTACTTGTAACTCTGTTTTTTGGGCGCGTAAGCGATTATTAGTTTAGTTTTGCTAGAGAGTTGTTAGAGAGTCGGGCCTTGAGAAAGTCAAGTCTGGGACGTCATGTTGGAAACACGCATAACGTAGTCAGCTTATAAAATGTGAACTTTAACACTGAGGAAGATGTTTTCAAGTATGTTTTGTATTGTGAAGTGACATTTTGTGTGTTACGCGATATTGCAATAAAAGCAATTAAAGGGAAGTCTACCTTAAATTCGGAGTGCTGATTATTTTTTTTTACATCACTATTGTGCTAACTTTGAAAGATTTAATCTTCAAGAAAGGTTTGTGAAACACATCTACAAAACTTTTGAATATAGTAGAATAAAACCTAGGCCTTTTTGCATCCGAGCTTGGAATCATCACCACCTAGATTTTCGACGATTGAGCCATGATTTTACAACGAGACCAGCGTGGGAAACACGAAAAGATGAGTGCCTAGTTTATTCATTATTACATGAAATGATTTATTAACTGAGCTCTAATGACACCTGCCACATAATATGACTGTTGTTGCCCGAAAATACGGTATTTAGCAGCGTGAGCAACACCACAATCATTATTAAATTTCGACTTTTGTTGTGGTAGGGTTGTTAGAATCACCTATGTCAGTTATAAATCAAGAAACTTTCAACTAATGTAACAAAGAGAACAGCTATCCTACGTTGCCACTAGGCAAAACTAAAGTAAAAGAGGAGTATCTGGTAAAGGAGTATATGTAAAATTACAGACACACTTATCATTTTGTATTGCAAGTCATACGTTCCACACAAATTTTTGGATTGTTACATTCTTGACAGCAGACGTTATTTTGGGTACGAATTTTTTGGCACAACATGACGTAATTATTGACTTTTTAAGTTCTTCCGTAATTTTAAAGGATGAAAAATTAAACTGGCATTGGAATTTCAGCACGCTTTACCAGTAGAAGAACAGACAATTAATCGGACAGAGGTCATTTCTACATCACGTAACACAGACTGTCATTCTACATTGTTCACCGATACGCATGGACACAACTACACTACACCAGACGAAGCCGACTATGACGTTATGCATAAGATTTCTGAGAAAGTAAAACGGAGCAGTGCAAATACAGATGACGAACGTAATTAACTACGGAATATTCCTTTACCGCAGGCACCAGTTTTTGACAACATACCTGCTATTATGTCCGGTTTTATGTATGAATTACAAGTTAAACTGCATGACGCATTTAAAGCCAAACGTTATCCCATTCCAAACATCCACAGAGAATAAGTCAAGAAAGAATAGCAAGCTGTGATTGACCAAGGTATTACTGGACCGGCAGTTGGTCCGTACATACACTGCTGGCCATAAAAATTGCTACACCAAGAAGAAATGCAGATGATAAACGGGTATTCATTGGACAAATATATTATGCTAGAACTAATATGTGATTACATTTTCACGCAATTTTGGTGCATAGATCCTGAGAAATCAGTACCCAGAACAACCACCTCTGGTCGTAATAACGGCCTTGATACGCCTGGGCATTGAGTCGAACAGAGCTTGGATGGCGTGTACAGGTACCGCTGCCCATGCAGCTTCAACACAATACCACAGTTCATCAAGAGTAGTGACTGGCTTATTGTGATGAGCCAGTTTCTCGACCACCATTGAACAGACGTTTTCAATTGGTGAGAAATCTGGAGAATGTGCTAGCCAGTTCAGCATAAGAACATTTTCTGTATCCAGAAAGGCCCGTACAGGACCTGCAACATGCGGTCGTACATTATCCTGCTGAGATATCGGGTTTCGTAGGGATCGAATGAAGGGTAGAGCCACGGGTCGTAACACTTCTGGAATGTAACGTCCACTTTTCAGAGTGCCGTCAATGCGTACAAGAGATGACCGAGACGTGTAACCAATGGCACCCCGTACCATCACGCCGGGTGATACGCAATTTGGCGATAACGAGTACACGCTTCTGGGGTGCGTTCATCGCGATGTCGCCAAACACGAATGCGACCATCATGATGCTGTAAGCAAAACCAGGATTCATACGAAAAAATATCGTTTTGCCATTCGTGCAGCCAGGTTCGTCGTTGAGTACACCATCGCAGGCGCTCCTGTCTGTGATGCAGCGTCAAGGGTAACCACAGCCATGGTCTCCGAGCTGATAGTCCATGCTGCTGCAAACATCGTCGAACTGTTCATGCAGATGGTTATTGTCTTGCAAACGTCTCCATATGTTGACTCAGGGATCGTGGCCGCACGATGCGTTACAGCCATCCGGATAAGATGCCTATCATCTCGACTGCTAGTGATACGAGGCCGTTGGGATCCAGCACGGCGTTCCGTATTATCCTCCTGAACCCACCGATCCCATATTCTGCTAGCAGTCATTGGACCTCGACCAACGCGAGCAGCAACGTCGCGATATTATAAACCGCAATCGCGATAGGCTACAATCCGACCTTTATCAAAGTCGGAAACGTGATGGTACGCATTTCTCTTCCTTACACGAGGCATCACAACAACGTTTCACTAGGCAACGCGAGTCAACTGCTGTTTGTGTATGAGAAATCGGTTGGAAACCTTCCTCATGTCAGAACGTTGTAGTTGTCGCCACTGGCGCCAACCTTGTGTGAATGCTCTGAATAGCTAATTATCTGCATAGCACAGCATCTTCTTCCTGTCGGTTAAATTTCGCGTCTATAGCACGTCATCCTCGTGGTGTAGCAATTTTAATGGCTGGTAGTGTAAATCCACTCCATATTGATAAGAAAAAGGGCTCACTTCGCCTCGTACATGATTCGCGTCATGTCAACATTATTATTAATGAAACAGATCGCCCACAGACACTAGAAGAACTTCTACAGAAATTTCGTGGTACTGCTATTTATTCCACGGTTGATTTAAAATCGGGATTTGGGAAAATTCCGCTCCATCCTAACTGTAGAAGATACACAGCATTTCTCTGTTTTGGTTATTGTTATCAATTTTGCAAATTACCGTTCGGTATAGGAATTTCTTCAGCATCATTTATTCGCATTTTGAATACTATACTTCCGACATAACTTGAATACAGGATCACAACGTATGTGGACGACTTCCTTATCGCAGAAGCTAACTGGTCTGAACATAATTTGATTCTTGAGCAACTGTTGCAAACTTTTGGTGCACAAGGACTCACAGTTAATCTTAGCAAACCGCACTTTGGCAAAACTTCCACAAATTTCTTGGACATGTAATTTCAGCAGAAGCCATTGCGCCTGACTCGGAAAAACTTCAAGTTTTACGTGGTATTACTGTTCCAACGACCAAGAAACAACTACGCAGCTTTCTGGGATTAATTAACTTTTTCCGTAAATTAATTCATTACTTTGCTTTAGACATCCCTAGATTATGCCAGTTGACGGGTAAAAACGCTATTCGGTCCTGGGATAGCCAAGCACAGTCGGAGTTTGTTAATCTGAAACATGCCTTGTTGAACACACCACTTTTATCACACCTAGATCCTACCAGAAATTTTTCCATTGCTACCAACAGTTCTAATACCGTTGTAGGCGTACACATGTTTCAGGAAATTGAAGAAAACGGTACTATAGTAATTAAAAACATCGACTTTGGAAGTCGCATTCTGTCACCTGCTGAACGCAATTATTCTGTTACAGAGCTTCAAACATTATGTGTTGTATGGGCATTTACCACATGTAGGCATTTTCTTTATGGAAGACATACTACCGTTTATACAAATCATAGAGCTATACAGGTTTCACTTTCTGCTAAAGTTACACATGCCAGGTTAAGTAGATGGAAGCTTTATTTATAGGAATTTAATTTTGCAGTTGATCACATTGCCGGTACACCAAATATTGTAGCAGACGCACTATCCCGTTTTCTCAGCAAAAATCAGCAAGACATCACAACCGACTTCTGCCAAGCAAATTTTAGCCTCATGTATATTCAACAAGTTGCATTTGAAAATTTCATTTCGTCCTCATTACGAGACATAGCGCACGAGCAGAGCAAGGACAACGTTTGGAAGGAAATTAAACACCTTTGGCAAGATAGGAATAACGTTACCATTAGAAACAATTATACCTAATTAATTTGTTAACAAGCTCGTCAGGATAACCAGGTGTTGCTGTCATGGTGAGAGTGGCGAAACAGAATGTTGTATAACATTCTGTTTCGCCACTCTCACCATGACAGCAACACCTGGTTATCCTGACGAGCTTGTTAACAAATTAATTAGGTATACTCATTTAAGTTACGCACATTATGGAGCCAGAAAATGTTTTCTTATACTGAGACAGAAGGGTTATTTTGTCAACATGGAGAAACGTATTCGACGAATCTTAGCGCCATGTAAAATTTGCCAGAAAGCTAAATCAGACAGGACTTGACATATTTCTCCATTACAACCCATTGTACCCATTAAATTGACGCATATGGCCGTTGTAGACATTTTTGGACCGATTCCCAAATCTAATAGAGGTTTTTGTTACATCTTTGTCGCTGTTGAACTCACTTCAAAATTTGTTACCTTCACTCCGATAAGCAAAGTTCCTGCTAAATCTATTTTGAATGCATATGTAAAACATTTTCTATTTAATTTAGGGTATGTACTGAAAGTAATTTCCGACAATGGACCACAATTTCAATTTGCGATATGGACACGTATGTTACGAGCTAGAAACATTTCTCCGATCTATATATCCAGATATCACGCTTCTTCGAACCCTTCTGAACGACTGATGAAAGAAATTGGTAAACTATGTAGAATATACTGTCATAAAGGGTATATTGATTGGGAGACACTCCCATACTCTCATTCCAGGATGTAATTTACTCCATACCAAATGTATCTACTATGCTATCTCCGACAGTCATTTAAAAAAAATATTGAACCACCCAACAAAGTTAAAGAGTTAGTATCTTTTCGTATATCTCGTCGACTACGCCACCATGAAATAATTGACATTGCGCTCAACAACATCAAAAGTACTGCAGAGCGCCGCAGAAGACAGCAAAAACAGGTTTGTACACGCCGTGAATTTCACATAGGACAGAAACTATTAGTATGCACACACTATTTATCCAACAGAGGAAAGAGCAAATGCCTTAAATTTGAGCTTCTATACGCTGGTCCATATAGAATTCGCAGCATTCCTCACCCCAATGTAGTACATGTCGAAACTTTGAGAACCAGAAAAAGCAAGGGCAATCACCATATTTCCAATATTAAACCCTTTATTGAATGAATATACTTTATCATTTATCACACTGTAATGCCATTTTCAGATATTTATATGACCACTTATTGATGATGATCATATTTTTTCTTGGGAAGTGCCCCGCAAGGTTAGGTTAGCATGTCGCTTTTCTTGTGGTTATAGATCAGCCCGTGCACATTTTCCATTTTTTGTATATATAATGGTTTTCCTATCGAAAGTAGAGTTTTCTCTGTATGCACTATGGAATCTTTAAGATATAACGAACCCAAGTTGACTCCGTCATTTTTGTTATGATATCCCAATATCTTGACTATTCTACTTTTTTTTTTTTCCTACTACATTATGATATTGTGTGTGCATTTCTGCGCTTGAAAACTGTCTATGGTTTTGACATATCACTAGAAACAAGTTTTCATTTAATAGGTATATTATTTAAATGCAAGATATAACTCCATATTCATCATTTTCAGAAAGCAATACCGAGTAAAAGAAATAAATTGAACAACGACAGTGGTTTACTATGAATTGGAAGTTTCACCACCGGAGTGAACGAATGAAAATGCAGTACCTTGTCATGAAGAGTAAATGGATCTGAATTAACAAAGATTACCAAAATATAGTATATGCACCACATGATAGCAACATTGACCAATTACTTTTCTTTCAGAGTATGACGCAATTGCGGCAGACAGTCGAACTGAAATATGTATGTTTATTTTAGTGATGAACTATCCTAGAAGTAAGAAACTTAGTAATATATGAAACGATGATGCTGATGAATGATGCTGTTATAAGCATGTTCTAGTACTTGCAGTACAATTTTTTTTTACCTAGTTGTCTGTATCATTCATGAATGTGATCACATATACTCTACTTGTTTGATAACTTTGCTACAGGTAACTCATGACGAATGACGTTGATAATCCTTATATCCAGCAATAAGTCAAAAGCAAATATTTTCATGCCCCAGCCATTGAGTATTGATCCCAACGCAATGCATTGTTAGCACAAAAAAAAATTACTAGTCCCAACTATTACCAGTATGCAAATAATAATGCTAACAGTTTAAGAAATATTGCTAGCCCTATATATAATGCATATTTTCTGCTGCATTGATTCCATTTTGTCTATGTATTATTGGACTAAACACCTTGAGTACTAGGTCCAATGCCTTTTATTTTAAATATGTCTTCTGTCACTACATGGTATCAAATATACTCATTAGCAGCTTGTTGCTACAAACAATAACTCCTGTTTTGAATAATGAATTCTATGTCATTTGTAATGCTTAATAATGTTCTGTAATAATACATAAATGCTTTTTAACTGGCCGATGAGTGTCAATAATTATCGGAAAGAGGTGACTTCTGAATAATGTTTTTTAATGTTACATAAATGCTTTTTTAAATGGCCAATGAATGCCAATATTTATTGAAATGAGATGACTTCTGAATAATGTTTTGTAATACTACATAAATGATTTGTAACTGGCCAATGAGGGCCAATAATTACTGCAATGAGATGACTTCTGAATAATGGTTTGTAATACACCATAAATGCTTTGTAACTGGCCAATGAATGCCAAAAATTATTCAAATCGGATGATGCACTAGTGTAGTTCTGAGTGATGACTAGCATAAGACTTGATGTACCGTTCACCTACTGACCTAATTACCACCAACTACCGCGATATCCGTATGTCCTGTCCACCCTGATGCTCATGGAGCACTATATTTGGTTTTTGCACTAATGCTATATTGATGTAAGATTGTGGATTTTACAAGAATGTGGTGTTGACATATTAAGCTCTCCACCATTCTCACCGACAGAGATGTCATTAATGTCCTACTGTTTGGTGTACCTACGGTACTACCAAGAGGACTACATGCAGTCTTAATAATACATTTCAGTGTCTTGGCTACACTGATAAATACTTCAGGGAAAAGAACTTCAGATTATCACACATGGTGTTGTGCTTCTATGAAAAGATATGGATTTTTGTGCAGCGATGTGCAACCCACTGTGCTACACCCATGATGCTATCCTTCCCATTCCTTTCCTAATTCTTGTAAAATTGGCAAAGACTGATATAATGCGTATGCACTCTATTTCGTTTCTTAATATGTTCTGTATTCAGTGCTTGTGCACTTTATGTCATTTCTTAATATATTCTGTACTTATATTATTTCTCAATAATGTTATACACTCTGTTGCTGTAGACTTAGTAAACTAAATTGGTTATAGAAAAATGTGTTGCTCATGGCAAGTCCAATTTATTCACCATCGCTGCCAAATTTTTACCACCCCCAGTGTAGGGTTATGTAAGAGGTCCATTACTAAGGAATTTATTGCTAGTGCACTCGAGCAGATGTAACTTCGATGGATTGCTCACGTGCTGCCTGCGATATGTAAGCTACAATAGAATCACAGACCAGACAGCAGTATCGGCAGCAGTAATAGTTGTAGCTCGCAGTCGGGCAGTTGGGTGAGGTCACTCGTAGAGAGCAGTTGTCGAGTTATATAGCTCACAGAGAGCCCTTGTGTGCTAGAGTTCGGACAATGCAGTCCAGTAGTGGTGTTTTGTAGTTCGAGGAGAGCAGTAGATTTATGGAATTACCAAGGTCGGTCCTGGAGAACGATGGCGGTGCCTAAGCGATGTCGTATAAGGTAAAAGCAAAATATTATTGTTCTTTATTGCCGCGTGCATATGTTAATTGCTACAACATATTTTTGTGCTATTGTTATATCAAAGTACCACGTAAATGTTTTCAAAAACCTTTCAATAATAATCTTTCTTATAAAGATAGCTTTCGACAGTCAGTCATGTGAATTTAAAGGTTTTACTAATTTCTCCTATCGATAGTCATGCCGATTATCATAAGGAAAATCAGTTGTTTTTCATACGTAACAAAATCTAGTGGCCAGCATTGCACTGGTCTGTGCCAGAAAAATTTCTTACAGGAGCAGATATATACGCGTTATCCGGCGACATCATTGAGGTAAGAATTTTCAGTTTATTCAGAATGATTTTTCAGGGCCATGGCGTAGCACTGCTAACGTCCAGATTGACCAGTTTACATTCACAGTCAGTTAATTATTGAATGGTTACATTACATTTTTATTGAGAGGTTAGTCCCTTTTTTTTATTGGGTGGTTACGGAATTTATCTTTTGGGAGGTTACATACGTGATGCCAATCCTGAGCGGTCCATTCGGCATGTTGTTGGGCCCATCTGTACCGCAATGCATGGTGTAGTGGTGGATAAGATGGACCTTGCCATGGGTGTAGGGAGTGAAGTTTCGCATCATGCAGCTTACTGCACACAGCTTAAGTCGTAACACGTTGCTGCACGAAAAGCATTATGTAACATGGTGGTGATGCTGTCAGGTTCCCTCCGAGCTATAATGCGTAGGTAGCAGTCATCCACTGCAATAGTAGCCCGTGGGCGGCCGAGCGAGGCATGCCTTCGACAGTTCCTGTCTCTCTGTGATGTTCGAACAACATTGCTTTATTTCAGTCGAGACGGCTGGCCTCTTTTGTTGAGAGACCTTCCTGGCACAAAGTAACAATGCGGACGCGATGGAACCACGGTATTGACCGTCTAGGCATGGTGGAACTGTAGACAACACGAGCAGTGTACCTCCTCCATGGTGGAATGACCGGAACTGATCGGCTGTTGGACCCCCTCAGTCTAATAGGCGCTGCTCATGAATGGTTGTTTACATGTTTGAGCGTGTTCAGTGACATCTCTGAATAATCAAATGGACTGCGCATGTGATACAATATCCACAGTCAACCTCTATCTTCAGGAGCTCTGGGAACCGAGGTGGTGCATACCTTTTCTTGATATGTGTAGTTTTATAAAGTAATTAAGTGGTAGGGGATGAAAGGAAGATGTTACTTTCAGGTAGAAGTTACTTTCGCCCTTGAGTTTTGCGTAGCAGTGAACGTCTGTTAATGCTCCATGAGGCGATACACGTGCCAGTTTATTCCCAAACTGGTGCTTTATCGAGATGGGCTGTGTACTGTAGCTGGCTAAATAAAATGATGCATCATTCGCATCATGTTGTGTTGTTGAATCTGCGTTCAGAAGTTGGTGAGAGTGCAGGTAAAGTTTCTTACATCAGTATTATTGGTGGAATTGGTAAAGGTGAAGTTATTGTACTTAACGCTGTTCGTGAAAATCTGCACGATGGTTGTTCCTGTTGTCTTTTGGAGTTTCCATTCTATGAAAGTCTCTCTATATGTAGAACATACACTTGACAATTACAAAGTAGATAGGGCTAAACCATTTTATTGGTTTACATGTATTAAATTTGTTGTTGTCTTACGTGGGCGACATTTTTATAAAGACAGACAATACGTGAGAACATTGCAACTGAAGATTGGACCTGGGACATCGGAAGAGAGGTGGAGTCAAGCGAAGGCTTTTGCTTACAGAAAAACTGACGAGGCTTTTGTTTATGTTTTATGTTCGACATATTTAACAACGTGTGCTGCACATGAACATTAATAATTCTGGCTGTAACAACAGTTAAATAAGCTGTTCACTTTTCGCAAATGCTCTCAGATTATGTCATTAACAGCTTTATGCACTCAAAGGAAGGTTTTCTAATAGATTTGTGTATACGCATAAGATTGTTACGCACCGGTAACTCACACGAAGCTCAAACCCGACTCATACGATTAAAGTTGGTGGTGACTCTAATTTACCCGCGTTACACTGGCGAAAATACATGTTTAATTCCGGAGGTACGCATAAAACATCATCCGAAATTGTGATAATCGCATTCTGCGAAAATTATTTCGAGCAGTTAGTTCGTGAGCCCATTCGAATAGTAAACAGTAGTGAAAACACACTTGACCCTTTAGCAGCAAATAATCCTCATTTAATAACGAGCATCAAAATGGATACAGGGATTAGTGAACACTGGGTTGTCGTAGCGGGACTGAATATCGTAACCCCAAAATCCTCCAAAAGTAAATAAAAATATACCTGTTCAAAGAAGCTGATGAAAATTCACTTGACGCCTTACTGAGAGACAATTTCCACTTCTTCAAATTAATAATATAAGTGTAGACCATATGTGACTTGAATTTAAAGAAATAGTATCGGCAGAAATTGAGAGATTTGTACCAAATAAATTAACAAACGATGGAACAGATGCTCCTTGGTGCACAAAACGAGTCAGGTATTACTGCAGATACAACGATACAAAGATGCCAAATTTTGACACACGCAAAATCCGTAAGATTGGCGACATTTATAGAAGCTCGAAATTCAGCGTGGACTTCAATGCGAAATGCGTTTAACAGTTTCCACAACGAAACTTTGTCTCGAAACCTGGCATAAAATCAAAAGAGAGTCTGGTCATACGTGAAGTATGTTAGGGGTTAGATTCTGTCAATGCCTTCTCTGTGCGATAGCAAGAGAGATACTAGCGAAGACAGGGCTGCCACAGCACAGTTACTGAACACAGTATCCCAAAGTCCCTTCACAAAAGAAGACGTTGAAAATACTCCAGAATTCGAATCAAGAAAAGCTGCAAAGATGAGTAACGTAGAAGTAAATATCCTCGGAGTAGTGAAGCAACTTAAATCCCTTAATAAAAGCAAGCCTTCTGGTCCAGACTGTATACCAATTAGGCACCTTTAGGAGTATGATGATGCATTAGCTCCATATTTAAGGAACATATAAAACCGTTCGCTCGACGAAAGATCCGTACCCAAAGACTGGAAAGTTGCACAGTTCACACCAATATTCAAGAAAGGTATTAGGCGTAATCCACTTAATTACAGGCCCACATCATTTACGATGATATGCAGCAGGATTTGTGTTCGAACATTATGAATTAACTCGAAGAAAACGGTCTATGGACACAGTGTCAGCATGGGTTTAGAAAATATCGTTCTTGTGAAACACTACTAACTCTTCATTCGCATGAAGTGTTGAGTGCTATTGACAAGGAATTTCAGATCGATTCCGTATTTCTGGATTTCCGGAAGGCTTTTAACAGATCTACAAGAGGCTTGTAGTGAAATTGCGTGCTTATGAAATATCGTCTCAGTTACGCGACTGGATTCGTGGTTTCTTCTCAGAGATGTCACAGTTTGTAGTAACTGACGGAAAGTCATCGAGTAAAATAAAAGTGATTTCTGGCGTTCGCCAAGGTAGTGTCATGTTCATCATCTATTTAAAAGATTTTGGGAGACGATATGAGGAGCCATCTTCGGTTGTTTGCAGATGACGGTGTCGTTTATCGACTAATATAGTCATCATAAGATCAAAACAAATTGCAAAACGATTCAGAAATGATATCTGAATGGTGCGAAAATTGGCAGTTGACCCTTAAATAACGAAAAGTGTGAGGTCATCCACATGAGTGCTAAAAGGATTCCGTTAAACTTCGGTTACACGATAAATCAGTCAAATCTAAAGGCCGTAATTTCAGCTAAATTCATAGGAACTAAAATTGCGAACAACTTAAATTGGAAAGAACACATAGAAAATGTTGTGAGGAAGGCTAACCAGAGACTGCGTTTTTTTGGCAGGACACTTAGAAAATGTAACGGATCTACTAAGGGGACGTTTGTCCGTCCTGTTTTAGAATACTGCTGTGCGGTGTGGGATCCCTACTAGATACTACTGACGGAGTACATAGAAAAATTTCAAAGGAGGGCAGCACTTTTTATATCATCGCGAAATATTGAAGAGAGTGTCACTGAAATGATACAGTATTTGGGCTCGACATCATTAAATGAAAGGCGTTTTCGTTGCGACGGAATCTTCTCACGAAATTCCAACCACCTCCGAATGCGAACATATTTTGTTGACACCGACCTACGTAGGGAGAAACGATCACCACGATAAAATAAGGGAAATCAGAGATCGTAAGGAAAGATGCGCTATACGAGACTGGAATAATAAAGAATTGTGAAGGTAGTACGATGAACCCTCTTCCAGGCACTTAAATATGAGTTGCAGATTATCCATGTAGATGTAGATGTAGATCGAGTAGAAGTCATGGAAATGGGCGCTCCTCAGAGAAACTGGAAACTGTGCGTTCCGCTGACTTAATTGGAAATCTGAGTCATTCTCCAGGATACCGTGAACGACATCGTAACTGCTGCAAGTGTGTCCATCCCATGGGTTACAGAACTGTCTACAGAACGCTCTCTAAAAGCTGTTGTCTACATCAATATCATGTTTCGCTGGACCGTGTTAGACAACTTCTATTGCAGTTATCAAATACACTCCTGGAAATTGAAATAAGAACACCGTGAATTCATTGTCCTAGGAAGGGGAAACTTTATTGACACATTCCTGGGGTCAGATACATCACATGATCACACTGACAGAACCACAGGCACATAGACACAGGCAACAGAGCATGCACAATGTCGGCACTAGTACAGTGTATATCCACCTATCGCAGCAATGCAGGCTGCTATTCTCCCATGGAGACGATCGTAGAGATGCTGGATGTAGTCCTGTGGAACGGCTTGCCATGCCATTTCCACCTGGCGCCTCAGTTGGACCAGCGTTCGTGCTGGACGTGCAGACTGCGTGAGACGACGCTTCATCCAGTCCCAAACATGCTCAATGGGGGACAGATCCGGAGATCTTGCTGGCCAGGGTAGTTGACTTACACCTTCTAGAGCACGTTGGGTGGCACGGGATACATGCGGACGTGCATTGTCCTGTTGGAACAGCAAGTTCCCTTGCCGGTCTAGGAATGGTAGAACGATGGGTTCGATGACGGTTTGGCTGTACCGTGCACTATTCAGTGTCCCCTCGACGATCACCAGTGGTGTACGGCCAGTGTAGGAGATCGCTCCCCACACCATGATGCCGGGTGTTGGCCCTGTGTGCCTCGGTCGTATGCAGTCCTGAATGTGGCGCTCACCTGCACGGCGCCAAACACGCATACGACCATCATTGGCACCAAGGCAGAAGCAACTCTCATCGCTGAAGACGACACGTCTCCATTCGTCCCTCCATTCACGTCTGTCGCGACACCACTGGAGGCGGGTTGCACGATGTTGGAGCGTGAGCGGAAGACGGCCTAACGGTGTGCGGGACCGTAGCCCAGCTTCATGGAGACGGTTGCGAATGGTACTCGCCGACACCCCAGGAGCAACAGTGTCTCTAATTTGCTGGGAAGTGGCGGTGCGGTCCCCTACGGCACTGCGTAGGATCCTACGGTCTTGGCGTGCATCCGTGCGTCGCTGCGGTCCGGTCCCAGGTCGACGGGCACGTGCACCTTCCGCCGACCACTGGCGACAACATCGATGTACTGTGGAGACCTCACGCCCCACGTGTTGAGCAATTCGGCGGTACGTCCACCCGGCCTCCCGAATGCCCACTATACGCCCTCGCTCAAAGTCCGTCAACTGCACATACGGTTCACGTCCGCGCTGTCGCGGCATGCTACCAGTGTTAAAGACTGCGATGGAGCTCCGTATGCCACGGCAAACTGGCTGACACTGACGGCGGCGGTGCACAAATGCTGCGCAGCTAGCGCCATTCGACGGCCAACACCGCGGTTCCTGGTGTGTCCGCTGTGCCGTGCGTGTGATCAGTGCTTGTACAGCCCTCTCGCAGTGTCCGGAGCAAGTATGGTGGATCTGACACACCGGTGTCAATGTGTTCTTTTTTCCATTTCCAGGAGTGTAGTTATGTAAAGATCTTTCCTCATATCTTTTGTGTGTGATTTTTTTCCGATTCTGTTTATCGGGCACAAGTACAGGAACCTTACACAGGGACCACACTTCGTTGCGAAAATAACTTGACCATGTGCCTTCTACAAATACGTTTCTCATTTGCGCTGCAAATATTTAAATTATTTGCTAAAGAAAAGAAAAATTTCACTCTGAAGTAATAACAGTACACGTCAAATAGCTTGGGCTTTTTGATCCTTTCGCACGTAATACACTTCCCTAACACTGTCTAGGTTCATTCAGCTCGTTAAACAGTTAAGTTAGTTTTACATTCACTTAAGTAACCATTGCCACGTTGCGATTTCACGTTAATTAAACAATCACTGATCGACAAAGCGTTTCCAATTACGTTGTACTATGTATGTTTTCTATGACCATTATTAATTCTCTAACACGACACTGTATAAACCATAAATCGTTTATTTAATCCTAAGTGCCTCTCTGGGTAATAGGTGGAATACTTTTCGTTTCCGTCCTTCTAAACGGACGAAACGCGTTTAATTATAGTTCCACTTTCTATTAGATTCTGCACGTTACTTTTCAGAGGCACGGCGGCATGTCGCCGCCCCGTAAGCAAACTCAACACCGACGGTTCTTTCCACACCACGTCGTTGCCTGACAATACTGAAGCACTGTTGTCATTATACAGCAGTACAATGCTTCCACAGAGAAAAGGCACGCTGGAGTTCGAAAGTTTAACACAGCCATTAAGTAACAATATCGATAAGTTACGACAGCAAAGATAGCAGTATTCCTAACACTGTCCTCTGAAAGAGGCGTTACATTCACTTGCAACCAGCGGCTACAGTCATCCCTGATCGTCTGTATCCTATTAATATTCGGTAGCTTAAGGTAAACTGCAGGCAATGATTTAGAGCGAAAGTATAGATGGCATCGAATTAAAACCTGTTATCATTAGTGGACGGAATGTCGACTATAAGGTCAATGTTGAGGTTATTGCGAATGCATCTGGGCCAAATTTCAAGACGAGCTACATCTTATCTGGCATGTTTTCTGCATTCGTCATTGGCATTTTCGCAATCAATCCTTACTCTGTAAGTATTTAAATATTCTGCTACAGTGTCTAATACTTTGGGTGTTTCATCGGTCGACGTTCCTTACATGCATGTTTATGTTTAAAATACGTATTTCAAGATGATATTTTTTCTCAGTGTAAAATCTGCGTAAATTTTTCTTCGCTACATTTCATGGAGACAGATGTGCTAAGCATAACATAGGTAACAAAATATTCGAGTTGTCCTCGAAAGCAAGATGCATTGCAGTAGCCCGTCTTGAATTCTGGAACCAGAAATAAATTAATTAATTGTTCATACAAATGAGAGACAGAAGATCCCCCTTGGTTTCCCGCTGCCCTTGTTTAACCATAACGCAAATTACTGTGAAATGTCAAAAGTCGTGGAATGCCTATCATTCTGGTGTCTGATCTCGTTTAACTGTCCTTGTAAGCCCCCTGTAGTGATACTGAGTCATTCTGCCTCTATAACCGCCCATATTTGTGGAAGTGTGGATGTTGCAGGATGTGTGCACGAACTGACCTCTCGATTAAGTCCCATAAACGTGCATGAACTGATTACCTCAGATGTTAAGTCCCATAGTTCTCAGAGCCATCTGAACCATCAATGTTCGATGGGATTCATGTTGGGTGATCTCGGTAGGCAAATTATTCTCTCAAATTGTATGAATGGCTACAAATGGTCTATAATTAACCGAACAAAACCATTTCCAATGAATAATCGTTCAGTTGGATAGGATGATCCAGTCCATTCCGTGTAAACAAGCCCACATCCTTACAGAGCCATTACCACTTAGCACAGTCCTTTGTTGACAAATTTGATCTGTGCCGCAGTCGAACTCTGCAGTCAGCTACACACATCAAAAAAGTTTTGCATCACCTCGGTTCTGAGAGTTATGGAACCTGTGCAGAAAATTGGAATAGAGATCAAGATAAACATCATTTCCTTCGTTTTTATTGCTCGTGAAAACCACACCTTGCATGTTGAACCACCATACAGCGAGACCTCCAGAGGTGGTGGTCCTGACGGTGGTACACACCGGTGCCTCTAATTCCCAACAGCACGTTCTCTTGCATCGAT